>NC_060140.1:654485804-655735804 GCF_021461385.2 Schistocerca piceifrons
CTATCTGCTCTACGTTTGCATGATACGTGACTTCTGGTTGCAGAGTACTGCCTGTCACGATAGGTTGTAGTTCGCTACACGAAAGCGGAGGCACATTGTGTAGTACCCTGTTCTATATGTCGGAGGAATACAACGATTCGAATGAGATATCCAATAATAGTTTATGGAATACTCGCCGGTCCTACCCTTGCAGCATGGAGGCGGGGGTCCGACGTACCAATGGATATTCAAGGGCCATTCAGTAGCATGTCGGAAGTTATGTTTGCGCACCCATTTCTATTCCTCAGTTGACAGCGCCACCTGTGGCGTAATGAAGAAAATGCTTCAGACATAAAGTATGTAGATTTTGTCGTAGAATCGTAATCTGTAATCAACAACGGGGATTCCCATTGAAGATTTCAAAGTTGCTCCTCGCTACCCACGCGCGGGGTGAGGTGTCGGGTCGAGTGTGTTATCGTTCGATGTCCACCACCGACACAAACAAATTGTAATCATAACTTTATTTGATACGATATGTGGTTTCCGAAGTATTTCAAAATGAACATACTGTATACCAGGCACATCAGAGCGGAAAACTAAGGCCCTTGGAGTTTGCAAACCTAGATCGATACTAAATCAATGTATTAAACCATTACATATGAGAGAAACGAATTCAATTAATATGGTCTCAAATCACGACTAATGACCAAATCATCAGTCGTCTTCACCAACAACTGACACAAACGGAGTTCTAAATCAAAGTCTAAGTCCAGAAAGCGAGATAACAGTCGTATTAGTGAATGATTTCTCTGCATTTTATAACTAAGTGCCGGACTGAGTGTTCATCGAGCCACCTTCAAATTATTTCTCTACCGTTCCATTCTCAAAGACTGTGAGGGATAAACAAGCTTTTACATCTTTCAGTGCGAGCTCTGATTTCTCCTCCTTTATTATGATGATCGTCTCCTCCTATGTAGGCGGACGCCTACAAAATATTTTCACACTCCGAGTAGAAAGTTAGTGACTGAAATTTCATGGCCGGCCGCGGTGGTCTCGCGGTTCTAGACGCGCAGTCCGGAACCGGGCGACTGCTACGGTCGCAGGTTCGAATCCTGCCTCGGGCATGGATGTGTGTGATGTCCTTAGGTTAGTTAGGTTTAAGTAGTTCTAAGTTCTAGGGGACTGATGACCACAGCTGTTAAGTCCCATAGTGCTCAGAGCCATTTGAACCATTGAAATTTCATGAACATATCCAGCATTTTCTTTAATAATTGATACACCAATTCCTTTATTATATCCATGGCTCTCTCACCCCTGCTTCGCGATAGTACAAAACGAGCTGCCCTTTCTTTGAACTTTGAGATGTCCTCCGTCGGTCCTATCTGATGAAGATCCCACACCAAACAGAAATACTCCAGAAGACGGCTTAGAACGGTAGTATAGGAAGTCTCTTTAGTAGCCCTGTTGCATTTTCTCTGTGTTTTCCCAGTAAATCGTAGAGGTTTGTTTGTCTTACCTACGTCATTATCTACGTGGTTCTTACAACTTAAGTTATTCGTAATTTTATTCCTTAAGCATTTACTTGAATTTACAGCCTTTAGATTTGTGTGATTTGTAGTTTGACCGAAATTAATACTGATGACTCCACAATTTTCATTATTTAGAGTCAATCGTCACTTTTCGAACCATGCAGAATTCTTGTCTCAATCGTTTTCCACTTTGATTTCAAAATCTTATGCCTTTAAAAGACTGTAATTGAGGGCAAGATCTGCAAACAATATAAGAGTGCTACTCGGATTGTCTCCTAAATCGTTTATGCAGATCAGGATCAGCTGAGAACCTATAGTACTTCCTTGGGGAACGCCAGATAATACTTCTGCTATATTCGATGACATTCCCTGCGTTACTACCAGCTGCGATCTTTCTGACTGGAAATCACGAAGCCAGTCGCCCAACTGAGACAATGTTTCGTAGTCACGCATTTTAGATAGAAGTCTCTTGTGAGGCATGCTGTCAAAAGCCTCTTGGCAATCGAAAGATATCGATCATATTGACATCCCCTATCACTAGCACTCATTACTTCGTGAGAATAAAGAGATAGCTGTGTTTCACAAGAAATATATGTTCTAATCCGTGTTGGTGTTTCTGCAAAAATCGTTTTCTTCGAGTGAACTCACAATGTTCTAACACAGTATATGTTCAAAAATCCTGCTGCTAATAACGTTAATCATATGGGTCTATAATTCAGTGGATTATTCCTGTTTCCTTTCTTGGTTGTTGGTGTGACTAGTGCAACTTCCCGGTCATTAGGTACGAATCTTTCAGCGAGCTATCGGTTGTACATCTACATCTACATCTACATTGATACTCCGCAAGCCACCCAACGGTGTGTGGCGGAGGGCACTTTACGTGCCACTGTCATTACCTCCCTTTCCTGTTCCAGTCGCGTATGGTTCGCGGGAAGAACGACTGTCTGAAAGCCTCCGTGCGCGCTCGAATATCTCTAATTTTACATTCGTGAACTCCTCGGGAGGTATAAGTATGGGAAGCAATATATTCGATACCTCATCCAGAAACGCACCCTCTCGAAACTTGGCGAGCAAGCTACACCGCGATGCAGAGCGCCTCTCTTGCAGAGTCTGCCACTTGAGTTTGCTAAACATCTCCGTAACGCTATCACGGTTACCAAATAACCCTGTGACGAAACGCGCCGCTCTTCTTTGGATCTTCTCTATCTCCTCCGTCAGACTGATCTGGTACGGATTCCACACTGATGAGCAATACTCAAGTATAGGTCGAACGAGTGTTTTGTAAGCCACCTCCTTTGTTGATGGACTACATTTTCTAAGCACTCTCCCAATGAATCTCAGCCTGGTACCCGCCTTACCAACAATTAATTTTATATGATCATTCCACTTCAAATTGTTCCGCACACATACTCCCAGATATTTTACAGAAGTAACTGCTACCAGTGTTTGTTCCGCTATCATATAATCATACAATAAAGGATCCTTCTTTCTATGTATTCGCAATACATTACATTTGTCTATGTTAAGGGTCAGTTGCCACTCCCAGCACCAAGTGCCTATCCGCGGCAGATCTTCCTGCATTTCGCTACAATTTTCTAATGCTGCAACTTCTCTGTATACTACAGCATCATCCGCGAAAAGCCGCATAGAACTTCCGACACTATCTACTAAGTCATTTATATATATTGTGAAAAGCAATGGTCCCATAACACTCCCCTGTGGCACGCCAGAGGTTACTTTAACGTCTGTAGATGTCTCTCCATTGATAACAACATGCTGTGTTCTGTTTGCTAAAAACTCTTCAATCCAGCCACACAGCTGGTCTGATATTCCGTAGGCTCTTACTTTGTTTATCAGGCGACAGTGCGGAACTGTATCGAACGCCTTCCGGAAGTCAAGAAAAATAGCATCTACCTGGGAGCCTGTATCTAATATTTTCTGGGTCTCATGAACAAATAAGGCGAGTTGGGTCTCACACGATCGCTGTTTCCGGAATCCATGTTGATTCCTACATAGTAGATTCTGGGTTTCCAGAAATGACATGATACGCGAGCAAAAAACATGTTCTAAAATTCTACAAGAGATCGACGTCAGAGATATAGGTCTATAGTTTTGCGCATCTGCTCGACGACCCTTCTTGAAGACTGGGACTATCTGTGCTCTTTTCCCATCATTTGGAACCCTCCGTTCCTCTAGAGACTTGCGGTACACGGCTGTTAGAAGGGGGGCAAGTTCTTTCGCGTACTCTGTGTAGAATCGAATTGGTATCCCGTCAGGTCCAGTGGACTTTCCTCTATTGAGTGATTCCAGTTGCTTTTCTATTCCTTGGACACTTATTTCGATGTCAGCCATTTTTTTGTTTGTGCGAGGATTTAGAGAAGGAACTGCAGTGCGGTCTCTCTCTGTGAAACAGCTTTGGAAAAAGGTGTTTAGTATTTCAGCTTTACGCATGTCATCCTCTGTTTCAATGCCATCATCATCCCGTAGTGTCTGGATATGCTGTTTCGAGCCACTTACTGATTTAACGTAAGACCAGAACTTCCTAGGATTTTCTGTCAAGTCGGTACATAGAATTTCACTTTCGAATTCAATGAACGCTTCACGCATAGCCCTTCTTACGCTAACTTTGACATCGTTTAGCTTCTGTTTGTCTGAGAGGTTTTGGCTGCGTTTAAACTTGGAGTGGAGCTCTCTTTGCTTTCGCAGTAGTTTCCTAACTTTGTTGTTGTACCACGGGGGGTTTTTCCCGTCCCTCACAATTTTACTCGGCACGTACCTGTCTAAAACGCATTTTACGATTGCCTTGAACTTTTTCCATAAACACTCAACATTGTCAGTGTCGGAATAGAAATTTTCGTTTTGATCTGTTAGGTAGTCTGAAATCCGCCTTCTATTACTCTTGCTAAACAGATAAACCTTCCTCCCTTTTTTATATTCCTATTAACTTCCATATTCAGGGATGCTGCAACGGACTTATGATCACTGATTCCCTGTTCTGTACATACAGAGTCGAAAAGTTCGGGTCTGTTTGTTATCAGTAGGTCCAAGATGTTATCTCCACGAGTCGGTTCTCTGTTTAATTGCTCGAGGTAATTTTCGGATAGTGCACTCAGTATAATGTCACTCGATGCTCTGTCCCTACCACCCGTCCTAAACATCTGAGTGTCCCAGTCTATATCTGGTAAATTGAAATCTCCACCTAAGACTATAACATGCTGAGAAAATTTATGTGAAATGTATTCCAAATTTTCTCTCAGTTGTTCTGCCACTAATACTGCTGAGTCGGGAGGTCGGTAAAAGGAGCCAATTATTAACCTAGTTCGGTTGTTTAGTGTAACCTCCACCCATAATAATTCACAGGAACTATCCACTTCTACTTCACTACAGGATAAACTACTACTAACAGCGACGAACACTCCACCACCGGTTGCATGCAATCTATCCTTTCTAAACACCGTTTGTACCTTTGTAAAAATTTCGGCAGAATTTATCTCTGGCTTAAGCCAGCTTTCTGTACCTATAACGATTTCAGCTTCGGTGCTTTCTATCAGCGCTTGAAGTTCCGGTACTTTACCAACGCAGCTTCGACAGTTGACAATTACAATACCGATTGCTGCTTGGTCCCCGCATATCCTGACTTTGCCCCGCACCCGTTGAGGCTGTTGCCCTTTCTGTACATGATCGCAACATATGGAAGCTACTGTATTAGCGTTCTCTGAACAAAGCTAGACTGGTATGCTATCGGGAGCAGAGGCTTGCTTTATTAAATGGTTTAAGCTGCTTTGATACATCGATGATGTCTAGTCCTAAGTTAAGAACTGTCGATTCAGGAAGCATCGAATCTGGAGTGGCGGCAGCAGGAAGCAACAATACGTGTCACATAGGTAGTATCACCGCCACTCTACGAGCTTATCTCCATGTCCCTAAAGTGGCGAGACATTATAACCCTCTAATCTTCTTCCCGTTGTGAATCCACGACCAGCTGCAAGAAAGCAGGAGAGGTGGACTTCTCATCCATGTCTCACGGTTACTGACAATTTGTGGCACTTTTGGGCAACAGGGATTTGTTCTTCCTGCGGGGCTGCGACTAACAATGGTTAATTTTTGACCTCTATGGGATCCCCGAAGCTATTGCCGATGGTGGTCTCGTCATGATGGCGGTAGCTCAGAATATACTCATGTTTTGCTGAAGGCTGAGGCAAGGAATATCGGCACCCAATGTGTGGAATCCTGGTAGGCGTAAGTCTGGACCAGGAGCGGCTGGGAGGCGTAGCGGACTCTGGTGGGTAGTTAGTCGTGCTCTCGTTGATTTGTTTCAGGTGCGTAACGTCATTTCAGGGAAAAACAATAGAGCAGTATAAGTCACTCAGGAATAAAATAAACAGTAAGTATAGAGAAGCCAATGAGAGATAGTAGCAGGAAAAATGGTTGTGAAATAGAAAAATATACGATCTTTGGAAGAGCTGATTCAGCAAAGAGAAATATCTAAACAGCCTTTTGTAATAAAAAACAACGGCTTTACCATTTAGCCTGTAATGTGAACTCCACCGTTAAACAAGGAGGTGACAGCTAATGAATGAAAAGAATTCTAATAGTGGGAACACTTACGTAATGTGATAGAAGAAGAAGTGAGAGTCGATTTGGAACACCTAGATTATCAGGTTCCAGCCAGAGATTAACAGAGTTTTGGAAGATTTGTGATCAGGTAAAGCAGATGGAATAGATAACATTCCAACGGAATTTCTAAACCCAAAAGGTGAAGCGCCAACGAAACAACTGTTCAAGTTGGTGTGTAGAAACTGTGACAATGATGATGTAGTTTCAGACTTTCAGAAAAATCATTCACGCAAATCCGGAGGCAGCGAGGGCAGATACGTGCTCATGACAAGAATTATGCGAAGAAGAGTGGCAAATGAAATTCACGATCTGTTACATGATCGTGAGTTTGGCTTGCCGAAAGATCAAGGCACCAAAGAGATAGTTCTGATGTTGCGTTTGATAATGGGAGCAAGGCCGAAGGAAAACCAAGATACTTGGCTGGGACGTATGGGGAAGGAATTCATAACGACAGACATTGAAAGAAACACTGCTGGGAATGGAGGAAATTGGAGAACAGGTTTAGCAGTGGTGGATGGAATAAAAGATGTGTAAAGTTAGCAGCAGTTTAAGGAAGAAGAACAAAAGAGAGGTAAGAGAAGAACGTCCTGTGATGAACAAATCTGTTAAGCTCCTATGGGACCAAACTGCTGAGATCATAGGTCCCTAGGCTTACATACTACTTAATCAAACTTAAGCTAACTTACGCTAAGGACAACACACATACACCCATACCCGAGGGAGGACTCGAACCTCCGACGAGGAAAGCCGCACGAACCGTGACAAGGCGCCCCATACCATGCGGCTACACCCCGCGACAGATGTACAATAGTAGAACGTTGAGGAATAACAAAATATTCTCTTTCAATCTGCGTTCATACAACAATGGGTATAACTGCCAGGAAAGAGAAGCAAGCCATTTTCCGATTACCTCTAAGAGAGTAGTAAATTGTAGAAGAGGCCAAGGGTCATCATGGGCTATAGAGCCAAGAAAGAAGAAGAAAAAGAAGATAAGAGAGTAGTGTACATTTGGCGTGGACGCTCCAGGATATGGCATTACCTATCTTGATCTGCGATCTGAAGAGCTTTAATGGATAGCTAAGAGTTTGTCTGAAATAACATCACGGAGGATGTGGTTGCATTCCGGCCTATCCACTGTACGTTAGAGACCGATTGTCCACCAAGGGGCACACACACACACACACACACACACACACACACACACACACACACACAAACATCCTCTGTTTAACACAGCGCTCCAAAACCCCTGCTTTCACAATATTCTTACGAGACTGAGTCTCTGAGTCTACTATTAACGCATGATTATAGTACTGACATTTAAGACATTTAAGCTTCAATAGGTCCGAGAAGTCCTCTATTTATTACAGTAGTCGACATATACGCATACTGTGTTTCTAAATGCACCACCAGGTTGGTGGCAGGCATCGGACGTTTCGTCAGATCTTCATTACAACAAATGCATAGATAGTGAAATTATTAGCAGCAATCTTTATGTCTGAAACGCGGTAAAGTTTAAGGCGATACCCTCTTTCATTTCATGCTCTTCTGTTGCAGGAGAAAAAGAAAACAAAGAATCCTCAGAATGTCTTAAGAGAGAGTAATGCATACAAAAAAAATTTTGCCCTGTCTGATTTCTGGGACGTTCAGTTGGTTGACTACAAAAATCCGCGTAATCTCGTTTCAGCACGTCATTACTCTCACAAGACACACACTACGTCTTTCTCTCATGATATATTTACAAAAGAAAACTTTTCTCTGTATATAGATTGTGTACGACCTTTCTACTTTCATCATATCAAGTGATCAGATGTTTGTAATAACTTTATAAATTCTTGGCTTCTCATAACTCAGTATCTTATCTCGCACTGGATAAGAAAACCTCATATTAAGATCATGAGTCCTTCAGACGTATTATATCTCATTGTGTAAGTGTTTTGTCAAACTGGGATTGGGCTAGTAAAATTAGGGGCCAGACGTCATGAGCTTCGTACTCTGTTTCTAAGATCACTTTATGTAACTACGAGTTCGTTCTGAAAAGTAATTCCTCTTAATTTTTATATGGAAACTCTTAAAAGTTAAAGAAACTAACGTTGTTAATGTTCTACGAATTTATTATTCTTTATTCATATTGATCTTGCTTATCTATTTCTCAACGTAGACACCATGGTGACGAACACATTTCTCGCAACGAGAAGCCAGATTATTGACTCCGTCACTGTAGAACGTTTGTGTTCGTTGACGGAGCTACGACTTCACCTCTGTTTGCGCCGACCACTATCAAAGAGAAGTTGTTGAAAATCTCTTTCAAATTTAGTAAACAGGTAGATATCGGATGAGACGAAGTTAGATCTGTAAGGAGGATGATCGAAAAAACGCAAGTCGATCTCGAATTGTTGCAGACGTCGCGGCACGAATGTCGGGTCTTCAACTGTCATGCTGAAGGATGAACTCATCGAATTCGTGTGTTCAGTCTTTTTACGGTCTCGCAGTACCTTGGAGTGTTTGTGCGGTGCCTTTAACCATAAATTCCAAGTGCACCAGCCTTAAATATCCCACAACACTGTGACCTTGACTTTATACTTGTATGGTCTTGAACTTTTTTGGCGTCAGTGATCCTTTGTGACGGTAGTCCATTGATTATCTCTTGGTTTCAGAGTCAAAAGGGTCAACGCAGATTTCATCATCAGTCAGAATGCTGTTAAGGAATCCACCAACATCACGCTCAAAACGCAAAAGGATCTGGTGAGAAATCTCTTACTTCCCCTGTTTTATGTCAGGAGGGAGCAATCAATGTGCTCACAATTTCTGTACCGCAGTTCTGCAGTGACGGTCTCTCCAGGTATGTGACACTTACCTGAGAGCTGTGTCTGTGTTATCTGACGATATACTCTGAAGAGTTCATCGACCCGTTTCCCTTGAGCCTCGTCGGTTTCCGTAGGCGGTCGTCCACTCCGAGTTCTGACACAGACGTTGAGGTTAGTACCACCGCTCCCTTCATAACCAAATGTCGCACATGATGGCGATGCAATCATCATCGAACACAGTAATCCATCTTCTACGGATTTCAGCCGGCCGGTGTGGCCTAGCGGCTCTAGGCGCTTCAGTCTGTAACCGCGAGACCGCTACGGTCGCAGGTTCGAATACTGCCTCGGGCATGGATGTGTGTCATGTCCTTAGGTTAATTAGGTTTAAGTAGTTCTAAGTTCTAGTGGACTGATGACCTCAGATGTTAAGTCCTAAAGTGCTCAGAGCCTTCTACGGATTTCAACTGGAGAAACCTTCTCTGCGCTGGGAAACCGCATTAGAGCACGCTGTTTTTCACGCATCGACAGTTACGTAATCACCACATTGTTACACCTTATAATTCGGAGCTCTCTAACGGCCGAGGGTTTCACCTTGCGTCCCGAAGTCGATCGAGTGATATGCATAACAAGTAATTCGTCAATCAATTTCGACAACAGAATAAACAATTCGGATACATTATTTCCAAGCACGCCTACATTCAGTCGATTTCAAATTACTCACGGACTAATGAACGCCCTGATTCCACATTCTTTGATGCATTATAGAGAGCAACTTTCAGTGGTAGAGTTTTAAAATGATACAGTACCGGCCATTAAAATTGCTACACCACGAAGATGACGTGCTACAGACTCGACCATTAACCGACAGTAAGAAGATGCCGCGATATGCAAATGATTAGATTTTCAGAGCATCCACACACGGTTGGCGCCGGTGGCGACACACACAACGTGCTGACATGAGGGAAGTTTCCAACCGATTTCTCATACACAAACAGCAGTTGACCGGCGTTGCCTGGTAAAACGTTGTTGTGATGTCTCGTGTAAGGAGGAGAAATGCGTAACATCACGCATACTACTTTGAAAAAGGTCGGATTGTAGCCTATCGCGATTGCGGTTTATCGTGTTGCGACATTGCTGCTCGCGTTGGTCGAGATCCAATGACTGTTAGCAGAATATGGAGTCGGTGGGTTCAAGAGGGTAATACGGAACGCTGTGCTGGATCCCAACGGCCTCGTATCACTAGCAGTCGAGATGACAGGCATCTTATCCACACGGCTGTAACGGATCGTGCAGCCAGGTCTCGAACCCTGATTCAACAGATGGGAACGTTTGCAAGACAACAACCATCTGCACGAACAGTTCGACGACGTTTGCAGCAGCATGGACTATCAGCTCGGAGACCATGTCTGCGGTTACCCTTGACGCTGCATCACAGACAGGAGCCGGCCATCCTGATTTAGGTTTTCCGTGATATCCCTAAATCGCTATAGGCAAATGCTGGGATGGTTCCTTTGACAGGGCACGGCCGACTTCCTTCCCTAATCCGATGAGACCGATGACCTCGCTGTTTGGTCTCTTCCCCGCAAATCAACTCAACTCAACAGACAGGAGCACCTGCGATGGTGTACTCAACGACGAACCTGGGTGCACGAATGGCAAAACGTCATTTTTTCGGATGAATTGAGGTTCTGTTTACAGCATCATTATGGTCGAATTGGTGTTTGGTTACATGGCGGTGAACGCACATTAGAAGCGTGTATTCGTTATCGCTATACTGGTGTATCAGCCGGCGTGATGGTATGGGGTGCCATTGGTTACACGTCTCGGTCACCTCTTGTTCGCACTGACGGCACTTTGAACAGTGGACGCTACATATCAGATGTGTTACGACCCGTGGCTTTACCCTTCATTCGATCCCTGCGAAACCCTTCATTTCCGCAGGATAATGCACGACCGCATGTTGCAGCTCCTGTACGGGCCTTTCTGGATACAGAAAATGTTCGACTGCTGCCCTGGCCAGCACATTCTCCAGATCTCTGACCAATTGAAAACGCCTGGTCAATGGTGACCGAGCAACTGGCTCGTCACAATACGACAGTCACTACTCTTGATGAACAGTGGTATCTTGTTGAAGCTGCATGGGCAGCTGTACCTGTACACTCTGTTTGACTCGATGCCCAGGCATATCAAGGCCATTATTACGGCCAGAGGTGGTTGTTGTGGGTACTGATTTCCCAGGATCTATGCACCCAAATTGCGTGAAAATGTAATAACATGTCAGTTCTTGTATAATATGTTTGTCTAATGAATACCCGATTATCACCGGCGTTTCTTCTTGGTGTAGCAATTTTAATGACCAGTAGTGTTCATCAAATACCAATTTACGTAATGTAAATTCCACAGCTTTTGCGTACATCCCTTTCTGAAGGTGCTAAAAAATTTAATTCGCAATATTAACTGCATATCAGAATGTAATACAAATATTGGAATCCGTATTAAGAAATTTAAAATTTATTGGAGATGGTTCTCTGCTATATAAATTACAGCTAAAGCAGTGAAGTGTTGTTTGAAGATATACAGACAGAACGGAGTACGTGGTACGTCATGCTGGTAGGAAAAAACGTGGTGTCGGTGTAAGCCCTTTTTGCAGGACGGTGTCCACGTCAAGATCAGGCGACAGACCACAGGCGTCAGGCGGGGCGGCCTAATTCGCTTCTTGCCGCCCCTACCCCGCTGCCTCCCTCCCACGCAACACTAGCTGCCATTTTTTGTGGTGATCTATCAAACTACCTAAGCCTTTCAACAACTGCCATTGTCTCCCACGCCTGCTGTGATGAGTCAATCTGTTTCGTTGTCATCCAACTCCTGGCGTCATATTTCATTATTAATCCAGAGGGATTGTAGTTCTCACATTTAACCTGTTTCGTTACAGTTAGGCTACACCAAACTATACGTCATACAGCAGTCATCAGATACCAACCAAAAAGAGCTCAACACGTAGTCTCAAGTCAAAACAGCATCAGTCTCGCAACTAACAGCTGGATGATAACGTCTTAACTATGTTAAATACAGTTACGAGAACTCAACGCATAGACTCAAGTCAAGACAGCATTATCCTTGTCGCTAATGACTCGATTATATCGTGTCAACTATGTTAATGGAATTACACCTTTAAAAGTGCAATCTTGACGGAAATTCAAATAAAAGATATAAATGTGGTCACATATGACATTTGTTCCTTCGACAAAATCTCTTATGTTTCGCAGCGCAATACAAGATTTAATTTCATCCCACTTTGAGTGTTGGAACAATGCCAAGAATTGTAAAAGTAGTAACCCATTTCAGAATGAAAAAATGGCAACACCAAAACAATAACTAACTTAGAATAATGACATTTTGGTAATACATCTGTCTAGGTAACGTATTTAAGTGCTACACGATGCGTGATCACAGCTTAATATAACCCCGAAATAAGCCACTGTAAATGGGAAATGCTGGTACATTAATAGCCAGTGCAACCGCCAGAATGTAGAATGCTGGCACGCATGCGTGCATGTGTTGTGCTGTGCAGGTACCGGATGTCAGAATGTGGGATGGAGTTCTGTGCCTCTTGCACTTGGTCGGCCAGTAAGAGGACCGTTAATGCTGGAGTTGTCGTCCGATGATGTCCCATACGTGCTCGCTCGGACTCAGATCTGGTTGTCGAGCAGTCGAAGACAACATGTCGATATTCTGTAGAGCATGCTGGGCTACAACAGTGGTATTAGGAATGCTGTTCATGAGTGTAAGCACAACAGGTCGGATCACCAGACTGACGTCAGGGTGCGTGGGATAACCACTACAGTCCTGCTGCTGTCATACGGAATCGCTACAGAGATCACAACCCCAGGTGTAGGTCCTATGTTTTTGAGGATATTTTTGTTCTGTCGTCTCAACCGCCGGCCTGTGTGGCCGAGCGGTTCTAGGCGCTTCAGTCCGGAACCGCGCGACAGCTACGGTCGCAGGTTCGAATCCTCCCTTGGGCATAGACGTCTGTGATGTCCTTAGGTTAGTTAGGTTTAAGTAGTTCTAAGTTCTAGGGGACTGATGACCTCAGATGCCAAGTCCCATAGTGCTCAGAGCCATTTGAACCATTTTGTCGTTTCAACTACAAAAGTGTGTGATTTTTTTTTTTTTTTCACCAGACGCGTTTCCCTTTATCGACGTAAAGCGTCATCAGCGGTCTGTAGTTAAATTATATACCTTTCAGATAGAAAAACAGATCGTTAGGAACATGTTGATTTGTACTGAAGTGATTTTCGCTTGATTTCTCGCTTACATCGGGAAATGCCGTCTGGTAGCACATCGTTGTTTTTCTTCGTGAAACACAGATAATGTTAGTCTAATTTTTAGTTGTTCTGCAGCAATATGCATTTCTTATGTTTTTCACAACACACTTTTGTGCGCATCACCGTAATCTGTTTGCGTTTTTACTTCTATGCATGTGTTGTGTTTTGTAGTGTTGCCACCGTGACCTTTCCACTACTTTGACCTACGACCTTTTTTAGTTTATTGTATGTGTGCTATTCTATTCAATAATGTTTCTATTTATATACTGCGTAAGAGTATTGAAGGAACAGTTCTGGAGGGATTTTTTTGTGTAGGAGAGGAAGAAACCATAATGAGGGGACTTAAGTGATAGTTGTATGGTGGAGTGTGAGTTAGAGGACAAGGTGACGAGCAGGACGTGAAATGTAATTGTGAGTGGGGCAAGAGGTTGTAGGAGAGTGGGAGGGGATTAAGGATTTAAAAGGTTCTTTTACTTTTCATGTAATTCCATCAGTTATTTTATATAGAGTCTGCTTTCCAATATTTATTTGGTCATTGAGCAACTGTTTATTTGGTGTAAATGCTTTTTGTATGTGAAAACTTACTTGGGAAGGAATGAGGTGTCTGTCTCTAGTGATTTTTATGATATTCATATCTTTTTCAATATTGCCTGGTCTATGGTGCTCTTCTTTTAGGTGATCTGCAAATGTTGAGTGGTTTGTACGGTATTAAAATGCTGTGATGCGTTCTTTATATCTTGAGTCAAATATCCTGCCAGTCAATCCATAGTATATCTTTTCACAATCAATGCAACTGAGCTTACATAGACCAGATTGTTGGTATCTTTCTCATTTTGATTTCAGTTTTGCGATGTGCTTTTGTATTGAGCTTTTTTTTTGTAGTTGTTGTAGTGCAAGTTCTATGAGTTGCTGTGGTTTTGTTAACTTTTCTTCATTATTTGTCTCTTAAGTTGTCTACCATTGTTTCTTTGTGTCCAGTTTTGATGCTATTTGTTTTATAATGGCTAGTTCTGTCTGGTTATCAGAAGTGTTTAGGGGGATCATGTTCAGCCTGTTTGACATGTATCAGATTGCTGCTTGTTTGTGGTTCTGCGGTTGGTTTGAGGTCTCATTTAAGATAATGTCGCTTGTGGTGGGTATTATGTATACGTATTTTCTTATGGTTATGTCTAGAAATTTGAGTGATTGTCTTGTTCTTCTTCTATTGTGAACATTATTATTTTATGTGCAGTATTTAAGTCTTTGTGTAGTTGCTGTATTCTGTTTTTAGTTAATCTAATATGCATATTATGTCATCCATCTATCTACTCCCTCCCTACTCTTACACAGTATATAAATACGCAGAATCATTATTAAATAGTATTACACACGACAATAATCTAAAAAAAAGTTATGTTGTCAAATACCCTCAGGAATTGTAAAGCAACTAAGGACACTATGGCCTCACAAATGAAGAGTATACGTCCAATATGTCTAGCACGCAGACAGGTTAGTTGTAGATCCTCAATTGGTTGTGTCGCTGTGGTGCCAACTTCTGCTGAAACTGCTGCTCCAGATACAATGTTATGCGCGAGAGCCAAACACAATTGTCTTCCTTGTCGATAGTACCATATGTCCGTCCACAGGCCGATGTTCTTGCGATGGTAAATTCTTGTGACCACCTTAGTACCATTCGTGTACAATGGCTACATGTCCGTAGTTCTTTCTGTGATATCAGAAAAGAAATGTCCAGCTTCTCATAGCCCTATCACATCATTCCATTCAAACTAAGTGGTATGTCGATAATGGCGCCATTGTTGCCTTAAACGCTTTCTTGACTAACGTCTAATCTCGAAGAAAACTAACGCTCATGACCGTTACTAGCGCGCCTTTTGCAAGTGGCATGAAATTTCAATGCACGTCTTTCAGATGCAGAACCACGCCCACGAACTTTAGCCTATGTCGCACAATTCCTCCTTTATTTGGCATCTTTTTCCCTGAGCGTATATTACAGACCTGATGACATGGATATGTTTCACCGTGACGATAAGAACGAGTCTGTTTTCAGACTGTACGGGGGATGTAAGTTACTGGCACAAGTACTCCACTACAGGGCATGGTGGGAACAATGGAGCGAAACCCCAACGCTCAGTTTATCACAAAGGCAACGTAACTGACTATTTAGACATGTTTTTAAATAAATGACACCCTGCTGTTTATTTATCAGTTATTAGGCCTAGAACTATCGGTTTCGGTATACACTGTCATCAAAACAAGGCATGACCAAATGTAAGTACAGAGAATATACTTAACTGCACATAACTGGTATAAATTAGTTCTTTCAAAACATCAGTTATTAATTACTTGTCATATACTATGCCTACATCGGTTTTTCAATCCATGTAATTACTCTCCTTTCTGATCTGTAGAATAAATACAGAACAAAACAGGTATGCTTCAATAAATGCTGGTGTGTTCCATTTGAAATAACAATTACAATTGATTATCGGCTAAGAGTAATCATATCAAAGACTATACAAGTATAGTTTTGTTAAGAAGAACCAGCCTACATAAAGATTTAACAAATGCTTCTTCATGGATACAGTGTTAAACGCTATTAGAAAATTTTAGATAAAACATTGACACTAGATACAGCAACAGATTGAAAGTACAGGATAAAAGTATAAGTCTGTTGTAGAAGAGTACAATGAGAGAAGAAACAAGAATAATAGTTACATCTCAGAGCCAATGTAAGCACAAAATTAAATAGATTACAGTTTCAGATAAAAGCAAAGGAAAAGTGTGAGTAGTAGCATTCCGCGAAAGAAAATTAATTAGACAGAAGTTACATAACAACTTTTTAACTACAGCATCAATCAAGCATGTGATAACATGAATAAAACAACTACACAATTTAAAAATTACGGTGTCCAGGCATCATATCTAAAATTTCAACCAGTAGCGGGCTCCAACCAATGTGCACATATTAGTGTGAGAACAAGAAATTACAACCAAATCAAATAATAAGAGTAGACCATGATGGAAACGAAGCCCTGTAGAAAGACGGAGCCACAATACAACGACCAAACATGAACAAACGGCTATCACCAGAATGTCATATAAGAAGAACCAGCCTACATAAAGATTTAACAAATGCTTCTTCATGGATACAGTGTTAAACGCTATTAGAAAATTTTAGATAAAACATTGACACTAGATACAGCAACAGATTGAAAGTACAGGATAAAAGTATAAGTCTGTTGTAGAAGAGTACAATGAGAGAAGAAACAAGAATAATAGTTACATCTCAGAGCCAATGTAAGCACAAAATTAAATAGATTACAGTTTCAGATAAAAGCAAAGGAAAAGTGTGAGTAGTAGCATTCCGCGAAAGAAAATTAATTAGACAGAAGTTACATAACAACATTTTAACTACAGCATCAATCAAGCATGTGATAACATGAATAAAACAACTACACAATTTAAAAATTACGGTGTCCAGGCATCATATCTAATATTTCAACCAGTAGCGGGCTCCAACCAATGTGCACATATTAGTGTGAGAACAAGAAATTACAACCAAATCAAATAATAAGAGTAGACCATGATGGGAACGAAGCCCTGTAGAAAGACGGAGCCACAATACAACGACCAAACATGAACAAACGGCTATCACCAGAATGTCATATAATAATATTAATATAATCACACAGTTCCAACCATAAGTAACATGCAACATACAGTATACCTTGACAATAATTCGCTGTGCCCCGCCGTAAATACTTACTAATCGTATTTCTCAGCATGCGAGTGAGATAATGTATGTAATTACTGGTTAACATGTTATGCGCCCCTTAGTTAAGCGCACAGAGTCGAAATATCTCTGGAGTGACCATTCAGATGCGCAACATACTTTTCACAAACATTACATGATATAGGAACAACATGGGGTTCTCCATAAGTAGTCCTGTACATCTGGAATGTCTTTATCTTGCTAGCACTGGCAGATGTCATGGATTTTGTATAGGTGTTTATTTGACATCAAATTTGTTATTTGATTCATAACTTAGACTACGCTTTTACCTGTGAAGAGCTAAATAAAGAATAAATTCGTTTCTTTGCTATAATTGTCACTGCTTACATCTACCTTTTTTGTTATTTTTGTTGTGACCACCAGTACTTTTAATTTTATGCGGCGTTTCTATCGTAGTACCGAGCGTCTTCTAGTACGTCTTTTAGTTGATGACGTTGAAAATTGGCTAGATAGTAACTCACGCTAGATAGTAACTCACTGTCCCTAGAAGCAACGAATTTGCTGAACTTCAGTAACTATACACCGATTTCATAATTTTTTCTGCGTATTAGTTTCACTCTTTTTTCTGCAGACAAACGCTAAATTTTTGCTTACTGGTAACACATTGATGTGTTTTTAGCGCATTTTATGTACAAGCTCTCACAATATTAGGGAATATGTAAAAACTGAAAAAATAATCAAACAACTGGCTAAACGTAAGCAACATTTATCCAGCTGTTTGAGTCTCTCCTCCGCAAGCATGCACACACAGACACACGCATACTGAGAAAGAGAGAGAGAGAAAGAAAGACAGAGAGATGTTACTTGAAGTAATAACACAGGCGTAGGTAATAGTTAAGCAATTTGGTGACCTAATATTTGACACTCATGCGCAATATGCACAAGGATACTCGTCGGAGGCTTTTACATTGTGTAATATAAATTACCTCAATTTTCCTCCCATTTAGTGTCTGTACGGAAGAATACCTTAAATACGACACTAATGTGGATATCAGATAAAACAATTTCGTTCGCTGTGTTACCAGAATAATTGTTGCTTCGACAGTTAAAAACCAGTTTAATATCTTTGAACCCAATATAGACCTCAAGAGATGCAACAGTCCGGTTTCTCACCACAATTTAAATTTCAGTGGGTTCACTGTCACGCTCTAGTTCAGTAGTCTACTACAGAATTTGTTTTAGCCCATGATTATTACCTTCAGATTTCTACGAGTAACCAGTGTAACAGCAACAAGGGACATCGACTGAGCCGGCCGGAGTGGCCGAGCGGTTAAAGGCGCTACAGTCTGGAACCACACGACCGCTACGGTCGCAGGTTCGAATCCTGCCTCGGGCATGGATGTGTGTGATGTCCTTAGGTTAGTTAGGTTTAAGTAGTTCTAAGGTCTAGGGGACTTATGACCACAGCAGTTGAGTCCCATAGTGCTCAGAGCCATTTTTGAACATCGACTATATGACACACATGGCGGAATTAGCTGGCATCTGAGGTACTGGTATTTTATGTCTATTAATTGAATGATAAAGACAATAACAATAACTGGTTACACTGTGTTCGTGTTGCTGTTCTTTTGTTTGTCTGATTCCTGTTCCACATTATTAGGATACACTTTCCATCTTTTGATTTCACATTCGGTTATATTCAAGGAAAAATATACAGCTTAGGTCTGAGGATGCCAGCGTTGTTATAAAAATTTGCAAATGGAATGTTCTATACCAGAATTATCCAGAAAATTTATTTAAGATTCACGCAGAAATTTCGCCCTATACAACATTTCAAATGTTCTAGGTTTTAGTTACTTCTCAGACCTCCATTTCATTGTACTACAGGCACGTACTGGAGATACTATTTCTCTCAATTTTATGAGCCGTAAAGAGCTGTTGCTATTTGGTTTCCCTCCCTCCGCAACTCACACACACAAATATGCAAGCTTTTTTTTCTTCTTTCAGACAAACCTCAAAAATTTCACAAACCTGTACCGAACAGAAAACAAAAACGTCTTCTGATGTTACACAGTTCGATGTTGTAAATTTGTTCCAGTTTAAAACAAGAACGGAGACCATGAATAATGAAGATGAGAGCTATCAGAAATGAATCAAGAGGAAAATGTCTAACTCCTACACAGTCTCCTTCAAGTTTCACTAGTGAAACAAATTAGCAATTTAGGTGTCGATTTTGATTTTCTTTTATGTTTGTGAACAGCAAGATGGGATTTACTATTAGAAACGACTGCATCAAATGTACAAAGACATTCTCCAGCAATCCTATACATTTTTCAAATATAACAACAGATGTAAGACATTTATTGAAAATACAACCAAAACAGCACAATACATAAACGTAATCAATGACAGAAATATTTTCTATTTTCACAAATTTTTTTTTTTGCATCCGTTGCAACAACAGTAAGTCAGCGCTGCTGTTTCCAATAAACAAATTTAAAAAAACGCACCAAATACGTCCCATATGAAAGTTTTTAAACCTGCAGAAAACGTATGTAAACAGCGGAATCCCAGTTTAAAATTGACAACACACCCAAAAGGCAGTGGTCACCCCGGAATATTTCTACTCAATGGCTACCCGCCATTGCCGTAAAAGGATCATTGCCTCCGTCTACTAATTAGTTTCATGCTAAAAAGAATGAAATTAACTTGTCTTTGTAGTCCTACGTCCTCTGTCTAGATAAGACGCAATTTCATCGTCCTAAGACAACCGTTTTGTGAAGAATAAATTGTAATTATTCTGTATGAAAAAGCACTTCAAAAAATTTAGATGCAATCATCCTGTTGAGGATTCCTAAGTTCCTACGAATTAATGATGTAATTGGAAATTTCCTAATTACTCATTGTCTATGTTTTCTTTCTTCAAGCATTTGTGAATGAATATTGAATGATATCGCCTTCAGCTATGGCTCAAAGCGGCTATAACTTCGTATGAAGTTTTAAATTCCACTTCTTGCTTAAAGAAAGGTTTCATACCTCAAATACGGAATATTTTTTGCTACACTGAGTACCACTGGGGTCTCTAGTGACACGACTGCAACCAACTTTTTATTAATGATAATTTCATTAAGTGTTGAATATAATCTCATTCTTTACATTCTTTTCAACTTCAAAAACCTGATGGTTGTGAAATTAACATAAATAAAAATGCAAAATTATGTTTAACCATTTATTTAAGTACGAGTTACAAACTATTCTGATGAAGTTCCAAATATATTTGATCTAATGCCAAAGTGACAATTATGTGGTATTTCATCTAAGGCATTAAATTGCCAAGTGGTTTTGACACAAAAAACACCCTCATTTTGAACCCTTATCAGTGTATTTTCCATCCATAGACGTTTCACAAAATGGACGAAACCACGGTTTTTCGTCTGTGGAATAGATGTACTAGTGAACTAATATTGTGTAGTTTTCTGCCAGTGAGTTGCTTTCCTAGTTCTATAAAGGATATCTGGCTCACATAGTCACTAATTCTAGGCCAGCCTGGTGTAAGCTGCAGACATATCATAAAGGCATTCATTGCACTAATCTCAAATATTTTATAAAATAAATCATTTTCCACCACTCGTTCATCCTTTTGTAGTGTGCGGTCTTACCAGCTTGTCCGTTGTATCTACTCATGACTGTTTTATTGTAATCCAGAATCACTACTGGCTGGAGTCTCCACTATCTTCCACTTCCATCCTTGTGTCGAATGCACTGAGCAAAGTCAAAACTTTGTCCTTATTAGACAATATGAAACAACTGTCACATGCTTTGTTTTATTAGAAACCAATATCATTACTGACTTGAATTCTTCACGATCTTCCATTTCCTTGCTGTAGTGGATTGTAGTGAGCAAAGTCACAACTTTGCCTCTTTGAGCCCAAAAGTGGACGAACAGTTGACTCGACCTTATGTCCGAGTAGAAGCCTCTGGAAATTGGCTTTTATTTCCTCTAACTGTTCCTGAAAGTGTGAGATCGATTTTCAAACGTGCTCTCGTCAAACTAAGGCTTTTGTAAAAATTGTCAACTGTTAAATTTCTGCCATTGTTCTGTAAGCCATTCACCATATCTAAAGCAAATCCCCCGCCTTAACGACTTCACGTGGTTCGTTTTATCGTCGCCCAGTGTAATCCTGCAGACTCGGAACGTACAATGTTGCGGTGTCACATACCCACATTACAAGTATATCTCGGATGGCAGCCGGCTTGTCAAGACGTCTCGCATCCGCGCCGCCAAATCGGATGCGTCTTGAAATTTTGGTAAAACTATTTTTAGCCATTTCTTCGCTAAAAAATGTGTCTATTATCCTGTTCATTCCACAGATGTATAATATATTCATTGTGGGCCTTGTCGGCGCCTACTAGAATCAGGCACCGAAGAAGCACTTCTTTTCAGCGGTGTCTATTCGTGTCCATCTACTATAGTAAACGAGACCTTCCTGTTAGTTAGTCCACTTCAGCATTTCATCAACTGTAACATTCTTATGAAACAGTTGAAAAGCTGAATCTATGGCGTCCATATTTTTTACTGAGTATTTTGTTGGGTCTGGCTCTACTCACATTTCCTCTCTCCCACAATTTCTTCTCAACTCTCGTTTCTGCCACACTTCTTTTTCGATTTTGTTTTTTTTTACTTAGACGAAAGAGATGAATATTATATAACGTGGCACTTCGTGCTACCGCACGTATATAGTAACTGAAAACATGTTAAGTAGTTACCTATAAAATTCGGATGTACGTGTCGGTTCCCTTACTGTCTGGACGTCTGCACTGCCCAAATCTTCTCCGGACTTTCGTCTGATTCAGAAGTATTCTCTGCTAAGACGACTATTTCTCAATCACTACATGAAACATCAAAATCTGTATCTCTCATATCCCTGTTTGAGTCTCCAGAGAGAGAGTTTTATAGTAATAATATTCCGAGCAGTTCCTTTTAGGAAAGGAGACGTGCCATTATCAAGCAAATACAATTGACACAGGACTAGTCTCTACAAACATGATACAAGTAATCGACAACATATGAAATCTTGTCGACAACTGTACTATCCAACAATTTTTCCAAGAATGTAATAAAAAACAATTACAGCAACAGCTACACACTGTAAAGCAACATTAACGTATCATAAAACCCCAGCAGTGAAGTGGGGTCGACTGTGACTCTGGTGGTGTTCAGTGGTTCCGTCATGATTTTCTGCAAAACTAAACGCATTCAAAAAGTTTTATTACTGTATTAGGAAACTATTACTCCTTTCAGAAAAGTCCGACTTTTTCGTAATTTTAAGGAATATTGGACAAGATTTATTTTATAGACAGTGACACTATGCGGTCACTACAGACCCCACGCCATTAGGAAAGTTAAGTATGTTAAGCAGCTGAATGGGCTGAAAATAAATAAATCGCCAGGTCCTGATAGGATTCCAATTCGGTTTAACAGAGAGTACTCTACTGCATTGACTCCTTACTTAGCTTGCATTTATTGCGAATCTCTTGCCAAACGTAAAGTCCCCAGCGACTGTAAAAATGCGCAGGTGACGCCTGTATATAAGAATGGTAGAAGGACGGATTCTCAAATTTACAGACCAATATCCTCAACATCGGTTTGTTGCAGGATTCTCGAACATATTCTCTGTTCGAATATAGTGAATTTCCTTGAGACAGAGAGGTTGCTGTCCATGCATCAGCACGGCTTTAGAAAGCATCGCTCCTGCGAAGCGCAACTCGCCCTTTTTTCACATGATATCATGCGAACCATGGATGAAGGGTCTCAGACGGATGCCATATTCCTTGACTTCCGGAAAGCGTTTGACTCGGTGCCCCACTGCAGACTCCTAACTAAGGTACGAGCTTATGGGATTGGTTCTCAAGTATGTGAGTGGCTCGAAGACTTCTTAAGTAATAGAACCCAGTACGTTGTCCTTGACAGTGAGTGTTCATCGGAGGTGAGGGTATCATCTGCAGTGCCCCAGGGAAGTGTGGTAGGTCCACTGTTGTTTTCTATCTACATATATGATCTTTTGGATAGGGTGGATATCAATGTGCGGCTGTTTCCTGATGATGCTGTGGTGTACGGGAGGGTGTTGTCGTTGAGTGACCGTAGGAGGATAGAAGATGACTTGGACAGGATTTGTGATTGGTGTAAAGAATGGCAGCTAACTCTAAATATAGATAAATGCAAATTAATGCAGATGAATAGGAAAAAGAATCCTGTAATGTTTGAATACTCAATTAGTAGTGTAGCGCTTGACACAGTCACGTCGATTAAATATTTGGGCGTGACACTGCAGAGTGATATGAAGTGGGACAAGCATGTAATGGCAGTTGTGGGGAAGACGGATAGTCGTCTTCGGTTCATTGGTAGAATTTTGGGAAGATGTGGTTCATCTGTAGAGGAAACCGCTTATAAAAGATTAATACGACCTAGTCTCGAATACTGCTCGAGCGTTTGGGATCCCTATCAGTTCGGATTGAGGGAGGACGTAGAAGCAATTCAGAGGCGGGCTACTAGATTTGTTACTGGTAGGTTTGATCATCACGCGAGTGTTATGGTAATGCTTCAGGAACTCGGGTGGGAGTCTCTGGAAGATAGGAGGCGTTCTTTTCGTGAGTCGCTACTGAGGAAATTTAGAGAACCAGCATTTGAGGCTGACTGCAGTACAATTTTACTGCCGCCAACTTACATTCGCGGAAAGACCACGAAGATAAAATAAGAGAGATTAGGACTCGTACAGAGGCATATAGGCAGTCATTTTTCCCTCGTTCTGTTTGGGAGTGGAACTGGGAGAGAAGATGCTAGTTGTGATACGAGGTACCCTCCGCCAGGCACCGTATGGTGGATTGGGGAGTATGTATGTAAATGTAGATGTAGATATTTAACGGCGACAAAACATTGTAGATTATTAGCTGAAAACTGTCGCTATCCATACCCAGACCAAGTACATGCCGCCAGAAGGTAATCTGTAGTGTGAGATCGTCAAACTTAATAATAGAGCAGCATTTAATTCATAGTACTTAACTTCATTGAAAACTGCATCCAATAATAATACACGAGAATTACATTCCGATCAGAAATATATCTCTTTAAATAATAAAACCAACAACATTAATTTTTAATTCTCACAAATCTGATCGACAATTCGATCAGGCAAATAGTATAAATAGTAAATAATTAAATAAAAAATACCCGTATAGTAATTGTGTAGATGTGTATTATAAGTTTGTAATTTTCTTGATTCATGAACTTACATGACCTTTGAAGCCTAGTATATCCACTGAAGTTGAATTGAGGTGCAAGAAGAACAAGTTTTTGTCAGAGCCAAGACCTTCCACGCTGGAGTCAGAAGAAACGTAATAAAATTTCATCATGCTTCCTTCTGGTATATGGTATACATGCGCCAAGAAAATATTAATCTAATCGTTCAGAATTCTGCCCCAAGTGCAGATTTTTCTAGGATAGCATAAATGGATAGTTATTTCCAAATCTGATTTACTGTGCGAGCTAGAACCTGCGTACGCTGAGATTTTTTAAAATTAATGTGTTACGGCATTGTCACCTCATTCTAAAAGAATTAGATTTGAATATTAATGTTAATTATTATTAGTTCTAATACTCAGAAACTTTTTCTATTCTTAAGAATTTTTAGTCGGTATGGTAAAAATATCTAGACAAACCAAAACTGTCGTGGGACCGTCATTCACAAAAGATTAAACATCCGAAACGGGTGCAAGCGGCTTACTCGAAGGTAAAAAAAAAGGCTAGTAGACGATGCAGGAGAAATTGGTGTAACTCAAGGTAGTTTATCTGACATTGTTAGTATTCTCTCTGATTGTGTTTATAATAATAATTAGTCACTAGAAGAAGACAAGGCAAATATTGGAACAGTATGTCTGACAGGATGAGAAGTTCGAGCACCTTGAGGAGGTGATCGATCACGAAAAAGTAATGATAGATACCGTTTCAACTGAGTGCAAAAAAACATAATAAATGTGGTAACCAATGAACTCGAGGTAATGTAATTAGGTGAAGGTTTCTCACAGTGGCGAGATAGTTTGAACCAGTGGGTATAAACAAATACTAAATACTTATCAGAAGCTAACTCTTCGCACCCTGTGAAGAAGTCACAGGGCGGCATCGCGCGCGCTTGTTTCAATCGCCGCTGCCCGGGTGGTTGTACTCCACATAGAATTGCGAGGATCTCTTTGTGGAAACAATGAGGCCACTGACTTACATATTAAAAAAACTGCGCTCTCATTGAAATTACAGAAGTTTTACAGTAAAAACTTTTCGTGGTGTGATATTTTTACAGTAGGAACTTCGCTAGTGGAAAAGTGACGGCCTCTCAGAAATACTTCTCATCAGATTTTCAGGAAATTATACTTTAAAAATCTCATAGCCAAATATATTATTTTGATAATGAACTAACAATATTTTCGTAATTCGTTACTTTTATTGTTCAGCTAACAAATAAAGTAAGCCATTGCACGTGCTTACAGTGAATTTTTCATGTTGGTACTAGTTTACGTTTGGTTTACTGCGGGTCATACGTTATTGGCTTTGAAATGTACCTGATACTTCAACGTTTCACTTAGAGTTTACCGTAAGTTGCCCTATGTGGCAGCACTACGTAGCAATGATGCATAGTACACTCAAAATCGAGAATGGAACATGCTAGAGCTATGAATAACATTGTCGAATGAGGCTCGACGTCGGAGCGGAATACAAAATTTGTAACTTGACGTTGGAGTGGAAATGTTTAAACAATTTGTAAATGACAGTCACTCATCGATACGTGAACTGGATAGTTAAGCATTGGATTATGAAATATTAGGCTGTATCAGCATATTTTAGAAAAGGCGATCGATTTCTGTCTGGGATCAGACCACCACAGGGTCATAAAATTACCTCAGATGTCCATATACACAAGTATACACAAGTGAAATAATAGTTACCAGTTGCAGCTCATTCCATCGCTAACAAAAGATGCGCTTGGAAAACGGGCGATTTGGCAACCCTGGAAATAGCACGTTACGTTAGGAATCCAAACATGGAATCAGTGCCATCGGACAACAAACCTTTGCCACTGATCCTAAAATCGACATTCGGTCGAGATGGCGTCGTGGGCCGGCGAACAACGTGCTGTTGCCGTGGGGACGTCTTACACTTAACGGTAGCTGTGTGGCCGAGCGGGGTGTATTTCGGGTTCATTACTGTCTCGTGGTCATGCCACAGTCCCGTAGGCAGATGCTGTCGAAGTGTGGGTACAGAAATTTTAAGAAATGGGTAATACCGTGTGAAAGAGTAGTGGAAGCGGAGAATGCATGTCTACACCACAGAGAATGTAGCAAGAGTGGAAGAAGCCGTAGGCCAAATTCTCCGGCATTCTGCACACAAGTATGGACTGCAGCTTAGCACACCACATCACAGTGTACGACAAATGTTGGATAAGGATCTGCAATACGACCCATACACTATTCAGATAGTGCAATAAACAAATGTGAGCGAGTTCAAAAAGACATTGCGCTTATGCTCGGATCTGTTGGAATTCGTGAATGCCACCCAGCCCTGTGCAACAATCTGATCTTGAGGGATGAGGCTAATTTTTGTGTATCAAGCTTTCTTAACAAACAGAACATTAGATACTGGTGACGTGAAATCCTGAAATATTTCATTAACTGCCTCTTCTCGACCAGGAAGTGCTTGCTTGTTATCTCCACTATTGAAACCTTCATTTATTTTCATCATTCCGTCTTCAGTGTATAGATAGAACAACAAGCGCGAACTACTACTTTCCAGTCTTCTTATTTTTCTTTTTCTTGTCATCAGTCTTCTGACAGGTATGATGCGGCCCGCCACGAATGCCTCTCCTGTCCTAAGCTCTTCATCTCAGAGCAGCACTTGCAACCTACGTCCTCAATTATTTGCTGGATGCATTCCAATCTCTGTCTACCTCCACAGTTTTTGCCCTCTACAGCTCCCTCTGGTACCATGGAAGTCTTTCCCTCGTGTCTTAACATATGTCCTATCATCATGTCCATTCTCCTTATTAGTGTTTTCCACATATTTCCTTCCTCTCCGATTCTGCGCAGGACCTCCTCATTCCTTACCCTATCACTCCACCTAATGTTCAACATTCGCCTGTAGCAACACATCACAAATGTTTCGATTCTCTTCTGTTCCGGTTTTCCCACAGTCCATGTTTCACTACCATATAATTCTGTACTCCAGACGTACACACTCAGAAATTTCTTCCTCAAAATAAGGCCGTTATTTGATATTAGTAGACTTCTCTTGGACAGGAATAACCTTTTTGCCATTGCTGGTCTGCTTTTGATGTCTACCTTGCTGCGTTCGTCATTGGTAATTTTACTGCCTAGGTAGCAGAATTCCTTAACTTCATCTGCTTCGTGACCCTCAATCGGGATGCTAAGTTTCTCGCAGTTCTCATTTCTACTACTTCTCATTACCTTCATATTCTTCAATTTACTCTCAATCCATTCTCTGTACTCATTAAACTGTTCATTCCGCTTTGCAGATCATGTAATTCCTCTTCACTTTCATCCAGGATAGCAATGTCATCAACGAATCGTGTCATTGATATCCTTTCACCTTGAGTTTTAATTCCACTCCTGAACCTTTCTTTTATTTTATCACTGCTTCCTCGATGTACAGACTGAACAGTATTGGTGAAAGATTACATCCTTGTCTTACACCCTATTTAATGTGAGCACTTCCTTCTTTCTCATACACTCTTTTTATTCCATCTTGGCTGTTGTACATATTGTATATTACACGTCTCTCCCTATAGCTTACCCCTACTTTTTTCAGATTTTCTAACGTCTTCCTCCATTTCACATTGTCGAACGCTTTTCCCAGGTCGACAAATCCTATGAATGCGTCTTGATTTTTCTTTAGTCTTGCTTCCATTACTAGCCGCAATGTCAGAATTGCCTCTCTTGTGCCGTTACCTTTCCTAAAGCCAAATTGATCGTCATCTAGCGCATCCTCAATTTTCTTTTCCATTCTTCTGTATATTATTCCTGTAAGCAATTTGAATGTATGAGCTGTTAAGCTGATTGTGAAATAATTCTCGCACTTGTCACCTCTTGACATCTTCGGAATTGTGTGAACGATGTTTTTGCGAAAGTCAGATGGTATATCGTCAGACTCATACATTCTATACAATGATGTGAATAGTTGTTTTGTTGTCTCTTCCCCAATTATTTTACAAATTCTGATGGTATGTTATCTATCCCTTCTGCCTTATTTGATCTTATGTCCTCTAAAAGAGCTAGAGCTTTGGAGGACATAAGATCAAATAAGGCAGAAAATAAATTCTGATTCTCATAATGGATTCCTTAAAACTTCTAAATTAACTCCTGCCTCTTCTTCTATCACATCAGACAAATCTGCCCCTCATTGAGCCTTTCAGTGCATTCTTCCCATCTGTCCGTCTCTCCTCTGTATTTTACTGTGGAATTCCCATTGCACAATTGATGTTCTCACCCTTGCTTTTAATGTCACCGACGGTGGTTTTGACTACCCTGTATGCTGAGGCTGTCCTTCCTACAATCATTTCTTTTTCGATGTATTCACATTTTTCCTGCAGCCATTTCGTCTTAGTTCCTCTGCACTTCCTATTTATTTAATTTCTCAACGTCTTGTATTTCTGTATTCGTGAGTTTCCCGGAACATTTTTGTACTTCCTCCTTTCATCGATCAATTGATGTATCTCTTGTGTTACCCATGGTTTCTTCGAAGTTACCTTCTTTGTACTTATGTTTTCCTTCCCAGCTTCTGTGATGGCCCGTTTTAGACATGTCCATTCCTCTTCAACTGCACTGCCTAGGGAGCTATTCCTTATTGCTGTATCCATAGCCTTAGAGAATTTCAACCGTATCTCGTCATTCCAGTCTCCCATGACTATTAGACTTTCATGTCCCTTTGCATACTGTATTACCCTTTCAATATCCTCATACACTTTCACTATCTCTTTATCTTCAGATTGCGACGTCGACATGTATACCTGAATTATCGTTGTCGGTTTGCTGTCGATTATGATAAGAACAATTCTATCACTGAACTGTTCACAGTAACATATTCTCTGCACCACCCTCGTATTCATAACGAATCCTACTCCCGTTATACCAATTAGTGCTGCTGTTGATATTACCCTATACTCCTCTGATCAGAAATTCCACTCTTACATTCATTTTAATCTGAGCCCTTCGATCTCGGTCTTCTACTCTTATTGGTCCCTCTTTTACATACGGTATATAACCCGCCTATTCCTATAGCTCGTCCCTATTTGTCTCAGAATTTCGAAAATCTTGCACAATTTGACATTGTACAACACCTTTTCTAGATCGACAGATCCTATGAACTTGTTTAGAATTTTTTTTAGCCTGGCTCCCATTATCAACAGTAATGTCAGTTGTGCCTCTCCGGTGCCTTTACCTTTCCAAAAGCCAAATGATCGTCATCTAACACACCCTCAGTTTTTTTTTACACTCTTATAAAGTCTTCCAAAGTACTTTTGAATTCTGATTATAATACTGGATTTCCTATCTCTTCTATATCGTCTCCTGTTTCGTCTTGTACGACATTGTCAGACAAGTGTTCCCTCTCCAATAGATTTTCAACATACTCCTTCCATTTATCCACTCTCTTCCCAGCATTTAATAGTGGAGTTCCCATTGCACTTTTAATGTTGCCACGCTTGCTTTTAACTTCACCAAACGCTTTTTTGCCTTTTCTTTATGCCGAGTCTGTCCTCACAACAGTAAATTCTTTATCATCTTTTGAAGTTTTTCATGGTGACCTTAGGTGCCTTGCATTTCCGATATTTTTCATTCCTAAGTAATTTGTGTATCAGCATTCCTTAATCGTCCTGAAAGTTTTTGTACTTTCTTCTTCCATCTATCAACTGCAGTACTTCTTCTCTTACCCATCGCTTCTTCCCAATTGCCTTATTTGAAGTTATATGTTTCTTTCAATTTACTGTGAGTGCCATTTTTAGAGATATCCATTCTTCTTCAGCAATTCCTTATTGCAGTATCTATAGCCTCAGAGAATTACATTCGTATATATTCATTCCTTAGTACGTCCTTATCCCACTACTTTGTGCATTATTTCTTCCTAACTATTCTGTTAAACTTCTGCCAACGCTACATCGCTACTAAACTGTGATCTGATGCTATATCTGCTAGTGGGTATGCCGTACTAACCAGTAACTGATTTCGGAATCTCTAACTGACCTGAAGTACTCTAACTGAAATTTTCCCGTATCTCTGGGCTCTTTTGTACCTATACATCATGCTCTTGTATTTCTCGAAGATAATATTCACCTTTACTAGCTGTAATTTATTGCAGAACTCTATTAGTGTTTTTTGGTTTCATTCCTAGTGTCAAGTCCATGTCTCTTCACCCTTTCTTCTTCTCTTCGTTTATGTGCTCAATTACCCGTTCAGTATCCTCATACATTTTCCCTATCCCTTCATCCTCGGTTTGAGATGTTGGCGTGTATACCTGTATTATCATTGTCGTTGTTGATTAGCTGTCGATTCTGGTGAGAGTAACCTTAGCACAAAGATGTTCACAGTGAGTCACTCTCTGCCCTACCTTCCTATTTATAAACGATCCTACTCCACTTATGCCATTTCTGCTGCTGGTGATGTTACCCTACACCATCTGTCAAGAATTCCTTTTCTTCTCTCCATTTCACTTCATTCACGCCCACTATATCTAGACCGGGCCTGTGCATTTCCCTTTTAAGATTTTCTAGTGTCGTAGCAGGTTAAAACATTCTTTTTCTCATGATCACCACCCCCTTGGTAGTTCTCTCTCGGAAATCCGAAGGGGGGACTAGTGCGGAATCTTTTGCCAAAGAGCTGATCATCATGACACTTTCTTAAATTACAAGCCACATGTCCTGTAGATGTACACTGTGTGTGTCTAATGAAGCGGGTTTCATTGTCTTTTCGATCCGCATGCCGTTGATCATTGCTGATTCTTCCGCCTTTAGCGGCAATTTCCCACCACAAGGGCAAGAGAATGCCCTGAAACTTCGTATTCTCCTCCGCCTTCTATGACAAGGCCGTTGGCTGAATGAAGGTGTCTTCTTAGACCCGAAATCTTTGGTCTCCATTGCTGATGATGTTTATTCAAAATTTAAGTAGTAGTGAGGTTCGAACCCGGAACCGAAGACGTTTCGATTATTGAACAAATAATAACTGATTGCCGACTAATAGGATGGAAATCTAATTATGAGCATACACTCCTGGAAATTGAAATAAGAACACCGTGAATTCATTGTCCCAGGAAGGGGAAACTTTATTGACAATTCCTGGGGTCAGATACATCACATGATCACACTGACAGAACCACAGGCACATAGACACAGGCAACAGAGCATGCACAATGTCGGCACTAGTACAGTGTATATCCACCTTTCGCAGCAATGCAGGCTGCTATTCTCCCATGGAGACGATCGTAGAGATGCTGGATGTAGTCCTGTGGAACGGCTTGCCATGCCATCTCCACCTGGCGCCTCAGTTGGACCAGCGTTCGTGCTGGACGTGCAGACCGCGTGAGACGACGCTTCATCCAGTCCCAAACATGCTCAATGGGGGACAGATCCGGAGATCTTGCTGGCCAGGGTAGTTGACTTACGCCTTCTAGAGCACGTTGGGTGGCACGGGATACATGCGGACGTGCATTCTCCTGTTGGAACAGCAAGTTCCCTTGCCGGTCTAGGAATGGTAGAACGATGGGTTCGATGACGGTTTGGATGTACCGTGTCCCCTCGACGATCACCAGTGGTGTACGGCCAGTGTAGGAGATCGCTCCCCACACCATGATGCCGGGTGTTGGCCCTGTGTGCCTCGGTCGTATGCAGTCCTGATTGTGGCGCTCACATGCACGGCGTCAAACACGCATACGACCATCATTGGCACCAAGGCAGAAGCGACTCTCATCGCTGAAGACGACACGTCTCCATTCGTCCCTCCATTCACGCCTGTCGCGACACCACTGGAGGCGGGCTGCACGATGTTGGGGCGTGAGCGGAAGACGGCCTAACGGTGTGCGGGACCGTAGCCCAGCTTCATGGAGACGGTTGCGAATGGTCCTCGCCGATAACCCGGGAGCAACAGTGTCCCTAATTTGCTGGGAAGTGGCGGTGCGGTCCCCTACGGCACTGCGTAGGATCCTACGGTCTTGGCGTGCATCCGTGCGTCGCTGCGGTCCGGTCCCAGGTCGACGGGCACGTGCACCATCCGCCGACCACTGGCGACAACATCGATGTACTGTGGAGACCTCACGCCCCACGTGTTGAGCAATTCGGCGGTACGTCCACCCGGCCTCCCGCATGCCCACTATACGCCCTCGCTCAAAGTCCGTCAACTCACATACGGTTCACGTCCACGCTGTCGCGGCATGCTACCAGTGTTAAAGACTGCGATGGAGCTCCGTATGCCACGGCAAACTGGCTGACACTGACGGCGGCGGTGCACAAATGCTGCGCAGCTACCGCCATTCGACGGCCAACACCGCGGTTCCTGGTGTGTCCGCTGTGCCGTGCGTGTGATCATTGCTTGTACAGCCCTCTCGCAGTGTCCGGAGCAAGTATGGTGGGTCTGACACACCGGTGTCAATGTGTTCTTTTTTCCATTTCCAGGAGTGTATATAACCCCAGGTTTGTGGTAATGGAGTACGGATTTCAGGTTTCATGGTGGGACTAATATCAGACATGAGCTGTGTTTGGACAAATGCTACGATAACAATCAAGGTTCATCTTTCGCCCAATCAGAAATTAATGCACAGTTAACTGACATACCAGTGAACACTACTATCAGCATAGGCTCATCCGTGAATGTTTTGTCATCCAATATGTTTCAACGAATATGTGACAAAGTCGAAGACCCAACGTAACTGCTCAATAAGTATAGAATTTTGGGGCAGTGGGCATCAGTTCAAGGAGCATTAAGATACAGATAACACTTGATGTAACACTACAAAATGGAACAATCAGTTGCATGTTTCTTGTAGTTGAAGGTCTTGTCGTAGAATGCCTAAGGGACATTTATTCACTGATGTAAATGAACGCAGAGATGACCTTGTCTTAGGGCGATGCTGTTTTTCTTTAAAATGTGTGATAGCTTGAGTTGATCTGTTGAAGACCATCGTTACCTGACGGCAACTCTCACATGAGTTGAAAGTATAGTGAATAGATTTGATGAAAATTGAATCTGATGTACAGCAGCCTTAATGCAGAACATTCATGTGCACTAAAGTTGTGGAATCAATGTGTTTAACACAAGAACAATTTTCTGATCTTTTTTAAACATATCAACCAACTACAGCAAAGTATTCGAATAGGAACCAGACCATAAACATCGATATTAATATTACCTAAATGTATGCATAAAACCTTTTGTTCATATCCTTTATCATGGCTCACAAGATCAGAATTATTGAAAGACATTAAAAGCACAATAATATGATGGATCACACTGGGCACAAAACTGGTAGCGTGAGCAATAATCACATGAACTAAAGAAGTGACTTTTGGCAAAATTACTGTCCATAGATCTTTGAGAAAATATCTGCACAGTTAACTGAAATGTCAATTTGAATGTCATGTATATAGTAAGCTGCATTTCTGATATCGGAACATAAAAGACTTTTGTTTGTAGAATATAAGCGACGGAAACTCCAGGTGGGTATATGAACAAAGAAGGAAAAGATAGATTGCTATGTAAAGGAAAAATAACTCGTTAAGTTTGCAAATAGGTACAATTAAAAGACACAGTGTCATCCTTACAGTAATTAGCAATTTTTATTTTCCTACACTGTTTCTGTAGTATTCAACGATTAACACAATATTTAACAGTATATTGACAACTGTAGTTAATAATAGTGTCAAGAATTAGCTTATGGTTTCCCAAGGTTTATTAAATTTTCATTCTGGCGAGAAACCTGAATTTTGAATGAGATGGTTCAATAACCATGACGTGCTATAGTTTTATAATCTCTCAGTTCAGATGTGCTTACTTATGAAAGACTTACCGTTTATTTTCTTATTTTTCGACAGACGCTTTGTACTATTGTAATGTCATTATCAGACAGAAGTTGGTAAAAGGATTAGTAGCATCCTTGTGGTCAAGTGCAGATGAAATTGTTGCACACAACTGTGTATTCTGCTGCTGCAAGTTGTCAGGATGTGAGCCCAAAAACGTTTTTTAGCAGAGGTTGCAGTGTTTTGATGACAGAGTACACGGTGATTAATTTTTTCAAAAATTTCTTTCGCTTTAAACAGTTAATACTAGTTCATCGGTGCCTGAATTCACATGCCATTGAGGGGCAGCCCATTGAGTGTTAACCTATAGTACACTTAAATATGTCAATTTGGCTTACGAAAGAACAAATACGGGATGCATGAGTAAAAACTGCGAAAGGCAAGTACGATGCAGACTGAGGTGGTCAGTTGTTCGAACTGCATCCTTTCAGTTACTGACGTACCTTGTGCTGGTATGTAATGTCCAACTCTGAAGTGTTTAGTGTCACCAATGAGCTTCAGCACAGAACACTAATTAATATGTGTCGTAGAACACTCATCACAAATTTTTCTAAAAATTAAACTCCTCCAGCTATACTTAAGTCTTATATTTATTTGGCTACTAGTTTTGACGTTGCGTCAACGTCATCTTCAGGACCGTACACTTTGATGAAATCACTTGTGTATGGCTGAGTACTAGAAGTCCGTGGTGAGATCAATACGTGCTCCACACGGATGGTGGACAGTAACTCGAACCCAAATTTCCTTCTTATTGCAAGCGGTTGCCTTACCAACTTCGTCTACCCTAGTACGCTTCCAGGATCGCCCCAAGTCTCCTAGTGTCCCAGTGTCTACTCCCCACAGCGCTCGCAAAACTATGTGATTCCCACACAGGGGAGACTTCCTTATTTCTCTGTCCCCGCCATCCTTGTGGAGCACATATTGGTGTCACCGCGGACTTCTAATACTTAGTCACACACAACTGATTTCATCAAAGTGTACGGGCCTGAAGATGGAATTTACGCAACGTCGAAACTAGTAGCCAAATAAATATAAAATCTTAAATACAGCTGGAGGAGTTTCATTTTTAACAAAAATTATACCAGCTGTGTCCCACCATAATCCAATTTAAATATTGATGTGCGAAGACTCATCACAATATCCGTACACAAGGATGACATTTGGGGAGAAAATCTGTCCACTAGGTCCGCCAGTTAAGAGACTGTTATCATTGTGGAAGCTGGATACGTTCTCGCTTCTGGAAAGAAAAAAAATCTATAAAATTCACTGTGTTAAGCATTTCGCTTGGACGTACAATGGCGGTGGGAGTGGACTCAGCCACAGTTCTCAATTTTATGTGAATCAAAATTGTATTGATTTCTTGATGTCGAATTAATCACCCAACACCAATAACAATAGGTAGTAGAATGGAATAATGTGGTCAAATTTTTACACCATGAAATGTGCTTCTGTTCGTCCCCAGAACTCACTTGGTGTAAGAATTAGCAAAAGGAACAGAGTAACGGTTTAATTCTCTGCTCTGTTTGAATATAGGTTTAAACTTCTCGCTTCTGTACACCTAATACACCTGCTCTTTGCATTCCGTGTTGCAGAAGCTTTTGTTACGGCTATACCTCTCGCCAAACGCTGGTGCCTGTGTTGAGAGACAAAGCTCGGCCGATGAAAGTTTTGTAAACTATTTAGTGGAAAAATTTAAATTTTTCACATTTTGAAGTCTAATAACTCGATAAATAACTGTATTTCTTATGGTTAAAAATTATACTTACGGAGCAGTATGAAATCGAACATTTTGCAGAAGGTAGAAACGCAGTGCGTGAATTGGGCATATGGATGACTTTACTTCGTACATTGCAGTAAATGGAATGTAGATAAGATATCGAAAGTTTAGTGAAAAATTGAGACCATAAGGATATTTCGTTCTTCAGTTACGGGGTTTTATATCCGAAGGATCGCCGCTCGTGACGCGCCCATTCACGTCCATCCCTATCGCGGATCGTGTGGTCATAAAATCGTCATATCTCATAAACGATTCAAGATATCGAAACGAGGTTTTTTGCAAATTATAGCACGCAATTCACATATGTTGTGGGATAATACTAGAAACATTTTATTCACATACATTTGGAAGTAACTCGTCCGTGGCTGTGAGAGGTCGGCTGCTGAGGATACTTTCAGACGTCCGTAGTACTGCAGGAGAACCCAAGCGGCACGAGTATATACGTCCACAACACCTGTGGAAAAACGTAGTGGGACGTGTATAGACGCTCACAGCAGCGGCAGGGTTAACAATGTATTATCAGTTACTTTCTCCTTGAAAAGTTTTCGTATGCATTAATTCGAATATTTCATGAACCTCATCATCACCCTGAGTGGATGGCATCTGATGAGAGAAGCACAAGGTGATCCGTGCTGAGGTCATTTCCAGTCCCAGACGTCACAGCCCTAAACTGATACAAGTGATTTCCACTGACATTCCTTGCCGGTGTCACAAGAACGCCATATGAGCAATCAATAACAGATAGGAAATACCTGAATACAGAAAAAAAGAAAATGACTTTCTCATCGCTCGTCTTGGCTCTGAGCAGTATGGGACTTAATATCCGAGGTCATCAGTCCCCAAGGACTCAGAACTACATAAAACTAACTTACCTAAGGACATCACACACATCCATGCTCGAGGTGGGATTCGAACCTGCGACCGTAGCAGTCGCGCGGTTTCGGACTGAAGCGTTTAGAACCGCTCGGCCACAGCGGCCAGCTCGCTCATCTTACGCTGATAACAAATTTATTGTTTTATGGGAAGACTCGGTATTAATTCTTTCTGTTTGATTTCGAACAAGGTACTACATTTCGAGTCAGTGATATATTAACATATTATTCAGTTCATGCTTGTGTCTGAAGGAACATTGCATAGAACTACAAAGACAGTATCAAATACAGGCACCACATTAATGTATTTCATGTGAAAACCAAGGCAACGCGAATAACAAAAAAATAAGTATCTCCCTGTGTGGGAATCACATAGTTTTGCGAGCGCTGTGTGGAGAAGACACTGGGACAAAAGGAGACTTGGAGCGATCCTGGAAGCGTACTCGGGTAGACGAAGTTGGTAAGGCAACCGCTTGCAATAAGAAGGAAATCCGGGTTCGCTTCTCAGTCTGACACAAATTTTCATATGCCTCCCGTAAATTGTGTAGTTTTTGTGGTACCGTATTGGCCATTTGCGAATACATTTCTCAACGTAATAAGGCTATCGATCGTCAACAGTGTCTGTTGCTCGAGACAGGTATATATGTTCGAAGAAACATTGCATCGAACTATAAAGACACTGAAACTTCCTTGCACATCAAAACTGAGTGCCAAACTAGGACTCGAACTCGAGACCTTTTCCTTTCTCGGACATGTGGTCTACTGACTGAGTTACGCAAGCACGAGTCACCACATATCCTCACGACTGTACTTCTGCCAAAACCTCATCTCCTCTCTTCCAAACTTCAAGGGGATCTCCTGCGAAACTTGTAGGACTAACACTATCGGAAGACAGGATACTGCACGGGCAGTATGGAGGATATTCCCAGAACGAAATTTTCAGAGTGCAGTGGAGAGAGTGCTGATATGAAAATTCCTGGAAGATTAAAATTGTGTGCCAGATCGAGACTCGAGCTCGGGATCATTGCCTATCGCGGGCTTGTGGCTGGGTAGCTCAGTCAGTACAACACTTGCTAGCGAATGGCAAAGGTCCCGAGTTCGAGCCCCGTTTCAGCACACAGTTTTAATCTGCCAAGAAGTTTCACATCACTGCACATTCCGCTGCAGAGTGAAAATTTCATTCAATGCTAACATTGCATTATTGTATTACTAACAGCGTAGGATTGATGTTATCTTCCTTGCAAGAACCGGCATGCATTTTGTTCGCAGCCCGAGTCTCAGAAAATTGCAGTTTCCGACCAAATAACCGATAGACAGTTTTTGTTTGCAAGTGCAGTTAATACTGAGGGACTAAATTTTATGAATTATAATACTAGTACAGACAAACACCATTCTGTTTTTAAGTTTTAGAGTTTTAGCCATCTGAAGCTCCTTCTCATATACTCTACATTTTGGGACTCCAGACGAAAGCACAACATGGAACAAAGACTAAGGCATGTTTTGACTATTTTATCCGTGATTTGCCAACTGGAACAGGTCTAGGACCTTGCAACAAAGTGCCGAGAACACAGCTGCAATGCAAATTCATTATTTTAAAAAAAAGTGATTAGAACGTTTTGGATTTCAGGTCTTCATAAATCTTTGTTTGATGGTAGTAGACGAGAAAAATCTGTCCCTATATACGTTATGACAACTTGTCTGAATGACAATGTATAGAAATATCGTGCTTGAATTAAACACTATAACCGTGTGTCATTTTAGCTGATGTAAGTCCCGTTACCCTAAAGAAATATCCCATCGAATGACTGGAAATTTTGTGTTGGATATTACGTCTTTCGATTCTGTAGACCTATAACAGCGTTTTCAGTATAGCATCACACAGTATATCTCGATTGCTGCTATAAGCTTTCATGCTAATAAACGTCTTGCTTATGACCCAGTCGTCATACGCATGTTTAGAAGTTTGCAGAGCGAGCGTGAGGTTACAGCAGGCAAATGTGTGTTTGCAGTGTGGCGTGTATCGAGTTGACGTCAGCAGTAGGAAGAAGCGGAGACCACGGTGGAGAGACAGAGAGAGAGAGCGGGAGAGACACGGAGAGAGAGAGAGAGAGAGAGGGATAGGAAGGGAGAGGGCGCTGTCGCTGCGCGCGTGGAGAACGGCTGCACGGCAGAGCAGGAAGCGCTCCCGCTGATTCACCCGTGGCCGCAGATCTGGCGGAATCACCGACAACGGCGCCGCAGGGACGCCGCCGGAGCCGCAGTCGTCGACGCCGTCCCTTACGGTCAGCTCAGCTTTATGGGGTTGTTGCTCCCACAGTGTTTCTCGCTTCCGCGAGGAGAGCTGAAATATAGCGGAGGCTGAGCCGCCAGCAAGTCGCAAACGTGCCGCTTTCCATAATTAAATAAGGGAAGCTGGGTGCGGGAAGGAGAGTGGGGCGACAGGTTCTCTGGAATAAAATCTCAGAGGCCAGATAACCATATGAGATACATGTATTTCCTCTACCGTCACTTTTTCAACAACAGCACATCCAATTTCTGATGATCTTGGTGTTAAATTGCACTGCCAGAAATTAAAATGAGAATGTTAGATTTAGGGGCTATGTAACGTTATTTCATCAATCACAAATTCCATTCAAATATGCAACGAACACTTATCAATATGACATAGCACACCCTCACATCTATATACGTACACTAATGCAGATTGAATGGCGTCAATAAACATCTGTGTCCTCTCCTGATGCAAGTTTCCCCACAACTGTTATAATTCGTCCTTGGTATGCTGGACGCTGGCACTGGGACAGATTTGACGTCTGAGCCAGTCTTTATGCCAAGATCTGTGGGGAGTTTACTGTATAAGTGAGTACATCAGAACTGTACACACAGTTCACATAGAAACTTATTTGTGGACGAGTATTATCGTGTTGAAAAGTGTCACGACTAAACTATCATATTAGAGTGTAGCACATGCGGACACAGGATGTCTGTGACGTTCGGATATAATGTCCGAGTTCTCTAAATCAGCCGTGAAGTCATTCCCGATAGAATCCCATACCACATCGCCTCTCCAGAACCTTGGAAGAATTACACTTCTCCCAGTGAACGACCAATATTCATTGCTGAACAGAGTACGACTCCACTTATGAGCAGTCCATGCTTCCTGCTCACGGCATCATTCCACACGCAGTCATTTGTACTGTGGTGTTTGTTCTGGCGTAACGAAAGGCGCCGGCACGACGATCAATAGCGGAAGAGCAGATAGAGCTGTGGGACTCCTCTCTAGGACGACATAGGACGACGCCAAGACATGAGCAGCCTCTGCACGAAGAGAATATAAGCGCCGCGCCGCCTAGCTGTTGCCGGAGTGGAAGACGAGCCGTCATACAAACGCTACAACAGTTATTTATGAACTGTATTGTTTTTCTTGCAATGAAATGTGTATACCGAAGGACTATTTGCATGTCGCCATTTGCTTGCGCCACACCTTTGTGAATACGCAGAGTTAAGTATTGTCAATTAACTTACTGTAATAAACTCCATGAATACGATTTGCATGAATTCTTGTCTAGCTATCCGAGAAAAGAGCTTCCGAGGCACCCTCCATTAGACGAGTGGGCACAACACAACAGCGTTGATCACAGTCTATGCATGGGACAATAGTTCCGTAGTCTGGCTGCTTCCAGTTCCGACCACCGCATGCAGATATAAAGTTATCTGTATCCACTGTAACTCTTCATTTCCACTTCATAACACGTATATATTTTTGACAAGGCTTTTGCATTATCCGAAATATCGTTTTAACTGTCTCTTAGGATAATTTGAAAATGGGTCCCAAGCAGAAACTAGTAAACAGAAAAAGTTAAATTTGCAACTTTGGCTGGATTAACAGATATTGCTGACTTGCAATTATTCCAGCATGCTGGAACTTCGTAAGACTTCGTTTGTTGCTTAGCGATTACATTCATTCTGTCTCTGGTGCTACTATTGTTGATCACTGGCGAGTGCTGCTGATAAGCCGCTATATGTCACCCATTCCATCGGCGTTCCCTTTCCGACCTCATCAGACGTAGCGGATGCTATGCACCATTACTGCTGCCGTGTCAATGGATGTCTCGTGTCAGCTGACGACGGAGAAAGAGCGCCTAGACAACAAAGGGCACGAAACTCGGAACCAAAGGATGGATGTCCGTGACGGTCTGGGAATGCAGAGGGAACTAAGCGATGGTGGCATTGTGCGGAGCTGTCAAGTGTTGGGTGGTCCAACAGCGATTGTAGGTTCAACGTTTGGTGACGCTAGCACTGGTGGCTGTGTCATGTAATGTACTGTTTTCATGGTAGCACTTGACACAGGCTAGGTGTCATAGCAAACCACAATCGTGGCCGGCTGGCCTCTTGGTGAATAAATATGGCTCTCTTGTGGCTGTTTCAGCCGGAGGAATACACTGAAACTTTCTCCGTGCCATCAAACTCGCTTTCTAACACAGAAGCTTCCCAAAAGGGTAATAAGTGTGTTGGGTTGTCATTGACTTGCTGATGGAGGCTGGAGCGCTAAAGTTCCTGCATCAGCTGGGGTGCTGTATCTGCTGGTAGTCGGCTGTGCTGGTTAGGCACCGAAATCGACGCTGTATTTATTGCAGTGACGCTTGTTGAGGTTTGTAATTTTAAATTTCCTTGAAAAAATAACGCCCACAAGTTCCACTGTGTGGAAATGGTTGCAACAGGGGCAGAGAAATAATTACATGAACGTACTCTTCATGTCCTCCTAACGGAATTCTTTGAATACACTTCACTCTCTATGTCACTATTCTATTTACTCTTTCTTGGTCATTTCACTAGCGATAGGACCATATAAAGGTAATAGCCGAAAGATATGTTTAAACTTTCAGGATTCATTCCTCATTCGAAGAGGAGGGAAGTATATTCTATGGACGTGGGCTTGGATACACCCTTTGTCTTGTTAGAGGTCAGTTTTTGCAATTCTTCAACACATTAGTCGTGGCAATCACACAGGAGAAGAACTTATCAGGACACTTCCCTAGTGAAATGTTAAAAATGTCCTCTCTTGACAAGGATACATTCATCAATTCACTATTGCAATGAATCACTGTTGCGCTGAAATGTCCATGGAGAACTGCATATTGCTTCACAGCCTTCAACTACAACGGCACGAAGATTATGTACATATCCCAGTGTAAATAAGAGCAAACATCATGGTTTTCTACAGTGTACGTCATCTTCAGTGCTGAATCGCTCTTGCCTAACCAGCTGATGATAACTTGGAACTACAGCTTGTGTACACTGCTTCATTACGTGAAACCTATCTCCAGCTGAGTCCATCTGCATTGATACATGATTTACCAAATCAGTGTACCACTTCAGAAAAAACTTCTTTTAGTCTTAATGTCCACCTAGTTAAACGATTTGTTTGACCTTCTAGCGCCCTTAATCGTTTAAGTTCTGTGTTATCAGATTTTAAGTTGAAGTGTTGTTCATACAAAACAAAAGTGGAAATACATGACTGTAAAGTGTTAAAGTAGTGGCTTTCTCCTTAGTCAAGTAATTATTATCAGCCTTATTCAGTTGTCTATGCTAGTGGATGTTCTTTTCCAGCTGTCTGATGGCTTAATATGAAATCAAAAGCATGACTGTTTGACTGATGCTATTTCATGACAATATCAATTACTCATGGTAGTTAGGGAAACGGAGAAATGAAAGAGTAGTCAATGAATCGTTCAGTTTTACAAATTCTGCTTTTCAATCCTGAAACAGTTGACATTTTCCTCCTTTATTAAGAAAATTTGTAAGGTGTTTAGTAATTTCAGTGAATTTTGGAAAAAAAATTTCTACTTAAATATAACTAATACTTTTTTCCTGCTAGCTGTAGAGATCTTTCTTTTGGTTTCAACAAACCATATATTGGCGCCTACACCACCATAGCCGGTAATATGTCCAAATTAATGAACTTCTTATAAAACAAAGTGGCGATGATTGTTAGCTCCGTAGCGCGTAATCGATCTACTACTAGTGTAAACGTATTATAAGTGCCAGGACATCTTTCGAGAACACAGTGATGTTGCATTCTATCTTGTATGAGGGAGAACTACAGCCACAAGTAGACATTTTGAATAACAACAGCTTAGCTGCCCATGTAAATAATTTATTGAACGACCGGTTTTGTAGTCTAGAAGCCACATCATCAGGTTAAATATGGTGAATCATGACATTATAACTACAAAATGGGGGGGATCGAACATTACTTGTCTATGAATAAATGATGGAACCGGCAGACTGACAGGTAAGTGGAAAGTAAAGTACTTACAAGAGCAGCCAATAAGTGATTATTCACAGTGATATCTAAACAGACACTGCTCCGCTATAAAGCTTTGGAAAATTGTCGACAGAATATATCTGGCATTATGTAGAAAATCTGTACCTGTCCATTGGTTCAAGTATCTATAGTCGTGACAAGATCTATAAGCTTCTCTACCATTTGACGACTGTTTTGATATGTTTATGACCAGTGTGCCCACAGGGCTCGTACTGTTCTCTGTGATCTTATCATAAAGTCGTTGATTTATAAAGTCTTCCAATACAGGCTGTAAATAGTGTTGAACTCTGTAATTGAAATTTAGTTCATTCCCAGTGTGAACATTATGTTGAGTTGTGGTATGGTAGAAATTTCCCAGGAGGATCAAATAAGTCCGTCCGTTCTGCCAAAACTCTTTACGTCCTCCGTAACTTACGCTGCTAAGCTGACTGACTGTCCTTGCATCATGTAGACTAATGCGAAATCTCTATTCAGTTCATTCTCATCCAATACTATAAGGTGGCTATTAGAGTACCACATGATAGCTTTACTTCTCCAGAACTACAGTTATCTATACTGATTAGCACAACCCAGCCAGTGTCGATTTCTTCTACGTAGTCTAACTTGATTGTGTAAAACAAAATGTTTTATTTAACTCTTTGTTCCCTGGCAAATCTGTAACCACACTGAAAGAATAAACTGACGTATCAGTTGGTACATCCATCCAGGGTAGAATCCTCTACCGTTCAGTGTTATAATGTAACAAAAAACAGTCAATACACTTCGCAATTGGTGTCCATTTCTATGATATAACTGTTTGAGTCATATGTAGACTATCTTCACACCAGTAATGATTCCATTGGTGAAGCGTGGGATCGATGTGTAAAGCCCTTGTAAATGCAGCTGCAGTGGAAGTTGACAGGTGATTCTCTCACTTATGATGGATCCAGGTGATTCCACACATTACCAATGCTAGCATTACTTGTCTAAAGCTGGTCTATGTATGACTGAAACAAGTTCCAGCATCCTAAAAATAAACACCATTTGCAATTTGTACTGAATATCTCTGCTGTATTACGATACAACATCGCTGACGTTCTAATTACGAGCTCAAAAATGTTCGCTATTATATCCCTCGATTCGAGTCCAAAAAAGCTGGTACCAGCTGTTTCAGATGTCTCCGGCCTGTCAAGCAATAATTTGGTTCTTCCACCGTTAAATCTGAGCTGGTACGAAGTTCCAACGAGCGCAAATTCACCTGTTGTAGATCGACTGTGGTGTAACGTGCAATGAGGAAATCTAGACCACGTATGTCTCAGTATCTGTTGTCAGCTATAGAGAGACTGCATTAACTTGGCAGTTGCTTTTCACCAAATAGAATACAAATATTTCTGAACCAAGTGAATGAACACTACAACAACCTATAACAATTAACTTCCAGTGTGCTTGACTCAGTTTTACTTCACCAAGTATGCTAGTAGATATCACAGATACCTACAGTCCCAGTCCTGATGGAAACCTGCATAACTTTCCTTTCACATAGTCAGAACAGCGACAGATTCAGCACAGAGGAGCCCCGTGGCCACTCTTGCTGGGAGCGTTGTACACTGGTCCCATCGATGCCCACCACATTTACCCCGGAGGAGTATCCTTCCTGTTTCCAGGAACCCTTGCATGTACAGCTTCGTTCGGAGTTGTTCAACCATTTACATGATTGGCACTATCGTTCCCTATAATTACGCTTGATGTGACCTGGACTACTACATTTAAAACATTTGACATCTTTGTTCAATATCATTTTCACATATCGTGGTTTGGCGAGCACATCGATTTGTGTTGATAACTGCTGGAGTGTCTGCCACTTCAGTTAAGATCAATGGAAATTTCATGAGTGCCCTACATGGCATTTCTGGTGGCAGACCAACAACAATGCAAAAGAAATCTCTGCTCAGCTTTCTGTAAAACAGCCGTAATTAGAGTATCATTTTCAGTCACTTCACATCTGTTAATTTTCCAAATGCGTTCTACAAAACTTTTCAGAGATTCCCAATCTTTATCTAATTGCCCGTTAAGCTGTTGACAGTAGTATCTCGACTCGAGTTTCCTAATGTATCGTTCTACTAACCCTTATTAGAAGCCACTGAATGACTGTGCAGCTCATACTTTGTCGTGTCAGATTACATTAGTCCTAAGATTCCTTAGTAAATATAGTGAAACTAGTGAATAATCCTTCATCAGTTGGCACAAGTGACTGAACGAATGTTAATACTAAACAATAAAAAAGTTTTATATCCAGAAAATAACTTCCTCCGCTGCACGCTCAATATATCCAGTAGAGTATCACTCGCCCGCAGTTCGCGCCCATTCCGCTTAATTTTGGAAGAAGCTACTGATGATGAAGATGGACAACCAATGGAGGATAGTATTGAAACTGCAGCAGTAATGGCCGACTATCAGAAAATCGTTTGTGCGGAGTATAAAAAAGACATTAAGATATCTTCTTCCGATCTACTGGAGAAAGCAGCTACCAAAGAGGTACGTCCACTGCTCGTGGTCTAGTGGCTAGCGATGCTGCCTCTGTATCATCGGGTCCCGGGTTCGATTCACGGCCGGGTTAGGGATTTTCTCTGCCCAAGGCCTGGCTGAGTTGACCTCATCCTTCCACCATCATCATCATCATCATCATTTGGGGCTATATTGGCATGTGTAAAAATTGGACTATGTAAAATTTGGGACTTTGTATGGGCGCTGATGACTGCTCAGTTGACCGCTCCACAAACCAAGCATCATCATCATCACCAAAGAGGTATGCAAAGTATCTTCTTCTGTTGTACTGTAGAAAGCAGTTACAATGGGGCATCTTTAGTGTCAAGGAGAGGTGCAGTGACCTGTGGCCATTGTCTACTTCTCTCCTCCTTTAGTATCCCTGTAATTCTACACTCCTGGAAATGGAAAAAAGAACACATTGACACCGGTGTGTCAGACCCACCATACTTGCTCCGGACACTGCAAGAGGGCTGTACAAGCAATGATCACACGCACGGCACAGCGGACACACCAGGAACCGCGGTGTTGGCCGTCGAATGGCGCTAGCTGCGCAGCATTTGTGCACCGCCGCCGTCAGTGTCAGTCAGTTTGCCGTGGCATACGGAGCTCCATCGCAGTCTTTAACACTGGTAGCATGCCGCGACAGCGTGGACGTGAACCGTATGTGCAGTTGACGGACTTTGAGCGAGGGCGTATAGTGGGCATGCGGGAGGCCGGGTGGACGTACCGCCGAATTGCTCAACACGTGGGGCGTGAGGTCTCCACAGTACATTGATGTTGTCGCCAGTGGTCGGCGGAAGGTGCACGTGCCCGTCGACCTGGGACCGGACCGCAGCGACGCACGGATGCACGCCAAGACCGTAGGATCGTACGCAGTGCCGTAGGGGACCGCACCGCCACTTCCCAGCAAATTAGGGACACTGTTGCTCCTGGGGTATCGGCGAGGACCATTCGCAACCGTCTCCATGAAGCTGGGCTACGGTCCCGCACACCGTTAGGCCGTCTTCCGCTCACGCCCCAACATCGTGCAGCCCGCCTCCAGTGTTGTCGCGACAGGCGTGAATGGAGGGACGAATGGAGACGTGTCGTCTTCAGCGATGAGAGTCGCTTCTGCCTTGGTGCCAATGATGGTCGTATGCGTGTTTCGCGCCGTGCAGGTGAGCACCACAATCAGGACTGCATACGACCGAGGCACACAGGGTCAACACCCGGCATCATGGTGTGGGGAGCGATCTCCTACACTGGCCGTACACCACTGGTGATCGTCGAGGGGACACTGAATAGTGCACGGTACATCCAAACCGTCATCGAACCCATCGTTCTACCATTCCTAGACCGGCAAGGGAACTTGCTGTTCCAACAGGACAATGCACGTCCGCATGTATCCCGTGCCACCCAACGTGCTCTAGAAGGTGTAAGTCAACTACCCTGGCCAGCAAGATCTCCGGATCTGTCCCCCATTGAGCATGTTTGGGACTGGATGAAGCGTCGTCTCACGCGGTCTGCACGTCCAGCACGAACGCTGGTCCAACTGAGGCGCCAGGTGGAAATGGCATGGCAAGCCGTTCCACAGGACTACATCCAGCATCTCTACGATCGTCTCCATGGGAGAATAGCAGCCTGCATTGCTGCGAAAGGTGGATATACACTGTACTAGTGCCGACATTGTGCATGCTCTGTTGCCTGTGTCTATGTGCCTGTGGTTCTGTCAGTGTGATCATGTGATGTATCTGACCCCAGGAATGTGTCAATAAAGTTTCCCCTTCCTGGGACAATGAATTCACGGTGTTCTTATTTCAATTTCCAGGAGTGTAATTTATTACCACCACTGCCACTATCCCAAAACAACATGCATGACAAAAGGAAAGTTGAAGCAATCACACAGTCCCTAGAGCATTCTAAAGTCGACATTTACTGCCACACTTTCACTTCTGCGGTTGTTCATCCTCATCTTCAGTAGCTACTTGTAACACAGAATGGGTGTCAGTTGCGAGCGAGTGATTCTCTGCAGGAGATGTTTGAAGAAGTCAGCTTGTGGATGCAAAACTTCCTTTATTTTTTGCTATTCACATTCGTTCAGAAACTGGTAATACTATTGTTGATAAGTGGAGAGTGCAGCAGATATGCTGCCACTGCATTTCGCAGCATTTCGACGTCCGCAATCATCTGTGGTAGTGCACACCATGTACGTCAACTGCTGCGATATCAATGTATGTTCCATCCTCCCAACAGCAGGACAGGTAGCCACAGCAGTCAGCCAAAGGGGCAGGGTCCTGGCAATGATGACGTTGATGGTGGCAGAGTGTGAAGTTACCAAGTGCTTGGAGGTCAGGAAGCAGTCAGAGGTTCGAGGCTTGGTGAGTACTGTGGCATCAGTTTCATCGGTTCAGCATTGTCTTCACAGTAGTGACTGGCATGGCCTAAGCCTCACAGCAACAACGAGCAGTCGCTATGATGACTGCCAGGACTCAGGAGGTATAAATAAAACAGACTGGTGGCTGACTGTATAGTTGGGATACCACTGCCCCTTCCTCCGCACCGTGGAAATTGCTTGCTATGGAAGCTCCTGAAACGGTTGCTCTGTGCCCAGGGTGGTCATTACCTCATGGAAGGAAGTTGGAGTGTAAAAGCCCCTGCTGGTGCTGGGCTGCTGAGTCGTCAGGTCATTCACTACTATAGTCAGTGACAATAACTTTGCGCCCTATTTACAGCTCTGTTCACTAGTTTTGGCTTGAGTCTTACAGTTTTCTGTCATCATTGAGTTATGAGGCTTGGCGTCTGGCAAGTATGAATCCTGCGTCAGAGCTAGCAGATTTAACCAGTGCACTGTGGATTAACAGATACACAGGCCTTCTGTAACCCTTACCCTATTTATACGTGTTTGCCTCAGGTGCCCTCCGTGCAGTCTATTAACAACGTATATCTCTAAAGCTAGACACCAAATGGGTATAGGGCGAAGGAAAATTCGCATACTCAGACCACACATCATGATTTCTTGCATGGTATATAACACTGTCTCTAAAGAAATTTCACCTAAGGTGTGGTTCGATAGAAAATGGATGTCGAAGGATGGCAATGTGGCGCCACTGTAATCTAATTCAGTATAAAATAATCCTGTCACTTGACTGAGGATTTCTGGTTGGCGAGGACGCAGGAAAAGTGACAACAACTTCTGGTATTCACGAGGTATATGTGATGAAAACCATGCTCATGCATCTTTGTTCCAATTGATTATTAATAACCTGTCAGATAATATTAAGAGCAAACTCAAACATTTTGGCCGATGATGTATTTATCTTTAATGAATTCCATTTGAAAAGCGCTACATAAAATATTGAGCCAGAGTTTGGTAAAATTTCTAAGAAGTGAAAAAATGGGCAACTTGTTTCAAGTGTCAGTTTCAGAAAATGCAAGAAAGTAGTACACTATAACTACAACACAGTTAATAAAGATGTGAAACACAATAACGAAATAGGCTCAGTCGTAGGAAAGGCAGGTCGCAGACTTTAGTTCATTGCTAGAATACTGGGTAAATACAGTCAGTCCTCAATTAAAATTTCTTACAGATCTCTAGTGCACATCCACTCTTACCATACTGTTTACGTGTGTGGGACTCTTCCCAAACAGGAATAAGAGGGAGTACTGAAAGAATACAAAGAACGGTGCACGAATATTCACAAGTTTGTTTGATTCATTGCGGAAAGTCGTAGAAATGATGAAAACCCTGAATAGGCAGACTCTAGGAGATCCAGCGAAAGCCTACCAACACAGTTTCAAGTAGAGCTGTTGAAAAAATATCAATACATCGATATATCTATATTTTTCCAAAAAATAAAAATATAAATCGGCGGTATTTTCTTCAACGACATTGATACAAAAATGGCAACATCGAGTGCCGTTATTTTTATTTTATATTACATTTTCCGGAAATTTTCGGTTAATATTTGAAGTTGTTTTTTATAAATTGTAGTAGAAAATAATTTTACTTTCCCTGGGTGAAGGAGTGTTACTGAGTTTTGAACTTTCATCACGTCCATTCTTTCTCTTCTCATGTGTGAAACAAGTATTGGTGGCACAAAGTAGTCTAATTACAATGGGGGGAGAGGCGGCGATGTGAGTGGTAACAAGGTATCCGATACTGTATTCCTCAAAAACAGTTGCTAAATCAGACCAAAAATCTAAATGACAAGACTGGTCTTTGAGGTGGGTGGAGACGTATGAAGGGAAATTCTGATGTAATTGGCGCTCGGGGGTGCCAACAGAAACTACAACATTTAACTTCACCACGCAATTTCGAGACTACAACTGGTAGGTCTTTGGCATTTGCAAAAATTAAAACACAGGGAAGTGTTCCGAACAAATCCGGTATGCGATGAGACGGAATGACGGGACCATCGGACACCTTTTATTGCACCACTTACCTACAGTTGCCTTTCTTCGCAAAGTGGTTGTCGGCAAGCGTGAATGTACATCGTTTTCTTTACAATTCTTTCACTCAGTGGGATAAGCAGGCTGCTAGCCTGTTGATGTATAGAACATCTAATAATAAATCATTACTTAAATATACAGCCGTAAGACTAACAGTATATTTACAATGTGCAGCCGACTTTTTTTTTTTTTGGGCTGGTGCGTCAGCTTTTTTCTGTCGATATATCAATATATAATGATAAAGGTTTATTAAAAATATGGATGCACCGTATTCCCCATATTTTTAAAAATATCAACAGTCCTAGTATCGAGAACCAGTATTAAATAAATAACACTTACGTACTTTGTAACCACTTACACCCTTAGGGAGCACTACGATCAGGTTAATTATAACGATTATTTAAGCATTGGTCCTTTTTGTGCTCCTTACAGCCACTATTTGGACACAGTTGACTCCAATCATCAACCCTAGTGAACGAAAGGACATTTCAGACTCCTTCCCCCTGTAATGTGACCTAATCGACAGTCAGATGATTCTGGTAGTTTTTTCGTCGAATCCTTTGTAACATGCCTGTAAAGTTTACTCTGTATTATGCTGGAAACGTAAGACTACGCTTCAAACAAGTAAATGGTAATGACATGAGGTGCTTGGTCACGTTGAGGGTACTGAACTTCTCGTAACACAGTGGGAAGACAACAGCTGGTGTTGGATTTACTAATACGAAAGTTAGAATGGTAATTTCAGCAATGAGAGTGTAAGAGTTAAGTATACAGTGATCAACATTAAGAAACAAATTCCAAGTCGTGCAGCTTGAACTGCAATTATTCAACATTTTTCAAGTCAGTAATAGTATATACAAATCACTGTGACTTTAATAGTGGTCTTATTGCTTAGGGCACACCGTTACGGTCATAATCATACACTTTATAATGCATTTAGAGATGTTCGCTTACTGTTCTGCTATAACGTATTATACTAATTGAAGTGACCAGGGGCGCTATATCGGCAGTTACCTTTAAGTCATATGCTCACAATTACATTCGACAAAGATTCATCATTTATTTTAATATCATTAACCTTGAGATGGAATTTTCTTTTGTTAATATTTTATTGTTGTTATTCTTATTATCATACTAGGGGTAAGATAGATACTGCCTACAGGAAAATTAAAGAGACTTTTGGAGAAAAAAGAACCACTTGTATGAATATCAAGAGCTCAGATAGAAACCCAGTTATAAGCAAAGAAGGGAAAGCAGAAAGGTGGAAGGAGTATATAGAGGGTCTATACAAGGGCAATGTACTTGAGGACAATATTATGGATATAGAAGAGGATGTGGATGAAGATAAAATGGGAGATACGATACTGCGTGAAGAGTTTGACACAGCAATGAAAGACCTGAGCCGAAACAAGGCCCCGGGAGTAGACAACGTTCCATTAGAACTACTGACGGCCTTGGGAGAGCCAGTCCTGACAAAACTCTACCATATGGTGAGCAAGATGTATGAGACAGGCGAAATACCCTCAGACTTCAAGAAGAATATAATAATTCATATCCCAAAGAAAGCAGGTGTTGACAGATGTGAAAATTATCGAACTATCAGTTTAATACGTCACAGCTGCGAAATACTAACGCGAATTCTTTACAGACGAATGGAAAAACTGGTAGAAGCCGACCTCGGCGAAGATCAGTTTGTATTCCGCAAAAATGTTGGAACACGTGAGGCAATACTGACCCTACGACTTATCTCAGAAAATAGTTTAACGAAAGGCAAACCTGCATTTCTAGCATTTGTAGACTTAGAGAAAGCTTTTGACAATGTTGACTGGAATACTCTCTTTCAAATTCTAAAGGTGGCAGAGGTAAAATATAGGGAGCGAAAGGCTATTTACAATTTGTACAGAAACCAGATTGCAGTTATAAGAGTCGAGGGGCATGAAAGAGAAGCAGCGGTTGGGAAGGGAGTGAGACAGGGTTTTAGCCTCTCCCCGATGTTATTCAATATGTATATTCAGCAAGCAGTAAAGGAAACAAAAGAAAAGTTCGGAGTAGGTATTAAAGACCATGGAGAAGAAATAAAAACGTAGAGGTTCGCCGATGACATTGTAATTCTGTCAGAGACAGCAAAGGACTTGGAAGAGCAGTTGAACGGAATGGACAGTGTCTTGAAAGGAGGATATAAGATGAACATCAACAAAAGCAAAACGAGCATAATGGAATGTAGTCGAATTAAGACGGGTGACGCTGAGGGAATTAGATTAGCAAATGAGACACTAAAAGTAGTAAAGGAGTTTTGCTATTTGGGGAGCAAAATAACTGATGATGGTCGAAGTAGAGAGGATATAAAATGTAGATTGACAGTGACAAGGAAAGCGTCTGAAGAAGAGAAATTTGTCAACATCGAGTATAGATTTAAGTGTCAGGAAGTCGTTTGTGAAAGTATTTGTGTGGAGTGTAGCCATGTATGGAAGTGAAACATGGACGATAAATAGTTTGGACAAGAAGAGAATAGAAGCTTTCGAAATGTGGTGCTACAGAAGAATGCTGAAGATTAGATGGGTAGATCATATAACTAATGAGGAGGTATTGAATATAATTGGGGAGAAGAGGAGTTTGTGGCACAACTTGACATGAAGAAGGGACCGGTTGGTAGGACATGTTCTGAGGCATCAAGGGATCACAAATTTAGCATTGGAGGGCAGCGTATAGGGTAAAAATCGTAGAGGGAGACCAAGAGATGAATACACTAAGCAGATTCAGAAGGATGTGTGTTGCAGTAAGTACTGGGAGATGAAGAAGCTTGCACAGGATAGAGTAACATGGAGAGCTGCATCAAACCAGTCTCAGGACTGAAGAGAACACAACAACACTACAACATTCTTCATTCATATGACCTGTGTTACACAACACACATCAACTTACATACTGTACAGACATATTACTGAGTGCAGATTAATTTAAACGGATGTAGAACCACACGAACAGGGAGATGGAGGCAGCTGAAGAACTGTTGAATGGAGAGACAGTAAAGGAATTTTTTTGTCCACTTTGATCTCAGGATACGCGGGCGGCAAGAAATGGTACAGTAAGGATATTAATTAATTATTTTAAAGTGTGAACTGACTGATGGAGACCGAGTTGAAATATTAAAAACGAACTGCTACTGGTCGTATTCACGGTGTGCCACAATTATTCAGAGAAATAGTGTCACTATTTGTAAATTATTTTATGCTCCTATTGTGGAAGGAGAATTGAAAACAGTGTGACGGCACAGTATTTCTAATTCGTGGCTATTAATCTTCAGTAAATAATAGTCAACTTTCTGAAGTATAAAAAGAGTGTACGGCAGTCAGAATTCGATTTTCATTTCGCGAGAAGATCCCAATATCGACTGTTCTATGTACGCTGCTCAGCAAAAGTTTCGTCAAATGCAAGCTACGATAGTAGAGGTCTCACTGACGTCGGCACTGCGTGCATTACCCAGTCAGAGCCCATATATCGGACTGTGTTTATTGCTGGCATGTGCTGTCACCGTTTCCCAGTCATGTAAACATACCTCTGCTGGAGCAGCACACCTCCAGCAGTCCAGTAACAACAACATCTTCATTCATCTTATTTTCAGTACTGCAGGGAGATGCCACGTAGAGGCATTCATCACTTTGATAGAGTGAGGACAGTGGCTTTACTTTCAGCAGTCAAACACAGCAAGATGTTGCCGATCTGTTACAGTTAACTCAAAGCGATTTGACTATGGTGTATAGAAAGTACAGATGGGAAATGTAAACGACAGATCTCGCAGTGGTCGTCCTCATATGAGTACACCAACGCAGGATCGTTTCCTCCAACTGTCGCCTCGCAGATGCCCAATATCAACTGCCAGCAATATTGGAAATATCTTCTCACGGGCTACGGGAATACATCTCTCAGACCCAACAGTGCGTCGAGGATTGCATCGTGGTGGTCTCTATTCCGAAGACCAATGAGAAGCTGAGCACTGAACCAGCCGACCCAACGCAGTCAGAGGACCTGGGATCTTGCACATCAACATTGGACCATTGCAGAATGCTGAGGAGACCAGGGTTGGTTTACGACCGGACACTAGAAGAGAAATGCTACACGATTCCAGGAATGCCGATAAGTTCTGGCCGGCCGAAGTGGCCGCGCGGTTCTGGCGCTGCAGTCTGGAAGCGCGAGACCGCTACGGTCGCAGGTTCGAATCCTTCCTCGGGCATGGATGTGTGTGATGTCCTTAGGTTAGTTGGGTTTAATTATTTCTACGTTCTAGGCAAGTGATGACCTCAGAAGTTAAGTCGCAAAGTGCTCAGAGCCATATGAACCATTTGTAATGTTCTGGACAGCTATAATGATGTGACGGAGGCCCCTCTAATGCCCATCTACGGGAATCTCACTGGTTCCTGATATCTCCAACTGACTTTTTTGCAGCTAATCAGAATCATTCTTGTTTTGAGATGGAAATATCTTTATTTTGTTAATAAGGTATTGAAAAAATCTCTGTGGGTGTACTAAAAAGAGTCACTGTAGTAAACTCTATGATATTCCAAACTTCTGTTGGAGTGTGTACGTTGTTTTTCCAGAAGCAGTTGTATATCAGCGATCCATTTGTCATTTAGCATCTTCAAAAGTTGTATTGACGAAATACGTAAGGTTCAAAGAAGAAAAGTTACCATATTGGATAGAGCTTCAGAGACTGCAACATTACTCGCCTTCTTCGTGCATCACGAGAAACGTGCAGCGTACTTCGATACGTATTGGGCCATAAAGATATAAACAGTACAAGCAAACTTAATATAAACTGACTCCCTTATGCATTCAAAGTGTAACAGCAACTTATGTCTTGAACGAATATACAGATTAAAGACTTCCCTTCCTATTTAATAAAACAGATTATTATAGAAACATTAACATAACCAAAATTATGCATTCCAAGTGTAACAGCAATTTATGTCTTGAACGAATATACAGATTAAAGACTTCCCTTCCTATTTAATAAAACGGATTATTATAGAAACATTAACATAACCAAAATTATTTTAATTGTTGTTGTACTTACCTAGTGGTGCTTTAATTCAAGATGGTGCTATATTTACTTGGTGGTGCTATAGTTCATGTATTTAAATGATGACAACCCATAGCCTTATAGACGGCAGTATATCTATGATAACGATTATGTAACCAATCATAAACTCATTTACCATGAAAAACAGGCTACTTGTGTGAACGTTACAATGTAGTTTTGCCGTCGGAGCAAAGTAGTGAGCGTACATTAGTAAGGAAATGGAATAAAGTAAAGAATGCCGGAACGTTATAACCTTCAAAGTAGTAAACTGATACACAGCATGACAGTAAACCGAAATGCTTCAAAATCAAATCAGTGTTCTGCATTCCCGTATGGTGCTCACGCATGCTACATCCGTTAGAGGTAATCTGGATTTATGGTATACATTGGGGTGGAGGGAGCTCGGATTTGGCCGGACATTGACCTGTGACATACTCTACCGCGTTGGTACTGATTTGCGACAGTGAGACCCCTTATGTCTATGTCTGGACAAGAACGTGATTGTACGCTTGCCGGGAATCGCCACACGGGGCGCTGACGTAAAGCCCCCCTCCCATCCCCCCTCCTTCACCAACCGCGTTCCGTCGCTGGGATATCTGCCGCTACCCGCCGTGAAATACCATCACGGGCTGCACGCGCGGCCCGATCGCGATTTATAGCACGTCATAAATCGCGCCGTATTCTTCCGCCTCTTTGCCTGTTTCCGGGCTGTCAGCTGCTATGGCGAGATTCTCCTGCGGTTAGGCCATTCCAATCAGATACCAACACGGATGAACAGTGCCGGTGCCTCCTTCCATTTGCTGAAACCCAGAAATTTGTTGACAGTCAAAAGTCTGCCATGAATCTTTATCTTAATTTCTACCAAACACTTTTCACTTGTTTATAGTAAGCATAATTAGTGGTCTCTAAAATGAAATACTTTTTATCTATATATACATTGTTCTGAGGCACCTGGAAACTTTTGGTGTGTCTTCAAATGTATGCACAAGAGCCAATGGTGACATGAAAATTGTAGGAAAGAAAAATAAGAATAAATTCGCAATCCTTTATTTATAAACAGTAAGATAGCCTCAGTGTGACCAAGTAACGTTAAATGTCTCAGAACTAAATATGTATAGTTAAACAGTTGCTTACTGATTTGTAGACGACTGATGATGTCTGGTATGAAGAGGTGATGAATGCCTCACTGCAAACAAAATAAACATGTTGAAATAAGATTTAAGGAAGAATAGCTACAAGAATAAACAAAATGTGTCACATTTTACCACTCTGAAATGACATTTATATAGTGATAGGCACCTTGTCATTGTATCGGCTGATTACTGTTCTATTATTTACTAGTAACACTGAATTCTCCTAAGCAATTCTCACTAAAGGATGCTGACACGAACACTAACATAAAAGTCACATGTCGTAATTCAATCATCTGGAGTTCGAAGCTTTTCTGCCCATCATTGCTTGCAAGTAAATTCGTTTTGCTAGTGGTCTGTCTTGAGCAAAACACCATTTTTTTTCCTTTTCTGCTATCATCCAGATACGTTTCGCTGAAATATCAGCATCGGCAGTGGGCATTTACTTTATTTCTATTATACATGTAAAATGCTCTTTACTACTTCTAGAAAAATTTATTAGAGCTTATAAGAAATTATTTATAAAGCTACAGAAACAGCTAAAGTTTTGTAATATGCCTTGTTACCACATACTGTGGTTTTCTGGCTTTTTATGCTTTACGTAACAATAGTTCTACCTTTACAGTACGTCATCTATCATCCGCAACAACATAGAACTAATGGCAGAAAAATTATTTACCTCGAATTCTACGTTTTACAATGTAGTGCTAAGGTTTAAAATTAATTAATTCTATATGAAATACTGTGAGAGAAACGGGACTGTTTAACTACCACAGTCAGTGCTCACTGACTACGAAACCAACATGGCGGACAGATGAAGGGCTGAATACGTTCTGTGTAGGAGTTTTGAATGTTTATGTGGTGTGTCCCCAGTTGCTTTTGTGTAGGCGTGTGTGTGTGTGTGTGTGTGTGTGTGTGTGTTTTATTGTTTGGTGTCTAATAATCCTTTTAATGCGGAGAACTTATTTCCGTTGCTGAGACCTCTGTTTTCGCTTATTATTTGTTTACCTTCGACTACGATAAATGTAATATATGTAATGTATTGCTTTTTGCATTTGGTAATTTTCATCAAGGATTGGTTTTTGAAGGAACTGTTGCTGTACATAAGAACTTTCAAGCTATTGTTAATGTCTGTTGGGCCTTGTTGCATATACATAAAATGTTTTGCAAATGTAGATTGACAGCTGTCACTTTTTAATGCACTTCTGTATTCTGTGTATCTGGTATTAAAGTTCTTCCTTATTTGTCCAATACAAAGCGATTTGCAGTCCTGCCACAACAGTTGGTAAAATACCACATGTGTTGTGTTGATCTGTGTTTCTGTTGGTTGCCCTCAGTTTTCTCTGAATTTTGCTATCGTTCATGAAAGTTATTTTTAGCCCTTTTTTTTTAGTATGATACCTTTCCACCTATCCTGTGGGCTGCATTGTTCTTGTGAATGTATGTCTGTTTTTGTACATTGGTGATAAACTGTTTGATTCTTGCTTCTAGAAGCTCAGTTTAGTTTTGTTTAAACTTCGTGATTCCGTTTGTCCATAGTGTTTGTGTTACGTGCAGTATCTGTAGCTATATGTTTGATTAGTTGTATGTCATATTTGTGGTTGCCTTTCATGAGTGAAGCTTTGTTAAGTCTCTGCAGCTTGTACTGGATACCGCTTGATTTGTTCGCAATCGGATGGTGACAAGCATTCTAAAATTAATCGCACAACAAAACTGTTTCTCATTTGACGACGAGTTCTACTCACAATGTGGCCTTACCATGGTGCCACCTGACCGACATCTTCTGAGTTATACTGAAAACAAAATATTTTACAATAACTGAGTGACCCAAAAATTAGTGTGTAGCGTATTGATATCGCTATGTTGATGACATGGTGTCATAATTCCCAGTCGTACCCGGCAGTTCTATACTAACATATACACAGATCAGCCAAAGATAAAATTAACCGTAGAAACATAAAATGACAAAAGTTTCAATTCCTCGCCCTAATTAAACACACATAACAACAAATTCCAATTCCCCGTATTCATGAAAGTCACTCTCGAGCATCTGGTCGTGCACTAACTATCCAGTTTTCAATATATTCTGCTCAGACTGAACGAAACTCCACTTATTGAATGCATCAGCAAAAATGAGTTACAGATGGTGGAACAAATAGCTGTACAGAATGGGCACAATACAAACCGAATCAAAAAGCTAAAACGAAAATAAAGAGCACACATAGCACACAAAAACAAATAGATCATCACCAACGTACAAACACAGATCCACAGAACGCACTCATCAAGACATGTGAGCGAGAAATATGAACAACAAGATGAAAATGAAGCTTCCTGGAAGATTAAAACTGTGTACAGGACCGAGACTCGAAGTTGGGGCATTTGCCTTTCGCCGGCAAGTGCTCTACCACCATTTTTTTTTAAATCCTTTGCTCGGTATTGTTCGTTGCCTTTGTTCGGGGCGGATGTCCCCCATGACACCCGTTGAAGTTCGACGTTGATCAATTTACTCTCTGTCTCTTTTTTTTTTTTTTTTTTTTTTTTTTTATTATTATTATTATTATTACTGCAGAGGGCAGGTAATCCTCTGGCCGAACATGCTGAGCTATCGTGCCGGCGTGGTGAGCTATCCAAGCACGGCTCACGACCCGTCCTCACAGCTTTACTTCCGCCAGTACCTCGCCTTCTACCTACCAAAGTCCACAGAAGCTCTTCTGCTAAACTTGCGGAACTAGCACCCCTGCAAGAAAGGATATCGCGGAGACATGGCTTTGCCACAGCCTGGGGGATATTTCCAGAGTGAAATTTTCACTCTGCAGCGGAGTGTGCGCTGATATGAAACTTCCTGGCAGATTAAAACTGTGTGCAGGAGACGGATCGATGAGAGGATACGCAACAAAAAGGTCTAATGAACTTATATCCGGAAATGCATGGTTTCCATGCTAGACACCATTTATTCATACTTTGAACAGAGACTGCAGTGTAATACGCGCTATACCATACATCCACCGTTATAGTATGCATGGTTTTCTCCTTCGGGGTGGTAATATTCCTCATCCGTCATGCGCTAGTACTCTCTCCTGCCGTAGTATTTGGTAGTCTTGTGTCCGATTCACTTCTCTTGTTGACTCACCTTGAAGTGGATTTGATACAGCGTTGTACACAATGGTTCCATATTTTAATCGAGATTTTCCCGAAATGGCGTTTATTTACCGAAAGAAAAAAGGCAACGAGCGGCGGGGAGTAAGGTTGTATCGGAAGACCTATCCTCACCGACAACAACCACAGCTCTCAATGTTTGCAACATCGTTTCCCCGTTTGTCTGAGACGGGGGCTTTCAGCAAGGAGGAAATCATTAAGGACGTAACCAAAATGTTCGGACACCAGACTTGGAGGAAAATATGAAGACGGTGCCGCGTCGGTACCAGGCAGTTGGCCTGCCAGTACAGGGTAAGGCAGACGAGCGTGTGGGACATTCTCCATGTGGAAGGCGCCGTCGTATCAGTACCAGACGGTTGGCTCACCAGTACAAGGTAAACCAGAAGACTACATCGTGCGTAGGTCTTACTAGGGACACATTGAGAGCAGTCTTGTCACTGGTTTCCTCAGGGATTTGTGTCATCCATCCTATTCGCATATGAGGCCACCTTTACGGGGAGTGTTATCTTCAATTTTCTCAATTGTCTTCTGTGAGATAGTATGCAGAATCCCGTGGAATCGTGACAGAGAATCACCATGATCGATGCAGCCGGTATAACTGGCGACGTAGTTTTGAACCAGTCTTCCTTCTACCTCGCCTAACGGGTAGGAACTATCGGTGTTTCTTGCGGGTGACTTTGCCTCCCCTGCAGGAAGAAGTTCCATTGGTGATTCGAAGGCTTATGTGGCCGCTGCGTGATGGTGTTGCAGCCCGCTTCGCCGTTAACGTCCTGACACATCTCAATCGTGTCTTCCCTCGTCGATGGATCGGACAAGGAGTCCAGTTACATGGCCTGTCCCTTCAGAAGATCTCAACACGTGATTTCTGGTTATGTGGCAGTCTCAAAAGTATCGTGTATGCAGAGCCGATTGTAGATGTGGAGATACTGGAGCGGCTTATTTATGCTGCCTTTAACACTGTTCGGATGCAGCCTGGCAGATGTGAAAGTGTTAGACAAAACATGCAACGGTACATAAGTCCATGCGGTGAAATACATGGCAACCATTTTCAACACATACTGTAACTGTGGCTGCATGGTACAGAGCGTATTAGTACGCAGTCTCTGTATGATTGAACCATGCATTTCCGGACACGAGTTCATTAGACCTTTCTTGTTGGGTATCCTCTCATCTATCAATCCGTAGAGTTTGTACACTATGTAAAAAATGCCTGTATGTAATGTACAGAATATAACCCTGAAATCTTTGTAGTATTTATTAATGGTTCTGTCAACAGTTTCTATATTTATTAACTTGAAGTTTGACCTGCTAACAGACATGTGTGGATAGGATTCATCCTGCTAACATTTGAGGAGTATGTCGCCACTCAATGTTTATTATTAAGATTAGGCACTGTCAACGCAGCCTTAGTTTGCCAGGCTTGAAAATGAAAGTGTGAGGTAACTGAAAATAGTCTCCTAATGAGTACTACAATTGTTGACAGAACCATTAATAAACGCTTTAAAGAATTCAATAAAGTAGCTGTTCCCTATCAACAAAATGTTGAAACTGCAGACTAAACCTAAATATAAAAATTAGAGTAGCACAAAAGCCAGAATTTTGTACAGGAAATCCCTTTTCGCTTTCCTTCTCACAATCACCAAATACAAAAAGCCATATTTGAAGGAAAACATATAGTTGTGGTCTTCAGTCCTGAGACTGGATTGATGCAGCTCTCCATGCTACTCTACCCTGTGCAAGCTTCTTCATGCCCCAGTAGCTACTGCAGCCTACATCCTTCTGAATGAGTTTAGTGTATTCATCTCTTGGTCTCACTCTACGATTTTTACCCTCTACGCTGCCCACCAATACTAAATTGGTGATCCCATGATGCATCAGAATTTGCCCTACCAACCAATCCCTTCTTCTAGTCAAGTTGTGCCACAAATTTCTCTTTTCTCTAATTCTGTTCAATAGCTCCTCATTAGTTATGTGATCTACCCATCTAATCTTCAGAATACTTCTGTACCACCACGTTTCGAATGATCCAATTCTCTTCTTGTCGAAACAATTTATCGTCCACGTTTCACTTCCATACATGACTACACTCGATATAAATACTTACAGAAACGACTTCCTGACACTTAAATCTATACTCGATGTTAACAAATTTTTCTTCTTCAGAAACGCTTTCCTCGCCATTGCCAGTCTACATTTTATATCCTCTCTACTTCGACCATGATCAGTTATTTTGCTCCCCAAATAGCAAAACTCCTTTACTACTTTAAGTGTCTCATTTCGTAATCTAATTCCCTCAGCGTCACACGATTTAATTGGACTACATTCCATTATACTCGTTTTGCTTTTGTTGATGTTCATCTTATATCCTCCTTTCGAAACACTGTCCATTCCGTTCAGTTGCTCTTCCACGTCCTCTGCTGTCTCTGACAGAATTACAGTGTCATCGGCGAACGTCAAAGTTTTGTTTCATCTCCATGGAATTTAATTCCTACTCCGAATTTTACTTTTCTTTCCGTTACTGCTTGCTCAATATACAGATTGAATAACATCTGGGATAGGCTACAACCCTGTCTCACTCACTTCCCAACCACAGCTTCTTTTTCATGCCACTCGACTCTTATAACCGCCATCTGGTTTCTGTACAAATTGTAAATAACCTTTCGCTCCCTGTATTTTACCCCTGCCACCTTCAGAATTTGAAAGAGGGTATTCCAGTCAACATTGTCAAAAGCTTTCTCTGAGTCTATAAATGCTGGAAACCTTGATTTCGCTTTCCTTAATCCATTTCCTAAGATAAGTCATAGGGTCTGTATTGCCTCACGTGTTCCAACATTTCTATGGAATCCAAAATGATCTTCCCCGCGGTTGGCTTCTACCAGTTTTTCCATTCGTCTGAAAAGAATTCGTGTTAGTATTTTGCAGCCGTGGCTTATTAAACTTATAGTTCGTTAATTATCACATCTGTCAACACCTGCTTTCTTTGATATTGGAATTATTATATTCTTCTTGAAGTCTGCCGGTGTTTAGCCTGTCTCATACATCTTGCTCACTAGATGGTAGAGTTTGTCAGGGCTGGCTCTCCCCCAGGCTATCAGTAGTTCTAATGGAATGTTGTCTACTACCGGGGCCTTGTTTCGACTTAGGTCTTTCAGTGCTCTGTAAAACTCTTCACACAGTATCATATCTCCAATTTAATCTTCATCTACATTCTCATCCATTTCTATAGTATTGTCCTTAAGAACATCGCCCTTGTATAGACCCTCTGTATACTCCTTCCACCTTTCTGCTTTCCCTTCTTTGCTTATAATTGGGTTGCCATCTGAGCTCTTGATATTCATGCAAGTGGTTCTCTTTTCTCCGAAGGTTTCTTTAATTGTCCTGTAGGCAGTATTTATCTTACCCCTAGTGATATGCACCTCAACATCCTTACATTTGTCCTCTAGCCATACCTGCTTAGCCATTTTCCACTTCCTGTCGATCTCGTTTTTGAGACGTTGGTATTCCTTTTTGCCTGCTTCATTTGCTCCATTTTTATATTTTTTTCCTTTCATCAATTAGATTTAATATCTCTTCTGTTACCCAAGGGTTTCTACTTTTTTCCTACTTGATCGTCTACTACCTTCGCTACTTTATCCTTCAAAGCTACCCATTCTTCTTCTACTGTACTTCTTTCCCCCATCCCTGTCAATTGTTCCCTTATGCTCTCCCTGAAGCTGTCTACAACCTGTGTTTCTTTCAGTTTATCCAGGTTCCATCTCCTCAAATTCCCACCTTTTTGTAGTTTCTTCAGTTTTAATCTACTGTTCATAACCAACAGATTGTGGTCAGAGTCCACATCTGCCCATGGAAATGTCTTACAGTTTAAAACCGGTTCCTGAATCTCTGTCTTACCATTATATAATCTATCTGAGACCTTCCAGTATCTCCAGGGTTCTTCCATGCATACAGCCTCCTTTCATGATTCTTGAACCAAGTGTAAGTTATGATTAAGTTATGCTCTGTGCAAAATTCTACCAGGCGGCTTCCTCTTTCGTTTCTTAGCCCCAATCAATATTCACCTAGTATGTTTCCTTCTCTCCCTTTTCCTACTATCGAATTCCAGTCACACATGACTATTAAATTTTCGCCTCCCTTCACTACCTGACTAGTTTCTTTTACCTCATCATACGTTTCATCAATTTCTTCGTCAGCTGCACAGCTAGTTGGCGTATAAACTTGTACTACTGTAGTAAGCGTGGGCTTCGTGTCTACCTTGGGCACAATAATGCGTTCACTATGCTGTTTGTAGTAGCTTCCCGCACTCCTATTTTTTATTCATTATTAAACCTACTCCTGTATTACCCCTATATTATTTTGTATTTATAACCCTGTATTTACCTGACCAAAAGTGGTGTTCCTCCTGCCACCGAATTACACTAATTCCCACTATTGTCTAACTTTAACCTATCCGTTTCACTTTTTAAATTTTTTTACCAACCTCCCGTTTAAGGGATCTGTCATTCCAAGCTCCGATCCGTAGAACGCCCGTTTCCTTTCTCCTGATAACAACTTCCTCCTGAGCAGTCCCCGCCCGGAGATCTGAATAGGGGACTATTTTATCTGCGGAATAGTTTACCCAAGAACACGCCATGCAGTAAAGCTGCATGCCCTCGGTAACAATTGCGATTGTAATTTCCCCTTACTTTCAGCCGTTCGCAGTACCAGCACAGCAAGGCCGTTTTGGTTAGTGCAACAAGGCCACATCAGTCAATCATATAAACTGAAGCCCCTGCAACTACTGGAAAGGCTGCAGCCCCTCTTCAGGAACCACACGTTCGTGTTGCCTCTCAACGGATACCCCTCCGTTGTGGTTGCACCTACGGAACGACTATCTGTGTCGTTGAGGCATGCAAGCCTCCCCACCAACGGCAAGGTCCTTGGAAAAGATAATAGATGAAAACACGGTTCACTGTAATGGGACTCAGTTCTGTGCCCTCAAAGAACTATTAGACAACACGAAACTACAACACCAGCCCACCATCCACACACACATACACACACAAGCTAATAGCAGAAATACTTCACAAATATACGAAAACCTCGCCTAGAACCCATAAAACTGTTCATCTTCCGCAATCTTGGTTTCATAGTCCGCAAATAGTGACAGTGTAAGTTAAACAGTGCAGTGTTTTACAATGATGGTAAATCAGTACTAGAAAAGGTAGTGAAACAGACTGCATTATCACACACACTCACACACCCACACACACACACACACACACACACACACACACACACACAAAGCGCGCGTGCGCCTGCACACACACAGACACACACAATTTCCCACATAGAAATGATTTACACTACTGGCCATTAAAATTGCTACAACAAGAAGAAATGCAGGTGATAAACGGGTATATTGCACTAGAACTGACATTAGATTATTTTCACGCAATTTAGGGTGCATAGATCCTTAGAAATCAGTACCCAGAACAACCACCTCTGGCCGTAATAACGGCCTTGATATGCCTGGGCATTGAGTTACACAGAGCTTGGATGGCGTGTACAAGTAAAGCTGCTCATGCAGCTTCAACAAGATACCACAGTTCATCAAGAGTAGTGACTGGCGTATTATGACGAGCCAGTTGCTCGGCCACTATTGACCAGAGTTTTCATTTGGTGAAAGGTCTGGAGAATGTGCTGGCCAGGGCAGCAGTCGAACATTTTCTGTATCCAGAAAGGACCTGGAACATGCGGTCGTGCATTATCCTGCTGAAATGTAGGGTTTTGCAAGGAATGAATGAAGGGTAGGGCCACGGGTCGTAACACATCTGAAACGTAATTCCCACTGTTCAAAGTGCCGTCAATGCGAACAATGGGTGATCAAGACGTGTAACGAATGGCACCCCATACCATCACGCCGGATGATACGCCAGTATGGCGATGACGAATACACGGTTCCACTGTGCGTTCACCGCGATGTCGCCAAACACGGATGCGACCATCATGATGCTGTAAACAGAACCTGGATTCATCCGAAAAAATTACGTTTAGCCATTCGTGAACCCAGGTTCGTCATTGAGTACACCATCGTAGACGCTTCTGTCTGTGATGCAGCGTCAAGGGTAACCGCAGCCATGGTCACCGAGCTGATAGTCCATGCTGCTGCAAACGTCGTCGAACTGATCGTGCAGATGGTTGTTTTCTTGCAAACATCCCAATCTGTTGACTCAGGGATCGAGACGTGGCTGCACGATCCGTTACAGCCGTGCGGATAAGATGCCTGTCATCTCGACTGCTAGGGATACGAGGCCGTTCGCATCCAGCACGGTGTTCCTGAACCCACCGATTCTATATTCTGCTAACAGTCGTTGGATCTCAACCAACGCGAGCAGCAATGTCGCGATACGATTAACTGCAGTCGCGATAGGCTACAATCCGTCCTTTATCAATGTCGGAAACGTGATGGTACGCATTTCTCCTCCTTACACGAGGCATCACAAAAACGTCTCACCAGGCAACGCCGGTCAACTGCTGTTTGTGTATGAGAAATCGGTTGGAAACTTCCCTCATGTCAGCACGTTGTGTGTGTCGCCGCCAGCGCCAACCTTGTGTGAATGCTATGAAGAGCTAATCATTTGCAAATCGCAGCATCATCTACCTGTCGGTTAAATTTCCCGTGTGTAGCACGGTTCTTCGTGGTGTATCAACTTTAATGGCCAGTAGTGTAGTAATACTGGACCTTACCACAGCGTTCCCATTCGTAAAACTTCGAGGTGAATAATTTTTCCAGAAACAGTTCTGTATCGTCACATATGACAGACAGAGAAAGGAAATGAAATGTTATGCAAAACATGAAACAACACGACATATGGTGCATGTAGTAACAGGATACGTATATAAGATTTATCTGTTTTTATACTATTTGTAAATAATTGCTTAAAAACTCGAAAGCATATGTGTACTCGCATAGAGGCCATCAAAAGATTCCGTGTGAGGGCGTTGCTGCAGTGTATATGCCATGTAGCGTGACTTATGCCGGTAAGTAAGCATCAACATGTAGGCAAGGGAATAGTCTGGCCTTGGTGTCTTTCCAATGTGTGGCAAAAAAGGATATCTGAACTATGGCGACGTTATTTCGATATGCTTCCAAACAGGAAAAACGTGTCGTTATTCTTTTCTTCGTAACCGAAGGACAAATAAGCGGCAGATATTCATCGGAGAATGAAGAATATGTATGGCAAAGCATGTCTCTCGCAAACAACCAGTGTGGGATGATGTGCAAACTTCCGTGCTGGTCGTGACTGGATACAAGACTCTGGTCGATTTGGAAGGTCAGCCTCATCCATTACTTACAAGTGGGAAACACTTGCGCACCTGCCCTGTAATTATGATCTCTCCACAAGCGATTATCATGCCTTCGGTCCCTCAAACAAAGCACTGAAGGGACGACGATTCCTGTCGAAGAAGGGTGTGCAGCTGGTATTTACGGACTTCTTCAGGCAGCAACACACAGTGTTTTAACGAACAGGTATCTTCATCGTTGTGCATCAGTGGGATGGTAGCGTCGATGATCACGGCTACTTTGACTACTTAGCGTGTTGATTCTGGACTGCACGGCCTTCAACAGCAAACGTTTTGATCATCCCTTACACTAAAGAACATTTTTGTGTCGTATAATAGAATAAAATAAGAACCCACTGTTGATACTGAAACCTTATCAAAACATGCTTGGCTAACAGAGCTAGAAATAATATTGTGTTTTGCTTAAGGTGGAACCCTTCCGAAAACAAATTTATTCGTAGTTTAAGTCACAAATGGAAGGAATGTATTCCCAAATTACTAACGCCTTCTTACATCAGCAGTACGAATGATTAATGAAACATGAAAATTTGTGCCAGAGTGTAACTAGAACATGTATTTCCTGCCGACGGTTGTCTTAAACGCTTTCGCTATCGGTGCACGCCTCCCCGACGGACCAAAACCTCCATATGTCCGTTAAGTGGAAAATCCAGTTCCGATTTCCGGCCCAGCATTACTTTTAATGTGTAATAGTATTCGCAATTCATAAATACATTTCTTCAATTTAGTACGGTTGTAGATCGTTAGCAGTTTCTGTTCGTTCGTATACGTATTCATGTCGAAGGGCATTGTACTAGTCTACTCAGACACTGAGAAATGCAGACACTGGAAACCTGTATTTCATGCCAAAGCGAGGCAACACGAGCAGAATAACATTTTTACGTAAAGCAGATATTTTTGCGTCCATTTCATAAGGTGTCCGAGATAGCCTATTGCGATATTTCATTTATCGAAATGTATTAACAGGAACAGTAAAAATGTCAAGAGTTACAAGTATTCCAGTAGCGAATGAGTAGCTCATCTGCATGATGGCAGCACCCATTTCGGGACAGAGAGGTACTATCGCTGATGTAGTGTACATACTCGACATTTTTGCTGAACCAATTAAAACATATCGACAAAAGCAATATCGCACTAGATTAATTAGGTACCGCTCTGTCCAAAATGCACGCAAAATTCCGTCATAAAAATAATTTCATGTGCAATGGGACAGAAACCTACACTTTCCGCCAACACCGGCGCCGCATGAAAGACGTGATGAGTAGTGTATGTTCGGGATGACTCCAGCTACACATGCCAAAAACTACACTCCAAATATCTGCCGAAACATAGGGGAAACAGTAATATGGCATTCTCAGAAAGTCAGCGTGCGGAAACTGGGTACGCTTTGTTCAAATGTGTCTGAATTCCTAAGGACCCATACTGCTGAGGTCATCGGTCCCTAGACTTACATACTACTTAAACTAACTTATGCTAAGAACAAAACACACACCCGTGCCCGAGGGAGGACTCGAACCTCCGGCGGGATGGGCCGCGCAATCCGTGACATGGCGCCTCAAACCGCGTGGCCACTCTGAGCGGCTGGTACGCTTTGTAACTGTGAAAACTGTAACTGAACAAGTGGTTCATTTGGGTTGTTTGTGATGTCACCATTAGGATGCATTCCAAAATACACATTACATCCAGAATTTCAAAGAATATTTTCGAGTCGTATTGCATTTATAGTCTAAAGTTGTGCCATGGACTAGTAACGAAAACGTCCTTGGGCGCGGGTTTCAAAGTCAGCATTGTGTAATTCTGAATATAATTCATTAGAAAAGACGGCCGGGAAACTCCGGTATCAGAAGTCACTCTCCTTCTGCCATCGTCGTTATCAAAGAGGGCGGAGAGGCGGACTAAGTTTCAGGGCACTCTCATGCCCTTGGAGTGGGAAACTGCCTATAAAAGGCAGAGGAAGCAGTAGTGGTCAACGGCATAATTCTGTAGAAGGCAATGCAAACCACCGCATCACAGACACATAATGTGTCTACATAAGACTAGTCTCTCCAACTTCCTACAAGGTCTATAACTCAAAAAATGTGATAATGGTCTCTCCATTGGCGAAAGATTTCGGACTCCTCATCCATTCGTACCTCCGAGTAGGAACTGACAAGTGGGAGGTGACCATGAGAGAAAGATGAAATAACCAACGAAAGGTTAAGGTCCTACGTGTTCGGGCGTTGATGTCAGGAGTGTGAAAATGGCAAGGAAGCCAGAAAATCTGTAAATGGAAATGAGTAGGATTCGTTTTGAATTCGAAAGTAGGGCAGAGAGTGAGTTACTGGAAACCCTTCAGTGATAGGCTTCATTTCATCAGGATTGACAAAAAATCATAACAATATTTCAGGAGTACATGCTGAACGTCGCAAGCTAATATCAAGAATTAGAGAAAGTGTATGAGTAATTTCTAAGAGTAATTCAGTACTCACAGGGAGTTGACAATGTAATAGTCATGGAGAATTGTACGCGGTTTTAGGGACAGCAGCAGAAAACAGATTTGTAGGAGACTATGGGCTTGGTATTAGGAATGAGAGAGGAGAAAGAAGAATTGAGTTCTGCATTAAATTTCTGCTGGTAATAGCGAATACTATGAGGGTCACTCCAAAAGAAAAGCACACTATTTTTTAACAATCCAACGTCTATTCTACATGTTTGAAAGTTTTACAGTGTGTAGATACATCCTTTAGCAACAATAATTTCATTTCACCACGTAATTTACATCCCTCTCAACTGCCTTATGCCATCTTGGAACCAGCACGTGTATACCCGCACGGTAAAATTCTGGACCAACCTGTTGGAGCCACAGTTTGGCAGCGTGCACAAGGGAGTCATCATCTTCTAACCTTGTTCCACGAAGAGAGTATTTCAGTTTCCCTAAGAGATGATAGTCACGTGGAGCCAGGTCAGGACTGTAAGACGGGTGTTTCAGTGTTGTCCATGGTTTTTTGACTGACGTGTGGCCGTGCATTGTCGTGCAACAGCAAAATGTCCTGCTTTTGCCGATGTGGTCGAACACGACACAGTCGAGCTTGAAGTTTCTTCAGTGTCGTCACATATGCATCAGAGTTTATGGTGGTTCCACTTGGCATGATGTCCACAAGCAACTCTCTGCACATTGTCTGGAGTATGTGGAGTACGAGGCCTGCCGCTGCGAGGAAAATCCTCAATATTGTCGTGCCCGCTTTCATCATGTAACCTGCTTGCCTACCGACGAACTGTACTGCGATCGACAGCTGCATTTCGATACACCTTTTTCAACCTCTTGTGGATGTTTCCCGCTGTCTCTTTTTCACAGCACAGGAATTCTGTGACAGCACGATACTTCTGACGAACGTCCAGTGTAACAGCCATCTTCAAGACATGTTGTGACGGTGCCACTCACGGGAGCATGTTGAACTAAGTTTGAAAACAAGCGGGAAGGATGTATCTACACACTGTAAAACTTTCACACATGCAGAGTGTGCATTTCTTTTGGAGTGACCCTCATATGTCAAGAATCACAAGGGGAGGATGTACACATGGATTACATCAAGGTCAGGCAAAAAAAAAACTCCGAAATCACATATTTTAATGTAAGGCGTACCCAGGTGTAGATGTAGACTGAGTTCACAATTTAGTAATGATGAACAGTAGGCTGAAGTTTAAAAGACTAGTGGGGAATAAACAATGCGCAAAAAGTGGGATGCAGATCTATGCTTTAAGTTCTGTGAAGGTACTGATATTACGGTAGTAAATAGCTCAGTAGGCAGTTCAATTGAAGAAGAATAGACATATCTATAAAAGGCAGTCACAAAAGTTGGAAACAATGACATAGGTACAAACTGGTAGCTGAAAGGAAACTACGAATAACAGAAGAAATATACTTATGTTCGGAAAAAAGAGAACATCCTGAACTACTAGAGATAGGACGTTTCCATTCACAGGAGATGTACATTAATATGGTCTGCAGAAATGATTATCGTTTCTGTCACCTCGGTTCAATACATGTGCTGTTGCCTAACATGCACAGGGTCCTTAATGGCCCCTGATAACTTGTTCCGTGCATGAAGGTATCGAGGAGTGAATGGCGACCTGTGGTATAGCTATACATGCTGCATTCTCCTGGTTCCAAAGTTCATCTATTGTGTTTGGCACTGGATCACAGTGCTGCACAAGTTATAAGGGTCCATGGCGGGCCCTGTGCCTACTGGGCAACAGGACACATATTGGACCGAGGTGACATAAATACTAATCATTTCTGCAGCACATACTAATGCAAAAGTCCTGTGAATATGAGCACCCTATCTCCAGTTGTTCAAGGTATTTTGTTTGTTCTGAATACTAGTGTATAAAAGTCAAAACAATCATCGGTTAAAATGATGACAAGGGCGGTAACTTTAAGAACGCAACAGTAATTCCATTGTTAAATGCATAGGAGAGAGCGGATAGCTGAGGTCACTAACGTCTAAAAAATTATGACTGATTTTATTGTGAGAGTGAGTGAATCCTCTACCAGACCACACAATTCAACGAAAATAGGTGCAAAAGCAAATATATACTGTTAATTGTAATATGTATGATTTTGCACACTTTGCATGCACAATGTACAATTAAATTACATATTTCCGCATGTGTACTGTCTGTTTTACTCTTTGAAACGCATGAAGCTTGCATATTGGGCGTACTGATAAGAACTTTTAGCTTAAACACGATTCATTAACGACGAACCAAACTTTGCAAGCACAATGGACCTTCAAATTAAATGTGCCCGCTTCTAAATTATTGCGTAACTTACGAAGAAAAAAGAAAAAACACCCCACACAATTCACTGATTACTAGAGATCTAACTTACACATGTTGTCAGACAGTGGAAAACAGTTTTTCCTTTGCAATATGTAGTAACATTGTTTCCTTATTAAAGTAAGCACTACAGACTTTCAATCCCCTCGTATATTATCACAATACTGAAGCCTCGTTAAAATATGTTTTTTACTCACACACACACACACACACACACACACACAGAGAGAGAGAGCGGGAGAGACAGGGGGGGGGGGGGGGGGTAACTCAGAGTAATGAGAGGGATGATGATGAGTCAGATGTTGCCCCTGGAATGTATGTAAGACATGACTCCTGCGTCTAGGCAATCCAAACTTTTATGTTCAAGTGAGTCAGAACATACCACACTAGTATAAAAACAAACATGATTCATGCGTCCATTTTCATCTATACACAGTCGAGTCTCTATGCTCCTGTCGTAAGAGCCCCATATTCAACAATGTGCGTTGATCGACATGGTCTGAAACACTTGTACCTGCGCCAATATTGTACTTGCCTACAGACTTGCCACAGATCATGGACTATCCTGCTTCACAGAGCGAGCAAGCATTCAATCTCTAATTTCTCCAATGACGCGTGGACGTCGCTTGTCACTTACTTGTGGGTAAACGGCCATAGACACTCACGACAACAGCAGAACAGCTTTGCCGTTTCCGAGATGCTTGTTTCCAGGCGCGAGGCTATAACAGTCGGCCTGTAATGATTAATAGAACAGGGTGTGCTACTGCCATTCACCACCACCCCCCCTCCCACTCACCTGCTAATTTTCTATCCCTGAACTGCAAGTGGGTCGAGCTAAGAGTGTCATTTCAAAAGTTCTGTACATTTTAAGATGGAATGGGAATATAGTTTACATTCTTGACTTTGACAGCTTCCCAGCGTTTTGGTAGCATATGTATTCCATACAGGATACTTCCATTGTTGAGCTGTGTGTTTACTCCGGTCACCTCACTGGAAGCTCGATTGGTTGTACCAATGATTTCCACGGAGTTGTCCGTACAATTTCTGAAACAAATTTAAGTCTGGTGGGCTCATATGAGGACTGTATGGTGGGCAGTGAAGTATTTTCCATCCGTATTTGTAGAGCCTTTCTCTCACTGGTAGGGCAATATGCAGTCATTCATTATAGTGCAAAACGAGTACTTCAGCTGCATGCATATCATGCCTTCATTGACGAATTTTCGGGTGCAAAACGTTTCGTAGAGCAGCTTCCTCCAGAGGTCCCCTGGAGCACTCTATTCGTAGCTGTGACTCCGTGCATGTCATACAAGAATGTCATCGCCAGTTTCACATATTTCTGTTGGCTGTGGAATTTTTTCGGACGTGGACAGTCAGAACTTTTCCTCTGTGGAGACTGAGACAAATTCTGGTTCAAAATATCACGTCCAGATTTCATCTGGTGCAACTGTTATTCTTCTGTTTGACAACGATGAAGCATTTGTTCTTCTGTTGTTTTGCGACGTGCCTTCTGATCTTCACTCAGATTATGCGCAACCCATCTGGCAGCAACTACTCTCATCCTTAACTTCTGTAACCTGAAGCGACAGATATTCTGGCCTCATGTGTAGTTTCCTCACATCTTTTTGGTCATTTGCAGTTGATGGCTTTCTACTTCCTGGGTTGTCCTCAGTGCCTACCCGACCTTCGCGGAAACGAGCAGATTTATGTGATACTATTCTACGATCGACTACACTATTCCCACACAATTTCCTCAAAGTGTAGTAAATTTCCATTGGGCTCTTTCAAAGTAGAGATTCTATTATGATGTAGGATCGCTGGTCAAAGTTTGTAGTTCGACTCGGTTTCTACTTCAGTCTACTGAATTACACAGCCAAGCGAACGATCAAACACATATACGACCGTTACGCCTGAAGTCTCGCTCGCAGCTTACATGAATTTCAACTTAACACCATTCTGAGTGACTTGATGAGCTGCCACCTTGTCCCATTCATCACTTGAGGATTTTCTGACTCAGCATTCATACACATGGAACCCTGTTCCATAACGATGACGTAACTTACACTTGTGCCTTCTACATTTAGAACTCGTTCTCAGTTGCATATTAAGTGCTGAGGTGTCCACATGAAATGCACAGTCCCATACATAAAGTCTTTCAAACGCAGTCCCTCTAATCGACGTGAGGTTAGAGGGACTGCATTTCAATGATTCTGATATTCTGGAAAGCTTTTGATATGGTCTCTCTCATCACCAACGTTCGTCTGTAACATTCGTTACGGTTAATTGAGGTTACGTTTGATGTTGAAATAACGAACATATTTGGATACGTCTTGACTACCACTTACCTTCTGTTCAATAACGAAGTCACACCAAAGACTACGTACGTTTTTCCTCACTCACGAAGAATTTAAAACAGAAATAGTCGTAATAAGGGAAAATACGTAATCTAAGATTAGGGCCCATTTATTCGGAGCGATAATGTTACTCAAGAAACTCCCACGGTTGACGCTACAAGAGGGCGCATTCCAGAACGAGTCGGGTTATTACATACAAACACATAAGTTTCTCGAAATGATCATGACGAGAAAATGAGTGTTACCGGGTGTCATACGGAGCTTTACTGATAATCACTGTTCCCACCCTCAGTTCAAGAATGGGTGAGGAAATACCAAAAGTATTCTCCACTTCACTCCATAAGATGGCTTTCAGAGGCTAAATGTAGATGCAGACTGTCCAGCTGAATATCGGAAAAGAAGTTATATATGAAACCAAAACAGTGCCAAACTCGTCCCACATGTCAAGGAGCACTGTATTTATTAAAAAAACGAGTTTCCTATCACAACTACTCTTTTCAGATCAGTTTAAGAATTGTAGTTTCTGGCTGCAGTTTTGAACACTGTGATCAGATGATTTAACTTCGATACAATCATTATTTTTCTGTTTAGTAGTTTAGCAATGACGAATCACTTTCCAATAAACGATATCTGTCCGTGTCAAAAGAAGTCTGCTGATACTCTACTCTACATTTGCGATTTTTAATAGTGAACCATTACCAAACAGAAAAATAATGAACAAGCAGTACTAGATATCAAGTGATGCTAAACGTATTTCAAATTTCTATGTTAGAGACAAAGTGGTAGTGATAAGAATAGTCTGTTGTACAGGTCTGCGGAATGTAAGCGCGAAAGCTGCGGCGATATGTGTCATTCTGAACAAAATTTCTGGAAGTGACAGGCGGCGACAAGATGATGCGGCCTGAAGACAAAGGAGTTTCTGCAACATGCTTTGAGAAACTAGAAGGGACAGTGCAGGGAAAAGCGTTTATTACGTTGAGATTCAAAGGGTTGAAATAGATATTGTCCGAGAATTGTTGGTGTAGTAGGTATGCTGAGGAGTAAATACTGTCAATCGTTTAGAATAATATCATAAGCAGCCGAGAGACGGATGACTCAAAAAAAAAAAAAATCACTATGCTATAGGCGATGTTTGCTACAGAGGCTGGACGAAACTATGGAAATACGAAAATAACAACGCATTACTATGCATAATACGGTGTACGAAATCCGTTGGCAGCGAAATCAGCTTCTATACGTCTTTAAGTGGCTAACTAGAGGTGCCATATGTTTTCCAAGGAAATTTTATATCATTTTTCTGAGAAATACTGACGCTTTCAGTTAACAATAATGGAAGTATAAAATGATCACGCCACCTTCTCTCCAAACTAGACAAATGGGCTCATTAATACTGAGATCTGGCAGGGGTCCTGACGTCTTGGTACATAGCGTCGTCATTGCTGGGGACAAACATTGTGCAATGGGTAAGATCTGACAGTCTAAACTGTCACGTAATCCTTGACATTAATGTTACCTTGCAAAGTAACTATGGCATCCGTGGTTCAAATGGATCAAATGGCTCTGAGCACTATGGGACTTAACTTCCGAGGTCATCAGTCCCCTCGAACGTAGAACTACTTAAACCTAACCTAAGGACATCACACACATCCATGCCTGAGGCAGGATTCGAACCTGCGACCATAGCGGTCGCGCGGTTCCAGACTGTAGCGCCTAGAACCGCTCGGCCACCTCGGCCGGCATGGGATCCGTTGAATACGATGATATAGCTGCCAAAACTATCATTTAACACCACGATGTTTCATTCTTGAACTGTGCCGGAAGCACCATCATTGTGAAACAAGACTCATCCGACCAAATGAATTTCTTCCATCGCTTCACAGTCCACGTTATACGCCCTCGGTACTACGTTTTCCTGTTAGACGCGTTTGCATCACTGATGACAGTGGCTTTCCGGATTGCATCACACCCTGCAGTTCCTGCTAATGGAGCTCCAGTTGTGATGTCTTTTGCTGACATCATTCGCGGATGTGACGTTCACTTCTTTCGGAAATATCTGGTAAGTTCCAATGGTACCAAATTGCTGAGGTTATCGGTCACTATGCTTACACACTAATTAATCTAAATTAAACTAATTTACGCTAGGGGAAACACACACATCCATGCCCGAGGGAGAATTCGAACCTCCGACGGGGAGAGCAGTGAGAATCGTGACAAAGCGTTTTCAGACCACGCAGCTAAGCCGCACGCCACATTCAGTTCTTCAATTGCAGCCGTCGTCCTCTAATTTTTCGTTACATTCTGTCACGATCAATCAACAAACACATTCGTCCTTGTTGTGACTTAGCAGATGTCGTTTCTTGGTGTCCCTTTATATCTCTGATATGGTGCATATTGAAACACCAAACACTTTGGCTACCTTGATTACGAAAGCATCCATCAAACGAGCGCCAACAATTTACCCACGCAGAAATTCACTTAACTCAGACACAACGCACTCACGACTACGAAGAACACTGTTCTGTCCATGAGTGACACCTCAAATGTCTTTATAATATTGCACTGGCGTGGTTCGTGGTCAAATACAACAGCGCATCGCGCAGCGTGGCTAGCATGTGCAAGGATGTTCAAGCATGTATGTCTCCATATTTTTATCCAACCACTGTATTTCCGTCGTTGTTTCGCTCTTGAACGCCAGGAACATGGTTTCAATTTACTAGTTAATTTTTGGAGTTGGATACCATTAACTACACTATAATTGCTGAAATAATGTCCATAGACGCTAAAATGCTTATTATGCATAAATGAGAAGGAAACACAGAACGTCGACGCAGTCTGGCAATTTCATGTCATTATACGACGACATAATCACAGAGCATTCTGATAACTGAATAACTCTTTAATATAGAGTTGTGTAATTCTACTACGCTTTTCACTCCATGCATAATGGTCATGTAAATTCTCTCGTTTTCTATGCACCAACGCGTAACAAAATCGCGTATTGCAAATATTGTTGCAATACTAATGTGATATTATTTCATCTATAGTAGTGATATTTTTCTTTGTTAATTATGAGTCTTCTCGGTGTTTCTTTGTGGCTGCTGCCTGACTGTCTTGAAATGTAACTGGTAGCTCCTAAGCCATTATTCTGAACAGAAGTCCAAAAACGAACACACACGTAAGCAGCCTGTTATGCTAACAGGGTTCTCGGCAACAGCCCGCGGCTAACTTTTAATGAGCGCGCTGTTGGTAAGAGGGCACAGTGTGGAAAACATTATGCAGCGACATAAAGCACTCATACCTAAATGTCCTGAGTTTTGGTGTTGGTTTCCCGCTGTGTACGTCGTTCTTCACTTTTAACTTTAAAACTTTATGATGTGAGAATAGAATCTTCAGTCTAGTTGAATGTTACCTAATAAAGAGCAGCTGAAGTGCAAGACGAATCTGTCTGGGTAACTGTTGCGCTCTCTTAACGATAAGTTGTTCAGACTGTAATAATAGTTAGTACAGACCACTTACTAAATACGTGTATTGGTCCGAGTTTTGAGATTGGTACAGAAATTTTCGCCTTTCGTTAATTGTTACTGCATGAAAAGCGAGAAGAACTCGAGTTTTATTCCTACTTTTCCCCGTGTTTCCACTTGTAGTTTATCCAGTATTTTAAGTATCGCTTATTATTTTTCGTCGAAATGTTGGGCAGAAACTGAACAAGCTAGAATCAATAGCCAATTTCTAAATGGTCCTGGCTGTAAAGAAAGCGGTGAGACTGTGAAACCATTTTGCAAAAGCATATACACAAACTAATTCATTTAGACAAACCTTTCGATGATCCGACAATTGTAGACGCCTTAAAACGTAGATCACCGTAAAGGGTTTAGGTTCTATGGGCCAGACGAGTCCATTGAACAATTTTTGAAATATGTACATAAGTTAGATAGAGCTTTTGAAAGGCAAGAACCTAATCAAGGAAATTTCCGTAATTCGCCACCTGGTAGACTGGAGACGAATTTTAACACGGGAATCCAGGAAGAGGAAATCTCGAGAGGGAATAATTCCTGTGATTAACAGAGCAATGACAACACTCCTAATTCCAGTCCCAGTGACAGAAGCAGGAACTGTTATCAAAGAGAGGAAAATCGTAATACACCGTGAAATGGTAGCAGGAGTAATCAGAATCAAGGATCACATGACGATGTAAATAGAAATTTAAACTTATAAATGTCCCATTGGAGGCCTGTTAGTTTGGGGCGAGACCCTCTAACACAATCATGGAAATAATTATTGGAATGGACCTAATAACAAACAGAGACCCGTGTTTAATAGACACAGTAGTGACAGATACAACTTTCAGAGGAATGAGAGCAGATCATAACCGGTAAATGAGGTTAATTTCAACAGACAATTATGGAGGACAATTAGTAATAATACTGAAGCTGTACAGAATAACATAAAGGGATCTGAGAAGGACGTAATATTAGAAAGTGAAACTACTGCCAATTTATTGGAATCATGTGACGGTTCTGCATCTAATGGGAAGAATATTTTAGATAAAGATTAAGTAGAATCTGGGTTGAACAAGTTACTGAACAGTACTCACAATCTTTCTGAAAGTCATGATGTTACCACTTGTGTTGTTGCTGATGAGCCTGGTATTCATGATGAAGTGGTTGATGATAATTTAGTGGCTAAGGCAAATGATTGTATAGCTTTGCAAGGTACTGGTAACGATGATGACGATGATAACTCGGATTTAAAGAATAGTTTTGATGATGAGGATTTTGCTGTTGATGATGATTATGTGTCTAAGGATAATTGTGATGGTGATTTTGTTGGCGATTATGATGAGATAAGAGAATTTCGTGGCGTATTAGATGGAACAACTTTTGTGAAAGTAAAAAAGGATGTTGCTAGGTGGAAGGGGGGGGGGGAGGAAATCATTAGAGTAATATTGTCCCAGTGAAGCTTGGTGAAACATCATCAAAGTACAGGGAGTTATTTGTGAAAAGATTGTAACAGATGGAGTATTAAAAACAGTTTGGGAAACATACAGTGATCTTAGTGACACTAATGACGTAAAAACCAAACTGAAGGAAATTTGTGTCATTCACTCTCTAATGAGCAAGAAAATTTAGACCAGCATCAAATTACGTTAGTCAATCAGGAACCTAGTATGTCAATGAAAAAGATCCAACCAGAAAGGGAAAATGTCATATGGAATCATGATTTTGATGTAATAGAGAGGGATCTTTTGCATGAGGACCAAGATGATAAGGATACTGAAACATATGGTAGTCCTTTTGTTCAGATCAAAAGTGAAAGTTGGGGAAGGGTACAGTTTATTGGGCGCAGTCTACCCTAAATGTGCTGTTTCTAGTAAACTTAGAGACAAAATAAGACAGGATGTGGATTTTGTAGAGTTACATGTTATTGGAATTAAGATAATTCGTACCACTGGTAGACAGGTAAGATTATCAACATACTGGTGTTCTCTCCTTTACAATCAACAATGCACAGGTTGCACATGGTTGTTCAGTAGAGCCAGAAATGAAACAAAATGTCCTGCTTGGAATTAACTGGATAGTTAAAATATATGCATGGTTTCATCAGCAAGGCAAGACACTGTTGTTCATTGTGAACAGGAAGTAAAGGATCTCATTATGATGAGGATTATGGTGCCACTGTAGACTCAAAACTAATGGAATCAGAAATCTGAACTAAGGAAAGAATTGAGAGGTATTTATGATGTGTTCGATGAAAGACGTGCTGGGATAAGGAACTATGAATGTAGATTAAAACAGAAACCATCAACCCATTCTTTATAAATCCATATAGAGTACTGTTATCTAAAAAAAGAAATAAGGAAAAAGGAAGACTGAAAGGTAGGTGAAAGAAGTGTTAATGAATACAGCATCCATTAGTAGTGGTGGCTAAACAGGACAGTATTGTAAGGTTAGTACTTGATTCAAGACTTCTCAATAAACTTCTTGAGAGGGAAACAGACCACCCTGCGCACATAGACGAGTTATGGCACAAATTTCAACTTTTCAAATATATGACCAGCTTAGATCTTACTTCTGAGTTTCATTAAATCGATCTTGAGAAAAATTATAGAAAATACACTACTTTCCTGTGTGGAGGAAGATGTTCTCAGTTCTGGGTGGTTCCATTTGGGCTGAATGTATCTGTAGCAGGATTTATCACAATTTTGGGTTATGTACTGCGAAAAGAGCTTTTTGCAAAATTTATAATACCGGTTAAGGACATTTCGAGTACTGGGGAAATGTGAGAAGAACATATAAGAACTTGGAAAGGTGTTTGTTATATGTTATGGCAAACAGGAATGTCTTTGAAGTTGGTAAAGTGTAAATTTGATATTAAAAGATTGAAATTTTTGGGTCACAGTATTTCAGAAGAGGGTATTCTACCACATCCTGAGAAAAATGAAGCCATAGCTAAATTTCCTGGTCCAAAGAGCAAAAAACGGCTTAAGTCCTTATATGGCATACGTGGATTGTACCAAAAATTTCTCAACGCCAAAGCTTTGAATGTACCTAGCCTAAATAAAATTTTGAAAAAGAATGCAATAGGCGTATGAAATGGAGAATGCCAGACACCCTTTGATAATATCAAAAATCAGCTATGTAACAGTATGATCTTGTACAGAGTTGATTTGTAACTACCCTTTTGCATGAGGCATGTAGTAATGATTATGGCTCTGAAGCTCATCTGTTACAGGAAGTCGAGGTTGATTGTAAAATTGAACACCAATCTATTGCTTCTGGCAATTGTACCCTTCAGAAACACGAAAAATTATATATTGTGAGTGTGTAGTAACTTTTGGCAATTTGTTAGTCATTTGATAAATTCGAAAATTACAAATTTGGACATCAGGTGATTGTGAACACTGACAATAACACATTGATATACAATAATGTAATTTGCGTGATGGCCAAATAACCAGGCGGGCAATTTTCTTGAAACATTTCTGTTTTAAAATCAAGCATACCAAGGGACAAGACAACTTCGCAGAAGTTTTGTCGGTACTTTCATTGGGAGTTATTTTCAAGCATGAGTGTGGAGAATGTCATAAAGGTTTAAAAATTATGTATCTGGAAGGCATACATTGTGAGCATGAGATTAGGATCATCTGAAATAACATCGGAAGGAATGAAAACCATGACAAAAACTGGAATACAGTAAAAAGTTATCTTGGAGAAAGAGGATATGGGAAAGTAGAGGAGTGCTACAACGTATATTCGGAAATTTTATTGAGTAGACCTAGTCCCGGCAGTGATATCTGAAAGTTGTGTTGGACAGTGTAATATAAAGATGTGCTAATTCAGTATGTACAATAAAGTTCGAACACTGCAGTACATTTAAAAGTATGCAAAAAATTTAAGAAAATTTGTATCTCAATAATATCATTGGGAGAGAAAATTACTACCCACTTGCGACAGATGTCAGAGAGTAAAGGCAATGAACCAGATTTGTAGGGATGCCATGTGGAACATTCTAAACAAAGAACAACATTAAGTGTAGCCATTGATTTGCATGGTGCATTAGCAAAATTAAGGGGTCCTTTTTGTTATTTTTGTGATGTTTGATGAGTTTTCTAAAATTATAAAGCTGTATCCCCTTAGGAAATCTTCAAGTAAGAACACCATCCACAAAATTTGTGGGGAATATTTTGTTCATGTTGAAAGACCTAAGAAAATCATATCAGATAATGGAATGCAGATTAGTTTTGGCACTTGGAAAGATTTCTAGATTTGGAAAGCCCTGAACATGTGTTAATATAAACTTGTCACCCATTAGTAAGTCCAGGTGAATGACATGCACAGGAGATTCAAAGGTCATTTCGTACTTACTGCCATAGAAACCATGTCTATCGAAATATATAGACAAATGTGAGGCTATCAGGAACAGTTTACAGCATACATCAAGAGGCTATTCTCCTTATGAAATACAATTTGACACATAACCCCATACCTGATCAGTGAGGAAGTTGAATTCCAGAATTTAAGATCATGATTCCCCAAGAAATTATAAGACAAACAATGGAAACATAGGGGAAAATAAGGAAAGAGGGGCATGATAGAAAATTAAAACCTATCTAATTCAAAACTGTTGATCTGGTGTTAGTGTTAAATTAAAGAAATTTTTTGGCATTTACATTGGGCCATTTCATGTTCAAATCTGTCCACATCATAATGCACTCACACTTGTGCACCCAGAAGATGGCAGACTGTTTGGGCTGTGAAATGTGCTGGAATTGAAACCATAGAAACAACCACCAAATGGGAACAAACTGTATGACAAAAGCTACCTTTCGAATAGCAAGTGATGGAGACATTGCTGTATATATATTTTCCTGTATATTGTATTTCTTTGTGCTGATGTGTAGATGTATATAAGATATTATTTACAGCAGTCAACAAATGCTGTGAATATTTTAAGTAATTACTAATTTTACTCTTTGAGTCTTTTCCAAAGAACATGCAATCAGTAATTTTGCTATCACACTAACATAAGAAACTAAAGTATAATAAAATAAGTTAATCTTAAAGTAGCTGTGTGTAATCATATGTTTCTCTGAGTTATATGAAATATTTGGCTGTTATACGACAATCTAGGTAAATGAAACACGGTGTGTTATGAAACATCATTTTGTATTTTAAATAAGTAGGTTATTTTTCTTAATAATTGTGTAAATTGATCCCACCTAATGTGAATATCCTCATGACATACAATTGTCACATGGGTAGCTAGTAAATAACACTGTATACTGTGCACCTATCCCAACCCAGAACAGACAAGTTAGGTTCTGCACTCATGGGCTGTGCTAATGCAGCAGGTGAGCACATCATGTAATAAACACTAACAGCCATTAGAGGGATAGACAGGGATTGAATTCTGATGTACTGCAAGACATTACAAACAGTGGGTAATGAAAGAAGACATCAAAGTAAACCGAGACATTAACTTATTAGATAACAATTCACAGAATTAACCAAAATGCAGTATCTTTGTTTATTTTCATTGATGTATTAACAACAGTAACGTGTAAAGTTCATGGTTGAAACTGTATATTATTAGAAATGTAAATAGCATGACCACAAAATGAATCATTGTTTCTCACATCCTTAGAGTAGGAATATAACAGCCTCTCTTCCTTGTAACACATGTAAGTTCTGCTAGGAGAGTTGTGTAATACGACTAGTTGAAGGGTAGTTATGAAAACAAAAAGTTTGCAGATTGTGTATTACCTGATCCACAATATGTAATAGACAAAAGTTAGAAAGTATGAATTTTCTTACTTTCAATCACCAAATTAAACTGTATGGTTAACTTATATATTGAATTAATATCATTAACTTTATTTCAGATCATTTAACTCTAATTAACAGGAAGTTAAAAGACCTGATGTTGTGAATTAATATACTGTCATAAATTTCAAAAAAAAAATTATAATTTCATTTCCGTGATTGCGCTATTACATTCCCTAAGAAATATTAGGAGAAATACCATGTTGCAATTAAACCAATAATTTATAAGCAACATTCATAAATTTCAGCTTATCTGAAAACAGACTTCTGGAATGTTTATCAGTCATCTAATGCATTTTACTGACCTGTGCACTTAATGTATAATGTCTATAACGAAAAAAACAATTAAACCAGTTGTAATTAACTTTTTAATTAACGATTCTCGAATTTATTTTGTAAATAATATTAATTTTCAGTCATTTTGATACTACAAAATTATCATACAGAACTTTAAGATGAAATTCCGTTTTCACATTTTATACTGTGCCTCAATTAACGTTAGCAATAAAATCTAATATGAAATCAGGATGTAATTAACGATTTTACATTGGGTATTGTTATTGTGACTTCAAAGCCAAATTTCCACTCAAAAGTCAAAAGAACAATATTTAGAAGTGTATTCAGAACAAATCGTCATTTATGGGCTCTAAAAATGCACTAACAGCTTTTAAACATTAAGTTTTCATTATAAATCAGTAAACGTAATTTTTTTGACAATAAGCCATAGATTATTCATTGTAAATGTAGGTGTGTATATAGCGGTGCTAAGCACTTATTGCCAGTCCCAGTCTGGCCACTGTAATGACGCAATGTCTGTAACAGTTGTGTAAACACCTTTGAGTACTTACAGAAAATACGAATGCTGGTGAAAGGGTTCATGAGTGTGGTGGAAAATGTTATTTTAACATCGTAGTTTGCATCAGTCCTATTTCGAGGCACAATCTGCAGTAATGGACTTCATTGGTTGACGTTATTCAATGATTCAATGCCAAGTATTCCATTGCAAAAACTACATCACTCTCATACTGCTATAAATGTCTTGTGAGGAGCAGTATTTTAGCCAGAACTGTAGTTGGAATAATGTCAGAACTGTTGCTGCTGGCTCTCGCCATACTTAGACTGTGCTTGCTGAAGTATCTTCAAAATCAGTCATTGGCTCGGTACTAACATCTCGTCTCTGGCTGCATCTACATTCCACTCAGCCAGACAAAAGCCCCGATGTGGAGAACATGAAATCACAGAATGAAGTATCTGCAGAGCATCTCCGACAAGGAAAACGTTTAAGTTCTGCGTTTTTCGGTGTTGTGTGATTTGACTGGCTGAAAACTGGTTGTTGTGAGTACCGACGAGTAAGATGTTGCCGTAGAAGAGTCTGGTCTCCCTCCTTACTCCTGTTTCAGGAGTCAAACATTTAAAAACATTGTTGCTCTTGAGGTCCAAAAATCTGTATGATTTAATTCCTTTCTCTGCCTAGATTCACCCACTGTCCAGCTCGCTTGGGTTTCTGTAAGAAGAGTTGCACTCTTTACTCTTCCTCCTAGATTATTTATATGAATCAACATGACCCATCTATGTATATTTTGAAATATTTAGTTTGGTATCACTTGGTCTATTCTCATGTTTCCCTCAACAATAACCGTTCTTCCAGTGCTCTGCCCATTATGTGGCATGCAGCCAGTGGGTACGGCTCGTTAAAAATAAACTCTTTGCCTGGCACATACCGAAAAGGTACTCTCCATTGTCTAACTTTAGACGTTCTGAGCTAGTGGCTACTTTGTTTTCTTACCCCCACACTACGAAACACAACTCTGTTCGACGTAGACCTGCCTCGAGTTTCCCGTCACATATGGAGGTAGGTGTCGATTCTGTGTACAGTGCTGGGTGACAGGGGGGGGGGGGGGGAGGGGATAACTACATCACGTCCCTCGCCCACAACAACGTTAAAACTGCTTCCACAGTTGCTTATTATTTAGCTGTGCCTGCAATTTAACATAGGAAAGCAAAATGTATGTAGTTAGGTATTGGGAATCACCAATACTACTTCGTATTTTTCCAATTTAAAGTGACTCTCTCTGAAGAGAGGCAGTTTACTAGAAATGCAATATGCTGTAAGTAAATTAAAGTAACTATCGAAATGAAGTTTCAGGTGTGTGTGAAACTGTAAGGCTACCATTGAATTATCTTTTAAGTTTTAACATTTGACAGTGAGATGCGGACCTTTAACATGAAAAACATTCAAAAAGTGAGGGTTGCTTAGCTACCAATATTCAAGAGAACAGCGGGGAGAATATAATTACGCCTACAACGAAAATACAGTATTGATGAGCTTGACGTGTAACAAGACACATGAACGGTAAATGTACGAAGGAAATTCTTCGCTATATTCTAAGAAATAAGGAAAATCCGAGAAGGTGAGCTAACTGTAGGTAACATGATAAAGTTACGAAGTATATTTGTCGCTGAAGACTGGAATACATGGAAAAATCTGGAGGAGACCATTACCCAATAATATAGATAAACCGGCCCATTATGTTGGTGACATTGGTGCTGATGAGTTTTAATTATTGTAGAGTAAAGAAATAATGATACTAAAGTTTATTTCAATCCAGTGAAATGAGTTGGCTTGTTATCGATAGGTCTGTGTATACTGGGTTGTGCCTTGGTTACAGACTAAGTAGTTGATTGCGACCTCTCTGATTTACGAGTCCTTTCGTGAATTTTACGAGAGTTTTGACAGTTACGCTAGTCTTAAAAGAGTAGTGCCATCTTGTTATACATTTCTGATTAGCCACTTTTAATCCACATCTTTAATTCTAATATGAACGTAGAAATAGAAAACAGTAAAAGGTCTTAATACGTTGTGAAATGAACTCCTCAGAGTTGAAATCACGGTATCAACTAACGTTCGAATTTATTTCAAATAACACGTGTTTCACTTGTTACGAGTCTCTGGATTTTAAGTAAAGTGCACCACAACAGTTACTTTACGGTTTCAATTTTCAATGACAATAAACTGTTTTTGTTGTTACGCCTCAGAATGTTCAATATTACTCCTCAATGTACGAGTTAAAAAGGGAACGGCCTATGGTGTAGGCACGTACAATACCTCTTTATGAAACGCTTCTTTTGTAAGAGAAACAAACTATTTACCTCCGCTAATGCTGGATGATGCATGTAATTCGTAATAAGCAATATTAATTTGGATTGAGTCCAATTACACGTGGTAAAGATATAGCTACAAATATCCAGAGAAAATCTTCTTCACAGCTCTTAGGAGGGACACCCGGTATACCTGGACTGTGTGCCATGTTTTGGGCCCGAAAAATTTTTCACGTTTGCCATGGCGCTAATGAAACGCTGTCGGCTTCTCAGTCGTCCTCAGTACGTAAGCACGACTCGTTTCACAAGAACCTATTTTAATAATTTATTATAATCTACCAAACTGACGGGAACAACTTGAAGAAATTATAGTAAAAACATGAAGCTTCTGCGAATATATCAATTTCAAACCACTGCAGCTGGCAACAACCAGTTTACAACACATTTAGCTCATATAACGAAATAATTTCCTCGGATCGATTGATGTAGATTCCTCTTCTGCTATATCTGACGTACGTCGTGTAGGAAAATTATCATAAAACAACTTCCTGCAGACGTTGTAGCTTTGCTGCATAGTTATCACTATAGAGTTACATTGTCTACTCGGTACGACTTTCCAGAAACAGACTCTGAGCGTCGCCGTGAGGTTTCGAATTTGCTTTAACAACATGTCGCTACCTCGTCGAAATCATTCCCTAACTTTAGGAATTTGCGTGAATCAGGGGAAACAAGCGACATGAATTCGTCGTAGCTTCACTGCTTACTACTTTATGGGCGAAAATGCTCACATCATATATATATATATATATATATATATATATATATATATATATATATATATATATATATATATGTGTGTGTGTGTGTGTGTGTGTGTGTGTGTGTGTGTAAGCTAGTTCAGATTAGGAATCTGTGCCAATTTTGAGGTCGTTCAAACACTAGGCATAAATATATATCTGGTGTTTAAACATGAAAATTCGGTTTCCACACAGGACAAAGCAAGTGATATTTTAACGGAAAAATTCTGGGAGTTGGTAGGTGCCCGAGTTGGACAGTGGGAACTGATTGACTACCTTAGCAGACGAACACTTAACCATTACAAGATCTGTACTAATCTAAAAATCAACAAACATTTTGCGTTCACTCCTCTGCAGTTATAAAAAGGTTGTTGATTTTTACATTAGTACAGATCTTGTAATGGTTAAGCGTTCGTCTGATAAGGTAGTCAATCAGTTCCCGCTATCCAACTCGGGCACCCATCAACTCCCAGAATTTTCGCGTTAAAATATCACTTGCTTTCTCCTGTGTGCAAACCGAATTTTCATGTGCAAACGCCAGACGTATATATATGCCTAGTGTCAGCAGTTTGAACGACCTCAAAATTGGCACAGATTCCTAATCTGAATTAGCTTACACAGTTGTGTTAATAATTTTGAACACCGACCGAAATTGATAATAGGTAATTTACTTTGACAGTGTCACATACGGGAGGTAACACGAATAGATAAAAACGGCCCTTATTTACTTATTTTATTAATTTGTTCGTCATTTGCAGGGTGAATATTAAAAAAAGAGGTTACACCATAAAAAAGACATATTTAGCATTTCATAAGGGAGAATTCTACAGATGAAGACTTACGGTTTTTCAGACAGACATAGGCATTGCCCGTGAGTTTATGTATCTAGCGAGGCAGTGGAACAGACACTGAATCCACTCTCTCGTCCTTCATTTCCCTTTAAAACGGTAAAAAAGTCGAGACCCAGACGAAGTTACGCTCCTACAGTGCCGCGTGAGGAACCTGTTGTTTGGGCAGCAAGGAAGACTGATGTCTGGAGGACCCAGGATAAACAACCAGTATGTTTCCACTGCTGACGACCGGGACATATGGTGCGCTATTGTCGAGAAAGACGGCGGATATTTGATGATGCCCGCGCCAGAAGACAGCAGACCGAACTTAGACGACGCCAACTCCGGGACGACGAAGATGAACAAGAAGATGAGGGTGCAGTACGACGTAGGTCACCATCTCAGCAAGCTAGCCGCCGGAGAGGACACTCTCCAACACGCCGATCTAGGTCTCCGTCGCTGTTTAGAACCTCCAGCCGATCACCTAGCCGCCGCAGTCTGGTAATCTAAAGGGTACGACCTTCCTTGGAGGTGAGGCCGCTGAAGAGAAAAATCCTCCGCCGTCGATCACTACAAAAATGACAGGAAACTACGTCGATATCCTCATGGATGGCCGACCAACCCAAGCCCTTTTGGACTCTAGAGCATCATATTCAGTCATTTCTGAGAATTACCGTCGCCAGTTGCAGAAAACTGTATTTGTCGACAACAAAACATCTCTGCTGAAGGTGGCCAATGGGAAATATGTAAAACCTACGGGAAGATATGTCATTCTTGTGGGTATAAGTGGCCATACACTGCCCTTAGAATTCATCGTCTTACAAGAGTGTGGTCATGATGTCATGCTCGGATGGGACTTTTTGAAAGCTTCTGAAGCAATTATAGATTGTGGTCGCTCGGAGCTTATTGTAGACGAGATGAGATACTGTGTACAGGAAGATGTGCATCCGAGTGTGTGGAGACTATGTGTGCTGGATGAAGCGATCATTCCTGTAGTCAGTGCCAGAAAGGTAGCTGTCATGTGTCATGCCATGCATCAACCCTTGGATCTTGTAGTGGAATGTAAGAGACGCACACCACTGAAGAATAATTTGGTCACCCCAGTGTCTGTCGTCTCGTTTAAGAACGGATTCTGTGAATTGTGGGTAGTTAACTGTCGCCGAGAACCGCAGATCCTTCCAAGACGCATGTGCATAGCAAACGCTGAGCCGTTAATTGCAGGACAGCTGAGCGTCATAGAAACCTCCCATGCCGAGTCTGTGGGTGAAATTAGCTCTACCGCTACCAAACAAGATCTTCTAGCTCGACTGTCACCAGATCTCACTAAGGAACAACAGAAAAAAAGCTACTTGCCATTCTTCAAGAGTTATCTGAAATCAAATTATTCAAATCGACGGTGAAGCACCGGATTAGATCTGGAGACCATCAACCAAAAAGCCAGAGAGCATACCGTGTTTCAGCAACGGAACATCGAATAACTCGCGACGAGGTAGAGAAAATGATGAAGAATGACATCATTCAGCCTTTGCAGAGCCCATGGTCGCCACCAGTGGTTCTCGTCAGGAAGAAGGATGGCAGTTGACGCTTTTGTGTTGATTACAGGAAGCTCAGTAAGATAACTAAAAAGGACGTTTACCCTCTTCCAAGAATTGACGATACACTAGATTGCCTGAAGGGGGCTAAGTTTTTCTCAACCATGGACATGTACTCGGGATATTGGCAGCAAAAGGAAGCAGATGAGCCTGAACGTGGGAAAAGTGCATTCATCACTCCTGAGGGCCTGTATGAGTTTAAGGTAGTGCCATTTGGTTTGCGTAATGCACCAGCAACTTTTGAACTAATGATGGATAATCTTCTAAGGCACCTGATGTGGACGATGTGTCTTTGTTATTTAGATGACATTATAGTGTTCTCAGAGACCATTAATGAACACATAAAAAGACTGAGGGCCGTTCTTAAGTGTCTCCAACAAGGCGGACTGAAACTTAATCCAAGAAAGTGTCTCTTTGGAACAAAAGAAATCAAAATACTTGGGAACCTTGTGTAAAACGAAGATGTGCGGCCAAACCCAGGAAATGTGCGAGCTACAACGGAATTCCCTATTCCTAAAAGTATTAGGGGTTTGAGAAGCTTCCTCGGATTGTGTTCTTATTACCGTCTTTTTATGAAAGACTTTTGTATCAAAGCCAGGCTACTCCCACAGTTCTTAAAAGTCGATGCTAAATTTATCTGGGGTGGTGTTCAACAAGATTCTTTCGATATGCTGCGAGAAGCTCTGACGACTGACCCTGTACTTGGTCTTTATGAGGAGAGAGCACCTACAGAACTACACACAGATGCCAGTGGGTTTGGGATCAGTGCTGTTCTGGTGCATATTTCGGATGGAAAAGTGAATTTTATAGCCTATGCTTCCAGGACACTTATAAAAGCTGAGAGAAACTAATCAACTACAGAAAGAGAATGTCTTGCTGTGATCTGGACCATGTGCAAATTTCGACAATACCTCTATGGTAGGCCATTCACATTTGTTACCGACTATCATTCACTTTGTCGGTTGACAGGTCGTAAGGATCCAACAGGACGACTCGCCAGGTTGACACTACGTACATAGTGTACAAAAGTGGAAGAAAACACCAATATGCCGACTGCCTCTCAAGAAACCCTGTGCAAGACCTTCAAGACTTTGATGAGGACAGCGACTGTATCGCTGCACTCCAGGATCTCTCCGCTGAGCAGAAGAAGGACGCCAAGATATATCAAATTATGCTTTTCTTAAATCGGGCAGAGTATGTGAAAATACTATTTCAGAGGGATAATGGATTACTCTGCAAGATAAACTTTGATCCGTTAGGAAAGAGGTGGCTACCAGTGATTCCTAAACACATGCGCTTATATGTTCTACAGAAATTCCATGACACACCTTGAGACCGGACATACAAGATTTATCAACACACACGATACGATGCGCAAGATATTTTTCTGGCCAGGTGTCGCACTGTCGGAAGTGCCATAGGTGAAAGGCAGTTCCTCAGAAACCACCTGGCAGACTCATACCAATTCCACCAGCCGAAACATGTTTCCAGCGTATTGGGATTGACCTCCTCGGACGATTTCCAACGTCTGCTTGTGGCAATAGATGGATTATTGTTTGCACTGATTATCTGACGCGCTATGCCATTACAAAAGCCGTGAAAACAGCCGAAGCATTCGAGGTAGCCAAATTCATCGTAGAAGACATTGTACTAAAACACGGTGTCCCTGGGCCGTTAATTACGCATTGAGAGAAAGTTTTTCAATCTAATCTCGTGACAGAGATAAAGCGTCGCTCATCACATGACGGCTGCCTTTGATCCGTCAACTAACGGACTTACTGAACGCCTTAATAAGACCTTGGCCGACACGCTATCAATGTTCGTCAATGTTGAACGCAGGAGGCCGGGTTCGATTCCCGGAAGGAGACTGTGTGTTGTGTATCCATCATCATTTTCATCATTATTGACTCGCAAGTCGCCGATGTAGCATCAGCTAAAAAGGACTTGCAATAAGGCGGTCAAACTCCCCCGAATGGCCAGAGGCAGTTCACTCTGCGCTCTCTCATGTGCCAGTGCTGAATAAACCTTTGTTAAGTGAAGTCAGTGTTCGTAATTCATCTACTTACATCTTCCTCTACGTGACAGTAATAATACCATAATAATATCAATACTAATTATTTGTTTGCATTACTGCTTAGCACATTCCATATCATCAATTCAAAGAAATTCCAATTCAGAGCATCACAATATCTTATCAGATATTGGCCAGAAAATTGAGAAACATATGTTTTTTGCAACTGATTGAAGAGCTACGATAACAACAAACTGTCACAATTTTGACAGCATCAATATTTAAATGGTGCCAGATCGAATTGAGCCTTCACTGTCATCAGTATGTCACTTATCGAAAAAATCGTGAACACAGGTCTGCAAACTACAGCTATGTTAGCGTGTAAATTGGAGGAAATTGATCAAAACTGCTGGCAGGTTAAAATTATGTAACCGACAGGATATCGAAACCCGAACTGTTGCTTTCAGCGGAGATATACTCCACTGGTTGAGCTACCCAGGCACGACTGGAGAAGCAGCCACACAGAAATGCTGAAATTTCTTGGCTGATTGTGACCGTGTAGGGCCTAGAATCGAACCCGGAATCTGTGCTTCCACCAGTAAATGCTGTGTTGGGTCAGTTCTCCAGGCGCCACCCGCTCTCACATTTTACTTAAGCCTGTATGTCTGTCCGACTTATCAAAGTTCAAAGAAGTACTCCTACGTACCTTGCACGTCTGGTAGCCCTGGAAAAATTGATATTGTGGAGCACAGCGTTAGCGAAAGCGTAGTCAATTGTTCCCAGAATTGATTTTCAGATGGAAATAAAATGAGCGAATGGCATCATTAGCCGGGTGGCCTCTATTCGGGGAAGTTCGGCCGCTAAGTGCAAGTCTTATTTCAGCCGACGCCACATTGGTCGACTTGCGCGCCGGTGATGAGAATAAAATTATGATGAGGACAACATAACACCCAGTCCCCGAGCGGAGAAAATCTCCAACCTGGCCGGGAATCGTACCCGGGCCCGCTTGCATGTGAGGCGAGCACGTTACCACGTAGCTAAGCGGATTTTCAGATACGTGAGGGCTATTCGGAAAGTGAGAAATGATCGGTCGCGAAATGGAAACCACTGTGAATAATCAGATGAGTCTTTTCACAGACATTTTGGGCAGTATGCCCGTCGAGCGCATCTAGACGCTCTTTTCAGTTCGGAGCTCACTGTGAGCGAGTAAAGGTGCCTAGAATAACGATGTCTCCCGCCAAGTAGGAGGGCCTAGTGAGAGGCCTCACCTTAAGTAATGCAGTCCACCTAAGACAACTGCCACGCACTTCCTTCTTCATGGCAATTCTCAGCCGCACTCTTCAGGGGCAGTGAAGACGCACCTGCAGCCTTTTCGATGGGAAGTGTTCGGTCACACAGCCCTAATTGGGTCGTCCTGAGTATTATCTCTGTTCACATGAAACGCTGAATACGAATGCAACACTTGGGCGCTCTACACCAGCGTAGAGAATTATCGGAAAGCACAGGCGGCTGCCTTCTATGACCATGCTGTTGGAAATTTGGTATAACTCTCTGACAAATGTCGAACTCGCAGCGGTGACTATGTGGAGATGTACCTGGAAGTTGTAGCTAAATGTACAAAGAAAACAGTTTTGATTTTCACTGTGGTTTCCATTTTGCGATGGATCGTTGTTTACTGTCCGAACATCCCTCCTATATATATCAATCTATATGTACACACACACACACACACACACACACACACACTCATATATATATATTTGAAAGTCAATTCTGCAAATATATATATATATATATATATATATATATGTGTGTGTGTGTGTGTGTGTGTGTGTTTGTGTGTTTGTTTCACTGTGAATGCATAAATATCCACCGAACTCATATGGGAATCAGGATTTGCGAGTAATTAGTTGTCCAGACGAGGGACACTACATTGCAACGTGCGAGAGATTGGAAACCATGTCTGGATGGCGGACTGGTTAAGGCAACTGCTCACGAGAAGCGGTAAATCCGGGTTCGAGTCCCAGTCCAACACAAATATTAAGCTTTTGCCACTGCATTACCATTATGCCCCGTGCGGCTAGCCGTCAGGATTTCCCAGCAATTCCTTACTCTTTCTACATTTCCTCTTTACAATAATTTCGACTCTGCAATGGGAGATGGAGGGGAATACGGATGCATTTAGTTATTTCTGCACGCGTTTGGGATGCCAGCATGAAATCCTACTGCCTCTCGAAAATCAAAATCTGGATGTATATGAAAGGATGTATATGAAACCTCCTAAAAATTAGAAGAAATGTATTCGTGGTTGCAACTGGGAACAACCATCACCTGTATAACAATGTGACGACAACGAAAATTTTTCCGTACTGTGACTCTAACACGGATGTCCCACTTACGGTGGCAGTCACCTTAACCGCTTTGGCTATCAGAGCATGACCCAGGGCCAGACTGATACTTCCACATATCGTCGTCTATGCGTCACAACCTGTACTCGTACACACACTATTTAATTCATGTACAGTTGAGGACATTTTAATTTGAAGTTGCTGCCTGGTATCGCCGGACAAATACGATACCGCACTGCCTTTTTTGTTAAGAATAAGAAAGCAGTATCCTGTATTTTTAACACTGTTTGTCCCTGAAATTTACACTAAAGTTGTTGAATCAGGACCGTTGGCAACGTATTTGAACTGAAGATTAATATTAATGATTTCATTGAATTGTCACAAGTGAAACAAACGTTTTGTCGTCAAATGATGCTTAAAGACTTTTGGCAGGAGCACTAACTACAAAAGCTGCATACCAGTCGCTCGTCGTATATTAATTCTTGCGTTATTGACTTAAATTGTGCAGTGCCAATGTCCCCGCCACCTGTAGATTATTGTGTGTGAAGGAGACCTACTAATGTAGGAGTTGGATTGGTGAAGAAAGAAAATTCCGTTGACACTATTTCAGCAGCTGCTTGTCATTCAGAAACAGCATTACGTGGCCACACAAGAAATGCAGTGGAAATTCTAAATAACTGAAAAAGCGCTGCTGGTTTACTTTGATCCATTAAGATCGCACAACGTAAATCAACGCGACTCTTTTTCATAGACTAATTCTAAATATGCCTGTGATCAGGTGAGGGACATGGTAGGAAACATAGACAAAGGCTAGTGTGTAAAGCAGTGAAACTAGGAAACCAAAAAGCACTGGAAAAGCATTGTTATGCACACAAGGGCGGGTATCATTCATCAGATACATCATGTTCAATCTAACAACTTTATTTCAATATACAAGATAATTTCAAAATAATGTGACAGAATTGAATATCATGGTTTTACGACTGAAAGTGAGAAAGAACGAGAGAGACTGACAGAGAGAGAGAGACAGACAGACAGTCAGACAGAAACAGATACAGAGATAGAAAGAAAGGGAAAGAGCTAGAGCTCATAAGTTACTTCTATGCGCCGCTGCAGGAACTGAAACCAGATCCTGGCTCTGTTGAAGTCGATTGTATCACAAAGGAATTCTAAGTTTCCTGAGTAGTACTTTGCGTAGCTCTGTAGCAAATGTAACTTCGAGCGACGTAAATGAAATTCAAGTGCATGAAGTAAACTGCAAACTCACCAGACCCCGTAATACAACAGCTTGGGGCACCCATCTCAAAATACACAGGGCAAGTCCTTATTGGTCCTTGCACGTAAAAATCTTCCTAGTGACCAAGACGTGTTACACGTTGCTTAGCAAAGACACCCCGAGCTTTCAAACGAATTCGCTAGTGAGCGAAATTCTTTGAGGAACAGGTGACTCGGGCTTGTCTCACACATGCGCGTAACATGAAGCCACTCATCACAAGAGTTGACGTGTTTCAGCTCTTTTTTGTATATTGTTCTTTCTCGTCGCAACGGGGAGGACGGAAAGCAGGTTTTTCCTCAATACGCTGTAGTTTGCCGATCCTAAATACATCCCTTCGAACCGTGTCAGACTTATTGTTGTGGTCTCGGTGGAGGTTCGAGTCCTCCCTCGGGCATGGGTGTGTGTGTGTGTGTTGTCCTTAGGATAATTTAGGTTAAGTAGTCCGTAAGCTTAGGGACTGATGACCTTAGCAGTTAGGTCCCATTAGTTTTCACACACATTTGAACATTTCAGATTTGTTGTTGGTAGCGGTTGCCGTCATTCTGTGAATGTACTTGGAGAAACGCAGACCCGTTAACGTGGTCAAGAAAGTGACAAATATCAATTTATGCATTTTCCGCAAGAGGTGCTCATACAAAAAAACGGTTATTTTACGCGGGGTTAATTTTGATATATTTAAATAACGACCTTATTCTAATACACAAGCATTTTTAGTAGGAAGTGTACTATTATTAAGTAAATCTTTCCATAATACTAGATATTTCAGCCTACGTCTTCAATGTGAAAAATAATATTTCTGACAATCATAAATCAAGGTCAGTAGGCTATTGTGAGCTAACATTTCTTTCATCAAGCGTTATTTTCATCCTCAGAACACATTTTAACGTAACAATAATATTGTTACTAACAACATCTACATCACAGGGCCATCAGAAATGTACAAAAATAAAATAAAAGAAAGTAATTTGATAACGGAATACCACTATAAAAACATAATGACTTTGTTCTCTCCTTTAGTCACTTCATAATGATGAAAAGTTTCTCCGGCATAATTTCTGGTTACATATGACATCTGTTTCTCTTTTTCTTCCTCTTCCTCTCACTGACCTGTGCGGGTGTCTGATTTGTGAATAACGCCTCGTTGCTGACGACTATCTGCAAGCATACTGTGTTACTTCAAACTACTTACATCGTCCATGTCATTAAATAACTCCTTGATATACTTTTCGTTTTCTAGTTTTCTAGTTTCACTGCCTTCAGTCTCAGGTTTCTCAATACTCCAGTACTGTATTTCTGATTCCCAAGTCGGAATTATGTATATGGACAGTTGTGTGTTAGTGAGCCTAGTACCAAACCATATTTCTTGTAGTTCAGAGGAAAATGCTTCTGAACTTTAAACACAGTTCCCTTGACGACAGATTTCTTGAAGCTGATCTGCACGTAAGCAATCTCTACACTAATAAATGAGAAATATGTGGACACACGCATCAAGAAAACGCTGTCCTGCTGATGAGATAATGAAAGGAATCCTTGGTAGAATATTCTACATAATCCACATATTAATTTTGATCGATTTCAAGAAAAAGGGCATGTAGACATCTGGACCTTCCTTCCGGAAGATGCAGTGGTTAAGCATAGCCTTTAATTACCTAAAATCTATTTCCAGACTTAAGACTTATTTTATGTGTTCGTAACTTCCATAATATCAGCCTTCCGCGTCCTCAGCCCTTCCTCCTTTTTCCTTCTTTGATACGCGGCTGTACTCAATATTAGGCGCCTCTGCCTGCCTACATCGGGAGCCTGTGAGGACGACAAGCCGCGGATCGGTGGTGTCGAGCGGGTAGCCAGCTCAACGGCGGCGCCGGCTGCTTATCTGGTGTAACACGAGGCGCCTAAAACAAGCCGCTTATTAACAGCTGCAGGCGTGGGGCGGCGCGGCGCGGCGCGGCGCGGCGTGGGCGATCGATGGCTTCCCGTCTCCTCCGCAGGGCCTAATTGGCTGCGCGCACAGCTCTTGCCGGGTTCGCACCTGTATCAGGCATCGCTGTAAAGTCGCTTGCCTGTAGGTACCAGCAAGTGGTCGTCCAAGAACAGACTTCCGCGTCCCTACCAAGAAAAATCTGCTCTTTCCCCTTTCATGAGTTTGTCTTCCTGAGCACCAATTTTGACCCATGTCCGTGCACTGGAGACATGAAGCTAATCGCAGTGTCTTAGACCAGGAACGTTGGATGAGGTACCTCTGAACTCGGACGATTGTGTAAGATAGTTTGGCACCGCACATAACTTACTCGGTTTGAACCATATTGTTTCTAAGCGGTGGCGATTTGTTGCAGTGCTACAGAAAGAGAAATTTTTAAAATAACTGTTGTATAGTGGAGACCTGTACTTCTCTTCAAAAAGCTTTGAACAATTAATTAATACCTCCCTTTGCTAACGCAAGAAAACTGAGAAGCATGGGCTAACATCTATTGATGTAGCAAGCATGATTGCCGAAGCGTCATGTTGGTAACCTTATGTCGTTGGCTAGCGGAGGAGCCATGAACGTAAATAATATTGACGCAACAGAGAGGCAAACACGTCGTGTTCTAGATGGCTGGCTACTTCACACCAGAGCCGTAGACTTGCTGTTGACTATGTGACCTGAACTGATACAGTACCGAAACAATCGCACACCGAACGAGTATCAATCATCTTCATTTTTAATCCACAAGGAGACGCTACGACTAGGCCACATGGTTCTACCAGCATGCACCACAATACTTAGCCTCCAGTACCTATGGTCGTACTGCTGGTGCTAAATCCCATGCTGTTGCTGTGTGTGTGGGTGGGGTGGGGGGGGGGGGGAACAAACTGCTGATGTCATCGGTCCCTAGACATGCTCACTACTTAACTAACCGAAACTAACTTGAGCTAAGAACAACACACACACCCATGCCCGAGGTTGAACTCGAAACTCTGGCGGGAGGGGCGACGCAATCCGTGACATATCGCCTCTAACAACGCAGTCACCCAGGGCGGCCATGTGTTGGCTTACAGGAGAAAATTTCCGGGTGAAAATAAACAGTCTTAATGAGACGTAGCAGATATGGAAAAAATATAAATAGATTCAATAGAAATGTTTTTAAAATATCTCCTCAGTTTCAATTTCAAGGAATAAAACACATCGCAATAGGTAATAAGGTTTATTGAACTTAGTAGGAATACCTCCAAAAACATGATATTTAAGAAATGGATTTTGTACAAAAGTTGAAACGCAATTAAGGTTCTTGAGAACTGTATAACAAACATTTACAATACTATGAAATTTTACAAACCACCCCAAAAATCACTAATTAATTTTGAAAGACGAAAACTTCAGTTACAACGTAAATTAAAGAAGTTTTCACACCGCATCCATTCATGTGTAATATAACTGGTTCCCGAAATAACAGTTTTGGAAAATTGGCTGTACTCATTGTGATCTTATACTATTTTGAACTTACCTGCTTAAAATATCTAAACGTACATTATTTTTCTAATTACTTGTTTCACTTACTTCTGTTGAGTAGTGTGAACTGTTAGTTTACGTTTTACTTTCATGTTTTGTTTTGCATTTTAGATCACCATTTGACATACATGTATTATGTTGTTTGAAAATAGTAACTCTTTGTTGTAATACAAAATCATTAAAATACTGATTATCTTTAAAGAACTGCTTAAAACATAAAGTTTTTTTGCACCGGTACCACCAAATGAACGAACTTTCTTCATGTAATACACACGATGGACAACACATAATAAAACGAATGAAACAACAAGTTTACTGTTACCGTCACTGTTCACTTACATCCACGATGCATTCTGAAGGCTTAAACCTCCATCATCAGATGATTTTACGTGTGTTTTGGGGTCTCATGTGGCACAAGCTCCAGAGTTCACAGGCTTCTTTCTCTGTCGTGTCACATCATATTTAAACTGACATATTTTGTAAACAAAGTGGTGCCTGGAAACTGCTAGACTAAATTAAATATGAATAATGCTATAAAAACAAGACTGAGAAGGACAATACGACTGTTGTAATAAACAGGACCACAATCACAGAAAAATTTTTGACATCTTCCAAGCCGACAGCGTAACACAATTACTTAAAGATCCAACGGCCAGAACGCAAAAATGAGACAAAACACTTCTCAAATAACATAAACTTCCTACTCACCATCCAAGAAGCACGAAACCTTGTAGCAATTAACCCACAAGCACGTTGCCTTGGATCACAACCAAAGATACATAAAAATGGGACCCCCGTCAGGCCTAGTCGTATAGTGAAAAGCAGGAAGAGTTCAACATCCAAGCTCAACAATAAACTCTTCAAATTTCTCAAAGAAACATACACATGCAACAACATAAAACTTCCTGACGGAGCCACACTTGCCTTATTTGACACGTTAAAGTTTTGTTCTTCTGTGCCAGTAGATTCCACACTAGAAGTAGTTAATGTTAATCAACAATACCATAACAAATCCCAGACATTCACATTCTACTCGAATTCCCACTCTCAAACAAACTCTGCAGCCAAACAGATGGCCTAGAAATGGGCTCAAACCTTTCGGTTTTTGCACCTAGTAGTTTCCTGAAACCGTCTTTGTTTACAAAGAATGGTAGGTTACATATGATGAGTCATGACACAGAAAAGTGCCTGTGACTGCTAGAGGTTGTGCCACAAGTTACCTCAAAATTGTAACCAAACACACACAGACGTCATTCTAACAAAGGTAAATGCACTTGATGATGGAGGTTTAAACCTTAGAAACACGTTGTGGACGTACATAAACTGTCAGTGGCAATAGTAAACTTGTTTCATTCGCTGTAACAGTCACAGTCAAGCACAACCTAAAATATTCGCATTTAAACACTATAAAACAAGATTCAACGAGTTTCTCAAATTTTGGTGTGTAATTCTCCAAATATCCTGATTTGTCCCAGGTATGTTTCCGTAAGATAGAAATCCTTGTCGAAGAGTCCAGATTATCTACCAGTGACTATGCATCATTACATTTATTTTCTCTTGCAGAGACTGACATCATAATCATTCAGCCGAACTAAATCTGAAAATCCTCCTACAAATATCTTCCAACCCCGAATGCTGTATAGATCCAGCAGCTATTCATGTTCCGTGAGATTCCCAGTTCAACATCTTCAATGTCCTGCGGTACGACGATAAACACTTTTCTTTGACGCTGACCAGCCATATTGTTTTAATAGAAACTAGCGCAGAGTATGGACCGAGAATTCAGAATATCTATTTTAAAGCAAAAATGTTGTTGAGTCGACACTAAAATTTGGCAAACTAACGCCTGACCACGTCAAAAGTTATCTGACGAAAGTTAACTTTCCCAATGAGGGAGAATAATCTACAATGTTGTAACATTGTTAGTGTGGCCAACGTGAAAGAACTGTTCTGAGCGTCGAACCTCATGATATGGAATTCTTTCATCTGGTGTTACAAAAGTTTAAATGGGGCAGATGCAGCCGTTGGACATAGAGGCATATGATGCTGGAAGAACTATGTGAGAGGTTTATCAGATCTATTTCTGCTGACTGATTACGATGTCAATCTTCGCATGAGGAAGAATGCAATGAAACTACAGCCACTAGCACATAATTCGTACTCTTTGATAAGTATTTCCAGTATACTTAAATATACCTGGTACGATCATTATATTCAGAGGATCACATAACACTATTTGAGAATCTATGTTGTATTGTCCGTCGTGTGTATTACATGAGGAAGATTTGTTCATGTTGTGTGCATTGTGCACGAAACGGTTAGGTTTCGAGCACTTCTTTACTCAATAACAGTATCGTTGTGAGTGTGTACCATAGTAATAAGTTACTTATTAATTTCAAATACCAAAATACATGTATCTGAAACGGTAAACTAGAAAACAAATTAGAATGTGACTGTAAACATAAAATAACAGTAAAGTAATTAGAATAATAATAGACATCTGAACAATATAAACTGGCACAGTCAAAATACGCTGACTGTGCGCTTTGTATAGCTTATTTCCGAAAGTGGTATTTCATGACCTAGCTTTACTACACATGGATGGATGTTTAATTTACGTTTTAACGAAATTTTACGTCTTTAAGTTAAGTAGTGGTGGTAGGGTATTACGCAAAATTTCAAAGTATTGCCAAAGAACGTTACTTACATTTCTGATTTCGTATGAAATGCGTTTATGATGTATATAACACAACCAATCGGCTGCAACTGGATTTTCCTTTAGTCGGGATTCGACACTGCCTATGGGTGTTTTCATCAGAAAATTCCAACATTTACATGTGGTAACCAATGAACAGTTTGACAGCAAAATACTCTTTTCATATAAAACACTTCGTAGAAAGATATAATTTAAACAGTAGATAATTACGGATCTTGATACTGACATTAAAAAAATTGGAAATTTGTGGTAAGGTATTATGCGACCAAACTGCTGAGGTCATCGGTCCCTAAGCTTATGCACTACTTAATCTAACTTAAACTAAATTACGCTAAGGACAACTCACACACCCTGCCCGAGGGAGGACTCGATCCTTCGACGGGGAGAGCTGCGCGGACAAGGCGCCTTACACCTCACGGCTACCCAGCGTGCACTGACATAAAGCTGGTAATTGACAATTACCAGCTTTATGTCATTGCTCTTGTCTGTAATTTTGATGACAGATATGATTACATGAGTGATCCACCATAGCGCTAACTTATCCGTCCCAAAGTCATCATGTAACCTTAGAAGCCAGCTTGTACTTCGGAGGACCAATGACTGCCGCTCAGCAAACTGTGCCAGACATGCAGCTCTGCGACAGTTTAAATGCTGCCGAAAGGCAGTTAATCTCGCTACCTTTCGAGTCGCGAGAGCAAAGGCAAGAAACGTAATTGAAGAGACCAGGAAAATGTCATGGAAAGCGTTCCTGGACTCTATCAATCGTTCCAGTTACTCTACTAAAGAACGAGTATGAGTAGCAACAATGAGGAATTCCTTTAAATGGTGTCGTTTGCCAATAGCAGTACTGCCGAAACGTGGGCAGCTCCAAAAAATACTCGACGACATCAAGCAGATGGCAGAGCATTTTGCAGCGACTGCAGTCAATGTCAGACTGAATCTGGCGTTTCGCCGCTTTCGTGTGACAATAGAGAGGCCGGTTGGACATCTGATCCAACAGTTCCGAGTCTTACAACTGCCCTTTCTCCACGTTGGAGCCGGATTCGGCGTTGTCTGAGGTTAGTGATACAGCACACAGTCATGATTAAATCCAGTACACAATGCTTCGACATTTGCAATCAGCGTCAGAGAAAATCGTACTCGAACGTTTAGTTCAATATGGCAGACACTTTCCCTACTCGTGAAGGAAGGCAACTTTGATATCAGTCCTCACACCAGAAAAGGATCGAACGTGTTCCAGTTGTTATCTGAATGTCTTCTTAATGAGTTGTTACGGGAATATCCTTGAGCGATTTGGTTAAACATCATCTAGTGCGGATGTTAGAGACTATGCAAATTTTTAGCCACTCTCAGTATGAATTCAGAACATTTCTAGTACAGAGCCTAGTCAGCAGGCTTTCCTAAGCCACCATCACTGTAACGGTACGTTCTTTGACATTAGTGAGGTGTGCGAAACTACTTGGTAACACAGCATTCTGGGGCAGCTCCAATAATGAGGTCTTTACGGCCACCTTCCTATCCTTATACAGTTATTCCTGCCTAAGCGCTTTGTTAGGTCCTGAGTTGGTGGCGTGCTGTCAGATTTTCTTAGGGAGGGGACTGGTGTTCCTCCGGTAAATTTTTTAAGTGTTACCCACTTTCCAATAGCCATCAGCAATAACACGTTTTCGGAATGGAGTCCTATACATTGCTACATAATTTTGACCCATATTGGGTTTTTCCGTTCCTCCTCCTGAGTCACAACAGCGACTCATCAGTTAAAACTTACAGCGCAGAGGTTAGAGTGGGCTCCACAGGCGGCTTTTCAGCATTCTGCAGATCAGGGTATGTGTTCATTTTAATCCTTGTCGTCCAGTTTTTAATTTACGTGACATTTTGAAGACAGTTTATGGATCAGTGAGGCTTTTTTATCTGAAGATAATTGGCGCTATCCGTCACGAGGGGATTGAGCCATAAAGAAACTACAGACATTGGCTGTGAATGGGTAATTATTGAAATCCATGGGGAAAGCTGAAAATTTGTGCCGAACCAGGATTCTAACCCATATCTGTAGCTTACTAGTCACATGCTCTGATCACTAAACCGTCCAAACACAATGGCCATTGCGACTGCATGGGCTACCCTAGCACGTCTCCTGTCAGATCTAAATCCCCGCTCTATCCATACACTACTAATGTGGTTCCCCTTGTCCATTATCCTCGTTACTTGCGGATTTTCACCGATTCTTGTAACAGTTATAGGCTTGTGTGCATGTGCATTGAAGGGATCATTGGCTGTTTCGGCTCAGTTATGTATATATGTGGTGTCCGCCCTTCGGGCACGTCCTAAAGAACAGACACCATTTTAATCCAGCAGTCTTTGTGAATTAAGACACAAAGGAATTCCAGGTAGTCGCTGAAATCAACGGGTAAAGTTGAAAATTTGTGCCTGACTGAGATCCGAATCCGAGTCTCTTGCTTATTAGACAGATGCTCTGACCACTAAGCCAACCTGACACATTGGTCATTGTAACCCCACGGAATACTCTAGAAGGCTTTCCGTGAGACCCAAATTCTGAAACTATCCACACGCTACTAATGTAGTCCGTGCAGTTGTAATGACCATTGCGTCCTGATGACTAACTGGTCAGAGAATTTTCCAAATAAGCAGGAGACCAAGGTTCCAATCCTAGTAGGGCACTAATTTTCTATTTTCCCCATTGATTTCAGTCAATGGCAGCTCGCAGCCAACGTCTGTAGTTCCTTTTTGTTGTAAAATGTGGTCATTTTGCGTTGAACCTTACGCCAAATTGTCAAGTGGACAAAACTCATCATGTTAAAAAATGTTTCTCATTACTAAAATATTTAAAAACACAAAGCTGATTTTTATCCATTTGACACCTTGGCGTGAGGAACGACGTAAAATGAGCACGTTTTACAAGAAAAAGGTTTTTCCGACCTGAAGACGGCAGCCAAGTCTGTCGAAACTGGCTGTCTTCAATAAAGAGATATTTTATTCTGTTTAACGTTTTTTAGCAAGTAAAACAGATCGCGCCTTCAGTGCTAACAAAATGAGAAAATTGCTTCATGCTATCTGCTGTAGTGGGACGTGAAACTGAAGCGTCACCCATCCACCAGTGTCAGCCCAGTTTGCAGGTGAATATAAATTTAATTTAGTTTCGTTTATGTATTTTTTGTAATATTTGTAATGGTTGTGAATTATCTACAGTTTTGTATTTATTTTTTATGTTTCATGTACGAAGAGGGCAGCGCAACGAACGGAGACAGCATCTTCGCTGCCGGGACCAGAGAGAAAATGGCTGGCCACTATACGTCGCGGGTCGACAGCCAAAGAGCAACAGAAGATCCTGAAACCGAGTTGTTGCGACGTGCTTCTAAAAATTGAAAATTAAGAATTTGTAATGTTTCTACAACAATGACGTCATAAAAAGTTTAATCATGTTGTAAATGTTCAGTCCGGTCTTGTCAAGGCTCAGGTTCACGTCTATATGTAAGAAGATAATAAACTAGTGGATGCTACCAAAGTTTAAATACGTGTTCCGAGAATTTATTTATGAAGAATTATGTTAAGTAATTCATTTGATAAGATTATTAATTTTTGACAGCGTTCATCGCGAGTTTGATTCTTGAAAGTTTATTCAATGTAGTTCTAATATTTATTAAATCAGATCACTTGCATTAATATAATTTCTGAGAAGAAACAAACGACATCTAAATTGAAAAAAGTTTGCGCAAACCAATTGGCCTGAGTGACGTAATTCTGCGCATACGACTCAAATGATGATGTTTTAATTACAGTTTCGTTCAAGAACCATTCAGAGACAATTTAAAAAGAATTTAAATAATTTTGTAGTGTGTTGTAACTGACGTAGGTGACTATGTCTGCACATGGTCATATGTCAAAAGAAAATCATTTATACAAAACTTACGTCGTTACACTACACCGTGGCGACCTTGGAAACAGGACTTGTGTACGACTAAGGCACACAGGTACGTAACAATAAAAACATGAAGAGTCCTTCGGAAGTCAACGCGAGTCTTCGTGGAGCCTTCACCAACCAGCGGCGACTTCGCGGGTGTGGGCAGCTGACGGAGCGCAGCCAAGCAGTACGGTCACGCAGTTATTCCACGAGAAGGCGCATCTGTTGGGCAGCAGCTGAACGCTGCAAACCCCGACAACCTTTTCCTCCCTAAACTAACAGGCCCAGTACGTCAGCTGGGGGGCGTTCCTCCGGCTGGTATTAGAGGTGTTGCTGAGGGCTTCGCCCGTCTACGGTGGGGCCGGGCGTGGTTGCAGCCAGTGACGTCTCCGGTGTTCGACTCAGCGTCCTGCCGTCTGCGGAAGCGGGGTCGTAGCATCTCAGCGGCTGCATCGACGGCTGTTACTTCTGTAGCCCATAGCAGCACACTGATCACCGAGAACTACAAACTACAATATTAGTGTCCGGTGAGTCTGTTTTAAGTTGGAAGTGGAGTGTTGTACATAGGGAGTGTGCTTTAATAGGATTGTTGATTACAAGTCTGCGTGTGTAACTAGTTAATATCTTACAATAATGTCGGGAAGTGAAATGTCAGACGAAGAGCAATCTGTGTCCGATAAGAACATGAGATCCCTTTTTAGGGCGATCGCTAAACTAAAACAATCTAACGGGGATTTTTTAGCTGAATTAAAACAATCTAACGAAGAATCTACTCCTAGATTAAAACAGGAATTAAAACAGTCTAACGAAGAATCTACTGCTAGATTAAAACAGTCTAACGAAGAATCTACTGCTAGATTAAATGCGGAGCTAACAAAATCTACAGACGGGTTACAGGAATATCTTAATGAAGCCAGTCGAGAATTAAGTGATAATATAGAGGCTTCTAAAGTTGAAATGCAGGAAAAGCTAGTAGGACTTAGTAATAAGATTGTTGATAATTGTAAAAGGTTAGAAGAACATATCCAGGAATCGCGTGAGGAAAAATTTCGCATGCGAAATGATATTACTGACTTAACCAAGAGACTTGATAATATCAATGTCTTAGTTGTAAATGAAATAGAGAGAAATAACGATAAGTTACGAGATGAATTTTCTATGCAAACAGAAACTGTTCGTAGAGAATTATTAGAGTCTATTAAAGAGTTTTCTACCAAACCTGTAGAGATTTCTTCAATAGATAATGTAGAATTAGAGACATTAATTCATCGAGTAGAAAAAGATCATACGGAAATAGAAAACATGAAATTTTTAATTACCGAAATATGCAGTAACCTTGAAACTTCCAAAGATAGTAACATTGACGAATGTACAGAGCGTTCACATCGTGAACACAGTGAAGAATCGATATTAGCTAACTGCGTATCCGATACAGAAATGCGGATACAGGAGATTACTAAACGGTTATCGGAATTAGATAATAATGAAAACATTTAAAGTAGTAGAAGTAATAACGTAATCAGAGACAACAGTCGCATCGTGTTTGCTAGCTCGGACGACAACAACACAAATAAAGAAATCACGGCAAGCAAATCCGACGAAACTCCGTCTCTGCCATCTAAACAAAATCCAACTATGCCTCTCGCAGAATGTTGGGATGATATAATGACAAATTCCAATGTAGCAAGTCGATTTCCTGTATTCAAACCAGGAGGCGAACTTCACCCTATAATCTTTATAAAAGCTTTTGAAACTTCATTATCTCCTAAATAGAGTAATGAAAAACGGATTCAGTTTGTAATAGGACATTTAGAAGCAGAAGCTGCGGAATGGGCAGTACTGCATAGAACTGAATTTAGGGACTGGGATGACTTTGTTAAGCAGTTTAAAAAAATTATTGGTCAAGAAGAAAACAACAACACTTAACTTTAGAGTTGTTAGACCCTCCTCCATATTGTAAACGGTGGGGAGGTTATAGGAATTATTTCGAATGGCATTTAAACCTTGCTAAATTAATTGAAGAACAAATTATTGAAAGTCATCTAATACGAGTCCTAATTAGTAGGTTACCGTATTATGTAAAGAAAAATATGATAGAAAGGGAATGGTCACAACCTTATGAATTATTAGGATATTTAGAACAGTTAGATATACTTAACAGAGAAAGGGAAGACGAGAAATTTAGATTTGCTAGAAATGACAATCCTCGAAATTATAATAATTCAGAACCACGAAAATTTAACAACAACAATCATAGCCGGTTTTGTTATATAAAACGTCAATCTAAAGATAAAGAGAGCCAACAAAATCGTGGTAATAACTCTAAAATGCGGAAATTACGCAATAACGATAGTGAGATAAATCATCGTCAAGTAATTAATGAAGGTCAAGTTGTAGGTGACGTTATCATAGAAAGTTCGGAAAACTAGTAAAGTCCTTTAGTGCGGGTCAACTAAATGGAACTGTTAGTCAAAATTATACAAGACCCAACTGCAATTTATCATTAAGCTGCCAAAAGGAAAGTGACTGGCAACAAGATATACTTCAGGAAGACAATCAGATAAGGGAGAATATAACTTATAAACCCGTTATTAAAATGATGCCGAAGTAAATATAATAATTGATTCGGGTAGCGAAGTAAGTATTTTATCTAAAGAATTATTTCAACTTAAAAGAAAATATTGGAATTTCCCTACCTTACCTGTTACTGGGGTGAAAATTATAGGAGCTACTGGTAAAAGAAGTCAAAATATTACTGAGGAAGTTTATTTAACTTTTGAAATTGCTAAACAATTAATTGCTTACTCTGTACTTGTCGTAGCCAACTTAAATGTGGCCATAATTTTAGGTATAGATTGGTTGCCTAATATAAAGCTATATTAGATTTTAAAGACTCTTCCTTATTATTTCTAATAATAAAGTACCTGAAAATTGCTACGAATCCTTACAGATTAAGTACACACAGACCATTAACCTATTAACAGATTTTAGTGATCTTGAATATGAAGTATACCAATGTGAGGCTAGTAATAGTATCGAAACCGAAGTGAAAGAAAAATGTTATTCTACGAATTGTCTATCCAAACGAGAAAAGGAAGAGTTGGAATCTTTATTGTTAGAATTTAGAGCTGTCTTCTCAGATGAACCGGGGAGAATCAAAGATTACGTTTGTAAACATAAGATTAAAGATCAAAAACCATTCTTTAAGAAACCTTATCCTATTCCAGCACAATTCAAAGAGCCGGCTAGTAGAGAAATAAGTAAGATGGTAGAACAAAATATTATCGAACGATCTTGTAGTACTTTTAACAGTCCTTTGTGGGTAGTTAAGAAAGCTACCGGTGGGGTACGACTGGTTCTGGATGCTCGTGAATTAAACAAAATTATAGAGATGGAAAGAGACAGACCTATTCCTATGGAAGACGTACTTCTTAAGATTGTTGGTTCTCGTTATATGAGTACAATGGATTTAACTGCTGGCTACCATCAAGTAATATTACACCTGGATTCACGGCAATTTACGTTCTTTTTGAAGGCAGATCATATCATTTCCAAGTTTTACCTTTTGGACTTAATATATCAGTGTCAACTTTCATTAGGGCATTAGATTCTGCTTTGGGTCAGCAATTATTACAAAAAATTATTTTAAATGTAGATGATATTTTGGTAGCCACTAAAACGTGGGAAGAACACGTAACGATATTACGGGAATTGTTTAACCGTTTAACTGACAGAGGAATTACTTTAAAATTATCTAAGTCTTACTTCGGAAAGGAGGAAGTGAGATTTTTGGGGCATATAGTGGACAGTAAAGGTATTAGGCCAGACCCAGTACGTATAGAAGCTATTGCTCGATGCCCGAGTCCTAAATATCGGAAACAACTGAAATCATTCTTAGGAATCTTAGGATTTCTGAGAAGATTTCTTCCAGGGCAGGATATTGTTAATCCTAAATTACTGGATTTATTAAAAGAGAAGTCAGTATGGCTGTGGGGAAAAGAGGAAGAGGAAGTTTTTAATAAGATAAAAGGAGCGTTAATAGAAGCAAAAATGTTATACCATCCAGATTTCAATCAGACTTTTGTATGTGTACGGATGCCTCTGATTATGGTGTGTCTTGCGTAATATTCCAAGGTGATCTGACCAATGAAAAGGGAATATATCAGCCTATTGAATTCGCTAGTAGAACTTTAAATAAACATGAAAGAAATTATTTTGTAACCGAGAAGGAAGCTCTCGCAGTGGTATGGGGTTTACGAAGAGTTAGAGGATTATTAAAGGGAAGAAAAACAATTGTATGTACTGATCATCAGGCTTTAACCTTTTTGAAAAATTGTCGGTTATTTCACAGTAGATTATTACGTTGGGTATTATGCTTGCAAGAATTTCAGTACGAAATTAGGTATATAAAAGGATCTCAAAATGTAGTTTCGGATGCTTTGTCGAGACTTCCAGTAGGAATGGAGAATATTAACATTGCAGAAGAACCAGGAACAAATTACCATGTTTATTTCCATTTAACTCAGGAGAATGAACGTAAGGTTAAACGGATAGTAACTGCTATTAGATGCAACCAGAGAAATGAAGATCAATATACAAAACCTTAATAATAAGGACAAAACAGTTAACACCCGGGGTGTGTGGTTATATTTCAACGAATTGTTGTGTTGGAAAGCACAGAGGGAACATCAGAGATGGAAAATCTGCATTCCGAAAACTGTTGTGTACGAATTAATTAGTTATATTCATGAAGGTTACGGGCATTTTGGAATTCATAAATGTATTAAACACCTAATGAAGTATTATTATTTCAAAAATATGTCCCATATTGTGAGAAGTATTATCAGGACTTGTGAAACCTGTCAAAAGGTTAAAGTTAATAACAAATCTAAGCATTATAAATTATATGCTGTAATTCCTCGAGGTCTGTGGGATCTAACGTCATTAAATTTTTCGGTCCTCTGCCTGATAGTTCAGGAGGATTTACTTACGTGTTTGTTGTAATGGAATGTTGGTCCAAACATGTGAAGCTATATACTTTGAAACGATCGAATACTGCAAGCGTTATACGCTGTCTTACTCGAAATTACTTTGTTAACTGGGGCATTCCTAAAAGACTTATGTCTGACAACGGTAGTGGCTTTATTAGTCAAAAGTTTCAAGATATGATAAAACAATATGGAATCAAACATATATTAATTTCGAAATATCACCCTCAAAGTAGTTTAGTAGAAAGAGTCATGAAAGAATTAGGACGACTATGTAGAACTTATTGTGCATATAAACATACTCGGTGGGCCAAACTAATGCCTGAATTCGAAAAGATATTTAATGAATTGCCTCATCTAACGATGGGATTATCACCTATAGAAATTTTAGGCAAACGAATTATAGGTGAGCATTTACTAGCTGCTCTACCTTGGCCACCAGTAAATGAGATCCAACAATGCATTCCAAACGAAAAAATTCGGGAACAGAATGTTAAAAATGCTGAACAGAGAATTAAAAGTTATAATCAACGTGCTATAGAACCCTCATTTCAGGTAGGAGATCTTGTATTGGTACGATCTCATCCTAAAAGTTCGAAGATCAATAAGGAATGTAGAAAATTCTTCTTTATCTTTGAAGGTCCATATGTTGTACATAAGATTGTACATCCCAAAGCGTTACTTCTTGTGGAACCTTCATCAGATGTTATTAAAGGATTATATAGTGTTGACCAAATGAAACCCTTCATTCCTAAATAAGTTAATATTTAGTATATGTTACATACGGAAGAGCGTTCATAGTTTATTCATGTGGAGTTTTTCGTGATAGTTACATGTTATTTTAAAGAAATAACATAAAGTTTAAACAAGTGTTCTACAATAATCTACCGGTACTTCATAAAGGGAAAGATAACTAAAAAGGGATTTATATGGAAGAAAATTTTGTTATTAGGTCAGAAGAAATTTTGTATATTTTATATTTACTTGGATAGTAGGAATCAAAGGGGATGGTTAATAATTTTAGGGACCATGGGCGTCCAGAGCTGAATGGCTCACGAGAACATAGCAGAGTGCCTTTAATAGAGATTTGTAATAGTGTTAATATAGAACACACCAAACGGGGCTCTCTCGCTTGTTTCTCCTAAATAAATTGCCATTACCCAACAAAGCGTCCGAAGGTAAAGAAAGCCGTGCCGAGATTCTAAAGAAAGTTTTGCTTGATTTCTTCTTGACCTCAGGCATAAAGAAAGCATTAGGGAAAAGAACGACGTAAAGTAAATAGTACTATTAGTTATTGTGAGAAACTTATTAGTAATATACATTTTTGGAAAGAATAACTCTAGTAAATGAATAAAACTGAAACTAACCTATCACAATTTGAACGCTATGTCCTAATGTAACAACGTTAAAGAACGTACTAAATTATTAATTACTAGCAACTATTAAATGAAAAGGAGTAATCTCCATATATTCGGTTGTGAATTACCATAATAGCAGAACTGAAAGTGAGTGACAAATAGTCACAACAATATTGTCATAAAAGGATTGAATATATCTAAGAGCAAGGACTTTACATTAAGGAAAATGTGAGAAAAATGTATAATATTAACAGTTAAATATTGTATATAGAAGAACTTTCATTATCGGTTAAAACCTGTCACACTGAGCTTGTGGGTGGGGTATGTAGTGGGACGTGAAATTGAAGCGTCACCCATCCGCAAGTGTCAGCCCAGTTTGCAGGTGAATATAAATTTAATTTAGTTTCGTTTATGTATTTTTTGTAATATTTGTAATGGTTGTGAATTATCTAAAGTTTTGAATTTATTTTTTATATTTCATGTACGGAGAGGGCGGCGCAAAGAACAGAGACAGCAACTTCGCTGCCGGGACCAGAGAAAAAATTGCTGGCCACTATACGTCACGGGTCGACAGCCAAAGAGCAGCAGAAGATCCTGAAACCGAGTTGTTGAGTCGTGCTTATAAAAATTGAAAATTAAGAATTTGTGATCTTTCTACAACAATGAAGTCATAAAAAGTTTAATCATGTTGTAAATGTTCAGTCCTGTCTTGTCAAGGCTCAGGTTCACATCTATATGTAGGAAGATAATAAACTAGTGGATGCTACCAAAGTTTAAATACGTGTTCCGAGAATTTATTTATGAAGATTTATGTTAAGTAATTCATTTGACAAGATTATTAATTTTTGACAGCGTTCATCGTGAGTTTGATTCTTGAAAGTTTATTCAATGTAGTTCTAATATTTATTAAATCAGATCACTTGCATTAATATAATTTCTGAGAAGAAACAGACGACATCTAAATTGAAAAAAGTTTGCCCAAACCAATTGGCCTGAGTGACGTAATTCTGCGCATACGACTCAAATGATGATGTTTTAATTACAGTTTCGTTCAAGAACCATCCAGAGACAATTTAAAAAGAATTTAAATAATTTTGAAGTGTGTTGTAACTGACGTAGGTGACTATGTCTGCACATGGTCATATGTCAAAAGAAAATCATTTATACAAAACTTACGTCGTTAGACTGCACTGCTCGCGGTCGAGATACTGAGTCGTGCTTCGATGGGAAGAATAATGGCTGGAAATGACTTGCAATAAATTGCGTCTAGTAAAGTTCAAATTCTCTCCTGACGTACCTCCTTCTAGCCACGCAGTCGAGATCAGGCCCTCCTTACTCATCTTTGCATAGACCACAGCCGTATGATGCATTGCTTTTTGCTCTGGCGAGAGGATCCTTCATGTGCGGTGTTTGTGACCTTCAGATCGCAGTGCGTCATATGTTACTAGACTGTGTTTTATTTTCGAACCAAACGGCACCAATTCGTATGCCGGCACGTTTTACCTCTGTTTTAAGTGACAAATGAAAGTAACACCAATTATGAAATTTTGTGGGTTGTCCTTGTTCCATAAAACGTTACCTTTTTAATGTGTTGTCAGGATATAAGTGACCAGTTAGCCACATCATACTGTGAATCTATTTTTGTTTTCCACTTTCCTTTCTTAGATTACTTAACAGTTTCAGAAGATACGAAAAATATTAACGTGAGCTGGTGTGATTATACAGGTTAACATGGATGATCATGAGGGAGAGTGAATGCGATTTTATCTCCTATTGTTTTCTCTCTCATTTCTCGCAGGTTTCCCGTATCAGTGACATTTGTTTCTACTGATTTCGTATGGGCACTGATAATCTCATCATTGAGATGTCCTACCGCAACGCCCTCCAGCATCCCACACGTAATATACACATACAACTCGATGCTGAAGTTTGGTTTCCCCACGATTATAATCACAGTTCAAGGTTCTACCTTCACGTCAGATTTAATGAGGCAGTTATGTCACTTAATGATGACTCGAAAACTAAAGGTAACGGTAGACTGCAAAACGTATGTCGTACTACTGGTAGGGTACTGAGCTATTACTTCATCACCATAACGACAGTGGAATGTACTTATCATATGTAGTCGTAGCATACAATTCCAATGTGTACGCCAGCACTGGTCTTTCTGCGTATGAGATAGCATATGTCAGAATGATACTGAAGGTAGTCAAACAGAAAATTGGAGAAATGGAGAGAAAGTACAGAAGTCCGTAATGACAGTGACGAAAGTACGGAAAAGTGTGTAAAGGGCGAACACATAATCCTTCGAGTTCTTAGAGAGATGGGGAAACATATGGGAAAGTTGTGGGCGTATAGATTGGGGAGCAGAGTTGATACTATATAACCAGAAGTGTTGGACGGTGGAGTTTATTAAGCGGTACTAGAGGGTTTCCTGGGTGATGGAGATGATCTCACGAGTAACTGTGAAGCTACAACTGGAACTCAGATAACTATAGCTCACGTCAGACGTCTGTAATTGTTACAAGGTGCTACAGATTCCTTGCCACGGGTGTAGGAACCGACAACTAAGACGAAAGTGGGAGGAAAGTGGATGGGTAGAGAGCGTGAGGATCATGTGCTGTGCAGCTGGTCCCGACGGAGGTTCGAGTCCTCCCTCGGGAATGGGTGTGTGTTTGTCTTTAGGATAATTTTGGTTGAGTAGTGTGTAAGCTTAGGGACTTATGACCTTAGCAGTTAAGTCCCATAAGATTTCACACACATTTTTTGATCATTTGCTGCCAACACACCAGATACTCTAAATAGCGTAGCACTTTCAGTGTTGGGCAAGGACGTTGCTGACATCATCACTTTTTGCGGTGTCAGATTACAGCTACACAACTGTCCCTGTCATATGCAAAGTCATCCTCCCTCTCCTCCACTCTGTGGCCAACTACGTATCAGTGTCACCATGCTCTCAATTGATTACCATGCAGGGGTGGGGCAGGGGCCTCTGCTCTAGGTAAGTTGCTCTTCATTCTAAATTTCTGCTCTATAGAGAGAGGACCGCAATTAGCTAAGCGACAAATCCAGCAACTGGAAAATTCGGTAACGCCTATTATATTTTCTTTATGCATTCATCCCTGTAAAGAAAGATGCACGCAATGCAGATGGAACAGCACACAAGTCTTCTTATTTTAAAAACTTACAGTTTGTTATAACAAATTAGCTCCAAATCATCCATTAGAGCATTTGCATGAGTCTAGTCGTTTGTATTCTGAAGTGAAGGGATCAATTTCTTTTCTAAATAATAAGAGTGATATAACAAAATAGCTAATGCTTTATTAACAATAAAATTTTGATAAACAATAATTTTGAACAATCTTCTCTTGTTTTAATAATGATTTATATATTTATATATGACAACGAATAATTTTCAGAATTCTTTAGAATATATTTCTTGTACAATAAAAAATAATTACATGACTCTTAACTAATGTTATCAGGTACAGAGACACATAGTGTCCAAATGTGGTTAATGTCAAAAAACCGTTGAACAGTTATTTATACAGCTGAGGGATTGAGCAAGGTATCTGTTGTCTTGGAGACATACATATAAAATTTGTTTGCACTAAAACTAATAAAGAACTAATATACTACATTTCGCATTGTGTTTTTTCCTAAAAATGCAGTTTTCTCTTGTTTGTATACTCTTTACAATGTTCAGAAAATGAAGGACTTACTGCATCAAATGAAGAAAACTACACACACATCAACACAGATAAACAGTGGGGAATCACGTACATGGTAAACACAATATATTCATATATAAACATACATAGTGTGCTGACTCATTGTACAGAAAAGCCAAAACAATCTTTGGCCAAATTCAAGCCATGGTTGTAACATTATGAGTGAAATGGGAATTCTACTCTTAAATACAGAGAGCTGATAGATGGAAGGGGCACACTGAGGGTCTTTATGAGAGGTAGGACTTACCTAATGACATGATAGAAGGAGAAACAGGAGTCGATAGGGATAAGATAAGGGACCCAGCATTAGAATCAGATTTTAGAAGAGGTAGGGGATACCAAAAATCAAATAAGACAGAAGGGATACGTAACATATCACTTGAATTTCTAAAATAATTTGTGGATATGGCGCTAAAACGATTATTTACTTCGGTGTGTAGACTGTATGAGACTGTCGTTATACCATAATTGGGTTGCTCGTAGTAACCACGATCGTACGCCCGTGTACCATCGTGATTACAGCGACCTATGCTATATTTACGTTAAAATCAGCAGTCGAGATCGCATTAATATGTCTTTATTGACCGGTTTCGGCTAATATACAAGCCATCTTCAGAATTTCTTGGTCTCCTCTGGCTGGTGCTGATGGCCCTCGTGTTTGTCGTGGTAACCACGATCGTGCACTCGTGATTATCACGAGAAACCAGAGGGACCGTCAGCACCAGCCATAGGGGGCCAAGAAATTCTGAAGATGGCTTGTATATTAGCCGAAACCGGTCAATAAATAAATATTAATGCAATCTCGACTGCTGTTTTAACGTAAATATATCATCAGGTCACTGTTCTCCTTAGACTATGTCGTCAAAATTTATCATCAGTGATAAGATTCGCTGACGACATTGCTATCCTCGGCGAATATCAAGAAGAATTACAGGAGCTGTTGAATCTACTGACTACAGAATATGGATTAAAAATAAATCAAAGAATCGCGTTAGTAATGAGAAGTAGCAGAAATGAGAACAGTGAAATACTTAACGTCAAGACTGGCGATCTTGAAGAAAGGAATTATGTTATCCAGGTATTAAAATAACCCACGACAGACAAAGCAAGAACGAATAAAAATCAGATTAAAACTAGCAAAAACGGCATTCCTGGCCCACAGAAGTCTACTAGTAAGTTTTAGTTTGAGGAAGAAATTTGTGAGAACATATGTTTGGAGCACAGCATTGTATGGTAGTGATACATGGACTGTGGGTAAACTAGAATAAATGAAATCGTAGGATATGAGATGCGGTGTTTTAGAAGAGTACTGAAAATTAGGTGGACTGAAAAGCTATGTAAACAGATTCTCCGTAGTATCGGCAAGGAAAGAAATATATAGGAAACACTGGAAAGAAGGGAGATTTGTTAAGACACTGGGAAATAAATTCCAAGCTACTAGTGGAACCTTTGAAGGGTAAGAGCTGTAGAGGAAGACAGAGATTGGGATATATCCAGCAAATACAAAGGGCGATCAAAACGTTTTGCAAGGTCGTCTCTATTTTTTTATTTTTTGCAGGAGAAGAATAAAAATTTTTGTGAACATACTTGGAACATTTAGCTATGCATTGAGCTTACTCAGTTTAGCCTCCATGAGCTGTGACGCATCTGGCCCAACGTCCTTTCCATGATGTAAATGCACTCCGGAAAAATTCTAAGAATTGACTTTTACACCATCGATTGAGACAGGAAATAAGGTCTTCCTCACTATCAAATGATTTACCGGGCAGGTGGAGCTTCAGACGTCCAAAGAAATAAAAATGAGACGGAGCCAAGTCTGGACTGTAATAAGGATGAGGAACAATTTTCCGATCAATTTTCCTCATTTTCTCCTGCTTCGTAAGGGCTTTATGGGATTTGGCATTGTCATGGTGTAGTCTGATGAGCTGACCCTGATGCTGTGGTCTGTGGGTCTTGGTGGCACGTCGCTATTTGTCCAATGACAAATAGTAAGTCCCAGCTAATTGTGGAGCCAGGATCCAAAAGGTCAATGAAAATGACACCACACTGATCCCAGAAGGAGGAGGCCATCACCTTTCGACCTGCTGTTCGTGAAAGTCTATGTTTCATCTCCCGAGGGAGACCGGAATGACGCCACTCCATGGATTGGGCATTGCTCTAAGGTTCGGTCAAAAACAACCATGTTTCATCTTGGGTAATGACGCGGTCAAAACACCGTTTCCTCTCTTCAGTAAAGGTCTTCTTGAGACCCTCACATACACTCTTCCTCATCGTTTTCATTTCTCTGGTCAATAATCTAGGGGCCCAACGTGCACTCATATTTCTGTACCCTAGTGACTGTACAAGTGGTACCACACTACCCAATGAGAAACGAGTCATTTCAGCAAGCTATCGTGTCGTCACATATCTGTCATTTTAGATGATTTGATCAATGCTCTCCTTATTTACATCACTGCCGTCGATGGTCTACCACATCCTGAATTGTCCAGTGGAGAGAAATCAACGTCTTTAAACCTCTGCAATCACCGCTGGATACTGCTGCGACAAACTGTGTCCTTGCCGTTAACAGGAAGCAACTTCCTGTGAGTCGATGTGACAGGGTCATCGCCAGTCTTGAAGAGGAACTCCATCACCGACCGTTGTCGCCTTCACGGTCCATTATGGCTCACCTGTAAATAAAGGAAAATACTTTCATATACCAACTTATAACCAAATGCTCCAAGTGCGAGCACAAAAATTTCTTTCTCCTCCTGCAAAAAATTAAAAAATTAGAGACGACTGTGCAAAACTTTTTAAACGCCCTTTGTAGTTGAGGACGTAGACTGCAAGTTCTGCTCTGAGATTGTGGGGCGGCGATTTGATTAACGTATTAAGAACCATCAGTCATAGGAGGAAACTGGAATTGTTGTAAATATTATGGCAACTATTTATGTGGTCAACCAGAAAGTGATGGAGAACATACTGACCATAGTTCCCAGTTTTAAGTCTACATTCTTGTCCAGACCACTGAAAGAAATGTTTCTATTCCCTATTTGCGCAGAGGGATCAGAAATATGATTATAAATGAAGAATTCTGAATTCTATTTCACACATATATTTAGTAAAGTGTCACATGCACCACATTGTAATACTCATTGTGTTCATACTGACAGTAAATCTCTCTATCCCTAAAAGCACTGAGCAGTTCAGAGGAGGTAACATGACCTACGTGTCGTGGCAAAGTATAAAATGCTTGGGTTTACACAGATGAGAGGCATATACAATGCCATATCTATAAAATGAACGTCCAAGATGTGGTATAAACCGAATGTCGTACCCACATATATAGAACGTATGAAACACGCCCACAAGGAAATTGTTCATGATGCAAACATTCATAAGCGAAGGCGTCATATATCGTGTATTGCCATGAAACAATCACACACAGGGATATTAAGTAGCCCGCAAGAATGCAGTGTCTCATGACGGATGACAACAGTATATATATATATATATATATATATATATATATATATATATATATATATATATATATATATATGAGAAACAGAAAAGCTTACTGAGTAGCACACCGCACGGAAAGTACTCTTGTGTGTTTAACGTAAGTGATCACGAGAAAACAATTGAAATATGAAATACACAGTTATAAATAAATGCATTGAAACTCGTACACACTTCGGTCTTTCAATGGCAATAAAATAAAAGCCGATCCGTGCCAGCAATTAGAAAAATTTCTAGTCATTCAAATCGTGTCAAGGTCAAGCCACATTATCAATTGACCAGTGAGGAGGCCACACACCATGCTCTTAATTAAAACATAAGTAATTTAAATTTTTCCATCAGACATGCACTGTTAACGAGTGACATCTATCTGTATGTTTGCAATACATACACTAGTACAAGAAAAACATCGTTAATGCCACAATTCATATGTAGTGGAACATAAGTTAATGTAATACAAATCCACGCGAAGCAGAAGACAGGTACATAATCAATTTCTCATATGACTAAAGTAACTGCATGTTATAGAAAGAGACATTTAACATACACAGTTATACACCTAACACGTAACTAGAGCTCAGTGGCAGCAACGTTCTCGTCAGCTTCCTGACCAGCAACCCACTCGAAAAGAACTCATACAAATGAAACACAAGTACACATGCAAAAATACAACAAAATTTAAATTGCATATATTTATGAGTAAATGTAATATAACCAATAAATATCTTGGACTCTGAACTACATCAAACCAAAAAATCATATCGATCTAATCAAATTTGAAAAGAGCCTTACTGGCTATACATACCGTCACTCAAAGCAAATTATCAATTGACCAGTGAGGAGCCCACACAAACTCTCAACACTTGAATCGTAAGTGAACCCTGTACTTACGTTTGATGTGACACTGGCCATGTCACAGCAGTCTACAAATTGACATGATATCACCTATTACAATTGCAACACTGTGGATGCCATAGTCCTGTCCAGCAGAATCTGATAGATGGTAATTGCATACTTATGTAAACACGAAATGTGTGCAAAACCACTGAATGTGTCACATGCGACCCCAATTGCTGCATGTGAAAGAAACAGTATCGTACACTTCGACATATGTCATTACTCGACAAATCTTCTAAAATACACTACAAACTACTAATCACGTAAGAACCCAAGCGATAACATATAACCTACACAACGTCAAGTAGCAACTGTCTCATGGAGCAACAAACGACCAGTGAAAGTCGGCTAGATCCACGTACTTAGTCAAACTGAAACAGCTATGAAAAAAACAGGAACGCGGCACGAAATGTATAGTGGGCGAAAAGAGGAGTGAATAAGGTATAATACAAGAGTTATTGTAACCATACAGGCACAAGATAGCTTGTAACAGACACCCAACAACATACAGTTACAGATGGTGCACCACTAACGTGAGAACAAGCAGAGACCTGAACTATTCCGACACTTTCAAGCAGCTATACACAACTTTCGAAAAGTCCTCCCATATCCATACGCCAAATATTCACACAAACACGGAAAACACTGAAAGATTCACTGCTTTGATGCGGTACAGGTTGATATGATCCCCATGCATAACCCATCAGTGGCCAGCATTACTGGACTCACAGCGACATAGCTACAGTGAACACCAGAGTTTACAACTATAATAACAACCGTAACGAATGTTGGAAATACCTGAAACTTACGTGTCAGCACTCCAACCATCAACTGCCAACTGACACGAAAACCATTCAAATACGACATCTAAAGATAAGTTTCAGCGAATACTCAAAGAAGCCAGTCTACATCAAACAGACGATGTACGAGAATGTCACGCTCGATAACAGCAATTGAAACTAAACCCATGTTAAAGGAATATTGTAACTGAAATACTTGGGTCAAATGTTGAAACCCTATAACTGGGGTGTAGTCAACCAAATATTGTATAGCAGTAAGTCGAAATTCATAATGGTTCACATGAAAACCATGTCGGTCAATACTACAGGAGCACTGTGTGTGCACAATATTAATAAAACCGTTTTTCGAGGTCGAGGTAATTCTAACATACATGGCAGTGACTTGGTTTATAAGCATAAAAAATCACGAAAACAGTCAAAGAATAGTTTGTTCTTCGATTCAGTTTGTTCAGTCAACCAAAATTTAGGTTCTCTGTATGAATGGATATTAATTTCTAGATCTTCTTTTATATCCATTGCACCTCCTTCATCCACGAAGTGTAAAATTTTTAAATTCTCCTCTATACTTATGACAGTATGTTTCACGGTCTTTAAATGTTCTTTGAATGTCGAGTGTTTATTAGTATGCAGGACAGTATGTTCCCAATAACTTTCTCTAAAAGTTCTACCACTTTGGCCTGTGTATATGGATTCAGAATTATCACAGGTTATTTTGTATACCGGCACGCCAGATTTTTGAAACGGACAGAACTGTTCCACTGAATGTGTCAGAAACTTTGACAACATGATGTTATTCTTGAATCCTACTCTAACGTTAACTTTACGAAAATTATGTGCCACATCATTTGACAAAGGGCCAATGTAACTCATAATGGTAAAGATTTTGTGCTTCTACCCGTATCGCTCTAAAGAAATCTCGTGTATTAAATTTGACCTCTTCCTGACGATCTTTGAATGTATTCGGTCGATTGATACTGGCTGAAACTGATTACTGACCGCTATATCCTTTATAACATGTTTTCCCATTCTCTTTCAGCAGTTCCTAACGGAATCTTTATAATTCTGCTAACTGTGAAATAAAGAAGTTTTATAACTGTCATAATGAGCAGAATGACGTGAGATAATCACATTTGTAGCCACCGGTTTCCATTAAATCGAACAATTGTGGCTTTCATTATTATTCGTCAATGTAATATCCAGGAAATTAATTTTCTTGTTTACTTGACTTTCATATGTAAACTGTACACTGGGAAGTAGAGTGTTGAACCCCTCAGAAATTGTCCTTAATCACTCATTCCCTTCATTAAATAATAACAACGTGTCATCAATATACCGATAATAGTACAGGATTAAACCTCTTAACTCCTGTTGCTGTATAAAAATTTCTCTTCCAAATGATTGACAAAAATATTTGCTAGTGTACCCAACATACAACATCCCATCATGCTGCTTGAAAAAATTCTCCTCTAAATGAGAAGTAATAATGTGACAGAACTAGTTCTATTAGTTTTAAGAAATCATCAGTTTCATTTACAGGCACACTTGTGTACAAATGTATAATGTCTAGCGACATCCGTATCTATTTATCAGGAATCTGAATATCTTTAACGCTCTCAAACAGCTCATATGTATTCTTAACTGAGAATTGTCGCTCAAAAACGTAGTTAGTGACCAAAATCTGCACAGCCTATAAGCAGGACTGCCTACATAACTAACGATTGGCCTCATTGGGACATTCAGATTATGAATCCTTGGTTGTGCCCATAGGCAGGGGGCATGTGGATTCATTACTTGGAGGGACCTGCAGGGTCACACGCACAAAGAAACTGTTCATGGTGCAAACATTCATATGTGAATGCATTATTTGCCGTGTTTTGCCATGAAACAATCACACACAGTTGCATTAAATAGCATTAAGTAGCATTAAATATTTTATTATTTATTATTTAAAGTAATTAAACATGATTCTTGTTTATCACTTGACACCTGAAAGCAACAGTTAATACATTATATGTAGAATAAAAAAGGGAATAGCTATTTTGTCTTTCTAGAATAGACCCCCAAAACGTTCGCTTTTATTAATTCATGCGTATACAGGGTGTTTCAAAAATGACCGATATATTTGAAACGGCAATAAAAACTAAACGAGCAGCGATAGAAATACACCGTTTGTTGCAATATGCTTGGGACAACAGTACATTTTCAGGCAGACAAGCTTTCGAAATTACAGTAGTTACAATTTTCAACAACAGATGGCGCTGCGGTCTGGGAAACTCTATAGTACGATATTTTCCACATATCCACCATGCGTAGCAATAATATGGCGTAGTCGCTGAATGAAATTACCCGAAACCTTTGACAACGTGTCTGGCGGAATGGCTTCACATGCAGATGAGAAGTACTGCTTCAGCTGTTCAATTGTTTCTGGATTCTGGCGGTACACCTGGTCTTTCAAGTGTCCCCACAGAAAGAAGTCACAGGGGTTCATGTCTGGCGAATAGGGAGGCCAATCCGCGCCGCCTCCTGTATGTTTCGGATAGCCCAAAGCAATCACACGATCATCGAAATATTCATTCAGGAAATTAAAGACGTCGGCCGTGCGATGTGGCCGGGCACCATCTTGCATAAACCACGAGGTGTTCGCAGTGTCGTCTAAGGCAGTTTGTACCGCCACAAATTCACGAAGAATGTCCAGATAGCGTGATGCAGTAATCGTTTCGGATCTGAAAAATGGGCCAATGATTCCTTTGGAAGAAATGGCGGCCCAGACCAGTACTTTTTGAGGATGCAGGGACGATGGGACTGCAACATGGGGCTTTTCGGTTCCCCATATGCGCCAGTTCTGTTTATTGACGAAGCCGTCCAGGTAAAAATAAGCTTCGTCAGTAAACCAAATGCTGCCCACATGCATATCGCCGTCATCAATCCTGTGCACTATATCGTTAGCGAATGTCTCTCGTGCAGCAATGGTAGCGGCGCTGAGGGGTTGCCGCGTTTGAATTTTGTATGGATAGAGGTGTAAACTCTGGCGCATGAGACGATACGTGGACGTTGGCGTCATTTGGACCGCAGCTGCAACACGGCGAACGGAAATCCAAGGCCGCTGTTGGATCACCTGCTGCACTAGCTGCGTGTTGCCCTCTGTGGTTGCCGTACGCGGTCGCCCTACCTTTCCAGCACGTTCATCCGTCACGTTCCCAGTCCGTTGAAATTATTCAAACAGATCCTTTATTGTATCGCTTTTCGGTCCTTTGATTACATTAAACCTCCGTTGAAAACTTCGTCTTGTTGCAACAACACTGTGTTCTAGGCGGTGGAATTTCAACACCAGAAAAATCCTCTGTTCTAAGAAATAAACCATGTTGTCTACAGCACACTTGCACGTTGTGAACAGCACACGCTTACAGCAGAAAGACGAGGTACAGAATGGCGCACCCACAGACTGCGTTTTCTTCTATATCTTTCACATCACTTGCAGCGCCATCTGTTGTTGAAAATTGTAACTACTGTAATTTCGAAAGTTTGGCCGCCTGAAAATGTACTGTTGTCCCAAGCATATTGCAACAAACGGTGTATTTCTATCGCTGCTCGTTTAGTTTTTATTGCCGTTTCATTTATACCGGTCATTTTTGAAACACCCTGTAGGTACTTGACAGCAGCATTTCTAATGATTTTGTTACGATCTGCACCTGATGTAAGCTGTCCTACACGGCCATGGTCATATTAATTATTTATAATGCCTGTTTTACACCCTGTACTTGAGAAGACAGTTCAGAGGTTTGGCCCATTTCCGCGCTAAGTGATAAGCTAACTTTGCACGCATTAGTATACTCACAGTGCAGATACAAAGGCCGTATATAAGACAATCATAGGTTTCGGAGTGTATGTTGCTACGTAAATAATTTAGGGTAGTGATTACCCTATAGCCTGGAATTGCATATGTCAGATCTGTATGTGTCCATTTACTTCTCTTAACACTTTTACTATGTGCAATATTGTTCCATTTCGTATTAGACGTTGTACAGCCACAAGCTCTCTGTTCCCTCTGTGGCACAGTATTCTTTCGCTTTACTGAGGTGTGGTAAGCACAGCTACTTTAAAGGAGTGGTCAAAGTACTTGAACCGAATTGAGAATGACCGGAGGTTACATTCTGAGGCAGCAGCGACGGCTTCCTATACAACTACTCCGGTGTTAATTTGTCTCGAGCATATTGAGTTGAGGATTTCCCCACAGTGCGTGCAGCAGCCTGCACTACCGTGAGTTGTCATTCCCTCATGTCTTAACAGATGTCCTATCATCCTGTCCCTTCTCTTTGTCCCCCTTTTCCACATGTTTCTTTCCTCTCCGATTCTGCACAGAACCTCCTCATTCCTTACCTTATCCGTCCACCTAATTTTCAACATTCGTCAGTTGCACCACATCTCAAGTACTTAAATTCTCTTCTGTTCCGGTTTAGCCACTGTCCATGTTTCATTACCATACAATGCTGTACTCCAGACGTAGAGTCTCAGACATTTCTCCTCCAAATTAAGGCCGATATTTGATATTAGTAGACTTCTCTTGACCCTTTTTGCCATTGTTGGTCAGCTTTTGATGTCCTCCTTGCTTTGTCGCCATTGGTTTTTTACTGCCTTGGTAGCAGAATTCGGTAGCTTCATCTACTTAGGGACCAACAGTCCTGATGTTAAGTTACCCGCTGTTCTCATTTCTATTGATTCTCATTGTGTTTATCTCTCTTCGATTTACTCTCAGTCCATACTCTGTACTAATTACAGTGTTCATTCCGTTCAGCAGAACATTTCATTCTTCTTCACTTTCACTCGGGATAGCAATGCCATCAGCAAATAGTATCACTGATACTGAATTGTAATTCCACTCCTGGACCATTCTCTTATTTTCATCATTTCTTCCTTGATGTACAGATTGAACAGTAGGGGCGAAAGAATACATCCTTTTCTTACACTCTTTTTAATACGAGCACTTCGTTCTTGGTCGTCCACTCTTATTATTCCCTCTAGGCTGTTGTACATATAGCTTACCTCAACTTTCTTCAAAATTAGAAAAATCTTGCACCTTTTTATGTTGTCGAACGTTTTTCCGAAGTCACCAAATCCTATGAACGTGTCTTGATTGTTCTTTAGTCTTGCTTCCATTATTAACGGCAACGTCAGAATTGCCTCTCGTGCTTTACCTTTCCTAAAGCCAAACTGATCGTCATCTAGCGCATCCTCAATTTTCGTCCCCACTCTTCTGTATATCATTCTTGTAAAAAACTTGAATGCATGATCTGTTAAGCTGATTGTGCGACAATTCTCGCGCTTCTTAGCCCTTGTCTTCGAAATTGTTTCGATCATACTTTTCTGAAAGTCAGATGGTATGTCGCCAGACTCATACATTCTACACGCCAATGTGAATAATCGTTTTGTTGCCACTTCCCCCAATGATATTAGAAATTCTGATGGAGTGTTATCTATCCCTTCTGCCTTATTTGATCTTAAGTCCTCCAAAGCTGTTTTAAATTCTGATTCCAATACTGGATCCCCTATCTCTTCTAAATCGACTCCTGTTTCTTCTTCTAAAACATCAGACAAATCTTCCCCCTCATAGTCTCTCAATGTATTCTTTCCTCCTATCCGATCCCTCATCTGCATTTAACAGTGGAATTCTCATTACACTCTTAATGTTATCACCCCTGTTTTTAATGTTACTGAAAGTTTTGTATCCCGCCTGGAAGGCGGCGAGTGCGTCTGCACCTGTAATCTACATCTACATTCTACATCTACATTTATACGCCGCAAACCACCCCACGGTGCGTGGCGGAGGGCACTTTACGTGCCACTGTCATCTGCAAAATAGGCCGAATGAAGGAAGCGAGAAGGAGCATGAGAGGTAAAGCACTTCAGTACTGCCTGTAAAATTAAAGACGTTTACTAAATGCAAAAATAAGTTAGTAAATGGTTACATAACTTTGCGATGATAGGCACTTAGGTGCACAGCCAAAGTCCAGGTCTACGCAAATACATAGTCTCAATAACCAGCTAGCACACTCAAGTTGAAGCGATGTATCTAGGCCGACTGCTCTTGATGAAACGGGCAGAAAGCAAAGCGGTGCTCGTTGATCTCCACAGCATCGGCTAGAGGGCACTGTGGTCGGCGTAGTTCGTCCTCTCTCGTAGTGACAGCCTACGAGCGTGCATCTACACGAACACGTATTATGTTCGAGTATAGTGACTTTTCTGAAAACTAGAAATCTACTCTGTAGGAATCATCATGGGTTTCGAAAAATACGATCGTGTGAAACCGAGTTCGCGCTATTTTCCACTAGACTCAGAGGGCCATAGACACGGGTTCACAAGTAGATGCCGTGTTTCTTGACTTCCGCAAGGCGTTCGATACAGTTCCCCACAGACGTTTAATGAAGAAAGTAAGAGCATATGGACTATCAGACTAATTGTGTGATTGGATTGAAGAGTTTCTAGATAACAGAACGCAGCAAGTCATTCTCAATGTTGAGAAGCTTTCCGAAGTAAGAATGATATCAGATGTGCCGCAGGGAAGTGTCGTAGGACCGTTGCTATTCACAATATACATAGATGACCTTGTGGATGACATCGGAAGTTCACTGAGGCTTTTTGCGGATGATGCTGTGGTATATCGAGAGGTTGTAACAATGGAAAATTGTACTGAATTACAGGAGGACCTGCAGCGAATTGACGCATGGAGCAGGGAATGGCAATTGAATCTCAATGTAGACAAGAGTAATGTGCTGCGAATACATAGAAAGAAAGATCCCATATCATTTAGCTACAATATAGCAGGTCAGCAACTGGAAGCAGTTAATTCCATAAATTATCTGGGAGATGGCATTAGGAGTGATTTAAAATGGAATGATCATATAAAGTTGATCGTCGGTAAATCAGATGCCAGACAGATTCATTGGAAGAATCCTAAGGAAATGTAATCCTTAAACAAAGGAAGTGGGTTGCAGTATGCTTGTTCGCCCACTGCTTGAATACTGCTCAGCAGTGTGGGATCCGTACCAGATAGGGTTGATACAAGAGATAGAGAAGATCCAACGAAGAGCAGCGCGCTTCGTTAGAGAATCATTTAGTAATCGCGAAAGCGTTACGGAGATGATAGATACACTCCAGTGGAAGACTCTGCAGGAGAGACGCTCAGTAGCTCGGTACGGGCTTTTGTTGAAGTTTCGGGAACATACCTTCACCGAGGAGTCAAACAGTATATTGCTCCCTCCTACGTATATCTCGCGAAGAGACTATGAGGATAAAATCAGAGAGATTAGAGCCCACACAGAGGCATACCGACAATCCTTTCTACGAACAATACGAGAATGGAATAGAAGGGAGAACCGATAGAGGTACTCAAGGTACCCTCCGCCACACACCGTCAGTTGGCTTGTGGAGTATGGATGTAGATGTAGCTGTAGATGTAGATGTAGATGTAGATGGTGTCGGAACTATCGATACCACACCCTTCTCCCCAAAAAGGCGCATCGTAGTGGAATAGGGCTTCATGCGACGGTGGAGGGACCCAGGGGCGGCGAAAATTAAGGGGCGGACAGTGAAACTGCCGGGGCATGCTGTCCACCCATGTCCACGAACTGCTCGTGAGATGGCGAGGAAAACGCCCTGTTGAAAACCTGACCGGGACGTGCACCACCACTGGGTACGGTCGGATGAGGAGGTGGAGCAATGACATCCATGGGTGACGGCGGCGGCGGCGTGACGGCAGCCTCAGCGGCCATCGGCTCCGGCATCACGGAGGAATCCGGCAGTGGTGGCGACGGCTGCGGCGGCCGGAGGAGGGGCCGTGCCGGCAACGAGAAGCGTCCGCCCGGCGCAGCATACAGGACCGGCGGCAGCGCAGGCAGGGGCGCCCGGGTCCTAGGCGCGTGCGGTGGAGGCGCCGTAGGTAGAGTCGCGGGCTGTGTTGGCGGAAGCCACAAACCATCCAATTCTGCCAGGAAAGAACCAGAGGCAGAAATCCAAGGACGGTAGAAAGGGATCTGGTTCCGGTGTGGCTTGACATTGCCGGAGGGACCAGAAGCCGGCCGAAGTGGCCGAGCGGTTCTAGGCGCTTCAGTCTGGAACCGCACGACCGCTATGGTCGCAGGTTCGAATCCTGCCTCGGGCATGGATGTGTGTGTCGCCCTTAGTTAGATTTATGTAGTTCTAAGTTCTAGGGGACTTGACCTCCGATGTTAAGTCCCACAGTGCTCAGAGCCATTTTTTGAGGGACCAGAAATGACAAATAAGTCGCGGCCAAGGTGGCGAAGAATGCGCCCCTGCTCCCAGAGCTGCCTGTCAGACAAAACGCGATAGAATACCAAAGCATGCGGCGCCAAGCCAGAAACAGGCGAAGCAGCGGGAGCACGCAGCGCTGGGTGCAATAGCTGCAAGAGCGACCGATGGGCGCGGCCATGTAGGAGTTCCGCTGGGGAATGAGCGCCACGTGACTGGGAGCGATAGGAAGCAAGGAAAGTCCATAGTGAGCACTCGCGAGAGTTCGGGGTGTACAACTTGCTCATCTGCGACTAAACGTACGCACAAAGCCTTCAGCCCTACCGTTCTTCTGGGGTCGGAATGGGGCTGAGGTCTGATGGCGAATGCCATTAACAGCAGAGAACGTTTCAAACTCGGAGGACACAAATTGGGGCCATTGTCGGAGACAATAACTTCAGGAAGGCCCTCAATGCAAAAAATAGACGTCGAAGTCCGATTAGTACTGGCAGATGTAGCAGAAGACATAGGCACAACAAAATGGAAGTTGCTGTACACATCAATAACTATAAACCAGCGTGAGTCCCAGAAAGGGCCCACAAAACCAATATGAACGCGCTGCCAAGGCGCAGTAGGAGTCGGCCACGCAAAGAAGCGTTGGTGGGGAGCAGATTGATGCCCCGCGCAAGAGCGACAATTAGCAAGCAAATTCTCAATTTGTTTATCAATGCCAGCCCAAGTGCATTGGCGATGCGCTAATTCCTTCCACCGCACTATACCCCAATTACCAGCGTGCTGTAATCGGATGATTTCCGACTGCAATGAACGAGGCACAACCGCACAAGACTCATCATTGTCAGTTCGTAACAAAATAACACCATGGTGTACAGCCAAGTTGTGACATTACGCAAAGTAACGTTGAACAAGGGGATCACTAATCTGCATAGCAGACAGAGCCATTGAGTACGAACATGCTGCAAAAGAATCTGCAAAGAAACATCGGCAGCTTTCGCGGAAGCTATCCGACAAAAATCCACAGGAAACCGTCAGCTAATTCCTTATCCTGCGAATCAATTGACATGCATAACAATTTGGAAGAATCAAACTCGTCGTCAGGACCGATACGGAGGCGGGACAAAGCATCGGCATTGTCATGCTGGGCCGTAGGCAGAAACAAAATTTCGTAATTGTAGTTAGAAACAAAGACCAATTTTGCAACATTTCAGCTGTACGGACTAGAACTGACTTTGACGGGTGAAACAACGACGTTAAAGGCTTATGATCGGTGATCAAATAGAACTTGCGACCGTACAAAACATCATGAAACTTTGACTCCATATACAATAGCTAAATCTTCTTTCTCGATTTGAGAATAGTTTTGCTGGGCAGAATTGAGCAACTTAGACACAAAAGCGATTAGCGATCGATAGAATTAATGCGGTGCGAGAGAGCCATTCTGATGCCGTGTGAAGATGTATCGACAGCCCAAATAACTGGTTTGGTAGGAATCGAAAGTAATCAAACAGCGATCACTCAACAAAGCAGGTTTGAGCTTGTGGAAAGCAGCGTCACATTCCTTAGACCAACCAAAAGGAACGATCTTACGCCTAAGACAATGCAAAGGCGCTGCAATCTGCGCTGCATTTGGTATAAACCGAACGTAATATGTAATTTTGCCCAACACAGACTGAAATTCTTTCAAGTTCCTGGAAGCTGGAAAGTCTCTAATTGCACTGAGATGCGACGGCGAGGGGTGGATACCGTGTCCGTTAATCATATGTCGTAAATACTGAATCTCAGTTTGAAAAAATTTGCACTTGTCTCTGTTACACTTGAGTCCTGCCTGAAAAAGTACAGTAAATAAGGCACGCAAATTCTGCAGATGTTCGTCAGGGTTGCGACCTGATACCACAATATTGTCCAGATAATTGGAACTACCACGGACAGTGGCACACAACTGCTGCAAGTAAGACTGAAAAGTAGCAGGAGCCATAGCACTACCAATCGGAAGTCGGCGAAACTTGAACAATCCAACGTGGGTGTTGATCACAAAATAGCTCTGCGACTTTTCGTCGAGCGGAATATCAAAGTATGCGTCCCGCAGGTCAATCATGGAAATGAATTTTCCAGCACCAAGCTTATCAACAATGTTTTCAGGATGCGGTAAGGGAAATGTATTGACCACTGTGGATGAAAGTTTGGTTTCTTTACACACACTATAGGCGGATCCCATGGCGAAGTAGGAACAGGTTCAATGACAACTGTCTAGCTAATGCTTAAGTTCAGCAGCTACGGTGTCGCGCAGTGCGTGCGGTACCAGGCGTGCGTGCCGGAAAACAGGCATGCCATTGTCTTTAACTACAACATGCGCTGCAAAGTCTGTGGCACAACCAAAAGAGTTCAGCAAAATCATCGCATAATGCGGCAACAATGTCTGCATGGTGACTAGCGTTGATGCAAAGTACGTTGTCCTGGATTGGGGTAGGGTTGTTTGAGGAAGGGGACCAGACAGCAGGGTCATCGGTCTCATCGGATTAGGGAAGGATGGGGAAGGAAGTCGGCCGTGCCCTTTAAAAGGAACCATCCCGGCATTTTCCCGGAGCGATTTAGTGAAATCATGGCAAACATAAATCAGGATGGCCGGACGCGGGTTTGAACCGTCGTCCTCCCGAATGCGAGTCCAGTGTCTAACCACTGCGCCACTTCACTCGGTGTCCTGGATTGCGAGGCCAAAAAGTTCAAACGCCTCCATGACAAAAATGTTCATAGCGTCACTAGAGAAGAGCACATGGAAAGACAAAGTACGTGTCGCTGCATCATACGTGGCTTGCAAACTACACACACCGAGCAGTGAGTTTTCCTGTCCAGTAAATGCAGTCAGCGTGAAATGTGAACGACGAAGCGGGGGCGAACCAAGCAAGTCATATGTTGATCTGAGCACTAAAGAAACAGGCGCACCACTGTCCAGCTGCATGCAAACAGAACAGTCACAAATGTTCAAAGTCACAAAAAGGTTCCTCGCATCGCGCTGAATGCGTGAGGAAGTGTCTGGCAAAACTTGTTTATTCACACGAGGAGTTGAAGCACGTGAAGCAGAAGGCCTTGAGAAAATGGCATTAACGAACATAGGCCGATGTGAATCAAGATCACGGCGGTTTCCGTAACGGTGGCGCCCATACTAGTCACTCGAACGGGAAACAGGCTGTGATTTAGAGTTTCTGTTACTACACACAGCTTGCATATGTCCTATCTTATTACAAAAACTACACTGTGCGTGACGGTATGGGCAACTGTACCGCTGGTCGGCATGAAAACAGTTCGGAAATGATTACATTTCTTAGTGGGGGCCAGGTTGGAAAAGTGTTTACTTGCACGCGAGCGGCGCGGTGCTGTGCTCTGTGCCGGGAGGGAGGGCACGTGTTGTGCCGCGCTAACAGTACACACCCCCGGGGTCACGTCGAACTCGGGAGTAGTCATGTCTAATGTATCTTGTCTGTCTAGCAAGTCCACTATTTCCTGCAAAGACGGGTTTTTAAATCGTAAGATTTGCTCACGGATGCCGTGATCCACCACATTCTGCTCAATAGAGTATCTAATCATGATATCTGCATAAGAGAGTCCACATGACCAATTACAGTCACAATCAGATCCTAGTCCCTTAAGGTCCGCTACCCAAGAGTTTTTAGACTGATTAGGACCACGCCGGAGATGAAAGAATTTGTAGTGTGGAGCTACCACTTTTACACTAACACGGAAGTGGGAGTTCAATGCATCAATCACTCCTGCGTAAGTTTCAGTCTCTGTGCGGGCCGTGGGGAACAATTTCACGAGCTCACGGTACAAGGACAAGCCGCTCTGTACCTGATATGTTGTATGCGGCGAAGTGTGCCTCAAGCTGGGTGATGTATTCTGGCCAGCGTTCAGCGTCCGCACTGAAGGCACGAAATTGCGGCGCTGTAGGTGACGTCTGTTGCACAGGCGGGGGCGTGGGAGACGCCGTAGTAGCTGCAGTTTGTAGTGTGACTAGTCCATTTACAGCAGCCAAGATTAGATAGCGAAGCCTGTTTCTGTGGCGAAGCCAACGTTAACACAAAATAATGTAATAGTGGAGGATCGGAGCTTACACTCACAGTCACACGGGGATTTCACAAAATAGCTACAGCAGTACCGAGCAAAAAACATAGGTAAGAGGAGAAAAAAAAACGATCCTCGTCGCCAATTCTTTTGTATCACACCTGCAAGGCGGTGCGTGGGTCTGCTCCTGTGATCTGAAAAGTAGGCCGAATGAAGGAAGCGAGTAGGAGCTGGAGAGGTAAAGCACTTCGGTACTGCTCGTAAAATTAAAGATGTTTACAAGTTAATAAATGGTTACATAATTTTGCGATGATGAGCAATTAGGTGCGAAGCCAGAGTTCAGGTCTACGCAAATACAAAGTCTCAATAACCAGCTAACACGCTCAAATTGAAGCGATGTATCTAGGCCGCCTGCTCTTGATGAAATGGGCAGGAATCAGAGCGGCGCTCGTTGAGCCCCACAGCATCTGCTAGAGGGCGCTGCGATCGGCGTAGTTCGACGGCTTTCGTAGTGCCAACCTACGTCCGTGCATCTACACTGTGGCATCGGAACTATCGATACCACAGAAGGTTGTTTCGTCTTTCCTGTATGGCGAGTTTGTCCTCCCGGCAACCATTTCTTATTCAACGTCTTCACATGTTTCCTGCCGCCATTTCGTCTTAGGTTCCCTGCACTTCCTACTTATTTTATTCCTCAGCGACTTGTACTTCTATATTCTTTAGTTTCACGGAACGTTTTTATACTTCCTCCTTTCATCGATCAACTGAAGTATTTCTTCCGTTACTTATGGTTTCCTCGCTGTTACATTCTTTGTACCTATGTTTTCCTCTGCAACCTCTGTAATGGCCCCTTTTAGAGATGTCCATTCCTCTTCAACTGTACTGCCTTATTGCTGTACCTGTAGCATTAGAGAATTTCAACTGTATCTCGTCATTCCTTGGCACTTCCGTATCCCACTTCTTTGCGTATTGATTCTTCCTGACTAATGTCTTGGTTCAAATGGCTCTGAGCACTATGGGACTTAACAGCTGTGGTCATCAGTCCCCTAGAACTTAGAACTACTTAAGCCTAACTAACCTAAGGACATCACACACATCCATGCGACTAATATCTTAAACTTCAGTCTATTCTTCATCACTACTATACTGTGATCTGAGTTTATATCTGATTCTGGGTACACCTTACAATCCAGCATCTAATTTCGGAATCTCTGTCTGAGCATGATGTAATCCAACTGAAATCTTCCCTTATGACACGGCCTTTCCCTAGTATATCTCTTCCTCTTGTGATTCTTGAACAGAGTATTTGCTATTTCTAGCTGGAACTTGTTACACAAGTCAATTAACCTTTCTAATCTCTCATTCCTTGTCCCAAGCATATATTCTCCTGTAACCTTTTCTTCTACTCCTTCCATTACAACTGCATTCCAGTTCCCAATGGTTATCAGCTTTAGAAATGCTATCAAACAGAGTCATAAGCCGTTCAGTGTACGAGTGAAACGGTCGATTGGTAACTGTATGTAAACATATACCCAGTCGAAATTATGACATTGTGTCCCTTTGTGTTGCCGTCACTGTTTTCCAATGCAGAATTTTCTGTTAAGATGGGCTGTCAAATGATCTCTGACTGAAACGGGTCACCGATTAAAGCTTACTCATAACAGTTTCTTTGGGTTTCACATGATAGCATTTCTAAATATCTTCAGAACAGTTAAAGCTTCAACCTTATTTCGTTTAAGCCATTCATTGATTCATATCCAATATTTGACTTAATTTAAAAAAGTTTTTTTCGACATATGTTACTAATTTCGTTTATCTACAAGCTTTCAAACAATGGTAATCGATTTTAAATTTACGAAAAACTTGTATTTTAACACAAAAGTTCTATTCGTATTTTCATTGCTTGCCGTTTCATATAGAAAAATGCCATGCTGTAGTATAAAACCTAAACGCAATTACAGTTTTCAGTAATTTCGAAAGCTATGTAGACATGTTATTTCTCATTCAATATCTTAAGGAGCAGAGAATTTTAATCATTTCGGATTCCACTAAATAGGTCATGAGTCTGTGTGGCGGGGACTGGGCTACATTTAAGGCTTTAGAAAACACAAAAATGCCTTCAGATCAGAGGGTACAGATCGAACACAGAAAAAACGTGGATCTAGGAACCATCGATATAACATCTGTAAATTGTCGTAGCTATGCTGCAAAGGTACCAGAGCTTCAAGCGATAATAGAAAACACTGTTGCTCAAATCGTTATAGGCACTGATAGCTGGCTCAATCTGGAGGTAAGTTCAGCCAAAATTTTTGCCAAGGACCTAACGGTGTTCAGAAAGGATAGGCTAAACACAATTGACTGTGGCATGTTTGTTGCTGTTAGAAGTAGTTTATCTCGTAGCGAAATTGAAGCAGATATTTCTTGTGAGTTCGGTAGAGGTAATTCTTTGCAACCGAAATAAAATAATAAATGGGTCCTTCTACCCACCTCTCAATTCAGATGAAAAAATTTCTGAAAGATTCAAAGAAAACTTGAGTCAAATTTTGACACGTATAAGACTCGTACAATTACAGTTCGTGGTGACTTTAATTTAAGCACGATACGTTGGCGAAAATACATACTTGAATCCGGAGGTACACATTAAACCACACCAGAAATTGTGCCAAAGGCATTATTACCAGTAGTTAGTTCATGAGCCCACTCGAATAGTAAACGGCTGTGAACACACACTTTATCTCTGAGCAAGAAATTATCTTGAGCTAGTAATTAGAATGAAAACGGATATGGGGATTAGTGAACACAGAGTTGTCGTAAGGAGACAGAATAAAGTAACTCCCACCAAAAATAAAAGAACAATACATATATTCAAAAAAGCATAGAAACGTTCCCTAGGTTCCTTCCTGAAAGACAATCTCCATTCCTTCCAAATTAATTTCGTTTTTCCGCGGTTGTTCAGGGTTGGTCTTTTATGAAGCTCTTTCGTTTGAACACCCACCCGTAGTGTACAAACTATCGATTGTGAGTTCTGGCTTTGCTGTACTTAGAAACCGTAGGTTGGTAACACGACCAACTCGCGTGTTTACGTTTATAGGCGATCGCTGTGATGCTGGAGCAGGTTGTCGCGCAGTGGCCTTCGTGTCTGCTCTGGTGACGTCGACATCCTGCCTTCCGCGTACGGGTGTTGTTATCGAACCCGCGCTTCTACCTGTGGAGGAACGCCGGCCTGGTTGGGCCCCTCTGTCCGCTCATCACTGGTCGTCCGTGGGAGGCGGATGGCAGTCTGATAATCGCCTGCGTCGACGGAGGCAAACAAACAGTAACCATCATGGGGCGGTGGAGCCGCCGTTCGGCGAGGGTTTGAGTCCGGGAGCAGTTCGGCTGGGTCGGTGTCTGCCGGGACGACTGGAGACGGCTCAGAATTGTGCACAGCAGTCCCGGAAAAACGACGAAGTGCGCCGAGTGAAAGGATAAAAGAAGTTAAGTGTGAATGTTTCAAGTTGATCGTCCTTTAGGATTAAGTTCGTCCAGTCGTCTTGCCCGCCTTGTGGCCACCGCTGTGGTAATCCTCTGTTCTGTTCACTGGTGCAATTCTTACAGTGCAGATTCCTCCACGCATCGTTGCTAACCGGTGTAGTGGTGTATTTTGGTAGTTATTTGTGTACGTTTGCACTTCTGTGTTTTGGTAGTTCATCCTCCCTCCCTGTGACTGCAGAACTTCGGGTGGGGAGTTAGTTCCTTATCTCCCAAGATCTAGTGCTGTAATCTTAAGGCTAATTTTAGTTCAGTCTAGTGTTCTGTTAATCCCCGAGTATATGTATCCGCAATACTATTTGCGCTGTATTTATTCAGTCAGTCAGCTGCACTGACAGTGGTTAGGGTTTCGAGTCCTGTCACGGAGCTGATAAGGGGTCACATTGGTTTCGGCTTGTCAGTTGGAGGGTGTTGCCTTAGAGGTTTGTTAACATTGGTATGTCAGCGTTGTCTAGCGCTACCGGGACCTAAAGAAGAACATTGTGCTGATTAGGGAATGTTGTTAAACGTTCTTGTTTTCATTTCCGTACCTGTATTTGTGAAGGAAACCGCATGAAGTAAGATCTGTTCTGAAGCTATGCTGGATCTTGCGCTCTTGTGATTTTTGGTTTTGTTTTGATCCCGACTATTAGGTTGTCAGGAATATAGAACTGTGTTGTTAATGTTTGGCTTGAACAGCGGATACGCGGCTAGTTTAGTACGTGTGTAGTGTCAAGGCGTCCTCGTGATGGCGTGCCCGCTAGATTGCTATTGCGTCTCTTCAAAGTGTAATTTCCACCTTACTAAAACCCCATTGTTAAAGGGAGGAAAAAAAACTTTACAAATACCTTCTGTTTGGATTAACTGTCTTACGTTTCACGTAAGTAAATATCAGCTCAGTGATTAAGTTAATGGAAGCACCTATCGTAAAAGCAACTAGCGCACTTCTGTTACGGTGGCCCTCGTGCTTATTTTGGTCCGAAAGATTGTATAGACAGGCTTGCATGCTCCGTATCGAACTTCTGATGTTTTTTGAGTGATTGTGGATTATTAAAATTGATTATAGTGCAAACGTTTGTGTTTTAACAACCGTGCTTATAAGTTATTAATGTGATTGGCTGGAATGTAATACGAAGGTTTTAGGACAATACGTTGTCCAGGTAGAAATTTTGAAGCCATGCTGTGTTGTGAATTCATGTATTTGTTTCATATTGCAACGAGAATTTAAATCTGGTAAACCAACGCTTCGTGATTTATAATTAAAGATTTAAGAGTGCGTTCGCTTAGTGCTTACTTATGAGTTGTTATTATTATTTTTAAAAATTATAATAGGCATTTTAGTTTCTTAAATTAAAGCCTTTCCAATTCAAAAGTGGTGGCCCTCCCATTTTGGGCAATTGTAAGCATCGAAGCAGGATTTACGTAGTTGGGGTTATGTATTGCATGTTATGAGTAAATTATGTATGTGTTACATCACGTCTGATATGTCAATTCCTTGGCCCCGTCCACACCTTGGTCGTAGTCTTTTAATATTAAATGGTCAGACCACCGTTCCACACTGTTGCTGCACCAAAAAAAGAATGCCAAGGTAAAACCCCCAAAACTGGTGAGCTTTTACAGAAGCTTGTAAATAAGCGTGGACTTAAATGTGAGGTGCCTATAATAGTTTCCGCAACGGAACTTTTTCTGGATAGCTACTGGAAAATCCAAGCGGTTTCTGGTTGAATGTAAAGTACGCTAGCGGTAAGACGCAATCAGTACCTTCTCTGCGCGATAGTAATTGAAGTACTATTGATGATAGTGCTGCTAAGGCAGGGTTAATGACAAAGCCTTCCGAAAATTTCTTCGCTGAAGAAGAGGTAAATATTCCAGAATTCGAAAGAAAAACAGACGTTAACACGACTAACTTTGTAGATATCCTCGGAGTAGTGAAGCAACTTATGACTTAATAAAAGTAAGTCTTGCGGTCCAGACTGTATACCAATTACGTTCGTTTCAGAGTATGCTCATACAATAGCTCCGTCCTTAACAATCGTATACAACCGCGCGCTCGACGAATGATCCGTAATCAAAGACTGGAATGTTGTACAGACTACACCAATATTCAAGAGAGCAGTAGCACTAATCCACTAAATTACAACCCCGAATCAATAACGTCGATAAAAGGCAGAATTTTTGGAACATATATTGTGTACGAATTACCTCAATGAAAACGGTCTATTGACATATACTTAACATGGAGTTCGAAAACGGGCTATTGACACAGTCAATACTGATTTAGGAAACATCGTTCTCGTGAAACTGAGCTAAATCTTTACTCATATGAAGTGTTGAGTGCGACTGACAAGGTATTTAAAATTGATTCCGCGTTTTTATATTTTCAGAACGTTTTTGACGCTAAACCTCACAAGCAGCATCTAATCGAATTGGTGCTAATGGAATATCGTCTGTTATGTGACTGTATTTGTGATTTCCTGTAGGTCACAGTTCGTAGTAATTGACGGAAAGTCATTTAGTGAAAAGGAAGTAATATTTGGCGTTGCTCACGGTAGTGTCATGGGCTCTGTACTGTTCCTTATCTACATAAACGATTTAGGAGACAATCCGAGCAGCCGTCGTAGGTTGTTTGTAGATGACGCTGCCTTTTATCGTCTAGTAAAGTCATCAGATGATTAAAAAAACTGCAAAACAATGTACAAAAGATATTTGTGTCGTGCGAAAATCGGCAATTGGCCCTAAATAATAAGTGTTAGGCCATCCATATGAGTGCTAAAAGGAATCCGTTAAACTTCGGTTACACGATAAATGAATCAAACGTAAAGGCCTTAAATTCAATTAAATACCTATGAAAGGAGGATATAAGATGAACATCAACAAAAGGAAAACAAGGATAATGGAATGTAGTCTAATTAAGTCGGGTGATGCTGAGGGAATTAGATTAGGAAATGAGGCACTTAAAGTAGTAAAGAAGTTTTGCTATTTGGGGAGCAAAATAACTGATGATGGTCGAAGTAGAGAGTATATAAAATGTAGGCTGGCAATGGCAAGGAAAGCGTTTCTGATGAAGAGAAACTTGTTAACATCCAGTATTGATTTAAGTGTCAGGAAGTCATTTCTGAAAGTATTTGTATGGAGTGTAGCCATGTATGGAAGTGAAACATGGACGATAAATTGTTTGGACAAGAAGAGAATAGAAGCTTTCGAAATGTGGTGCTACACAAGAATGCTGAAGATTAGATGGGTAGATCACATAACTAATGAGGAAGTATTGAATAGGATTGGGGAGAAGAGAAGTTTGTGGCACAACTTGACCAGAAGAAGGGATCGGTTGGTAGGACATGTTCTGAGGCATCAAGGGATCACCAATTTAGTATTGGAGGGCAGCGTGGAGGGTAAAAATCGTAGAGGGAGACCAAGAGATGAATACACTAAGCAGATTCAGAAGGATGTAGGTTGCAGTAGGTACTGGGAGATGAAAAAGCTTGCACAGGATAGAGTAGCATGGAGAGCTGCATCAAACCAGTCTCAGGACTGAAGACAACAACAACAACAACCTATGAACTAGAATAACGAACAACTAAATTGAAAAGACGAGATAGAGGATGTTGTGGGGAAGGCGAACCAAAGACCATGACTCATTGGCAGAACACCTCCAAGCAGCAACAGATCTACTAAAGTGACTGCCTATACTACGCTTGTCCGCACTATTTTGGAGAACTAGGAGCGCCATGTGGGATCCTTACCAGATATTTTTAACGGAACACATCGAGAAAGTTCAAAGAAGAGCAGCACGTTTTTTAGTGTCGAGAAATGGGGGAGAGAGAGTCACGGACATGATACAGGATTTGGGATGGGCATCATTGAACCAAAGGCGTTTCTCGTTGTGGCGGGATCTTCTGACGAAATTTCAATCGCCAACATTCTCCTCCTAAAGCGTAAATATCTTGTGCCGACCTACACAGGGAAAAACGATAATCATAATAAAATAACGGAAGTCAGAGCTCCCACGGAAAGATATAGGTTTTCATTATTCCACATGTTGTTTGAGAGTGGAATGACAGAGAATTATTGTGAAGACTGTTCGTTGAACACTCTGCCAGGCATGTAGATGTGGATGTAGATCTCTTTTTGAAGTGAATTACCAATATATTCTGACGACAGGGATTGGAATTTTTTCAGCCTGACTGGCGGAAAGCCCTGTACCGTTAAAATAACTCAAATTTACTCATTCCACAGTCGACCCACCACACTAACCGTGCTTGAATGGTTGGATTTGAGTGGGATGGGAGGGGGCAAACTTTTAAGTCTTTATTGGGAGTCTCAGTTTGTTTTTTGAAGATCACGATTCTAAAGAAGTAACTACGTACTTATTGTCTCAAGCATCTTTATTTTGTTTCGCCACATATGGCGCCGTAATCGGAGGAATAGTAATGGGTATACAATCGTAATTCACGACATGCTATTCAATGACCCTTGATATGCAAAGGGACCTGGGACCCCATCTTCATGCTGCGAAGGTAGGACAGGCCAGTATTTCATAATTTCTAATTGTAAACCGCATTCGAAACGTTGTATTCCTCTGATATATCGAACAGGAGATTACTCGTGGCGCCACTGTCACCGTAGCTCGAGGCGAACGCTACTCTCAATTTCCAAATAAGCGTAAGCGTTGAAAACGTTGTACCTCCAACTTCAACACAGTGATGCGTTTTGCAAAAGACCATACACAGGACAGAAGCATACTTCCGGGAATGTGAGCTCAGGCGTTCCTGATGCGGTCTGCCATGTCTTCCCGGCCTGTTGGCACTTGCTGGCATACAATGTCTTTTAAATATCCTCACAGAAAGAAATCCGGCGACCTGCCGGGCCAATTAATAGGGCCACCTCTGACGATTCACCGACCAGCGTAAACACTATCTAATAACTCCTGTACTTCATTTGCTTAATGCGATAGGCAACCGTCGTACCGAAACCACTTAAGTTGTCGACCGAGCAGGGCAACACCCTACAGTAGTACAGGTAGTCTGCGTTCAAAAAACGTTCGATATTACTGTCCATTCAACGTGCCGTCATAAAATAGGGATCAATGAGTTTGTTCCCCGTGATGCCACACCTCGCGTTAACCGACCAAGAACGTTGACGGTCAACTTGTAAACAGTTTTACACTCTAGTAATGCATCTTACGCCGGTTAACCCTATCATAGTTTGTGAGTGATTGGTTGATTTGGGGGAGCGGACCAAACAGCGGGGTCATTGCTCCCATAGTTTGTGAATGTAAACTCAACGGAAAATAGTACTTCCGCAAAGAACATGGGGGTCATTTGCATTCGATGATGTGCCTAGTCACAAAACACTACACGGTCATGGAAATCAGTACCGTGAGGTTCTTGATGCCGTGACACATGGTATGAATGATACTTACGACGGTACACCAGTGTGACAATACTACCTACGGACGTACAGGTCTCGGGTGTAATTGCCTGGTGTTACCGTGGGTTGTAGTGCAATGCCGCTAAACAACTATTTCGTTAGCTTCTTCCATAACACGTTTGCTGCGTTTCCTTTCGCCGGTCTGTACGCTGCCATCAGACTACAAGGGCGTTCACAACCTTCTAAAAGAATGGATGATCGATACTTCCCTGGAAAACTCATGGCATGCAAGGCGCAGAATCGTTAACATTTCTCCTACATTCTACGCAAATCAGGATCATCTGAAATTTTTTCTTTGGTTGCAACATTCGTCACCTACTAGTACTCCATCAAATAATAGGGTGGAGTGCAAGTAATAAATACAGCGCAAGTATTACAACGTTTAGAGCAGCTATCTATTCTATGTCTGCATGACACGTGGCTCTGGTCGCAGTCCAGTACCCGTTATGATACATTGTAGTTCGCTACACGGCCACAGTGGTGCATCGAGTAGTCCCCTGTTCGAAATATCGGAAGAATACAACGTTGCGGATGGGGTTTCCAATAAGAAGTTATGATATACTGGCCGGTCCTACTCTCGCAACATGGAGACGGGGTCCCACGTTCATTGGATATTCAAAGGCCATTAACTACCATGTCGTTAATTACTATTGTACACTCCTGGAAATGGAAAAAAGAAGACATTGACACCGGTGTGTCAGACCCACCATACTTGCTCCGGACACTGCGAGAGGGCTGTACAAGCAATGATCACACGCACGGCACAGCGGACACACCAGGAACCGCGGTGTTGGCCGTCGAATGGCGCTAGCTGCGCAGCATTTGTGCACCGCCGCCGTCAGTGTCAGCCAGTTTGCCGTGGCATACGGAGCTCCTTCGCAGTCTTTAACACTGGTAGCGTGCCGCGACAGCGTGGACGTGAACCGTATGTGCAGTTGACGGACTTTGAGCGAGGGCGTATAGTGGGCATGCGGGAGGCCGTGTGGACGTACCGCCGAATTGCTCAACGCGTGGGGCGTGAGGTCTCCACAGTACATCGATGTTGTCGCCAGTGGTCGGCGGAAGGTGCACGTGCCCGTCGACATGGGACCGGACCGCAGCGACGCACGGATGCACGCCAAGACCGTAGGATCCTACGCAGTGCCGTAGGGGACCGCACCGCCACTTCCCAGCAAATTAGGGACACTGTTGCTCCTGGGGTATCGGCGAGGACCATTCGCAACCGTCTCCATGAAGCTGGGCTACGGTCCCGCACGCCGTTAGGCCGTCTTCCGCTCACGCCCCAACATCGTGCAGCCCGCCTCCAGTGGTGTCGCGACAGGCGTGAATGGAGGGACGAATGGAAACGTGTCGTCTTCAGCGATGAGAGTCGCTTCTGCCTTGGTGCCAATGATGGTCGTATGCGTGTTTGGCGCCGTGCAGGTGAGCGCCACAATCAGGACTGCATACGACCGAGGCACACAGGGCCAACACCCGGCATCATGGTGTGGGGAGCGATCTCCTACACTGGCCGTACACCACTGGTGATCGTCGAGGGGACACTGAATAGTGCACGGTACATCCAAACCGTCATCGAACCCATCGTTCTACCATTCCTAGACCGGCAAGGGAACTTGCTGTTCCAACAGGACAATGCACGTCCGCATGTATCCCGTGCCACCCAACGTGCTCTAGAAGGTGTAAGTCAACTACCCTGGCCAGCAAGATCTCCGGATCTGTCCCCCATTGAGCATGTTTGGGACTGGATGAAGCGTCGTCTCACGCGGTCAGCACGCCCAGCACGAACGCTGGTCCAACTGAGGCGCCAGGTGGAAATGGCATGGCAAGCCGTTCCACAGGACTACATCCAGCATCTCTACGATCGTCTCCATGGGAGAATAGCAGCCTGCATTGCTGCGAAAGGTGGATATACACTGTACTAGTGCCGACATTGTGCATGCTCTGTTGCCTGTGTCTATGTGCCTGTGGTTCTGTCAGTGTGATCATGTGATGTATCTGACCCCAGTAATGTGTCAATAAAGTTTCCCCTTCCTGGTACAATGAATTCACGGTGTTCTTATTTCAATTTCCAGGAGTGTATATCCATTTCCATTCCTCCGATTACAGCGCCGTCTGTGGGGAAGCGAAAAAACTGCCTTAGAAAAAACTTACGTAGTTATTTCCTAAGAATTGTAATCTTCAATAAAATCGGGGGTCCTCATTGAAGATTTCAGTTACCCCCGCGGTGTGGTGTGGCGGGTTGAATGTGGCGTTTTGGATCCTCCCCTCCGGGACACATAAATTGGAATTATAACTGTTTTTGATACGACATGTAGTTTTCGAAATATCATTGTGTTCAGTTAAAATGAACATCTTGTGTTAGCAAAGAACTGAAGCGGTAGAACCATCTCTCATAGGTTTTCCATATGCCATATGCACTACTTCATCATTAAGAACGCGGCAATTTCGCGCCAAGATATCAACTGCCCAATGCCGCTTACACGGTCAGGATTGTCAGTCTGTGAGGAATGTTTGCGTACCACGGATGCCGTTGTCAGTAAAGTTTCTTGCTGCATATGGAACTCGGATATTTTTTTAGATACTATCACAATAGAGATGTACCGCTCGGATAATCTGTCTCCCAGCGTCACGAATGACTTCTCAAGTCACATTTATGGATCTGTAAGGCAATTACCGTTAGTTGCCTCTCTGATATTAGGAAATTTGGGAACTTTCAAATGTTTATTGGATATTGCTTGCATTATACACCATGTGGCAAGTGAAGCTTTCTCGGTAGATCATTTCGGTCGTGATGGAAATGTTAGTGATTGTTAAAAAATTGTTTATTATACCCAAAAATTAGATATAATTTCAAAAATAAAGCAAATGGCTCATATTTTGTTATCGGTGTTAATATACTACAAAATACCCTCGTAGCATCGATGGACATCGTTGACATCCCGAAAGAAGAGGCCGTTGCTGTGATGATGACAGGGAATGTACTGATCAATGTTTGGTCGGTGAGTCGTAGAAGCTATCGAGATGTTAGAATCCGTATTGTTATACTTTGAACTTTTAGAATACGCTGCCAATGTAATACTGTGTCGAAATGGGAGATGCTTTAGCACATTACTAAAATGCTTGTAAAGTTCTAGGAAAAGAAATTATTTTGTGGGAATAAAGATTTAGTACGTCTAATTCATTATATGCGGAATGTTGACGAATACACTACAGTAATACGCCTGAGAAAACAGTAAAGCACCCACATCGGGAGGAGGAACCGAAACGAAGCTTCAAAGCTTGAGATGATGTGTGACTTTATATGTCAGTGGTTACATAATCGAATCAATATTCCACTGATCTGCAACACGCTTTGAATGGGATGGCAACGATGTCATAAAGCGGTAGTACCCCTTCCTGAGGAAAGCTGGCCACAGTATTGTTGTATTACACAGGCGCTTGGATGTTCAAAGATCTGTGGCAAATCTTACGGGACTTTACTGCTAAGGTCATCAGTCCCTAAGCTTACCCACTACTTAACCTAAATAATCCTAAGGACAAACACCCACACCCATGCCCGAGGGAGGACTCGAACCTCCGCCGGGATCAGTCGCACAGTTCATGACTGCAGCGCCTTAGACCGCTAGGGCGCTTGGTGTAGCTGACGTCCGAGCAGGTACGATATACGTTCAAACTGGACAGATTAGGGGATCTTGGGTTTCCAGGAGTACATCAGCATACCTGAAACAGGTCACAGAGTGTATAAAAAGCCTGTCTGACCGTCTGCTGCTTTTACTTTAAATCCAAATATCAACTGGTTTCAGTCTTCAACGATTTACACGAATAAGGGTTAAAATGGTTAGTCACCACATTGCATTTGTCGTTACTTAAAAAGTGTGTAGAGCATGTCATGAGCATCCGTATATGGTACACGACTTTTAGAACATGCATTTAGTACAGTACTTGACGGCTGTTGATAACCACCTTCCAAAAATATTTAGATCATACAGTTACCGTGCTGTGTGTAGATGAGCATTGTCCTTTTGAAAAATTGCACCACAGTATAGTCGCAACAAATTTGACAGACGAGGATGCACTTGCATACCGTTGAGCCGTCGGAGTCCCCTCATTACCAGCCGTGACCGGAAGTCTTACCCGACGGCAGTCCACACCATCACGCCAGGGATCCATGCTTCCTGGCCACAACACAACTCCAGACGCGGCCGTTTGTATTGTGGCGTTACACGAAATTTGCGTGTGGGAAGGTAGTTACGTAGTTGTCTGCTGCTTGTACCCGACCAGTGCTGCCGGATGACACAGAAAGTTACAGGGATTCCTTCTGTTCTTACATGATAGGGGCAGATGTGAAGGGGATACCATGTATCCGATGTACGATACAGGGATCCTCTCCTGAATAGACTTGGTCGTCTTGATTCTTGACGGCAAGTATGTCAGCCCACACGTCCCTTTGCAGTGCAACATAGAGCCGCTGTCGCGCTAGAAAGCATCTGTAATATATACATTGCACAATTCGACTAGCCAGCCAAGTAGAAATTCTCAAATGGTTCAAATGGCTATGAGCACTATGGGACTTAACATCTGAGGTCATCAGTCCTCTAGAACTTAGAACTACTTAAACCTAACTAACCTAAGGACATCACACACACCCATGCCAGAGGCAGGATTCGGACCTGCGACCGTAACAGCAGCGCGTTTCCGGACTGAAGCGCCCAGAACCGCTCGGCAACTCCAGCCGGCAGAGATACTCAGTGAGCCCATTTCGAACTTTGTATAGCCTTCACAGTGGATACTCAACACAAGACGCTGGTCATGTCCTAGACTACCCATCAGGTGTAGCAAAAACGGTGAACATGAGCAATAGTATTTCACTCTGGTAGATGTTCTCTCACAAAGAATTGCAACTAAGCGTATACATACCAGGCGATGGTATGTACATATTGGAAGTTAAATCGATGTCCGACCGTTTATTCTGAGTGGATCCCTTTTCTTTCTCTATTTCTCTCTTTTCTTTATTCGTTTTGTCAGACAGTGTATGTGACGGCATCGCAACGTTTACTGAAGAAATAACAGGCAGGATAAATGAAATGCATCCAGTGGAACTACTCAACGAACGATACGTTTCCTACATGTAACTATGTCCAAACATTAACGATAAATATTCCTACGAAATTTACTGAAAACAAACATTTGTGGACATTATCATTAATCCTCGCTCTAATCAGTCTGACAGAAAGATGGTGCATATAAGTTCTAGGATTCAGACATATGATGCCCAAATCAAGAAAAGAGATACATGGTCTTCAGCAGGTAGCGTTTCCCGATAATAACGACTTACAAATCGTAATAAAAAATATAAAACGTTAAGCAACGGACCAATCTGCAAACCCTTCCAAAACGAATTCAATTGGAATGTACCCATAGTTCTTACAGTTACAATTACGTACAGTGAACTTCTGTCAGATAAAGCAGACCACATATTATCAAAAAGTAATGTACGATTTTCATTTAAGTCAGCCAACAGTCTATCGTTAAATCTACGTCATAGTGTCACACATAGAACGGATAATACCTCAGCAACTGTAATTTATAAAATTACGCCTGAAGACCGATAGAAGGAATAGAGGACAAAATCACAGATTCTTCATTGTCTGTTTCAACAAACATACGTATAAGAGCAACAGTATTGGAACTTCACCTTAATAGAAAGCTCTTGGTGTGATTAACAGGAACTAAAATTTAAAAGTGCTATACATAATAGGTAACAGAAAGCCCATGGACGCCCTTGAGCAGTTACTGATTTACATCGGTAAACGAAAGAGCTCAGACGAACTACTGATTTTCAACATAGTTTAATACGTTTTATTCATTTAATTACGTATGCACTTTCAAAGTTGCACTGAAAAATATGTAACCGCAGTTTACCCAGAGTTAATAACTTGTTAGTCACTCGTCCACAGGGGATTGGCTTTAATACGAAAGACCATCCGTTGTGTTACGTCTTCTGTGGCGTCAAGGAGAGTAGGGGCGAGGAAAAGTTGACTCAGCACCAGACCAAGCAGTACACTTTAAGGAGAAATTTAACGAATATTTTTATCTGCTGTGTGAACAAAATGACTTTAGGTAAGCTCCGAAAGATCATCAAGAGGCGCAATGAAGTACAGCCACTAGCTGAGACAGTTTGATGTTGCGCTACCTAACGAATATAAAACATCAGAAGTGACTAATCGAGCTCACGGAATACTAATCGAGCGTCATACAGGGTGATTCAGATGCAACACCTTCAGACACCACGCCAAAATTATCGTAATTTCTCGTTCGTTACACTCAAACTATTCGTCCGAAAGTAAAAATAACGACCTTTTTATAGCAAATTTAATGGGGTTGAATTTTGTACTGTGAAACGTTTTCGTTGGAGGCCTATGTTTTCCAGTTATTTAAGATAAATACGTATGAAGATCTCTATTGTAAGTTTTCCTTCAATATTTTGGAAACTACGGCATTTAGCGAAAACGCGTCTCAGTACAAAATCTAACTACACTAAAATTCCTACTAAGATGTCCGTTAATTTTTCTGTTGGACAAATATTTTGCATATAGCGAGCGAGAGAATATGATACCTTGTGTGTGGAATTTGAAGGCGGCGTAGTCGCATAAACTTCAACTGATTCACCGTTTACTTCAGATTTTTCTTAGGTAAAAGGTTGGAGTTCGATTACCAGTTTTAAATAAATGTCTCCATGGCGCATTATCAGTTACGATTCGCTCACAAACACCAAACAATTTTTTCACTAAATTGCAGTGTCTGCTAAGAAACACTTTGATTCCAATGAAAATATGTGGTCCAGCTGACGTACGTAACTGCTGGGTGCAGCCATTCTTCAAATTAAAATGTTAATTAATGTTTCAGAACAAATATGACAACGTTCTTATAACAGTTTCTCTTCCCAATTCGTTCTCCACAATGTACAGCAGAATAATCGTAGTAATTCACATATTTTAAGAACAAATTTAAAGTACCTAATCCAAATCAAAGGCGACAACGAATATGCAATCTACTCCTTGTGGAAATGAAATATTTTTGTTTACATTGAACTTTTAGAAGTTCTTGCTACAAAGTATTGTTCTATTAAACATTACTACACCTTCTCATGTGTGTATCGATAACACAGCTTCTCCAGTTGTACGATTGAACGTCTGCACGTATATCATAGTCCGTCATCGCACTGCTTTTCTTTGTCTTAATTTTAAGGTTACCCGTTTCTTTTGTTTTGCTTTATTGAATCTCAATTCCTCATCCAGGTCGGTCTGGCAGCAGCATAGGTGTTGTTCTTCAGCTGAAAGACAGTAAGTACATAACAGGAAGACATTTAAACAACATAAAGAAGAAAATACAGTGGAACATAGATATAAAAAGGGGAACATTGTGGAAGAGGCCAACAATAGGGGATGACTGTAAAAATAAAGATAAAATCTAAAACAGTACGCAATAAATTACACACTGGAACGATTAAAAGGACATGAGGTGAAGTATGGCTGGAGGACAACATCAAGCACATCATACAAACCACAGCACTTGATCTCACTGTAGATTGGCTCCGAACACAGCACTTACATAGCGGTGGTAGAGCTAGAGGGGTGAAGAGAAGGGGAGAGAGGAGGAGTTGGGGTGGGGACACGCCATAGGGGGTTGGGGAGGGACGGAAGGGAGAGGAAAACAGCCGAGGAGGCAGTGCAGAGGGTGGATAGGGGGCAAGGAGGAGAAACTGCTCTTTGGGAAGTAGGGGGAACAGAACAGGGGGTGCCCTGGGGAGGGGAGGGGGGCAAGACCGGTCTGCAGTTGGTAGGAGGGGTAGTCACAGTGAAGTTCAACATCCGGGAGGGGGAGGTGCTGGAAATTGCCCTGAAGAAGGATGAAGGATGTTTAGGGTGTGGTGGTGGAAAGGGAGGGATACAGCGACAGTGGCATAGCAACAGGCAGAGGGTGGAGAGGAAGGACACCAAGTGGTGGGAAGAATAAGGCCTGTCAACAGTGTAAAGGAAGGGGATATGTTTGAGGAAAAGGTGGGGGAAGGTGATGAGGTCATACAGGAGCTGTGTGGTGGATGGAGGGCAGATACAGAAGGCAAGGCGGAGAGTGTGGAGTTCAAGGATTTAAATGGCTTTATAAACGTAGGGGAGGGGGGAGGCAGAGATCCAGGCAATGCTGGCATTAGAGGCTACGACAGATGAGGGATTTGTAGGTGTAGAGGATGGTGGAAGGGTGCAATCCCTATGTCCAGACTGACAGGAGTTTCAGAAGTACAGGTAGGTATGGGCTTTCTGCTGGATAGTCAGAAGATGAGGGGTCGAGGTGAGGTGGCAGTCGAGGGTGGGGCCAAGGTATCGTAGGGTGGGAGTGAGCTGAATGGAATGACCATAATGATCGGGTAGAAATTATTAAGACGGAAGGAGTGGCTGGTGTGGCCTATGATGATTATCTGAGTCTTGGAGGGGTTGGTATGAAAAAACCCCTGGCTACACCAGTTGGTGAACTATCATGGTGGGTTTGGAGGGTGTGTTGGGACTGTTGGAGGGTAGGATAGAGAGCGTTGAAGGTGGTGTCATCAGCATGTTGAAGGAGGTGTACAGGTAGGGTTGGCTTGGGCATATCAGGGATTTACAGGAGATAGAGGAGAGGAGAGGGGAGAGGATGGAGCCTTGGGGATGCCAGCGGTGGGATAAAGGTTACAGGAGTTGGTATCAGGAAGGGTGACATGGGTAGGATGACGTGAGGGGAAGGAAGCGATCATATGAACAAAATTGACAGGCAGGGCGTAGGTTCAGAGTTTAAGTAGGAGACAGGGATTCCAAACGCAGTCGTTAGCATTCTGTAGGTGGAGAGAAACAAAAAAGTTGGAGTGACGGGAGTTAAGTTGGAGGGAGAGAAGGTGAACGAGGTTAAGGTCTTGGTCTTCAGCAGAGGAGGGGGGTCATAAGCCACACTAGGTAGAGGGGTGGTGGTGGTGTTGTCAAGGTGGTGATGGATACCATGGGAGAGGATGGATTTGAGAACCTTATTGAAGACAGAGGTGAGGCAGATGGGACGATGGAAAGAGGCTGCAGAAAAGGGTTTATTGGGTTTGGGGAACAGGAGGACGCGAGAAGTCTTCCACAGGTCGCGGTAAAAGCTGGAGGAGAGATGACTTTGTATAATGCGGCAAGGACAGTCAGGAAGGAGAATTGGCATTCTTTGAGCTGGCGGTAGGTGACACAGTCGTGACCAGGTGCCGTCTTGCGTTTTGAGTGGAGGATAAGTTTAATATCTTGCGTTGTGAATGGTTTGTTAATGTCGTAGGGGGGTAACTGCCCCAAGTACTGGAGACAATTTTACCTGCATAGCTTCCCTTTACCTTTCAAAATCATTAATCTTTTATGTCTGAAGATGGCGGATGCTGGCCGAAGCTGATCATTTCGTTCGAAATTAGTGTGATAGTGCCGGATAATAAATTATTTTCAGAACTGTTAAATGACCACAGTGGGTTTGCATGAGTTAATGACACGCCACAAACACGCTATTTTCCGCCTTCCATATGGTGCCACATGTAAAGACCTTGAGTACACTAGGTTTCGAGTGCACCTTTCGGCTTCCGCTGCTGGCCGCGCGAAGGCAGAGCAGACGGATATCAACAACGCGATGAAGAGGGTACGTAGCACAGCAAGCGAGGCGGTAGACTTAAATGCCCTCTGCTGATTAGAAACTAAATCATACGCGTCATCGGAGTACGTGCATATCTTCATGTTTAGTTTAGCACATATTTATACATGGCTTAACCCGGCAGTGGTGTGGCCTGTAATTTTAAGGGTAGTGCGTGGGGTGTAGTACACCTCACCAAGTTTGTACGCATTTCGACATTTTAACATTGAAATTAGTGGTTTAATCAACTGTAAGTTATTGGTATGGATTAACAGTATTGCACGGAACTAATATTCAGCAACACTAATGTAATTTAGTGTTATTTATTATCAGTCATACACCAGTTACAAATGTAATATATTCACACACAAAGAAAAGTTCTTACAGTTGCAAACTGGTTAAGAGAGTCTCTAATCGCAGCCATTGTTTCTACTTCCTATCTACTCGAGTATCTTGGTCAACCTAACGAGAACAGCAAAAGAGTAATCTCAGTCTTTACAGGGGAGGGAGACACATTAGCCGAGGAAATCTTTATCCCAGTTCCATCAGATGCCAAAAGATATTCCAAATTCAGTTTGGTTGTTCAGTTTGCTTGCCTTGTAGGTTGCTGCTAAATAGAGGAGCCCACTGCAATCATTTCATCTTCGTTATTAGTTTTAGTAAGTTTTCTCGTGAATATGAGATTTGTAAGACAATTTCTGCAATAATATGAGAAAATATAAAAGTTTGCAACACTTTGAAGACGGAGTTTCACAAACCCCAGCATGCTCAAATTTGTTTCAACGGCATTTCTCGAAGACCTGTTCTCAACTAAGATTACAAAAAATACTTCTTTCACTCTAGATCGAACAAAGATGCAGTGTGACATGTCATCTAACAATTAGTGATGGGAATTCGTCCCTATACACTACTGCCCGGTTACCGGGTATAAGTGGTGATCTTTCTCTTGGTAATGAGACGGTGTACTGAACAATATTACAGCAGTATTGTTTTTAGGTTTGTTGGTACTCCTAGTGCATGTCCCAAGAGCACGCCATTAATGAATTTTTTTCCACTGGGCTGCAGGGCAGGTGTTTAATTGTGGACGTGTGGGCGCTAAACGATTTGTCTCTACTGACATGGGTAGTCGACTTACAAGGGGACGTTCCCGTCTCTGAAATGCAGTTCGGGCTGAGACTTCTCAGGTTGGCAGTATACCTCAATGGTGTCCACTCAAGTCTTGAAGCTCACTATTCAGAAAATTCCAAGAAAAAGGGCTATAAAGTTTGAAGCGTAGTTCATACGCACATAGTATGTGGTCAGAAGTAGCGCTATAGGCTTCAGGTGGAATAGGTCAGTCAGTAGCGTGCTGCACTGTTATGTGACCGGTCTGGGTTCGATCCTACCTGCACACCAGGTGTTATTTCGTTTTCTTAAAACAAAATTACAACAATTTTTAAATAAAATTAAAAGCCTAAAGAGATATCAATTGAGAAATAATTTTATTTTCTTCATGAAATGGCTGTCACAGGCTACTTAAAATTTTAATTACACTCGTCAGTTGAATGGTTTAAAATGCACTTTAAGGGAGGTGAATTAAACGTTTAATTACTGTCATTACAATGTTATTAGGAAATTGGACGATGTAATACGCTGTGGAAATGTTGTAAATATTCGTTGTAAATTCGAGGAATCGATGTCTTCGTGGAGAAACAGAGTGTAGATGTTACCGTATTCAATATACAAACAGGCAGACGGTCAGGAAGTGCTAAGGACCGCACGGAACTAGTCGAGAAAGTTCATTCCTGACTTTAGCAGAGATTGGAGCTTTCGGTTCCGTGAAATATTACAGAAATTTTTTCATTATTGTGAATTAAAAATGTTTGTCAATGAAGACATTGCGGAAGTATTACAAGATGCGGTTGTTTCTTTACGATAGCTTGCCCACGAAAATAAAAAGCTGTGAATGTGAGCCTTCCGAAAAGTAAGAGAACCACAGCTCGTCGGTTGAATATGAACCAGCAGAAAAGAAGGTAATAGAAATGGACCGTCGTCCTTTGGACTACAAAATTAACGTTGTTAATATCACAACGGCTCACCCCAAGTGGAAACTACGAACAATACAAAAAAAGGATGCAGTTGGTCAAGAAAAAGGGAATATTTATTCTAATGGGAAGAAGAAATAGAAAAAAAGAGGCAAGCAGTTTGTAAGCTCGCCGCAGTCAGTTCTTGGAAGTATGATCGTTTTGTTGAAGCCCGAGAGAATTATCAGCAAATGACTATACGGAATTTACAAAGTGGCCTTTAGCAGCAGCACAACAGTTTACAGATTTTTAATTTGAAGATTCTGACATATGGGTTCATAGATTCGAAAGTAAACACAATTGACAATATTTGTTTCAAGAAAAGAAACAGCGACAATCGAATAAATCTTTGCTTCTTTGCTGCTGCAGAGACTTTTCGAACCCTAGCGTTAAAACTGATACTGAATTTCAACAATGATTTCGTTATCAACACTGTCCAGACAGGTATTTGTTGCAGGGTATTTAAAAATTATTTTGCTTTCTACGTTTACGATAATCTGACAAAATAATTTAATTTTGGCTGTTTTTTTTTTTTTCCTTTCCAGGGTGTCACTGTCAATCGACGTACAACAGGACTCCGGCTGTTACAGGAAGCAAAACTATTTTCGTTAAAAGTCACGACATGAATAAAATGACACATACGTATACTGTTCAGTATGTTCTCACTCAGTCTGGAAATGTCCAACCTAAAGTGTTTGTTTACAGGAGGCAACCGGTAACTTCGGTCCCCGAATTCAAAAAACAGTAAATCAGTATGAGACAAATTATAAAAACGTTGTAATAACGTCTTCCAGATCTGCGAAGCTAACGACAGAGCAGTGTGCTAACTTTGTCAACCGGTGTTTGAAGTATTTCGTGGGTGAAGAACGATTTCTGATAACTATTAAGTGTTACGTTGAGTCCGTCTGCTTAGCTGAGTTGTAACGTGCTTGCCCACCATACAGCGGACCCGAGCTCAATCTCTGGCCGGGTTGGAGATTTTCGCTGCTTGTAGAGTGCGTGTTATGTTGTCCTCATCATTACCTCACCATCATCGACGCGCAGTGTGGAGTCACATTAAATAAAACTTGCAATTGGCGACCGAGCTGTCCGGGCGGGGTCATCCGGCCATCAATGCTACACGCTTATTTCTTAGGGGGAGACAAGAGAGGCCGCAGATATACGACGAAATCTTTCGGTTGACGAGAAATCACCAACAGGCATAATTAAAGTGTTTCGCCAGAAGTATACTCCACTTGTTAAGCCATGTGACGTTTATTTTTTTAAACAAGTAGAACATCTGATGAAGACTATACAAAATTCCGCTTATCTTATTAAAAATAATTGAGAAATAAATTATCGTGAAGACTGTATACAAATACAATCAATAGACTACCATCAACTGTCATCGCCAGTCTTTCTGATGGATGAGGAGTCAACAGATGTTTGAAAATACATTGATCTTGTAAACAATTGTCATATATAAATTGTGTAAGATGTTAAAATAATTTTGTTTCTAATGTTTGAATGACAGTTATCATTCTGGTACGTGCACAGAAAGTAAAAAAGTGACAAATGAACATGATACTGTAAAAAATTTTGTGTAATTATTGCAGTGGTAATTAATTTACCTGCATAAAAATGAATTTGAAATTATTAAACTGTTTGAAAAGTAAATATTGCTGAATGTAATTCACATTTTAAGTAGCTGTTACAGTGGTTTCAAAAACAAAATAAAATTGTTTTAGAACCATAGTAGAAGGTCGGTAAGATCGGTCCCACATCGATTATAATTTTTAAATCATTTAAAAATTTAAAAAAAATGAAACCATACCGGGAGGTAGGTATCATCAAACCCAGACTACTGACTGACTTACTTCACCCATATGTTGATAGTCCACTTGGAACTTGTATATGAGGCATGTACACTATGTGATCAAAAGTATCTGGACAAGTGGCTGAAAATGACATGCAAATTCGTGGTGCCCTCCATCGGTAATACTGCAATTCAGTACGATGTTGTACCACCCTTAGCTTTAATGACAGCTTCCACTCTTGCAGGCATACGTTCAATCAGGTGTTGGAAGTTTTCTTCGGGAATGGCAACTGTGGAGAGTTGTCGATGTATGTCGGTGAGGCCTGGCACGAAGTCGGCGTCCAAAACATCCAAAAGGTGTTCTACAGGATTCAGGTCAGGACTCTGTGCAGGTCAGTCACTACAACGTTGTTTTTGTCGTGTAACCCCCCTCCCCCCCCACAGCCCGTGCGTTATGAACAGGCGATCGATCGTGTTGAAAGATGCAATCACCATCTCCGAATTGCTCTTCAACAGTGAGAACCAAGAAGGTGCTTAAAATATCAATCTGGCCTATGCTGCTATAGTGCCACGCAAAACAACATGGAGTGCAAGCCCTTCCACGAAATCACGACCACACCATAACACCACCGCCTCTGAATTTTTCCTTCGGCACTACACACGCTGGAAGATGACGTTCAGCGGGCATTCGCTGTACCCACAATCTGCTATCGGATCGCCACGTTGTGTATCGTGATTCGTCAATCCACGCAACGTTTTTTGTACTGTTCGGTCGACCAATGTTTACGCTCCTTAGACCAAGCGAGGCGTCGTTTGGCATTTATCGGTCTGACATTTGGCTTATGAGCAGCCGCTCGAGCATGAAATCCAATTTTTCTTACCTCCAGCCTAACTGTCACAGTACTTGCAGTGGATCCTGGTACAGTTTGAAATTCCTGTGTGATGGTCTGGATACATGTCTGCCCATTACACACTGCGACCATCAACTGTCGGCGGTCTCTGTAGTCAACAGACGAGGTCGGCCGTTACCCTGAGTTTGTCCCTTCATGTTTCCACTTCACAATCACAACGGAAACAGTGGACCTAGGGATGTTTAGGAGTGTGGAAATCTCGCGTACAGACGTATGACAAAGTGACACCCAATCACCTGACCACGTTCGAAGTCCGTGAGTTCCGCGGAGCGCCGTATTCTGCTCTCTCGCTATGTCTAATGACTACTAAGGTCGCTGATACAAAGTACCTGGCAGTAGATGGCAGCACAATGCACCTAATATAAAGACGTATGTTTGTTGGGGTGTCCGGATACTTTTGATTATATTTTGTTTCTGCTGCGTTTAAAACTTCAGAGCTCTTTTTAATTTTTTGCGTGGTGCTCTTTGAAACTTCCATATACTTGTGGTATGCCACTAACCTGCGAAGTCTCATCCAGAACTAAATTTCTGAGAGCGGAATGTCCCCTTCTTAGTGGTGCAGTGCAGCCATGCGGGAAACATAAAAGTCGCGAAGTTTGTGGCGTTTTTGTGTGAAGACGGTGCAACGCAGAGGAATATATAACCAATACGCTGACGTCTGTGCATTTAGAAGTACCAAATATAAAAACATCCTGACCTATAGCGGTTAAACCCTGTTCACCTATAACTACAAAAAGAAATGTCGTGCACCACCATTCACTTGCACAATATTTAACCCCTATCACTTCCTCAAATCGTGTTACTGCAGATGTAAAAAGATTTTTTTCATTCCCTATTATGCTTCGAGGTTCTAAAATTTACATTTAATAGTCTTACAGGAATACTCCCGTATGTGTAAACTGAGATTTGTTACGTTTGTTCGTAGATTACACCACATTGTGATGTACTTAGAAATTTTGTTTTAATATTTCAGTCTATGTCCACTAAGAGATTAAACTTCATAAGCCTGGCTCCCTTTACTCAAAATGATTCAAATGGCTCTGAGCACTATGAGATTTAATATCTGAGGTCATCAGTCCCCCCTAGAATTTAGAACCACTTAAACCTAACCAACTTAAGGATATCGAACACATCCATGCCCGAGGCAGGATTCGAACCTGCGACCGTACCGGTCACGCAGTTCCAGACTGAAGCGCCTAGAACCGTTCTGCCACAGCAGCCGGCTGTTAACACCTAGAAGATTTGAGTAACAATAGGATCTTATTTCTAACTTCTCTTTACTTCGGCCAAAGTCCCATTCTATGTCAGTCATAATCGATTTTGGTCTACAATGACAACGTAATGAACATTTCTTCGAGTGAATCCGCCCACGACCCATGCCATCTGAAGATGCTCATTGATGGTCAAAGTTGATTATGATTGTATCATAGGATGTAACTGTGTCTGAAACTAAAATTCGTAATCAGTCTTTCAATAATGTTATTCTACACAGTCTTTTTCTTCCAAAAACACATATTTTATTCTGAAGGACGTTCTTTAGATGTGGCATGTTTCTCACCGAAAACCGATATCCGGCTTTCTTACGTAAGTGGCAAAAAACTATTAGCACAACACATGAGATGTCAGCGAATGGCGCCACATATTAACCAATATTAGCAAGAACACCTACGAGCAAAAATACTCAAACCCGCAGACGCAGTCCCTGAGAATCGCCACTCGACCATGCAGATTTAGCTTTACCATACGTTCCATAAACTTCTGCCAGAATGATTCCTTTCAAAAGCAGGAAGCCTGGTAATTTCTCCATATTTTTCCTAAGTCATCTGGTAATAATAATGAGCGTATGGCATTGGTGGCCGGGAGACCCTTCGCGGGGCGGTTCGGCCGCCGCTCCACAAGCTCTTTAATGCCACTACGGCGACTTGGGTGTGAAAGAGGATTAAATGATGATGAAAGACACACAACACGGTCATCTAGAGGCAGAGGAAAATCCCTGAATCGAACCCGGGACCCCGTGCGCAGGAAGCAAGAACGCCACCGCAAGACCACGAGCCGCGGACAGCCATCTGGTTATTCACATATAATGATCACGATTGAGATGGAGGTTCGTAATTTAGATTTATTCCCTTTTTTACAAGTATTGCTAATACCCTATGGACGATGGTTTCGAAGACTGAGGTGTTGAAGACTGACGTGCTCATTTCAATCGTCGCTTAGCAGTTGTTGCTCCCTGTAGACTGGTAAGTTCACTCCAGTCTCTCAGATATTTTGTGGATTGCAGTCACGCAGAGTCGTCGTACCAGCCAGTTCTGTCTGCAGTGAGCTTTGTAAGACATTATTGTGGGGCCTATAGTGCTGAAACAGCACAACTACATGTCACGTTTTCTTCTCGTGACTGATTCAAACTGTGGAGGGCCATTTGTGCAGCTGCTGAAATAACATCATTATTCGTACTATTTCATGATCTGCATCTACATAGACACTCCGCAAGCCACCGTACGATGCGTGACGGAGGGTACCCTGTACCACTACTAGTCATTTCCTTTCCTGCTCCACTCTCAAATAGAGAGATAAACATCTTCTATACGACTACGTACGAGCTCTAATTCCTCTTATCTTCGTAACCCTCCCCTGATGGTAGTAGAATCTTTCTGCAGTCACCTTCAAATACCGGTCCTCTAAATGTTCTCAATGATGTTCATCGAAAAGACGTCGCGTTCCTTACAGGGACTCCCATTTTAGTTACAGAAGAAGCTTCACAATACCTGCGCCTTGTTCGAACCTATCGGTAACAAATATGGCATACCGCCTCTGAATTACGTCGATGTCTTCCTTCAGTTCCACCTCGTATGGATCCCAGACACTCGAGCAGTACCCAAGTATACGTCGCACCAGCGTCCTAATTGCGGTCTCCTTTGCCTCCCAATAAACCGAAGTCTACCATTCGCCTTAGCTACCGCAGTTCTCACGAGCTCGTTCCATTTCATATCGTTTTGCAACGTTGCACCTAGACACTTAAACTAACTGACCGTCTCAAGCACAACTGTAGTAATACCGTAACCGAACATCACAGGTTTGTTCTTCCCAATCATCCGCATTAACTTACATTGTTCCATATTTAGAACTAGAAATTTTGTCTAAGCCGTCTTGTATCTTTCTACAGTCACTCACTTACTACAAATTACCACACACCACAGCATCATCAGCAAACAACCACAGATTGCTGCCCACCCTGTCCGCTAAATCATTTACGTGTATGGAGAACAACGTTCCTGTCATACTTCACTGGGGCACGCCTAACGTACTCTTGTCCCAGACGAACACAGTTGTCATTATGGTGAACGTTGTACAGCGCTCAGCATCCCCATGAAGCCACTATCCCCCGTGGTGTGCCCCCCCAGGGGGTCCACAACTCTTTTGTGGATTCGTGAGTGGCGAGCACGGGGCCCCGAGCCATTGCAGCTTTCTTTCTCTCCAGGACTGCATTTCCTTTCCCTTCCCATCCTTTCCCCTCCTTGCTCCTTTCCCCTCGCCCTCTCCTCTCCCTCTCTTGGTGTCCCTGCTTATGTTGGGCCAGCTATTCTCCTGGTTCTGTTGGTTTTCCAATTCGGCTTTGTTGCATAATCATCTCCTCCTTTTGGCATTCCTTGGTCCCCCTCTAGGGTTTGACCTCCATTACAAAATTTCGCCTCCGTTGTGTGAGCTGTTTGAGGAAGAGCACCTTACCTAGCGTCTCCGACGTGCGCCCTCGTAGTACATTCCACCTTTTCTTTCATGTGTTGTCTGATACCAGGGTGCACAGCCAGCACGGTAGCCAGCCCGTGCGATGGGGTCGCTATGTACCCTTTTGGTTGAGCCCCCTGAACACACAGGGATCACACTTCTGATACCTGAGCTGTGACCTCCTCATGCATGCCTTGCAGTGGTTGCTCGTCATCCTGGAGCATCGGAACTCCCGGCAATGGCCGCCGTGCCAGACGGCCCTTTTGCTGTGGCTGGGTGGCGCCCGTGAGGAGAGCCCCTGATCGGAGTGGGTGGTATCAGGGTGAACGCTATGCAAATGAAACGCATACGGGTCCAGAACTCTGGCCGTTCTTCTGCGGCCGTCTCTCTGCGTGGAACTGATTCCTCAAGTGCTGCTTCTCTTGCCCCTTTGGCCTTCCCTTCCATGGCTACTCCCTGGGAAGAGGGTCAGGCCCATCGTCTAGGGACAAAACCTTTCCCCCATTATCTAGTTTGCGCCAGGGCTGATGGAGATACTTTCACCAGTGTCAAACCTTTATTCTTTGTGGAACACATTGAAGACAAGTTTGGCAAAGTGGACTCCCTGAGCAAGATGCGGTCGGGTTCGTGGCTGATTAAAACTACTTCAGCTGTGCCTGTATCCATCTTGGAACAATTCCTGTGTCCATTACCCCCCACCAGTCTCTAAATATGGTACAAGGTGTGATTTTTTACAGGGACCTCATCCTTCAAACTAATGAGGAACTCCATGATATTCTCGGACGGCGGGGTGTTCACTTTGTTCGGCGTGTTCAGAAGGGTCCTAAAGACAATCGTATTGATACTGGTGCCTTTATCCTGGCCTTTGAAGGGGATACCCTCCCTGAGAAAGTTGATTATGGTCTATCGCTGTGATGCGAAGCCGTACATTCCACCTCCTATGAGGTGTTCTAAGTGCGTGCGTTTTGGTCACATGCCTTCCCGCTATTCCCATGCCCCTTTCTATGGTGACTGTGGACGTCCACTCCAAGAGGGGAGTCCCTGTGTTCCCCCTCCTGTACATGTAAATTGTAATGGTAGTCATTCTCCACGTTCACCAGATTGCCCAGTATATAAGAAGGAAAAACAGATACAAGAGTATAAGTCCCTCAATCGTTTAACCTACACAGAGGCCCGTAAGAAATATACACGACTTCACCCTGTGTCCATGACATCTAGTTACGCCTTGGTTACATCTTCACCCCTTCCTCCCCCTTCCTTATTCTCATCCGGACCTCTCTCCTCCCCACCCCCCTGCGGCTCCCACACCTCCCCCCCCCCCCCCCGGGCGCTGCTCCCCCTAACCAGCCAGAGAAGTGTCCCACTCCTTCGGCGTCTGCCGGGCAAGGGCGCCTCTCCCGAGATGCCCCTTCCCAGCACCTTCCAGGCCAAAGGTCTGCTGCCGCGCGACGACCGCGGGAGCCGTGGTCTGTCGGCCCCCAGGTCGCCCAGTCTCTTTCTGTTCCTGATCTTGCTGCGGATGGCTCCTTTATGCCACCCCCACAGCCCTCCTCTATCTCAGCCTGAAAAGAAGAAGAAACATAAGTCCCGGGACTAAGAGCCTCTGGTGTCACCGAAGGACCCTCCCCCGACTTCACAACTGGATTCTGACCTGTCGTTCATGGATGTCGCCCCCTACTTGTAGGTGACGGTTGGGGACCCGGCGGTATGACTGGATTTAGCGTGTTCAGCCCCCATTTAAACCATCGTTCTGTGGTTCTCCAATGGAATTGTAATGGATACTATTGTCACCTTCCGGAATCGCAATCCCTTCTTTCGTCCTACTCTGCAGCTTGTGTGGTTCTCCGGGAATCTCATTTTACTGATGCTTATTTACCGACCCTCCGTGGGTTCCGTGTTTTCTGTCGAGATTGGGTCGGACCCCTACGGGCTTCTGGTGTCGTTTGTCCGTTGGTCCGTACAGACATTGCTAGCACGTGGATTCCTCTTCAAACTACACTGGAAGCGGTTGCTGTTTGGGTCCACTTAGACTCTGCAGTCACAGTTTCCAATCTTTATCTCCCTCCTGACAGGACTCTTACACCTGCTACCTTAACCGCCCTTCTTCAGCAACTTCCTCCTCCCTTCCTCCTCCTTGGGGATTTTAACGCTCATCATCCTTTGTGGGGCACTGCCATTCCATCTCGACGAGGACTTCTTATAGACCAATTTATTGCAGACCACGACATGTGCCTTCTTAATGATGGCTCCCCTACTCCTTTCAGTGCCGGTCATGGTACCTTTTCTGCCATTGATATTTCTCTTTCTTCTCCCTCTCTCCTCCCTTCATTACACGAGTCGCCAAACGACGACCTTTGTGATAGTGATAATTTCCCGTTGATTATCACGCTAGCTTCCCGCTCCCCGATGGACAGATTACCTCGTTGGTCTTTCCAACGCGCCGATTGGCCTCTATACACTGCACAGGTCGTGTTTTCTCCCTCTTTGTCGGGTTGTATTGATGACGTCCTACGTGACGTGTCTGACAAGATTGTTCGCGCTGCTAGCCTAGCTGTCCCGCGCTCATTTGGACCATTTCGTCGCTGGCAAGTCTCGTGGTGGAGTACGGCCATTGCCATTGCCAACCGTGATCGCCGTCGAGCTTTTCAACACTTTAAGAGGCACCCATCCGTAGCCAGCCTTACTACCTATAAACGCCTTCGCGCTAAAGCCTGTTATTTAATCAAACAGAGCAAGCGGATGTGTTGGGAACGATTCGTTTCTTCCCTTAGTTCTACCGTCCCTCTGTCAGGGGTATGGGCTACACTTCGCTCTCTCCAAGGTTGCCATCGGCAGTCCACCCTCCCAGGCCTTCACCTCCCAGATGGCATTTGTACGGACCCATTAGTTCTAGCAGAACATCTTGCGACCCATTTTGCAGTGGCATCAGCGTCAGCCTCCTATCCAGCTGCTTTCCTTCATCTCAGTGCTCCACAATGGCAACATCTTCTTTGGGTGTTTAGCTGTATCTGGCTCCAGGGTGACTTCCCTTCTCAGTGGAGGGATAGCATTGTGGTTCCTGTCCTTAAGCCTGGTAAGAACACCCTATCTGTTGACAGCTATCGGCCAATTAGTTTGACCAATGTTGTTTGTAAGTTAATTCAACGGATGGTAGTCCGTCGGCTCAATTGGGTCCTCGAATCTCGGGATCTATTGTCCCCTTACCAGTGTGGCTTTCGAGAGGGGCGATCTCCAATCGATCATTTACTTCGCTTGGAATCCGCAGTTTGGCAGGCTTCTTCCCAGCGCCGCCATTTGGTTGCAGTGTTTCTTGACATTTGCAAGGCCTATGACACGGCCTGGCGCCATCACATCTTACTTCCCCTGCATCAGTGGGGTCTTCGGGGCCCACTCCCGATATTTATCCGCCAGTTCCAGATCCATCGGTCATTCAGAGTTCGAGTTGGTACTGCTTTTAGTTCACCACGGACTCAGGAGACTGGCATCCCACAGGGTTCTGTCTTGAGTGTCTTTCTTTTCCTCATTGCTATCGGTGGACTTGTGGCCTCTGTCGGTCCCTTGGTCGTCCCTGCCATGTATGTGGATGATTTCAGCATTTGGTTTAGTTCCTCCTCGATGACATCTGCAGAACGGCAGCTCCAGGTGGTTATACGGCGTGCCTCTGCATGGACCCTCTCGCACAGGTTTCAATTCTCTCCTTTAAAATCGCGATTGGTCCACTTCTGTCGCCGTACTACGATCCACCCTGATCCAGAGCTCTATCACGCTGCAATACGATTGCCTGTGGTCCCACAGTTTCGTTTCCTGGGTCTTCTTTTCGACAACAAGCTCACTTGGCTGCCCCATATCAGACTCCTGAAGGTAGGATGTTTCCGTAAACTCAATGTCCTTCGCTTATTTGCCCACTCCTCTTGGGGTGCGGACCGTTCCCTCCTCCTCCGTCTTTATCGTGCTCTAGTTCTGTCTCGTTTGGACTATGGTTGTCCAGTTTATGGTTCAGCTGCTCCTTCCACACTGCACGTGCTGGATCCAGTCCACCAACGTGTTATCCGTTTCGCCACCGGTGCCTTCCCGACTAGCCCTGTTGATAGTCTCCTGGTTGAAGCTGGGATCCCTCCCCTATCTGTTCGGCGGTCGCAGCTTCTGGTGTCTTACACACTCACTATCTGTTCCTCTCCCACTCATCCTTCCTATTCTATTCTGTTCCCAGATCATGGACGCCGCCCACCCGACTCCCGCCCTCGGCCAGGTTTACCGGTTGGGCTGCGCCTTGCGTCTCTTTGCCGTGATTTTCAGCTTCCTTCTTTGTCCTGCCTTCCTCGCTCCCTCCCCTCCACCCCTCCTTGGTTAGTTCCTCGGCCTCGAATTCGGATGCATATCCGCCGAGGTCCGAAAGTTTCCATCCCCCCCGTGGTGTTCCGTTTCTTTTTCCGCCAAATTTTATGGGAGTTTCGGGATGCTGTTGTTTTTTACACTGATGGCTCTAAATCTGCTGATCATGTTGGGTATGCCTTCACGTCCTCTGTTGGAACGGAAAGTCATCTGCTGCCACCTACATGTGGGGTGTTTACTGCGGAATTGATGGCAATTTCCCGGGCCCTTACCTTTATTATACAGTCCCAACACAACCGCGTTTTGTTATGTACGGACTCAATGAGTGGCCTTCTTGCTACTGACCGGTGTTTTTCGCGCCATCCCTTGGTCTCTGCCATCCATGACCATCTCGCTGATATTCACCATGCTGCTTGTTCCATTGACTTCCTTTGGGTCCCTGGCCATGTGGGTATCCCGGGTAATGAGCTCGCTGATCGTTTGGCTGGGGGAGCATTTACTTACCCCCGTTTTCTGTAACCCCTCCTGCAGCGGATTTACGGCTTCACATCAAATCCCACTTTGCACAGTCATGGGCCAACTCTTGGTAGGCTACTCACCTGTCTAATCAACTTCGTGTAATTAAGGTGACACCAGGCCCGTGGCGTTCTTCCTTTCGCCTCTCCCGAAAGGACTCTACCACACTGTGTCGTCTCCGCATTTGCCATACCAGGCTGACCCATAGTTCTCTTTTGCGTGATGAGCCACCCCCACTATGTGGTTGTGGAGCCTTCCAGTCAGTAGCCCACATTTTGGTTGAATGCCCCCCTTCTTTTGGCTCTGCGTGCTGAGTACAGACTCCCCCACACTTTAGCTTTGATGTTGGCTGACGATTCCCGGATGGTCTCTCTGGTTCTCGGTTTCCTCCGGGAAAGTGGTTTTTATTCTCAGTTATAAGGTTTTTAATCTCTCTGGTGTTGGGACAGGGCGGTGAGTGTTTGGGTGTCTCCCACTGTAGGCAGCGTTCGGAGATTGCCGATTCACCTCCCTGACCGAAATCTCCTCTTCTTCCCCTTTTATTCTGTTTTTACCCTTTTTTTTAAGGCTTGGTTAGTCTTTCTTTTCCCATACGTACTTTCTACATTATAGCAGTTGTACGTTTTAAGTCAGAGGTGGTCTTGCCTATGCTGCTTCAGCGTAGTGTTGGGTTCGTTCTCTTGCCGACTTCCCTCATTTTGTTTTTTTACCAATGACAACGTGACTGCCCTTTTACGTTTTTCCCTTTTTCCGTTTTATTGTTCTGACTTTGCTGAGATGTCCCATTAGCGGAATAGAGCATATTTGGAACAAGGGACTGATGACCTTGCTGTTTGGTCCCTTAAACCTCAAACAATCAACCAACCATGTGGTGTGCTGCTAAGTAGAGCACTTTGAAAGCTACCTGTTAGACAGTCACTTCAAATTTGCAGCCACCTCCTTCGATTGTTTTGCGAACTAGCCACTGCAGAAACTTAACAACACTAATTCTGTACCAGTTCCGACTACAGGCAATTATGATCTCTGAAGTGTTCTTTCGGTGAGAATTGGTCTGGAGCATAATCACTCCACAATATTTCTCCAATGAGCGTTTTAGCTGGTACATGAATATTTGAAACCACACTCTTGTACCTGCCCCTGCGCGGCGTGGGCGTATTGGTTCTTCTCGACGGCGTGTTGAATGTGGTGTCACAGTCTGGTGGTTTTGGGAGATCGTTCACATTATCAGGGCTGTCTCTAGGATCCGTCAGTTCTGAAAGTGATTTCATTAGGTGCACGCGAGGCACTTACGTTACATGGTCAGATTTTCTCTGTTTTAGATAGCGATGTTTGTATGTATGCCGTAAGCAGAATAATGAGCGACATGTCTTGGTACAGATTCGGAATTCAGTCATACAGGCCGAGGAGTTGTTCAGTCAACTCAGTCACTCTCCCATTCATTTTAATTTATGGAATGTTGTGAGTAGCCGATGGACTTTCACTCACCCATCGAGTTACATCTGATTTCCACGCCATGTGTCTCAAGCTATGCCCTCTTCCTTTAGAGTTAATAATATAACGTGGTAATTACATACCTTCTCTCACACTTGACCATTGAATTGATATTTACTGTATGAGCATAACTTTGATCCTATTGCCATTACATGATAGTACGATGTAAAACGCGGCCATATCTGCGATAACTCTTTCATTTGTTAACTTTAGTGTAACTTTCCATGTCTGACATACAATAAATATCTCAAACTCTGTCCGAAGAGGTATGGATGGACCTCTGTCTCATTCTCTGCCGAAAGGCTTCACCGGAAACGGATGTGGAGGGGCATGTAGTCAGCACATCGTTCTATCGGCCGTTGTCCGTTGTCAGCTTTCGTGGCCGGAGCCGTTACTTGTCAGTCACCCGTTGGCGCCCAAAGACTGAGAATGCCCCGTTTGGCAACAGCGCTGGGGAGACGTAGACGGTCACCCACCCAAGTGCTAGCCATGCGTGATAGGACTTAACTTCAGTGATGTGACAGGAACAGGTGTTACCGTTGCGGAAAGGCCAGATCTCATATACCACCCCTATTCTATCTATGACTTACTCCTTTTCATGGATTTTACAGCTAACAAAGTAGGTTTTGAGGCAAATGGTGCTCCGAGAGACGCTGCGACGATTTTTACAGATCTGTATCTATCTAGTGCTTCAGAACCACTCACGAGCAGAGATATTTCTGCACATTTTTCTAGCAAATATTAATGGATATTCAATAATGCTAGAATCTTACAAATGTTTCATGTTCAGTGATGTTAAATTACTGACACTAAGCATGGTAATTTTAGTTGTGAGTTTATTACCTGTTCTGTTCAATTAACTTTCGTTTCCTCGTTGGTCACGTTACATTCCTTAATTTTTTGGCTCATTACTGGGATTAACACAAGGCGTAGTACCTTAGACATGACATGCATGCTTTTCGTTAGATAAACTATTTCTAAAAAGAGCAGACGACTTAAAATTAGCTATTTGGATGCCATTTAAATTTCACAGTCTGACTCACTTGCTTCATGATTGTTCACATCGAAATCTCTGAGGCCAACACTGTGATGGTGCGCCCTTGGGCACCGAGCGGTCCCAAGCAGACGAACACACTCACGGGTTCTGACAGCTGAAGGCACGTGATCGTACGCCGCGCAGTAGGCAGTGCTCACTACCCCAGAATCTCACACCGGAAGCGAGGAGGTGGCTCACTATTCGATCTGCGACCGAAGTGCTTGTGCAAATAATTTTTGCTAAAGGATGTGTTTATCGAGACAGGGGAGGAGAAGGTGGCCGAATTTGATTAGAAATGGGTGGTGGAGTGGATGATCATTTGCGTCATCTTCTTTTTTTTGAAAGCATTCTCCTGCCTAACTCGTATTGCTGCCTAACCGACATTTCAAACATAAAGTCGAAATAGAAAGAGCATGAAGCACGATACCTATGGAGAAAAGTAAGCTTGACTAGTCTCGATGACACGAAACAGATGAGACATTTGTAGCTACAGAGCTATAAAGATGTACTTGGTACTACAACTGAAGGAAGTTAATAACGTTTGTTTCATGAAATGTGCAGATCTGAGCTGGTGTTTAGTATCTTCCTGTATTCTGCATACAACTTCAGTAAAAGGATTGTTTTAACTATAAATCCTAAAGCAAATTCGGTATGGTAATGCAAAGACGACGATCAACCGATCGAGATGCTGTTACTAAAGGCTCATTTTGTCTTTATTGAGCCGTAACGAAAGAAGATAACGTAGTTTCCATCGCCCAAAGCACTATCACGTCCCCTTACACCCACCAAATAAAAACTGCCGTTTACGAAATGCTTTTTACTGCTGAGCTTGAATTCAGTACTGCACAGATTGCACCAACAGCATTAATCATATTAATTTTATAAAAAGAGAAAACACTTTCACCACTAGCAGCCTCGTCCTCGGCCCATACCAGCCGAGGGTGATGAAATGAAAAGCGAGAAAAAAATAAAATAAAACAAGAATGACATGCGCGAAGGAAAGACGAGTAAACTAACTAATTGTACATATAAACTTAAACAATTTTTAATGGCGAAACTACATGAAAATTGATAGGCAAAGAGAAACAATCACTTCTACTACAAACAGGTGCGAAGTACGAGTGTGCGGACACGCCTTCGCAAGGCGCGGTTGTGACCACGCTGGCATACCTCGAGAAATGAGCGACCTACATAAATTTCTGCTCCTTTGTCAAGTTGTAGGACTGGATGCTGTTAGACTGCTGACGTTTACAACATTCATTGTATTTGCAGAAATTCTCGTAGTTGCTAGTTCGTGGGACTTACAAATATTTCCCCTGCAGTTGGACATACAAATATTTCAAGTGCTTCAAGACTATGAAATATTTTCGACTGTCACCAGACTTTGAATTACCTATGGCTGTCGTTTAACTTCGAAATTAGGAAGCTCGTATGAACTTTGAATCTTGTAGGCAGTGTTTTGGATGAAGTTAGAAGTTTGAAAATTCCCATGTGCAGTGAGGTTCTGGCACCCAGCAGAACTTTATTACGTCGAGCAGTGGCCGCTGACACTGCGTGGGATGCGCCTTGTGCTATTGTGTTGACGATTTGAGTCCTGTGGTCTTCATTAACTGCTACTACTGAATTCTGTCTTACTGCATATTTATTAAGAAAAGCATGGATGTCGGCAACGTCGTTATCCCGTGGGTATGAAAGTAAAACAACGCCCTCCGGGATACTAGACACCTATAGCTATTACAAACATATTTTCGTTTGCAAGATCATAAAGAGAGAGGAGCTGTCATATTGCAACTCGTGAACTTAGAACTGGTTCGATTTTACATAAAACGCGGCATGGTGATACACGAGCCGCGCGGGATTAGCCGAGCGGTCTGGGGGGCAGTACTCATAGACGGTGCGCCCGGTCCCGGCGGAGGTTCGAGTCCTCCCTCGGGGATGGGTATGCGTGTTTGTCATTAGGATAATTTAGGTTAAGTAATGTGTAAGCTAAGGGACTCATGTCGTTAGCAGTTAAGTCTCACAAGATTTCACACACATTTGAACATTTAATTTTTATTTTTTATTTTTTTTGGCGACACACGAACATCAATAAATTGTGTGAAAAATTCAAAAACAAGAGGAGTTTTGAAATTCTTGAGTTGGATACACTAAAACTAAACAATTTATTGAAAATATTAATCGGCCCCATTAAAAAGTATCAATCTTTTTGACCTATAAATCTAGTATGGCGGTAAGAGACTTACACCAGAAGATCAGCCCCTTCGCCTGTCATCATCTGAAAAAAAAAAATTTTCCATACGTCTCACTGGGAATTGTCTGTTGATGCTGCTTCACAACGCACACCGAAAGAAGTTTGTCTACAGAAAAGGAAACGTCGTTAAATGGAAATAACTTCATACTGCTTCGGAACACATCAATGCTCTCTGCCGTACGTTTTATAACTCTGGAAAGGTTATCAACGAGGTTTACAGCAGTTTACTCGACTTCTTTCTTAGTGTCTTTATAGCCTATTCGCCATTGGAGAGGAAGAGCTGTGGGTCGTAAATCAAGGTACATCACATGATGCGACATTATGTAGCAAATCCCTACAAGTTCATTCAGGCAAATTCTTTAAAAGAAATTAGCATTTCAGTCACAAAACCAACCGTCATTTAGCTTGTTCTATACGCCGCATCCGGGATTTTGGAATGAGTCGTCGTATAAGAACAATTCTGTTTTGTGGCTTATGTAACTGTTGATAGAATTTTACACTGCATTTAGGTTCCTCTATTTACATGTTACTTTCATCCACTTGCCTCAGACACGACGCCACAGATTCCGGATTAATGTCAAAGGTGCACTTAGAAGTGCAGAATAGTAGATAAATTGCTGCGGACATCACTATTTCAAACAATTAGCCTCGTTTGGTGTAAGGAGTGTAAACATTGGATGACTGAACAGAGGAAAAACGTGTGGAGTGACGAATCACGGCACACAATGTGGCGATCCGATGGCAGTGTTTTGGTAATGGCGAACGCCCGGTGAACGTAATCTGCCAGCATGTGTAGTGCCAACAGTAAAATTCGGGAGCGGTAGTGTTATGGTGTGGACGTGTTTTTCATGAAGGGGCTTCTACCCCTTGTTGTTTTGCGAGGTGGTATCACAGCAAAGGCCTACATTGATGTTATAAGCACCTTCTTGCTTTCCACTGTTGAAGAGCAATTCGAAGATGGCGACTTTCAATACGGTCGAGCACCTGTTCATAATGCACAGCATGTGGTGGTGTGGTTACACGACAATAACATCCCTGTAATGGACTGGCCTGCACAGAGTGCTGACCTGGATCCTATAGAACACCTTTGGGATGTTTCGGAACGCCGACTTCGTATCAGGCCTCACCGACCGACATCAATACCACTCCTCAGTGCAGCACGCCGTGAAGAATGGGCTGCCATTCCCCAAGAAACCTTCCAGCACCTGATTGACCGTATGCCTGCGAGTGTGGAAGCTGTCATCAAGGGTGGCCCAACACCATTCTGAATTCCAGTATTAGCGATGGAGAGCGCCACGAACTTTCAGGTTATTTTTCAGCCAGGTGTCTGGATACTTTTGATGACATAGTGTATTTTCGAAACCAGATGAATTCATCACCCATTATGTTGCTATCTTGAATTAAAAATCTATGGCAACTAAAGATCATAATAGAATAATGGGTTTCAAGTGTATCTACTCCTATGCCTACGTCACTCATTTACCAAGTACGCCACTTCAGCTTCACTTAGGCGACAAATAAATTCAGATTAACTATGTTTTCAAACTTAAAGCTCATTCTAGTAATTTCAAAGGCCAAAAGAAAATGCTTCACTCATACAGCTAAAACCTGAATGCATCATAATAATTACGATACGCCTTTATTTACCACAATTTTAAATTATGAATATTACAGACTTGCAAAATAGAAGACCAGTTCTCTAATCAGTACAACAATTGCTTTAAGGTGAGAAATGTTACAAATGATTCCACTGTCATTCTAATGTTCACCAATATTACTTTATTTTGTTATGCTAAGATGGCAGGAGGAATCAAAGAAGACATAATTAAGTCCAATATTGTTGCTACCATATTTCCATTTAAAATACAAAGGAAATCTCTTTTATATTAAAAGTATTATAAATGAAAGTAAGGTTTGCCATGCGGCAGCCTTATGGTACCACAATGCATATATTTAGACTTCGTTTCTGATACTTCGAAGTACTACATAACATGGTGAATAAGCAGACTTGAACAAGCATCTATTTTATCAGACCATTAGTTCACTGCCCATAGTGCAGGATTAACACCCACTTGATGGTAGTGAAAATAAACATTACGCTGCTAAGTCTATAAATAGATTTTCAAGCGATGTCACAGTCGATAATCAGGTAAAATGAAATGAGCATACAGCATTGTTAGTTGGGTGTCCCATAGGGGATGTTCAGGCACCTGGTGCAAGTATTTTTATGAGTCGCCTGGGCAGGGACTTGAGCGTCGATGACGCTGAGATGTTGATGAGGATAACTCATACACACAGTCTTGATCCGCCCTGGAATTGAACCGAAAGCCCCATGGACGAGTGGGAGGGGCGCTAACCACTATACCAAGAGTTCCTGATGGTGTTAGGACATCCAGTACACTATTTTTGTGAATATCTGCAATATTAAGTTGGTAACTGTGCAAAACCATTGTCAAAGCATGTGGGTATTAGGAATTAAGAAATGTGTTTACCAGTAAACCATGTAATGGTTTTGACTGTTTATTTGGGACATGCTAAAGCGTATGTGAATTTTTGGGACCAAACTCCTCGAATAAACTGCAACTATTCTAATTCAGCGTTGTCATCGATGAAATCCATAAAATCCATAATGTAGGTTTGTATTATAATTTATAGATATTCAGTACTTAACTGTTTTTAGACTTCAAGTTGTACCTGGGGTTTATAATCAAAAGTGTGGCAATTTAGAGTGTGCCGTAATTATCGTATGACAGTTAAATCTCATAGATACGCTAATGCATTAATGCGGAACAGATTTACGCCGAAGAAAACATTAGGTCGGATTTCGGCCAACAGTTGCAAATCTGATGCTTTACGCTGTTCGTATCACACTGTCATTTGACACCCCAGAACATGAGTGAACAGTATGGTTATCGGGAAGAGAGACCGTGAGCCATTAGAGAAACTGTTTTCTATTAAAAGCGGCAATTAAATTGCTGCATTGAGAGAGTATCGCTTCTGGAAGGTCTGAGGAGAGCCACAGTGTGATTCTGTGGTTAAAGAAGATGATGAATTCCTAATCACGGATGATCTTGGGGCGGAAGAAGCCGTCCTATCGAGATGGAAGTTACTGATGAAGTTGCTGATGGCGTAAGTGAGCATGCAGCATGTGTCTCGGGTAGTGCTAGTACTCATGCAGTGTCACAAGACCTGTCCATCCCATGACCGACAGTACGGAAGGTTCTGCGGCGTATATCAAACGGGTACCCGTACGAAATCCAGACGGTGCAGCAACTGAAACATAATGACCCGCAACAACGTTCTGAATTTAGTCTTCTGTTTTTTTTTTTTTTTTTTTTTTAGTACGGATCTCAGGCGATGACAAGTGGCTGGGCAGTATTCTATCGAGTGACGAGGCACATTTTGCTCTGCAAGGTGTAATGAACACATAGAACTGCCGAATTTGGGGTACTGTTAAACAGCGTATTGTGCACGAAGAGCCACTGCACTCGTCATATGTCACTCTGTTGTGTGGATTCAAAAGCACCTTTATTCTCAATCCGTTCTTCTTTGCAGAGAATAGACCCAGAGTGCTTCTCAAGTATACCATGACGTCTCCACACTATGGACATGTGCATGTAAGACATGTGATTTCTGATTTAGAAGAGCGCTCAAGTGTCGGAACCACTGTTTTAACGCAAGATGAGGCAACACCTCATGTCGCCCAGCCATTGAAAGATATGCTTAATGTGACCTCCCACGAATGTGTCATCTCCAGTGCTTTCCCAGATGTATAAGCGGCAAGCCCACTTGATCTTGATCCATTTGACTTTTGGCTCTGGGGATATCTAAAGGAACGCCTCTACCAGGGGCCCGTTCGGCATCTACCTGATGTGATGGCAGGTATGCAGGAATACGTTGCTCAGATTCCACCGGAACTGCTACGAGTAACTGTTGATGATATTGGTTTACGGATCAAGCATCTCTTCGACGTCTCCGGTGCTCTAACTAAAGAAAGTGTGTAAGTGGTGGTTCATGATAAAATCAGCATTATACCTTTCTCACTTTTTCACCATTTCTACCCACGTTCCGTTCCTAATCCATTACATATGGAAACATTACGATGCCCTTTTCTTGTATTCACAGAGCCAGATTGGCACCTGGTGACTAAACGTGTAATTAACTTTTTTTTTTCGACGTAAATCGGCTCGCTATTAACGCATTATTGAATGAGTATCTGTCAAGTTTCGCTGCCATACGATGATTGCAGACCACTCGAATTTTAGTTAGCTTAAAATAAGGTAGGGGGAGGGGGGGGGGATTATACTATCGGACAGTCTTCCTAACATTATATTTAAATTGATGAAAATTGTTTCAGATCCCTTTCATATCCAAGCAAGGAGATTGACACTCGCCTCCACTTTTCAACGGTAGAAATTATCCATGAATCATGATAGGGAATGGCTAAGGTAAGTGTTCAAAATGGTGCAAATTTGGTTGTAAATATGAAATCGACAGATGAGGACCTAAACCCTGCAGATGAAATGCGAACATTTTTCTTATTCACTGGACTCTTTTGCAAACAAAAGCAATGAACTGAAGACAAAAGAATGACTCCAGAGCTCCTTCGAAGAAAACGTGGTTTATAACAATTATTAAGACAGCACCCAAAGTACTAGATGTAGAAACGAAATAAAATGGACAGTTTTATGTGTTTATTTCCCGCGTTAGCTAAAAAAGCTTCTTCCAGAAAATTACGTCTGAAACGGCCTTGTTATTAAATAAATGTAAGATATTCCAGTGAACACGACTCATCCTGAGGGCATAGTGGAACGGATGCCTCGAATCTTGTACCTCGTCGTTATATGGTAGTAGTGCCCAGAGCATTGTAAGTAGGCTGTATAGGTTTTTTATTCGTAACGCCACGTAGCTCTGTATGAAAATCACTGGCTGTGCTGTGTGCAGTCTATGGCTGGTTTGCATTGTTGTTGGCTATTGTAGTGTTGGGCAGTTGGCTGTTAACAGCGCGTAGCGTTGCGCAGTTGGAGGTGAGCCGCCAGCAGTGGTGGATGTGGGGAGAGATGGCGGTGTTTTGAGAGCGGATGATCTGGACAGACACAGTAAATCTGTAAGACTGGATGTCACGAACTGATATATACACTATGACTTTTGAACACTATTAAGGTAAATACATTGTTTGTTCTCTATCAAAATCTTTCATTTGCTAACTATGCCTATCAGTAGTTAGTGCCTTTAGTAGTTTGAATCTTTTATTTAGCTGGAAGTAGTGGCACTCGCTGTGTTGCATGTAGTTCGAGTAACGAAGATTTTTGTGAGGTAACTGATTTGTGAAAGGTATAGTTTAATGTCAGTCGGGGCCATTCTTTTGTAGGGATTATTGAAAGTCAGATTACGTTGCGCTAAACATATTGTGTGTCAGTTTAAGCACAGTTATGTATAATTTTTCTAAGGGGACGTTTCATATGTCGACCCTTAGCCGAGGATAACTCACTGGAATCTTATGATTTTTTTTCTTGTAGTTTGTGTAATTAGTAAACAATAGCTGTTTATGGCTAGCGCGTAATTATAGAGAGAATTTCCTTTGTAGTTGCAGTTTTTCATTGTTGTACAGTAAAACATTTGTGGCATGCATGTAGATTTGCACCAAGTATTTCGCAGCTGCGCTTGCAATTAACTAGATATTATTTTCAGTGCTGTGTTAATGTGTTTTCTTATTTTGCTCTTCAAATTGTGTGTTTCTGTGTTATCGTGTGAAATATTGTGACAATAATGGCATGTGAAAAACATAACACTAGGCTCCAAAGTCAACTGAGAAATGACAGTGAAGACGAAATCTGTGTGTCAGCGCCACCGTGTAATGAATTAACTAATGTTCAAAGTAGTAATTTGGTAATTGTGCATAGGGAAATGGAGTGGGCTGCAAATAATGGTGTAGACAGTGAAACAATTAGTGAACAGGGAAGCATTACCGATCGATCGATCGGCAACAGCTCGCCTCAGGAATCCGAAATGACAGGACAGTGTCTTGCTAATACTGTAGATTCAGGTTTTGGGTCCTGACCGTTTTCTCAAATAAGTCAAGACACATTTTCTGCTTTTTTCAAAATGCGAATATTGCCGGTTCAAATGCACTGCCGAATAGCACTGAGGAACATGTTTCAGACACCAGTGCATTGTTATTACAGTTAACGCAACAAATGGGACAAAGGCTACAAAAGTGACACACAACACTTGAACAAAATCGGAAACAAATGGGACAAAATCTACAAAAGTTAGACACAGTGGAATAAAATCTTAAAAAGTTAGACGCAATGGAACAAAATCTTCAATAGTTAGACACCACGCTTGAACAAACACGTGAAGATTTAACTAATGAGTTACATAAAATCGAATCGAGATGTCAAAAAGTCCGTAATGATGTAAAAACAGATTTGTGAGCATTTCCAACCTATTTCTTTCTCGGCATGAAAATACATTACAGAATCACGAAGCAGCCATAAAAGAACTTCAAACTATTGTTCATGAAAATCTTGAGACCTTGCAAGCTAAAATTGACACAGTTGCATCTACCGATTCGGTTACGCAACCTGCAAAAACTCAGGAAAACTTAAAGGACACAGTAGATACGATTTCAACACAAATTGACACTCTGAAACTTGGATCAGAAAAACATACTGAGGAAATAAATTCACTAACGGAGAGAAAGTAGCCGATCTTTCGGATCAGTTCACTAACTTATCTAGAAAGCTGGATGATGATCTGAATGACACAACACCTGTAGCCTTTACTGACACAGAAGTGTATGAACAAATTAGAAAATTCAAACAATATCAAAATCAAATCAATACACAGTACAGAAGAGAAATCAGGGAAGAGCAAGATCAGTTGGCACAAGTAATATGAGAATTACATATTTCAGAGGACACTCGCGCTCCAATACGGGAAGAGGGACATAGAAATACGGAACAGCCACAAGATACTAACACAGGGCACTTCGGAAATTATGAAAGAAATTGGCAAGGTGCATTGAATTTTGAGATGGAACAGCCGAAACGAAGTAACAATGACCGATATGCGACTCTCCGACACGATGATTTTGACTATAAGCTGTTCTTTACTATACGTAAATTAAAAACATTTAAGAATTCTGGCAACGACATTGATCCACAAGCATGGCTCCATCAATTCTCTCATTGTTTTCCTCCCAACTGGTCATTGGAGCACAGGTTAGAATTTGTGTGGCTACTTAGAGAATGAACCAGGTGTAAGAATGTGATCGGTCATTCACGATTGTCACAGTGAAGGAGAATTTTATCATGCCTTCCTCTCAGCATATTGGTCTCAAGCTACTGGAGACCGAGTAAAACATAGCATTATAATGATGAAACATTTCGAACAATCTGAATTTTCCAGTCTTGTCCAATATTTGGAATACATGTTACACAGGAATCAGTATCTTTCAGACCCATACAGCCCCTCAGAACTCATCCGCATTTACTTAATCAAATTAGCTGGACATTTACGACATATTATTTAGTCAGGACGTTGCAAAGACGACATTGAAGCTTTTCACGGACTGTTACAAGAATTGGAAATTGACACTGACAATCGCGGAACGCGAAAATAGGAGCACAACAATTACAGGTCACATCCATCACAATTCCGCGATGAAAGAAATAATAACGGAACACGACAAGGGTATTCTTACAATGCAAATTGTGAACAAAACAGACACCACCCATATGACAACCACTGGCAGAGTAATACTTACAGAGAAAGATCGCATTTCTGTAGTAATGAATATGACAGACAATTAAAGAAACAGACAATATGGCAACCGGAACTATTATTATCACGGGAGACAGAATAACTTCAGATGCAACGGTCCACTGTGCAGTGATAATTCAGGGAGAAATTCTCCACCACTTAACCGACAAGAAAGAAACTACAGGAACTACCGACATGACGACAGACGATGTAATCATAACGACAGACCTGAATTTCAGCAGAACTGGCGGGATTCAAACAGGGCTGGGACCTCTCGGCAATGTGAATGTGTAGAAGTTAGGTCTCCTAATCCCAATAACGACGCACGCCAACAAAGGAACAGACAATGACTCGCACCGCAGGCAGCCGTGTGCGCCAGCTGGCTCAGAGAAAAATAACATAGACGCTAACCTTGAGAAAAATTCCAGTATTCCTTACCGATATACCGCATGATAATTCCGTTCCAGTTGAACCTCTGCGTACTAGGAAGAGTAAAGGATTGCACCACATTTCACATGAAAAAACGTTTATTGAGAGAGAATCTCCTTTTTAACTTTGTCTTTGCCATAAAACTTTTCACTTCACGTTACTAGTTTGCTTTGTCAGACTTAGGAACTGTTAACATGCAACAATGTTTTAAAGTTAACTATCAATTCTAGAACCTAGGGAACACATTTAGACAGTAATTACGATTGCATTGTTATAGTGAACAGATGACACAGTGTTGCTGTGTGTGTACATTCTTGCTTGTTAGTGGCACGATTACATAACGACTATAAGGCTTACATACTTAGAACATATACCAGTACTGCTAGTGAGATATTACTGCAACATTTTGGTTTACTTGAAAATGCATTATGAATAATTTAAAGTGCTTTCTGAGAGATACCAGATGACACAGTGGTTAGTTTGGCAGCTACACGACTATATCATGATGCTACTAATGTGTGACACAATTTACATGGTTGCTTTTGCGGTGTATCTGTTTTATATCTGCACAGTTTTTCTGAATTCTTCTGGAAAGGAATACATGTTTTAGTAGTAACTTTTGTGGTATAGCTACAATGAGACAGCCTTTTCTTTACCGCAGTACAGTACTTACTTCATCACGGCAATAAGCGTAACAACTACGATATCTATACGCAATGCAATTCACTTTATTACGAGGTAAGTAAGTAGATAGACTTCTACAGAACTTTGCTTACGGACGAGGATAATTACAGTACTTGGCACATTAAGTAATGACAGAGATTGTCTTACAACAAGACGCACAGTTTAGCGCTACAGTACATGTATTTGAGTGATTGATTTTGTACTTAAAACATTTATGTTTAAAAAATTTTTAATTACAATGATACAAAGGTTTTCCGTGAGACATTTCATTTCATTCCATTGCTGTAATCTGTACCACTTGAGGGTATAATTAAATTAATCCTCAGGGGGGTACACGCTTACTTTGTGTACCATGTGTTTGACAAGCACAAGGAGCCCTAGCTAATGATGTATTTGCTTATACAACTTTACACATCAGTACCATGTTTCTCTAACACATAAATTACACAGCTATCTGATCATTTAACTGAGAGAGACAGTTTTTTTTTACTACATTTGTGACACATGTTAACGCAACTACACAGTGTGATAACTTCACACTTACGAAATTGTATTTTGTCTGTACGAGGTGCATTCAAGTTCTAAGGCCTCCGATTTTTTTCCTAATTAACTACTCACCCGAAATCGATGAAACTGGCGTTACTTCTCGACGTAATTGCCCTGCAGACGTACACATTTTTCACAACGCTGACGCCATGATTCCATGCCAGCGGCGAAGGCTTCTTTAGGAGTCTGTTTTGACCACTGGAAAATGGCTGAAGCAATAGCAGCACGGCTGGTGAATGTGCGGCCACGTAGAGTGTCTTGCATTGTAGGAAAAACCCAAAAGTTACTAGGAGCCAGGTCAGGTGAGTAGGGAGCATGAGGAATCACTTCAAAGTTGTTATCACGAAGAAACTGCTGTGTAACGTTAGCTCGAAGTGCGGGTGCGTTGCCTCGGTGAAACAGCACATGCGCAGCCCTTCCCGGACGTTTTTGTTGCAGTGCAGGAAGGAATTTGTTCTTCAAAACATTTTCGTAGGATGCACCTGTTACTGTAATGCCCTTTGGAACGCAATGGGAAAGGATTACGCCCTCGCTGTCCCAGAACATGGCGAAATTTTTTTAGTGGCGGTGAATCTGTGTGCTTCCATTGAGCTGACTGGCGCTTTGTTTCTGGATTGAAAAATGGCATCCACGTCTCATCCATTGTCACAACCAACGAAAAGAAAGTCCCATTCGTGCTGTCGTTGCGCATCAACATTGCTCGGCAACGTGCCACACGGGCAGCTGCGTGGTCGTCCGTCAGCATTCGTGGCACCCACCTGAATGACACTTTTCGCATTTTCAGGTCGTCATGCAGGATTGTGTGCACAGAACCCACAGAAATGCCAACTCTGGAGGCGATCTGTTCAACAGTCATTCGGCGATCCCCCAAAAACAATTCTCTCCACTTTCTCGATCATGTCGTCAGACCGGCATGTGTGAGCCCGAGGTTCTTTCGGTTTGCTGTCACACGATGTTCTGCCTTCATTAAACTGTCGCACCCACGAACGCACTTTCGACACATCCAGAACTCCATCACCACATGTCTCCTTCAACTGTCGATGAATTTCAATTGGTTTCACACCACGCAAATTCAGAAAACGAATGATTGCACGCTGTTCAAGTAAGGAAAACGTCGCCATTTTAAGTATTTAAAACAGTTCTCATTCTTGCTGCTGGCGGTAAGATTCCATCTGCCATACGGTGCTGCAATCTCTGGGACATATTGACTATGAATGCGCCCTTATTTTAAAACAATGCGCATGTTTCTATCTCTTTCCAGTGCGGAGAAAAAAAATCAGAGGCCTTAGAACTTGAATGCACCTCGTACTTTGTGAACTGTTCATATTTTTTTCGGAACCATTGTGATACTATGAGAGCTTTGAATGATATATTTGGTATGAGATCACGATTTTTCAAGTATGATTGAGGTAGATGACAATACTGAAATGAGCAGAGAATTTATTTAGGTTTTGAAATTATTGCAGAAATCTACGACATTTTTGAGATTTGGCTGAGTTCTTATGATGTTATTATTACGATGACAATGTGTATTATACTCTTTAGGTATGTTTATGATCAATAAGCTGATGCTATATGAGGAATTTGATTATGCTACGTATTTATTATGATGTAATATTTAAGAAGTGTCGACGAATATGTATACGTGTAATAAAGGAAAGAGTGGTGAGTAGTGCTTAGGGACTTTGACTTGTGAAAAAATGTTTGAAACCAAGAATCGTACTTTAAGAGTTATGAAATGTGTGTAAATGCGTGAATATATCACAATGCCGGCGAAAATTTTTTGGACACTGTTACATTTATAAGATGTTGTTTCTACAGATTTGTAACCCAAATATTTCGAGCTGTGAAATTTTATTTGTATCAAACTGTCACTGTAGTGAAAACTGATGTCGTAAATATTTCGGTAAGGAAGGTAGGTCACCTCGACGTAATGCACTGTAAGCACCCAGCTGCGCAACAGTCACCTGTAAAGAAGCCACTAGTGTGTGCCTTTCCAAGGTACAGGTGGAGAAAAAAAGAAGCCATTACCCTCGCTATTGACATTTCTTTTTAGAAAGCATCGCAAATACGACACGCCCAAACTTGACAACATATGATTACACTGTGGAGCCCTTAATTTGTGATATTTACAAAAATGCCTAATGAAATAATAATAAACATTTTACATCTATTGTCTTTCTAGTTGAGAGATTTTTTTTTGCCTTTGGAGATGCCATTTGCCTAGTGAATGACGTTTCATATGTTGCTTTATATATATATTTGCTCATTTTGTTTAATATCTAGTCTCTAGCTGCAGCAGCATTGGTTAAAATAAAATTTAATGGATGTACTAATATAGTTATTTTATGCCTACAGATCCAGTAAATAATAATTTTATTTTGTACTTCCAAGAAAATGAGGCAACATAAACAGAAATATTCCTTCACCGGCACTGCATAAATAATTTTTTTTTACGATTTGGGAACTTGTCTGCAGACTAAGTTCTTGTGATGCATCACTCCAGGTATTAATGTGACATAGGTATTAGACATGGCCATCTTTAGTGTAATATTTTTTTCTGCTTGTGGGTTTGTCATTTTTGGATGTAATTATTGCATTTCCTGCTGCTGTTTGCCAGGCATAGTGCTACAGAATTTCGCTTTGTATTACTCTGTTAAGCCAGTTTTACTACTGATTTATTTTTCTTGTTGCTGCGCATTGGCTTATATTAGGTGTAATGTTGCATTTGCTTTGCTAATTCAGATATACTGCTGCTTGCTTTGCCAATTTGCATTTTTTTGTCAATGCTGTTTCTGTTAATTGTTTTGTGCTGCTGCATTGCCTCATCCCTTAGTTTATGCATCTGAACTCAGTAGATTTAAGTTAGCTTAAGAGTGGGTAGACTACATAAGAAACTAACTATGAAGAATAGTGATAGAATGCATTGAGAAGTTACATGAAAAATATTTGGGCAAAAATGAGTATTGTACAACGAGAAAAATTTATTTAGAAAGAGAATATTAACAAAACAGTAGGGTTTAGGGACAACAGGTATACATCGCACCTTTTGGAAATAATGAACTATGGGAGATCGCCAAGAAAATTTGATTTGCAAATAAAATATTACAACTACCGCAGTAAAACAAACCCTGTCCATTCCTTTTGTGTTAGACTGCTATGAGTTTGTGTACCCTTGTGTATTTGTGTTCTTCCTGTCTCTGTGTACTGTTTCATAGAAATTTTTTCTTTTCTAATACTAAGCTACATGTCACTATGATGAGGAATACTGTTATCCTCAAATATAATTTGCATTAATACTATATTATTTACTTTGTAAATATGTTTAGACATTATTTATTCTGTTTTGTTTTAATGCTCACGTGTGAAGTTGATGTTTCGAAAGTTAGTCAGCCCTTTTATATAGTTACTTATGTCATAATTCCTGTAACACTAATGTGTATATTTATTTCTATTCTTTTGTAAAGCCTGTGTTACAGCAAATGTTATCTGCACTGTGATGTTCTTTAATGATGTATTTTGTACCTTTGTAATTGTATTCTTATGTTGTAAATTTATAATTGTGTAGACACCAGTTCTTCAAATTAAGTTACATTTCACTACACATGTTTCTGTTGGTCATAGTATATGCACAATAGATGAGAAGTTGGACTGTTAGTGTTTGCACGTGTGTTGATAATTCAGCAAGGGATTGGTTAACAGCATTGGACATTTCAAAAAGGACATTTCAAAAAAAAAAATTGTGAGTTCACAAATGGTGGTTTATGGACTTGCAATTTTTTTTCTCTCTTTTCTCCATCAGTCTACTGACCGGTTTGATGCGGCCCGCCACAAATTCCTTTCCTGTACTAACCTCTTCATCTCAGAGTAGCACTTGAAACCTATGTCATCAATTATTTGCTTGACGTATTCCAATCTCTGTCTTCCTCTACAGTTTTTGCCATCTACAGCTCCCTCTAGTACTATGGAAGTCATTCCCTCATGTCTTAGCAGATGTCCTATCGTCCTGTCCCTTCTCCTTATCAGTTTTTTCAACATATTCCTTTCCTCTCTGATTCTGCATAGAACCTCCTCATTCCTTACCTTATCAGTACAGCTAATTTTCAACATTCGTCTATAGCACCACATCTCAAATGCTTCGATTCTCTTCTGTTCCGGTTTTCCCACAGTCCATGTTTCACTACCATACAATGCTGTACTCCAGACGTACATCCTCAGAAATTTCTTCCTCAAATTAAGGCCAGTATTTGATATTAGTAGACTTCTCTTGGGCAGAAATGCCTTTTTCGCCATAGCGAGTCTGCTTTTGATGTCCTCCTTGCTCCGTCCGTCATTGGTTATTTTACTGCCTGGGTAGCGGAATTCCTTAACTTCATTGACTTTGTGACCATCAGTCCTGATGTTAAGTATCTCGCTGTTCTCATTTCTATACTTCTCACTACCTTCGTCTTTCTCCGATTTACTCTCAAACGATACTGTGTACTCATTAGACTGTTCATTCCGTTCAGCAAATAATTTAATTCTTCTTCACTTTCACTCAGGATAGCAATGTCATCAGCGACGCGTATAATTGATATCCTTTCACCGTGTATTTTAATTTCACTCCTGAACTTTTCTTTTATTTCCATCATTGCATCCTCGATGTACAGATTGAAGAGTAGGGGTGAAAGGCTACAGCCTTGGCTTACACCCTTCTTAATACGAGCACTTCGTTCTTGATTGTCCACTCTTATTATTCCCTCTTGGTTGTTGTACATATTTTATATGATCCATCTCTCCCTATAGCTTACCCCTACTTTTTTCAGAATCTCGAACAGCTTGCACCATTTTATATTGTCGAACGCTTTTTCCAGGTCGACAAATCCTATGAAAATGTGTTGATTTTTCTTTAGCCTTGCTTCCATTATTAGCCGTAACGTCAGAATTGCCTCTCTCGTCCCTTTACTTTTCCTAAAGCCAAACTGATCGTCACCTAGCGCATTCTCAATTTTCTTTTCCATTCTTCTGTATATTATTCTTGTAAGCAGCTCCGATGCATGAGCTGTTAAACTGATTGTGCGATAATTCTCGCACTTGTCAGCTCTTGCCGTCTTCTGAATTGTGTGGATGATGCTTTTTCAAAAGTCAGATGGTATATCGCCAGACTCATATATTCTACACACCAACGTGAATAGTCGTTTTGTTGCCACTTCCCCCAATGATTTTAGAAATTCTGATGGAATGTTATCTATCCCTTCTGCCTTATTTGACCCTAAGTCCTCCAAAGCTCTTTTAAATTCCGATTCTAATACTGGATCCCCTATCTCTTCTAAATCGACTCCTGTTTCTTCTTCTATCACATCAAATCTACACCCTCATAGAAGCTTTCAATGTATTCTTTCCACCTATCTGCTCTCTCCTCTGCATTTAACAATGGAATTCCCGTTGCACTCTTAATGTTACCACCGTTGCTTTTAATGTCACCAAAGGTTGTTTTCACTTTCCTGTATGCTGAGTCTAGCCTTCCGACAATCATATCTTTTTCGATGTCTTCACATTTTTCCTGCAGCCATTTCGTCTTAGCTTCCCTGCACTTCCTATTTATTTCATTCCTCAGCGACTTGTATTTCTGTATTCCTGATATTCCCGGAACACGTTTGTACTTCCTCCTTTCATCAATCACCTGAAGTTTTTCTTGTGTTACCCATGGTTTCTTCGCAGCTACCTTCTTTGTACCTATGTTTTCCTTCCCAACTTCTGTGATGGCCCTTGTTAGAGATGTCCATTCCTCTTCAACTGTACTGCCTACTGCGCTATTCCTTATTGCTGTATCTATAGCGTTAGAGAACTTCAAACGTATCTCGTCATTCCTTAGTACTTCCGTATCCCACTTCTTTGCGTATTGATTCTTCCTGACTAATGTCCTCAACTTCAGCCTACTCTTCATCACTACTATATTGTGATCTGAGTCTACATCTGCTCCTGGGTACGCCTTACAATCCAGTATCTGATTTCGGAATCTCTGTATGACCATGATGTAATCTAATTGAAATCTCCCCGTATCTCCCGGCATTTTCCAAGTACACCTCCTCCTCTTGTGATTCTTGAACAGGGTATTAGCTATTACTAGCTGAAACGTGTTACAGAACTCAATTAGTCTTTCTCCTCTTTCATTCCTTGTCCCAAGCCCATATTCTCTTGTAACTTTTTCTTCTACTCCTTCCCCTACAACTGCATTCCAGTCGCCCATGACTATTAGATTTTCGTCGCCCTTTACATACTGCATTACCCTTTCAGTATCCTCATACACTTTCTCCATCTGTTCATCCTCAGCTTGCGACGTCGGCATGTATACGTGAACTATCGTTGTCGGTGTTGATCTGCTGTCGATTCTGATTAGAACAACCCGGTCACTGAACTGTTCACAGTAACACACCCTCCGCCCTACCTTCCTATTCATAACGAATCCTACACCTGTTATACCATTTTCTGCTGCTGTTGATATTACCAAATACTCATATGACCAGAAATCCTTGTCTCTCTTCCACTTCACTTCAATGACCCCTACTATATCTAGATTGAGCCTTCGCATTTCCCTTTTCAGATTTTCTAGTTTCCCTACCACGTTCAAGCTTCTGACATTCCACGCCCAGACTCGTAGAACGTTATCCGTTCGTTGATTATTCAATCTTTTTCTCATGGTAACCTCCCCCTTGGCAGTCCCCTCCCGGACATCCGAGTGGGGCACTATTCCGGAATCTTTTGCCAATGGAGAGATCATCATGACACTTCTCCCATTACAGGCCACATGTCCTGTGGATAGACGTTACATGTCCCTAATGCAGTGGTTTCCATTGCCTTCTGCATCCTCATGTCGTTGATCATTGCTGATTCTTCCGCCTTTAGGGGCAATTTCCCACCCCTAGGACAAGAGTGTCCTGAACCTCTATCCACTCCTTCGCCCTCTTTGACAAGGCCGTTGGCAGAATGAGGCTGACTTCTTATGCCGGAAGTCTTCGGCCACCAATGCTGATTATTCGATGGTGTTTGGGCACCTGCACAGTCGCAGGAGATGGCTGCTGCCCGTCTCTACAAGGACTGCAGTGGGTCTGCACCGCTGGTGGCCCACCAATACCATACACTCTACCAGGACTTCAGTGGGTCTGCTCTGTGATGACCTACCTACCAATATTCTTCAAAACTTCGACTGACTCTGCTGTGGGTTTGCTCTGTTGCGGCCGATTACCTGTCTGCATGTCAAGAGTCAGCACTGTCATTCCATTGGCAGGACAACACTGCTTCTTCAAAACTGCATGGAGATCTACTACTTCCATGTGCATTTTCTTTTATTGCTCAGACTTTGAGAAAAACACTGCAATTTTACTGTGGTGGGTGATCGGAACTGTCTTTATGGACTGTATCAATAAGTGTGTGCATTTGATATTTTTGTTACTGTAACTGTGAAAAATTTTTCAAATCTGTATTGGCCATGGGCCAAAACTATTTGTAAATTTTTTTGTGGGGAGCATGGGGGCTATGTAAGTAGGCTGTACAGGTTTTTTTATTGGTAACGACACGTAGCGCTCTGTATGAAAATCACTGGCTGTGCTGCGTGCAGTCTATGGCTGGTTTGCATTGTTGTTGGCTATTGTAGTGTTGGGCAGTTGGCTGCTAACAGTGCGTAGCGTTGCGCAGTTGGAGCTGAGCCGCTAGCAGTGGTGGATGTGTGGAGAGAGATGGCGGTGTTTTGAGAGCGGATTGGACAGAGACAGTAAATTTGAAAGACTGGATGTCATGAACTGATATATATATATATATATATATATATATATATATATATATATATATATATATATATATATAATGACTTTTGAACACTATTAAGGTAAATACATTGTTTGTTCTCTATCAAAATCTTTCTTATGCTAACTATGCCTATCAGTAGTTAGTTTGAATCTTTTATTTAGCTGGCAATAGTGGCGCTCGCTGTATTGCAGTAGTTCGAGTAACGAAGATTTTTGCGAGGTAAGTGATTTGTGAAAGATATAGGTTAATGTTAGGCAGGGTCATTCTTTTGTAGGGATTATTGAAAGTCAGATTACGTTGCACTAAAAATATTGTGTGTCAGTTTAAGCACAGTCATGTATAATTTTACTAAGGGGACGTTTCATAGCATGTTTCAGCCCATTAATTCCTGCCTCGCTCTCTAGCTCCTGGGGGCCACGGTCTGTCCCTTCTGGCCCCCATCCCAGGGTTGGCAGGCTGAAAGCAGAGCCAAGGGCAGCAGGGTTAGGGCCGAGCCGGAGCTCTGTGCCCTCAGCTCCCAGCTGCACCAATCGAGCCATCTGGCTCTGCTTTATACGCGTGCGTCAGTCTTAGGGGGAGAAAATACAGAACTTCCTACATCGTGTACAAACTGATTGCCCTATATTCCAGTGGATTCTACATTGGGATTATCAGGGATTCCCTCCTATAAATAATCAAAGCCTCTCATTTCGTCAATATGGACTGGGTTTTTGCTGTTTGTAAATTGAGAATCCATCCAGAGTAACGATGTTACGTTCTTCTACACAACATCTTCTGTTCTAATCTACCTATGCAGATACTGTGACTAGCGGGGTGTAAAATCAATTTAAAAAATCCTACAATGGTGATAACACAAGCTCAGTAATTCTGAAACCACTGTCAACTTGCCGCTATATCTTTAATCGAAATAAAGTAGGGTAAACGAAGCGTGTCAACAGTAAGACAGAATCTAACGCAGCAGACCGGTATGCAATTCAGCGTACTGGGGATATACTAGTGACAGGAAATGAGCTCCGTATACTGGCTTTAAAGTAGCCAACGACCCCTGTCATGTCATTCTCAAACTCGTCGTCGCCGTGTACTTGTAGACATGACTCGTGAGTCTCCGCCACTTCAACACATGACTTGTAGTTGTAATTTGGCGCAAGTGGACTCGATTCGAGAACACGAGTTCCCCGGTGTAACCGCAGACTCGTATCAGTCCTGCTATATGTGGGACCTTTCTGAAAGAAATATCACCACGCGACCTCTACAGTCGCATGTTCGAATCCTGCCTCGGGCATGGATGTGTGTGATGTCCTTAGGTTAGTTTGGTTTAAGCAGTTCTAAGTTCTAGGGGACTGATGACCAAAGAAGTTAAGTCCCATAGTGCTCAGAGCCATTTGAACCAAAGAAATATCCGCCATTAGACTGTAAATCACTATTCATTTGTTTCGCAAAATAAGGATTTCGGCCTTATAGCCATTCTGAGGTGCAGGTTGAAATTTCAGTGTCCGACCTTCCCAAAAGACAGAAGCTACGAGGGTAAGTGAAAAAAATATGTAAGGTTTTCATTTAAATAGTATTTATTGTGCAGAAGTGGTACAAAGCTGTATTACGTTTCAACATAATCTCCCCCACGCTCAGCGACAAGCGCTTACAAAGTGCATAAATTCCTTTAGAAAAATATTTTTTTGGTGGTCCGCGCAACCACTAATGCACCGTGTGGCATACCTCTTCATCAGAACGGAACCTATTTTCTCCCACTGCGTCTTTGAGTGGTCCAAACATATGGAAATCACATGGGGCAAGGTCTGGTGAGTATGGTGGATGAGGAAGACGCTCAACATGCAGGTCTGTGATTATTGCAACTGTTGTACGGGCCGTGTGGGGCCTTGCATTGTCATGTTGCAAAATGACACCTGCTGACAGCAATCCACGTCGCTTTGATTTGATTGTAGGCCGCAAAAGATTTTTTAGGAGATCTGTGTATGATGCACTGGTGACAGGGCTCCTCTAGCCATGTAATGCTCCAAAATGACGGCTTTTTCGTCCCAAAGAGCGTGTTAACAGTAAGACAGTTGAAACAGAACCTACACAGAACCCCCAGTGGGTCCACAACTCTTTTGTGGATACATGTGTGGCGAGCACGGGGCCCAGAGCCATTGCAGCCTTCTTTCTCTCCAAGCCTGCATTTCCTTTCCCTTCCCTTCCCACCCTTTCCCCTCCTTGCTCCTTTCCCCTCCTTGCTCCTTTCCCCTCCTTGCTCCTTTCCCCTCCTTGCTCCTTTCCCCTCCTTGCTCCTTTCCCTTCCTTGCTCCTTTCCCCTCCTTGCTCCTTTCCCCTCCTTGCTCCTTTCCCCTCCTTGCTCCTTTCCCCTCCTTGCTCCTTTCCCCTCCTTGCTCCTTTCCCCTCCTTGCTCCTTTCCCCTCCTTGCTCCTTTCCCCTCCTTGCTCCTTTCCCCTCCTTGCTCATTTCCCCTCCTTGCTCCTTTCCCCTCCTTGCTCCTTTCTCCTCCCTCTCTTGGTGTCCCTGCTTATGTTGGCCTCGCTATCCTCCTGGTTCTGTTGGTTTTCCAATTCGGCTTTGTTGCATAATCATCTCCTTTTGGCATTCCTTGGTCCCCCTCTGGGGTTTGACTTCCATTACAAAATTTCGCCTCCGTTGTGAGCCGTTTGGGGAAGAGCACCTTACCTAGTGTCTCCGAGGTGCGCCCTCCTAGTACATTCCACCTTTCCTTTCATGTGTTCTCTGATGCTAGGGTGCATAGCCAGCACGGTAGCCAGCCCGTGTTGTAGGGTCGCTATGTACCCTTTTGGTTGAGCCCCCTGAACACACAGGGATCACACTTCTGATACCTGAGCTGTGACCTCCTCATGCATGCCTTGCAGTGGTTGCTCGTCATCCTGGAGCATCGGAACTCCCGGCAATGGCCGCCGTGCCAGACGGCCCTTTTGCTGTGGCTGGGTGGCGCCCGTGAGGAGAGCCCCTGATCGGAGTGGGTGGTATCAGGGTGGACGCTATGCAAATGAAACGCATATGGGTCCAGAACTCTGGCCGTTCTTCTGCGGCCGTCTCTCTGTGTGGAACTGATTCCTCAAGTGTTGCTTCTCTTGCCCCTTTGGCCTTCCCTTCCATGGCTAACCCCTGGAAGAGGGTCAGGCCCGTCGTCTAGGGACAAAACCTTTCCCCCATTATCTAGTTTGCGCCAGGACTGATGGAGATACTTTCACCAGTGTCAAACCTTTATTCTTTGTGGAACACATTGAAGACAAGTTCGGCGAAGTGGACTCCCTGAGCAAGATGCTGTCGGGTTCGTTGCTGATAAAAACTACTTCAGCTGCCCAATCGCTTAACCTACACAGAGGCCCGTAAGAAATATGCACGACTTCACCATGTGTCCATGACATCTAGTTACAGCTTGGTTACATCTTCACCCCTTCCTCCCCCTTCCTTACCCCCATCCCGGACCCCTCTCCTCCCCTTGTCCCCTGTAGCTCCACAAACTTCTCCTATGTGTGCTGCTCCCTATCCGCAGCCGAAGAAGTGTCCCAATCCATCGACGTCTGCCAGTCAAGGGCGCCTCTCCCCGGATGCCTCTTCTCGGCACTTTGCAGGCCAAAGATCTGCTGCTGCGCGACGACCGCGAGGGCCGCGGTCTGTCGGCCCCCAGGTCGCCTGGTCTCTTTCTGTTCCTGATCTTGCTGCAGCTGGCTCCTTTATGCAACACAGTCCGCCTCAATCTCAGCCAGAAAAAAAGAAGAAACATAAGTCTCGGGACAAAGAGCCTCTGGTGTCACTGGAAGTCTCTTCCCCGACTTCACAACCGGATTCTGACCTGTCGTTCATGGATGTCGCCCCCTCCTTGTTGGTGATGGGTGGGGATCCAGAGGTATGACTGGCTTTAGCGTGTTCATCCCCCATTTATACCATCGTTCTGTGGTTCTCCAATGGAATTGTAATGGATACTATCGTCACCTTCCGGAATTGCCATGCCTTCTTTCGTCCTACTCTGCAGCTTGTGTGGTTCTCCTGGAATCTCATTTTACTGATGCTCACTCACCGACCCTCCGTGGGTTCCGTATTTTCTATCGAAATCGGGTCGGACCCCTTGGGCCTTCTGGTGGCGTTTTTACGTTGGTCCATACAGACATTGCTAGCACGTGGATTCCTCTTCAAACTACATTGGAAGCGGTTGCTGGTAGGGTCCACTTAGACTCTGCAGTCACAGTTTGCAATCTTTACCTCCCTCCTGATAGGACTCTTACACCTGCCGCCTTAACCACCCTTCTTCAGCAACTTCCTCCTCCCTTCCTCCTCCTTGGGGTTTTAATGCTCATCAACCTTTGCGGGGTGTGCTTTCCATCTAGACGAGGACTTCTTATAGACCGATTTGTTGCTGACCACGACATGTGCCTTCTTAATGATGGCTCCCCTACTCCTTTCAGTGCCGGTCATGGTACCTTTTCTGCCATTGATATTTCTCTTTCTTCTCCCTCTCTCCTCTCTTCATTACACGAGTCGCCACACGACGACCTTTGTGATAGTGATAATTTCCCGTTGATTATCACGCTAGCTTCCCGCTCCCCGATGGACAGATTACCTCGTTGGTCTTTCCAACGCGCCGATTGGCCTCTATACACTGCACAGGTCGTGTTTTCTCCCTCTTTGTCGGGTTGTATTGATGACGTCCTACGTTACGTGTCTGACACGATTGTTCGCGCTGCTAGCCTTGCTGTCCCGCACTCATCTGGACCATTTCGTCGCTGGCAAGTCCCGTGGTGGAGTACGCCCATTGCCATTGCCAACCGTGATCGCCGTCGAGCTATTCAACACTTTAAGAGGCACTCATCCGTAGCCAGCCTTACTACCTATAAACGCCTTCGCGCTAAAGCCTGTTATTTAATCAAACAGAGCAAGCGGATATGTTGAGAACGATTCGTGTCTTCCCTAGGTTCTACTGTCCCTCTGTCAGGGGTATGGGCTACACTTCGCTCTCTCCAAGGTTGCCATCGGCAGTCCACCCTCCCAGGCCTTCACCTCCCAGATGGCATTTGTACGGACCCATTAGTTCCTGCAGAACATCTTGCGACCCATTTTGCAGTGGCATCAGCGTCAGCCTCCTATCCAGCTGCTTTCCTTCATCAAAAACAGCGGCTGAAGCTTCCACCTTATGTTTCACCCCTTGTGAGTCAGAATCTTACAACGAACCTTTTACTGAATGGGAATTCCTTTCTGCTCTATCTTCTTCTCATAATTCGGCCCCTGGCCCAGATTCCATTCATAACCAACTGCTTCAACATCTCACTGCTCCACAACGGCAACATCTTCATTGGGTGTTCAACTGGATCTGGCTCCAGTGTGACTTCCCTTCTCAGTGGAGGGATAGCATTGTGTTTCCTGTCCTTAAGCCTGGTAATAACACCCTATCTGTTGACAGCTATCGGCCAATTAGTTTGACCAATGTTGTTTGTAAGTTAATTCAACGGATGGTAGCCCGTCGGCTCAATTGGGTCCTCGAATCTCGGGATCTATTGTCCCCTTACCAGTGTGGCTTTCGAGAGGGGCGATCTCCAATCGATCATTTACTTCGCTTGGAATCCGCAGTTCAGCAGGCTCTTTCCCAGCGCCGCCATTTGGTTGCAGTGTTTTTTGACCTTCGCGAGGCCTATGACACGTCCTGGCGCCATCACATCTTACTTACCCTTCATTACTGGGGTCTTTGAGCCCACTCCCGATTTTTATCCGCCAGTTCTTGATCCATCGGTCATTCAGAGTTCGAGTTGGTACTGCTTTTAGTTCACCACGGACTCAGGAGACTGGCATCCCACAGGGTTCTGTCTTGAGTGTCTTTCTTTTCCTCATTGCTATCGGTGGACTTGTGGCCTCTGTCGGTCCCTTGGTCGTCCCTGCCATGTATGTGGATGATTTCAGCATTTGGTTTAGTTCCTCCTCGATGACATCTGCAGAACGGCAGCTCCAGGTGGTTATACGGCGTGCCTCTGCATGGACCCTCTCACACAGGTTTCAATTCTCTCCTTTAAAATCGCGAGTGGTCCACTTCTGTCGCCATACTACGATCCACCCTGACCCAGAGCTCTATCTCGCTGCACAACGATTGCCTCACAGTTTCGTTTCCTGGGTCTCGTTTTCGACAGCAAGCTCACTTGACTGCCCCATATCAGACTCCTGAAGGTAGGATGTTCCTGTAAACTCAATGTCCTTCGCTTCCTTGCCCACTCCTCTTGGGGTGCAGACTGTTCCCTCCTCCTCCGTCTTGATCGTGCTCTAGTTCTGTCTCGTTTGGACTATGGTTGTCCAGTTAATGGTTCAGCTGCTCCTTCCACACTGCACGTACTGGATCCAGTCCACCAACGTGGTATCCGTTTGGCCACCGGTGCCTTCCCGACTAGCCCTGTTGATAGTCTCCTGGTTGAAGCTGGGATCCCCCTCCTTTCTGTTCGGCGGTCCCAGCTTCTGGTGTCTTATGCACTCACTATCCGTTCATCCTTGCTATTCTATTCTATCCTGTTCCCAGACCATGGACGTCGCCCACCCGACTCCCACCCTCGGCCAGGTTTACCGGTTGGGCTGCGCCTTGCGTCTCTTTGCCGTGATTTTCAGCTTCCTTCTTTGTCCTGTCTTCCTCGCTCCCTCCCCTCCACCCCTCCTTGGTTAGTTCCTCGGCCTCGAATTCGGATGCATATCCGCCGAGGTCCGAAAGTTTCCATCCCCCCCCCCCCCCCGTGGTGTTCCGTTCCTTTTTCCGCCAAATTTTATGGGAGTTTCGGGATGCTGTTGTTTTTTACACTGATGGCTCTAAACCTGCTGATCATGTTGGGTATGCCTTCACGTCCTCTGTTGGAACGGAAAGTCATCTGCTGCCACCTACATGTTGGGTGTTTACTGCGGAATTGATGGCAATTTCCCGGGCCCTTACCTTTATTATACAGTCCCAACACAACCGCGTTTTGTTATGTACGGACTCAATGAGTGGCCTTCTTGCTATTGACCGGTGTTTTTCGCGCCATCCCTTGGTCTCTGCCATCCATGACCATCTCGCTGATATTCACCATGCTGCTTGTTCCATTGACTTCCTTTGGGTCCCTGGCCATGTGGGTATCCCAGGTAATGAGCTCGCTGATCGTTTGGCTGGGGGAGCATTTACTTACACCCCCCCCCCCCCCCCCCGTTTTCTGTAACCCCTCCTGCAGCGGATTTACGGCTTCACATCAAATCCCACTTTGCACAGTCATGGGCCAATTCTTGGTAGGCTACTCACCTGTCTAATCAACTTCGTGCAATTAAGGTGACATCAGGCCCGTGGCGTTCTTCCTTTCGCGGTGGTGAGTCAATTGGACTTGCCACGAGCAACAGATTTTTCATAATTAATTAACTTTACAATCACAGAATATTTAACAGATGTATAAGTGCAGAACATGAAATAAAATATAGTGCACACACACTGAGTACAGAACATATCAAGCAATGGCAAAATGTATACACAATGAGTATAAAACATATTAACAAATGGCAAAAGTGCACATGCGCTGTAGTTCAGAACATATCAGCAAATCACAAAATGTATAAGCAATGAATACAAATCATGTTAACAAATTGACGAAAGTGTACACGCACTGTAATACAGAACATATCTGGGATTTACAAAATGTATACATTAACAAATGGCATAGAGTGCACACGCACTGTAAAACTCTGTAATATATATATTTTTTTTATAACAAATAAACATACCAAGGAGTGAAATAAAGTGCACACGCACTATAGAAGTCTTTAGTATTTATAGGACAACTGATCTTGTTAACAAATGAAAGAAAGTGCACATGCACTGTATATGTCTTTTTCATTTTACAAGAATTAGGAAGGGAATGGAAAGTATTGCGTCATGGTTGTAGCACTTTAGGTTGCACGCAGCTGCACTGAAAGTCCATATCTTTCTACAGAAGCACAACACGTAGTGAGACAATCTTAAGCTCTTTCCCTTGAAGTATTAATCAGTGTAGCCAAGACACTGAAATGTCGTAATAATATTCCGTGCTATCATTTTGGTAGTACACTAGGTACACCAAACAGTGGATCCATAATAACATCTCCATCGCTCAAGGTGGTCTACAGAATGTCGTGTCAACACCATGTTCTTGTAAAGTAGACCAACGTAGAATTAGTGCAAAAACCAAATATAGTGCTCCATGATCATGAGGATAGACAGGACAAATGGATATTGCAGTAATTTCTGGTAATTAGGTCAGAAGGTAAAGAACATTCTGTCACATAGTAGTCTTCATTGAGAATTACACTAGTCTAACAACTGATTTGAGTAACTGGTGGCCCAGTTACTGAACATTTCTTTACCATGTATGTAGTATTACAGAATAATGTTCATAAATTATCTGAATATAATAATTATTGGCACTCATTGCCCAGTTACAAATAATCAGAATTCATCATTCAAAACAGAAGCTAATGAATGGCATGGTATTAACATAATTCAGTTAATTATAGTAGTCATTCGCACTCATTGGCCATCTTATTATAATAATCAGTGGCATTCATTGGCCAGTTACAAAGCATTTTTTTCTGTATTATTCAGAAGTCATTATTGAAGTGACATACTATTCAGAGCTGATCAGTATTACTCACAACTCTCTTAAACTAGTAGTATTATTTGGGACTGGTAATTCCTTTGTTTGTTTTTGAGTTATTGCTGCAAATGAAGATGTGTAACGTCATTCGTCATGAGTTAGCTGTAGCAAGGTTATGAAACAAGTAGAGTATATGTGATCACATTAATAAACGACATAGGTCTAATAAACAACTATTTATACCACATTAATTTCATGAATAATTTCTCCTGAAAAATATACAAAATGGATTATGAAACTGAAAGAAGAAATGCATATTATGCTGAAAAGTAGTGAACTTCGAATTAACAGGTAGTGAAATGTGTATAGAAATATGTTCTCTAGCTGTCCTTTCCAAAACCTTCAGTCATCATACCATACGATATAAACATACTGTCAAAACGAACTGCAACAAATACTTAAATAACTACATAGCATCTCTTAACTAACAGTAAATATATAAACTTCATCATAATTTTCATCTGCAAAGAAAAACTTCATTATCCATAGTAGCATATTCTTCATCAATATTCATCACCATTCACCATCATCTGCAAAAAGAGTCACATCATTATTCATTATATAACTATTCCTTATTTATATCATATTTCATCACTAAAACTAAGATGGGGAGTTCTGTCTGACAGCCTGCATCAATCGCCTCGTATTCTGAAAGAAAAATTTACTTAAGACTGCTATTCTACGATGTGTATAGTATATTCTTGTTAATGCTTGTTAATTCTGATCCATTTACTCTTCATCACGAGGTATTGCATCCTCTTTCGTTCATTCCGAAGGTGAAATTCCCATTTCTGTTTAATTTATTTCGTTTACACGCTATTTCTTTCTGAAAATGATGAACAAAGATTAATGTCTTGCATTTAATTCATATACCCATTAGATAAAAACTGGTTTATAGTAACATAATTGAGCATACGGCATAGCATGACAGAAAACGTAATATGTCAAACATTGACAGTGTTCAGAAGCAAAAATGTACAGTGTTTCACAATGTAGCAGCAAAAAAAAAAGAAAAAGTAAAGTAGTCACGATGTTTAGCTATCATAAGGCAAAATGTTAAAGTCAACTGGTGTTTGTTATATCTTAAATATTTCGTAGTACATACAAACAAAACAGGAAAACAATCATACATACATAAAAATGGAAAATTTGCACGGTGTAGGGTGCATAACGACAGGAAATGTGATCTTGTTTGTGTACAGCTTGTTTGTTGTGTAGTTAATAGAGGCGAGAATTGAAGAGCTTAAAAGAGAAAATTTGATAAAATTAATATATCACTAGATAGAATTGCATAATTATTCGTAATATACGTAATTTTATCTGCAAAATGTGTAACGACAAGAAAAGCGACCTGGTAACCTTACCTTGCTGGGCACTTGCCAAGAAAAAAAAGCGATAATAATCAGTATGTAGTCACATAAATATAATTGCATAAGTGGTCATAAAATGCGTAAGTTCACCTGCAAATATCTGCACGGTCTGATGTGTAACGACAAAAAAAGCGACCTGCTAACCTTACCTTGCCGGGCACTTCCCAAGGAAAAAAATACGACAATCATCAGACAGTACTCACATAAATATAATTACATAAGTTGTCATAAAAAATGTGTAAGTTCATCTGGAAATATATGCACGGTCTGACGCGTAACGACAAAAAAAAAGCGACCTGCTAACCTTACCTTGCCGGGCACTTGCCAAGAAAAAATGCGATAATCGTCAGAATGTGTTCATGTGGATATAATTGCATAAGCGGTCATAAAAATTTTGGAAATGTCATTACAGTGTGATAAATCATAAAGTATTTTCATTCAATAAAAGGTTTGACGTTCGACACGTGGTTGTTCCCTTTGGTTTTTCTGGTTCTCAAAGTTTCGACGTGTACTACATTGAGGTGAGGAATGCTGCGAATCCGATATGGACCTGCGTATAGAAGTTCAAATTTGCTGAACATACCTTTTCCTCTATTCGATAAGTAGTGTGTACGTACTAATATCTTCTGTCCAATGTGAAATTCACGGCGTGTACAAACCTGTTTTTGCTGTCTTCTCTGGCGCTCTGCGGCACGTTTGATGTTGTTCAGCGCAATGTCAATTATTTCATGGTGGCGTAGTCGACGAGATGTAGGAAAGGTTACTAATTCTTTAATTTTGTTAGGTAGTTCAACATTTTTCAGTATAACAGACGGAGATAGCATGGTAGATTCATGGAATTAATTACATCTTGGAATGAGAGTATGTGTATGTCCCAATCAATATGTTTTTATGGCAGTAAATTCTACACAGTTTACCAATTCCTTTCATTAATCGTTCACAAGGGTTCGAAGAAGCATGGTACCTGGATATATATATATCGGAGAAATGTTTCTAGCTCGTAACATACGTGTCCATATAGCAGATCGAAACTGTGGTCTATTGTCGGAAATTACTTTCAACACATGCCCTACATGAAATAGAAAATGTTTTACAAATGCTTTCGAAACAGTTTTAGCAGTAGCTTTGCGTAACGGAGTGAAGGTAACAAATTTTGACGTGAGTTCAACAGCGACAAAGATGTAGCAAAAACTTCTATTAGTTCTGGGAATCTGACCAAAAATGTCTACAGCAGCCATATGTCTCAATTTAACAGGTACTATGGGATGTAATAGATGAATTTGTGAAGTCGTATCTGATTTAGCTTTCTGGCAGATTTTACATGACGCTAAAACTCGTCGTATAAGTTTCTCCATGTTGGTAAAATAACAGTTCTGTCTCAGTATAAGAAAACACTTTCTGGCTCCGTAATGTGCGTAACTTAAATGAGTATATCAGATTAATTCGTTAACAAGTTCATCAGGAATGCATAATAACCAATTGTTGCTGTCAGGATGAGAGCGGCGAAACAGAATGTCATTGCGTACAGTGTAATGGTTACTAATGGTAACATTATTCCTATCTTGCCATAGGTGTTTGATTTCTTTCCATATGTTGTCTTTACTCTGCTCTTGTGCTATGTCTTGTAATGACGACGAAATGAAATATTCAAATGCAACTTGTTGAATGTACATGACGCTGAAATTTGCTTTGCAGAAGTTGATTGCGATGTTTTGCTGATTGTTGCTGAGAGAACGGGATAGTGCATCTGCTACAATATTTTGTGTGCCGGGAATGTGAACAATTGTAAAATTAAATTCCTGCAAATAAAGTTTCCATCTACTTAATCTGTCGTGTGTAAATTTAGCCGAAAGTAAAAATTGTATCGGTCTGTGGTCTGTGTAAACGGTGGTATGTCTTCCATAAAGAAAATGCCTAAATCTGGTAAAAGCCCATAGAACACATAATGTTTCAAGTTCTGTAACAGAATAATTGCGTTCAGCAGGTGACAGAGTACGACTCGCAAAGGCGATGTTTTTAATTACTGTAGAACCACCATCAATTTCCTGAAAAATGTGTACGCCTAAAGCAGTGTTAGAACTGTCGGTGGCAATGGAAAAATTTCTGGTAAGATCTGGGTGCGATAAAAGTGGTGCAGTCAACAAGAAATGTTTCAAATAACATTTTCGTGAACAAGATTCTGTGTATCTGAAATACTGCTTACGTTGCTCGAAGATGCAGCCTGTACTGTGTCTAGTCAAATTCTATCTGACGTGTTATTATTTTCGGGAGGATGCTGCGGCATTTCCACTATTTGTACTGTTCTTTCTTCCTGACATATTAAGTTCGGGATGATATCTACTGTCTGGTTCGTTCATGATAATATGTTGCTGCTGATGTTCTTGCTGCTGATAAGACCGACTGTTATTAGATGTACGCTGAAAATTGTGCTAATTATTTTTACATCTGTCATTATAGTCATTTCTATATGGTGCATTGCCATAGGAATTGAAATAGTGTGTTTTCTGTACGTACTGATTCCCTTGTTGCTGTGCGTTACTATTTGTTGGAGCTGAGACTACACGTGCATGCGGCGAAACATTAAAGCTTGGTTGACCTTGTACATTAAATTGTTGGTTAGGTATGCTAACTGGCTGGTTTTGTTGCTGTTGTTGGGAAAAACCTCTATTGTTACCAAAACGTGTTTGCGACTGCTGAAAATTTGTACATACTGATGATTAAAATTTTGTCTGATATTAAAGTTCTCGTAGTTGTCGTTTCTGGAGCGTATAGAGATAAATGTCACTTTCGGTAAAACTAGTCTTATCAGGTTTTCTTTACACTTTTCTTAATACTAGGTAGAGTAATAGTTGATGAGCCGTTTTGATAGATATAAAGGATAGTAGAAGAGAAGGCAGCAGTGCAGAAAACTAAAGATGAAACAGCACTACTACGGCTCGGGGCCCTGTGCACGCTAGGGCACACATTCATTAAAGCGTAATGAATCCCCTGAGGTCTATTACCCGCTGCAAATAAATTTTAGCTTCTGCATTACAGGCAATGCCGATGAAAATTCAAAAGCAAATTGTCGAATCCAGTCCAAAGCTAGTTTCTGCGTTACAGGCCAAGCAGGTGGAAAAGCAAAGCTAAATTGTTGTACACAACCCAAGGGGCGAATCTGTGTTGTCATTTTTAAATACTTTAAATTTTCTCACGGATAGAAAATGCTTATAATCAAAATTATCCTCTCTGTACGTCAGAACAGGTTCACGATTGTATGAGAATCTATTTGTCTGTGACTGTTCGGAATCTAACTCACGTATTCTGTGTAAATTACCTAAATTATACTGGCTGTGTGAGTCTAACAAATGTTCGCAAACTGACGTCTGCTGTGATGTATTAAACGCTGAAACATTTTTCGTCTCTGTAACCTCTTGCTGTAAAGTTGACAATTTTCTACGTAATGTATTATTAGACAAATCTATCTCACTGATCGTCTGCTGTAAATTTTGGAATTCAGGTGTTTGGTTAAACGAAATCGGTGAAGTATCATCTGATTTGTTATCATTATTATTTTCAATAACGTCAATACGACTGGCCAATTGATCTTATTTCTCAGTCAATATTTTTACATATCATCGTTTTTAGTGTCAGAAGCATTAATTTATTTTTGTATTTTATGTGTGGTTTCGTTCAATTTTTTAACGTCAGCTTTGATGACATCGGAATCCTGTGTTAGTTCTAATTGTTCGAGTCTGTCTGTCACTGTCTGAAAGTCTACTGTGTGTGTATCTGTTTTTGATTTTAGATCGGAAATTTCATCACGCAATTCGGTGTTCAACTGTTTGATAGTATTAATTTCGTCTGATACTGTAGCAATATTGTTATCTACGTATGTTTTTGCTTTCGCAAACAATTTACGTTTATCTTCCTGTCTTTGTGCGGTAATTGTTTCCATGACTTGTCGTTTTACTTTATTTTGTTCCTGTATAAATTTACGGAAACGCGTTTCACTGTTTTGTAGGTGCTGATTAAAACGTTAGTCAATTTGACTGTTCTGTTGGTCGAATTTCGCGTCTACTTTTGCATCCAGTGTGCGCGAAAGTTCTGCTGTCATTAATTTAAACTCGTCGCGTAACTGTGTTGTGTTTTCAGAGCATTGTTTAGCGACTCCACTAATTTCGTCTCTAAGTGTTTCTGTTGCAGCTGTTTGCATATCCCTTAATTCTTGAGCAACAGATCTAATTTCTTCAATACTGTTCCTAGCGCAAGCCTCAATTTCCACACGTAATTGTTCTTTAGTATCATGACACTGCGCGGCAATGGCTGTAATCTGTTCACTAAGCTGTCTGGAATTGTTGTCTAATTTTTCATTAAGGTTGTCATGTTTTTCATTAAGTTGTTTGAAATTGTCATTAAGGTTGTCTAATTTTTCATTAAGTTGTTTGTTCTGTTCACTAAGTAGTTGTTTGTTCTGTTCACTATTTTGTTTGAAGTTTTCACTATTTTCTTGTCTGAGATTCTTGTTAAGTTGTATCATTAATGCTATGACTCGATCCATGTTAAAATTAGCTACTGTATTCTTTGTGCTGTTTAATGGTGCATCTGCAATTGTCACGTTTTCTGTACCCATTTGGTTATTCTGTGATTCTTGAAAATTTTCGCCAATCGGATGTGCACTGTTAGTCCCTAAATCGGAATTAAATAAATCTGACGTACTTTGAGTACACTGTTCATTTTCATTACAAAAATTTGTCTGTTCGTCGCGTAAATTTTGCAAACCAGGTGTGTCAAGCTGGGCAGCGCTCATTGCAACAGAACACCCCGCATTATCAATTGTCATTAAATTAACAGAGGACACAATTGAATTTGTCTGTTCATCTCTAGGATAAAAATCATTACAAGTAGTCGGTACGCACTGATTGTCTGTAAATGGAGGATTGTCATCATTACACTGCATGTCGCAAGTACTATCGGTCAAGTTATTTGGGTCGGCTATTTCACTCATTATATATCGCGATGTACTGTTAACAGTTTTTCGTGGCATTTCTCACTAATCAAAATTATTCACAAATGAAACCAACACAATGCAAAAATGCAACAAACACAAATATAACAAAGAGCAACAAATTGCCGATGATCTGTGGAAGAAAGAGTGACAAATTAGTAAATGCATTGCGCCAAATGCTAATTACATTTAAGTAATTAAGAGCAGATATATGACTACTTCTCAGAAGATTCACAAAGAAATACGATCCTGGTCCGGATGTCGCCAAGTGTAACCTCCCCTCACGTAATTTTAATTAAATGAAAATTTGAAATGGAACCATGCGTAAACTCCCCACAAAAATGAAGGAATGAAATTGGACCAAAAACCCACAATAATCTCAATCAAATAATGAACCATGAACCAAATGTAACCTCTCAACAGAAACAATAATATCTGGTAAATTTTATAAGGACAGCAGCGCTGACCTTCGGCCCTGTATTCTGAATAACAAAACCAAAAATTCTTATTGCAACTACATCTGCTCGTATTCATCGACATAGCTTCGTGCAATGCTGGCGTATATATATAAATTCTTTTTTTTTATTCTTGGAAGGAATGCATAGGAAAAATTCTTTAAATTGAAATGAATACTTTTCTTTAAAAAAAGTTACTTTATAGAAAAATTATTATTGGGGCATTTTTTCTGAACAAATTAAATTACAATTAACATACATTATTAAATATGCGCAAGGCTGCTTCTCTACCTTCTACAACAATACTCATCCTCCAGAGTCCTGACCAGAGTCGCGACCAGAGCACACAGCCGACGCATGCCGACTCCCACAGACTACTATATCCGACTCACTACTACTGCAGACTGACTACTACTGTCGACTCGCGCAGACTTGCGACAAGCAACAACTAACAATAAACTACTCTCTGGTCAGAGATTCTGTCATGCCTCGCCCATCGCCGGCGAAGCATACACCTTACAACTGACATAAAAACTTGGTATTGAGTCTCGACGTATCATATATGGTGCTGAAAAGCTTAAAGCTTATAAATCAGTTAAAATATTGTTTTTTAGTTAACTAATAACTGAAGAGCGTCTGTACAGCTTTAATAAATTATTAAAGCATTTGCAAACACTTGTAATTACAAAAAAGGTATTTACCCTTATTTCTCCAAAACATTCTGTACAGCTGCAGAATCCAGTGCATGCAATCAATGCTAACACCTCGCGGTGCTCTGCAGAAGGCTGAACCACTATGATGTGTAAGTTCAATTTGTATAAAACCTGGAGGTATCATATATGATACCTTGGGACTTAAGAGGATGTACCAATAAGAAGACTGATCGGTTATCAGTTTGTAACAAACATAAAGACAGCACCGACAGTACTAGCAGCAGAACAAAATCAAACAGATATGTATACATAGTCATGGTTACTTGCATTAAAGGAGTGAGTTGAGTAGCTTAGTCTAGAATGTGTGTCTCCAAACGTTTCTAAGACTGCTATAAATTTATTTTAATTGGTGAATTAGAGATGCATTTGATCATCATGTCATGTTTCCGGATGGTGATTACTTTTAAAATAAAAAGCAATCTTCGAAGCATTTGCCGACAGGAACGGTAGGCCAAGCTACTCAACTCACTGTTACTCCATTACCGCAAGTTACCATGACTAAAACAATACAGAAATAGAGGGCTTTTTGGCCGCACTGATATTACGGTTATGTTGCTATGTGTCCAGTTTTCGTTTGATGCATCATATGTGTTCTCTCATGTCGAAGGTGGAATAAAAAAGAATTCAACCATTTGTTGGCATCGGACGATATTTGTATGTTTTTCGTCTGAAAGGTGGACCGTAACATCAAAGTTATGGCAGACAATCTTACTCTAATGTAACACACTTTCGATTCAGCACACTGCATCAATTAATTTTGGTTTTCACCTTCCACAGTCTCGCAAAGCACAGTTTCATAGGGGTATCTGACCATGATTGTCGGTCATTTCGCATTGTCAACGCTGCTTCACAGCAGCAAGATCGTATATTTATTTTCCGTACTAAAGCTGTCACAACTAGCCTTACACCCCTGCACTCTTCAGTGAGAGAGAACCAGTCGACGAGTTTGGAGCGGCCGTAGTGGCACAGTTCTGACTTGTCAAACTCGTAGAACTACAGTTGGAATGAAAGAAGCACGTTCGCACTGATGAGGCATCGGAGCCTTTGATTATAAACTATGTAACCCATAATATTTGATTCGTACTCTCTCCATTTCTAATCTGAAGTACATTCCAAGTGATTAAAATGCCAGCAAGAATCAATCAGTAACCGTTAAGACTTAGATAATACATTAATACTAGTGTAGTCTCTATGAGCCGCAATGATTTACTGTGAATACAAACGAACTGGTACAAAAACAAATTAGGAAGTACAGATCCTAAGAAAATTGCCAGGTCAAGTCCAACAAACGAACGATTTCAGTAGACGCTAAACTGAAATCTACATAAATGTGGAAACATATCAGAACCATTTGTAGTTCCACTTACGAATCGTCATGACATATTACTCATATGATTCATAGAAGATTTTACAAATGAGTCTTCTACCACTTTCTCCACAAGAAAAATCAGGAAACGTGATTCATCGAAATAAATAAAGACATGCAAGTAGCGGGGAACACTCAAAATAATATCCAGAAACGCTCAAGAAGAAATTACAAGAGCACCCATATTTTCAAGAAAATTTGTAAGTAAAAGCGGACTATAGGTTGAAGTAAGGGGGGACCAGCTTAGAAAATGGATGTGGCAATACTTAGCCAATGTTAAAGACCTGGTGAAAGGAAAAGTGAAAGTATAGTTGAGGTATTTGCTCGGATAGGAAGCCTTGAAACATGAAAGAACGTGGGACACATGGCATCGTACAGAACTATCATTTCCTACTACATAATGAGGGGGCGAAGTATGACTCCAGGAACAAAAAAAAAAAAAAAAAAGTGTTTCTAAGCTTTCCCCACCGCTTTGTTGTATTCATATCGGGTATCCAGTCATAATCTATCGTCATCTGGACACAATATTTCGGCGGTCCACCTGGCCGCCATCTTCAGATGAGTAGGCCGTCTCACTAAATCACCGGAAATGAAATTCAACACGAAGCACCGCTTCCTTTATAAACTGACCGTGGGTCAACCGCACGCGCGGGAACATAACTGCCCCTAGCGCAAAGCACAACAGCCCACCGGTGGTGAAAGCTCGTCGAAACGATAAATCGATATGAAACTCTATTGACAGCAGGTGATGACCGAAACAAGGACCGTTACTTCTTATTGTCAAACAAGACAGGATTCCATCTCTTACTTAAAGGATATCCCTTATCTCTGTTCATAATATTGTCAGATAGCTTGACTTCAATGGCTTCTTTCCCTACATGGTCCCAATACCGCGACGCAGAGGCAACCACTTGGGTCTCATCGTGTAACATTTTATGTCCACCAGTAAGACAATGCTCCGCCACTGCAGATATTTCTGGCTGAAATAATCTCGTGGGACGATGGTGCTCCACGAAACGATACTGGACCGTACGAATCGTTTGTCCAGTATACGCTTTTCTGAAATGACAGGGAATCTTGTTAACCCCGAGCTTTCTCACACCCAAATCATCGTCCACTGAGCTCAGTAGAGCTCTGGCTTTACCTGGTGGACGGAATACATTTTTAATATCAAATTTCGCGTTGTTGAAGGTGCACTGGTATCCTGGGAGTTTACATATTGTTTTTCCTCGATGCATACCAGTTGTTCACTGCCTGGTTTACGTCACACTTTCTTAATGTACCATTCACTTCAAATCTCCACTATGCGAGAGTTAGTGACCTCGTCGAAATCTTTCTTACTATTTGACATCATATACTATTAAATGACTACCAAATATCAACCGTTCTTGGCGCAATCAGTCGTTTGCCATTTACCAGCGTGATGTGTGGCTTATGAACAACCGCTCGACCATGAAATCCAAGTTTTCTCACGTCCTGCCTAACTGTCGTAGTACTTGCAGTGGGTCCTGATGCACTCTAGAATTCCTGTGTGATGGCCTGAATAGACGTCTGCCTATTACGCATTACACATTACGCCCCTCTTCAACTGTCGGTGGTCTCTGTCAACAGAAGAGGTGGTCTTCTACGCTGTACGTGTCCATTTACTTTTCCATTTCAGTATCACAACGAAAACAGTGGAACTAGGGATGTTTAGGAGTATGGAAATCTCGCGTACAGACGTGTGACACAAGTGACACCCAGTCACCTGACCACCTTCGAAGTCCGTGATTTCCGCGGGGCGTCCCATTCTGTTCTCTCACGATGTCTAATGACTACGCTGATGTGGAGTACACGGTAGTAAGTGGCAGCACAACGCAGCTAATATGAAAAACGTATGTTTTTGTGATGTCCGAATACTTTTTATCAGGAAACTGAAATTTGATTTCAGAACGATTGTATGTTATCTACGGAATCAGAAAGCAAGCACCGGTGTTGTCCTGTTGTTAAAACACGTCATACGTCTAACAAAATTAAAAGTTACACGACATGAGATTTTAGGTCAGAGGGTTTGTTGCAAGGTGTCGCGATCGACTTCGCTTCAATTACCTGTAATCGATTACTTAGTTTAAAGAGTACTTCTAACCACAGGACTGAAATGTTATTGTGCATAAGAAAATAGTAAATTATAATGTGAGTAAAGGCAACTTTGTCCTGTTGTCCCCTCAGAAATCGTTGTTTTACTTTCTGAATATAGCTAGAATTGCCGGTTACCACGAATAGCGTGAATCAATATTAAAGTGCTTGATGGAAATAGACTGTAACATACTGACGGCAGTACTTGTACATGTACATCAGCATCTACTTCTACATTGTGCAAACTAGTGTGAGGTGCATGGCAGGGGGTACGTCACATTGTAAGGGTGTGCCGGCCGGAATGGCCGAGGGGTTCTAGGCACTTCAGTCCGGAACCGCGTGACCGCTACGGTCGCAGGTTCGACTCCTGTCTCGGGCATGGATGTGTGTGATGTCCTTAGTTAGGTTTAAGTAGTTCTAAGTTCTAGGGGACTGAAGACCTCTGATGTTGAGTCCCGTAGTGCTCAGAGCCATCTGAACCATCTGTAAGGCTGTATTCCCGTTCCATTCACGTATGAAGGGAAGGAAAAATGATTGTTTGAATGTTTTTGTGTTTACAGTAATTATTCTAATCATCGGTCCCTAAGAGAGCCATACGTAGGGTCTTGTGATGTATTCCTTGAATCATCATTTAAAGATTCCTAGAATTACCATTTGAAGCTTCTTTTTGAAACTTTGTTAACAGATTTTCTTCGGATAGTTTACTTCTATCTTCAGGAGTCTTCCAGATCAGTTCCTACAGTATCTCTTTGTCACTCTCCCACGGGTCAGACAAACCTGTTACCATTCCTGCTGCCCTTCTCTATATACGTCCATATCCCCTGTTAGTCCTTACTGGCATCTGTGCCACGCAAATGAGCAATATTCTAGAAACAGTCACACGAGTGATTCGTAATAATCTCCTTTGTAGACTGATTGGACTAAAGTGAAGTCTACCATCTGCTTTATCCACGACTGAGCCTAAGTGATTATTCCATTTCATATCCCGCACCCAGATATTTGTATGAGATGGCCGATTCCAGTAGTGCCTCACTGATGTCATGGTCATAGGATACTACTTTTTTTTCATTCGCGAAGTGCACAGTTACACATTTTTAAACATTTAAAGGAAGTTGGCAATCTTTGCACCACTTTGTAATCTGACTGAATATGTACGCTGCTTCTTTCAGAGAGCACTTCTTTATGTATAACAGCTTCATCTGCAAAAAATGAGAGGTTACTATAAATATTGTCTGTAAGGTCATTAATATACGGCACTAACAGCAAAGGTACCAACAGACTTCCCTGGGACACACCTAATTTTACTTCTACATCTGATGATGACTCTCCATCCAAGATAACATTCTGCGTCCTCGCTATCAAAACGAGCTTAATCCAGTCGCAAATTTCACTTGGTGCCCCATATGATGGTACTTTCGAATCAGCGTAGATGTGGTACTGACTCGAATGAGTTCCGGAAATCATGAAATACTGCATCTACCTGACTGCCTTCATCCAAAGCCTTCAGTATGTCACGCGAGAAAAGTGTGAGTTGGGTCTCACGTGATCGATATTTTCTGAACCATTGCTTATTGGCATTGAAGAGGTCACTCTGTTTAAAATACCTCACTATGTTTTACCTCCGAATATGCTCTAAGATTCTACAACATAACGATATCAAAGATATTGGACGGTTGTTTTGTGGATAGCTTTTACCGCCCTTATGTGGTGTGATTTGTGCTTATTTCATGAACAGGTCACCGCTGTTCTGACCGCTTCTGTCTGTTAAAATTAGATTCTGTTGTGTAATTTCAGCAGTTCGTCACGGCTAGTGCTTTGTCGGTGGACAGAGAAAAGTCTTTTAATAGAACGATCTAGTTTTGGCGAGCGTAATCTCTGTTTGGCACAGTGAAGAGTGGTAGAAGCGTCTTCGCACATCGGACACGCACTTGACTTGAACCGCATATAACAACGTAGATACATGTACTATTGAGTGTGTTCAGTTTACCGATAGAAAAGTCAGTATTTGTTTGATTTCAGGTAAATTTGTGGTTCTTGTTCTACATGTATCAAGAGTTTGCAAATTTTATATGTTTCTGCATTAGAAGAACAGCGTTGAACGTAGGTTATTCTTTTATAATGTGTTGTTCTTTTAGAATGTCACTCTTCTGGTAATATCATTAACGTATTTCTTTGCAAGTGTATTCACCCTAAGAATATAATAGACGAAGTTTATTCCCCTTTAGGTTTGGAAATGACAAATTCAGAGTATGATTTGGCATTGAACTGATTACCATTATTGATCATTCATGGGTAACACAGTGACAACTTAAAACTTAGAAACATGTATATCATTCGAGACTAATATGATTTTCCCCCTGCAGGTATCAATTTCAAACAGGCTTGCTCAAGAATTTAATTTAGTCATAATCTTATCACTCAATACTGACCGAGACGCACGGTAACGAATAACAGCTGTAAACATAGGACACGCTGATAATATGAATCGCAGATAATTCTTGCGATGTATCTAAATGGTTTTCTCAAAACGAAGAGACACATGTGCCCTACCATTTATCACGTAGGTTTATTTATTTGCCGACTGGATCTAGATACTGCATTTGAGAAAATAATAGAATATGAAATAAGTGAACGAGGATTCAGGCGTGGTACGGTTAATGCTTCAAATAAACCTGATCACATTACTGCCAGAAAATAGTGTATCAAGCGACCAAGTATTGTTCACGCTCTACCAACCCTCAGCCTTGAAAAACTCTGTAGAAGACCGATCTAAAGTAAATATCCATCATGACAATAGCTTTGGTGAAGTAAATTCAGGGACGAAATAACTGGAACAAAGCAGCGAATGGAACTGTGCATTCGGAAGGTCTATATATAAAGACAATTGGCAGTTTTGTTTGAAATGTTTGCTGCAATAAGTTTCTTTTGATGTCTGAATGCGTGAGAGTCGCGTATTCTTTGACTACCAGAACACGAGCGAGTGAGTCGGCTGCAGAGAGAGAGAGAGAGAGAGAGAGAGAGAGAGAGAGAGTGTGTTGATTCGCCGCTCAGTGAGGAGCTTTGATGGCCGACGTGCCGTACAGAGAATGATTTTTACCTGAAAAGCTCCCTGGCGTGTAATTCAGGATAGATAATTATTTTGAACTGATATTTTAAAGAGATAACCTTCCTGGAAAAAGCTTACACGCGTTGAGATCTATTGCGACAAGTGCTATCTAAATAAATATTTTAGGGTAAAGTCTATATAGTATTTAATTATATCTACATTTGGGTATAAAGTTTCAATTATCGGTCATGTGTTAAGACTCTTAATTATTCTTCAGCCTTCACGTTCAGTTAAATTCATTTCGTTCAAATGCAAAGAGTAAAATGTAAGTGATTCAGATTCAGATTTCTGTAAGTTAAATTTTATAGCGTATGACAATGCCAAGAAAATAACCATGGCTCATGTTAGTACTGGTTATTTCTGTAGTATTAAACGGACTTGATATAATTTCAAGGTACCCTTTTATTCATTTGGAAGTATGCGAATGACGTTCGTTGTCACCGTTTGAATGAAAAGTCCAACTTTACGGCACTGTCACGCCTTTCACTGTTGCTTAGACAGTTAGCTGCATTCTATTTGATCCTTCATTTATTTGAAAGTCAGCAAAATTGTCACTTGCAGAGGCAGCCTAATGGCAGGTAAGGCAAAGAGCTGCACAGTGGTTCATCCATGGTCCTGCAGGTCAGTACTTTATATTTCTGCAATTTGCATACAGAGAAGATCTGAGTTATCCGTTGCAAGTTAAGAAATAATTATAGGGCCGAAAAGAACAATTTGATAAAAAATTAGGAACTGTTTTCACTAGCAAAATTTTCATGTAATTCAGTAGATGCTTTTTTCTAACAGGACATAATTTCAATACGTAACCCTTAGACGGTGTGTGTGATCGTTTGATGAGGAAGCTGTTCTGCATATTATTTTATTTATATTGAATTTCATTTACAAATCGTCAGATTCAGTTCAGATTAATTGGTATCGCGCGCATCAAAAGTAATTTACATAGTTAACGTTAATGTTCAATACTAGCGTAACTAAACTTGTTCTAAGTCAAAGCACATGGCCAATACTCTTATTGGAATTTAAAAGTACCTACTTCCACGTTGCTAGCGAGGCGTTTTCGCACACACATAGTTTACAGTTACCAAGTTTCAGCGTAAAAGTTCCAAATTCCATGGAATATGAACAGTAGAAATACCTCACTGGAATAGAAATTATAGGATTGAACATAATTGTGCTCCTTTTTAACTTTTTTAGAACAGTAGGTCTATCGTCGTTCAAAACAATCGCTCCCTAGTTTCATAGTACGATTACGTGAGAAATAAGCTGTTTTTGAGAATTTTCGAACTGTTACAAAATTATATTTTCGTAAATTACCGGTACGAGAGTTTTGGATACGTAACTACTTTCATAGCAAATCAGCTATTCTGCCTAAGAACACATCACTCCTGTATTTCATTACAGACGTGCATTTTGAGAATTTTCTGAAGCTACCTTTGTCCTTTGCATCATCTACGAGCTGCTGTAGTAAATCGGCGTTTGTGATTTAGTTTCTGTAGCAAATAATCCAACAAACATATTGTGCTACATCTAGTTTTCCCTTAAAGAGGAGTAACTCTATTTATTATCTGCGTTTATCGTTAATTAACTCAGTTTTAGCGTTTGCTAACCACTGTAATAACGTTTTAGGACACTAGTAATTTTTACCTCAGGTTTTTGTGTTGCCTTATTTTTTCCATTTGTTACAGTGACTTAGCCACTTTTTAGCTCACCAGATTAAAAGATAGTGAGCAGTATTAATTTAAATCTGTTTGCTCACTGCCTTGTGATACACTCCACCTGCCAAAATACAGCCCGACTGTGAATGCTGTTCTCGAACACGAGATGAGTTGTTTGACGTTCGTAAGCAGCTGGAAATTGCCCTGACTACTGTGTAACGATTGGCAACTGCCGCGAACGCGAGAGCTGTGTACCTGTGATACCGGTACCAAAGGTAAGTACTATCCTCTCCTGTAGATCATGTTGAGAGGTGGCATGAGCCCCCTCTCGTATTCCTATCTTACGATTCTCCTCTCTAATTGCATGCGGTGGAAAGTTGCTATTCCTTCACACGCGGACTTCCCACGCAGCGTCTCTCGTCACCCAGGTGGTCCGGTGACAGGCGCGCACTACTGATCTCGAGAGGGTTAAGCCGACGTGTGTGAGGCAGTCGAGTGAATGCTTTCCAGACGCCGACATTGTCAAGAGACACGCCCGCCGGGGCCTGAGTAGCGGCTGGGCTAGAGGTTCCGTTACTTCGCAGAAACTTAGCGAAAACACTTTCTGGCGGGCTACCAGCGTGGCGTGGGAATGACTTGTGTACCCAGGCAGTTGTGGCGGGAAAATTCCCGCACTTTCTGCAAAATAGTAACTGTGATTGGCTTGCTCAGGGCATAGCTCCGTGACGTAGCAAAATCAGCGCAGAAATTGGCGCCAAGAATCTCCATTGGTGGAACGGTAGTGCTCCGGCAATGGAGTGGAATTTTCCGCTGGTTTTTCGAGTTGCTGATCGGAACGTTTAACCACGGCCACTGTCGTGGGGGCGGGAATGTTGTGTGTTCGGCCTGTACGGGTGCTCTAGGGAGTCGGCTCTCGTTTTTCGGTCGAGGACGTCGAAGCAACCAGCCATCACCTCCGGTACGCCAGATCGTGTTTTGGCAGTTAAGAAGACAGTTTGGTTATGTATGTCCGCAGCACCGGCAGATAGGGATTTTCCAAGGTGATAATCAGAGCTCAGCAGAGCGCGCCTGTTCGTCTTTTTCTAACTTCGTTCTGTCTTGAGTAGCAGCAATTAATGTTGGGTTAGCTGTGTGTCTCTCATATGATTTGAGTAGCAAGGAATTGGCTCCACATACCACTTCGCCTTAAACCTCACAATCTAGTTCAGGGACAACTTCACCTTTACAGTGTTTATATGAGTATCCAATTTGAGCCAATTTGATGTATTGTAAATGTTTCATGTGTTTTTGTTTATTATTTTGTGTTTAGTCTTAATAAATCATATTGTTATTTTGGACAGAACTTTCATTCTGTTAATCGGTAGAGCAACCCCATCATTCCTCACTATGTTAATGAAACCTTCGTTTATTTAACTTATTTATCAAATTAAATTATTGCAGGTGCCAAACTCTCTTCTACTCCACTGGCAGGGTTGATTAGAGTCAGTTCGCGTATTTTTTTTAATCCTTGTGCAACAGCAAAAGTTGGAGTTAGAATAGGGGGGGGGGGGGGCTTAGAGCATCATTTACATATGTAGATTCTAGAAGAATTGAGTGTTAAATACACTGCTAGCCCCGGCACCTCGCAATGTCTCTTCTGCAGAAACTACAGGATCTCTCATTACTCGTCCACATGACTGCAATGGCGTGTCAGTGGCGGATCTAGGGGTCCTGTACAGGCTGAAAGAGGACTAGGGAGGACTCAAGGTGTTGCACCGATGCCCCTAGCCAACAAGTTTGAGGTCTTTCACTGAAACCGAAACTGAGAAAGTGGCACTAACTTCACTTCTTTTGGGGAAACCTGTTTCGTCTGGTGTCAGGAGTATTCAAACACTAAAGGATATGGGTATATTAATAGAAGGAAGTTCAAATGTATGGTGAATGATGGTACCCTTATTGAAGTGGAAGACAGGTTCTGCTCGCAAGAGGAAACCCTCACGGGAACAAACTACCAAATTCTTCTGACGAGTTTACGTGGGCCTGCCAAGGCGAACCGTAGTGGGACGCTCTTGAAGGCGATGGTTCTGCTACTCGACTTGGCCCAGTTCATTCTGAGCGATGATTAATGTTTCTCAATCAGCACAAATGCAGACTGCACCGACAAAGGTTTCCGTGAAGTTGGACACAGTTGGGCAAAACCTGTCACATTTGAAGGTGAATGTGTGTAGATTGACTAAGAAAGTCACTAACACCCAACCATCCAGATGCCGGACTGTCAGATCGCTACCAAATGTTGTATATCGACAGACTAACAACCAAAACTCCGCTTTAGTTTGTGCTATGTGTTTCCGTCTAGGAAAACGCGCGTACACGATAAGTAATGAGTTAACACCTGACAAACAGAGCACAGAAAAATGATAAATGTGGGCGACTGTCACGTAGAGTTCGTATGGGGAAGTCGGTGAAGCGCTTGTTTGTCGTTCCGGTGGTCCGAGTTCGAGCTCCGATTACGCCAGTTCTTGTGCTTTAGTTTGGGTGAAACTGTTACATGGGACAACATGTTCCTGGCATGTAAAAGGACTGTTTCGAGTTGATAGCAATACTCTACTTACATCCCATTTTCACTTCGGTTATTTGAAATTAGCACATTTGTAGTTTCACAGTACAAACATAAACAATCTAAAATGAATAATAACGACACAATTGCGTCACATGTGTGCAAGTATTAATAGTAACACTAACAACCACTAACAACAACTATAATAATAAGCGTAAGAGGAATTATAATAATATCAAAAACAATTATAACAATAAGATAAATTAACGCCAACATACTTCGCTGCTGTAGTTCTAGGCGACAGACGCTCGAAGTTCAGCTTTTCCTGCGCTCCGTAAGTCAGGTTTTACTTATTACCTACCGTTTACGTAAGTTCTCCGTAATAACAGCACGTAGAAAAGACTATAGCGGAGTTCTGGTTAATACTCTGTCGATGCGCAACGTTTGGTGTCTATCGGACTGTCTTACATCTAGAATTGGGCACAAGTTTCTCGATCGCAACTTCATGTGCTCGAGGTGATATTTAAAACTTTATGACCCCCAGTCGACGCCGGTGTCTCTATTATACTGAATAGCAGTAGCGCCATACTCGGCTTGCTATTATTGTGTGTGGACAGGAGAGTGACACCAATTAAGCCATGGATGCGCAGTGTCAGCTGCCGCTCGCCTATAGAGCCGTGTCGCAGATCCTCAATCGATTTTAATCAGATAGTTCTACTGCCGTGTCGCGGCTAGGCGGAGCGGCAGACACGTGTTCAGAACCTGCCACCACCGCTGCAGATCCAGCTGACAGAGAGAACGCCGGCGCTTTGAGCTAATTGAGCTGCATTGCGGTCTCTCTCTCTCTCTCTCTCTCTCTCTCTCTCTCTCTCTCTCTGGTAGCCAGCATTTCGCGGCGAGCCACTAGTGCCATTTCTGCAGATCAACACCCGAGTCCGTAAACGGAGAACACTCATAGCTACAAACCTATCACATACTAAAATCCTCTGGCGAACTTTTACCGTGAAGCAAACGGGCACACACGCACACACACACACACACACACACACACCACACACACACACACACACACGAGCATACACACACGCACAAAACCAGATACACACCGCAACAAAAGATAACCCTCGGAGGCATGACCTTTTAATCAGATTTGTAACAGCCGGAAAAACTGTAGACAGAAAGTGTTGATACAAATGGCTTACAGCTTTCTAAGACAAGGATACACCGACCGCACTGACCATAAGGCAGCCCACCCACCTCCGTTCGTTATTGTAAATTACTTTTGCTCGTTTTCCATTCCTTCCGGGAAGGCGAAGTCGGACCCATCTAAGTCTGTACACCCCTGTCATAAGGGTTTGTTTGGTATAATTTGTCTTCCTGCTGTATGAAAGAACTGTATTCACTTCTGACAGCACAAACCATTTCCTCTTCGTGGAAGTTACCTCAGATAGTAAACCGTCGATAACCCTCGGGACGGTAGTGTGCTGTAGTCGTTCTGCGAAATGTAGAGCGAGCTGCGTTCGTAGTGAGGAAAATGTACTTCCCTGGAAAAAGGCTACAACCGCCGTACCGCAAAATTAAAAATTAGTTCGCTCTCTACCTCTATATCTACTCCAAAAGCCACTTGACAGTGTTTTGTTCTGGAGAGAGGAAGGAAGGAGGGGGGGGATTACTAGTTGTAAATAAATACCACTACCTCTTTCGATATTCTCTGTTTCATTTAAGATTTCTGAGAAAGAATGATTGCAGGTAAACTTCCGTACGAGCTCTAATTTCTCTGATTCTCTCGCTGTGGCCATTTTGCAGTAGCAAAGTGCTGTCAACTTCTGAATTAAACCATTCTGTGACACACAACGTCTGCACTGTAGCGACTGCTATTGAAGCCCATTCAAATCTGCCTAGCGTCATCAGGCTGTTTAAATAAAACCGATTTGATGAGCCTCTTAGGGCGAAGGGCAATGCTCTAAAATCTTTCGCAGAGTATTTTGTAAGCCACATATTTCAAGGATGAATTACATTTCCTCAATCTTCTCCTAATGAATTTCTGTTTTCTCTGCTCTTTGATTTACATGATTATTCATCTTTGTCGTTCCGGACGGTTAGTTCCAGGAATTTTACGGAAGTTACTGTTTCCAGTCAATTGACACAGCTAATATAACAGACCAGTTTGCGTCTCTTCGCCTAAATTTCATTTGCAAGAAGTATTCACCAGCCAAGACAGCATTAATATTTCTTTATTTAAAACAACTGGTTTTGACAGACTCTGCTGTCATCTTTAGTTCTTAAAAAATCTTTTATTTTATGAAACGTTTTGAACCCCAGGCCAAGTTTTCGTGTGGATAAAAATCACCTCATTATGAAAGCTTTTTCGCAATTCAATATCTGAAAACATAAAGCACTTTGTGCAAATGACCTTATAAATTTATATATATGGGGTGGTCCATTGATTGTCGTATTGCGTCCAATAACTTAAGAAACTTGCGAGCAACTCACATATCTGGGAACCTAATCCGCATGTTTGGACATAACTGTCTGCAGTGGGGCACCGTGTCATATGCTTTTCTGAAATCAAGGAATATTTACTGTGTCTGTTGCCCTTCATCCATGATTCCTGGAATATCATGTGCGAGAAGGGCAAGTTGAGTTTCGCACAAGCGATGGTTTCTTAGTTAGTGCTGATTTGTGGAAAGAAGCTTTTTTACCGCAACGAAATTTATTTTGTTAGAACTGAAATATGTTCCGAAATTCTGTAGCAGACCAGAAATAAAGTGGTGTTCTCCACGTGATTTCTGAAGAAATTGAATTATACGGTAAAAATTCCTTCGGCTTTCTTTGACAGGACATCGTTATTTAACAAGTGCTGGTTTCTGTCGTAGCGGCTCTCCACTACCATCATCTACCCAGGGGAAAACCGACCCCTAGCCAATACCATATATAACCCTGAATCCGCACCATCAAGGAACACCTCGTAAGACAGAGCGTCTTCAAGGACGCTGGTTCTTCAAATACACCATGGGTACTAACCCAGCCATTTCATGTCGTAGCGGCTTAATTAGTCTTTAGGCCAGCTGCAAGAGTACTAAACAAATGTGTCTAGAATAGCACGTCAGAAAATTTTTTAAAAAAATACTACAGTTATCGTGGTGTCAAGGTAGGTTTCCTGAATGCTGTAGACTTTTCCCGCAAACCGCATGAATCTTGTTACGTTCACGCACCCAAAAGCCTGTAGCCGTCATGTTTGTTGAAATTACACTCAGTCTTATCCAATAGACTTCTCAGCCTTCCTCGTGTAAATTTAGAATGCCTTTATTACATAATATGTTTTTGTTGAAATATGTCTTGCAACGATACTATCTTCCACTGGAGCTAGAAGAAAAGTATTTCAAAATATCTGGGAACCTGTATTTTCAGCCTTGCGTTCACCGTGCTGAGCAGAGCGGGTGCCGCGAGAGAGTGGTAGGGTTTACAGATCAAAGAGGCGGCGGATTCTCGGAAATTGATCACCCGGAGGCCACATCTCCGTTGCAGGTGAGCTACTGCGCGCAGCAAGCACTCTCCGATGATATAATTCGCTTGAGGCTGTATTGTGCTACTGCGCGTACATTCTGTAACCACCGGATCAAGCAGAACGAAATCTGCTTTGTAATACTCGAGCACGTCTTATCCCAACCTATACCATCGCCTCTAAGAGCTACACCCGAAACTCTGCAACCTTCGCCAAGCCGGGGGCCATTTTCCAATGTATATGCCTAGCTCCAATCTTCAGTGCAAGCACAGCAGCTGACGCTGTTGTGCAGTCAGTGGAGGAAATACAGCGGAAAAATTAGTGTAGCTGAAAACTTTTGTACAGTGGCAGGAGAGAGTCTCACAGGCACATGCCAAAACTCTTGCCGATGGGGTATGGGCGTTGGGGTGGGGAATCTTGAGCGACGGGGAATTTAAAAGTAACTTTTTCCATATTCTTCTTGAACATCTCGAAAATCGCGTCTTCTGGCAAAAATGTTTCCGTGTAGAATATTAAACTACAGTGAGTTCCTATAAAAAAGATCCTATTTCATTTTCTTTCTTTAGCACTTATACTTCCCGCGTTGCTGGGGTAGGAAAAAATGTTACATTTTTAAAATCATTGTTTTAACTGTAATATTTTGAACGTGATTGCTGTAGAGTAACTGTTACAGACCAGCAGGAACAAAAGTCACTCCACCAGCTGCAATAAATGGTGGTTTTCAAACAACTTATACCACGGTTTCGACTGCTTCAAACCCGTCTTCTTCAGAAGGAAGAACCTGCAAACAATGCGATAACTTACAATGAAAAAGCTATGATCCGGTATTATGTCTCTAGCAGAAGGAACTCTCTTCAACAAGTCTAGAGGTATCACACGCAACATAGTACATACATCTACGTAGGGCGAGTAGTGCTTATTAACTTAACATTAGCAATTCATTGAGTCAAAATTTCCTCCACGTGACATTTATCGGCAATGGTCTGTATGTCCATATGGAAAAATTAAGCCCCCTAGAATAAAGATCTTGTCACATCAGTAAAACCAAACATTTAAAATAATATACCATGTTAATTGCTAAATTCCGACTTTCCGGCTGAGGGAGAGTGGACAGTGTGGATACCAGGAAAATAACGCCTGAGGCTCATGGACCAATAAATGTGTACGCTTGGTGGTCTAAACAGCCAATAAGCGTAACCACATTGAAATTTATAACAGAAATATACCATGAAAGTCAACGAGTATGGAATAAGATGTTGAAAAAGACAAATACATAAAATATACTGGCGTAAATTGAGATCGTTATAGGACTGACTGTACATTATTATGCGGAGACAGTGATGTCTGTGCATAAGCACCTTACTGCAAGTACAATAACAGCAATGAAATTTACACCATCTCCAGCACATCATCGTAGGGAAAGTACACTCCCAGTGCATAAGTACGCTATTAAACATAATTACAATCAAAATTTCTAGGTCCGTGAATAGTGGCAGACGTAACAAAAGTGGGTGGCATCAATCTCATAGAACAATATGAACCATGTTATGCACAAAAGTATCCACAAAAATTGTATAACAGAAATTTTGAGGCAGTGAACCACTCGCAGAGGTTATCGGCGGTCGTATGAAGAATTTTTTGCGAACAGTATGGGTTTCAAACTTCCAAAACATTATCTACAGGCAAGCTGCAGCTGGTCATTTAGTAAATTCCCATACTCGTGCTCAAGATGTTTATAGATCTATAATTCTTCCCAAAGGTCCATCCGGAGCCCTTTGATTTCTCTGTTCAGAATAACAGTCTTCCAAATTCCTCGGAGTGTGTCTGGCAATCAGTAGGTGTTCAGCAAACGTAGAGTTATGTATGTATGTTAGTTCCTTTCTTTCCAAACAGATGCTCTTTGTATCTTGTCCTCACAGTTCTGCCTGTTTGACCAATGTAATAGCATGGGCAGTTATTGCAGATTGGTTTATAGACACCTCAACTGGAAAATGAGTCACCAGTATTTCCACAATGTACACAAGTCTTCTCTACAAACTATTGTCTGTACAGAAAGAGACATCACAGTTATTTTTATTGATTAGAAGACGTTTGATTCTATAAGAAACATTTCCTGAATTGGGAATGCATAACAATTTGTTATTGTGGGAGGGAAGGTCATTGCACAACGTTGAACATTTTTGAGAGTTCTTTATGAATATGTGATATACCATGCCATGGTCATATCCGTTGTTGACTCCGATCGATTTGATAACATTTAACTCATTTTGCTGATTGGTAGGCGATAAATGGATAGTTACAAGACTGTGGCGAAATAAAAAAACAACTCCTGCTCGTCATCTTTACCGTCAAAAGCAATGACAATATCGTCAACATATCTCGCATAAAAACAAACTTATTGACGTAATTCCGAACTGTGTCTGAAGAATATCCTTTCAAGTGCGTTAATGGAGATATCAGCGGAAATATCAGCAATTGGACTCCCTATTGACAAACCGTAACGTTGGACGTACATTTTACCGTCGAAAGTAAAGTAAATATATTTGATGGCAACTTTCAATAACGTGATGACTTTAACAGCCTGTATTGTATTTATGTTTTTAAATCTTGTTGTAGTTTCTTCTGTATTTACTGGAACATCAGTATACAGACTTACAATGTCGATAGCGATCAACCAGTATCTGCTGTGCACTGCATCGTTTGAATTGTGTCGATTAAATCTTTACTATTTTTAAAAGAGAAGTTGCGTTGAAAAGCCGCTCGAGGTAGCCGTGCAGTCTAGGGCGTCTTGTCATGGTTCGCGCGGCTTCCCCCGTCGGAGGTTCGAATCCTCCCTTGGGCATGGGTGTGTGTGTATTGTCCATAGCGTAAGTTAGTTTAAGCTAGGTTATGTAGTGTGTAAGTCTAGGGACCGATGACCTCAGCAGTTTGGTCTCGTAGAACCTTACCACAAATTTCAAAAATTTCCGTTCAGAAACAAACGACGCTTTAATTTTGTAACAAAGGCGCTTAGCTAACGTGTGATTGGCGCTACCTATTCCGTTCACCACACGATGAATCCTCTGATATCAGTAGTAGTTCTCCTGGTATCCACGCTCTCTACTCTCCCTCAGTCGGCATGTAGCTACTAAAATGGTCTGTTATTTAACGTGTTTAATTTTACTGATATGAGAAGCCCTTTATTCTTGGGGCATTATTAATTTCCATGTGGACATACAGACCGTTTTGATACATGTTATGTGGAGAAATGTATTACTGAATAAATTGCTAATGTGATTTTTGTAAGTACTTCTTGCCCTCTGTTGATATATATCATGTTATTTGTGATATTTGTACATTTGCTGTAGAGAGTAGGTTGTGCTAGACACGTAATAATGGTCCATGACATTTTCATAACAAGTTATCGCAGTATATGCAGCTTTGTCCCTCTGAATAAGACGGGTTTAAGTCTGTCGAAATTGTGGTCAAGATTATTTGAAAACCACGATTTATTGGAGCTGGTTGGCTGTCTTTTATTCTGGTTGTTTTAGCTGTATGTAATTGATACTAACCTTTAAATGAAATGTGTTACAAGCAAATATTAAATTTGTATACCACATCGAAGTGCAGTAGAGCAGTATTAATAAATAAATTGTGTTCTGTGGATGTGAAGCCGTGTAGGTGCGGAGGAGGGGAATATGTGGAATAGAGGCACAAGGGAAGATGGATTAGTGGTCATGCGCTTCGATCTTCCATAGATCTGCAAATTGAAGATCGAGCAAGTGATCATCACCTTATCTACCGCACTACGTCATAGCAGGCAACGACAGGGTGTTTGACAAAGTTATACCGAACCTCCACAGTGCACCTTATAACCACTAGCGATGCTGTGCGCCGAAATTCCTGGGGGTGTTTGCTTTCAATAGAATTCGTTAACACTACATGGAATGATGATATGAGATATTAATGACATTAACGCAAGAAACGTATATGGTCAGACTCTACGTAAATATCTGCACACTATGCAGTATTCCTTGAGAGAAAATTTGTTCTTATTGCCCGATACTATGGTGACAAAAGCATGGGATACCTCCTGATATGGTGTCGGACCTCTTTAACCCGGTATAATGTGGCAGCTCGACGTGGAATGGAGACAAGAAGTCGTTGGAAGTCCCCTGAAGAAATACTGAGATTTATATCCACTATAGCCATCCATAACTGCGAAAGTGTTTCCGGTGCAAGATTTTGTGCACGAACTGACCTCTCAACGATGTCTCGCAAATATTCGGTGGAATTTACGTTGGAGATTTGGATGGCCAGATCACTCGTTAGATTTGTTCACAACGATCTTCAAACCAATCACGAGCAGTTGGGGTACAGCGACATGGCGCATTGCCATCCATAAAAATTCCATCGATGTTTAGGAACATGAAGTCCACTATAGGCTGCAGACGGTCTTCAAGTACTCCAACATAACAGAGGACGCAGTCCATTCGATATAAGCATAGCCCACACCATCATGGAACCACCACCAGCTTGCAGAGTGCCTTGTGGACAACCTGCGTCCATGGCGTAGTGGGGTGTGCGCCACACTCGAAATCTAGCATTAGTTCTTTCCAGCTGAAAGCAGGACTCATTCGCCCAGGCCATGGTTTTCCAGTTGTGTAGGATCCGACGGACATGGTCACGAGTCCAGGAGAGGCACTGTGTTGTTAGCAAAGGCACTGGCGTCGGTCGTTTCATCCCACGGCTATTTCATGTATTGTTGCTTGTCTGTTAGTACCGACAACTCTACTTAGATGCCACATTTCTCGATCGTTACTTGAAAACCGACGGCCAATGGGTTGTCCGCGATGAGATGTAACGCATGAAACTTGCTACTTCCGGTACACTCCTGACGCTGTGGACCTTGGGATACTGAATTTCTTAACAGTTTCCGCGTCTAGCTCCAACTACGATTTCGAGATCAAAGTCTGTTAATTATATCTATTTACCTACGAATCACCTGAGTATAAATGATAGCTCCGCCAATGCACTGCCCTTTTGTACCTTGTGCACTCGATCACCTCACTGCATGTGGCAGCTGTAGAGCTCTTCCTGGAAAGGCGACTTCCTCCACCACGAGCGTTGCTCGAATCTAAGTTGATAGACAAACTACCTAACATTGTCTGTCCAGTTCTCTAACCTGAATAGACAAAATAATTTTACTGAGCACGTGTTTATATTGTCTAATTGCTTTGAGTTTACTAAATGAGTATGTAATTGCACTTATTTAATGATCCTTTATGTCAAATACTTTCCTCTAAACAGAAGGGTGTAGGCCTTGACTCATTTGACAGCCCTGGAAGTTTTCTTAATTCTGTGATCTAAAGAACAAGATCAATGATTCGATAAATAAATTACAAGTATTTCAGGGATAGATAAGTTTGTTGGATTCATATTCGGAAAAGGCAGACCTTAAATCACCAATTAGCTAATCTGATTTACTTGATGAATTCGAGCAATTCTCTGCTACAGTCTGAAGCCTGTGCTACGGTGAAGCAATGTCAGTATACTGTCTTTGTCGTTGCCTAGCAACCGTCATACCATATTTTTAAGGGAACACACCGCCACTTGGCTGTTTTATTGTTTACTTAAGTACAATCCAGGTTTCGTGCTTTATGCCATTTTCTAGAATTTGATTTTGGGTCTTTAACACGTTAAGTGTCCTACAGTATGCGTTAAAGACAGAAAATCAAATAGTTGACAAAGGCATAAAAGACCGAAACATGGGCTGTACTTAAATAAATAATAAAAGAGTGAAATTCCGGTGTGTTCCTTTAAAAAATATTGTAGGACTGTTGCTCAGCAACATCAAAAACTGCGTACTGTTCCTTTGACGTTTGTTCGCCACAGCCCGATTTAAGACTGTACTACACAACTTCTTCAGTACAAAAACTGGAACCGGTCGTAGAGAAAGATAAGAAACTTATTAGGAACTTTAGCGGCCATTCATTAATTCAGTACACAGGTGTGGAGTGACAGCGCTCTCAAAACATCGAGGAATTGATAACCTGATTTAATATTTCCTTAATTTGTAAGTAGGCTGTTTAGGTTTTTATGTTGGTAACGCCACGTGGCGCTCTGTATGAAATTCACTGAGTGTGTTGCGTGCAGTCTGTGGCTGGTTGGACTCATTGTTGGAGTATTTGCTTGCGCAGTTGGATGTGAACAGCGCGTAGCGTTGTGCCGTTGGAGGTGGGCTGCCAGCAGTGGTGGATGTGAGGAGAGAGATGCCAGTTTCTAAAACTGACGATCTGGACGGGCGTCCGTCAGAAAAAGGAAATTTGTTTAGTTGGATGTCACAAAATTATATACATATGATGACTTTTGAACATTATTAAGGGAAATACGTTGTTTCTTCTCTATCAAAATCTGTCATTTGCTAACTATGCCTATCAGTAGTTAGTGCCTTCAGTACTTAGAATATTTTATTAAAAAAAATTGCTCTCAGCACTATGGGACTTAACATCTGAGGCCATCAGTCCCCTAGAACTTAGAACTACTTAAACCTAATTAGCCTAAGGACATCACACACATCCATGCCAGAGGCAGGATTCGAAACTGCGACCGTAGTTGTCGCGCGGTTTCAGACTGAAGCGCCTAGAACCGCTCGGCCACACCGACCTTCCAATCTTTTATTTACCTGACACTTTTGGCACTCGCTGTATTGCAGTAGTTCGAGTAACAAAGATTTTTATGTGGTCAGTAATTCATGAAAGGTATAGGTTATTCTTAGTCAGGGACATTCTTTTTTTTTCGGGATTACTGAAAGTCAGATTGCGCTGCGCTAAAAATATTGTGTGTCAGCTTAGTGATGATCAGAATAAGTAAAGACAAAATTGTTTGAGTACGTTGAGTTTTGCTCGGCTGTTTGAAAATCAAATAACGTAGAAGCTTACTAGCACAGTCACTCATAATTTTTTCAACCCTAGGATGCATGGTGCCGAAAGCACACATGAATGCATATGCAGGGCCTCCAAGTCCCTGCCCTAATTTAAAATTTTCATATTTTGATATAATCATTTTTTGGAGTTAAATTTATTTCTGTCAAATTTATTGTCATATTGAAAGATTCCTAAGATACAGTAACAGGATCTGGTGGGTCTGATTTACATTTTATTAATATTTTTAAAATAACTCTACGAGTGAATTTTTATTAGTTACATCCATTTACATACAACATATACAAATAATTTTATTAATTCACTTATAAGATGCAGTTTACATTTTATGACATTTATTACAACCAATTTCTTCAATTAAAACATACTCATTATTCACAATATTATGTATATAGGCAATATTTTGACAAAAAGTTATTATTCATTGATCACTTAAAATTGCATTTTTCTTAGTTTTCAACATGTGACAAACAAGAAGCTCAAAGAACGCCACTTTGTTCCTTACAAATGTTGGTTTTACACATAATGAATGTCATAGCTCTTTTCCTGTGTTTATTATATGGACAATAATTGCATCTTCTTCTTTTTCCTGAAACAGGTAGTTGGTTCGGCAATATGACATCATTTTGAACACCACATCTTTGCATGACATCAACGATTTTCTTTGGAAGATTAGGGATCTGAATACGAAGATCCATTAGTGGTCTTAACGTTTCCTCTGCTAAATCTCTTAGGAACAAACGCCTTTTATCACTTCTTCCACTATGGTACCGGTATGTCAGATGTCGGGCGGAAAATAAAATTTCACTGTTCATTGCTGCGACGTCCATCATATTCATCCATAATGCAAATGTCCATCTTCTTGTTTGTCTCTTGCAAGTGTAACGAATTTTCTGGTCCATTTGATCCACCCCACCCTTCGTAGAGTTATAGAACTTTATTATATCTGGTTTCTTTCTTGCATGCGTTCCATCAATGTTTCTGTCGTTATCCATTGTGCTTATGGGAACTACAGACATTTTCTTTTTGGGAACATAACTCACCAGTGTAATGTCAGCTCTAAATCCAAACAAAGAGGAATGAATCGCTCTTGACGCAGATGGTTTCATGTCATTAGTAATTTCTGGTTTATTTCGTTTGATTGTTCCCACCACTGTAATTTGCTTCTGAAGCATCTCTTCTGCTAGCTGTAAACTAGTAAAGAAGCTGTCAACAGTAATATTTTTTGATGATCCTTCAATGATTTTAGCAAGATCTCTCACCACATTCAATCCAAGATTTTTCTGAATAGGTTCATGAGGCTTCCTTCACGTGTAAAGAATCCCGTCTAAAGCATATGGAAATGTAGCATCACATAACCAAAATCTTTTTATGCCATACTTGGCTGGTTTGGAGGGCATATAATGGGTGAAGCTGCATCCTCCACGGAATGAGACTAGCTGTTCGTCGACTGTGAGCGAATCATTGGGAATCATTCTATTTCTACACTTGTCAAGAAATAGTTCCCACCCACAGCAAACAGCTGCAAGTATGTCATCTGCAGATCGAGCCTCATGGGTACGCCTGTCATCAAATCTAATCATTCTCCTTATATCATCGAATATGTTTACTGACATGGTGGCCTTATATGTAGGATTTGCCTCTTCATCCAAGAATAATTCTCTAATAGGGACATCCCAACTCTTCTCAACACCAGAAAGCAGTAAAATACCAAGAAAACCCTCCATTTCAGCAAGCGAAAGGTTTTTCCACATTTTACCACGTAAAGCAGCCACTCTTCTGCCTTCAATATTTGTGCAGTTGATGACTTCCTCTAGTATTTCCTTGGAGATGAAATAGTCCCAGGCATCCTTAGGTTTACAGGTTTTAAAACCATGGGCTGGACCAGTTGCAGGAGGATCTAATTTCCAAATCGTTCCATTCCGACTAATGTGTGTATGGTCTTCTATACCTTTTTGTGGTGGTTCTTCATTTTCAGACTCTGATGAAGTAATATTATCGGAAGGACTGTCATCTGCCTCAGTATTCACATCTGCAGGTTCATTGGCTGATTCTTCACTACTTGTATCTTCAAAAATATTTCCTTCCTCGCAAGAATCATCTTCTTCAAACCACTGAGCCACAACACTTTCATGATTAGCTGCATTTGCACGTACTGACTCTCTTGCTTTGCGCGTCGAAGCCATAGCATAAGGCGTGTCTCTCGAACAGAAGCTTGTGCAGCACTAAACGAGTCATACTCGTAACAATATGGACCTTGCAGCAACAAACAAACTACAGTAACAATGAGGCTGACAAGAGCAGCACAGGATAACAATACTATGCAATAATAAAACATTTGATAGCAAAAAGATCAATAATACGCCGACATCGCCAATATGTCAAAGAAGTGTGTATTATTTTTTAGTTTTACTACTACAGCTACTGCTGCTGTTTGCACTCCTGTTGCTGGAAATACCACTACAGTTATTATTAAATTAATAATTGATCTCAAACAAATGTTGCTGACAATATAGGCTCAAGAATGTTTATAAATGTGTGAGGGCTTCTGAAGCCCTGCTTATGATTCACGGTGTATGGGTAAACGTATTGAATTATACAAAAAACTTAAAAAGTTATCTCGTTCATACTTGACAGGAGGAATGTCACAGTGTTAGTGAAAGAGTACTGGAAAGCAGTTTGAAATCAAACAAAAAATTACAGAATTTTTTTTTTTTTAAATGAAGACGTATTAGGGCCTCAGAGGCCCTGTATATGCATCCTAGGGTTAAGGGTACGGACGTTTCATGTGTCGTTCCTTAGCCGAGGATACCTCACTGGAATCTTCTCATTTCTTTCTTGTAGTATGAGCAATTAGTGTAGTTATTGTTTGCTGCTAGGGCGTAATTGTAGAGAGAATTTCCTTTGTAGTTGTAGTTTTTCATTGTTGTACAGTAAAACAGTTGTGGCATGCATGTAGACTTGCACCAAGTATTTCGCAGCCACGCCTGCAATTAATTAGATGTTATTTCCAGTGCTATGTTAATGTGTTTTCTTATTTTTGCTCTTCAAATTGTGCTTTTCTTGTTGTCGTGTGAAATACGTGATAAATATGACGTGTGAAAAACGTAACACTAGGCTGAAAAGTAAATTGAGAAATGTCAGTGAAGACGAGAGTAGTGTGTTAGCGCCACCGTGTAATGAATTAACGATTATTCAGATTAGTAATTTGGCAATTGTGCATAAGGAAATGGACCTGGCGGCAAATCATGGTGTAGACAGTGAAACAATTAGTGAACAGGGAAGCATTGTCGATCGATCGGTCGGTAACAGCTCGCCTCAGGAATCCGAAATGACAGGGCAAAATTTTGCAAATACTGTACATTCAGGTTTTGTATCCTCACCTTTCCTCAATTAAATGAAGACACATTTTCTGCTTGTCAAGATACGAATGCTGCCGGAGCAAATGCATTGCCAATAAGCACAAAGGAACACGTTCCTGGCACTAATACATTATTATTGCTATTATTGCAACAAATGGAAAAAATCGGAAACAAATTAAAGAAACACTTCATCAACCACGCGATGGTATAACTGCTGAGTTACTTAAAATCGAATCGAAATTTCAAAAAGTCTGTAATGACGTAAACAACAAATTCGTGAGCATTTTCAACCTATTTTACGCGGCATGAATGTATCACAGAATCACGAAGCAGCCATAAAAGAACTGCAAATTATTGTTCATGAAAATCATGACACCTTGTGGGCTAAAACTGACTCAGTTGCATCTACCGATTCGGCTACACAACTTACAAAAACACAGGAAAACTTAAAGGACACAACAGATACTCTGAAACTTGGTTCAGATACACATGGAGGAAATCAGTTCAGTATCAGAGAAAGTAGTCGAACTTTCGAATCAGCTAAATAATTTATCTACGAAGGTAGACGATACTCTGAATGACACAAGACCGGTAGTCTGTACTGACAAGAAGAGTTCGAACAAATTAGGAAATTCAAACAAAATCAGAATCAAATTAATACGCAACACCAAAGAGAAATGCGGGAAGTACAAGATCAGCTGACACAGGTAATACAAGAATTACGTATTTCAGAGGTCACTCGCGCCCCAATACAGAAAGAGGGGTCATAGAAATACGGAACAGCCACAAAATAATAACACAGGCCATTTCGGAAATTATGAAAGAAATTGGCAAGGAGCAAGGAAATTTGAGATGGCACAGCCAACATGACGTAACAATGACCGATATTCGACTCGCCGTCATGATGACTTTGACTACAAACTGTTGACTACGTAAATTCAAAACATTTAAGTATTCCGGCAATGACATTCATCCACAAGCATGGCTTCATCAATTATCTCATTGTTTTCCTCCCAAATGGTCATTAGACATATATTAGAATTTATGTGTGGCTTCTTTGAGAATGAACCAGCTTTATGAATGCGATAGGTCATTCACGATTGTCACAGTGAATGAGAATTTTATCATGCCTTCCTCTCAGCAAATTGTTCTCAAGCTACTCAAGATCTCGTAAAACATAGCATCATAATGATGAAACATTTCGAACAATCTGAATATTCTAGCCTTGTCAAACATTTTGAAGACTTTTGCTTAAAAATCAGTATCTGTCAAATCCATACAGCCCCTCAGAACATATTCACATTTGCTTAATAAAACTGCCTGAACATTTACGACATATTATTTTGGCAGGACGTTGCAAAGACGACATCGAAGCTTTTATGGACTGTCACAAGAATTGGAAATTGACACTGACAATCGCGGGATGCAAAAATAGGAACACAACAATTACAGGTCACATTCGTCTCAATTCCGCGATGACAGAAATAATAAGTGGACACGAAAGGCTATTCTTACAATGCAAATCGTGACCAAAACAGACGCCACCCATATGACAACCGTTGGCAGAGTAATAATAGTTACAGGGAAAGACCACATCTCCGCATTAATGACTATGACAGAGACAATCAGAGAAACAGACAATATGGGAACCAAAATAATTATTATCAAGGGAGGCAGAATAATTTCCGACGCAACAGTCCACCGCACAATTACGATTATGGGAGAAATTCTCCACCACATGACCGACAAGAAAGAAACTATGGAAACTACCAACAAGACGACGGACGATATAATCTTAACAACAGACCAGAATTTAATGACAACTGGCGGGATTCAAACAGGACAGTGCCCTCTTGATATGTCGAAATTGTAGAAGTGCGACAAAAGAGAGAGTAGACAATGACACACACCATTGGCAGCCACAAAATGTACTAACGAAGCTCACGATGTAGCTGCCGTGGCTATTAATTACATAAAAATGGAAGACATTAGGGACATCTTACTCCAGGAACACGACATAAAACAGAACAACATTGCATATCCCATCATTAACATTCAGCAAATTATGAAAAACTTACGGCAGTACTTGATACTGGCAGTCCCATTTCAGTAATTAGTGAAACAACCTTTAGCAAATGCAAGAAATCGAACGATTGCCCCACACTTCCGTTACGTAAGATTAAATTACAAAGCGCAATCTTTGGAAAAAGTGTAGATGTATGCCAACAAACCAACTTAGAATTCTTTTGTCAAAACCATGAACTTTCTTACTGTCCCATTATTTATGACAGAAATTATATTGGTAGTAGACTTCTTGAATGAATACAAAGCAATATACCAAAGCGTGAAACATCATTCACTAGCCATATGGCACCTCCTAAGGCAGTAAAAATATCTTTCAACTATTCATAATGATGTGTGCAGACATAAAATATTTCTCATCATTTCATTAGGCACTTCAGTAAATATCAGAAAGTACGAGTTCCAAACTGTAATCATATGTTTTCAAGTATGAGTGTTCCATATTTGCAATGCTTCCTACAAATAAATGTCAATAGTGAGGTTAATGTCCTCTTTCTTCCGTTTGTGCCTCTAAAAGGCACACACTAATGACTTTCTTTTTCAGGCAACTGTCATGCAGCTGGACACCCACAATGCATTATGTCAAGGTCACTTACTTTCCTTAGCGAAATAATTACGACAGCAGTTTCTGCTACTGAGATAGTCACATATAAAAAATTTCACAGGTTGAAAATTTACTTTACAAATGTGTAGAAACAAAATCTCATAAATATGAGTGTCCAAAAATTTCCGCCGGCGTTGTGATACATTCACACATATACACATATTTCATAACTCTTAAAGTACGATTCTTGGTTTGCAACAACCTTTTCACAAGTCAGTGTCCCTAACGTCTTGTCATTATTCATATACATATAAACAAGAGTGGTTCTAATGGCTCTGAGCACTATGGAACTTAATATCTGAGGTCCTCAGTTCCCCAGAACTTACAACTACTTAAACCTAACTAACCTAAGGACATCACACACATCCATGCCCGAGGCAGGATTCTAACCTGTGACCATAGAGGTCGCACAGTTCCAGACTGTAGCACCTAGAACCACTCGGCTCCTCCGGCCAGCACTTATAAACACATAATAACATTCCTCGTATAGCATCACCTTATTTATCATAAACATATCTCAACAGCATGATACAGATCGTCATTGCAATAATATCATACCACCTCAGTCAAATCTCAAAAGGGTTGTAGTTTTCTTCAATAATTTCAAAACCTAAAAAAATTCTCTGCTCATTTCAATAGTGTTATCTACCTCAAACGTACTTCAAAAATCATGATCCCATACCAAATACCTCATTCACAGCTCTCATAGAATCACAATGGTTAAAAAAAAAAGATATGAACACTTCACAAAGTACAGAAAAAATACGATTTCGTAAGTGTGAATTCACTGATGTAGTAAAAAAATGTTTGTCTCTCTTAAATGATCAGATAGCTGTGTAATTCTGTGTTAGAGAAATATGGTACTGATGTGTTAAGTTCTATAGGCAAATACCGTATTACCTAGAGCTACTAGCCCTTGACACACGCTTAGTACACAAAGTAGGCGTGTACCCCAGAGGATTAATGTAATTATACCCTCAGGTGTTATAGATTACAGCAACAGAGTGAATCGTCTCACCAAAATCCTTCTTTTTATCTTTGAAGTTCAAGAATATTTCCAAAAACGTTCCAAGTACAAACATTTGAGACTCAAATGCGTTTCCTGTAGCACTAAACTGTGTGTCCTGCTCTAAGACAATTTTGTAATTACTTGACGGTAAAAATGTGCCAAGTGTCGTAGTTATCGTCCTCCGTAAGCAAAGTGCTACAGAAGTCAATATACTTACCTCGTCATAAACAAAAGTGAAATGCTATGCGTATAGATATAGTAGTTATTAGGCTTATTGCCGTCGTCAAGAAAGTACTATACTGTAACGTATTGTTGTGCTTTGGAAAAAGCTGTCTCATTGTAACTATACCGTAAGTTACCTCTGAAACATGTTTTACTTTCAGAATAATACAGAAAAACTGTGCAGATATAAAACGATACAGCACAAAAGCAACAATGTAAATTGTGTAATTCATTAATAGCAACGTGGTATAATCGTGTAGCTGTCAAACAAACCAAATACTAAGTCATCTGTAATCTCTCAGAAAGTACTTTAAATCCAGAATGTACTTTCAAGTAAATCAAAACGTTGTATTAAAATCTCATTAGCAGTGTAAGTTCTAAGTACGTAAGCCTTATAGTCGCTATGTATTTGTGCAACTAATAAGCAAGAATGTACACACAATAACACTGTGTCGTCTGTTCATTACAAAAAGCCATTCGAAATTACTGTCCACATTAGTTCCCTAGGTTCTTGACAGGATAGTTAACTTAAAAACATTGTTGCATGTTAACAGTTTCTAAGTGTGACAAAGCATACTAATAACGCGAAGTGAAAAATTTTATGGCAAAGTCTAAGTTAAGAAGCGGATTATCTCTGAATAAATGGTTTTACATGTGAAATGTGGTGTAAGCCTTTACTCTTCCTAGTACGCAGAATTTCAACTTCAGCGCAATTATCATGTGGCATGCGTCGGATGCTGTAAGGTCCATTGTAAATCAGAAAGCATTTGTGACTCAAATGTTTATTCTTGTGTGACAATAAACTAGCTTTAATGAGAACTTTCTGACCAGTATATAGTTTTTTTGCATTGGCTTTACCATGTAGTTTTCTCCTTTTGTGTGTAGCAGAATTTATATTTTTAACAGCCAAATCAATTTTGTCTTTGCGTCGAAGTTTACGTGTATTTAGAAAAGGTACAACTTCTCTTATTCTGTTTGGTGGTTCTTTATTCTTCAGTACAAAAATAGGGGGTAAAACAGTGGAGTCATGAGGTATTTCATTGAGCACGTTTTGAACTAAGTGTAAAAATCTGTCCCAATACTGATGCGTTCTGTGACAATAAAGTCTGAAAAACTTGTTTATTTCTTTCATAATCCGTTCAGGCGGGTTACAGTGTGGTGAGTACAATGAAATAAAAACAGGTTTGAATTTATGATTCCGAAGCATGCGTGAATAAACAGCACATCCGAATTGCGGTCCGTTATCTGAAATGACATTAGAAACATGTCCAACATCACGTAAGAAATTTTTAACAAAGGTGGTGGATACAGACCTTCCAGTGGTTTTACATAACGGAGTGAAAGAAACAAATTTTGAAGTAACTTCAACAGCTACTAGAACATACGAAAATCCATCCAATGTTCTGACAAGGGGTCCCAAGAGATCAACAGCAGCAAATTCTTTTAATTTAGAAGGAATGGTAGGAAACAACGGAGCACGATGAGAGATGGTAGATGGTTTTGTTTTTCGACAAAGTTTATAAATAGGCAAGACTCTTCGAATTCACTTTTCCATATAGTTAAAATAACAAGTCGTCCGAAAAATGTGATAGCATTTTCATGGACCAAATTGTGCGTAGCTGAAATGAATGTACCAAATGAGCTTATTGACAAAACCGTCAGGAACGCAAATGATGTTTTCAAAGGCGACTTTCTGAATGTAAAGAATACTGGAATTTTTCTCCAGGTTGCCTTCTGTGTTACTTTTCTTAAGCGAAGCCGGTGTACGTGACAGTGCGTCGGCAACAATATTCTCCTTGCCGGGAATGTAGACAATTGTGAAGTGGAATTCAAGCAGAAACAATGCTCAACGTTTTAACCTGTCATAATTTAATTCTGAAGACATAAGAAATGGTAATGCACGATGATCACTGTATACTTTTACGTGTTTACTAGAAAGAAAGAAAGAAACCGAATTTCTTAAATGTCCAAACGATTGGTAAAGCTTCTTAATCAGTAACGGAATAATGTTTTTCAGATTTTGTTGGGACACGGCTAGCAAAAGCAATGGTTTTCTGAACAGTAGTGTCTTTTCTATGGCTTCTTGAAATAAACGGGCACCAAGACCGACTTTAGAAAAATCCGTGCTAAGGCAGAAATCTTGTGACAGATCTGGATGAGCTAGTATTGGCGCGATAAGTAGCCTTCTTTCAAAGAATTGAATTCCAACTGTGCCTATTCGTCCCAGTTCCCAATAGCATATTTTTCCAGTGAGAGAACAAAGTTTTGGTGTAAGTAGAATTTGCATATTCACAATGGCTCTGATTGCTTCTAACTTTTGGGGATACGGTTGAATGCCTTCAGAAGAAATAATGTGTTCCAAGAACTTCACCTTTGACCTACCGAATTCTGACTTTTAGAAGTTAACTGTAATTCCAGATTCTGCAAAAATACATAACACACTGTTGAGGATGCGATTACGTTGTTCCCATGAGGCTTCTGCTATTAGAATATCGTTTATAGGCAAGCTGTTTGGTTAGGAGACGCTTGTGTGGAAAGCCTTCTGAAAATCTAAAAATATGGAAACAATTTGACATCCCCTGTCAATAGCACTCATTACTTCATGATTATAAAGAGCTAGTTGTGTTCGACAAGAACGATATCTTCTGAATCCGTGCTGATTACGTGTCAATTAATTGTTTTCTTCTAGGTACTTCATAACGTTCGAGTACAGTATATGTTCCAAAACCCTACTGCAGTCGACGTTAGTGATATGGGCCTGGAATTCAGTGGATTACTCCTATTTTACTTCTTGGGTACTGGTGTGACTTGAGCAATTTTCCAGTCTGTAGGTACCGATCTTTGTGTGAGCGAGCGGTTGTATGTAATATAATGTTGTTGTTGTTGTGGTCTTCAGTCCTGAGACTGGTTTGATGCAGCTCTCCATGCTACTCTATCCTGTGCAAGCTTTTTCATCTCCCAGTACCTACTGCAACCTACATCCTTCTGAATCTGCTTAGTGTATTCATCTCTTGGTCTCCCTCTACGATTTTTACCCTCCACGCTGCCCTCCAATACTAAATTGGTGATCCCTTGATGCCTCAGAACATGTCCTACCAACCGATCCCTTCTTCTGGTCAAGTTGTGCCACAAACTTCTCTTCTCCCCAATCCTATTCAATACTTCCTCATTAGTTATGTGATCTACCCATCTAATCTTCAGCATTCTTCTGTAGCACCACATTTCAAAAGCTTCTATTCTCTTCTTGTCCAAACTACTTATTGTCCATGTTTCACTTCCATACATGGCGACACTCCATACAAATACTTTCAGAAATGACTTCCTGACACTTAAATCAATACTGGATGTTAACAAATTTCTCTTCTTCAGAAACGCTTTCCTTGCCATTACCAGCCTACATTTTATATCCTCTCTACTTCGACCATCATCAGTTATTTTGCTTCCCAAATAGCAAAACTCCTTTACTACTTTAAGTGCCTCATTTCCTAATCTAATTCCCTCAGCATCACCCGACTTAATTCGACTACATTCCATTATCCTTGTTTTGCTTTTGTTGATGTTCATCTTATATCCTCCTTTCAAGACACTGTCCATTCCATTCAACTGCTCTTCCAAGTCCTTTGCTGTCTCTGACAGAATTACAATGTCATCAGCGAACCTCAAAGTTTTTATTTCTTCTCCATGAATTTTAATACCTACTCCGAATTTTTCTTTTGTTTCCTTTACTGCTTGCTCAATATACAGATTGAACAACATCGGGGAGAGGCTACAACCCTGTCTTACTCCCTTCCCAACCACTGCTTCCCTTTCATGTCCCTCGACTCTTATAACTGCCATCTGGTTTCTGTACAAATTGTAAATAGCCTTTCGCTCCCTGTATTTTACCCCTGCCACCTTTAGAATTTGAAAGAGAGTATTCCAGTCAACATTGTCAAAAGCTTTCTCTAAGTCTACAAATGCTAGAAACGTAGGTTTGCCTTTCCTTAATCTTTCTTCTAAGATAAGTCGTAAGGTCAGTATTGCCTCACGTGTTCCAGTGTTTCTACGCAATCCAAACTGATCTTCCCCGAGGTTGGCTTCTACTAGTTTTTCCATTCGTCTGTAATGAATTCGTGTTAGTATTTTGCAGCTGTGACTTATTAAGCTGATAGTTCGGTAATTTTCACATCTGTCAACACCTGCTTTCTTTGGGATTGGAATTATTATATTCTTCTTGAAGTCTGAGGGTATTTCGCCTGTTTCATACATCTTGCTCACCAGATGGTAGAGTTTTCTCAGGACTGGCTCTCCCACGGCCGTCAGTAGTTCCAATGGAATATTGTCTACTCCGGGGGCCTTGTTTCGACTCAGGTCTTTCAGTGCTCTGTCAGACTCTTCACGCAGTATCATATCTCCCATTTCATCTTCATCTACATCCTCTTCCATTTCCATAATATTGTCCTCAAGTACATCGCCCTTGTATAGACCCTCTATATACTCCTTCCACCTTTCTGGTTTCCCTTCTTTGCTTAGAACTGGGTTTCCATCTGAGCTGTTGATGTTCATACAAGTGGTTCTCTTATCTCCAAAGGTCTCTTTAATTTTCCTGTAGGCGGTATCTATCTTACCCCTAGTGAGATAGGCCTCTACATCCTTACATTTGTCCTCTAGCCATCCCTGCTTAGCCATTTTGCACTTCCTGTCGATCTCATTTTTGAGACGTTTGTATTCTTTTTTGCCTGCTTCATTTACTGCATTTTTATATTTTCTCCTTTCATCAATTCAATATTTCTTCTGTTACCCAAGGATTTCTACTAGCCCTCGTCTTTTTACCTACTTGATCCTCTGCTGCCTTCACTACTTCATCCCTCAAAGCTACCCATTCTTCTTCTACTGTATTTATTTCCCCCATTCCTGTCAATTGCTCCCTTATGCTCTCCCTGAATCTCTGTACAACCTCTGGTTCTTTTAGTTTATCCAGGTCCCATCTCCTTAAATTCCCACCTTTTTGCAGTTTCTTCAGTTTTAATCTACAGGTCATAACCAATAGATTGTGGTCAGAGTCCACATCTGCCCCTGGAAATGTCTTACAATTTAAAACCTGGTTCCTAAATCTCTGTCTTACCATTATATAATCTATCTGATACCTTTTAGTATCTCCAGGGTTCTTCCATGTATACAACCTTCTTTCATGATTCTTAAACCAAGTGTTAGTTATGATTATGTTGTGCTCTGTGCAAAATTCTACAAGGCGGCTTCCTCTTTCATTTCTGTCCCCCAATCCATATTCACCTACTATGTTTCCTTCTCTCCCTTTTCCTACACTCGAATTCCAGTCACCCATGACTATTAAATTTTCGTCTCCCTTCACTATCTGAATAATTTCTTTTATTTCATCATACATTTCTTCAATTTCTTCGTCATCTGCAGAGCTAGTTGGCATATAAACTTGTACTACTGTAGTAGGTGTGGGCGTCGTATCTATCTTGGCCACAATAATGCGTTCACTATGCTGTTTGTAGTAGCTTACCCGCATTCCTATTTTCCTATTCATTATTAAACCCACTCCAGCATTACCCCTATTTGATTTTGTGTTTATAACCCTGTAGTCACCTGACCAGAAGTCTTGTTCCTCCTGCCACCGAACTTCACTAATTCCCACTATATCTAACTTCAACCTATCCATTTCCCTTTTTAAATTTTCTAACCTACCTGCCCGATTAAGGGATCTGACATTCCACGCTCCGATCCGTAGAACGCCAGTTTTCTTTCTCCTGATAACGACATCCCCTTGAGTAGTCCCCGCCCGGAGATCCGAATGGGGGACTATTTTACCTCCGGAATATTTTACCCAAGAGGACGCCATCATCATGTAATCATACAGTAAAGCTGCATGCCCTCGGGAAAAATTACGGCTGTAGTTTCCCCTTGCTTTCAGCCGTTCGCAGTACCAGCACAGCAAGGCCGTTTTGGTTATTGTTACAAGGCCAGATCAGTCAATCATCCAGACTGTTGCCCTTGCAACTACTGAAAAGGCTGCTGCCCCTCTTCAGGAACCACACGTTTGTCTGGCCTCTCAACAGATACCCCTCCGTTGTGGTTGCACCTACGGTACGGCTATCTGTATCGCTGAGGCACGCAAGCCTCCCCACCAACGGCAAGGTCCAAGGTTCATGGTTCATTATATAATAATATACGTACATTCCGGTAGTCAGTGCTAAGTGAAAGTAGAGGTGATGTGAAGAGCGACGTCAATGACGGGAAATGAGTGATTTAGACTGATGAATCGCACCAATAGCCTGAGGCAGTTCGAAGAAAAATTTTGCGGTAGAAGAATGCTTGGAGAAGGTTACCCGCCATCATGTTTATTGTCAACAGTCAAATGCGAAATAGGCAGCATTACAGTATACGTTTTTTTTTTTTTTTTTTTTTTTTTTGTAGCTAAATTTGGAAGCTATGCACACATTTACACCATCGTGACAGCATAAAGCTAACGAAGAATTACGATTGTTTGTGTAAGTATGACAACGCAGCATTTGTGGGACAAAAGCTTGTGAACAAAAATATATCTGAAATGCACTGGCCTCCCCAAGAGTACCGACGTGAACCCAATGGAACACATGTGGGCTGAGGTATAAGTGGACATCCCCACAAACCTAAGCATCTAACGTTACTACCTTGTCTGGTTTCGGGACTTGAGGAATAATGGATTGCCATTCCTGGACAAACGTTCAGTCACCGATTTCAAAGAGTTCCCCACAGAGTTCTAGCCGTCATAAAGGCAAAGCATGCACACGCCACTTGCTGAAGTCCACTAATAGTTGCCGGATGCCATTGATCAGGGGGTGAATGTTCAGCACTTGCTTGAAGAAGAAGATATTGTCGCTGTGGTGAACTGCTGAAAATGTTCAAATACAGCATTTACTTAATCACTGTTCTACTTCAAATCTAGGCTCGCTTCCAAGACAGAAAAACCAGCAGTCAAAAAAAGTAAGTTATCTAATATCCAACAAACAATTCATTGAACAATATAACTCTTTCTGATTTTACATCAACCACTGCATCACTTTTTTCGATGACAACCGTAACTACAAATCACTGCCGGTAATTCACGGAGCCGATCGACTGTGGTCAACAGTGTTTTTATCTTCTCTGGCGCTTCTGGGGCGAGGTCCTGGAGCGTGTGGTCGCACACGTCCGTTTCTGGATCGCCCTCGGCAATAAAACAGGGCCATCAGTCCTCGGGGAACTCTGGGCGGGAAATACGACGGGCCGTCATCCCGCCGCAGGCGGAATAACTCGGCGCCATCACTATTTGATGTGTCACCTGGGATTAGTTGCGCCGCGCCGCGTCCGGCTTATAAAGTTGCCGGTCGTAAAGGCGGCGCGACGTGAGCCGATTATGGGAGAAGCGTCAAATCGCTTCACCGTTAATGTAGAGCGAACCCATAAGCAGTTGCGGAAGCAGCAGTGCACTCTGACGGCGGGGAGGCGAAGACTAAGATGGCTCCGATGTGCCTTCCCCGAGTCGCGCTGTCTGACAACCGGGAGGGCTCCCAACGCGCTGCTTATGACTCAGCTTATCAGGAGTCTGCATATCCGGCCGCGATTGACAAGGTGTCTCAAATTACGGACATACCACGCTGCACTGTGCGCGAGCATTGTGTGATTAATACTGTGCTCAATCATTCGCGGAAGAACAAGTCTGACATACACGAGCGGACTTCAGTGGCCAGGCTCTAGTCCATACATACCGCCCGACTACACCGCTCGTATAGTTACCTACCGCGCATTCCAACTTTTCCATGCCCCCATCAACGTCAATGGAATTTCCAGTTAGAGTGATGTCGGAGAGCTTACCACGAACTTCCAGTCGTTGAGATGCGACAATTAAATTTAAAGACGATGCTATATCTTCTCTATAAAGGCTGAGTCAGGAAGTAATATACACATTTGCAGTGATATAGAAATTCATTGAGATAAATTACACAATCGCTAGATGTGTAATTTTGTAGCAAACAATCTCAAGATTGATTCAGATAGTGCATGAGTACCACATTCCGCCACAAGGAACGCCAGCGTACTGCACTGTAAAATTGGCGACTTCGACTGGTGCGGAGCGTGCTCGCTGTGTCTTTTGGTTTCAGGAAGCGAACTCTGCAACAACTCTTCAGTGTCAGTTTCGCACCTAAAGCGCTAAAGAACCTCGAAGCAGGGCAAAATTTACTCTTGGTACAAGGACTTCATTGAGGTGGTTTGTTCGCTGCGACAAGTTGAAAGCATATAGCCCTTTCTTCTTCATGGAGAAAACTATTACTGGTGTTGTGTATCTGGATATGCTTGAAAACTTTTTAATTCCACAAACCGATGAAGATAACCGAGATGGAACGATTTATTACCAGCAAGATGGTTCACCATCCCATTTCCTTGCGGAATTTCGAGGTTTCCTCGATAACCGCTTCCAAGGTCAGTGGACTGGCCGTGAAATGCGAATCGTATGACTACCTCATTCTCCAGACTTGACGTCACTGGATTTCTTTCTCTGGGGTTTCATTAAAGGTCGTGTTTATGTTCTTCCCCTACCAAGCAATTTAGCCGATCTGAAAAATCGAATCTACGCTGCCCTTTCACAAGTTAAGCTCAATATGCTGCAACTAACGTGGGAAGAAATTGATTACCAGTGGAATGTTTTCCGCATCACAAATGGTAGTCACATCGAACCAAAATGACACTTGACACTTTTACGTGAAACCTGAGTTTCTTAGCTCCAAAATGACACACATACCCATTTTGTAAGTAAACTCAATAAATTTCTGTGCTATTCCATGCTGTAAAGTCGTTTTTGACTCACCCTGTATTTTTTACTAAAACTACACGCTCCGCCCGATTAGGTCATGAAGGCCCAACTGTACGCACGGGACGCCGTGTCATCCTTAGCCCACAGACATCAGCGAATGCGGATGGGGAGGGGCATGTGGTTAGCACACCGCTCTCCCGTCCGTATATCAGTTTCCGTGACCGGAGCCGCTACTTCTCAATCCAGCAGCTCCTCGATTTGTCTCACAACGGCTCAGTGCACCCTGCTTGCCAATAGCGCTCTGCAGACTAGATGGTCAAGTGCCATCTCTAACCGACAGCGCTTAACTTCGGTGATCTGACGGGAACCGGTGTTTCCGCTGCGGCAAAGCATTGGCGACTCACCCATAAATACGACATATTTTTCCAACAATAGATGACTTGGCCTAAACCTTTACTTTAGATTGTATTTCCGCTGATTAGAATCTTTTGCACTTGAAGATCGTAGACATTCATTACGTGTCTGCACTGAACTGGTTTCTTCATTCGAGGGAACAGAAAGAAGTCACTGGATGCCAAGTGTGATTACGTGAGGGGATGCGGGAGGGGGTAATAGAGAGGCTGGGAAGAAAAGCAAAATTTAATAGCAGTATTTGTGATTAACTGGAACTATTGCGTTGTCCTAACGAGCACAATTCGTTTACACCACATCACGTTACTTAAATCTCACTGGATATCGCCTTGCTCAATGACAACTTCGCCTTTTTCAGCCGTACTGAATCCACAAGTTTTCACTGCATGCTTTGGTCTTGTGCCACAGGTTCACAGTCATACACCCAAAGCTCATCCATGGTGGCCGTCTAAGCAGGTTTCTCAATCGGCCTGACACAGATGCAACATTTACGCTGCTGCCTCTGTCGGTTAAGAGTTTTTTGAAAAGATATTAACAGGCGGTTAACCCTCCGAGTTCCCGCTTTTGTCATGCCAAAAGTATCTTGCAAACTGATCCGTTGCTGATTTTCACTCTTACCACCACCGTCTCGAATATGCTATGCTGGACTTCGAGCACCAGGCCCCTATCTTGAGATAATATGCCACAGATGTCCTGTCACTTACTTCTTCAACTTTCAGACTTTTTTATCTGCAGCACCTGACCACTATATCATATGACAGTGCATTCTTACCACAAGCAATACTCTTCACAACACACAATTGACTATGGGGTTGTGCCCCTTTAATTGCAGAAAGTGAATAAACACAGAAGACCCCATTTCCTCAGTGGGCTGTGTTATTTTAAATTCGACAGAGAGTTCGTGTATGAGCCTTCCAACCGCGTTGAAACATATGAAAACTATAACGAGTGCTAAGATGTCGATAGTAAGAATCAACAGATGTTAGATAAACCTCTTTACTACGTGAAGCGTTTCGGGCATAGCCCTTCGTTAGATGATATGTCAAAAACAAATGTATAAAACGTTCATAAGCACATGGTAACCTAGACCAAGACGTGATACAGAAATGTATGCCACACATTCCATTGTAGGTAGTGCAAAGGATACGTACCAGGGAACAAAGCTGACGAAATAATCTTAAACACAGCAATGCACCAAGTACATAATCATAAAAGGAATCGCTCTGAGCACTATGGGACTTAACATCTGAGGTCTTCAGTCCCCTAGAACTTCGAACTACTTAAACCTAACTAACCTAAGGACATCACACACACCCATGCCCGAGGCAGGATTCGAACCTGCGACCGTAGCGGTAGCGCGGTTCCAGACTGGAGCGCCTAGAACGACTCGGCCACCACGGCCGGCTACAAAATCACATTTCTCAGCTAATAGCGCCATGTGAGCAAGAACATTGGAAGGAAATATTACCTCCAAAACTTAAGTTTAACAACTGTACTTAGCAGATGGCATGTTGACCATTGGCACTGCACAAGGCGACGGTGGCCATTTTTATTTTTATTTAGATTTATTCGCTATATTTGAAGGCAGAATGCCATGATTAATTACAAAGAAACTGAGAAAACAAACATACAAGAGTGAACGGCAGACAACAAATAGATAAGAAATGCAACTGAAATGTTAAAAACACTGTTGTAAGCCGTCAACAGAAGGAGTTAACCCTAAATGACGAAATATAAATTGTAAAAATATTTATGTGAAAACAATACCACACCATGATAGAAAGTAGTAACACCGATGAAACAACCTGAATCTGCTACAACATAAATGAACACAGCCACGTGTTACTTAAGGTATGCAGGAGATACCCTCTAAAGCTAAGCAGCTGATGCAGCATCACATTCATAACAACAGAAACAATAGCAAGTGGTGCAAATGCTAGGTGACAATTATTGAACTACATGAAAAGATAACGTAAATTAGTTACAAACTATGGCGTGCGCACTTTATTCAACCTGTTAATGTCATTACAAATATCCGGATTTAGGTTATGACAGGATCGATGTGCCTGCCATCCTTGGCAATGATGTGGCGCAGACGAATAGCGACTCTCTGCACGACCCACTGAAGTGTCGGAGCATCGATACCATTGATGGCATGGTTTTGGGGTTATTGCTGTATACCTTGTCTTTAATATAGCCCACAATAAGGAGTCGCATGTGTTCGGACTTGGAGAACATGGAGGCCAATTGAGGCCCATGCCAGTGGCGTCTGAGTACTCCGGAGCTAGAATTCCCCTGCAGGACATCAAACAGTCTCCTCCTTCAATGGGATTGACCTCCGTCTTGCATCTACCTCATCTTGGCAAAATGAGGGTGAGTTTGCATAATAAGAATGAAATCTTTTCCAAAACCTTCACCTACTATTCGATAGTTACTGTACCAACAAGGAATATTGCACCCATTTTTCCATGACTAGACATTGCACACCACAAAGTCTCTCATTGAGGGTGAAGAGACTTCTTGATCGCGAAATGCGGATTCTTATCCCCCAAAATGCCCCAACTTCCCTTATTAACGAACCCATCCAAATGAAAGTGGGCTTCGTCGCTAAACCAAACACGCAAGCGCACACTAATTCTTTTCATGCCTAGTGGCCAACCGCACAGTTTGAACGTCCTAACGTAAACCGTTCAGAAGTTACGACGATTTTTTTCATATGGTTCAATAATTATCAACCTGTATGTGCCAAGAAGGAATACTAATAACAACAAATTACTGAACAAGACAGAAATATTAGGTAGACATTTTTATTAAAACATACGATTGTATTAGTAATGTTATTTTATTGGTAATAGAAAGGAAAGATGAAAAATAAAGTAAAATGACTTCTTATGACAAATATACAATACTCTCTAATAAAAGAAAACAACAACCACTATGAAGGAATTATCCGACTGGGACGAAAGGCGGTAGATGTCATGTACATTGCAGTCAAACAATCGATTACAGTTTCAGAAAAAAATGGACGATTTATTTAAGAGAAAGAGCTTCACAAATTCAACAAGTCAGTAACGTATTGGTCCAACTCTGGTACCTATGTAAGCATTTTCCAGTGATTGTAGGAGTTATAGGATGTCCTCTGAAAGATGTCGTCCCTAATTGTATCCAACTGGCGCATGAAGAAGAACAGTAGAATGTTTCGCCAAGTGTGGCATTAACTTGCTAATATACCGTATAAGGCCAGGACTGCGTGGCATGAAGGTCAACAAGACGGAGTGTAGAATATCGTTGACGTACTGTTGTAATGTAAGCGTGTCGCCTACGACTACCAACGTTACCCTAATATGAAAAAAAAAAAATGCCATACCAGACCATCAGTCCTGGTTGGTGGACCGTATGGCGGGCTACAGTCAGATTGGTATCCAGCCGCTCTCCAGGGCGTATCGAGACACGTCTTCGGCCAGCAGTCTCATTGTATGGAACAGAATTGTCTTCAGTTACGAGCCCCACCTCGAAGCGACCCCGATCACCAGCTAAGACATGTCTGGAGATGCCCTGGCTAGTAACGAACATCAATCTCAATGTCACACGCCATACAGCCCGACAACAGCAGTAACGGATTATTGTGACATCTCTTTTCATAGCAGAATCTCTTTGGTTGTCATCAGCGGCACCCTAACGGCACTGCTTTACGTCGACGATATTGTACGTTACCCTTTGCTGCCTTTCACGGGAAGTTATGCTGGCGTTACATTTAAGCTAGGTAATGTCCGCCAGCATGCGGCGGAGGTTCTACTACTTAGCTTAGTCCTTGCCCAATCCAATCTTGTCCTGCAAGGTGGCCCATCTCTCCCCAGTTGAGAACGTTTGGAGCACTGTAAGCAGGGCCCTCCAACCGTGTCGAGATTTTTACTACCTAACGCGCCAATTGGACAGAATTTGGTACGAAATCCCTTAGGACATACAGCTACTCAACCAATACCAAACCGAATAACTGCATATGGGACAGTGGCAGACTAATGCATTATTGACTTGCTCAATATGAGAAGCCCTTTCTCTTGCACAAGTCATCCAATTTTTTTGAAACTGTAATCAATAGCTTTTCTGTATGTGTCCACCACAGCCACCTATTTCCTTCGAATTCGGATTATTCCTCCATGGTATGTCGTTTTTTTCTATTTTGTGTTAGAGTGTAAGTTAGGGCGAAAGAACATATATAAATGAAGCAGAATATCCAGTGCCTGCCGCTTGCCACTTGCTCATTAACAACTACTTCCGAATTGGCGTAGGAAGACAGAGGTTGAATTATGTTCTACAAATAATTTAGGATGTAGGGCGCAAATGCTAGTCCCAGATGACGATTTTGGCACAAGGGAGGTGGGATGTGGGATACTTCAAACCAGTCAGAAGACGGATTTAAAAAAAAAAAAGTGTCTTGTTATATAATCGTTGTGGGTGGATTCCAGTGTGTGCCAGTATAGAGACGCGTACCAGTAAACAAAAATACAAATTACGTAAGTTAATATTGTCGAGATGGGTATCACTTTATGACAACCCTCGTAATAAGTGTAGTTTTGAAGTAAATCCACAGAAAATCCCACCCACAATTTTTATCTGTACCATCTGTCGATCACGTGGTTCAAATTTCCACCTCTCCACGTGCAACTAGCTGATCTCTGTCCCACATTTGAGCATTTACGATTTACCTTTGACCGAAAACTGAAGTAGAATGTGGTTCTTCCTGTCATCCAAAACAAAACTATATATTCGGAAACAGAGGTCGCACCAAGTGTTTACATTCTTTCACAGTAAACGTCAACTAGATATGCCAATTGGCCAGGAACTCCACATCTCCGAAATTCCCCTATCACCTTGAAATCCTTGAAATACATACAGTCCACGTCACTTTCTACATTCATCGATGTTCCCTAGATCGCATTCTTAAAAATTAATCAACTTCCCTTCTCATGTTGAAGCCCCTTCTGACCTAATAAAGTAATTAGCAAGTCATGCCTCTGTAAACAACACCATTTCTTTTCTTGGGTCGTCAGTCGTGTGACTGATTGGATGCGGGCCGTAACGACATCCTCTTCTGTGCAAACCTCTTCGGGGCGGCATTTGTGCCCAACGTCCGCAATTATTTGTTGGATGTGCTACAATCTCTGCGTTCCCATACAGTTTTCTATCTTGTGCGGCTCCCTCTAGTATCATGATAACTGCTCCTTGTTATCCGAATACGTATCCTATCAACCTGTCCCATGTCGGTGTCAGTGTGTTCCACACATTTTTTTAGTTCGCCGATTCTACGTAGAACCTCCTCATTCCTTATCAGCTACCCAATTTTCAACATCGTTCTGTAGACAACACCTCATATGCTGCGATTCTCCTCTTTTCCAGGTGCAGTGCTTCAGACATACTTTCTCACAAATGTATTCCTCAAAAATGCTTGATACTAGCGGACTTATTTTGGGCAGGAAATCCCTGTTTGTGCTATTCGGCTTTTTGTGACCTTCTTGGTCCTTTCATAACAAGATATTTTGCTTCCGAGATAACGGAATACTTTCATCGCTTCCATCTAGAGGCCTCAATTTTGATTATGAATTTACCACAAATGTCATTTCTACTGCCCCTTATTACTTTAGTTTTTCTTCGAATATTGACATTCAATCCAAAGTGTGTACTCATTGCTTTGTTCATACCTTTCAAAAGAACCTGCAATTACTCCTTTCATTCAATGGTGTGATGGCAGCGACCTCTTGTATCTACACTCACCGATCTCTGGCTATCCGCCATCGAGCCGGCTTAGAGCGGCCATTACTCTCCTTGTCGGCCACCATCAATGGTACGCCGACACTCAGATAACGGCTTCAGTGCTGGCCCGTCAGTGTCCCAGCTGTATTCATACTACAGAAACACATTTTCTTTCAAGCAGCTACCCTGACTGAAACTGGCATTTCGATATTAGAAATAAATTTACCTCTCATAAAATCAACATCATCTTTGCATGTGAATGTGATACACATTTTCGATCCTTATTTGTTAAACTATCATACCTGATGTTCCTTTCTTCTTCTTCTTCGATCATCGGTGATATGTTTTATTATTCCACTAACTTACAGTCTGTGTTAAGGAATAATTCCGTTTAAATTATTTGCCCTTTATTTTGGTAGCAAAGTACGAAACTCTGCGTTCCGGTACCCATTGAAGGATGTTTTGTGTAATTTTTGGGCTGCAAAATTAGTTAGTAGTATTCAGACTGGTGAATCGAAAATCGCATGCCATAAGCGCTCTATCGTCTTCTCATCCCAACATTTTTAAGTCGAACCTGCAATCTGTGATATTAAACGAAGTCAGATTATTTTTAAGGAAACCATTTCTTTGCACTGGCAGTTAACGATAACGCAGTTCCTTGTCACCAAGCCCGATGCTTTCCAGCGAGATAGTTCCTTGGCCTGAAGCTAATCCTCGGAGGAGAGTAAAAGCAAATTCATAGGAGTGAAAATAATTTGTGCCGTAAGAGTGAACTAATGAAGCTGTTACGCTCTTGCCAATTGATGATTATATGTTTTCTTTATGATCAGCAATGTGATGTGTTGCTGCTTCGATTACATTTTACTTTCATGAAAAAAATTAAAATAGCAAACCACATACAGAGGAAGAAGGGTGATACATTGCACCTTCGACCATGTTGCAGCACGAATATTTTATTAATTTTGCACCATTGTGTTATTACACATCGTTTTTCTGTGTTTCATGTAGCAAATGGAAAATGTAAAATACTGAATAGAAACAGACGATGTCTTATTAAAAGGATACTAAATCAGACAGAAGAGTTTCAAATTGTTTAAGAAGCAAAAATAAAAATTAACTTAAACTTTTATTTTATTTTTTTAAGTTATTTATATTCTTTAAGATGCAACATTTGAAGTAAGGTCAAGGTTACTAATTTCCCTTGATTAAGTGTATGATAATTTTTGCCTGCCAAATTAATCGTTCGTAACAAATTTTTTATTTCAAGTTTGGGTACTTCATTTCCTGTAATTATTTGGTTTATTCGTGAAGTTAAGCTGCACAAGATGGCTGACTCTGTGTAGAGAGTGTTCAACTTGTATTACCGCCGTTACATTGTTTCACTGAAAAAATCACGTTTTGCATTATTATCATTTGTAGATGTTGTTAAACTAAAATACGTAATTTACTCAGGTAATTTCAGCCACCACTGTGTTATGGTAAAGATAGGAGAACCTACAAAAACTGAATCTGAAGAACATAATGACATAGAATCATATAACGAAGGCAGAGAATTCGCTGATACGGCTACAGAAAATATTGACACTTCGGCACTCGGAATGGAGTCACCGGCTAAGAGCGAAGGAATTGTTCCACTAGCTAGTCCCACCCAAGAGCCTCACTTACATTATTTTAGAAGGCGTTTCCACTTATCAGCAGCAGCCTGTTCTCAGAAGCTACAAACTTGCATACTGCCAGTCTTCTTCCAACTGACCTCTTCTTTCCTTGGGTTTGACTATGGTTCCCCTCGAAGTTGTCTCGATCTCCCTCGGCTTCTCGTTCCTCTTCCATTCGTCGGAAATGTCCAGATCAACATAGTGGTGTAGCATCAATCCTACCTACCACTCGTTCCACTTCATCCACCGCCATTCTTATTTATTCATTCCTTAGCCGATCCAATTAAGTTGCTCTCATGCTCCGTCCCATCCTGTCTATTTCGACAGGTTCGATTTCCCCCTTTGCCTCTTGTTCAGTGCCCACCACTCTGAGTCATACATCAGAATGATTTCAGTACACAGCACTACTCTCTCAGTTCGTCTGAACATGTGCCGACTTCAAAAGATGCCATTTAATGAGCTGATGATCCCCTCACTCGACATATCGTGTGTGATATGGCCACATCACACTCTCCAATCTTATTGATTACTGAACCCAAGTACTTGAACATTTACGGATTTGTTACCCAGGGAAAGTCAAAATTCAAAGCCTCATCTTGCCCACTTCCAATATAATCTCTTTTATTCATATTCACTGTTAGCTCCCATTGTTGATAAGCATCCACTAATTTTCTCTGTTGATACATGACATCATCCTTATCCAGAGGCATAAGTACTTATCCGTCGGCTAACAGTAATGAATGTACAATTTGATACACTGCATTCACACCCAAACCTTTGGATTTTCTATCCCAGTAAAGAAAAACAACTTCTAAATACAACATAAATGTGATTGCTGATATAGAGCATCCATGTCTTAATCTTTCAATTCTTTCAAAACTTTCCGATATACTTCACACCCATTTACGACATTATATCAAAGCTTACATGCAATAATTAAAGCGAATTTGGAAGACTTATCATCACAGAAAGTCACAATATTGTCTAAATAAGATACTATGTCGTGCAAACTGACTAAATTGTCAAAAAATCTGCCAAACGCGTCATCGGAAGTGGGTGCCCTAACAACCGGAATTTCAAAGTTCAAAACCACATTCGGGGGCATTCCTGAACCTATGCACTAATTTAACACACGAAAAAAACTTATATGGAAGGATCTGTTTGGAAGCTAAGTGAAAGGCTAGATAATTTTTCTGTCAGAAAGAGGTAAAATAAAGATACAATATGGTGAAAAGAGGGGAATTTTTCACAGAGTTATTAAAAGTGGCTTTCGGTTATAGTTGCACAGATCAATGAAAAATTAGATTCAGAACAACTTGTTTCACAACAGTCTGTTACTAAAGTGTTGTCTGAGAGAGGTATTTCAGAAGTATCAGTTATATCAAAGTTAAATCAAATTAAAGTTACTGTATCACTTCTGACATTATTAATATGCACCATGAATTATCCTCTGGCAAAGAGATATAGGTGATACGTTGCCCTCTACTAGTAGGGCAAGTGGTGAGTATAACAGCTAGGCACCGTATGACGGAATGTCTAGGGACGAAACAGATCATGCTTGCCTGTCATCTAACCGTATGTCGTATGGGGTATAGGAAGTCTCTTCTTTATTATCCATTTTCTTAGGAGAAAATTTATTGAAACATCGACAGTTCCGGATTGTGACACGTGGTACGAAGAATTTTGATCTTTTTGTGTTCATAACATCTTTTGTGGGAGTCTTACCTAGATCTTGGTCAGAATCATAAAAAAACACATTTCACTGCTGCGACCACTTAATCGGAGGCTGTGCTTTGTGCAACTGAAACTGCCGAAAGCTGCCACACTTACAGGCAATTTGAGAAAGCACTCTTATCAAAATATTTGGACGAATTGCATCAGGGAAAGATTCCACAAGTTAATGTTTAATCCAGAACCATTCTATAGTATCCAAGGCGGCCTTCCAAATTATTTCGAAATGTATGTAAATTAAATTAGGAACTGAACTTATTTTGCATAGAGATGTGTTACGAACAGTTGGACATAAGAGAAAAGTTAGTCCATGTAACACACACAAAATTACAACACTTCATGTTCACACTGGATAGTATTAATACGTGAAGACTCATGTCCCTACTGGATTCTATTGATTTAATGCGTGACGGCTAATAATGACAAAGGAATGGTAGAGTAGGTCAATCGGGTCTACTGCACACACAGTTCTACAATCATAAAAGATCAAACGACTGTCAGATTAACTATGTGAACAGCCAGCGGCGCTTCCACTGCATAGATATCAATATGCTAACGAGATCTACCAAAATCTGGATAAGAAGAGCAGATAATAGGGAGCGTCCCAAAAATGGTTCAAATGGCTCTGAGCACTATGGGACTTAACAGCTGTGGTCATCAGTCACCTATAACTTAGAACTACTTAAACCTAACTAACATAAGGACATCACACACATCCATGCCCGAGGCAGGATACGAATCTGCGACCGTAGCAGTCGCACGGTTTCGGACTGCGCGCCTAGAACCGCGAGACCACCGCGGCCGGCGGAGCGTCCCACATACTATACCAACAGACTACACCAGCGTCGTCAAAACAATAATAACCATTGGCAGTGCAACATGGGGAACTAAGTTAAATATAAATTTTCCTCTCCAGCAAAGTGAAAACCATGCTGTTGACACAAGTTGGCGAATGCAGAATCAAACTGTTAGTGTTACGGATGTGGGAAGAAGAATCTCACACTACTATGACTCATTCAAGAAAATAGAACGAATCAAAAATGTGTTGCAGCGTGTAGTAATTGACAATACTGTCTGAGTGCAGATAAAATTGGTTTTCGTCATGAAATTCTATGCGCAAGATCATTATGGACATGAAGGGTATAGTAATCGTAGATTAAAATTTGCCCAACAAAGACAATTGTCAGTGCATGTTGCGGACTTTCATTTTACAAGAGTGTTACTGAACTTATCATGATGGAGCCGGCCGCGGTGGTCTCGCGGTTCTAGGCGCTCAGTCCGGAACCGCGCGACTGCTACGGTCGCAGGTTCGAATCCTGCCTCGGGCATGGATGTGTGTGATGTCCTCAGGTTAGTTAGGTTTAAGTAGTTCTAAGTTCTAGGGGACTGATGACCACAGATGTTAAGTCCCATAGTGCTCAGAGCCATTTGAGCCTCATCATGATTGAAGGAAATAAATGGCTATTTTAATCGTAATGTCACAGACGCTAAACAATAAATGACAGTATAGAAAGGAGTGCAATGGACGCTAAGTAATGACCTAAAGACGAAATGTAAAGGATCAATCCAACCTAAACACGGATCTATTTCATGTATTTAAGTCATTCTCTGTCATTCTTACTGATGTAGAAGATTACATGAGTGCTATAAAAGCCCTTACTTTCAGTTTATCTTACGTAAGTCGTCCATTACGTGTTTTTAATTCCTGTGTACAACTGCTGATTGTAATCTGATTACAATGGACTGCCTGACACCCCTTCGGGATGCAACCGAATTACGTTGAGGCATATTGTCTGCCCTTCCGGTCATCAACGTCACTGTCTTGATCCGGCCTTTCACAGTGTGTCCCTGTGCAGCTGGTAATCGTCACTTACATCCCGTCCTTGGGTCCACCTTACTTCGCCTTCATCAGGTGAACCAACAGACGACAACCACAGTCCAGCGTCCAACTCCTGATATCCATTGTCACAAAAACATGAAGCAAAATTATTTTCTCATTTTACTATCTGCGTGTCAGATGTCACTTATGCTGTGCTACCTATGTCTGCAAACGAGTTTCACGTAAGCTCCCGAGGCCCAGCGCATGGCGTCCATGGAGACGAGGTGCACGCCAGAGTTTAAGTCTTGGTGTAGACTTAGAATTTATGTACCGCATTTTTAAAATGTGACTATGCCTATTCACGCTGTTTTATTTTTATTCCCAGACCATGTCCTCTTAGACAAATTATAGGTTCAGGTATATCTTCTGAAGAAGGCTCAATTGTTTGGGCTGAAACCTAGGTAAACAGTTGGTTTCATTACCACAATCGAGGCTGAAGGTTTCTTATATATTACTTTTAAGAAACAATTAATATTTTATATTAAGACAATTATTTTAGCAGACATATTAGGTGTTTCTTTTAAAGTGATTACGTAAGTGGGTTCTTGTACACTAACTGTTCAAACTCCTGAGCAAAGCGGGTGAAGTGTATGTTGATTGGTGCACTCTTGCACTATAATACATATTGTCTCTGTCAATCAGTAAGGTTGGATAACAATACAGCACATTTCAAGCAACCACCCTCTCTGAACTTGACATTTTGATATTAGAGATAAGTTTATACCTGAGAAAATCAATGTCATCTCTGTATATGAATTATCTGTGAAAGACATTTTCGATCCCACTATGCCAAACTAATATTCCTTTCTTCATATTTAAGCATTTGTGACATAAATTTGTATCATTCCTGTAACTTGCATTCTGTGTTAAATAATAATGGCGTTTGAGTTACTTCCCCATTATTTTGCGAGCACGGCACGAAACCATGTGTTCCGAAATCAATGAAGTAAGTTGTGCATAATTTTTTGGCCTGTAAATCAGTTGGAAGCAGAGAGTTTGGTGACGCGACGATAGCACGTCCTAATAACCTTCAGTCCAGTTAAATTACAACTGTCACATACAGATGATTACTTTCCTAGATTTCACTTCCTCTTCGCTTGGAAAGCAGCATCGTGAACTGGTCGGTAGCATGGGAACCTGATCTGTCGGGAACCCGTGTTATCACTGGCGCAAGCCCGTTGGCGAATTCCTGTATTCAGCCCCTTTAAAAGTCTCACGCAGGCCCTGTCTGTTGTAGTTATAGGAGGCATTTTCCACAACGTTTTATCAATGATAATCTCACTGTCTTCAGAGCCTCCTTCAGTATATGAGTTATTATCAGTCACAGTTCTAAGTAGAATACGTTCTTGCTTAGCGTTCATAATTACGCGAATCATGTCATCCAAATACCCCATCAGAAACGTAAGAGGTTTGCTTATGCTACAACACCTATTCTCAGCTGCTGTTCTGCCAGTCATTTTGTCTATGAAGTCAAGCCTCAGGTGCGGGCATAGACATTCTAAGGGTTGATGTAATGCTTAGATGACGTATGCGTTCAATCCGAATCTAGTTTAGTTCATCCTTTATTTCCTGAAATACGAAAGCGAAAGGTTATGCGTAAAACTTTGAAGCCGCTTTAGCATGACCATTCTTTTTACAACATTTCTCGTTCTGGTATAGGAAACTCTTATGTCCAGATGCTGAGCAATAATCCAGATTTTATCGTATTTATTGAACGTTGTGAAGGGGTATCGTTTGCGCGAAAAGTATTTCTGGCATGTAATACTGACATCATATTCCACCATAAGTATTACATTAAGTGATATCATTGCGAAGGAACTGTTAGTTCTTCTGTGTTATCACGTTGTGTTCTTACTGCGCGGTAGTACACAGACGACTGCACTTGCTGGTTTTACACCTTACCCCAGTCCAGCCTTAGGTGAAGGTGTATTATCATTTCCTCGCCACAAACGTCGACTGGGCACCTTTTTAGCTCGAGGTGGTCTGATACCTGGACAGTCACTGTAAGGTGCATTCGGTTGTTGGGAATGACTATGAACGCATAACCTGGAGCGACTGCAGGAAAGAAGCCGTAAATTGTGTAAATTAATTTAGTATTTGCATATACATTCGTTGCGAAATTGCAGTCGATGAGAATTGTACAGACTGTTAGTATATCTACTGACTGAGCTGAAGGTAAAAATTGTTGAAGCTTTGCCTCAAAACCTGACTTTCTGTTAAACCTAGCAGCGATCCTATTGAACCTTATTGGCCAAAGTCTGTTGCCACCTGTGTTGCCGTTATGCCTGATTTCAGCGTACTGAAGTTTGCCTGTAGCACAATCCATTTGACTTTCAGTTGGAAATATGTGTTTAAATTATTAATATTGAAGGCTCCAGGTTTATTTTCACAACTTCTTTTTACCATCAACTTGCTGATGTATTTTATTATTAGGAGTGCGGTAGCATGTCTCCAGTCCAATCAATGTGGTACTCCTGTTTCCACTGCTTACATCTATCGGTGAACAGTAGTTCGTGCATATAACTGGCACTCGATTATTTGAAGCAGTGTTTCCATGTCTGATGGTAATTCCCCCATGAGGGATAAAATGAAATTTTCTAAGGGACAAAAAAATAGCCACGAAACTAAATAGGAGTTATCAGTATTAACCGATCATTTCTTGTATCACGATTTCGTAAGACAGTAATACTGACTGCATAAGAAATCAATAATTGCCTTTTTCCTTTATAATGGACAAACTGGAAGGAAAGTTAGCACACAATTTCAAGCACACGCGACAATCGACGACAATAGGCCATCGCAGTCATGCCATTTATTTCTCGTCATCTTCTCTTTATGGTTCTGTCGCCTCGTTTTTCTTTTAATTCGATTTACTGGCGTCACTAGGTTGATGGTTTGCTTGCCCGTGAGTGGCAGCAGCAGCGTTTATCGATAAGTGCACTGTCGTACTATCTCTGGAGCGACCGGTAGTATTTCCGGGTCGTCGTGTGGCTGGAGTTCAGTCGGGGACGAAGCGCCAGTGAGGCGCGGACAGCCAGTACTTCACCGCTGGCCACACGCAAGAACTCTCCGACGGAAGGAGATTGCAGCGGGAATGACCGCTGGTTGGTCGTTCGGTTGGTCTTCTCATTGGGTGACGTGTATTTGGTCTTTTGAACGTTTCTGGGCCTCGTCATTAGGTCATCTTGCCGGACGTGGGTTGGTTCCTTATTTGTGCAGAGATGTCGTCGCCGATGGGCAAGTGTTACCTCTGCGTAGTTGGGTCCGAGCCAGCGTGCCCGAGCTCCGAACGGACATCGAGTTGAGTCGGGCTGGAGCTGCAGTGAGCTCCGGACAGCCAAGACTCGCCTGATCGTTGTCGACACATATAATGTTAGTGGGGACGACCTTGGTGGGTCGTTCGGTCGGTCGCCTCATTGGACGACGTGCATGTGGTCGCCGACCGCTTATAGAAACTCTGTACGTGTCGACTTGTCATTTTTCCCTGTTGTTCCACGGTGACTGCTTTTAGGATTGTCGGAGTTCGTGGTGTAAGTGCGAGAGAACAGCGAGGAAGTCTCCTCGGCGTGTGGTCAGTGCCTTGATTGTGTTTAGGTGGCAATTACCAACACGTAGTGCTGCTGCAATCTTCGTCCTCGTTGATATTTCGGTTGCCGTGCCATTGGTCGGGTGGAAGGGATTAGGTTCTTGGTTTGTTCGTGAGCCGTCCCTAGGACGTGCTGCCACCCGATTATTTAATGTTAAGCTTGTCTGCCTGTCTCAACTAAACTGTTGTTAAGAGTTTCCTCCACAGGCCGACCCTTGGAATACTTCTGAGTACCACTGTTCTGCTGTTTGTGATTGTGATTTTCTTTGTCGCAAGTACTGTGCCAGGCCTTCAGCCGTGTATTAATTTTGTCTGTTCTATGTTCAGTATACGGCCTTCAGCCGAACCTTATATGATGTATTTTAAGATTAGGGCTTCAGTCATGATTTATTTAATATTCGTTTTTGCTCTGTATTTAGGACTTCAGCCGCATTTCTTTTAAGATATTTGAGATATTTCAAGCTTTTCTTAAAGATTTGCTTCTATTGTAGTGTGTAAATGCTTCTCGTTAAAGGTTCCCTTTTATTATGTTGAAATACACTCCTGGAAATGGAAAAAAGAACACATTGACACCGGTATGTCAGACCCACCATACTTGCTCCGGACACTGCGAGAGGGCTGTACAAGCAATGATCACACGCACGGCACAGCGGACACACCAGGAACCGCGGTGTTGGCCGTCGAATGGCGCTAACTGCGCAGCATTTGTGCACCGCCGCCGTCAGTGTCAGCCAGTTTGCCGTGGCATACGGAGCTCCATCGCAGTCTTTAACACTGGTAGCATGCCGCGACAGCGTGGACGTGAACCGTATGTGCAGTTGACGGACTTTGAGCGAGGGCGTATAGTGGGCATGCGGGAGGCCGGGTGGACGTACCGCCGAATTGCTCAACACGTGGGGCGTGAGGTCTCCACAGTACATCGATGTTGTCGCCAGTGGTCGGCGGAAGGTGCACGTGCCCGTCGACCTGGGACCGGACCGCAGCGACGCACGGATGCACGCCAAGACCGTAGGATCCTACGCAGTGCCGTAGGGGACCGCACCGCCACTTCCCAGCAAATTAGGGACACTGTTGCTCCTGGGGTATCGGCGAGGACCATTCGCAACCGTCTCCATGAAGCTGGGCTACGGTCCCGCACACCGTTAGGCCGTCTTCCGCTCACGGCCCAACATCGTGCAGCCCGCCTCCAGTGGTGTCGCGACAGGCGTGAATGGAGGGACGAATGGAGACGTGTCGTCTTCAGCGATGAGAGTCGCTTCTGCCTTGGTGCCAATGATGGTCGTATGCGTGTTTGGTGCCGTGCAGGTGAGCGCCACAATCAGGACTGCATACGACCGAGGCACACAGGGCCAACACCCGGCATCATGGTGTGGGGAGCGATCTCCTACACTGGCCGTACACCACTGGTGATCGTCGAGGGGACACTGAATAGTGCACGGTACATCCAAACCGTCATCGAACCCATCGTTCTACCATTCCTAGACCGGCAAGGGAACTTGCTGTTCCAACAGGACAATGCACGTCCGCATGTATCCCGTGCCACCCAACGTGCTCTAGAAGGTGTAAGTCTACTACCCTGGCCAGCAAGATCTCCGGATCTGTCCCCCATTGAGCATGTTTGGGACTGGATGAAGCGTCGTCTCACGCGGTCTGCACGTCCAGCACGAACGCTGGTCCAACTGAGGCGCCAGGTGGAAATGGCATGGCAAGCCGTTCCACAGGACTACATCCAGCATCTCTACGATCGTCTCCATGGGAGAATAGCAGCCTGCATTGCTGCGAAAGGTGGATATACACTGTACTAGTGCCGACATTGTGCATGCTCTGTTGCCTGTGTCTATGTACCTGTGGTTCTGTCAGTGTGATCATGTGATGTATCTGACCCCAGGAATGTGTCAATAAAGTTTCCCCTTCCTGGGACAATGAATTCACGGTGTTCTTATTTCAATTTCCAGGAGTGTATTATTCTGCTTTCAGCCCAGGAATTAATTTAAATTTTCCTTAATATGGCTTTTAGCCGTTTCTCTAAATCCTTGTGTCTTAAAAGGAATTATTTAAACTTTTATTGAGAAGTTGCTTGGGCCCTCAGCCTTCAATTGATCGCTGTTGTTTTAAAGAGAAAACTAGGCATTAGTTTTCGAGGAATAAAGTTGTATGTTCTTGAGTAACTAACAGTAACCGATCTTGGCCGCTTTCCACAACCTGATCCGCTCTGTCCTGCGAAACCAGATTTCGATCTGATATAGATGAATCCTTCCCCCCCCCCCCCCCCCCCATCAGCCATGGACATTGCCGTTGGTGGAGAGGCTTGCGTGCCCCCAGTAGTACAGATAGCCAAACCGTAGGTGCAACCACAGCGGAGGGAAACTGTTGAGAGGCCAGACAAACGTGTGGTTCCTGAAGATGGGCAGCAGCATTTTCAGTTGTTGCAAGGGCAACGGTCTGGATGATTGACTGATCTGGCCTTGTAACACTAACCAAATCGGCCTTCCTGTGCTGGTACTGCGAGCGGCTAAAAGCAATGGGAAACTACAGCTGTAATTTTTCTCGAGGGTATGCAGCCTTACTGTATGGTTAAATGATGATGGCGTCCTCTTGGGTAATCTATTCCGGAGGTAAAATAACCCGCATTCCGATCTCTGAGCGGCGACCACTCAAGATGACGTTGTCATCAGGAGAAAGAAAACTGGCGCTATACGGATCGGAACGTGGAATGTCAGACCCCTTAATCGGGCAGGTAAGTTAGAAAATTTAAAAAGGGAAATGGATAGGTTAAAGTTAGATATAGTGGGAATTAGTGAAGTTCGGTGACAGGAGGAGCAAAACTTCTGGTCAGGTGAATGCAGTGTTATAAATACAAAATCAAATAGGGGTAATGAAGGAGTAGGTTTAATAATGAATAAAAAATGGTAATGCGGGTGAGCTACTACAAACAGCATAGTGAACGCATTATTGTGGCCAAGATAGATACGAAGCCCACCATTACCAAAGTAGTAGAAGTTTATATGCCAACTGGCTCCACAGATGACGAAGAGATTGATTAAATGTATGATGAGATAAAAGAAATTATTCACATTGTGAAGGGAGACGAAAATTTAATAGTAGTGGGTGACTGGAATTCGATAGTTGGAAAAGGAAGAGAGCGAAACGTAGTAGGTGAATATGGAATGGCGGTAAGGAATGAAAGAGGAAGTCGGCTGGTAGAATTTTGCACAGACCATTACTTATTAATAGCTTACACTTGGTTCAAGAATCATGAAAGAAAGTTGTATGCATGAAGAAGCTTGGAGATACTGGAAAGCGTCAGATAGATTATATAATGGTAAGATAGAGATTTAGGAACCAGGTTTCAAATTGTAAGACATTTCCAGGGGCAGATGTGACTCTGACCACAATCTATTGGTTATGAACCGTAGATTAAAACTGAAGAAACTGCAAAAAGGTGAGAATTTAAGGGTATGGAACCTCGACAAAATTGGCAGAACCAGAGATTTTAGAGAGTTTCAGGAAGAGCATTATGGAACCATTGACAAGAACGGGGAAAAGAAATACAATAGAAGAAGAATGGGTAGCTTTGAGAGATGAAATAGTGAAGGCAGCAGAGGATCAAGTGGGTAAAAACACGAGGGCTGATAGAAATCCTTGGGTAACGGAAGAGATATTGAATTTAATTGATGAAAGGATAAAATATAAATATGTAGTAAATGAAGCAGGCAAAAAGAAATACAAAAGTCTAAAAAATGAGATCGATTGGAGGTGTTAAACGACTACGCAGAGATGGCTAGAGGACAAATGTAGGGATGTAGAGGCTTATCTCACTAGGAGTAAGATAGATACTGCCTACAGGATAATTAAAGAGACCTCTGGAGGAAAGAGAACCACTTGCAAGAAAATCAAGAGCTCAGATGGAAACCCAGTTGTAACAAAGAAGGGAAAGCAGAAAGGTGGAACGAGTATATAGAGGGTCTATACAAGGGCGATGTTCTTGAGGATAATATTATGGAAATGGAAGAGGATGTAGATGAAGATGAAATGGGAGATATGATACTGCGTGAAGAGTTTGACAGAGCACTGAAAGACCTGAGTCGAAACAAGACCGTGGGAGTAGACCACATTCCATTAGAACCACTGACAGTCTTGGGATGGCCAGCCCTGACAAAAGTCCACCATCTGATGAGGAAGATGTATGAGACAGGCGAAATACCCTCAGACTTCAAGAAGGATATAATAATCCCAATCCCAAATAAAGCATGTGTGACAGATGTGAATATTACCGAACTATCAGCTTAATAAGCCATGGCTGCAAAATACTAACACGAGTTCTCTACAGACGAACGGAAATATGGTAGAAGGCTACCTCGGGGAAGATCAGTTTGGATTCCGTCGAAATGTTTTAATACGTGAGGCAATACTGACCCTACGACTTATCTTAGAAAATAGATTAAGGAAAGGCAAACCTACGTTTCTGGCATTTGTAGACGTAGAGAAAACTTTTGACAATGTTGACTGGAATACACTTTTTCAAATTCTGAAGCTGGGAGGGGTCAAATACAGGGAGCGAAGGGCTATTTACAATTTGTACAGAAACGAGATGGCAGTTATAAGAGTCGAGGGACATGAAAGGGAATCAGTGGTTGGGATGGAAGTGAGACAGGGCTTTAGCCTATCCCCAATGTTATTCAATCTGTATATTGAGCAATCAGTAAAGGAAACAAAAGAAAAATTCGGAGTACGAATTAAAACCCATGGAGAAGAAATAAAAACTTTGAGATTCGCCGATGACATTGTAATTCTGTCAGAGACAGCAAAGGTCTTGGAAGAGAATTTGAACGGAATGGACAGTGTCATCAAAGGAGGATGTAAGATGAACATCAACAATAGCAAAACAAGAATAATGGAATGTAGTCGAATTAAATCAGGTGATGCTGAGGGAATTAGATTAGGAAATGAGACGCTTAAAGCAGTAAAGGAGTTTTGCTAGTTGGGGAGCACAATGAGGATGGTCGAAGTAGAGAGAATATAAAATGTAGACTGGCAATGGCAAGGAAAGCGTTTCAGAAGTAGAGAAATTTGTTAACACCGAGTATAGATATAAGTGTCAGGAAGTTGTTTCTGAAAGTATTTATATGGAGTGTAGCCATGTATGGAAGTGAAACATGGACAAGAAATAGTTTAGACAAAAAGAGAATAGAAGCTTTCGAAATGTGGTGCTACGGAAGAATGCTGAAGTTTAGATAGGTAGATCACTTAACTAATGTGGAGGTATTAAAAAGAATTGGGAAAAAGATAAATTTGTGACACAACTTGACTAGGAGAAGGGATCGGTTGGTAGTACATATTCTGAGGCATTAAGGAATCACCAATTTAGTATTGGACGGCAGCGTGGAGGGTAAAAATCGTAGAGGAAGACCAAGTGATAGATACACTAAACAGATTAAGAAGGATGTAGGTTTCAGTAGGTACTGGGAGGTGAAGAGGCTTGCACAGGGTAGAGTAGCATAGGGAGCTGCATTTAACCAGTCTCTGGACTAAAGACTACAACAGCGACATAGAGGAATCACTACAGATATTACAAAAGTTACAGAAAGGTAAAATCTTGAATGTATTGCAATGAATTGAAATTAAGTCCATCAAAAAGACCAGTCAGTCACAGTTATAACTGAACAATGAAGCCCTATGAAATGGAAAATTCGTAGACAGCTTTGCACCAGTTTCACGACGAAGCATTCCGAAACCATAGAATGTTTTACTATCGCTAAACTGGTTAATAAATATAACTGTAACGCAAATCATCACACAGCCATAAAGCAGGTAAAAAAGATTTTACTCAATTCTTATTGTTTTCGGTACTGATTTATTAGAGTGCTCTCATCGACTTTAGTAAAATATCTCTGTAAGAATCATTCATAACTGTAGTGCTCTCACAATAACTGTAAAAATATTTACAAATCACCTTAAAGAAATTATACACAGTCATATTTACACCAATGATGAACAGTAATTGAACATAATAGAGAATAAAGAAATGTGTGGCTTAATTAACAAATTTATGTAAAATAATTATACCAATCCTCTTGAAAGAATGTTAGAAACATCGACCTTATATTTAAGAACTTCGGAAGAAATGTTCGTGAGTAACATGCTGCTAAAACAGCGAAAAACTATTTCTAATCTATTTTGGTAGAACTGCATGTAGTCATACGAGCAAGGACGTACATGGCATAATTTACGATTAAAGAATTGTCCATTAAATAGGTTGTAATCCTCCTAGTATATATCATTTGCAGAAAGCATGCACAGTGCACATATTTTAACATGATTGGTTTTAAATGGAACTGCAAGGTAAAGGTGATGCAAATGTCGCTAGGGAAAACAGTTGTGCAGAGCAAGCATGTTTTACAAGAAGTACCTACCCTCAATGTGAATGGTTGAATCCCATGACTGAAAAGGAGTTGTAGGTAACATACCCAATGCACTGAGTATTGTTTCACCAATAAATGCATGTTGATAAAAATAAGCAGTACCAATTGTCTGCTTGAGTCATTAGTAGGGCCCAGACTACAATGAACTAAGAAACAGCGAAATGCGCTAGCATTTATGACCTAAAAGTTTATAAATATGACATTAAGACAGAAATATGGCCTTATGTAAGTCCGTTTAAAACATTTTTGTTGACTTCTTATACCTCACGTGACACAAAAATCACTTCTGAACCAATTGTGAGAGTAGTACTTACATGTTGCAGTGTTAAAATAGCACTTCTTTTGCGCACAAAAAAAAGAAAAATAAGAAAACGAGATCTAATGAAAATTAACACCGATCCGAAGTATAACACCTTGTGTTTGTTACTGCTCACCACTCATTCAAAGTACTGCACACCAGTTACAACATCAGCTGAATCTCAATTTCCTGCTGAATTGTAATGGATCAGAAGGAGCATTTTCAGGATTTCCTCTATGGTTGTTACTTAGAACAGTTTTGTACCTGTGAGAGCTTCACTACATCACTGGACGCTACAGGAGCGTATACAACGGCGGCGATGGCATTGCAGACCAGATTTGATTCATTGTATTCCAATGTTATGGCATTTGGACAAAGACGGTAACTAAATTAGCACACTGTGGGATATTCAAGATTCCGCTCGAGAACACTTTGCAATTGTATGTCTATTTTGTCAGGCACATGGTCACGATCTCGGCCCAATTCACACAGCGCATTTTACACCATATCCAAGACGTCACGCAGTTGAATACCAACACCTTCTAGTCAGTAATATGTGTTGATATCACTGAAAATTTGACGTTGATGTATACCAAGTATAGATTTTCTTGCCAAAGGAGATTAATTTTATTTTCAAATCAGAGTGATATGGTTGCAACTCTTCAGCAACTCCGTGTAATGTATGTGCAAGGCAGGTGACGTGTATAATACTGGGGTAGATTGTCTGAAGTCACTTAGCTGCTTTAGCCATGTATGAAGCACGATCTCTAACTGGTAGGAAAACATTGTTCATATTCACACCATCCAACCACAGTAGTTTCGTAGCATTCTCAAGCAAAATTCATCTGTCCAATTGTTTAGTCTCTCGAGAGCTTTATAGTGTTAAATGATCATATCACCAAGCCCATCACCACGTGTGTGATTTTTATTTAGTCAAAATCTGCCTCTTTTTGCTTCGAGAGCGTTTTGTAGATCCTACACAACCATATACTACGCCACCGAACTGACTAGTGTGTTACTCTGCTTTTCCGCTTACGTTTAGTTGTGTGCCACTTGTTTCTATACAGTTGTAAGAAGGAACTGAGGCAAAGATGACCTCATAGGAACGTGTCGAAGTTCTGTTAGCTTCGAAAATTGTAGAATTCACGACTGTTGACAAAATATCAGCGTAATTCTTCTGGCAGCTGCAGTAGCAGTCATCAAACGAATCAGTACAATACAAGTCATTCCATTGTTTTTTTACATATTCAACCCACTGAGCTCCAGTTCTTCCCGGCATTCTTTAGCTTACCACATAGCCTTGAGCAACATATTCAACATAAACACTTATCGAAATATTTTGAAGTTGTGTTTAATGACGAATTTAAGTGTATCCGTTTCTGCAGGTGATCATTTGGGCTGTATAGCTTTGAGTTATTTCTTTTTTTTTTCTTTTTTTCGTAAATAGTCCCGTGTGGTTTTAAATAACGTTCTCTTACTTTACCAGTACTTCCTTGATCCTGTTGAGTCTTCTCACCACGTCAAGCTATTCCCGGGCCCTTTCCACATTTTTAATGCCCTGACAATAACTGCCCTCCCTCCAGCTGGAGAGCCATTTGCTGAAAGATTTGTCAGTGCTGGAATTAGAAATTGAATAAATCCCCCAGATGTATTAGGTAATCCTAGGGATTTCAATCGATGTTCTTCTTCTTCTTCTTCTTTTTGTTCAAAATGGTTCAAATGGCTCTGAGCACTATAGGACTTAACCTCTAAGGTCATCAGTTCCCTAGAACTTAGAACTACTTAAACCTAACTAACCTAAGTACATCACACACATCCTTGCCCGATGCAGGATTCGAACCTACGACCGTAGCGGTCGAGCGGTTCCAGACTGTATCGCCTAGAACCGCTCAGCCACCCAGGACGGCCTTCTTTTTGTAATCTCTCTTCCTGCACTTTTAGTTTCTGACAGCGCTGAAAGGATGCCGTTTTTCTAGATAACCCATAAGTTTTTTCTTAGTTGTCTTAACTGTGTGATGAATGGCATTCATAGCATTCCGGAAATTTACCCCAAACCCAATCTAAGTTTGGATTGCTTTGTTTTATCGACTGCCTATACCAGAGTCTCTTTTTCTGCATATTTCTCTAGCCTTAACAGCTAAATTTCGATCTGCAAAATGATGTTCTGCAAAACCTTTATTTGTAGCGAATGCAGTATCGAATTCCCTACATTCATTGTCCGACAGATTAATCCTCTTAGCTACACACGCTAACTGTTGTTCCTGTGTCACTGTAGTTATATGTAGGAAAAGGCCATTCCACCCATAACCTATGTAGCATACCGCCACCATCACTGTTGTACATTGTACAGCTCATCTTATGCCACTGCATGGAGTGAGGTTTGTGCGCACTGTTCATACAACGTGTGTGCAATGATTCGAAACAACGCCACTGAAGTGGTTGGTTAGTTCGTAGCGTTTCTCAAAAGCTATTGGTATTCTGGTTGCTATGGACTTCTTTGTGGACTGCCATTTTCTTTTGTAGTTCACTGTTACTATTTGAGTTTACATATTGTCATTTTGTCATTTGGAGATAGTAAGTGCAGATTTGGACGCTAGGCAATATAGTGTGGAGTGGAGCAATCGAATCATTTCCGACACATTCTTCAGTTTTAAGGAAAATAGTCCTGACATTAGTGATTGTCCATATTCAGGAAGACTTTCAGCGTTTGGTGAAGATCGTTTAAATGCATTAATCCATAATGAATAGTACAGAAGAGTATATTATTGATGACTAAAATTTCGGTTATATTTATCAATTGTGACTATTAAAATCATGGAAAAATGCTGCGAACTTACGCATCAGCCCAACGACTGGAGGCCTATTACCTGGATTTCTTATGATTCTGAGATATACATCCAGCTCAGAGCTTTTCTGTAATTTCATTGTGTAAAAGCTCCTAGTAGATTCCGCGCATTCGTCGTTCTTTAAGGTATAGATGCTAATGGTCGTTCTCAGCACGTTGGAAACTGTAAACATATTTCCTGACCAATTCAGTGGGTACGAATCTACAAACAACATCCTCTACTTTTAAATACATATTATATCACCTACATTAAATTTCTCTTTGCATGGACCCAACATTTTAATAGGATTGTGCACTATATTTAGATGCTTATTTACATGAACATCAATAGGTTTCATTTATTTTTCGAGCAGTATCCAACCATTCGTATGATCCTTAATTACAGTGAATCAACTGCTTTTAGATCTTTTTTTTGTAAGCATTATGTACGCTGACCGTTATGTAATTCCTTTGAGTGTCACCTGTGTGCGTATTCTGCAGAACTTGTATACAAGCCACATCTCTGTGTATTCTGTTTAAATGTGTACATTTAAATGTGTCCTACCGTTGCACCTCTCTGGTCTGCTGCTACAACATTATTAAGGTATGTATTGTTCAGTTCAGTTAGCTATTTAGCGTCCTGTTCCATGGTTACATGATATTGTATTAACTGTTCTTGTCTAGATCTCTGCTGATTCATGCGATTCGACGCGACCTTCAATCTAGCACAGAGGCATTTTATGATTTTTAAAATGCTGTAAACGGTAAAGGGCCCCTCCAGTTCATCTAATTCGACTTGTATGATTGTAAGTATGTTGTAAAAGGATAAATTTCAAGTCAGTAACAGTTCTTTATTCACACTTAGAATTACGAAGCCTTGGACCATACTCTAATTTTAGCTTCTTTTCTTGCCCATATAGGTACTCTGAAGATACCCCATGAGGGTAAATGCGTTATTAATAAAAGAGATATACTTCAACCAAAATTGTCTTTAATTAGGTTCAGTAGCTCCAAAGTTTCTTATTTTGACGACTACTACTCCACTCTATATGAACGAGTTGTTAATTATTTATTTGTTAAATGGAGTTACCAATCGCAGTAAGAAAGCTGTTACTACAGTGATTGATTACTGATCAAGAGAGTCATTCTTAGCACATGTTATATACTTCGTGATATGAAATTGTATGTTTTGTTAATTTACAGTCTACTAATTGTTTCTCTTGGGCAGGTCCAATTTCTAAATATTATTCAATAAGGGGCGATCAAAAAACTTTCGTTTGAGGGCTTTGCTGCAATGTATATGAGACCCAGCACGACTCCGATGCGAGTATATAAGCAATGACGTGTAGAAACGGGGAAGTGTGGCCTTCGACGGGAGAGTTTTTGATTTCCCAATATATAATTCGTAAAGCAATAATGTAAAATAAAACTGCTCATGAGGATTATGGAAGAAATAACCATCATATACATACAGTATATGAGCCATAGACCCATATATATGCATTCCAATGACGAAGAAAACATGTATATAAATAAACAGTTTACATCTCAGTAAAGTCTTCTTCTATTACTATAGGCTTGAGCGGGAGAGTACAATAAACGCTTTTAATGTAGTATTTACATGCATTAAAATCATTTACCTACGTTTCGTCCCCACCCGTGTGGGGCACCTGTAATTGGCAACTACGTCGAAAACTGAAAAGTTGAACGCGATAGATTTCAGTTTATTTTTACCTGAAAAACAAATATCTTTTGACAAATACTGTAACGTATCCCGTTACGGTGCAAATCAGTTCCGTGCTTCCTTCAGTTCATAGAGTATGGTGAAGTGGATGAGGAGTGTAAGCTGTAACGACCCTAATCTTTTGAAAAAAGATAACTGTTACAAATTAGTCGTAACCGCCAACAATAACGCACAATGAGCGCATAGATAATCTTTGAAACGGATTGCCAATAGCTGTCACGTATCTTATGCTGTGTCACATGCATTTCATATAATAGAGACACTTCATCTAGTAATCTATCAGAATTACGCACTGGAAAGAAAATTAAGAAACTTAGCGACTGCCTTGTCATCTGTCAGAATAATGCTTGGGTTTTGCGGTGAACTTTAAGAACATTAATTAAATTCTTGAGTTTGCTTCTTCCTTCTATTCAGGACGGTAATAGAGATTTCAGATTCTCATAAGTGCAGAACTTGTCTTAAAGAATGTAACTTAATAGTGCTAGATGCTGTGTCGAAAAATTCTTCTGTGTCCTGCTTTGTTCCAGATTCATCAATTGCTCTACCTAGGTAACAGTTGGTTTTCACGTTTGCTTTTTCATAAGGGACACGGTGTACTTGCTAAACTGAGAGTCGTACTTGAGTCTGCAGCTGGTAAATGAAAATTTGTAATAACAGAAATATTTTTTTTAAGTATCTTCCACGCCACAACCACGTTAACCCCTTCAGATGACTGCGAATTGATAGCTACCAGCGTTATAAATTCTCAACACCTGGACCAGCTGAGTCTGACGTATATCGACATTTTTTACCAACATAACTGTCCCACCCACTGATATTTATGATTCGTCAACCTCCTCTGGAACCACCAACATATTTAAGAACGATGTCAGTGGATAATGTGGATACTTGCCACATACTTTCAGAACAAGGTTCGTACGAAGGAAACGAACCTGGGTGATGCACGGGTAAAAATCCACCACTTGAGAAGTCGACATCGCAGAGACATACCTCGTATGTATTGTGGCACTATTACACATATTTTATTAAATACAATTTTACATAAATTTATGTAAGTGCTCGGGGCTAGAAGTACCACATCTAGAACGTAGGTGCACGAAACTGCGGCCTTACAGCAGTGATTTAGGGGCTGAAGACTTGTCCCCGGGGGCGCGAATTACTGAGAAACTCACAAGCCCCTTGCCTCCAGTAAAGTTTAATTTCGCTCGACATCACTGCACGGGACGAGTTCGCGTACCCTATCTCAGACGTGCAGCTGTTACTCTTCTCCAGGAACTACACTCAGTTTTCGTTAAGTCCGAGGCAGCCAGAATACACAGTGAAAAGTTGCTTGACGTGATTTGCAGGAGAACAGTCCATTCATCCTCTTTTCTAGTCATGTTTTGAGAACTTCGGTTACTCAATTAGTAGCTGAGGTATTCTGCAATAAGGACCCTCTAGAATTTAGGGCATTACGTGAAAGCTTATCATCAAGGCTATTGGAATAAGTTGTTTTGCATAATGATGTGAGCTACATGTAACGTATTCGTGGTAGTGCTTTTTTTGTTCAGTTTTTTAAAGTTGTTGTCTTTGTGTGTTTCATTCAATTGCTAAAGTTCAATACTCGGCTGTCATTAAATCCTTTGATTTCGATGGCTTATTGCCACTGAAATATTTCTTCCAGTCCAAATTTATTAAGACTGGAATTGAGACTAACCCTTTGTTTACAACTGTTAAGAAACTAGCAGGGAATATAGAAGTATCTTTAGCAATTTCGTAGCTAATTAACATGACGAACTTTCCAAAATTGCAGTCATAAAGGAAAACAAGGGGAAATAATACAATACTATTCTGAACGATATGTGGTAACAAAATAATCTGAGTGTCATGACCTGAATCAGGTCTTAGAACACACTGAAACCATGAAGTAGTTTTGAATTTGGCCGGACGTAGTGGCCGTGCGGTTCTAGGCGCTGCAGTCTGGAACCGAGCGACCGCTACGGTCGCAGGTTCGAATCGTGCCTCGGGCATGGATGTGTGTGATATCCTTAGGTTAGTTAGGTTTAATTAGTTCTAAGTTCTAGACAACTGATGACCTCAGAAGTTAAGTCGCATAGTGCTCAGAGCCATTTGAACCATTAGTTTTGAATTTGGTAACTTTTAAGTAGCATTTCTTTAAAACTATGCGCTAAACTGCACCGCCGCTGCTTCCATTATGAGAAAGATCAGCTCTTATATATGTATATTTAATTTTGATTGTGGGAGGTGTAAAAAAACAACAAAAGTTAATCGGTCACTGACATCAGTTTTTACATTAAATGATCAGAAATTGGCCACGCCGAATGGATGCGGTTTCGATCTCATGGTGCGTGTGGCTGGAGGTAGAGAACGCTACAGTAGGTGGTTGACAAATCCGCACAGCACGCATGGCACCACATTTGCTAACAACCGCCTCCACAGGAAGGCCCCACTTCTACAACGTAACCTGTTGAGATCCTTTCACGTTGCCCATTTCTCTAGGCTAGGCCTCCGAAACAATCCGTGCCTCCACATGTCGACATTTCTCCCGCTACTTTGAGATCCTGGCTCACTGCGCTCTTCCCGAAAGCTTCAGGAGGTGCCAAGAAGCTCATTCCTGGTTTCAGCCAAGGATGTGCGGGCTGACGGCTATATAAAGGGTGGGTTTCCGTAGTCATACCCTCCCTTTTCTCAGATCTGGCAGCTACCTCGTTGCTAATTTCAAGACGGGCTATATCAGAAAGATTATAGCCTACTGGTGTCGGTCTTCAACAATCCGTGATCACATGACAAATCCGGTAAGAGCCATATCTATTTTTCTGCCATAGCTGGACTTACCCCATGCCGAAAAAGCATATTCAACATTGGAATAACGTACCGCTAGTGCAGTAATTATCTTGGTGTGTGAGTACATACATACAAGAGGAAGGAACATTATTCATTGAATTTTACAAAAAATATATTCCTTTCCTATTATCTGTACTTGAAGTAAATAGTTTCATATTATCCAAACTTTTGATGTGAGGTAGCATCCATTATATTAGTAAAAATTTTGTAGCCTTCAACCAATTTAATCTTCTTACGAATAATCAACACGTTTCGAGGGATCAAAGATATTCTTGATTTCTATCAAGTGTTATTATAATGACTGAACGTCACCAATTATTCCTGATGAAATGACTAGAACGGTTGAAATTGTGGAGAATATACTTCCAGTATGCTTACAGTACGCAGGTATGTTCTAAAAGGTCAATAGCTGCAGCTATTTCATGGACAAACGCTGATCACATAACAGCATTAAATTCTAATGTGGAATCGTTGGTGTGAAGCTATAAAGCAACCGACAGCTGAGGATTACAGTTACAATATCTAATAACGGAAATTAATCTGACATGTTATTAACAGAAGTTTACACAGTTCCACGCAGAAATGTTGGTAGTGCTCGAACAGAGCTCTAACAGATACTAATAGAAATGCGAGCAGCATTGTCAGTAGAAGAAGTCTTTAAAGGCAGAGACTAACGTAACTGTAACCAGGGTGATCCGTAATCTCGACCAGACTTTTGTGGAAGCTACAGAGGAGACTACGTAAAACGCTTTTCCATAGGTAAATATATCCATAATTGGTCAGTTTGCATGGTAAACACAGTCGAGTCACGTGTTTAACTCTCGCGCTTAAACTGAAGGTCTATAGATAGGGAAGCAGTATTTACGGTATTAAATGTCTAGTTCTTTTTAAGCAGAGACTTCTGTTCAGCTCTTTTGACTACACCTCTTAGATCCTGGAACTCTGGATGTCAAAACTGTGATCTAGTTCGTCCTCTCCACTTTTCCTTTGGGTCTCACGTGAAGTGATCCCTGCCTTGGAGTGCAACATGCGCTGGTGCGCCATTGTCTTGAAGACAAAGGACATCCATTGACATTAGGTCTTGTTACCGATTGTTCCCGATAATTTTATAACCATCGTCGCTGTCAGCACTAAGGTCAAAAGCATGGAAGGAACTTTTCCTTATAAGTAGAGAAGGATTATTTCCCAGTATACATTATTTTTTCTCTCTTTGAACATGAGACTTCAATTGCTACATATTTTGGAAATGAATGACCTGCAGCTAATAGATCCTTAGTTAGGAAGCTATTAAAATATTTTCTGGAAAATATAATTGACTAAATAGGATTGTAAGCACCCTCTGTTCACTCATTGTCCTTCACCATAGACAATATTCTGCTGCTTAAGACAGCTACACTGCAGAATTTATAGTGAAAGATTTATCCTGTGGAGGAGGTGACATTATACAGATCAGTCCAAACAAAGAAGGTACATATCAGGTTAAGACAGGTATAGGTGAATAAAGTTTTCCTAAATAACTGGTCTATACCGGTGTCAGAAGTTGATGTGTAAATGAAAAAGTGTCTGAATGTGTATGTCTGCAGCGTGGCATGGAAAGAATGCGAACTGTGGACCATCCAAGATTTGTAGAAGAACAAACTATATCAAATATAGTGCTATCGAGAATGTTGAAAGTTAATTTGATATATAAAGCAGGATATGAGGAAGTAGTAAAAAACATAGGTGGGGAGAGAAGGGACAAGAAAGGTTAGTGTGCGATTTGCTACTGTGTCCTGGAATAATTAACTCAGCACTGGAAGGGACAGCAGACGGCGGAAGATTGTAGAGTCAGATCAGATCTCAAGTATTCCAAAGGTATTATAAAGGGTGCTGAGTGTATAGCACACTGCCACCCAAAAGGGATTTATGGAAGACAGCATCAAACAGACGAAACACTGGTGACTTAAGAACAAATGTCGACACTGTGATGGTAATGCCGTTTTGCCGTTTGTATCTAGCTACTGTTAAAGCACACTAAAGTGGACAGAAGTGTATCTTCAATGTAGTCGAATTTATAGACGGTGGGAAGTAGCACGCTTATTTCTAACCTCCCCTGTGACAGTTCTGCACAAATCCGTTCAGCGAAGACCTATTTCCAGAATGAAATGTCTGTGGGTGATTTTTTCTTTATTGTAATTTCATTCCCCTGCCCCATATGGGCAGTCCACCGCTCTTCAGCCAATTGGTTTTACAAAAACACAGAAGGGTAATTACATAAAAAGGGGGATATAAAAAACAGAGTAAATGGAGATGATGGGAGTTAAAATATACACTAAGATGGGGACATGCACTGGGGGGAACCGTTAAGAAGTCAAGAAAAAGTTAAAAGATCACATCTGGCAAACCAAAGTACACTTAAAAAAAAAACACTGGAGGCTAACATAAGTTAAAAGTTGGCCACAGGATAAAAATCACACAGAGCACAAAACTTAAAAAACCACTGGAAAAGACAGAGCACTCATGAAGAATAAAGAAACCGCTGGTAGGGACCTGTCAAGGGACTGGAAGCTGGAAAGGAGGGAAACGGATGGAAGGAAGGAGTGGTAGGGGGGCTGGGCATTGGGAGGAATGAAAAAAAGGGGGGAGGAGGAGCACCAAGGCTAAGGAGACAGGCAGGGCAGAAGATGAAGAGGGAACACAACGCAGGAGGGAGTGCAGAGACACTGAAGGGGAGCACAGGAGAGGGAGGGGTTGTAGGAGAGAGAAAATCGCTCAGAAAAAAGGACTGGGTGGTGAAGGACCCGTGAAGAGGAAGCAGGGGGAAGGTTGGGTTAGAGTTGGTAGGAGGGGTAGACATCAGGGTGAAGCTCATCATCCGGGAGGGGTAGGAGCTGGAAGTTGCATTGGGAATGGAAGTGGAGGATGTGGAGATGGAGAGAGGGCAGGGCACAACGATAGAAGCACAGCAACAGGCTGGGGACAGAGAGATGAGGGGGGACACCAGGGGGTGGGGCGGGATCGAGTTTGCCGGGAATATACAGGGTGTGGAGGTGTTCAAGGAAAAGGAGAAGAGGAAGGGGATGAGGTCGTAGAGGATGTGCATGGGGGACGGAAGGTGAGGTGGAGTGACTGGCACTTGAGGATTTGGAGGGTGTCATAGAACCTGGGAGGGGCGTAAATCCTAGCAATGCTGGCATAACAAAGGATAGGGGGATCAAGAATTTGTAGGTGTGATGGATGTCAGAGTCTTATAAGGTAATGGTACAATAAGCCATGTCGAAACCTACACTGAAACTTTTTACACAGGAAGGAGATAACGAGAGAAATGCCGTTCCATAATTTTAGCTGCTAAGAGGCACTGCAAGTATTTTCTAAAAAATACTGAAGTTACAGGTATTTTCCGCGTGAACAACAGCTTATAGTAGCCTTTAGTACAGCCCAGCCCATATAGCACGTGACTCGGAGAGTCACTCAGGCAGCACCACGTAACGGAACTATCCGGAGTCCACAGATACTAATTTTAAGCACCTAAGGCCTGGTTTACAATGGAGCGAATAGAAGCAAACACATTAGAATGAGCGTATGCAGAAAATCCACTACCATTCGCTTATTTATTGGTTGAATCGGTTTACTAGAGGGAACATAAGAGAACACGAGGTAGCGAACATTGGAACATTGCCTATGAACGCTGTGTTATTAGCTTATAGTTTTGTAACTAATATTCGGTGTACTTTATCTTAATAGAGCCACAATGCGAGGCTTTGCTATTCAGTGGGAGCTATTTTGCTAGGCGAGTGCACTGTTCTTGACGGAGTATGCAAAATGGGGCAGGGAAGGAAGAATTTAAATGTCTCAGTTTGTATGGAAGCGTGAGATGCATGGAGATCGTCCACTTTACACGCAATTGCATCTCCATCCCTCCTTAACACTTGTCCAAAATTTTCCTTCTACGTCGGCTGCCGTTTTTCTTTCGCTTCTCATTACCCTAGAGGGGAAATTTATAAACAGAACTCTAATTACCGACGTCGAGCATCATCTCAAGAGGCGACACAGCTAGAGTTTCCACTGCACATGTAAGGTCTAAAGGTCTAATGGTCATACTAATTAAAAAAAAAGAAAAAGAAAAACAGAAAAGTTCTAGTAGGGAAGCGCACGCTTCGTGATCCAGAGAGCGCGGGGTCGAATCCCATTCAGACCACAACTTTTTCAAATGGCTCTGACCACTATGGGATTCAACATCTGAGGTCATCAGTCCCCTAGAACTTAGAACTACTTAAACCTAACTAACCTAGGGACATCACACACATCCATGCCCAAGGTAGGATTCGAACCTGCGACCATAGTGGTCTCGCGGTTCCAGACTGAAGCGTCTAGAACCGCTCGGCCACACCGGCCGGCCTACAACTTTTTCACTGTGAATTTTAACCGAGCATTCACTTCTCATAGATGTGGAAGTGACCACGAAAGACACGTGGTTCGGATTCCACGTGAAACTGCAGGTCTCAATTTTTCGGTTACGTAACTGGGGAAAGTTACGGACACGTAAGCGGCGCCCGGCTGGAAGACTGCAAGAGGCCTACGAGGTGCACCATACAGAATCCACTTTTGCTCGTGCTTGTTAGCTTGTTTTCTCCGGTTAAAACCTGGCTTAAACTATACAAGCATTTTTTTGAATAACTTCACATCAACAGTTCAGTTCTTGCATATGTAGTTCTGATAAAAGTGACTAGTAGAGAGATTAAATCATAGCAGTGTTTGATGTCACAGAAGACTTCCGTCAATGAGGAATCGTAATTTGATGAAATGCAATGTCTCTTGCAGTACTACATTTTATATCAATTAATGTACGCCATTGGTTCAAATTACTCTGAGCACTATGGGACTTAACATCTGTGGTCATCAGTCCCCTAGAACTTAGAACTACTTAAACTTAATTAACCTAATGACACCACACACATCCATGCCGGTGGCAGGATTCGAACCTGCGACCATAACGGTCACGCGGTTCCAGACTGAAGCGCCTATAACCGCACGGCCACACCGGCCGGCATGTACGCCATTCCTTATAATAATGTTTGAATATTATACATTTGACCATCAGTTAAACAACTCTTCGTTTATTGCCTTTAGTCTTCACAAAAATGAGAAGTGTCTATTGAATGACAATAACCAAAATTTTTCTTGCACCAGGCACGCGGCACAAAGGGGAAATTGATGCAGTTAGCAATTTCGCAGTAACTACTAATTTTATTTAGACAGAAATGGGATGGAGTCAGAAACGGCCACGGCCGTTGGCCTGCATATTGCGCTGCGTTCCAGGCATACTTGATCAGATTCGTAAAGTGTGGGGAAGATCCGGCCGGTGTGGCGGAGCGGTTCTAGGAGCTTCAGTCTGGAACCGCGCGACCGCTACGGTCGCAGGTTCGAATCCTGCCTCAGGCATGGATCTGTGTGATGTCCTTAGGCTAGTTAGGTTTAAGCAGTTCTATGTTCTAGGGGATTGATAACCTCAGATGTTAAGTGCCGTAGTGCTCAGAGCACTTTGAACGATTTTTTTTCTTTTTTTTTTGTGGTGAAGAAAACCAGTAATTCACAAATGACTGGAGCTTAAGAATATTGCTCCGGTGAGAGGTATCGGAAAGTAAGTTATCAGATAATTTCCTGAAAGATGGTCCTCTGTCGAAAAAATCCTTTATCGATAGGTTGAATCGTACTAGTAGTTCCAGGTGGAATGCACACTGCATCTACACAGTTTTCGTCGTCGTCCACAAAAACACAGGCGTCGTTATGTCCAGACCATGAATCCAACTAAATCAATTAATTACTTTCTGCAGCTAGTACGAACACGTTTCGAACGAAATGCTGAAAATCATTCACTTGAATTTTTCTAGATTTTGATACGTCGATTACAAGACAGTCCGCTCAATGTGCCTTATAAGAATCCCTTGCGGATCTTCCAGCTACGTACATACACACCGCGTTTGCTGAAATCGGAGGTCATCAACTACCATCTGTCCTAGAATCAAGTACCCAGAAACCTTTCATGTCCTTCGCGTATCTGTGAATGTGAATATGCTAGATTCGTACGGAGCAAGGAACGAAAGAATAACTAGGCAGAAATTAAAAAGTAGTAAAAGTAAATTGACGGGGTATCACTGCTGTCAGCTGTAGCAGGACATTAAGCGGAGTCAGCGGCAATGAGCGAAACTTTGAACCGGACCGTCATGATGTAAGTAGGCTATTTAGGTTTTCTTATTGGTAACGCCACGTCGCGCGATATGTATGAAAAATCACTGGCTGTGCTGTGTGCAGTCTGTGACTAGTTTGCATTGTTGTCTGCCATTGTAGTGTTGGGTAGCTGGATGTGAACATCGTGTAGCGTTGCGCAGTTGGAGGTGAGCCGCCAGCAGTGGTGGATGTGGGGAGAGAAATGGCGAAGTTTTGAAATTTGTAAGCCTGGATGTGATGAACTGCTATATATATTATGACTTTTGATGACTATTAAGGTAAATACATTGTTTGTTCTGTATTAAAATCTTTCATTTGCTAACTATGCCTATCAGTAGTTAGTGCCTTCCGTAGTTTGAATCTTTTATTTTGCTGGCTGTAGTGGCGCTCGCTGTATTGCAGTAGTTCGAGTAATGAAGATTTTTGTGAGGTAAGTGATTTGTGAAAAGTATAGGTTAATGTTAGTCAGGGCCATTCTTTTGTAGGGATTATTGAAAATCAGATTGCGTTGCGCTAAAAATATTGTAGTCAGTTTAAGGACAGTCATGTATAATTTTTCTAAGGGGATGTTTCATATGTCGACCCTTAGCCGAGAATACCTCACTGGAATTTTCAGATTTTTTTTCTTGTAGTTTGTGTAATTAGTGTCGCTATTGATTATTGCTAGCGCGTAATTGTAGAGAGAATCTCCTTTGTAGTTGCAGTCTTTCTTTGTTGTTGCGGCATGCATGTAGATTTGCACCAAGTATTTCGCAGCTGCGCTTGCAATTAACTGGATATTATTTTCAGTGCTATGTTACTGTGTTCTCTTGTGTTTGCTCTTCAAATTGTGTTTTTCTGTGTTGTTGTGTGAAATATTGTGACAATAATGGCGTGTGAAAAACGTAATACTAGGCTCCAAAGTAAACTCAGAAATGACAGTGAAGACGAAAGCAGTGTGTTAGCGCCACCATGTAATTAATTAACTAATGTTCAAAGTAGTAATTTGGTAATTGTGCATAGGGAAATGGAGTGGGCTGTAAATAATGGTGTAGACTGTAAAACAAGTAGTGAACAGTGAAGCATTATCGATTGATCGGTCGCAACAGCTCGCCTCAGGATTCCGAAATGACAGGACACAATCTTGCAAATACTGCAGATTCAGGTTTTGGATCCTCACCGTTTTATCAAATAAGTCAAGACACATTTTTTGCTTGTCAAAATGTGAATGTTGCCGGTGCAACTTCACTGCCGAATAGCACTGAGGAACATGTTTCAGACACCAGTGCACTGTTATTACAGTTAATGCAACAAATGGAACAAAGGCTACAAAAGTTAGACACAATGCTTGAACAAAACCAGAAACAAATGGGACAAAATCTTCAAAAGTTAGACACAATGGAACAAAATCAGCGACAAACACAGTAAAAGCTTCAAAAGTGAGACGCAATGGAACAAAATCTTCGGAAGTTAGACACCACGCTTGAACAAACACGTGAAGATTTAACTACTGAGTTACATAAAATCGAAGCGTAATGTCAAAAAGTCTGTAATGACGTAAAAACACAAATTTGCGAGTATTTCCAACCTATTTATTCGCGGCATGAAAATGCATTACAGAATCACGAAGCAGCCATAAAAGATCTTCAAACTATTGTTCATGAAAATAATGAGACCTTGCAAGCTAAAATTGACTCAGTTGCATCTACCGATTCGGTTACGCAACTTGCAAAAACTCAGGAAAACTTAAAGGACAGAGTAGATACTCTGAAATTGGTTCAGAAAGACACATCGAGGAAATTAGTTCATTATCAGAGAAAGTAGTTAAACTTTCAGATCAGCTAAATAATTTATCTATGAAGGTAGATGATAATCTGGACGACACAAAACCGGTAGCCTTTAATGACACAGAAGAGTGCGAACAAATTAGGAAATTCAAACAAAATCAGAATCAAATTAATACGCAACACCAAAGAGAAATGCGGGAAGTACAAGATCAGCTGACTCAGGTAATACAAGAATTACGTATTTCAGAGGACACTCGCGCCACAATACAGGAAGAGGGACATAGAAATACGGAACAGCCACAAAATAATAACACAGTGCATTTCGGAAATTATGAAAGAAATTGGCGAGGTGCTACGAATTTGGAAATGGAACTGCCGAAACAACGTAACAATGACCGATATGCGAGTCGCCAACATGATGCTTTTGACTATAAGCAGTTCATTACTACACGTAAATTTAAACCATTTAAGAATTCTGGCAACGTCATTCATCCACAAGCGTGGCTCCATCAATTCTCTCATTGTTTTCCTCCCAACTGGTCATTAGAGCACAGATTAGAATTTATGTGGGCTATTTAGAGAATGAACCAGCTGTAAGAATGCGATCAGTCATTCACGATTGTCACAGTGAAGGAGAATTTTGTCATGCCTTCCTCTCAGCATATTGGTCTCAAGCTACACAAGACCGAGCAAAACATAGCATCATAATGATGAAACATTTCGAACTATCTGAATTCTCCAGTCTTGTGAAATATTTTGAAGACATGTTGCACAAGAATCAGTACCTGTCAAACCCATACAGCCCCTCAGAACTCATCCGCATTTGCTTAATCAAATTACCTGAACATTTAAGACATATTATTTTGGTAGGACGTTGCAAAGACGACATTGAAGCTTTTCAGGGACTCTTACAAGAATTAGAAATTGACAATGACAATCGCGGAACGCGAAAAAAGGAGCACAACAATTACAGGTCACATCCGTCACAATTCCGCGATGAAAGAGATAATAACTGGACATGACAAGACTATTCTCGCAACACAAATCGTGACCAAAACAGACACCACCCGTATGACAACCACTGGCAGAGTAATAGTTACAGAGAAAGATCGCACTTCCGTAATTATGAATATGACAGAGATAACCATAGAAACAGACAATATGGAAACCAAAACAATTATTATCAAGGGAGACAGAATAACTTCAGACGCAACAGTTCAACGCGCAGTTACGAATCCGGGAGAAATTCTCCACCACATGACCAACAAACAAGAAACTATGTAAACTACCGACAAAACGACAGACCTGAATTTCATCATAACTGGCGGGATTCAAACAGAGCAGGGCACTCTCGACAAGGTGAATTTGTAGAAGTTAGGTCTCCTAATCCCAATAACGACGCACGCCAACAAAGGAACAGACAATGACTCGCACCGCAGGCAGCCGCGTGCGCCAGCTGGCTCAGAGAAAAATAACATAGACGCTAACCTTGAGAAAAATTCCAGTATTCCTTACCGACGTACCGCATGATAATTCCGTTCCAGTTGAACCTCTGCGTACATGTAAAAACGTTTATTGAGAGAGAATCTCCTTTTTACCTTTGTCTTTGCCATAAAACTTTTCACTTCACGCTACTAGTACAATTTGTCACACTGAGAGACGGTTAACATGCAACAACGTTTTGAAGTTAACTATCCAGCCTAGAACCTGGGGAACAATTTTAAACAGAAATTACGAATACATTGTTATAGTGAACAGACGATATAGTGTTGTTATTTGTACATTTTTGCTTGTTAGTTGCACGATTAAATAACGACTATCAGGCTTACATACTCAGAACATATACTGGTACTGCTAATGAGATTTTAATGCAACAATTTGGTTTACTTGAAAATACACTCTGGATTTAAAGTACTTTCAGTGAGATACCAGATGACACATTGGTTAGTTTGTGTGACAGCTACACGATTTTATCACGACGCTACTAATGAGTGACAATTTACAATGTTGCTTTTGCAGTGTTTCTGTTTATATCTGGACAGTTTTTCTGTATTATTCTGGAAAGTAAAACATGTTTTAGTAGTAACTTTTGTGGTATAACTACAATGAGACAGCCTTTTCCATAGCACTACAATATGTTACAGCACAGTACTTTCTTCACCACAGCAATAAGCGTAATAACTAAGATATCTATAGGCAAAGCATTTCACTTTTGTTTATCATACGGTAAGTACGTTGACTTTTGCAGAACTTAGCTTTCGGAGGATGATAACTACGACACTTCCCCAGAGATTATCATACAAGACGCGCAGTTTAGCACTACAGTACACGTATTTGAGTGATTAATTTTGTACTTAAAACATTTATTTTTAAAGATATTTGAAGTACAATGACACAAAGGTTTTCCGTGATACATTTCATTCCATTGCTGTAATCTGTAACACCTGAGGGTACTATTCATTTATCCTCAGGGGGGTACACGCCTACATTGTGTACCATGTGTTTGGCAAGCACAAGGAGCCCTAGCTAATATGGTATTTGCTTATACAACTTTACACATCGGTACCATATTTCTCTAACACACAAATTACACAGATATCTGATCATTTAACTGAGAGATAAACTTTGTTTTTACTACATCAGTGACACACGTTTACACAATTACACCGTTGGATAACTTCATACTTATGAAATTGTATTTTGTCTGTACTTTGTGAACTGTTCATATTTTTTCGGAACCATTGTGATACTATGAGACCTTTGAATGTCGTATTTGGTATAGGATCATGATTTTTAAAGTACGTTTGAGCTAGATGACACTTTTGAATTGAGTAGAGAATTTTTTTTAGGTTTTGAAATTATTTGAGAAAGCTACGACGTTTGTAAGATTTGACTGAGGTGTTATGATGTTATTTTTACGATGACGATGTGTATTATGCTGTTGAGGTATGTTTATGATCAATAAGATGATGCTACCATATACGAGGAACTTGATTATGCTATGTATTTATTGTGATGAAATATTGAAGAAGTGTCGACGAATATGTATATGAATAATGAGTAGTGTTAAGGGACTCTGATTTGCGGAAAAGGATGTTGGAAACCAAGAATCGTACTTTAAGAGTTTTGAAATGCGTGAATGTATCACAATGCCGACAAAAACTTTTTGAACACTGTTATATTCATAGGATTTTGTTTCTACACATTTGCAACGCAGATTCTCGACCTGTGAAATTTTTTATATGAGACTGTCACTGTAATGAAAACTGGTGTCGTAAATATTTCAGTAAGAAAGTTAAGTGACCTCCTTCACGTAATGAGTCGTCGGCACCCAGCTGCATGACTGTCGCCTGGAAAAAAGCCATTAGTGTGTGCCTTTCAGAGGCACAGGCGGAGAAAAAAAAGAGAGGCCATCATCCTCGCTATTGACATTCCTTTGTAGAAAGCATCGCAAATACGACACGCTCAAACTTGAAAACATATGATTATACTGTGGAGCTCTTAATTTATGATATTTACTAAAATGCCTAATGAAACGATGAGAAACATTTCACGGCTATTGTCTTGCTAGTTGAGAGAAATGCCATATGGCATGCTTTATGTATTTATTTACTCATTTTGTTTAATATCTAGTTTCTAGCTGCACTGCAGCATCGGTTAAAATAAAATTTAATAGATGTACTAATATAGTTAGTTTATGCCTACAGATCCAGTCAATTATAAATTTATGATCTACTTCCAAGAAAACGAGGGCACATAAATAGACATTTCCCTTCAAAGGAATTGCATAAACAATTTTTTTACGATTTGGTAACTTATCTGCTAGCGTAAGTTCTCGTAATGCATCACCCTAGTGTTAAGATTTGACATAGGTATTAAACATGGCCATTTTTACTGTAATATTTTTTCTGCTTGAGCTGTGTCATGTTTAGATATAAGTTATTGCATTTGCTGCTGCTGTTTGCCAGGCATAGTGCTACTGAATTTCACTTTGTATTACTCTGTTAAGCCAGTTTTACTACTGATTTATTTTTCTTGTTTGCTGCTCATTGCCTTATATTAGTTGTAATATTGCAACTGCTTTGCTAATTTCTATAATGCTGCTTGCTTTACAAATCTGCATTTTTGTCATTGCTGTTTATGTTAATTGTTTTGTGCCGCTGCATTGCCTCATCCCTCAGTTTAGCATCTGAGCTCAGTAGATTCAAGTTAGCTTAAGATGGGGTAGGCCATATAAGAGAACAATTGGTGATGAATTGGAAGAAATGCATTGAGAAGCTATAAGAAAATGGTTTGGCCAAAATAGTATTTTGAAAGAGGATATGAACCAAAAAAGTAGGGTTTAGGGACAACAGGTTTAGGTAGGATTTTCTTGGAAATAAATGATGAGGTAAGATAATGGAAAATAAATAATGAGGTAAGAAATATGTGAACATATAAATACAGAAAGCATGCTTGGATAGAATTTTTTTGGTGGAAACAAATGTGGAAATAAGACGAAAGATCTATCGAACGAAGTTTTGGGTTGGACTGCAGTACTAAATGTTACACTGAAAACAAACCCTGCGCTTTCATCTTGTGTTGTTCTGCTATGTGTTTGTGTACCCATGTTTATTTGTGTTTTTCCTGTCTTTATGTGTTTAGCTAATAAGAGTTATGTTGTAGAATTTTTCTGATAATATGTTATTTTCATTGTAAAGATGTTTAGACATTATTTATTCTGTTCTGTTTTAATGCTCATGTGTGAAGTTGATGTTTCGAAAGTTATTCTGCTCTTTCATGTATGTACTTATGTCATAATTCCTGTAACACTGATGTATATGTTATTTCGATTCTTTTGTAAGGCCTGTACTACAAATGTTATCTGTATTGTTATGTTCTTTAATGATGTATCGTGTACCTTTGTAATTGTACTCTTATGTTATAAAATTGTAATTGACACCAGTTCATCATATTATTAACTTGTAAGTTCCATTTCATTGCACACGTTTCTGTTGGTCATAGTATATGGACAATATGTGAGAAGCAGGGACTGTTAGTGTTTGCACTTGTGTTAATAATTCAGCAAGGCACTGGATAACAGCATTGCTGGCTCTAAGGACAATTCCAAAAACTTTGTGAGTGCACAAGTGGTGGTTATGGACTTGCTATATTGTCCGCAAGACTCTTCGATGGTGATTGTGCACACGCACAGTCGCAGCAGATGGCTGCTGGCCATCTCTACAAGGACTACAGTGGGTCTACACCTTTGATGATCCATCAATACCATTATTTCTACAAGGACTGCAGTGGGTCTTCACCTTTGGTGGCCCACCAATACCATAGTCTCTACCAAGACTATAGTGGGTCTGCTCTGTGATGACCTACCTACCAATATTCTTCAAAACTTCGACTGGATCTGCTGTGGGTTTGCTCTGTTGTGACCCATTTCCTGTCAGCATGTCAAGAGTCTGCATTGTCTTTCTGTTGGAAGGACAACACTACTTCTTCAAGACTGCACGGAAATCCAGTACTTCCGTGTGCATTTTCTTTTACTGCTCAGCCTTTGAGAAAAACACTGCAATTTTACTGTGATGAATGATCAGGACTGTCTTTATGGACTGTGAGAAAATTTTAGCATTTCACCAACGTTGTATCAATAAGTGTGTGCATTTGATTTCTTTGTTATTGTAATTATGAAAAATTTTATCAAATCATTATTGACCACTGCCCAAAACAATATGTAAGATTTTTTTGTGGGGACCATGGGGGCTATGTAAGTAGGCAATTTAAGTTTACTTATTGGTAACGCCACGTAGCGCTGTGTATAAAAAATCACTGGCTGTGCTGTGTGCAGTCTGTGGCTAGTTTGCATAGTTGTCTGCCATTGTAGTGCTGGGCAGCTGGATGTGAACAGCGTGTAGCGTTGCGCAGTTGGAGGTGAGCCGTCAGCAGTGGTGGATGTGGGGAGAGAAACGGCGGAGTTTTGAAATTTGTAAGACTGGATGTCATGAACTGCTATACATATTATGACTTTTGATAACTATTAAGGTAAATACATTGTTTGTTCTCTATTAAAATCTTTCATTTGCTAACTATGCCTATCAGTAGTTAGTGCCTTCCGTAGTTTGAATCTTTTATTTAGCTAGCAATAGTGGCGCTCGCTGTATTGCAGTAGTTCGAGTAACGAAGATTTTTGTGAGGTAAGTGATTTGTGGAAGGTATATGTTAATGTTAATCAGGGCCATTCTTTTTTAGGGATTATTGAAAGTCAGATTGCGTTGCGCTAAAAATATTGTCTGTCTGTTTAAGGACAGTCATGTATAATTTTTCTAAGGGGATGTTTCAATGAGAACGCGGTATGTCCTGCTTACTAGGCAGGTGCGTTAACCGCTGAACCATCAGACAGAGCGTTCTCGCAACTGCACGGACTATAGCTACAGCTGATAGCACTGATCCCCCTTCAATATACATATAGTGTTTCACAGCTGCGGGATCAGCGTGCTGTCTTTTCTTTCGAACTAACAGACACCACACATTAAAATAATTAAAAAGAAATAACTTCACAATAGAACAAAGTGTTTTAACTGGAGAATGTTCCTTGGTCTGTGTTTCTATCAAGTGACCGATTTTAGAGAAAGGAATACACAGTAGAAACTAACTCTTAGCGTTTTCAACGTTTTGTTGTTGTTGTTAAACACGATTTTGAGATTTTTGCAGCGTTTGTAAATGCTATGAGTTCCTCATATTTAAACGCTATATAATGTATTAAAGTTATTTGGAGGACGTTTTTCTTTCCTCAGTTAGAGACTTTTATGGCTAATAAAATTCTGTATGTTCCTAAAACTATGGTATATTGAACCTGAATAAAACCAACGACAGCTGTTAATTGAAGGTTGTTCGCAAGGTGAGTGTCGCTGCTTTAAAGCATCATCTTCTGGTGACGCTTAATACAATGAAAAGGATCATTGAAATCTATGTAAGATCAAAAAACTTCCCCATCGTTCTTCGCAGTCACAGAATTCAGCCACATGAAAAGGGGATGTAGTCAACTAATAATGATTGGCAGAGCATCTGGGCGAATAGAGCAGGGGATGAGGCACTATTCACCCACAGAGCGCTGCCAATTATTATTCGCTGATTACACCCTCTCTACATGGGGTTGGATTCTGTGACTGACAACGCTGAGGACGTCTCTGTGTGCTACGTGACACTACCGTAAGTACTTCTCATTTGTGTTCATTTTTATTTTGTGTCCTTAATTGCCGGCCGCTGTGGCCGAGCGGTTCTAGGCGCTTAAGTCCGGAATCGTGCTGCTACTACGGTCGGAGGTTTGAATCCTGCCTCGGGCATGGATGTGTGTGATGTCCTTAGGTTAGTTAGGTTTAAGTAGTTCTAAGTCTAGTGGCCTGATAACCTCAGATGTTAAGTCCGATAGTGCTTAGAGCCATTTGAACCAGTTTTGTCCTTAATTTTTAAATGCATTTAGAGTACGAGCATGGTTTCCCTTCTATGTAGTACGACCTGATGATGCTGCATTAACGCAACGAAATCGGCAATGTCAATAAATGATCAATTAACAACTGCTTGCAGTTTTATCCAAAGTTCTTTTTAGCACGAATTTAATCGGCTGTGGCTGCCCATTTTATTAAGTTTTCTTGTTATTAAAACTACTTACGTATGGTGTGGAGGTTAAGCAAAACTTCGGCAGTTACCCAAAATCTTTTACCCTGAAGAAGATCTTCTACCATCTAAGACGTGTTAGTTGCAAATAAAACTAGTTTCTTTAAAGTTTTAACAATTACCCTGGCCTTGAAATTGTAAATAAGTGCTGGTTGCCAACAGTTTCATTTGTATAAGTTCTTAACTTGTAACTTGGTTTTTATAATACTACTTCTTAATTTCATTTCACTTACTAATTATTGTTGTGTAGTAGGAAAATAATATAACGCACAGACTACACTGGGCAACAAAAAAATCATTTTTGAATGTTTGGAGCACTTCATGAGGCAATTCCTACGAATTTCGGGTTGAGAAAAACAAATATGACAGTTAAATTCTTTTATTAGGTCTAGTGGAAGTATTACGTATTAACGGCTTGAGAGAAAAAGGATGTATTTTAATTACATACATGCTAACAACAATGAAAGTGTATTTGATTTTTTAAACTGGTAATTACATGCTAAGAGTTCAAAACTGCTGGAAAAAAACTTCGCAGATGGTCGTGTCTGAAGAGAATCAAATGCTAACCTATTGACTTCGTCGTCTTTTAGCTTGCCTCTTGTAACTGAGTTCCGCAGAATCCCTACAAAAAGACAAACAGTAATCCGCAAGCATTATTTCATTCCAATGGCCCTGATATCTTTGTTTCATAACAGAGAAATGTCCTGATGGAATCTCTCACCATGTTCATCACTAAGAGCTCCACAACTAGGAGGGAGAAAGTCTAGCTGGGAGCGAAGAAAATGGATCTTAAGGGCCATGTTGCATCCAAGGTTACAGTATTTTTGCAGGAGCACTGTCACTAAATGCTTGTTGTCATCTCTTTTGTTGCCTAAACCTCCATGAACTACACTCTTGAAGGCTTCCCAAGATTGCTTTTCTTTCTCCTCCAAAACTTGGTCAAATGCAGGATCCTTTACAAGTTCTCTTATTTGTGGTCCGACAAAAATGCCTTCCTTAAGTTTTGCATCACGTAATTTCGAGAATTTCTCTCTTATGTACTTAAAGGCCCGACCTTCTCGGTTCATAACTTTGACAAAGTTTTTCATCAAACCCAGCTTTATACGTAGGGATGGAAGAAGAACGTCTTTTGGGTCCACAAGAGGCTTGGCAACGACATTTTTCTCGCTAGGGCGAAGATTTCTTGCAGGCCAGTCGTCTTTAATATAATGCAGTTTCCTATCTCTACTGTCCCACATACATAAGAAGCAGCAATCTTTTATGTAACCCAGTTGCATTCCTATGAGTATGACAATGACTTTTAGATCACCACAGATTTTCCATTTTTGTTCATGATATTTAATTGGGTCCAAGAGAGCTGTCATATTTGCATTTGTCTCCTTCATGTGAACAGCATGACCAACAGGCATAGATGAAAGAAGGTTCCCGTTGTGAAGTAACACAGCTTTCAATCTAAGCTTGCAGTAGTCTATGAATAGCCACAATTCAGTTGGATCATGGTTCAAATTCAAAGCTTTCGTCAAGCTATTAATGTCGCAGCAAACAACAAGATTGTTTTTCTTCTCAAAAAAGGGAATCAGTTCCATGTGACATTTTCTGTACTGTGAGATTCTCACACCACTTTGGAGAAGTGGAGAAGCTGTAGTTGAGACCCAAGAATTTCTGCATTCTCCTTTGACAGGCCAAGGTCTCTAATGAGATCACTCAATTCCACTTGACTCAGTCTGTGCGGTTTATCATCTTTCCCCTCAAAATCAGGGTCAGGGGATGTGGAAGGCTTGTTTGGTTCTTCTTGTTCCACACTGTCTTCATTTTCTACTTCAAACACACAATTTTCGGGTGGAGTAGGAACTGGTGAACTATCCGACTGTGGAATGGGTCGAATAGCAGATGGAAGATTCGGGTACTGAACTGTTCTTCTTTTCTTCATAGACAATCCTGCCTTTATAGGTGGAGTCAGGCAGAAATAGCAGTCATCTGTATGGTTTGTAGGCTCCTGCCAAATCATAGGCACAGCGAAAGCCATTGGTGGTTTCTTCGTTTTCAGCCATTCACGCAGTGTAACTGAACATGCGTTCCAACGTAAATGTGGAGCCCAAGACTTATCCTGGTCCCCTACTTTCATACCGAAATAATACTGATAGGCAGTCTTTACAAGAGGCGTCTGATTGCGTTTCTGTGAGAAAAATGTTATTTAGCCACAAATATAACAAAAGTTATTCACCATATTTACACATTTTCGTGGCATTTTTACAAATTTTACACTAAAAAAGCACTCGCGAACCAGAAATTTTGCAATAATTTGAGTAGAACCTACAAGCAACTCACAATCACAGCAGCAGTATCTATGTTTATGACTTAGAAACAGCTGAAGGGCATTTGTGTTTTGTTATTTGACAGGTGTGCCAACTCCAAAAAAAAAAAATGTCGCCAAAATTTAAAATCTTCATACTAAAAAATGAAATGTCATTTTATCTTCAAAACAAGAGCTAATCTGTCATTTTTATGGTGATTTTTGAATTCAGCAGACGGAAATACATGTAAATTTACTATTTTTAAAGCCAGCCGTAGTGGCAGAGCGGTTCTAGGCGATTCAGTCCGGAACCGCGCTACCGCTACCGTCGCAGGTTCGAATCCTGCCTCGGCCATACATGTGTGTGATGTCCTTGGGTTGGTTAGGTTTAAATAGTTCTAAGTTCTAGGGGACTCATAACGTTAGATTTTAAGGCCCATAGTGCTCAGAGCCATTTGACCCATTTGAAATATTGTTAAGCCCGAAACATTTTCATTGTCGCCCAGTGCTATTAAACACCGGACTGACGATATTATCTCTTTTGCGCACTTTTGCATTATAATGGAATATTTTTTCCTGGGTACATGACTATAATACCTATGAATTCTTTTCAAGTTTGAGAAAACCTCACATTTCCGGAGTAAGTTTTGTAATTTCAGACCACCAAGGTCTGCAGAGCGCTGCAGTGTTTTTCCCTTAGAATGCATCTTACTATTACTTCAATTACACAGGTGGTGAACAGTTAGCGGTTTGTTAAGGGTAAAAGGTATTGCAAGAGAAGTTTCCGACGAAAACATACGCGCACACACTCACATACTTACACACACTCACATACACACACACACACACACACACACACACACACACACACACTCTTAAAGTATGGAACGTAATGCAAAACGTTTTACGAGACGTTTACTACGGTGTTGTGAGGAACAATGTAGTTCGAATATTAGGACGGAAATAACATCGTTAGATAAACTAGTAATGGATGATTTATCAAGAATGTTGTTTTCCTCGTCTTCAAGAAGGACTTAAATCAGTTCACTAATGTGCAAATGAGATATTTTTGTTTGGTACAATAATGCAGGCGTAATGTGTGATGTTATTCATACATGGGTCAGGAGTGATGATTACCAAAGTGATCCTTTGCTGTTCTGTTTCTTTCTGTAGTGAGGCTGTATGCAACTGCTGTTCGTATTAGACAAACCATGGTCAGGGCAGTTCCGGTAGGACGGCAAGAGTGGGTCTCGAAACTAGACTGCGGCTGGGCTATTGTGTAGCCTTGGCCGGCAGCGGTGTCATCCCGTCCGCTGACGTGGGCAGTCGACACGCGCCCTTTGAAAGGATTAACTTTTCAGCGAACTGGGAGCGCCAAGCTGGCACGGACTACTTACGGTCTGAACCACATCCGTGAGGTTATCACAACTGTCACTAGCGCGTCACATGACTGCGGCCGACCACACACGAAGTGGGTGGTCGCGACTGGACGTCCGGCTGTGAACAACGAGCGCATTTTGGTTTCCCAGCGTGATAGTATGTGCTCATAATATGGAGAATGCACAGCACCACCGTTAATGTTGGTTGGTTTTGGGGGAAGAGACCAGACAGCGAGGTCATCGGTCTCATCGGATGAGGGAAGGAAGTGCCCTTTCAGAGGAACCATCCCGGCATTTGCCTGGAGCGATTTAGGGAAATCGCGGAAAACCTAAATCAGGATGGCCGGACGCGGGACTGAACCGTCGTCCTCCCGAATGCGAGTCCAGTGTGCTAACCGCTGCGCCACCTCGCTCGATCCACCGTTAACTTTGTAGTCTGCCAAAGCTTTGCTGGTACCGCTATTTAGCATCAGTCCACGTGGATCTCTGATACGGAAACAAGACCGCGATTTGGTTCGTCGGCGATTGCAGACCTAGAGATTGGCTATTCGTCGGACCTCACCATTCTCTCACGAATTGCTTAACTTAATGAAAATGATACCACAGGGGAGAGCTTGTACGGCTACAGACGTCCCTTAAGCTTCTTTTCTACAGCAGAGCGCGCCTCTTTGCTACGACGCAGAGACATCTCTAAAAATGGTTCAAATGGCTCTGAGCACTATGGGACTTAACTGCTGTGGTCATCACTCCCCTAGAACTTAGAACTACCTAAACCTAACTAACCTAAGGACATCACACACATCCATGCCCGAGGCAGGATTCGAACCTGCAACCGTTGCGGTCGCGCGGTTCCGGACTGTAGCGCCTAGAGCCGCTCGGCGACTCCGAGCGGCCAGTCATCTCTGATGTGGATTCTTCACAGTTGTGAAAAGCGCGAATCGTCGCCTACAGATCGGTTGGAGGGAGGTAGTACGTCAGTCGCCCTCCAGCAATATCCGCAGACAGCACTTGAGCGGGACGCGAGTATGTACTAGAGCGCGATAGTGGGAACTGTGTTAAAAACATTAATTTGTCAATATTGAAAGGCGACCGTACAGAAAAAGAATGGCAATGGCTAACTCATTATAGAGTGTGATGGTTGAGGTTGTGCAAGTGTTGTGCGAGTGCTGTTAGGAAACGTGCCCAAGAGCAAATAGGACGACATATTAATCACTATATATTGAAGAATGGACTGAACTTACTGTGGTTCTTCAGAAAAGGAATTACAGAGGAATCAGTATCTTGACGCATCGTATTACGAGAGAACTGTGATGTGATGCGTGATATAAATGGTGCCGCTTGAAGTACCAATTCATTTAATAGGAACCATATGAACCACGGATCAGGCGAAAGATATATATTTGCCCAATTAGAGCTTGAGAACAGGCCGCCAGAAATGAACAGAAATCATTTCAGTAGTGGAGCACGGGATATGATACAAATAAGAGGAACGAACAGAGAAACAGTAGAGGCCGAGGAAGCAGCGTTTATGGTTCCAGATCTCACGGTGAATAAAGGAAGAGAGGAGCAGCTCGCCAGCTCGAAGCCAGCTACAACAGATGGAGGCAGAGAGGTGGAACGGAACCTGCCGAGAATGGAGGAACTGGAAACATGTAGACTTTACAGGAGTGGCCCGACCTAAAAATACATGGCAGGACCTCTGAACATAAACGGAGAGAAATGAACTATCTATGTAACATTGACTGAACTACTAAATGACGAACAAGGAGATCTACTAGAAGAATCTGTTTCACTAAAAGAGAAGGTAGTAATTTCTCCGATGATTGAATTTAAAATATGTGGACCTGCTACTGGGTCTTGAGTCGATTCAGGGATCCACGATTGTGCTATAGATGAGAAGGTATGTAATTACCTTCTGAAATCAGGGAACAACACACCGATCTTACCAGTTAGTGGAATCATAATGAAAGGACCTGTTGGTGAATACGGGAAAATGATAAACTGTCAAATAATGTTGGCGGTTGTGATTGAAGGAGTTGTATCTAGGATTGATGCAGGAGTCGTTGAAAGAGGAAGTACTATAGCGTCATACTAGCTGACGAAGCCCAGAGAAAATGGGTTCTGGAGAAAATGAGATGAGACTTTATGAAGGAGTAGAAGAGAAGAAGATATATTTCAACGACAAAACACCAATAGAAAGAGTAAGAAGTTTTTCAGTATATACCGAGTAGCAGCATGTGAAGATGTAATGGAAGAGAAAAATTTAGTAAACCATAGCTGAAAGAATATTTCCTGTCAGTACGAAAGAATCAAGTGAGTACGCATGGGAACAAGTTGCAGTAAAACACATGCATAGATTGCTCAAGAAAAGCAGACCAGGTATAGTAATAGGCCCACCATACCATGTAAAACTTAATCCTCCTATGCCTTATATTAAGCTACGTTATCCAATACTACATGCAAGAAAAGAAGCAGTAGAGAGGTAACTATAGAACATGCTAACTAAGGAAGTAATAGAGAGGGCTCGAAGTAAGTACAATAACTTACCAGTTATTGTGGCTAATAAGTATGGGAGTGTATGGCTTGTGTTGGATGCACAACAAGCCAACAAAAGATTGGACTAGAAAGGGACTGCCCAGTGAACACTGAAGAACTGTTACAGCAATTTAAAAGAGCAAAGTTATTTAAAAATCTGGATTTGACCACGTGAGATGGCACATTGGTTACCACACTGGACTTGTATTCGCAAGGATGACGGTTCAAATCCACGTCCGGCCATTCACATTTAGGTTTTCTGTGATTTTCCTAGGCATATGATGAGATGGTTACTTTGAAAGGAATCGCCAATTTCCTTCCCCATCCCTGACACAATACGACCTTGTGCTCCATCGCTAATGACCTCGATGTCGGCGGGTCGTTAAACCCAATCTTCCTATCTTTCTTCTGGATTTGACATATGTATATCAAGAACTACTAGAGCTGGAGTCAAGGCCATTTACAGTAATTTTGTATGAGGGAAGACGCTTTCAGTATAGTGTGCTGCCTTTCAGACTCAATTTATCTGTGACTGCTTTTATTAGAACGCTACACTGAGTACTAAGAGACGATTTGCTGAAGAAAATTACTATCTATGTAGACGACAAGTTGGTAGCCTGTGAAACATGCGAGGAATACTTAAGGACTGTGCAGGAGATATTAGAAAGATGCGAACGAGCAGGCTTCAGGCTTAGTTCTCAGAATTCTGAATATGGAAGACCGGGAATATCTTTCCTGGAGCAAGTTATAGGGAAGTAATAAAACCCGACCCAGAGACTGCAATAATAAATTCTCCAATACCAAGAAATAGGAAGCATCTGAAAAGCTTTATCGGTTCCTGTGAATTCTATCATCGTTCGTGAAGGAATAAATTAAATAGTGAAGCACTGCATAGATTGCTCAAGAAAAGCAACACATGATCGTGGACAGAAAATTACATCATATATTCTGAAAAAATAAATATAAAACTTTGTAATACTCTGATACTAGCTCATCGAGATATGTGAAATGCATTAGAACAAATAAGCCTTCGGTCATAAATATTAAGTCAAAGTTGGCCAGGTTTCTATGCTACTATGAGCGTCGTCTTCAAACTAGCTGCTCTAAGCCATATTAGGTATATAAGACATTAATAAACTAGAGTGTTTACTGACTGGAAAGAGATGCAATACTTACAAGTCACATTCTAAAAAAAATTTAAGCCGGAAAGGCGACGTCATGAAAAGTTGTGAATAAGATAAGATGGGGAGCCCGTGTTCACTTAGGTACGAGCAGCCCTTAGCGGCTCTTATTCACAACTTTCCATGACGTCGTCTTTCGGGCTTGAAATATTTTTTAGAATATGACTTGTAAGTACTGCATCTCTTTCCAGTCATTACACATTTTAGTTTATTTATGTCTTATATACCTATTATGTTTTAGAACAGTTAGTTTAATTAGGAAGACGACGCTCATAGTAGCGTCGAAACCTGGTCAATTTTGACTTAATATTTGTGACCGAGGGCTTATTCGTTCTAATATAATTCTGACACGGTCACTGAACCTTAGCAGCTATGTTCAAATATGTAAAATGCATTTTACTTAGGGTGTGACACGCCAGATTATGGACTAGGGGCTTTACATCAAAAAGACAAGAAACAGCGAAGATAAGTAATCAGAACTATTGCTTTTGGTTGTCGGGTGTTGAAAGCACAAGAAAAGAAGTTCTCAATAACAGAAGGAAGCATTAGCAGTAGTGCCTGGTTTCATCTAGTTTAGATACTATTTCTCCAGATGAAGATCTACTATAGTAACAGATCACAAGCCTTGCCATTCATGTTGACATGAAGACTGAGGCATAAAAATTAATGAGCTGGATGCTTGTTTTGCAAGAATTTTATTTCGATATTCAATGTGCCAGGATTTTTGCAGACGATACGAGACGTATTGTCTCTGTTGACTGTAGAATTACTACAAGAACATTCTGCACCTTCTTTGCCAGAGGAAAGTCATATGCACATATACAGATGCCGGTAATATAATGTACAAGAGGTGTAGAAGGCCAGTGAACTGGTGGAGCTGTCATTTGTATTCATTGATTCATGTGAAATGTTTCCGACGAGATTATGACCCCACGATGGGATTCAGCAGACTCTGAATACAAAATGGCTGTTGGAGCTACATGCTGAAGACATTCCACTCAGGAAATCGTTTCAGAATCCAGTATTCCGAGATCCACTGTGTCAAACATGTGCTGACAGTACCAGATTTCAGCCAAAACTTCTCACTACACATGACACTACCTATGCCCTCCACTTGACGACCGAGGGCAGCAGAGTTTGAATAGAGTTGTCAGTGCTAACAGACAAGCCATACAGCATGAAATATCAGCAGAAATCAGTTTGTGATGTACGACGAACGTATCCTGTAGGACAATCGGGTGTAATTTGGTGTTAATGGGTTGTGGCTGCAGATAACTGACTCGAGAGCCATTGCTAATAGCACAATATCGGCTGCGGTGCCTCTCCTGGCTCGCGATCATGTTGCTTGGACTCTAGACAACTGAAAAACCGTGCCCTGGTCAGATGAGTCCAGATTTCGGTAGGTAAGATCTGATGGTAGGGTTCGAGTGTGGCGCGGGCACGATGAAGCCACGGACCATGGTTGTCGATAAGGCACTGTACAAGCTGATATTGGTTTCAGTTGGCTTCAGATGAATCGATCACTGACTAGAAATGGTTGTGTTCAGCTGCTGGGAGACCATTTGCAGCAATTGATGGACTTCATCTTCCCAAACAATGACGGATTGTTTATTGACCTCAATATGCTCTGTCACTGGACCAGAACTGGACATGATTGGTTTGAAGAACATTCGGGAGAATAAGAGCGAATGATCTCACCACGCTAATCAGCTGATATGAGTCCCATTAAACATTTATGGGACATATTCGTGATATGAGTTCCTACACAAAATATTACACCAGCTTCACTTTCGCAATTGTGGACAGAAACAGTGGCAACATGTCACAGTACTTCTGCAGGGGACTTCCAACGACTTGTAGAGTTCATTCCACGTGGATTTACTGGACTATCCCGGGCAAAAGGACGTCCTGTACGGTATTAGGAGGTATCCCATGATTTTTGTCATCTCATCCTATTTGTCAGATGAAAAGGGTTACACATAAATGGACAGCACGCAGAGTACGAAAGAACGTCAGAAGAGAGCAAACCGAGTACGAAAAATTTATGCGAGTTAAAAAGAGGTACATTAGCACTGGGTAACGAAGATAAATTCATAATATCTCTTGCACAATGGCGCATTATTCGATAGGAACAATGTAAAAGAAAAGAAATGGAAGATGTGGATTCTAGAACAAAGTATAAAAGAGTATCTCAGTTGCGGACATGTTAGACTGAGGAGATGTACAGAAAAGTTACAGCGAGATTGCTGGCTATTCAGCATGATAATATGGATAAGGAAACTAATGAAGAATTGCGAGACTTATCAAGAAACGAACACTGCTACAGCGGAGCACAAAGTGCATATCATTGCAGTACTGTCAAAGGAAATGAAGGAAGGAAATGCGGCAGAGCCTCTGGCCCCACTCCCAAGATCTAGCTATGGGACAGATGTGATGAAGCAATACAGAATGTGAGCGTGTGGGTGCTATTCTGTCATTCTGCGCAACAGATTAATCTGAGATGTACCCTTTACCCTGTGGCTCCTGCAAGATGCAGTTTCCATCCCCACACTACTACAGAAGTCACACAGATGCTCCTAACGTTCTAAAGAGAAATGCCTGAAAAACTTTCAGCCATAAATATCTTCTGGAGTTGTCCCCTGTAAGGACATGACACAAAAATTCAGAAAAATTTCTTACGTAACTCGTGGGATACTTGGGTACTGCAGCAGTGCTAGTTAGTGTAAGAAAAACATGAAACTAACGAAAATGATAATTTATTTTGCAAAAATTCTGAGAAATCACAATGGAATTTTTAGTTATGAACTGAACAAGTTATTTCCGGGTTCTTTTTAGAATGTGAAGTTATCTCTCAAGGATAGGATTCGCTAATGAAATTTGTAGACAAAGTTTAAGATTGTTATTGACTTGGCAGAATATCTGAGCCACGCCTACTCAACTTGAATAATTATCCATTAGAATGTTGCTAGGTACGGTCGAGGCTGTCGCATGTGAAATGCAGTGAATTGTACTGTTGTGGGGGAAATATGGAGCTCGCAAGAGCTGTAGCACACAGAACCGTAAGCTGCGATGACTGCTGTGTGTGCTGCTCGCTGCTGACAAATAAGATAACTCTACTTGTATCTGGATTGACCTTCGCCAATCTAACTCTCCCTACACCTATATGAAGTCGAGGACTCCTATTCGCCTATTCTAACTATTGGTGTGGTACACCGGTCAGATAACGAGTCAACTGCGATGCCACTCAAAAATTCGCTCGCAGGCGTTTAACTATAACTCTGTCCGTTCACACCACACAATAAGTGCGGCGGCCAACACAATGAACAATGCTTAATCGCGAGGACTCAATATGAGTCGCACTCCGATTCGCTCTCGACAGAGGTGCTCTCCCAGGGAAGTACTAAGGAGAGACTTGTTCCTCACTCTTTGAGTACACGTACGAGCGCGCATGCTCTCGTTACGTGTTCTCGCTCTAAGAGCAACAATGGACCGGCCCCTCTCCATGCCAGACATGAAGGGATATATCTTTCCGTCTCTTCCATTACTCCTTCAGCTCAAGGCGTCAGGAACATCATCTGCCAATCAGCATTGCTCTTCTAAAACGGGAGGATGACGCTTCGTTTAAGGCAACCAATTCGGAAATCTGTAGCGTCGGCGTTTGGCGTTTGCTGTCTCCCTGTGAAAACCTCTGAAACTGCGTGCCCTGTTTGTAAAGAATGCATAGGCTGGGCACTCCCACACAATGTAGCGGAGCTTGCTTTCAAGCCGAACTTGGGGTCATTCTTCCTTTCACTCGGGCAAATGCTGTCTGCTCCATGGGCGGTTGACATTGACTCGTCCTCTGAAGGGACATGCGGACGTTGTACGGTTTGTGACTCCCGAACTGAAAGCTCCTGTGACTGTTGTGTCTCGAATATATGTGTGTACGCCAGCCTCGAGTATTTCAACCACGGTGCACTTATTTGTTATTTGCATATCGTTTGCATGAATTCATACAGCATTGACTTTATCGTATCGAGTTTGGGTTCGAATGAAGCATCTTGATGTGCGGAATATGATTGTGAGGGCGGATATCTAAGCAATGAAGGTCAAGAGGCCACGACGTCTTACAAGAATGAAACCAGCATGTAGATCAAGGTTAGGCCTCCTTCAAACCTGGCAGAGAGGGTTATGAAGCAGATTCATACATTACTTAAGGAATATGGTAATAACAGGCACAGTAATTAGGCCCATTGGATTAGTGAGTTGGAAAGTGTCATTAACCACAATACTCATGATTCAACGGGTTATGAGACAATATCAGTGCTATTCAGTGTAATTCCAAACAGTCTAATTAGTGATAAGTTGAACAAAAAACACCAGTGATAAGGACCTGAGGTGGGAACAAAACACCAAAACGCCAAATAAATGCGTATTAATAGAACTGAATTGCGAAAAGAACAGTATGACGAAACTGTGCATCCTATAGTGTACAGGGTTGGGGACGCTGTGTTAGTACTTATCCATGATCAGTCGAAAAGGCACGACATATATATAAAAATGTATCATCATGTATATAAGCGACCATATACTGTTTTACTTTGAAGCTTCCAAATACTTTGGAACTCGAAGACTGCAGCACTGGTATTATCTATGGAAGTGAACACATTAAAGATTTCGAGAAATATTTTTCCAAGGAATTGTCTCTTCCTGAAGAGAAAAAGCAGAAGAGCGGTAAAAGCCATTAGTGTTATAAGGGAAGTGCTTACTTGTAACTGCTATGACTGTTAACTACAATTAGTAGTGAAATGTAGTTGTAACGAAATATTTCTTCCAGAAAGACAAACCTGTATGGAAATATTAATTACAGTTAAGAGCAAAAGAGGAAGTAATAAACGTACATTGGTATAATAGTGTACTGCGAATGTAAGTTTTTGCTGACAAGTATTTGGACTGTTGCGTTTTAAAGTGCACGGATGATAGTGTTAATCGATACATCGTCGTAGAACTTGCGACGCTTGCCACGTCGTGAGACAAGCGTGAGCAACACTAATGTGTTAGCCACAGGAGCTGAAGACATGCACGGCGTATTTTGTTTCACGCTGGGAGTTGGCGGTGGTTGCGCGCTGCATTTGATGGCAAAACGGCGCAGCACGCCTAAGAGAACAATGGAAAGAAGAGTCTCATTACACAGTGGACGAGGCTTCAGGCGGCGACTGCAGGAGAAGCCCGGAGCAGGAGAGTACAGCGGTCAACAGGACACTGAGCCGAGCGAGGGCACCGATCCTCCTCAACTGTCCACAGCAGGTGTGCTGCCACCTATGAACTGCTGAGTCGTTACACCAACTAAGGGCGGTCGAGGATACTGTGTGTGTGTTTGTGTGTCTCTGCGGCTCCGTTTCACAATAATTGTTATCCCGCTGTGCGTTTTATTTCGCACTGCGAAGACACGCTAATAAATGTGCAAAGTTGTTCTATTTCATATATGTGTGACGTTTCGTTAAGGGCAAACTGAAAAATGTTCTGTTTTCACTTGGTTATGTTGTTATTCATGGTGATCGAACTCCAGTGAAGTAGTCAGTAATACTGACGTGGGAATAGTAGTGTTTTTAGTTACACATAGCTGAGAACTTAAATCGATGAAGCGTCGTGAACTGATACTCATGCCATGGCTTTGATTTTTGGCTTTCATGCAAGCTAGGTCTCTTCATTTTTCCGTACTTAATAACCAGAGTTTCTTCCATTCTCCTATTGGGTGTCGTTTCCAGTTGAGCATACGAGAGACATTCAATAAGTAATGCAACTTTTTTCTCAAAGAATATTGGTTTTATTTACGATTCCAATATACAGTGTTATCCCCCATTCTTTTGGCTATAGTACTCTATTTTCCAACATAATCTCCCTTCAGTGTGACAGCCTTATGTCACCTCCCATGGAGGGCCTGTATGTTCGCATGGTACCACTCTACTAGTCTACTTCACATCTGTCGTCTTGATGCATCAATAACCTCCACATCATCCACTTATTGCTACCTGGGAGTGCGTTCTATATTGGGCCAAACGGTTGGAAAGATCCGGGCTGTAGGGCGGATGAGGAAGAACAGTCCAATGTTCGAGGGTAATCCCAAAAGTAAGGCCTCCTATTTTTTTATAAGTACAGAGAACAATTTATTTCTACTTTGGTTTACAGCAGTTTAGAGCTTGAACATTTAGCTATTTTTCGACGTAATCACCATTTCTGTCGATCTATTTTTGTAGACGCTGTGGCAGTTTTTGTATGCCCATGTCATACCAGCTCGCCGCCATGCTGTACAGGATGTTATGAACATCTTCTTTCACTTCGTCGTTGGAGCTGAATCGCTGGGACCACATTTAACGCTGGCAGGTACTGTGAGACTCTGAGAAAACTCCAACGGGCAATTCAGAACCGGAGAAGGGGAATGTTGAGCAAGGGCGTACACATTCTCCATGACAACGCCTGCCCACACATCACTCGGGAAACCGTTGCTCTCCTGTAACAGTTTCAGGGGAACATAATCACCCACCCACCCTATAGTTCTGACTTGCCGCCCAACTATCACCAGTTCCCTAGGTTAAAAGAACATTTGGCCGGAAAGATATTCAGTTCCGACGACGAGGTGAGAGAAGAGGGACATAGCGCTCTGAACAGCATGGCGGCGAGCTAGTATGACATGGGCATACAAAAAACTGCCTCAGCGTCTACAAAAATGCATCGACAGAAATGGTGATTACGTCGAAAAATAGCTAAATGTTCAAGCTGCAAACTGATTTAAACCATTGTAGAAATAAACAAGTCTATGTACTTATAAAAAAATAGGAGACCTTACTTTTGGGATTAACCCCGTAGATTTGTGAGGTCCCGTCGGGTGCACAGACTTGCATGAGGCCTTGTGTTGTGGAGAAGAAGTGTCTGGCATCGCCTTGAATGAGAGACTCGGCAAGTTCCAACAATACTGGAGTCTCGCAAGGAACTCCATGAGAGCGAAGTCACGAAAGGCCAATGAAGTTCAGCATTCGACGTACCCACATATTGCCTACGAAGCAACCACATTTTCACTATTAGTGGAAACAGGGGGCGGGACTAGAGGTCAATGGGGAGCGCAGCAGGAGGTTTCAGCACAAAGTGGAACTGCTTAGTCGGCGAGTAACTCATAAGGGTGCTAAAGCGCTACTGCTGTTGATACTTACAAGGGAACCTCCCCATCGCACCCCCCTCAGATTTAGTTATCAGTTGGCACAGTGGATAGGCCTTGATAAACTGAACAAAGATCAATTGAGAAAACAGGAAGAAGTTGTGTGGAACTATGAAAAAATAAGCAAAATATACAAACTGAGTAGTCCATGGGCCACATAAGCAACATAATGGACTATGTGAATTTAGGAGCGCCGTGGTCCCGTGGTAGCGGCTGCTGATCGAGAGGTCCTTGGTTCAAGTCTTCCCTCGACTGAAAATTTTACTTTCTTTATTTTTGCATTGTTATTATCTGTCCGTTCGTTCATTGACATCTCTGTTCACTATAATAAGTTTAGTGTCTGTGTTTTGCGACCGCATCGCAAAACCCTGCGATTAGTAGACGAAAGGACGTGCCTCTCCAATGGGAACAGAAAACATTTGATCGCAAGGTCATAGGTCAACCGATTCCTCCACAGGAAAACACATCTGATATATTCTATACGACACTGGTGACGGCATGTCCGTCACATGACAGGAATATGTAGTCGACCCACCTAACTTCTACACTTGGTGAATGGGTAAAAAGATTCTTCTACCTTGCCCGATTTATGTTTTCTTGTGGATGTGATAATCACTCCCAAAAAAGTGATAAAAACATATGAGTTTGTCACATAAACTGAAAATAAAAAATTAAACTTTTCACTCGATTGAAGATTTGAACCAAGGACGTTTCGTTCCGCAGCTGCTCACGTTACCACGAGACCACGGCGCTCCTGCGTTGCCATCGTCCTTAATGTTACTTATCTTCCTTTGAACTACTCAGTTTGTATATTTTGCTTATCTTTTCACAATTCCACACAACTTCTTCCTGTTTTCTCAATTGATCTGTGTTCAGATTTTCAAGGCCTATCCACTGTGCCAACTTATAACTAAATCTGAGGGGGTGCGATGGGGAGGTTCCCTTGTTAGTAGTACAATGGGAACCATTAACACACCATACATCGATTATATGCACAAAAACAGTGGTCGAAGTTAACATTTCGTCATGGAGGAACCCAAAGAATTTCGCAAAGCGAGAAAGACGTGGCAGATGAAATATTGGCGTTTCTGCAAGATGAGACAGCAGAATAACTGGTGTCTTATATGATCGATTGTGCGGACTATGTGCATGCGGAGTACAATAATGGCGATACGTGCTTAACAAGTGAAAGTGATACTGACACAGAATTTGTTTCTCTCAAAAAAAAAAAAAAAAAAAAAAAAAAAAAAAAAAAAAAAAAAAAAAAAAAAAAAAAAAGGTCAAAAGTGTTTGAAATCACTTCTAAGGTCATCAGTCCCTAAGCTTACACACTACTTAACCTAAATTATCCTAAGGACAAACACACACACCCATGCCCATGGGAGGACTCGAACCTCGGCCGGGACCAGCCGAACAGTCCATGACTGCAGCGCCCGAGACCGCTCGGCTAATCCCGCGCGGCATGTTTCTCTCTGGCCTTGTGGGACAGGGCGCCACAAATAGCGTCCCTGGCTGGGGATAATGAAGGACAATCGTTGTCCAAAGAATGCGTATTAAACTTAATTAGTTACATGGAAATTTATTCTCATAATAGTAAAGAAACAATTACAAACAGATTTCGAATAAGAATGTAGCAGTACGACCGGGTAGGCGTACAAGAAAAGCTATGGATGTTCAAGGGAGGACAAAAAATCTGTGTTTGCACGTTTCAAGGATTCTCGATGCAATTTACACGATGTGCATGATAGTGACCTACTACGTTATGCACATCAAATTGCGCGCAACGTTGATTACAGTGACTTCAAGGGAAGCAGTGGGTGACTGCTTGCCTTCAAACAGTGCTACAGAATTGTAGGACGTAAGGTAACGAAATTTAAAACAAATTGTCAACCTCGCGATGCACAGCAAACTGCGGAGTCGGCCCAGAAATTTATAGAAATTATTTATGTGTACAAACTTATTTATGTATACAAACTTATTTATGTATACAAACTTACCCCATCGTCCAGTAAGGACTCCGGCCAATCGGGATTTGAAGAGAAAGTGCATATGAAAGGTATCGTGGAAATTGGAAGTACCAAGAGAGTTGTGTCAAGATCGACTAACATCACTGCCTTAAGGCATTTGTTAAGAATTACGCCGACTGTCAATCTAGGGTGAAGAATGACTGACAAGTTATTTATTATGCTGCGAGTAGTTGGAGGTGCTCAATCACCTGCTTGCTCGTGTTCTTGATCCTGCAAGGGCAGTAGGGAATATATACGCCCCAGGGAGGACGAGTGGGAAAATGTGCGCAAGAGAACAGCAATTATGATATGAGCACTGAACTGCTTTAGGCCGATAGCTGGTCAAAACAACTTGGTTTTGCTTGATTATTGGTCTGTGTAATAACTGTGTGACATTGCAACTCGTACCACCTGGAACTACTGGACAAATGCAGCCTCTTGATGTTCGTGTTTTCCGTGTCTATCTGCAGTTACACCTTAAGGATAGCAAGTTTCACAACAAGTACCATGACAGATTATCTCGCATTCTGTCGCATGCCATTACATTCCATCATTTCTCATCATCCTCTAACACCGATATGATTACATATGCATTATTAAAGAGTGGTTACCTAGCTAAACATACTGTGATGTATATAACTCCCAAGGAGTTCGTCTTTCATCTCAGGAGTGAACATTTGTGATCACTGTGGGGCACCATGTTTCATCCGGCGTTCATGGTGTAAGATAATGACTTTTTTTTTAATGTCGACGATGGCAATTATATGAAGTGTGACGCATAAATCCCATAGAAGATTCATTTCTGCGCCTCCCAGGCATTCATCTTTTACCACCTTGCTGACGCACTTGGATGGTGATTCATTAGCAGCTGACATTTTTCCCGTCATAATTGTTACCCCAACACTTCCAAACGAGCCTTACTAAAGACTGAAGTTGCGACCTCGCGTAGCAGGAGTTCCTTGTCTGCTGCTTGCTGCCAGCCGCCTAGTGGAAGATCGAACAGGTTTGCGTGACCTTGTGATGTTGATGACAGATCCCTCGCGCTACCACTCACCGTGCTTTTGTTCACTGCCAGGTCTCCGTCGACATTTTGCGAGTGCCTATGAATAACTGCAATGCTCTGATTCCCGCTACTGGAAACTCAATGGCAGCTCTCCGCTAGGAACGCATCTCCATTGCAGGCGCCATTTTGAAGGATGCATACAGTGCCTCCACCAACTTGAACGTCGTGAAACTATAGGGGCCGAATCGGGAATATTCCACGACGTCCCAGAACAAATTCCGCATTTTTCAAATGAAAATTGACAGAAAGCAGATCTGTAGCTTTACTTATTGAAAACCTCACGTCATAATAGTAACTAATCTTCACGGATTCAGACTCCAACCTGCACTAATTTCCAATCCGTGAGATAGTCAGATTCTTATTATCAAGTCCTGTGTTGCCAAATATAAAGGCAGGGTAGTAGCCAATGAAGTTAACACTCAGTACAGAATGCATGTTTATTACTAACACCAAGCTACGGCCAGAAAACAGCGGATTTCCTTGATGGTGAGTCCGGTTATTTAAACGTACAATGAACATACAGACTGCTCGTATCTTGTATTTTTAGGTCTTGTGTTGGTTTACTCGCTGTCAAACTATGTCAGCATATCTTGCCTGTAATGAATTCCAGATTAATTTCTGTACATGAACATCTGCTTCCCGGTAACCACAGTTATTACTTTAATACAAGACCGACATCTACGATTCATTTTTCAGGGCCACGCACCCGTTCGATTCGCTGGTACATATCTCTTTGTTACACACTTGCATCGCTTATCGAGAGTGGGTGCTCGTTACGGATCAGTGGGTTATTATACAGGGTGTAAATTTTAAGTTGGCAAACCAGACTAACTCGAACAATATGTTTCACACGAAAAAATGAGTAGAATCCAAAGTTGATTATTTTCGAGGGGGACATCTGCTGGTGCTTAAATTAGCCCGCCAACCCAGACCCCTTGGGGTGGTGCGGGAGGCCACTTTAAAATTTCAAATGGGATCCCTCAGTTTTTATTGCAGAATCAGATTCTACTTTTAAAAAACTTCGTACATTTTGTCTTAAACATTTGTTTTCATTTTGGGTAGTTGGCGCTGTAATTCAAGAAAATCCATGTTCTCATTTTTGATTGGAAAATGGTTGCAGATAAATAAAAAATACGTATTTTCGTTCGCCAAAACTAAAACTCTCCCTATCTCCCTATAGGGTGGGGTTTGAGAGAGAGGAATTAGAGATTTACAGATATTGACACAAATATTAATTTTTCTTCCGCAGATTTGGATAAGTTTAATTATTTTCGTGTTCATGAGGCCACAAAACATTTAATTATCAAATAAATCATCTGACTATCTAACTAACAAAGCAAACATCCTACATACTAACGAGTGAACTCATTAACTAAAAAACTAACAGATTCACGAACCTAACTTTTTATTAGATTGGGAGTAATCACTCTTGTTTGTCGAGACGTCTCACAACTGTGGTGCTTGCTTAGTTTGAGTCTTTTATTGTCGGGTGGAAAAACGTAGAAAACGACATTCAAAATTTATTGACTTAAATCACATTGTTCACACTTTTATTTTACTTCGGAATATAGCGGCCGCTACGTCGTTTGCATTCTTAGAATTATGTACGATAATCGATATCCCACTCAGCTCTGATCGATAATCGATGCTCTTATTCAGCACTTGGTGATGAGCGGCGTAATGTTTCGGAGTGCCACCGACAGCTAGCGCAGGGACGAGAAATTCGCCCTTTCTCGTAATAAGACTGTGCTTCAGAAATTGTATTAACGTAATAAAAGCATTGTATCTTTTACCCGTCTGAGCGTTCAGACAGCAATACATCGTTTATAACGATTGTCTTTTGGGTGACTTACGTGTGATTACCTTGTGTGACAGAGTTCGCGGTTTTTGCTCGCTACCAGTCGCGTTTGACGCGCAGTTAGTATTGCAAAGCGGAATTACGCCGAGAGGGCCGCTTCTCTCTCACAGAAAATCTAACCCTGGCTTTCTTGACGCTTGAGATTAATAGGTGGCGCATGTCATTATGAAGTATCTTTCTCTGGAAGAAGAAATTGAGGTGGTGTACATTTATGGAGAAATTTTGACGATGCAGACACGCTTTATGTGCAGCGTTTTCCTGGCCAAGTACGATCACGGTCTTCATTTGTTCGATTAATTAAACAATTTACTGTGGAAGATAGTGTGAACCAGAAAAAAAGAATCCGTGCAGCTACTGTTAGTGGAGAAAACAATCAAATGGCAGTCCTAGTCTTAATCGACATGCGAGCACAAGAGACATATGAAGGCAATCAGGAATTTCACACATGTGTGTCCGGGAAATCCTGAAGCACCGCACATTTCATCCATTCCATGTATCCATGTATCAGGAAATACATGGCGATGACTTCCAAAACTGTCTAACGTTTTGTCACTTGGCAGTTTAGCGGATGCAAACAAACCAAAACTTTTTTGGCAGAGTACTTTTCTCCGATGAGGCAAAATTCACAAACCACGGTGAAGTTAATCGCCATAAGATGCATTACTGGGGTGAACAGAACCCACACTGGTTTCGAGAAGTCAACCATCAGCGACCTTGGTCAGTTAATATTTGGTGTGGTATAATTGGTGATAAACTGATCGGTCCATATTTTATCGACGGTAACTTGAATAGCAACAAATATCGAAACCTACTTGAAAATGCAATGCCAGATCTACTTGAAGACCTGAGCATCGAACTTTGACAGCCATCCGAGCGGTTCTAGGCGCTTCAGTCTGCAACCGCGCGACTGCTACGCTCGCAGGTTCGAATACTGCCTCGTGCATGGATGTGTGTGATGTCCTTAGGTTATTTCGGTGTAAGTAGTTCTAAGTTCTAGGGGACTGATGACCTCAGAAGTTAATTTCCATAGTGCTCAGAGCCATCTGAACCATTTGAACTTCGACAAAACATGTGGTTTCATCACAATGGTTGTACAGCGTATTATTCGTTAGTAGCTTGCGACGTACTAGATCGACTTTACCATGGTCGCTGGGCCAGCAGGACAGGTCTGTGAATTGGCCAGGCAGATCGCCTGACCTTATCTCGCCAGGTTTTTCTTATGGAGTTATCTAAAAGATATCGTTTACCAGGAAACGCCTACTACTAGCGAAAACATGTTGCAAAGAATAAGAGATGCTTGCGCTGCAATTACACCAGACATGTTATCAAGATGTGTGCAGGGATTTCCAGCACGAGTCAATAAATGCATATAAGTTGGAGGTCGTCACCTTGAATATTTGATTTCATAAAACGGTGAGATGTAAGGGTTTATGGACAACAAGCAGGCCGAAAGTGAGAGGCGAGGGGACTCACTGGAAACAAGCACCCCGAAATTCATTTACTTGCAAGTATTTGCAAATAATCGACAGTGAAACGAAACCAATCGTTCCTTTTCAGGACCACCAAATCTTAACGGGAATACGTTCTACTTTAGTTAGCGAGTGGGTTAGTCTTTTCCTCAGTTAGTATTTTACTTGGTTCACTCTGTCACTGAATGAGTTCACTTGTTAGTAAGTAGTATGTTTGGTTAGTTAGATAGTCAGATGATTTGTTTAATAATTAAAAGTTGTGTGACCTAATGACCACGAAACATAAAAATACTTACCCGAATCAGCGGAAAAAATTAATATTTCGGTCAACATTTGTAAAACTCTTATTCCAATCTCTCTAACTCCACCCTATTGGGAGAGAGGGGGAGTTTTAGGTTTAGCGAATCAAAATTTACGAAGTAAATAACTATTTTTTATTTATCTGTATCCATTTTCCACGCAAAAATGAGAACATGAATTTTCTTGAATTACAGCGCCAACTATCATGAATCAAAACAAATGTTTAAGAAAAAAATGTACTTACTTTTTACGTAGAATCTGATTCTTCAATAAAAAATGGGGTTCCCATTTGAAATTTTAAAGTCTCTTCCCGCCCTCCCCCCGCTCCCCCTCCCCCCTCTCCAGGGGGCTGTGGTGGTGGGCTAATTTTAGCACCAATAGATGTCCCCCTCGAAAACAATCAACTTTGGATTCTACACATTTTAGTACGTGAAGCTTATTTTGCGAGTTATTCTGGTTGATCTACTTTAAATTTACACTCTGTATACTCGTACTTGTGTTGCTAACACCCAGTGGTGTCGTGCATAAAAATGGGGCCCTTTGCTAGGATTTTTGTAATAGATAGTCTTCAAGCTACAAATAAAGTCTTGCACCAAATTTCAACCCTGCACAAGATCTTAATATCATTCAAAATTACGACATTGCACAAGATTTGATGAAATAGGTCATATCGTTATTGAAATTTGTGAATCCAAGATTTAAACAGAACTTTTTTTGTTTAAGGTTATCTGTCTTCTCAGTGGCTTGATTCGGACAACCGTCCGCAGCTCGTGGTCGTGCGGTAGCGTTCTCGCTTCCCACGCCCGGGTTCCCGGGTTCGATTCCCGGCGGGGTCAGGGATTTTCTCTGCCTCGTGATGACTGGGTGTTGTGTGCTGTCCTTAGGTTAGTTAAGTTTAAGTAGTTCTAAGTTCTAGGGGACTGATGACCATAGATGTTAAGTCCCATAGTGCTCAGAGCCATTTGAACCATTTTTCGGACAACCACGAAATTTTCTCTTGTTTCAAACTTATAATCAGAGAGTAGTAGCAATTGCCACATACGTTCTCAGTTGTTTTCTGAATGTATTCCAATCTCTATCTTCCCATACAGTTTTCATCCAGTACAGTTCCCTTCAGTACAAATGGAAGTTATTCCCTGATGCTTTAATGATGTCCTGTCATTCAGTCCCTTCATCTAGTCATTTCTTCCGTATGTATAATTCCTCGCCGATTCTGCTGTGAACCTCCAGATTCCTTACCAGTCCACTAAATTTCAATATTCGTAAGAAGCACCACATCATTCCTTCGATTCTCTTCTGTTCAAGTTTTCCCACAGTCCATGTTTCACTACTGCAGAACACTGTGTTTCAAATTCGTACTGTTAGAAATATCTTCCTAAGATTATGGCCTACGTTTGATACCAGTACATTTCTCCTCGCTAAGAACGCCCTTTTTGACAGTATTAGTCAGCTCTTTATGTCCTTCTTGCTCCGTCCATCGTCGGTTATTTTGCTGCCTGGGTAGCAGAATTCTTTAACTTCGTTTAATTCGTGTCCCCCAAGTGTGATATTAAGTTTAGTTCTGTTTATTTTTGTATTATTTCGTATTACTCTCGCCTTTCATCGATTTATATCAATCCACATTCTGTATTAATTATACTGTTCATTCCTTTCAACAGATTCTGTGTCAGCCCCTATAGCTGCGTGGTCAGCTCGATGGAATGCCGTCGCCAAGGGGCCCGGGTTCGATTCCCGGCTGGGTCGGAGAATTTCCCCGCTCAGGGTCTGGGTGTTGAGTTGTCCTCCTCCTCCTCATCATCATCTCATCCCCACCGGTGCGCAAGTCATCGAAATCACGTCAACTCAAAAGACTTGCACCAGGCGACCGGTCTACCCGACGGGAGGCCCTAGCCACACGACATTTCATTTCAACAGACTCTGCAATACTTCTTCACATTCAGATGCCAGTCTCATCAGCGAACCTTATCGATGATACCTTTTCACCCTGAATTTTAAAGTCACTCTTAAATCTTTCTTTTATTTTCCTATTACTAAGCCCATTTTCTCTTGTAATACTTTCTTCTACTACTTCCCCTACACCATTTAAAACTTTCTTTTCTTTAAGTCATTGCTTCTTCGACGTGTAGATTGAACTGCAGGGGCGTAAGACTACACCCCTGTCTTACACCCTTTCTAATGCGAGCAATTCGTTCTTGCACTTCCAGTCTTATTGTCCCTGCTGTTTCTTCTATTTATTGTTTCCCATCTTTCCCATATTTTTCTCAGAATTTCGAACACCTGTCACCGTTTCGCCTTGTCAAACGTTTTTTCCAGGTCGACAAATCCTGTTAACGTTTCTTGAGTTTTCTTCTACCTGGTTTCCATTATTAATCGTCATGACAGAACTGTCTTCCTGGTGCCTTTACCTTTTCTAAAGCCAAACTGGTTATCATCTAACATACTCTCAGTTTCCTTTTTCATTCTTCTTTAAATTATACTTCTCAGTAAGTAGGATGCTTGCGCTGTTAAACTGATTGTGCGGGAGTTCTCGCAGTTGTTTGCTCTTGCTACCTTCGGACTTGCGGGGGTAGCGTTTCTTCGAAAGTTTGATGGTATATCGCCGTTCTCATACATTCAACGTATGAACGTGAGCAGCCGCTTTGTTGTCGTTCCCCCCCCCCCCCCCTCCTCAAAAAATCTTTTAGAAATTCTAAAGGAAAGTTATCGATTCCTTCTGCCTTCTCTGATATAAGGTCCTCGAAAAGTCTTTTAAATTCTGATTCCCATACTGTATGCCCTATCACTACCCTGTCGCTCTTGTTCCTTTTTCCATTTATTTGAATGGTCAGCGCTTTAATTGCCACGCACTGGGGTCCGGATTCGATTCCCGGCAGGGGAGGGAGACTCCCTCCCCTCAGGGACTGGATGTTGTGCTGTCCTCATCATCATTTCATCCCCACTGTCGACGCGCAGGTCGCCCAATGTGGTAAACTGACCAAAGATAACATTTACCATAGAACAGAGTTGCAGTCGCATCGAAAAGGAAGTTCGCTGTGACTACAGAGTAACTCGGAAATTGAAATGTTAGCTTCAGTTGCTATCTAGTGGCTGTCTAGTACTATTGCGATAGTAGCATGCATGTAAGCGCTACTAGATTGTTTCAAGGTAATCTGCAAGTCGGAAGTTAGAAAGTTTTGCGATGTAGACTGAAACATTATTCAGAAGTCATACTAAAGCAAAGTCATCTTTACCGTTAGGAAGATAACGGGATACAGAGATTCTCGACGAAGTTAAATCGTGTGAGATTTGTGTTGGGACTTCGCCTTCGTGATACTGAATAAGCACGAACACTCCAGGACATTGAAAAAGACAGCTTGCCGACAGAAAAACAATTACTAGTCTCGAGTAGGTAACATAAAAATGCTACATGAAGGACGTACAATTGCACCGAGTTGTCAGAAGTTGTCTTCAACGACTGACGCAAACAGAAACAATTCCCTGAATGAGAAATCGGTGTGCGTGCTCAATGTAGGGACAATTAATTACAAGGAACAATAAAATTGGATTCAAACTTTAATTCTTCGCGTCACCTGCATAATTGAATAGACAGTAACATGTGTATTAGCGAAAATTAATTGACTATTAGAATATTATGAAGTGAAAAGTGCGGACTTTCAAAAAACCTTCTCACCCTCCAACTCAGAGTTGCAATATTAAAAGTTTTGGCTTGTTTCGTTGTCTAGCGGCTGGAATACGTAGTTGCAGCATTACAGGACAAATACTGCTGAGTCTACAGTACACGATAAGAATACACACATGAATCGAATGGTCGAAGTTCCTATCACTCGGCGATTGCAAATTATGAAAGTTGCATATAAATTTATAAATGATAGATTGCAATTAAATAAAATCTGCAGGTACTGTCTTAACGACTTTAAATGATGAGTACGATATTCGAAGTATTTTTGAGAATGCGGTATATTTCTGCAAAACATTTATTGGTGTCAATGGTCCAGCAATTAAATAAAACATATGTTGAATAGCAGGGAAACAATAGATTCCTACTGCACGTAACTAGTTATGAATAGCAAAACAGCTCGTGAGATATTCGCTTCTATACGCACACCACGTCTTCACTGTAGAAGCCACGGAAATCTCCCAAGTTCACAAGTCCGCACTCAGAAGTATTTATAGCTCTCGCGACCACACACAAACCGCTCCACACTCCAAGCCTCTCCGTGGCTCCACGTCCGTCGCGCCGTCGCGTCCACTGCCGTCCTGTCCAGAACTGCCGCACTGCCAGAACTACCTTGTGTCCCCTCCGGAAACTCGCTTCCATCCAGTCTCGCCATTCACGAGCGCTGTGATTGGCTAGAGGGCTCGCGCCATGTCTTCAAACCAACGCAGTCACAAACATTATGGAACATATACGAAATACTGGATTTGCATTTAAATACCTGATATTAAGTAAATATTCCTACGGCTGGTTCATAAACACGCTCTAACACACGTTATTAAATACATAAACAATTAAATAAACTTATATCGAAAAGGAAAGAAGCAAAAGGTAGGCCAGGAGCCTAATGTATCTGTGCTTTCTAAAACACAGTAAATAATTGACCAGTTTCTTCATGGATAGCATATAATTGATATTAACAAAGACATAGATGAATCAATATATTTATAAACATGCTGCTACGGTTTTTCGTGTAACTGTGGAGTACTTATGGCCTGACGCGATCACCAGTAATCGGCAACTTTGACCTGCAATAAGTCATGTACTCTTCAAGTTACATGTCTGTAAATCATATCAATTTAGGTTTATACTAAGAGCTTTCTAAAGACACGGCGATCTACAAAATCGGATGAAGCGTTTATATTTCGGAAATTCGTTGCTGCCTGTTACTTAATTTACCGTCAGATACTAAACTTTAAAGGAATAAAGATATTGAAAATCTGATTACACCATCAGCATCGTAGTGCAAATAATAGTAACGTACTTATTGTATCTCTTCAGACTTTCCCGGCGAGATCTTGACATGTGGAATAATCGTGTCTACTGCCGAATGTTTGTGTCGCTCTGGCACAATATTTCGGCCACATAACTCGTTGCCTTCTTCTGGTGCTACCTGAGACTGCCGTATTGGAGGATCTCGTCCTGTATCTATGCCCAGAGGGCGCTGGGTGCTCTCTTTGCCGTCCGCGCCCGCCTGCCACAGCTTGTAGTGTGTTGTCTCTTCCCCAGTGTTCACTCGCACGTCCGCGCCCGACTTGGTCGCCATCTGTGGCAGCTCTCTGAGGCCCGTCCTGTGTCGGTCCGCGCCCGCCTGGTGCTGCTCCTGAGGTGTTGGCCCTTCCTTGGTGCTCCCATGGCCGTCCGCACCCGCCTCGTCCACCACCTGCCGTCATGGCGGCTGTCTGAGGCCCGTCCTGCATCGTGAGTTGCGTTCGATGTCCACGCCCGCCTGGCGCTGCTCCTGCGGTGTTACTACTTCTTGAAGAGTTCCTTGGTTCCTTTCATTGGGCCCTGATAAGCTCCAGAGCCGGACTCCATGCCGAGCTAAGCTGGTAACCGCTGTCTCGGTTTATTACGTTGTCAGTGACCTTGATCTCGATGGCCTCCTTTTTGACACTGTCCCAAAATCTTGGAGTCTTCCAGAAGTTGTTGCACCTTCCTATCAAACTCCAACTTGTTTAAGATGACTGTGGAGTTACCCTTATCAGCTGGCAGAACTACAACGCTATCATCCTCCCTTAGCTGCCTGAGTGCCACCCTCTCCTCGCCCAAGATGTTGGGGGGGGGGGGGGGGGGGAAGGGGGCTTCGTCCTGGTGAGTGGCCTGCAGGTCTCCCTGCGGATCTCTTCAGACACGTTGGAAGGTAGCGTGTTGACGACTTGCTCAACTGAACTGATGAAGGCTGCAACAGGTACGCTTCTGGGAGTCACTGCAGAGTTGAGGCCCTTGATGAGTGATTTTGAGGTGGCCTCACCGAGCTGCTTGTCGCTCGGGTTGACCACTGTCCATGTGTCCCCATCCTCTTATACCTTCTATTTAAGGCGCTCAAAATTGGCCTGTTGACATGCTGTTGATTTCCTCATGGTGCATTCAACCAAGGACCAGAAGGCACCATCAACCTTGTCCCAGTCTTCTCGGGTCAGGGTAGCTGCTATGGAAAGGTGGAGATACAGAAACTCCCTGGACGTGACATTAGGCGGTGGCGCATGTCACGCACTCTTTCTCTTACCAGCGCGAGGTTGGCTCGGTGTTCGATTCTGTTCGCCGTTCTGGTGTTAACATGATGCTTGAACCTGGCGAAGACAGACCCTCTCCAACGGCCGATGTGTGGCACCACGTGTCCGGCCTGCCGAGTCCCTGCTAGCCGAAAGGTTCGAGCGGTGGCCGCCAGCTCTGAACTTAGATTATTTTCAGGGTGTGATGACTCACCCGTTACCTCACAAAAGTGAATTCACGATTATTTAACAGTGAACAGTCATTAATTTGTCCCACGATTACGACCCATTCTGAACATGGCTTCAGTATATGTTACCTCTGGAATTACGTCATATACACTCCTGGAAATTGATATAAGAACACCGTGAATTCATTGTCCCAGGAAGGGGAAACTTTATTGACACATTCCTGGGGTCAGATACATCACATGATCACACTGACAGAACCACAGGCACATAGACACAGGCAACAGAGCATGCACAATGTCGCCACTAGTACAGTGTATATCCACCTTTCGCAGCAATGCAGGCTGCTATTCTCCCATGGAGACGATCGTAGAGATGCTGGATGTAGTCCTGTGGAACGGCTTGCCATGCCATTTCCACCTGGCGCCTCAGTTGGACCAGCGTTCGTGCTGGACGTGCAGACCTCGTGAGACGACGCTTCATCCAGTCCTAAACATGCTCAATGGGGGACAGATCCGGAGATCTTGCTGGCCAGGGTAGTTGACTTACACCTTCTAGAGCACGTTGGGTGGCACGGGATACATGCGGACGTGCGTTGTCCTGTTGGAACAGCAAGTTCCCTTGCCGGTCTAGGAATGGTAGAACGATGGGTTCGATGACGGTTTGGATGTACCGTGCACTATTCAGTGCCCCCTCGACGATCACCAGTGGTGTACGGCCAGTGTAGGAGATCGCTCCCCACACCATGATGCCGGGTGTTGGCCCTGTGTGCCTCGGTCGTATGCAGTCCTGATTGTGGCGCTCACCTGCACGGCGCCAAACACGCATACGACCATCATTGGCACCAAGGCAGAATTGACTCTCATCGCTGAAGACGACACGTCTCCATTCGTCCCTCCATTCACGCCTGTCGCGACACCACTGGAGGCGGGCTGCACGATGTTGGGGCGTGAGCGGAAGACGGCCTAACGGTGTGCGGGAGTGTAGCCCAGCTTCATGGAGACGGTTGCGAATGGTCCTCGCCGATACCCCAGGAGCAACAGTGTCCCTAATTTGCTGGGAAGTGGCGGTGCGGTCCCCTACGGCACTGCGTAGGATCCTACGGTCTTGGCGTGCATCCGTGCGTCGCTGCGGTCCGGTCCCAGGTCGACGGGCACGTGCACCTTCCGCCGACTACTGGCGACAACATCGATGTACTGTGGAGACCTCACGCCCCACGTGTTGAGCAATTCGGCGGTACGTCCACCCGGCCTCCCGCATGCCCATTATACGCCCTCGCTCAAAGTCCGTCAACTGCACATACGGTTCACGTCCACGCTGTCGCGGCATGCTACCAGTGTTAAAGACTGCGATGGAGCTCCGTATGCCACGGCAAACTGGCTGACACTGACGGCGGCGGTGCACAAATGCTGCGCAGCTAGCGCCATTCGACGGCCAACACCGCGGTTCCTGGTGTGTCCGCTGTGCCGTGCGTGTGATCATTGCTTGTACAGCCCTCTCGCAGTGTCCGGAGCAAGTATGGTGGGTCTGACACACCGGTGTCAATGTGTTCTTTTTTCCATTTCCAGGAGTGTATTTATTGAACGCACGATGTAGCGTCTCCTTAGCCACGGAATAACAATTTATCAATTAACGTCCTCGCAATTCCATAATGTGGCCACGACTTGGGTGATGGATTGAAGATTCCAGACTTTATATTATTAATATTCAATATCCATAAACTAACCGGGCATAGTAGAAAGATGAACTAAAGTTAGCCAGTTGGCGGAAGCTGAAAAGTCTGTCGCGGACTGACAACAAAAGAAAACCACACGAGGAGTTTGTGTTTTTCTACTAGTTACAGGGTAGCGTTGTCGCGAGCGACGGACGCCGTTTCTACGTCATACCTACTGGGACGATTATCACAACCTTGTCATGTCAACTCTAAGGAGACGCGGACGACACATTATTTGGCGCCTACGACGTGGGGCTCGACGACGTCAAACGTCACATCTTGCGCACCTCGACGCCACCACGACTCCAACGCGAGGGTCGACACTGCAGACGGAGCGACGCAACACGTCGGAGAACGGGAACAGAGCAGATCGTCCTTCGAGACAGCGACATCGGCTGCCGGCAGTGACGTGAGCGAGGCTGTAACAACACGCAAGCAGACTACAAACTGTAATTACTACTCAACATAAGTGATTAGTCAGGTACGGTAGATTTCGTTACTTTACCAAATTGGTAGTTGTGAGAATTTCATTGTGCTGGTGTCAAGTAGATAGTACATTTAGTATTGTGTGACAATTGTGGTTACAGCTAGCGTGGGTACTAGTCAAAAGTAGTTAACAAAATTTACATCATGTCATGAAGAGGTAAAAAGTTACATAGCGATTTCGAAAAAACTGTTCCGGAGTCCTGTGATAAATTGAGTGAAGTATCAGACCATGAGGAGATCAACAGAACGATTGTCAATGTGGGAATAGAATCTTTTGCCGAGATAGAATAAATTAACATCCCTAGTGTATCTGGCTTTGGGTTAGAAAGTAAGGAAATGGAATCTGAGGGTAATAATTCCGATCCTCAGCAGCAAGTAGTCAATGAATACATGACGAACGTTACACCAACGTGGTCAGGAAATATTGGCAAAATTAACTATGTTGGATGATTTAAATACTAAGTTTTCTCATATGGATAGTAAGTTCGCTGAACAGCAAGTGACTTTAAATACTAAGTTTGCTGAACAGCTAGAGGCTCTAAATGTTAAGTTCATGGAACAGCGAGCCATGTTATAGAATAAGTTATCTGGCATCGGTGCTAGGTTAACGGAGCAGCAAGCATCTATTGATGCTAAATTTAGTGATCAACAACAGGTATTAGAAACAAAATGTGAGGAACAACAGGCTAATATTATTGCCATTTGGGAGGCCAAATTTTTCAAACAACAGGCTACAGTTGATAGTAAGTTAGAAACTCTAGAGTCAAGGTTAGCCAACCGAGAGAGGAAGGAGATCAGAATTATTGACCGAGTAGATAAATTCAATAAAAGTGTCAATACTTTTTCAGAACAGTTCGGGGCTGTGTCTGAAAAGGTTGATGCCTCAGCTGAGAATAACAGCGGTATCATGGAAAGAATAGAGGGATTAACTGGTCGTTTGAATGATTTAGATAAAAATTCGTTAAGTGGATACATATATGCCAGATCAAACTAGGAAATTGGTAGATCTGTCTGAATCATTAGAAAACAAAACAGTAAAGGTTGACGGAAAGGTGCGTTCAGCTATTGAGAGCGTCCAGCGGCAAGAACGGGCACGGGTAAAGAGCGATAATTGTCCAATTAAAGACCAACCGTTAAAGAATATGCTACAGGCTATACACCTGCAGGAAAATGAACAAATACGTAACAATATAAAATCTAACTGCGGGAGAAAACGCCCGCGAGTGCAATATAGCACGTACGTAGGTGAACCGTGGGAAACAAACAGCCCATCAGACGAGGAGAATGATCCTTACGTTGAGACGATGCATTTCGTCATTGATAGTAGAACATAGTATTTTCAAATGCGGACGGTTTCCGACATTTTCAAATGAAAAGAATAATATCAACCCCAGAGCATTTATCAATTCCTTTAAAAGAATAGAACCCCGTGGATGGACGGAGTATGACAAATTACAGTTTATAGTATTGAAAATTGTAGGAGAAGCAGCGTTATGGGCCGCTGGAGTCAGCGAGACCTGCAACACGTGTTCTGAGTTTAAAAGATTATTTCTAGCTAAATATTGGTCCTGAAGTAAACAAGAGGAACTGCAGAAGGAAGTATACCAACCAGAATTTTACAAATCAAAAAAGGAAACATTTAGGCAGTTTTTTGAACGCTATTTGAATAAGACGCGTTATTGGACCGACTCGATTTCGAGTAGAGAAGTGATTCGAATACTGAAGGGCAGGCTACCTTTTAATATTCGAGGAAAACTAATTCATGTTCCCGACTCTGACATAGAACAATTCCCATCAGCAATCTATTCTATCGATATGCTGATGGAGGAGTGGCATAGTAATACGAAATCTATTACTATTCTAGGAATAACGCTAGTAATAACAAATGGAACAGTGGCAATCATATTAACAGCCGTCTTCCAGAATTTAACCGAAATAACGGTAATTCTAAGAGCAGTAATGATCATTTAGATCGCGGCCAAAAGAAAAATCATTATTGGAACATGAATTGCCAATATTCAAAAGGAAATTTTGTAGGAAATAATAACCAAGTGCTTGGAGCGGGCGGTTTTCAACGAGTTAACGTCGTAACTACCAACAGGAAATGAAAGCATGGGGAGCGGCAATCGTCGAATAATCAATGTTGTGAAAATAGCAGTAGGAATAATTGCGTTCCTATGGAGCCACAGAATAAATCGAATTGGGGAAATTGTCTGATGCACAATGTCAGTTGGGGCAACCCTAATAATTCTGGTGTATCTTCTGGGTCCCACAGACACATACCGTTATCAGACGGAAGAGGTGTAGTTGTGGACAATCCATATTTACAAACAAGAAACGAAATTCATGTAGTTGAGGTGCATGAACAGCCGAAGGACCTAAAAGATGGACGGTTAAACTAATGCCAGTCATTTTAGGGCTTCCTCGGGTGGCTAGTATTGAGGAGGGAGGCAAACGTCGCAACTTAATAAATATTCCGGAATATAGTAAGGAAACTGATATTCGGGAAGATCTCATGTTGGAACCAAAATAGGAAATGAATGAAAGTGTGTATACGTTGCAAGCAACTGTCGAAGTAAAAATTAATGACATACTGATTAATGTACTTATAGATACAGGGGTGACGGTTAGTATAATGACGACGAGTTGCTTGAATATGGTTAGTCGGCAATGAAAAATACTCACCTTATTAGTACCAGGCTGCACGGTGTCAGGGGCGTTTAGCGCAAAAGCGCAACGCATCATTAAACAAGTACGGGTGACAATAGAACTACAAGGAGTAGCCACTGAATGCACTTTCTTGGTAGTGCCTCGAATGTCAACGCCGTGTATTGGGGGAATGGATTTTTTATGCGACTGCGGTGCAGTAATTGATATTAAGGAGGGTGTATGTACATTTACAGTTAAAGGCAAATCTTGAAGGTTAACTTTATTAAAGAAACGAATTATTTTGGGAAAGTATTGCCAAAATATAACAGTTAATTGTCTATCTGTGAATGCTTTGCATTTGAAGGGTACCGATTGTGTCAGACAAACTGATGCTGAAATAAACGTATCAAGCATCGTAGAAATAGTACGCGAATTGGAATGTCTATCAACAGAACAGCAAAATGAATTGGGAGAAGTATTGAATCGATATTTGTCTGTATTTAATAATGAACTAGGTGTAATTAAGGATTTTGAATATTGCATTCAAACATACCCCCACTCGACGTTTTGTAAAAATACTTATTCAGTCCACTGGTCGAAAAGAGAAGCTGTGAGCAAAGAAATAAAAAAATGATGATAGATTGGGGACTAATTGAGACTTCAGCTTCCGAATACTCAAGTCCATTGTTAGCGGTGACTAAACAGAACGGTCATATTCGACTAGCTCTTGACGCTCGCGACATTAATAAGATTACCAAAGCTTTAAGAACTCGCCCTGAGAACTTAGAAGAAATATTGCAGAAATTTCACGGTGTGAAATTCTTGACCTCCCTCGACCTCCGAAATTCCTACTTGCAAATTAAAATTTCAAAGGAATCCAAAAAGTATACGGCATTCATTTTTCTGGGACGGAGTTACAAATTTCAGGTAATGCCGTTTGGTCTTAATAGTAACGGTGGTGTTTTCATAACTGCGTTAGATAAAGTGCTCGGACCTGATTTACTATAACGTGTCACTCTATATGTAGACGACTTACTTATCGCCAGAGAGACGTGGGATGAACATATCGAATTAATGAAACGTGTATTTAATAAATTCGTTGAGTATGAGGTCAGAATGAATTTATCAAAACCCAAATTTGGTAGAAATTCAATAAAATTCTTAGCGCATATTGTGACTCCAGAAGGGATTATACCGAACCCTAAAAAGTTAGAAGCAATAAAAAATTGTCCGTATCCACAAAATAAAAAACAATTAAAGCCTTTTTTGTGTCATGCATCATTCTTTAGAAAGTTTGTGTCGCAACAATTATTAAATAAATATTGCCTGTTGCAGATGATCATGAAAAAGTCTTGTAGTAAAGCTTTTGACGACATTCGCAATGCTCTCATTAATGCTTCATTGCTGAATCTTCCACAAATGGATAAAGACTTTTACATAGCGACAGATGCAGCGGAGACAGGATTAGGTGGTACCCAATACCAAATGGAAGATGAAAATAATGTAGAAACTAAAAAAATTATCACCTTTGCTAGCCGAACCTTACCAGATTGCGAACGATTGTACAGCACAACTGAGCTGGAAGTATATTATATGGGCACTTAAAAAGACCCGATATTTTGCATATGGAAAACGAATCGTAATCTATTGTGACCAAAAGGTAGTGACTTTTTTAAGACAAGTACAATGCTACATGGCTGACGAAAACGTTGGGCCTTATTGGTACAAGAACATGACATACTGCTAAGCATGTTAAAGGAAGGGATAATGTTGTAGCTCTGAGCACTATGGGACTTAACATCTATGGTCATCAGTCCCCTAGATCTTAGAACTACTTAAACCTAACTAACCTAAGGACAGCACACAACACCCAGCCATCACGAGGCAGAGAAAATCCCTGACCCCGCCGGGAATCGAACCCGGGAACCCGGGCGTGGGAAGCGAGAACGCTACCGCACGACCACGAGATGCGGGCGATAATGTTGTCACTGACGCATTGTCAGGGTTACCAACAATAAACGTAGATGGGGTGGGAGAATAATGGGTAACAGATTTTAAAGTAATGATGTTCGGAACACTTGCGTATAGGAAAGAAGTTAATGAAATGTCTTCGCACATAGAACAAATGCAGAAATCAGATGACAAATGGAAAAAAAATTGAAATGACTCAAGAGAATTAACTCATAGTAAAGTTAATAGTTATTACCAAGTGCAAGCAGGTGTATTATTTTATCGTAGAACTGAGAAGGATGAGTGGAAGATATGTATTCCCTCACAGTGTATAGATACCTTATTATGGTTCACACATATAAGATAGGAACATGTCGGAGCTCACAAACGTCTAATGATATTGCAACAACTATGTTTCTATCCACGTTTACAGAAAATATCTCAGGAGATACTCGAGAGATGCAGAACTTGTCAAAGAGCGAAGTCAGTCCATTATTGTGTCAGATGTGTATTACCTCCCATAATAGCAAGCAAACCGCTGGGAATCGAGTCATGTGAAACATGTGGGCAGTTTCCCATAGCTAAAGGAAATTTTAAACGTATATTTGCCATGTATGATCTATTCACGAAACATGTGAAGCTATACACCTTGCAAAGAACGAAAGGAAAACCAATGGTGAGAAAAATTACAGATGATTATTTAGTGAAAGTAGGGAAACCTGAAATACTCATTTCCGATAATGCATCATATTTTCGAAGTTAAGTGTGGAGGGATAGAATGAAGACATGTAGAATTCCTCATGTATTCATTGCCCGCTTTGATCCGTTGGGAAACCCAATGGAAAGAGTCTTTGGAGAATTGACTAGATTTATAAGAACTTATGTACCTAATCGAATTAGTCGAAGATTTTGAAGAGATGTACAATGAATTACCTCATATATCAACTGGGTATTTGCCGAATGAGATATTATTTAATAAGCAAAAATAATGAATAGGAAAATAGGAATGCGGGTAAGCTACTACAAACAGCATAGTGAACGCATTATTGTGCCCAAGATAGATACGAAGCCCACACCTACTACAGTAGTACAAGTTTATATGCCAACTAGCTCTGCAGATGACGAAGAAATTGAAGAAATGTATGATGAGATAAAAGAAATTATTCAGATTGTGAAGGGAGACGAAAATTTAATAGTCATGGGTGACTGGAATTCGAGTGTAGGAAAAGGGAGAGAAGGAAACGTAGTAGGTGAATATGGATAGGGGCTAAGAAATGAAAGAGGAAGCCGCCTGATAGAATTTTGCACAGAGCACAACTTAATCATAGCTAACACTTGGTTTAAGAATCATGATAGAAGGTTGTATACATGGAAGAACCCTGGAGATACTAAAAGGTATCAGATAGATTGTATAATGGTAAGACAGAGATTTAGGAACCAGGTTTTAAATTGTAAGACATTTCCAGGGGCAGATGTGGATTCTGACCACAATCTGTTGGTTATGACCTGTAGATTAAAACTGAAGAAACTGCAAAAAGGTGGGAATTTAAGGAGATGGGACCTGGATAAACTGAAAGAACCAGAGGTTGTACAGAGTTACAGGGACAGCATAAGGGAACAACTGAAAGGAATGGGGGAAAGAAATACAGTAGAAGAAGAATGGGTAGCTCTGAGGGATGAAGTAGTGAAGGCAGCAGACGATCAAGTAGGTAAAAAGAAGAGGGTTAGTAGAAATCCTTGGGTAACAGAAGAAATATTGAATTTAATTGATGAAAGGAGAAAATATAAAAATGCAGTAAATGAAGCAGGCAAAAAGGAATACAAACGTCTCAAAAATGAGATAGACAGGAAGTGCAAAATGGCTAAGCAGGGATGGCTAGAGGACAAATGTAAGGATGTAGAGGTTTATCTCACTAGGGGTAAGATAGATACTGTCTACAGGAAAATTAAAGAGACCTTTGGAGATAAGAGAACCACATGTATGAACATCAAGAGCTCAGATGGAAACCCAGTTCTAAGCAAAGAAGGGAAAGCTGAAAGGTGGAAGGAGTATATAGAGGGTCTATACAAGGGCGATGCACTTGAGGACAATATTATGGAAATGGAAGAGGATGTAGATGAAGATGAAATGGGAGATACGATACTGCGTGAAGAGTTTGACAGACCACTGAAGGAGCTGAGTCGAAACAAGGCCCCCGGAGTAGACAACATTCCATTGGAACTACTGACGGCCTTGGGAGAGCCAGTCCTGACAAAACTCTACCATCTGGTGAGCAAGATATATGAAACAGGCGAAATACCCTCAGATTTCAAGAAGAATATAATAGTTCCAATCCCAAAGAAAGCAGGTGTTGACAGATGTGAAAATTACCGAACAATCAGTTTAATAAGCCACAGCTGCAAAGTACTAACACGAATTCTTTACAGACGAATGGAAAAACTAGTAGAAGCCGACCTCGGGGAAGATCAGTTTGGATTCCGTAGAAATACTAGAACATGTGAGGCAATACTGACCTTACGACTTATCTTAGAAGAAAGATTAAGGAAAGGTAAACCTACGTTTCTAGCATTTGTAGACTTAGAGAAAGCTTTTGATAATGTTGACTGGAATACTCTCTTCCAAATTCTAAAGGTGGCAGGGGTAAAATACAGGGAGCGAAAGGCTATTTACAACTTGTACAGAAACCAGATGGCAGTTATAAGAGTTGAGGGACATGAAAGGGAAGCAGTGGTTGGGAAGGGAGTAAGACAGGGCTGTAGCCTCTCCCCGATGTTATTCAATCTCTATATTGAGCAAGCAGTAAAGGAAACAAAAGAAAAATTTGGAGTAGGTATAAAAATCCATGGAGAAGAAATAAAAACTTTGAGGTTCGCCGATGACATTGTAATTCTGTCAGAGACAGCAAAGGACTTGGAAGAGCAGTTGAACGGAATGGATGGTGTCTTGAAGGGAGGATATAAGATGAACATCAACAAAAGCAAAACGAGGATAATGGAATGTAGTCGAGTTAAGTCGGGTGATGCTGAGGGTATTAGATTAGGAAATGAGACACTTAAAGTAGTAAAGGAGTTTTGCGATTTGGGGAGCAAAATAACTGATGATGGACGAAGTAGAGAGGATATAAAATGTAGACTGGCAATGGCAAGGAAAGCGTTTCTGAAGAAGAGAAATTTGTTAACATCGAGTATAGATGTAAGTGTCAGGAAGTCGTTTCTGAAAGTATTTGTATGGAGTGTAGCCATGTATGGAAGTGAAACATGGACGATAAATAGTTTGGACAAGAAGAGAATAGAAGCTTTCGAAATGTGGTGCTACAGAAGAATGCCGAAGATTATATGGGTAGATCACATAACTAATGAGGAACTATTGAATAGGATTGGGGAGAAGAGAATTTTGTGGCACAACTTGTCTAGAAGAAGGGATCGGTTGGTAGGACATGTTCTGAGGCCTTAAGGGATCACCAACTTAGTATTGGAGGGCAGCGTGGAGGGTAAAATTCTTAGAGGGAGACCAAGAGATGATGAATACACTAAGCAGATTCAGAAGGGTGTAGGCTGCAGTAGGTACTGGGAGATGAAGAAGCTTGCACAGGATCGAGTAGCACGGAGAGCTGCATCAAACCAGTCTCAGGACTGAAGACCACAACACCAACAACAAAGCAAATCTAAAACAAAAAACCGTCAATTTGACCAAGAGCTAGGTTTAGGAGTAAAGTATAAAGTTGGTGATAGTGTTTCGTTAAAAAATCGTCCTAAATCTTCGAGATAAAGAAATCAAATCGAAAATGGTGTAATTTGTATAAAGGACCATATAGAATTATTAAGATACCACATGAAGGAAGTTACCTGCTGGAAGGTGAATATACCTTGAAGATACAGGGGGTGTACCCTCATCTAGAGTTAAAGAATAATTTTGGTTGATTGAAAGTTTAGATTTAACTATGCAAACTAGGATAAATCATAAAACAGGAAGACATTGCAACAATGTTTATGAATTTTTCTATATAGAATTATTAGACAATGAATTAGTGCTAAGTAAATCTTGTAACAATTAAGTTTTAATTAGTTAAGTCCTCAAGAAATATTACGAGCTACAAGTCGTAATCATCATTTCGTTCATTGAATATTTATTAAGTAGTATAATTATGTGTATATAATTATGTTAATAACTGATGTTGATATTCATGTGCCAACATGCCTGTACATGGTGTGTGATGACTGGGTGTGTGATCAACGAGGCATCAGTTTAAGATAGGGTACGTGAGCACAGTGAAGCATCTTACCGCGATCACTCGGGAATTTGAAAATTTCATTAAACAAAATAACTTATTTTGAGCAGGGAAAAGATGAGAGACTATTACAGGAGGATAGAAATGAATAAATGAACCAATAAGACTTGAGAAAAGGAAAAAGACTAGCTGGTAAACAAAAACCCATAGAATGGTGCCGATGTGTAGAATGTTGTACTTTTGCATAGACTGATAGTGTGAAGTGACGATAGACTAGTCATACTTACCACAGTCAATATTAACTAAATGCAGAGAAAATGTGCAGAATGAACAATATAAACTGCGATATTAATGTGTAATTTCATGTTATGTACCGAGAAAAGAAGTGATTTAATTGTTGATGCATATACAACAGTGGTGATGCAGACATTCTTAGGGCAGATTGTGCTGAAGTGTTAGTTCAGTCTACCGGGAGAGCAGCCACTGGACATCGAGAGTAACCAGACGAGCACGAGTAATCAAATCGTATTCTCTGCCATATACGATCCGATGCTGTGGCAGCTTCGCCATGGTTGATGGAGGAGAAGATACTGGCTTCGAACCGGGCCATGTTTGCAGCTTGCATGGTCTGGTGCAGACGCAGCGTTAGTGTGGCAATGGGCTGCAAATAAAATGAAATATTAATTATTCATAAGACATTAAAGTCAAGTTCATATTATTGCACAAAGAAACGTTGTAATGATTTAAATTTTGTATGTATACGTGTATGTGTGTGAATGTTAGTGTGACAACAATAAAAACATGGACCTTACCTGGTTAGGGACGTTGAAGCGGGAAGTCACGTACCCATTTCATCGTCCGGGGGGGGGGAGGCATGTGTAACACCCCAATTACAGAAAACCTAATAAGGAACCTCTTGTTGTAAAAGAAGTAGGAAAATTTGTCATCTTGACAGTGACGGCAGCTACTGATGACAAATTTTACACTTGTGATAATTTTATCAACTGGAATGTCATGTGAATAATAATATTTATAATGAAAAAGAGACTGAATGAGAGAATCTGATAAGATACGCAACAAAAACGTCAAAGAAAGAACTGCAAAATAATTAATAACGACGGTTAAAGGTCCGATGGTAAATTGGCCAAAGGTAACATTTACCATAGAAGAGAGTTGTATCCGCATTGAAAAGGAAGTTCGATGTGACTACAATGCAATCAGTTGCTATCTAGTCGCTCTCTAGTACTATTGCGATAGTAGCATGCACGTAAGCGCTACTAGATTGTTTTAAGCTAATCGGAAGTTTGAAAGTTTTGCGATATAGACTGAAACAGTGTTCAGAAGTCGTACTAAAGCAAAGTCATCTTTACCGTTAGCAAGATAACGGTGTACATAGATTCGCGACGTAGTTAAATCGTGTGAGATTTTTGATGGGACTTAGCCTTCGTGGTACTGAATAAGCACGAATATTCAAGGACATTGAAAGAGACAGCTCGCCGACAGAAAAACAATTATTAGTCTCGAGTAGGTAACATACAAAAGCTACAAGTAGAACGTACAATTGCGCCGAGTGGTCAGAAGTTGTCGTCAACGACTGATGCAAACGGAAGCAATTCTCTGAGTGAGAAATCGGTGTGCTTGCTCAGCGTAGGGTCAACGAATTACAAGGAACAATAAAATTGGATTCAAACTTCAGTTCTCCGTGTCGCCTACATAATTGAATATACATTATCATGTGTATTAGTGAAAATTAATTGACTATTAGAATATTATGACGTGAAAAGTGAATTCTTGATTATTTGACAGTGAACAGTCATGGATTTGTCCCAAGATTACGACCCATTCTGAACATTGCTTAAGTATATGTTATCTCTGGATTTACGTCGTGTAATTATTGAACAGGCGACGTACCGACATCGTGACGACGGAATAACAATTTATCAACTTAACAACCTCAAAATTCCATAATCTGACCACGACTTGGGTGATGGATTGAAGATTCAAGACTTTATGTTATTGATATTCAACATATATTATCTAAGCGGGCATAATAAAAAGAACAACTAAAGTTAGCCAGTTCGAGCAAGCTGAAAAGTCTGTCGCGGACTCACAATAAAAGGAAACCACGAGAGGAGTTTGTGTTTTTGTACTAGTTACAGGGTGGCGTTGTCGTGAGCGACGGACGTCGTTCCACGTCGTAGGGACTGGGACGACCATCACCACGGAGTCGTGTCAACTCTAAGCAGACGCAGACGCCACACCTACCTTCCGAGTCATAACGAATCCCACTCCTATTGTACCATTTTCTTCTTCTGATTATACAACTCTATAAACTTTCAGCCAGGTAGATTTGATTTTTCTTGCTAAATTTGATGATTGTGTTGAAGTAATTGTAACTGTGGGTGTTATGGTTTGCGGATGATAGAGGTAGCCAGTGCAGAGAGGACCATCGGCAGTTCATGTTTTTTTTCCGATTTACTTTTTATGGAAAGTTCTTAAAATATCTTACGTTTGTAATTGTTATGGTGGTATACTTAGTAGACCTCAGGAATGTTGATAGTTTGTTAAAATAAACGCACTTTGTATCCAGGAACTCAGTTCTGTTGTGGCTGTAAGTTGGTATCAGTGATAAACATGGTTTCAGTGTTAAGTGCTGAACATCATTGAAGACTCCCCCCTTCAAAATGGGACTTTATTGTCGTTTGGAGGTGACAGCAGTAACGATAGTTAAACAGGTTGTAGCGCAATAGTAGTGGTGAATATAGTTAGGTGTGGTAGCAGACGCAGTCTTTTTAACAGCGGCTGCCGCGCAGATAAGGATAGACCCAGCAGAGGCCAGAGGAAGAAAACCTCGACAAAAACTACCTGGCACTCCTGACTGGAGGTTTTGCTATGGGCTATTAACCAATACGTGGGGAACGATACGCGTCGGAAGTCTCACATAGAGCTTGAGAAGGAGGCCCAAGATGCAACGTGATAAGGCATGCATAATGACAGGAAAGAAGTATTTACAGTCCAATATAAAAAGTGGCCATAGGTGTGTACAGGGGCTAGGATCAAACGAAACAGAACTCAACAAGATTCTCAAGGAATATTATATTAATATTGACAGTTTCCGTGATCAGCTTTAAGGGACAAAGGAGCTGGAGAATTGTGTCATTCTCTACACTGCAGTGACGCAAACAAAAAGAGCGCTTCATGTAGTGATAATATTAACAGGCAGGAAATTCAGTGATGAAGTATAAGTATAATCTATAGTAATCGAAAGACTCTTAACAGTAAGGTAAAAGTTTGCTGGGGACATTTGACAATAATAGGTATTCATGCACAAGAGGAAGGAGATGGAAGAGGCATACATATGTTTTGAAGAACACCTGTGGGAGGTCGCCCCGGGGCGAAGCAGGTGGCGAAAGACTTCCCAGGAGGCCGCACGTAAAGCCTCCCGGTTTGTCTGACAAACAGCTTCCAGGTGCTGTCTGTGGCTGACATTGTCGCTGAGCTGGATGCTGTCGCCTGTCCTGTTTCAGAGGAAACCACTCAGCCTGCAGGATCCGGGCAATCACAGAGGTTAGGACTACTGGTAGTTGGGAGCTCCAACTTTAGGCCCGTTATGGGGCCCCTTAGGGACTTGGCTGACAAGGAGCGTAAGAAAACCAACGTGCACTCTGTGTGCATACCAGCTGGAGTCATTCCCGATGTGGAAAGGGTCTTCCTGGATGCCATTAAGAGCACAGGGTGCAGCCAACTGCAGGTGGTTGCTCACGTCGGTATCAATGATGTGTGTCACTTTGGATCAGAAGAGATCCTCTCTGGTTTCGATCGGCTAACAGAAGTGGTAAAGGCTGCCAGTCTTGCTTGCAAGATGAAAGCAGAGCTGACCATATCAAGCATAGTCGACAGGACCGATTGCGGACCACAGGTACAGAGCCGAGTGGAGGGTCTGAATCAGCGGCTGAGACGGTTCTGAGACCGTGTAGCCTGCAGATTCCTCGACTTGCGCCAAAGGGTTGGTTAGGTTTCGGGTTCCGCTGAATAAGTCATGTGTCCACTACACGCAGGAGGCGGCTACACGGGTAGCAGGGGCTGTGTGGCGTGGACTGGGTGGTTTTTTAGGTTAGAGGGTCTCGGGAAAACACAAGATGGGCTTCAGTTACAAAGGGTGCGGGCTGAACACTGGAATAACATAGATACAGGAACCATTGGTATAACAGCTGTAAATTGTCGTAGCTGTGTTGGGAAAGTACCAGAGCTCCAAGCGCTGATAGAAAGCACTGATACTCAAATCGTTATAGGCACTGAAAGTTGGCTAAAGCCGAATATAAACCCAGCCGAAATTTTTGCTAAGAACCTAACTGTGTTCCGGAAGGATAGGCTAAACACGGTTGACGGTGGCTTGTTTGTTGCTGTTAGAGGTAATTTAACTTGTCGCGAAAGTGAAGTAGATACTTCCGGCGAGTTATTATGGACAGAGGTCATTCTTGGCAATCGGAATAAAATAATTGGATACCTTTACAGACCTCCCAATTCAGATGATACAGTTGCTGAAAGGTTCAAAGAAAACTTGAATTTGATTTCAAACACGTACCCGACTCATGCGATAATAGTTGGTGGTGACTTTAACTTACCTCGATATGTTGGCGAAAATACATGTTTAATTTCCGAGGTACACGTAAAATATTATCCGGTATTTCAGCTAGTAATAGCGAATACCCTGTTCAAGAATCACAAGAGGAGGAGGTATACTTGGAAAAGGTCGGGAGATACGGGAAGATTTCAATTAGATTACATCATGGTCAGACAGAGATTCCGAAATCAGATACTGGATTGTAAGGCGTACCCAGGAGCAGATATAGACTCAGATCACAATATAGTAGTGATGAAGAGTAGGCTGAAGTTCAAGACATTAATCAGGAAGAATGAATATGCAAAGAAGTGGGATACGGAAGTACTAAGGAATGACGAGATACGTTTGAAGTTCTCTAACGCTATAGATATAGCAACAAGGAATAGCGCAGTAGGCAGTACAGTTGAAGAGGAATGGACATGTGTAAACAGGGCCATCACAGATGTTGGGAAGGAAAACATAGGTACAAAGAAGGTAGCTGCGAAGAAACCATGGGTAACAGAAGAAATACTTCAGTTGATTGATGAAAGGAGGAAGTACAAACATGTTCCGGGAAAATCAGGAATACAGATATACAAGTCGCTGAGGAATGAAATAAATAGGAAGTGCAGGGAAGCTAAGATGAAATGGCTACGGGAAAAATGTGAAGACATCGAAAAAGATATGATTGTCGGAAGGACAGACTCAGCATACAGGAAAGTCAAATAACCTTTGGTGACATTAAAAGCAACAGTGGTAACATTAAGAGTGCAACGGGAATTCCACTGTTAAACGCAGAGGAGAGCAGATAGGTGGAAAGAATACATTAAAAGCCTCTATGAGGGTGAAGATTTGTCTGATGTGATAGAAGATGAAACAGGAGTCGATTTAGAAGAGACAGGGGATCCAGTATTAGAATCGGAATTTAAAAGAGCTTTGGAGGACTTACGGTCAAATAAGGCAGAATGGATAGATAACATTCCATCAGAATTTCTAAAATCATTGGGGGAAGTGGCAACAAAACGACTATTCACGTTGGTGTGTAGAATATATGAGTCTGGCGATATACCATCTGACTTTCGGAATAGCATCATCCACACATTTCCGAAGAAGGCAAGAGCTGACAAGTGCGAGAATTATCGCACAATCAGCTTAACAGCTCTTGCATCGAAGCTGCTTACAAGAACAACATACAGAAGAATGGAAAAGAAAATTGAGAATGCGCTAGGTGACGATCAGTTTGGCTTTAAGAAAAGTAAAGGGACGAGAGAGGCTAATAATGGAAGCACGGTTAAAGAAAAATCAAGACACTTTCATAGGATTTGTCGACCTGGAAAAAGCGTTCGACAATATAAAATGGTGCAAGCTGTTCGAGATTCTGAAAAAAGTAGGGGTAAGCTATAGGGGGGGAGAGACGGGTCATATACAATATGTACAACAACCAAGAGGGAATAATAAGAGTGATCAAGAACGAAGTACTCGTATTAAGAAGGGTGTAAGACAAGGCTGTAGCCTTTCGCCCCTACTCTTCAATCTGTACATCGAGGAAGCAATGATGGAAATAAAAGAAAGGTTCAGGAGTGGAATTAAAATACAAGGTGAAAGGATACCAATGATACGATTCGCTGATGACATTGCTATCCTGAGTGAAAGTGAAGAAGAATTAAATGATCTGCTGAACGGAATAAAGAGTCTAATGAGTACACAGTATGGTTTGAGAGTAAATAGGAGAAAGACGAAGGTAATGAGAAGTAGTAGAAATGAGAACAGCGAGAAACTTAACATCAGAATTGATGGTCACGAAGTCAATGAAGTTAAGGAATTCTGCTACCTAGGAAGTAAAATAACCAATGACGGTAGGAGCAAGGAGGACATCAAAAGCAGACTCGCTATGGCGAAAAAGGCATTTCTGGCCAAGAGAAGTCTACTAATATCAAATATCGGCCTTAATTTGAGGAAGAAATTTCTGAGGATGTACGTCTGGAGTACAGCATTGTATGGTAGTGAAACATGGACTGTGGGAAAACCGGAACAGAAGAGAATCGAAGCATTTGAGATATGGTGCTATAGACGAATGTTGAAAATTAGGTGGACTGATAAGGTAAGGAATGAGGAGGTTCTACGCAGAATCGGAGAGGAAAGGAATATGTGGAAAACACTGATAAGGAGAAGGGACAGGATGATAGGACATCTGCTAAGACATGAGGGAATGACTTCCATGGTACTAGATGGAACTGTAGAAGGCAAAAACTGTAGAGGAAGACAGAGATTGGAATACGTCAAGCAAATAATTGAGGACGTAGGTTGCAAGTGCTACTCTGAGATGAAGAGGTTAGCACAGGAAAGGAATTCGTGGCGGGCCGCATCAAACCAGTCAGTAGACTGATGACAAAAAAAAAAAAAAAAGTGTGATAAACGCATTCTCTGAAAATTATTTCGAGCAGTTAATTCATAAGACCACGCAAATAGTAAACGGTTGTGAAAACACACTTGATCTCCTAGCAACAAATAATCCCGAGTTGATAACCAGCATCAAAACCGATATAGGGATTAGTGAACACAGGGTTGTCGTAGCGAGAATGAATATTGTAATCCCCAAATCTTCGAAAAATAAGCGAAAAATTCACTTGACGCCTTCCTGAGAGACAATCTCCACTCATTCCAAATTAACAACATAAGTGTAGACCAGATGTGGCTTAAATTCAAAGATATAGTATCGGCAGCAATTGAGAGGTTTATACCAAATAAACTAACAAACGACGGAGCTGATCCTCCTTGGTACACAAAACGGGTTAGAACACTTGCAGAAACAACGAAACAAACATATCAAATTTAAACAGATGCAAAATCCCCAAGTTTGGCGATCGTTTACAGAAGCTCGAAACTTAGCGCGGAGTTCAATGCGAGACGCCTATAACAGTTTCCACAACGAAACTTTGTCTCGAAACCTGGCAGAATATCCAAAGAGATTCTGACCGTATGTGAAGTATGTTAGCGGCAAGAAACAATCAATGCCTTCTCTGCGCGATAACAATGGAGTACTATCGAAGACGAAGCTGCCAAAGCAGATTTACTAAACAAAGCCTCCCGAAATGCCTTCACAAAAAAAGACGAAGTAAATATTCCAGAATTTGAATCGAGAACAGCTGCCAACATGAGTAACGTAGAAGTAAATTTTCTCGGAGTATTGAATCAACTCAAATCGCTCACTAAAAGCAAGTCTTATGATCCAGACTGTATACCAATTAGGATCCTTTCGGAGTATGCTGATGCATTAGCTCCATACTTAACAATCATATACAACCGTTCGCTCGACGAAAGTTCCGTACCCAAAGACTGTAAAGTTGCACAGGTCCCACCAATATTCAAGAAAGGCAGTAGGAGTAATCCACTAAATTACAAGCCCATATCGTTAATGTCGATATGCAGCAGGATTCTAGAACCTATATTGTGTTCGAACATTATGAATTACCTCGAAGGAAACGATCTATTGACGCACAGTTAACATGGGTTTAGAAAGCATCGTTCCTGTGAAACACAACTAGCTCTTTATTCACATGAAGTGCTGAGTGCTATTGACAAAGGACTTCAGATCGATTCCGTATTCCTGGATTTCCGGAAGGCTTTTGACACTGTACCACACAAGCGGCTCGTAGTAAAATTGCGTGCTTATGAAATATCGTCTCAGTTATGTGAATGAATTTGCGTTTTCCCATCAGAGAGGTCACCGTTCGTAGTAACCGACGGAAACTCATCGAGTAAACCAGAAGTGATTTTAGGCGTTCCCCAAGGTAGTGTTATAGGCCCTTTGCTGTTCCTTATCTATATGAACGATTTGGGAGACAATCTGTGCAGCCATCTTCGGTTGTTGGCAGATGACGCTGTCGTTTATCGACTAATAAAGTCATAACAAGATCAAAACAAACCACAAAACGACTTGGAAAAGATATCTGAATGGTGTAAAAAGTGGCAGTTGACCCTAAATAACGGAAAGTGTGAGATCATCCATATGAGTGCTAAAAGGAATTCGTTAAACTTCAGTTACACGATAAATCAGTCTAATCTAAAAGCCGTAAATTCAACTAAATACCTAGGTATTAAAATTACGAACAACCTAAAATGCGAAGAACACACAGAGAATGTTGTGGAGAAACCAAAGGCTGCGTTTTATTGGCAGGACACTTAGAAAATGTAGCAGACCTATTAAGGAGACCGCTACAATACGCTTGCCAGTCCTCTTTTAGAATACTGCTGCGCTGTGTGGGATCCTTACCAGGTAAGACTGACGGAGTACATCGAAAAAGTTCAAAGAAAGGCAGCACGGTTTGTATTATCGCGAAATATGGGAGAGAGTGTCAGAGAAATGATACAGGATTTGGGTTGGAAATCAATAAAAGAAAGCGGTTTTTCGTTGCGACGAAATCTTCTCACGAAATTCCAGTCGCGAACTTTCTCCTCCAAATGCGAAAATATTTTGTTGGCACCGACCTACATTGGTCGGAACGATCACCACGATAAAATATGGCAAATCAGAGCCCGTAAGGAAACATGTAGGTGTTCATTCTTTCCGCGCGCTATACGAGGTTGGAATAACAGAGATTTGTGAAGGTGGTTCGATGAACCCTCTGCTAGACACCTAAATGTGATTTTCAGAGTATCCATGTAGATGTAAATGTAGATGAATATTTAAATTAAGCAAATAATAAATATCATCCAACTTTAGCAGGAGATTTAAATGATAGAAATAGAAGCCAAGAAAATTCATGATATTTTACAAACAGACGGCAACAAACGCCTTCATTAAGAAGAAATACATTCACAAATTTACATGGTCTGCACGAGTTTACCCTTCTCCAACAGTGTTTTTAATAACGAATTGGAAGTTCCCAGAATGAGAATTTCACTCTGCGGCGGAGTGTGCGCTGATATGAAACTTCCTGGCAGATTAAAACCGTATGCCGGACCGAGATTCGAATTCGGGACCTTTACTTTTCGCAGAATAATAGATAGTAGAGCACTTGCCTGCGAAAGGCAAAGGTCCCGAGTTCGAGTCTCGGTTCGGTACACGGTTTTAATCTGCCAGGAACTTTCATAACCCAAAGTTTGCTCAAAGGATAATAGACATACGAGAAATACAGAACACTATTTTCTAATTCAGAATTGCAGCTGTGGTCAAGATGGGAAAAGCAAATGGTAAAGAAAGAAAAATTCAGAACTGCCGTATCGACAGCATCTCAGTCGATCACACTTGGCGTTCCACGCGCCGCTCAAAGCTACGCCAGCGACGGCACTTTGGAACTTTTAACCGGACCGCCTTGTATTTTAAATGTCCGAACTGCGTTTAATCGAACCATTGTCTAACGTTACGTAGCAGGGAAAGGACTGCCTTTTAACCACAAACGTGATAATATTTAGTCGTATTACCAGCTAATAATGCGTAAAATGGAGTTGATAATATGAAGAATAATTTTTGATCTTCCTAGAAGTGAAAATACATCGATGGCCGCTCAACGGAAAGTGAATCCGGTTGGTGGTCGGGTTTACGACCGCGATACATGTACCGCTACCCACCGGAACTGCCTCAGAAAAATAATAATAATAATAACATTCGTCCTCCCGCACTGACTACATGTCGCTTTCTAGAAAGGTATAGCTTTCTGTTCGCACTGTAGAGAATTTTTATTAAAACTGCACAACATAACACTGTTTCTGGTAACATTAACAGAAATCACTAAAACAAATTTTGACACGTGTTACCTAGCAGAATACTATTATTAGCAAGGCATCTGCTCTCGCTTAAACTTTGCTCCAAAGCAAGGTGGAAAATGGAATTCGATTTTCAGGACTGATACATCACACATACAATCCTTCATATGGCCTAACTGAACTGGACTAGTCGTATCTGTGCCTCTGTACACAACAGCTTGAAGTTATGCAGCCATGCCTTACTACACATTCACTGAAAGAAAATTATATCTACGAAGATTGTTTTGGTCGCCAACTCTGAAGAAGCAATTTAAATACTTTCTTTCCGTTTGTATTTTTCGAGGTGCAAGAAGTAAATTTACATTAATGACTTTTGAGGCAATAATTTTACTTGTAAATAAGATGAAGTCTGACTGACGTGTTATTAAACGTCCTAATGGCTGACATCTGTACTTTTAATAATTATGTAAAGTTAATTTTCTAATAAGGCATTTCCAAAGGTATGAAATCTAATAAAATTAAACTCTGCAATGAACATATCAAAGTGATCACACTTATTGTCTCTTCAAAATGAAAGTAAACAATTATTCTTGTAAGTTATTTTTATACAAAACTGAATGATTGTCGTAACTCCAAAATTAATTAACTACATACATCAAAAATGTTTTGATCACCTCGGTTCAGAGAGTTCCGGAACCAGCACAGAAAATTGGAATAGAGATCAACATAAACATAATTTCCGCCGTTTTTATTGCTCATGAAAACCACACATTGCATGTTGTACGACTCTACAGTGACACCTTAAGAGGTGGTGGTCCAAATTACTGTAGACACATATATCTCTATTACCCAGTAGCACGTCCTCTTGCATTGATCAATGCCTGTATTCGACGTGGCATACTATTTACAAGTTCATCAAGGCACTGTTGGTCCAGATTGTCCCACTACTCAAAGGCGATTCGGCGTATATCCCTCAGAGTGGTAAGTGGGTCACGTCATCCATAAACAGCCCTTTTCAATCTATCTCAGGCGTATCTGACAGGGTTCATGTGACGAAATGCTGGCCACTCTAGTCGAGCGATGCCGTTATCCTGAAGGAAGTCATTCACAAGATTTGCACGATGGGGGCGCGAATTGTCGTCCATGTAGACGAATGCCTCGCAAATATGCTGTTGATGTGGTTGCATTATCGGTTGGAGGATGCATTCACGTATCGTACAGCCTTTACGGCACCTTCCATGGCCACGAATGGTGTAGGCTAGCCCCACATAATGCTACCCGGAAACCGCAGGGAACCACCACCTTGGTGCACTCGCTGGACAGTGTTGCTAAGGCGTTCAGCCCGACTGGGTTGCCTCCAAACACATCTCCTACTATTGTATGATTGAAGGCACCTGTGACACTAATCGGTGATGAGAATGTGATGCCAATCCTGAGCGGTCCATTCGGTATGTTGCTGGGTCCATCTGTACTGCGCTCCATAGTGTCGTGGTTGCAAAGATGGACTTCGCCATGGATGTCGGGGGTGATGTTGCCCATAATACAGCCTATTGCACACCGTTTAAGCGTGGCATGTCTGCGACAGTGCCTGTCTCTCTGTATCCCTTCCATGTTCGAACAACATCGATTTGGCTGACTCTGAGGAGCCTGGTCACTTCAATTGTTTAGAGTCCTTCCCGGCACAAAGTAACAATGTGCACGCGATTGAACCGCGGTATCGACCGTCTAGGCATGGTTCAACTACAGACAACACGAGCCGTGTATCTCCTTCCTGGTGGAATGACAGGAAACGATCGGCTGTCGGACCCGCTCTGTCTAATAGGCGCTGCTCATGAATGGTTGGTTACGTCTTAGGCGGGTTTAGTAACGTCTCTGCACAGTCAAAGGGACAGTGTCTGCGATACAATAGCCACAGTCAATGTCTATCTTCAGGAGTTCTGGGAACCAGGCTGATGGAAAACTTGTTTTGATGTGTGTATAATCGTTTGACCGTGCAGACTGTCAGAAAAGCCACATTTAACAAAATGGACAGGGAACTATGGATCAGTGTAAGACTTTCGGGCAGTGATTCCAACAAATACTTTCAACAACAAAAATGTATTAAAATTTCAGCAGACAATGGTATTAACTGTAACACCCTGATACACTGCTAAATATGGTTAATACGAAATGTCTTGCCATTTTGGTTGCAGTCATATCGGTGTTGAAGTTCTTGTTGTTGAGTGAAAATTTGAATAAGCTCTACAAGTCCCCAGTGATGGAATTAATTTACAACTATCACACACATCTGGTAGCCACTTTAACTTCCTGTTTAGTTGGCTCCTGTAATATTAGTAATTTTCGCCTCACAAACATTAATATACGCTCAATAGTAAATGCCTGATGGCATTATCGAACAATTGTAAAGTAAAAGAAATGAACCATCGCATAGCAGTGACAGAATCTATTATTCTTTATCTTTGCCGTTCTTGCGTGGTGCCTGTAAATCTCTATGTACCTGTATCGATTAATGGTATAAAAAAGAATTTTGTTGTTTCAAGACAAATGAGGTTTTTGGCGCATCACCTTTTAGTGTTTGTACTCTATGAAAGGCGGACGCGGACTTGCTGCGTTCCGCAACTGTATTCTATATTTTATGTGAACATATTGAGTGAATATGGTAATTGTTATTTTTTTTCAATCAGAAAACATGTAGTTTCTTGTAACTGATTACGAACAGGCAGCATCAAGAGGACATTTTTATTGTTATGTATAAAGTATTTAACCACAATCGACATCTATTGTAATTTAATATGAAAAGGTATGTAGTATTAAAAAAACGAGTGTTAAAGATAAGTGTGCTTATTTTAGTAAATTAACCTTGATGATTTCCATCTCCTTATTTACCTGAAGGATAATTATTTTATGTTACTTCATCACCAGAAATTACGATCACGCTGATGGGCCGAACGCAGCATGAGGCTGAAGGAACATTATCGTTCTCCTATTATTTCTGAACAAACTTTCTTGTGTAGTGTGGCATTTCTTTTAAAGTCTATAAATCTTCTGGTCCCTTAGTGTTGATCCGGGTATGACTGCATCGCGACTATAAAAATGCACAGAAATGATAATGTTTCTTCCGAACGATCTCAAATATATATATATATATATATATATATATATATATATATATATATATATGCTGCTCTTACTCCGGTACTTAATGCTCAACGTATGTTATTATAATAGTGTAATGAATACCTGATTCTGTTGCCAAGTGGCCCACCAAAATATTCACTTTTTCGACATTAAATAAAGTAACAATTCTTTTTATTTTCGTCCCCCAAGAGCAACGCTACACTTGGCGCCCGAACAGGGACTTGATCAAAAATCATTTCATGTATGTGTTTAAAAATGTTTTGGTGCTTGTTCTAATAATTGTTTCATTTTTTCATGTGGATGCAATTCATCCGAGAAAGAGAAGTGGGAAAACCTTTTAATTAATTCAGAAAAATGACTGATGAAATTACCAAAAAACGCGAGTATCCAGCCGTTTCACCATCAAGACAGCCATAGTAAGTGAAATTTTTATACGCAGTAGCCAAGCTTTCGTAGTGACGTTGCATCTTTCGAGTTGATCAGAACGTAAACCTGCCTTTCCTTGCCTTGAAACAGCTTTATTTCAATTTGTCCATAGTCCATTCTTATGTAGTTAAATTATGTGAAAGTGTACCATTGTTGACAGTGCATAAAAAAATTATGATATGGCGGATAATTACGTTCAAAAATGGTAAAACGTATGATATTTCATTTGTTTGTAATTAGTAGGAACCATCTTGTCTTCTTGGCGTGCATGAACCTCAGTTGTTAACCAGAGTTAAAATTTCATCTTAGGTCCCAGTAAGCCATAGCACTACGTCACAGACAAACGACTGACGGCAGTAACAAACAATATCTGTAGCATTTTGACGTTTGACAAATAATTCATGAACATGGTTGACGGTAAACAGCGGAACGAAACAAAAACAGACGACAGCGGTGATGCGAATGGACCTCACTATCCATTACGATCACACGCGATAGGTACACGAGCGGAGGCAGAAGCAGCCTCGACCGAAGTTTTAGAAACTGATCCTAGTGTGCAAACTATTCCCGCTTTTGAAAAAAATGACTCGGCCGCAATGATCGTAGCAATAATGGAACGTTAAGTTCGAAAGTCAAAGACAGAGAGAAGCGCAAAGACCGGAACGTGAAAAGCAGGAAAAATTAGATGAAAAGGCCCGCGAAGAAATAGAGAAGGCCGAAAGACGGCATAATAAAAATCAGGTCCTTACAAATCTGTGCAATTCAGTAAAAGCAGACATAAATTCAGAAAAAACAGATCTGCAAACGGAGATAAATGACCCAAATACACGGCTAAATTCGGTAAAGGCTGAACTAAAGGCAGACATAACAGCTGATTTAAGTACCCTGTTGGGTAATGACCAAAACCAAATTAGTAGTCAGATCACGACCATGAGGCTAGAAATTGACACACAAGTAGAGTCAAAAATAGAGGATATTTCAAAACTGTTAGATGAAAAAATCGAAGCAGCCAAGGGAGAGATAAATTCAAAAGTGATGGAGTATCAAAAACAAGCTGCGACCTTATACTGCAACCTCTGATGAGGTCAAAGGAGTTAAAACCGCAATAGACACGATCGAGAATGTTGTTGATGATCTTTCCAAACAGATTGAGACTCTTAATGTAGAGGATCAAGTAAAGAATACTGTTAAGGCACATGCTGAAGCATTGTCCGACCACTACCAAGAGTGAATTAAAAACAAAGACGGATTCATAGAAAGCAAGGTCAAGAACGAACTCAGGGAAACTGTCAAAAACGTGACCTTTGAAATATTGGCAGCCCCTGGAATAACAGGAGACACGTGACGTCAGAATTAGGCCAGATAAGACGAACGTTAGCTCAAGATTTACCTGAATGGTGTCAACAGATAGTTGATGAAGTTCGTACACTAAATGTCAAGTTGAAAATTCCCCACCTCCCGTGTCAGGAGAGTGGAATAATTCACCACGATGTAATGAACAACAGCAGGTACATTACCGTTCACCATTTGATAACACTCAAACTCATAGTTCTATAGAACCACAATTTAACCAGAGTACTAGCCCACCCACTTTTGTCAGTTTGATGCAGGAGGAAAGCGTGATCAAACATCGTGTTTTTCCGACCTTCCACCCACAGAAAAGAGAAATTCATCCTATAGTGTTCCTCCGAAATTTTTCAGGAATTTTCCCGAATAGCTGGAGTGACCACCAGCGAATTCAATCCGTTACTGGATTTATTGTATGCGATGCTGCCTTATGGGGAACCGAAATGGTCGAATCTTGTAAAAGTTACAAAGAGTTTGAACAGATGTTTTTAGCTAAATTCTGGAGTTCTGGTGTGCAGCAGCGCCTGAGAAACGAGGTTTACAACGCCGAAGTATTTAACAGTAAGCGCGGTAGTTTGAGAAGATATTTTGAAAAGTATTTAGCGAAAATCAAGTTCTGGGATTCGCCGATCACCGCCAAAGACGTTATTATGATTCTAAAAACTAAGCTACCGATTGCGATCAGAGAAAAGTTAGTAAACGTGTTTGAGGACGGTACGGACACTTTCCTATCTGTGTTAGACTCGTTAGATCTTATTTACGAGGACGCTAGAGTTGATGTTGGCAACGTCCACTTCAGTGCAGGCGGCCAGCACAATAATGAATACGCAGGCAACAATGGTGACCGAGCGAAAGCGCGTCACACCGACGGCCAGTACCAACCCCACAACGGTTTCAAAAATAAACAGTAAATACAAAAATAAGTACAATAACGGCCAGAGATACAATCAAATATATAATTCGTCACCACCTCAGTACGCGCAGTCCGGAACCGCGCGACTGCTACGGTCGCAGGTTCGAATCCTGCCTCGGGCATGGATGTGTGTGATGTCCTTAGGTTAGTTAGGTTTAAGTAGTTCTAAGTTCTAGGGGACTGATGACCACAGATGTTAAGTCCCATAGTGCTCAGAGCCATTTGAACCATTTGAACCACCTCAGTACAGAAATGCACTTTATAATACACAGCCCCAGCAATATGGAAACACGCAACCGATCAACGGTAATTATTAAAACGATCAGTCTTACGATTCAAATCGTCAGTGGAAAGGAAATAAATGGCATAATCAAGGTGGAGACCAACGTACACCTTTCATTAACGGTTACAATCAACACAAGCCACAGCAAAATACCTTTCAGCCAACAAATATACATTTCACGCAACAAGCGAACAGACTTTCGGGAAGTCTGAAGCGCAAACGCCCGCATAATACGGAAATTTGTTATGCGCAAGCTAATACGCCAGGACAACAAGCTCCATTTCCAACCGACTTCGTGCCACAAAACCAACACCAGTTCCAGACGGAAGAAACTTTAAGAAATATAAATCCTAGAGGATGCTGCAGGTTTGAATGGGGGCACCCTGTCCCTTAGTCCACACGAAATTAAAGCAATTAGGTATGACAAAGAGACAAACTTACGGGATGATCTAGTAGCAGGCACTGAGACGAAAGACAATGATGACGTATGGGACGAAAAAGTTCAAGCTTCCATAAGAGTATCAATTGCCAACATACCAGTAACAGCCATTGTAGATACAGGAGCTAATATAAATGTCTTATCTTTATGTTTATTTAAGCAAACATCCTCTGTACGCAAAGTTTTATCACTTCCAATTCAAGGTTGCACCGTTTCGGGAGCAATTGGTCCTCTAACACAACGTGTAAATCTTCAGACTCAGCTTCAAATCCAGATAGAGTCTATTTCAGTAACGTACATTTTTCTTATTGTTAACAACCTATCAGTGCCATGTATCCTGAGTATGGAATTCTTGAGGCAGACGAAAGCTAAAATTGTCATCGAGTGTGTAATCTATACTCTAGTAGCGAGCCAGCAACAAATAACTGTAAATTTGTTAAGAAGTAAGGTGAAGACAAACTTTGGGGTACTTCAAATAGCAGTACGGCCATGGACTAAAAAACAACAGTACAGTCACACAGAAGACATGACAGATCGTGAAAGTGTTAATGACGATGAGTATAAAGACCTAATTCCCGGTCAGAATGAATTATACGGTAAAGCTGGTGAGTCCACTGAATTATCCAAACAACAGAAGAATGAGCTTTACAGTTTATTAACAGATTACGTTCAAGTATTTTCTAAGAAATCTGGACTACTAAAAGGCTTTGAATATCGAATTGATGTCCTGCCGCATTCAACCTACTGTGGAACAAGCTATTCCATTCCATATGCGAGACGCGAAGCTGTCAAGTGCGAGATCAGGAAAATGTTACGCTGGAATGTGATAGAAGTATCTCATTCACCTTATTCGAGTCCTTTATTGTCTGTACTAAAATCAGATGGTAGCGTAAGGCTAGTCCTAGATGCAAGATTAATCTATAAAATTATAGTACCCATAAGAACGTGACCAGAGGCTCTTGAAGAGCATCTGCAGAAGTTTCATGGAGTTAAGTATTTGAGCACCCTTGATTTCAAAAGCAGTTACTGGCAAGTAAATCTTCCACAGGAGTCTAGGAAGTACACTGCGTTTATATTTGCAAGTAGATCTTACCATTTCAAAGTTGTACCGTTTGGACTAAATGTGAGTTCCGGAATTTGTATTTCTGCCCTTGACTATGTACTAGGTCCTGAACTTTTAGATGAGGTAACAGTCTATGTGGATGACGTTCTTGTAGCATCGAAAAATTGGGAAGATCATGTGGCCCTTCTGCAAAAGGTATTTCAACGATTCAGAGAGTATGGTGTTACAGCAAATCTTAAGAAATCCAAGTTTGGAAAAAGTGAAATTAAATTTTTAGGACACATCATCAACCCTGAAGGAATTGAACCTGACCCGGAAAAATTGTCTGCTATAAAAAACTTTCCAACCCCTGTTACAAAAAGGCAACTGAAAGGATTTATCGGTCTTACGTCATTTTTCAGATGTTTTGTTCCCAATCAAGTATTGAACAATCCCGCTCTTCACAACCTTTTAAAAAAGAATTCACATTGGAAGTGGACGCCGGAAAGCCAAGACGGATTTCAGAAAATTAAAGACAGTCTGGTTAACAGTAACATTCTCCATCATCCTCAGATGGATAAGGAATTTTGTATTACTGCAGACGCTTCCTTTGTGGGTATCAGCGCTTGTCTTTTCCAGATTCAATTACTAGATGGACACGAGCAAATCCAAGTGATTAGCTTTGCGAGTCGAGTGTTATCTGAGTGTGAAAAGTCTTATTCGGTTACGGAGTAGGAGGCACTTGCCGTAGTATGGGCTTTTAGGCAATTTAACTATTATATCTATGGACGAAAAATTAAAGTCTATTCAGACCATAAAGCCTCATCATTCCTCCCTACATGCAAGTTGCAACATCCCCGTCTTACTCGATGGTGCTTATTCCTGCAGGAATATGACTTTGGCATTGTATATATAAAAGGTAAAGATAATGTTATAGCAGACGCACTTTCTCGCTCACCTGGGAGCTTACCAGAAACCAGCGAACTGGTGGAACAAATGTGTAATTATAAAGTTTTGTTAATGAAAGATCCAATTCACAGGAAGTATTTTCTTCAGTTATGTAGGCACATTCAGATTCTTCAAAATACAGATTCAAAATGGAAAAAGGTTACACAAATTCTTCACGAAAATCCAGCCCACAAGTTGTCCAAGTTTTATAAAGTTCATAACCCAGTGCTATTTCATAAGACGTCTGAGTAATCTGAGAGGTGGTGTGTTTGCATCCCACGAAATTTCATTGAAGATCTTCTGTGGTACACTCACATTTCATGGGGTCACTACGGACCAGAAAAGTGTAAAAGGAAAATCTCGAATTACTGTTATGTTCCGAATCTACATCAGAGAATCCATAAATTATTGAGAAACTGTGTCATCTGTCAAAAGGCAAAATCCTTAAACATTTCCACTTCAATCCCACTAAATCCAATAATTGCTAAGAGGCCAAACCAGCTTGTTAGGATTGATTTGGCAGGTCCACTACCCACTGGTAGCAATCCTGGACAATTTTTCTAAGCACATAAGACTGTACGCAGTGAAATCGTCTTGTGCAAATCCGATAATTCGTCGCATTGAAAATGCGATTCGTGGTTCCAGAATCAATCTTATCCGATAATGCTTCAAATTTCACATCACGCACGTGGCGTGCATGTATTGCTCGCCATGGAATCAAACAAATTTTGATATCCCTGTTTCGACCGCAATCGAATCCGACAGAAAGAATCTTCAAAGAGTTTAACAGATTTATAACGACGTACATACTGAATAAGCAATCTAAGTGGGTAGACTTCGTAACACCTTTCGAACCTTCCTCATCTGTCGACCGGATTCACGTCACATGAGTTAATGTCAATATAAAAAAAAAAGGAATGAATGGATAGACCCACTTCCAAAGTTACAAGACAATGAATTGGACCTAGACGCAAAAATCAGGCAAGCTCTCATATCATTGACAACGTATGCTAACCTCCGAAAAAAAGGTATTTGATAAGAAGGTTAACAGAGTTATAGATTTCAAAGAAGGAGAAAAGGTATTAGTCAGGACTCACTTTAAACCATCCCTGTTGTTAAAGAAGAATCGTAAGTGGCAACACATTTATGAAGGTCCCTTTGTGATAATGAGGAAACCACACATTGGTAGCTATTTGTTATCTGACCCTGCCACGAATAAAATCAAAGGATTGTCCCACCATCATGATTTAAGAAAATTTTATAACGCCAGGAATTAAGTTAATTTAAGCTGTCAGAAAATTCTAAGGTATTGTAGATCAGGATTAACCAATGAGTGACAAGAACTGAACTGAACTGACTACGGACGTTAACCGGTGCTATAAGGAAACCTTATGTATTAAAAGAACGCGTCTGGAAACTAAAATACAGAATAAGTTGTAGACAAGTATTTACATGCATAATCTTTACGTAAACAGGAGGACATGTCCTAGAGGCGATTTTCAACTTTAGTTATAAGTTAGTATGTAAAAAAAATTAGTACTCGAGAGGTATTAATTAGCCCCTACGTTCTAAAAGGAGGAAAGAGGAAGGAGCGAATAATGCACTTCTCTCGCTAAATAGTAATTTGAAAACGAGCAGGAAGGAGCGAATAATCCACTTCTCTCGCTAAATAGTAATATGAAAATGATGATTATATGTGCTTAGTATTAGTAAGTGCAATTTAATCGAGGACAAATTAGTGACCTGTTTTAAAAGGAAATACTTAACGTCCAGACAAAAGGGGAAAGTAGTCTGAGAGGATTCGATTCCATGATGTTATTCCCTATTTTCAAATGTGACGTAAATAAGGCACCACCTGTTAGCACAAAACAGTTGGTAGATTTAACTTGTAAATTCCAGCACAGTGCTGTGCCAGCGATAAAATAACATCTCTTTGAAGTAAACAGATACCTAGGATTAAGCATGAACAGATTGATAACGCAGTGCAATTGTTCCAAAAAGACCTGATGTTAACCTTAAGTAAAAGCGTGACGGAATAAAAAGGAAGTCATTATACAACGCAAAGTAAGACGAGTCCAGACTATAAACAAGCTGAGTAAAGTATCATGTAACATGGTTTATTATGGCAACTTCACAGTACTATTGAGCATTAGCGATACTGCAAATTCACAAGCTAGCAGCAAATAGAATTAGAATCTCGCCCAAGCTTCACAGGTCGCCACAGCAGCAAACAACACTCTAGTGAGAGGCTTATATATACAAATGATAATTAATACCCAAATACGTAATGCATAAACTTGACTTAGTCTAAGAAATGAAAAAAGAGTAGTAAGCAAGCTGCAGCAAGATACATATTAGATATAAATGCTTGAAGTGATAGATTTTAATTTAAGTGCGCACTGCAATATTTATTGTTTTCTCTGTAATTATGTGATTATTGAACCCCTTTCCTAAGTGCAAATCCTTTAAGATCCTTGATCCTACCCACTCCCAAAGGATCAAATTGTAAAGATGCACATGTGCTTGGGAAGTGAGGCACTACGTATAAAAATGAGTAGGTTCGCGACGCGCAAATTGCTTTTGTAATGCGCAATGTAAATTAAATTTTCGACCTGGTTGAGGAGTAATTGAAATTTTGTCGACGATCCGCGAGTAGGCCCGCTTTGCCCACTTTTCTTTTTTCGACTGTTTGTATTTCTATACGAAATCCAGAGGCGGAATTGCTATTTTCATTTCTGTCCTAGAACTTTCTTTAAAGACAAGCACATACGAGACAAACTTTGACATAAATGAAGCTCCCTTCACAACTCACTAAATAAGATGAGCATTAAAAAAATGTATTGGGCCTACAAAATGAATAAGCAAGCGTGATAAAGATTACCATGAATGAAATTAATTTGTAAAGGAGATTGGAATGAATTTGGTCTAAGGGAAAGGACTTACAATAGCCTACCTGTGACCATAGGCATAAATAGTAAAAAAAAGACTAATTAAGAAACAATTCTTCTGATTCAAAGTGGTCTATTAGATTATTTCTTGATTTAAATGAACTCTTGTAAATATTGGTATGTAAATCAACTTGTAAACACCGTGTGATGTTATGAAACGAGAATTTCTTTTAATACACCGTTCACGCAGACGCTCACCACAGTGCAAGTGATGTTTTAAAGTTCGACGATTTTCAGTGGCAGTATTCTACTTCACCATATGTGTAAAAAAATTCATTCATGTGTGCAGTGTGTAATAATCAGTGTCATTACACACATGCGGTTGCAGCGGTAGCTATCACTTACCTGTGAATCCGTAATTGGATAGTGGACAGGAAGCGATGTGAGGCAGTTTCGGTGGCAGAAGCTCCCGCCAGCAATCTAAAAATCACAAAGCCACTATCCGCCGAACAAAAGCGACGCACGGAACCTCAAACGCGAAATCAACGCTCTGCAAGAAAGCTCCGGTCACGTGCGCGCGCACAGACTAAATTTCAAGACTGCTCACAACAGTGGAGGCGGACAGCCACCATGTGACGAAATAATGTAAACGTTCAACCGCCAACAGCAGTTGCAGTGCGCTACATTCTTTAGCAAAAAACATTCACACCCAGTACTCAAAACATTTTTGTATGTATCATAAACGTTCTGAGAGACTCTAAGATGGAGAAGTTAGCGTAATTAGTATAATAACTGATTATACACAGAGATAAGTGACAAGGTCACCTCTGAACACTGTTGAAATGTAAACTTTAACGAGAGGTCACGATACGAATGAATATAAGCACACTAAAATAGTCAAAGGATACGATCCTTCCTATATCCCATCCCACATGTATATAAAATTAGTTTTGTAAGCTATTCTAATATAAGATATTTTATCTGTTTCATATGTGAAATAATTCGAGGAGCAACACTCGAGCCCTGGAAGTGAAAGATATGGACTTCCTTGTGGAAGCCATCACCAGCGGCCGCTCTACAATCCAAGTCTATCATAAATAGTGAGTGTACGACGAAAATCCCCCCATGAACCATGGACCTTGCCGTTGGTGGGGAGGCTTGCGTGCCTCAGCGATACAGATGGCCGTACCGTAGGTGCAACCACAATGGAGGGGTATCTGTTGAGAGGCCAGCCAAACATGTGGTTCCTGAAGAGGGGCAGCAGCCTTTTCAGTAGTTGCAGGGGCAACAGTCTGGATGATTGACTGATCTGGCCTTGTAACATTAACCAAAACGGCCTTGCTGTGCTGGTACTGCGAACGGCTGAAAGCAAGGGGAAACTACAGCCGTAATTTTTCCCGAGGACATGCAGCTTTACTGTATGATTAAATGATGATGGCGTCCTCTTGGGTAAAATATTCCTGAGGTAAAATAGTCCCCCATTCGGATCTCCGGGCGGGGACTACTCAGGAGGACGTCGTTATCAGGAGAAAGAAAACTGGCATTCTAAGGATCGGAGCGTGGAATGTCAGATCCCTTAATCGGGCAGGTCGGTTAGAAAATTTAAAAAGGGAAATGGATAGGTTAAAGTTGGATATAGTGGGAATTAGTGAAGTTCGGTGGCAGGAGGAACAAGATTTTTGGTCAGGTGATTACAGGGTTATAAATACAAAATCAAATAGGGGTAATGCAGGAGTAGGTTTAATAATGAATAAATAAATAGGAGTGCGGGTTAGCTACTACAAACAGCATAGTGAACGCATTATTGTGGCCAAGATAGACACAAAGCCCATGCCTACTACAGTAGTACAAGTTTATATGCAACTAGCTCTGCAGATGATGAAGAAATTGATGAAATGTATGACGAGATAAAAGAAATTATTCAGGTAGTGAAGGGAGACGAAAATTTAATAGTCATGGGTAACTGGAATTCGTCAGTAGGAAAAGGGAGAGAAGGAAACATAGTAGGAGAATATGGATTGGGGGGAAGAAATGAAAGAGGAAGCCGCCTTGTGGAATTTTGCACAGAGCATAACTTAATCATAGCTAACACTTGGTTCAAGAATCATGAAAGAAGGTTGTATACCTGGAAGAAGCCTGGATATACTAAAAGGTATCAGATAGATTACATAATGGTAAGACAGAGATTTAGGAACCAAGTTTTAAATTGTAAGACATTTCCAGGGGCAGATGTGGATTCTGACCACAATCTATTGGTTATGAACTGCAGATTGAAACTGAAGAAACTGCCAGAAGGCGGGAATTTAAGGAGATGGGACCTGGATAAACTGAAAGAACCAGAGGTTGTAGAGAGTTTCAGGGAGAGCATAAGGGAACAATTGACAGGAATGGGGGAAAGAAATACAGTAGAAGAAGAATGGGTAGCTCTGAGGGATGAAGTAGTGAAGGCAGCAGAGGATCAAGTAGGTAAAAAGACGAGGGCTAATGGAAATCCTTGGGTAACAGAAGAAATATTGAATTTAATTGATGAAAGGAGAAAATATAAAAATGCAGTAAATGAAGCAGGCAAAAAGGAATACAAACGTCTCAAATATGAGATCGACAGGAAGTGCAAAATGGCTAAGCAGGGATGGCTAGAGTACAAATGTAAGGATGTAGAGGCTTATCTCACTAGGGGTAAGATAGATACCGCCTACAGGAAAATTAAAGAGACCTTTGGAGAGAAGAGAACCACTTGTATGAATGTAAAGAGCTAAGATGGCAACCCAGTTCTAAGCAAAGAAGGGAAGGCAGAAAGGTGGAAGGAGTATATAGAAGGTTTATACAAGGGCGATGTCCTTGAGGACAATATTATGGAAATGGAAGAGGATGTAGATGAAGATGAAATGGGAGATACGATACTGCGTGAAGAGTTTCACAGAGCACTGAAAGACCTGAGTCGAAACAAGGCCCCGGGAGTAGACAACATTCCATTCGAACTACTGATGGCCTTGGGAGAGCCAGTCATGACAAAACTCTACCATCTCGTGAGCAAGATGTATAAGACAGGGGAATAACCCACAGACTTCAAGAAGAATATAATAATTCCAATCCCAAAGAAAGCAGGTGTTGACAGATGTGAAAATTACCGAACTATCAGTTTAATAAGTCACAGCTGCAAAATACTAACACGAATTCTTTACAGACGAATGGAAAAACTGATAGAAGCGGACCCCGGGGAGGATGAGTTTGGATTCCGTAAAAATGTTGGAACACGTGAGGCAATAGTAACCTTACGACTTATCTTAGAAGAAAGATTAAGAAAAGGCAAACCTACGTTTCTAGCATTTGTAGACTTAGAGAAACCTTTTGACAACGTTAACTGGAATACTCTCTTTCAAATTCTGAAGGTGTCAGGGGTAAAATACAGGGAGCGAAAGGCTATTTACAATTTGTACAGAAACCAGATGGCAGTTGTAAGAGTCGAGGGGCATGAAAGGGAAGCAGTGGTTGGGAAAGGAGTGAGACAGGGTTGTAGCCTCTCCCCGATGTTATTCAATCTGTATATTGAGCAAGCAGTAAAAGAAACAAAAGAAAAATTCGGAGTAGGTATTAAAATTCATGGAGAAGAAGTAAAAACTTTAAGGTTCGCCGATGACATTGTAATTCTGTCAGAGACAGCAAAGGACTTGGAAGAGCAGTTGAACGGAATGGACAGTGTCTTGAAAGGAGGATATAAGATGAACATCAACAAAAGCAAAACGAGGATAATGGAATGTAGTCAAATTAAATCGGGTGATGCTGAGGGGATTAGATTAGGAAATGAGACACTTAAAGTAGTAAAGGAGCTTTGCTATTTAGGGAGTAAAATAACTGATGATGGTCGAAGTAGAGAGGATATAAAATGTAGACTGGCAATGGCAAGGAAATCGTTTCTGAAAAAGAGATATTTGTTAACATCGAGTATAGATTTAAGTGTCAGGAAGTCGTTTCTGAAAGTATTTGTATGGAGTGTAGCCATGTATTGAAGTGAAACATGGACGATATCCAGTTTGGACAAGAAGAGAATAGAAGCTTTCGAAATGTGGTGCTACAGAAGAATGCTGAAGATAAGGTGGGTGGATCACGTAACTAATGAGGAGGTACTGAATAGGATTGGGGAGAAGAGAAGTTTGTGGCACAACGTGACTAGAAGAAGGGATCGGTTGGTAGGACATGTTTTGAGGCATCAAGGGATCACAAATTTAGTATTGGAGGGCAGCGTGGAGGGTAAAAATCGTAGAGGAAGACCAAGAGATGAATACACTAAGCAGATTCAGAAGGATGTAGGTTGCAATAGGTACTGGGAGATGAAGAAGCTTGCACAGGATAGAGTAGCATGGAGAGCTGCATCAAACCAGTCTCAGGACTGAAGACCACAACAACAACAACGACGAAAATAAATGTATAATCAAGTTCAACAATGGACAAGGCAATCAATCGACAAGGCGATGACAATATAATGAATACGATCAAAACAGAAAGTTGTGTACCAGTCGTGATAGTCAAATTACTTTTGCAATGATGAAAAATGAAGTGTGACTCTATTTCCTTATAAATATTGTAAATATATGTACTTATAGCCTTAATTTTAAGAACCATCAAGAGAGACTGAATCCATGCAAACACTGATAGAAACACAGAACAAATTCACAATGATCCCCCGTCAGCTATTACAAATTGAAACGTTAATTCTTTTATTATGGAATGAATGTGAAATGAAACTTTTAATAACCTGTATGTTACACCCGAAAATTACAAATATTCCAATGGGCATGAGGATGAATGTAACACCTTCGGTATTCCATCCCCCCTCATGGGAGGTAGTGTAATATTAGTAATTTTCGCCTCACAAACATTAGTATACGCTCAATAGTAAATGCCTGATGACCTACAGTTATCGAACAATTGTAAAGTAATAGAAATGAAACATCGCATACAGTGACAGAGTCTATTATTCTTTTTCTTTGCCCTTCTTGCCCGGTGCCTGTAAATCTCTATGTACATGTATCGATTAATGATATAAAAAAGAATTTTGTTGTTTCAAGACAAATGAGGTTTTTGGCACCTCACCTTTTAATGTTTGTACTCTATGAAAGGCGGACTTGCTGCGTTCCGCAACCGTATTTTATATTTTATGTGAAAATATTGAGTGAATATGCTAATTGTTATTTCTTTTTTCAATCAGAAAACATGTAGTTTCTTGTAACTTATTACGAACAGGCAGCATCAAGAGGACATTTTGATTGTTATGTATAAAGTATTTAACCACAATCGTCATCTATTGTAATTTAATATGAAAAGGTATGTAGTATTAAAAAAAACGCGTGTTAAAGATAAGTGTGCTTATTTTAGTAAATTAACCTTGATGATTTCCATCTCCTTATTTACCTGAAGGACAATTATTTTGTGTTACTTCATCACCAGAAATTACGATCACGCTGATGGGCCGAACGCAGCATGAGGCAGAAGGAACATTATCGTTCTCCTATTATTTCTGAACCAACTTTCTTGTGTAGTGTTACATTTCTTTTAAAGTCTATAAATCTTCTGGTCCCTTAGTGTTGATCCAGGTATGACTACATCGCGACTATAAAAATGCACAGAAATGATAATGTTTCTTCCGAATGATCTCATATATATATATATATATATATATATATATATATATATATATATATATATGCTGCTCTTATTCTGGTATTTAATGCTCAACGTATGTTATTATAATAGTGTAATCAATCCCTGATTCTGTTGCCAAGTGGCCTATCAAAATATTCACTTCTTCAACATTAAAAAAAAGTAACAATTCTTTTTATTTTCGTCCCCCAAGAGCAACGCCGCGCTCCATATTCCATAATATAAAACCCGTCGGTTATCCTTCAGGAACTATAAGCCCCTACCACACGAATTATTAAGCACATTCACAAGAATTTTTACTGATTAAGTCGCACATCGCCATACATGGCACACCATGATTTGTACAATGCCAAGGCTTAACCCACACCAAAGTCATCTAAAAGATTATTGGTCGCAAATCCACAGTGGATTTGAATCTTTATGATTTAAATTTATCTAAATAAATTATATTTTCTAATACTTTTAAAATATTACAATTAGTACATTTATAAGTTACTTTTACTTACATATTTTATTTGTTATAAAGTTGTTAATTTTTTCAGAAAATAAGATCTTCTTCCAACGAACATTTATCACAGAATGAGCGCTGTTACATCTTGACATAGTTGCAGAAGTTTACTTAACACCGACCTTTAGTGCAAGATGAATAGTTTTACTCATTCAGTTTGCATTGGATGCCAATTCAATAAATAAATAAAAATTCATAGACATTTTAGTTTGAATTTAACTATTATTACATATGCCCCAGATTTCGTTGAATCATCCTAAAAGAATGGGTCGAAAGAAAAGTTTCTTTTGGCAAAAAATCTTCCTTATGGGCTCATAAGGTACTTAAAAAATGATAGGTTTTCCCTCACAATAACATTCATTGAGAAAACATATTTACCTTACACTAACATATAAATGAAATACCTGTTCTACAACACCTTTTCAGTTTCAATTTAAACTTCTTCATCCAACTGGTACACATTTATTTCAACATGAATTGGTTATCATTTGCATTCAGAAACGTCTTTTCCACAGCCACCATTCACTAAATACTTATCATTAGGTAACGGTTTGTACTTAATACTAAACACTAATACTTTTGACAAACAACCCACTAAATTTAGAAAATTTTACTGACACAGAAGAATAAAAAGGGGTATGCACTCTGGAACGTCTCTTGTTCATTTCATTTTCACTTCTTTCCGAATGTTGATGGAGGACTAAGTAAGCTCTTCATCAATCCTTGTTACTTCTCCTTGAACTCTCCATTCCGAGTCCTTTCTCACAACTCATTGCTTATTATTTTATTTCATTTCCAAGGCTTCACTATAGAACCTCAGTTCTTACTGCAATATCTTTAAATTAAGTTTGGTTTTCTTAAATGTTAGAAAATTACTTTATACATTGTTAACTATTATTAACATATATAGACTTGAACATAATTCTGCAATAATTTAATTATTACAACATTGATTTTGTTCTTTTTTTCTCTTTCTTTCTTTTCAGGCTACATTTTATGTTGGACCATTGTTGTTTCGAACCCTTAATTCATGCCTTTTCAGGTCGACCACATTCGGAATGCCGACACTCTTCTTTGATACAGTGTATTCTAAGTAATAAGCAGTTGTGTGTGGTGTATTTACTCCCCAGTATGATCCATTACACTAAGATTTAAATTTTCTTCTTTCGTGGTTAGTGTCACTCGACTTTTCAAGAGATTTCACGAGAACCATTCCTCCTACTTTAAATTTGGGAAGTTTTAAGTTTTCGTCATGCCAACTAATCCTACTCTCAGCTTGCTTTGCCATCTTGTGTCTAAGGAACTCTTACTTCTCGTCCATTGTCATCTCTTTACAAGTGTGAAACTCGAATTTTTTTTCCACCAAAATATTTGTCTTCTCTAGTTTTAAAATTTCCTGAGGAGTGAGTCCTGTACTTTCGTGGTTTAATGAATTCATTACTTGATCAAATTCAGTTACGCCCTACTGTGCTTCCACAACTTTGAACAAAACTGTGAGGCCTTTCCAGAAAACATTTTGTTTGGTTTTCTTACATTTAGAAATTAGTCGAGAACCATTCTATTGTACTCGTATATGGCTTTTCTACAGATACAGTTTGATTAATTTTGAGAAAAGTTCCACCACTACCAAAATAAATGAAAAATTAGTAGTGATTTTCTGTAACAGTTCGAAAATATCCTATCTGATTATGTCCATCACATCATCAGGTTTATTAGTCTCTATAGGACCTCTACTTTTGGCCTTTATCACTTTTCCTTTCGACATATATCACACGATTTTATTCTTTGTGTCACTATCCTTCCCAGATTGTTGGAAATAAGGCATTCTAACAATGTTTCTGGACACTTCATGCCTGCACAATGACTATAAGCCAAATGAAAATAATCTATCACATCTTCTACAAATTGCTCTGCCCAACATATTCGCCATACGCTTGAGTTGGTTGCCTTCTGCAAATACAATACTCGCTTATAAACTTTGTTTGAAGTCCTTATATTAGCGACATCGGCATCGTCAAATTTGGCCTTTATTTATTTCAAAGCCTCATCAGCAATTTGATAGTGTCTCATATTTCTGCAATCATCTATTATTGTGTCTTTACCTTCCACATCTTTGAAGAAGAAGCTAATCCTGAGTCTATCATCATTCTCTGCCAGTTGTCTGGTTCCTCTACATTTTATGATAACCATGATAATGTATCACACACATAGGTTTCAGCGCCTTTTACGTATCTGATCTCTACATCGCATTGTTGGAAGTACCACTCCCATCTCCTTAGCCTGTTATACAACAGTCGGCAATCATTTAGGAACGTCATAGGCCGATGGTCTGTATGTATTATTACTTTGAGCCCCAAAAGTAATTTCTAAATTTTCTGAACAGCCAAACAATGGCTAATGCTTTCTACTCTGACACAGCATAATTCCTAGCACACTTGGTTAGATTGTGGCTGGCAGAAGAAATTGGTTCATGTTGTATCTTGCCATCTACCATCATCTCTCGAAACACTGACACTTCTGGCCCATAATCTGAGCTTTCTGTGGCCATATGAAATGGTCCACGTAAGTTTGAATGACATAACTGGATATTTTTCTCACATTCCTTCGTTCAAATGAAGGCGCTTTTCTTTTCCAGCAAATGGTTCAAATGATGAACATTAAATGTGTGGTCATCAATGAACTTGCAATAAAAAGAAAGCAAGCCTAAAATCGCTCTTAACTGTATCTCAGACCTGCATTGACAACAATCCCTTATTGCTTTCACTTTTTCTGGATCCTTCCCAATCACTTTAGTAGTTATGATCTGCCCCAGGCACACTGCTCTCTTTTTCACGAAAACGGAATTTTTAAGCTTTTTGCTTCTTTCATCCTTTCATCAACGCCTTGAACACGTTGTCCAGTAGTGTCAAACGCTGTGCCGTCTGGAGTGGCCGAGCGGTTCTAGGCACTACAGTCTGGAACCGCGCGACCACTACGGTCGCAGGTTCGAATCCTGCCTCGGGCGTGGATGTGTGTCATGTCCTTAGGTTAGTTAGGTTTAAGTAGTTCTACGTTCTAGGGCACTGATGACCTCAGAAGTTAAGTCCCATAGTGCTCAGAGCCATTTTTTGTCAAATGCTGTTGCCAGGTCATAGTGGCAATCATCAGGACATCGACATATAGTGATATGTGTGAATTGAATTCATTACCCCGTATACAATGTAATTCAATGATGAAGACCACAAACGACATGTTCCACCCAAAGGGAACTACTTTATTTTGATACTGTTTACCAGTGAACAGGGAAGATGTATACCTCATCTAACGCAATCTGCCAATGGCCAGCACTTAAATCAAGACAGACCATACATAGAACCTTGTAGAATATTTGGAGAAGTTCGTCCAGGTCTTACGGACGATCTGTCTCTCCTTTTACTATCTTATTTAATGCCGTAGAATGAATAATTACACCCAAATCTACCAGAAACAATGGTTATTGTGTGGATTACTGCTACGTTCAATTACGCCCCACTGAAGCATTCTGTCAATTTGTTTTGAACACACGCTTTTTTGGATACTGGAATGGCATAAGGTGGTCTGAGGAAAAGTGCAAGTTCAAATACATTTAATTGTTGTTCGTAAACTTTCACTCTACCTGTATATTGCAGAATACTTTTTCGTTCCCCATGCACAAAGCAAAGAATTCTTACTTGGGAGCTTATGTTGCTCCCTCTGTAGATTCTACCACTCTCATAAAGCTTTACTCTTTACTCGTATCGTCACTCATGACTTGTACATGACAGTTTTCCAGGCTGGATCCTAATCAATCATTAGCTGTTAACAAGTTGATTTCCAATTGCGTTAATTGGTAGTCCTCTAAGGTATACGCCTCTTCAAAAGGAATTCGTATAGCTTTCCCTTCTATGTGACAGATAATCATTTCTTGTCTACAATCGAGAAGCACATTCTTCTTAAGTAACCACTCTATGCCCAGTATTAACTCCATAGTCAGAGCATTCACCATCAAGAAGAGATGTGAAAAAGGTTGTCCCTGCATTTTAAAACAGACGAATATCTGATACTTTAGTGGTCTGCCCACTTTTCAAATGGCTCCTATTACTTTCATACCTTGTAGAGGCATATAATCCGCAATTGGTTGTTCTTGGATCACTTCAAAGAACCCATTGCGTACAGCACTAACCTGTGCCACAGTATGCAGAAGAACATATAGCTCATGTTTATGGACTTCAGTTGGTATTACTGTCTGTGTTCTAGGGTTCTCTTATTCTCTTCACTTTCCCACAACAAATCCTTTGCAATAGCTAGGTCCTGACAAGAAATCTGTCCTATCTTCACACCCGATCATTTATCTGGAGGTTTGTTTCCTCCTCCGCTCAACTACATCCTTAACTACTTGTGCTCTCAGTCGCACATCTTCTTCCTCTTCGCTATCTTCATTGTTTTCAGCATTCAGTAATTATTCTCGATCCTTTAGGGATTCGGTAACTTCGGCTTTCGTTTCGCTGTCTAACACAATCTTTGTATATATGAAGATGGTATGTCCGACATGTTCGGACATGTCCGAAGGAACAGATACCATCGGTGACCAAGCAGCTCGTTAGAATGAAATTACAATGAAATCAATACCCCTAGCTGCATACAGGCGTTGATATAAGTCAACGGGGACAGTTGAAAACATGTGCTCTGACCGGGAATCGAACCTGGGATCTCCTGCTTATATAGCATATGCTCTATCGATCTGAACCACCGAGAACACAGTGGATAGTGCTACTGCAGGGACTTTTCTCTGGTACGCCTCCCGTGAGACCCACAATTGCAACTTATTCTCCTGCACTATATTCATAGAGACCCTGCCCATTATACTCATCACTCGCGGCTTTACTGCCGATTCCCGTAAGAGTTCGGGCACTGTTCGTACAACCGCACAGAAGAAGATGGTCAAATGACCGTGGAGCCTTATATATATATATATATATATATATATATATATATATATATATATGTGTGTGTGTGTGTGTGTGTGTGTGTGTGTGTGTGTACTTACAGGAATCAAAGTATAAAGCTGCGAGTAATGGGTATAATGGACAGGGGCACTATGAATATAGTGCGGGACAATAATTGCGAATGTGGGCCTCACGTGAGGCGTGCCAAAAATATGTCCCTGCAATCGAACTATCCTTTGTGTCCTCGGTGGCTCAGATGGATAGATCGTCTGCCATATAAGCAGGAGATGCTGGGATCGAGTCCCAGTCGGGGCACACATTTTCAACTGTCCCTGTTGACTTATATTAACTCCTATATGCAGCTAGGGGAATTCATTTCATTGTAATAACATTATCTTTGTTCTATTAGCTTCAAAACGGTTCAAATAGCTCTGAGTACTATGGGACTTAACATCTGTGGTCATCAGTACCCTAGATCTTAGAACTACTTAAACCTAACTAACCTAAGGACATCACACACATCCATGCCTGAGGCAGGATTCGAACCTGCGACCGTAGCGGTCGTTCGGCTCCAGACAGTAGCGCCTAGAACCGCTCGGCCACTCCGGCTGGCACCTAAAGACATCACACACATCCATGCCCGAGACAGGATTCGAACCTGCGACCGTAGTGGTGCGGCGGTTCCCGACTGAGGCGCCTACAACCGCATGTTCACACCAGCCGGCTATTAGGTTCACACAGGTGACTTAGAAGTTAACTCTTTTTACACCACCAAGGTGTATGTGACGAATTTCAGCTTAACGGAGGGGTATCTGTTGAGAGGCCAGACAAACGTATGAATGCTGAAGAGGAGCAGCAGCCTTGTCAGTAGTTACAGGGGCAACGGTCTGGATGATTGACTGATCTGGCCTTGTAACACTAATCAAAACCGCCTTGCTGTGCTGGTACTGCGAACGCCTGAAATCAAGGGGATACTACAAAAAAATGGTTCAAATGGCTCTGAGCACTATGGGACTCAACTGCTGAGGTCATTAGTCCCCTAGAACTTAGAACTAGTTAAACCTAACTAACCTAAGGACATCACAAACATCCATGCCCGAGGCAGGATTCGAACCTGCGACCGTAGCGGTCTTGCGGTTCCAGACTGCAGCGCCTTTAACCGCACGGCCACTTCGGCCGGCGGGATACTACATCCATAATTTTTCCTGAGGGCATGTAGCTTTACTGTAAGGTAAAATGATGATGGCGTCCTCTTGGGTAAAATATTCCGGAGGTAAAATAGCCGCCCATTCGGAACTCCGGGCGGAGATTACTCAGGAGGACGTCGTTAACAGGAGAAAGAAAACTGGTATTCTACGGATCGGAGCGTGGAATGTCAGATCCCATAATCGAGTAGGTAGATTAGAAAATTTAAAAAGGGAAATGGATAGGGTAAAGTTAGATATAGTAAGAATTAGTGAAGTTCGCTGGCAGGAGGAACAAGACTTTTGGTCAGGCGAATACAGGGTTATAAACACAAAATCAAATAGGGGAAATGCAGGAGTAGGTTTAGTAATGAATAAAAAAATGAGAGGGCGGGTAAGCTACTAGAAACAGCATAGTGAACGAATTATTGTGGCCAAGATAGACTCGAAACCCACGCCTACTACGGTAGTACAAGTTTATATGCCAACTAGATTATTTAATGGTAAAACAGAGATTTAGGAACCAGGTCTTAAATTGTAACAGGGGCAGATGTGGTCTCTGACCACAAGCTTTTGGTTATGAACTGTAGATTGAAACTGAAGAAACTGCAAAAAGGTGGGGATTGAAGGAGATGGGACCTGGATAAACTGACTAAACCAGAGGTTGTACAGAGTTTCAGGGAGAGCATAAGGGAACAATTGACAGGAATGGAGGAAAGAAATACAGTAGATGAAGAATGGGTAGCTTTGAGAGATGAAGCAGTGAAGGCAGCAGAGGATGTAGTAGCTAAAAAAACGAGGGCTAGTAGAAATCCTTGGGTAACAGAATAAATGTTGAATTTAACTGATGAAAGGAGAAAATATAATAATGCAGTAAATGAAGCAGGCAAAAAGGAATACAAACGTCTCAAAAATGATATCGACAGGAAGTGCAAAATGGCTAAGCAGCGATGGCTAGTGGACAAATCTAAGGATGTACAGGCTTATGTCAGTAGGGGTAAGATAGTTACTGCCTACAGGAAAATTAAAGAGACCGTTGGAGAAAAGAGATCCACTTGTACGAATATCAAGAGCTCAGATGGAAACCCAGTTCTAAGCAAAGAAAGGAAAGCAGGAAGGAGGAAGGAGTATATAGAGGGTCTATACAAGGGCGATGTACTTGTGGACAATATTATGGAAATGGAAGGGGATGTAGATGAAGATCAAATGGGAGATACGATACTGCGTGAAGGGTTTGACAGAGCACTGAAAGATCTGAGTCGAAACAAGGCCCCGGGGTAGACAGCATTCCATTAGAACTGCTGACGGCCTTGGGAGAGCCAGTCCTGACAAAACTCTACCATCTGGTGAGCAAGATACATGAGACAGGCGAAATACCCTCAGACTTCAAGAAGAATATAATAATTCCAATCTCAAGGAACGCTGGTGCTGACAGATGTGAAAATTATCGAACAATCAGTTTAATGAGTCAAGGATGCAAAACACTAACGCGAATTCTTTACAGACGAATGGAAAAACTGGTAGAAGGCGACGGGGAAGATCAGTTTGGATTCCGTAGAAATACTGGAACACATGAAGCAATACTGACCCTAGGACATATCTTAGAAGCTAGATTAAGGAAAAGCAAAGCTACGTTTCTAGTGTTGTAGACTTAGAGAAAGCTTTTGAAATGTTGACTGGACTACTCTCTTTCAAATTCTGAAGGTGTCAGGGGTAAAATAAAGGGAGCGAAAGTCTATTTACAATCTGTACGGAAACCAGATGGCAGTTATAAGAGTCGAGGGGCATTAAAGGGAAGCAGCGGTAGGGAAGGGAGTGAGAGAGGGTTATAGCCTATTCCCAATGTTATTAAGTCTGTATATTGAGCAAGCAGTGAAGGAAACAAAAGAAAAATTCGGAGTAGGTATTAAAATCCATGGAGAAGAAATAAAAACTTTGAGGTCCGCCGATGACATTGTAATTCTGTCAGAGACAGCAAAGGACTTGGAAGAGCGGTTGAAGGTAATGGACAGTGTCTTGAAGGGAGGGTATAAGATGAACATCAACAAAAACAAAACAAGGATAATGGTATGTAGTCATATTAAGTCGGGTGATGCTGAGGGAATAAGATGAGGAAATGAGACACTTAAAGTAGTAAACGAGTTTTGCTATTTGGGGAGCAAAATAACAGGTGATGGTCGAAGTAGAGAGGATATAAAACGTAGACTGGCAATGGCAAGGAAAGCATTTCTGAAGAAGAGAAATTTGTTAACATCGAGTATAGATTTAAGTGTCAGGAAGTCGTTTCTGAAAGTATTTGAATGGAGTGTAGCCATGTATGGAAGTGAAACATTTACGATAACTAGTTTGGACAGGAAGAGAATAGAAGCTTTCGAAATGTGGTGCTACAGAAGAATGCTGAAGATTAGATGGGTAGATCACATAACTAATGAGGAAGTATTGAATAGGATTGGGGAGAAGAGGAGTATGTGGCACAACTTGACTACAAGAAGGGATCGGTTGGTAGGACATGTTCTGAAGCATCAAAGGATCACAAATTTAGTATTGGAGGGCAGCGTGGAGGGTAAAACTCGTAGAGGGAGACCAAGAGATGAATACAATAAACAGATTCAGAAGGATGTGGGTTGCAGTAGGTATGGGGAGATGAAGAAGCTTGCACAGGATAGACTAGCATGGAGAGCTGCATCAGACCAGTCTCAGGACTGACGACCATAACAACAACAACAACAACAACAACAACATCTATCCATTCCTTGAAAAAAGGGCTCTTAACAGTCAGACAGGCAGACAAGGCCGGCCGGAGTGGTCGAGCGGTTCTAGGTGCTACAGTCTGGAACCGCGCGACCGCTACGGTCTCAGGTTCGAATCCTGCCTAGGGCACGGATAGGTGTGATGTCCTTTGGTTGGTTAGGTTTAAGTAGTTCTAAGTTCTAGGGGACTGATGACCTCAGAAGGTAAGTCCCATAGTGCTCAGAGCCGTTTTTTTTTAGACAGACAGGCGGAGAATAAGGTGATCCCATATGGGTTCCGTTTTTACCGACGTAAGAACCGAATCCTACTAAAAATAGAGAAAACATATATTTCCTACGACGCCACAAAAACTTCCTAGACTAAAAGTGGACTATAAACCTGTGGAAGGAGAAGACCGAGGACAGATGTAGAGACCGGAACAGGCCTTAGGCCCAAACCTGGAGCTGCAGAAGTAGAAGAAAATATACAGATTTGTCGGAAATCACCGTTACAAACTTCTAGGACTTGTGGAGGCAAGTGAGTACATAATATTTTGAATTGGGTCCCAAGTCCGGAAACGTCGTCCAACGACGCTATAAACCGTCAAATGTATAGGCGGCGAGGCCTGTAAATGTATGTAAATACAGAGTTATTCCGTGATAATGTTACAGACTTTCAAGGGCGATGGGGAAGGAGAAATGTTTTAATTTCAGGTAAGGGTCCCTGTACAAGAAAAGATCAAGTCGAAAGCTATAAGCGGAGTCTGCTCCGATCCTCTGTGACAATGGAAAACATGTACCGGAAGTGTTTTTTATTAAGATTAAGGGGAGTGCAAGTTTCAGAGTTGGTAGTGTGGACCTAAATAAGAAAAGGATGTCTAGAAAACATGATTCTAAAATGCTTGTCTTAAGAGCTATAGGCACTTGTTCAATAGAAGAGATGTGTTTCACAATAGTGAAGATAACAATGCTCATGTCTCATCAGGTATGTATCATAGAGCCCATGTTTACTGGATATTTTTCCTTGTTTCAGTCCATACTATCACATCTGAAACTTGCGTACCCCATAATTTAAGCAACAACAGTACCGGTACCTGTCAAAAGTATCGGGATAATTTCCACTTATTGCTTTCGACTCGTTCGTCTCCCGTACAGGGACTCCTATTTCAATATCTCTGATACGTTTACCCTCCCCTACCATCCTTCAAAGGCTGTTATATCATCATAAAATCTCCCTGTCCTGTACATTCACACATTTACAGGTACCGCCGTCTATACATCTGACGCTCTGTAATGTCGTTGGATGACGTTTACGGACATGTGTTCCTATTCAAACTATTGAGTTCTCACTCCCCTCTACAAGTCCAAAACGTTTTCACGGGAATTTCGGAACATCCTGTACATGATGAGAGGGAAATTTTGTTGGCTGAAATGGCATTTATTGTCGTCGAAGCGGGACATTAGCGGCATCAAGTGGAGTTGTTATGTCGGCGGGTCAGCCACGACTGTGCCCTCAGTGGCATACCGCGGCCAGCCCGGACTGCCAGGTACGCGGCCACCGCCGCCTCCAGCCGCAGCAGAGCGGCGTTCCGCGCATACCGAGCGGCGTCTCGCCTTTGAGCGAAAGGCATCTCTGAGGTGTCCAGAAGGCGGTACTCTACGTTAAAACGGCCACTGTCTACATTTCTCGTGCTTACTGGTATGCAAAGAACTACATCATCATTCCAGTCTTTGTAGTAACCTCTTTCTTCCCATACACCTCAGGAAATTCAGCTGTTAAGGTGTAGGAGACATTTAAAACGTGCATAACAACTATGTAGCAATATTTACACACTGTGTGTCAGTTGGTAACTTTGACAGTTTGACATTTAAGCGAAACAACGAAAAATTCCCTTAGAAGTGTGGAGTGGGGATTCGACTCTTACGTCCGCAGCTCGTGGTCGCGCGGTAGCGTTCTCGCTTCCCACGCCGAAGTTCCCGTGTTCGATTCCCGTCGGGGTCAGAGATTTTCTCTGCCTCGTAATGACTGGGTGTTGTGTGATGTCCTTAGGTTAGGTAGGTATAAGTAGTTCTAAGTTCTAGGGGACCGATGACCGTAGATGTTAAGTCCCATAGTGCTCAGAGCCATTCGACTCTTACACACACAACCACACACACAGGTTGGATCGTATTCTGTGCATTTATTTGTATTGAATACTCTGAAAGAAACTCACAAGACACAATTCTTTTAATACCATATGAACAAAGGCGCAACCTCAATGGCAGCAATCTTAAAAATTTATTAAGGGAAGGAAATACAGTTGTTCTTTAATTTATTTAAAATTCTTTTAAAGCAGCAATGAAATTTCAACCCTAGTTTAATGAAAAGAGGAAATTAAGTCAGCTCGTAATTTCTCTCTCACTAATCCTAAACGTCACAAATTAAATTAGTTCTTATTATTTCTCAATTAAATGAAAAATCTTCTTTGAGCAAGTCAAACACTTTCTACACTCCTGGAAATTGAAATAAGAACACCGTGAATTCATTGTCCCAGGAAGGGGAAACTTTATTGACACATTCCTGGGGTCAGATACATCACATGATTACACTGACAGAACCACAGACACATAGACACAGGCAACAGAGCATGCACAATGTCGGCACTAGTACAGTGTATATCCACCCTTCGCAGCAATGCAGGCTGCTATTCTCCCATGGAGACGATCGTAGAGATGCTGGATGTAGTCCTGTGGAACGGCTTGCCATGCCATTTCCACCTGGCGCCTCAGTTGGACCAGCGTTCGTGCTGGACGTGCAGACCGCGTGAGACGACGCTTCATCCAGTCCCAAACATGCTCAATGGGGGACAGATCCGGTGATCTTGCTGGCCAGGGTAGTTGACTTACACCTTCTAGAGCACGTTGGGTGGCACGGGACACATGCGGACGTGCATTGTCCTGTTGGAACAGCAAGTTCCCTTGCCGGTCTAGGAATGGTAGAACGATGGGTTCGATGACGGTTTGGATGTACCGTGCACTATTCAGTGTCCCCTCGACGATCACCAGTGGTGTACGGCCAGTGTAGGAGATCGCTCCCCACACCATGATGCCGGGTGTTGGCCTTGTGTGCCTCGGTCGTATGCAGTCCTGATTGTGGCGCTCACCTGTACGGCGCCAAACACGCATACGACCATCATTGGCACCAAGGCAGAAGCGACTCTCATCGCTGAAGACGACACGTCTCCATTCGTCCCTCCATTCACGCCTGTCGCGACACCACTGGAGGCGGGCTGCACGATGTTGGGGCGTGAGCGGAAGACGGCCTAACGGTGTGCGGGACCGTAGCCCAGCTTCATGGAGACGGTTGCGAATGGTCCTCGCCGATACCCCAGGAGCAACAGTGTCCCTAATTTGCTGGGAAGTGGCGGTGCGGTCCCCTACGGCACTGCATAGGATCCTGCGGTCCGGTCCCAGGTCGACGGGTACGTGCACCTTCCGCCGACCACTGGCGACAACATCGATGTACTGTGGAGACCTCACGGGCCACGTGTTGAGCAATTCGGCGGTACGTCCACCCGGCCTCCCGCATGCCCATTATACGCCCTCGCTCAAAGTCCGTGAACTGCACATACGGTTCACGTCCACGCTGTCGCGGCGTGCTACCAGTGTTAAAGACTGCGATGGAGCTCCGTATGCCACGGCAAACTGGCTGACACTGACGGCGGCGGTGCACAAATGCTGCGCAGCTAGCGCCATTCGACAGCCAACACCGTGGTTCCTGGTGTGTCCGCTGTGCCGTGCGTGTGATCATTGCTTGTACAGCCCTCTCGCAGTGTCCGGAGCAAGTATGGTGGTTCTGACACACCGGTGTCAATGTGTTCTTTTTTCCATTTCCAGGAGTGTATGAAGGATTTATGAAAGATAAGTCATAAGTATATATTTACGAATAACAAGGAATATCCGAGGGCTTTCCCTCATGTGCTTACCAGTGTAGTTGCAACTAGTCAAATACGATCCTGGAAACAAATTCGTCATATATGTGGAAATAGAAACATCTATGAAACAAATATCACCTGCAACTACTCCTATAACTGACAGTATTATCAAAAGGACAGATTGTCGCACTTCATATAGCAGAGATGTAGAGTCACGGACAGGCACAACAAAAAGACTTATATATTATAGAGTGCAGCAATCAGTCATCATTTTTGTTTTGTTTTGTTGTAGGTTTTATTTCACAAATCCAGATTTCGGCTAGTAACTAGCCATTATCAATGCACTATTTCCTAATCTCGATGCTTGTCACTTTCCTGTTGTTCGGGCGTCAGTCACAGTTCTTGAGTATTCAAAGAACTGTGACTGACGCCCAAACAACAAAGAACTAATATAGATCGAGGTTAGAAGATAATGCATTGATAATGGCTAGTCACTAGCAGAAATCTGGATTTGCGTAATGAAACCAGCAAAAAAAATAAAATAAAATAAAAAAGAAAGACTACTGATTGCTGCGCTCTACAATTTATAAATCACATAACAGTCGCTGAGTGCATCCACTTCGCTAATGGAAGGTAACACCTGATGAACAAAAAGACTGTTAAACATGTAAGTTTCTGTTCGAAACGCCTTCTTTTGAAATAGGCAACACACACACACACACACACACACACACACACACACACACACACACACACACACACATGCACGCACATTCACACAAACACAGTTCACACATACATGACCACTCTCTCCACCTGCTGAAGCCACACTGCCACTCTGTAAGGAACTGCACATGATAGGAGAAGCAGTCTGGGTAGTAGGGGTAAGGTGGAAGCTGGGATAGGGAGGGGGAGCAGGTTGCAGGTGGGGGCCGCAAAAGCGCTGCTTGTTGGAACAAACAACGACGAGATGCAGAGAAGGTAGGACTTCTTGGTGCAGTTGGAAGGTTAGGTGGAGGGCATAGGTGATGGAGCTCTGGAATGGGAAGAGGGAAGGGGCAGGTGGTTGAAGGGTAATGACTAACGAATGTTGAGGTCAAGAGATTTACAGAAACGTAGATATTGCAGGGAGAGCTCCCACCTGCGCAGTTCAGGAAAGCTGGTGTTCGTAGGAAGAATTCAGGTGGCAAGGCCTGTGAAGCAGTCATTAAGATGAAGAATGTGACGTTGGTCAGCATGCTCAGCAACTGTTGGTCCAGCTGTTTCTGGGCCACTGTTTGTCAGTGGGGTTTTATGTGGACATACAGCTTGTTGGTTGTCATGCTCACATAGTGTTTGCAGCAGAGGTTGTAGATCATATGACTGGTTTCACATGGAGATCTTCCTTTCATGGGATATGTGATTGCAGTGACTGGAATGAAGTAGGCGAGGGGAGGATAAGTGGGACAGATCTTGCATCTACGACTATTACAGGGATATGAGACATGAAGCAAGGGTTGGGAGCAAGGATTCATGTAGGGTTAGAGGAGGATACTGTGTAGGTTTGGTGGGTGGCAGAATACCACTGTGGAAGAGGTGGGAGGAGTAGTGGGTAGGACATTCCTCATCTGAGGGCACAACGAGAGGAAGTCAAAATAGTGGCATAAAATGTGATTCAGTTGCTCCAGCCCTGTGTGGTACCACATCACAAGACAATGTGGGTAGACAGTGGAACTTTGGGTGGTGGTGAGTGATTCGAGAGATAAGGCAAATAGGTCTGTTTCTATACCAGGTCAGAACGGTAATTACAGTGAGTGAAGACCTCAGTGAGACCATTGGTATATTTGGAGAGGGACTGCTCATGACTACAGATAAGGCAGCGACAGGTGGGTAGGCTATATAGAAGGGACTTCTTGGTGTGTAATGGGTGGCAACTCTTTAAGTGAAGGCATTGCTGGTGGCTGGTAAGTTTGACATGGTTAGAGGTAGTGATATAGCCATTGAGGAAGGTTTCTTGTTGGTTTGAGGATGACCAGGTGAAGCATATAGGGAGAAGGTGTTGGGGTTCTGGAGGAATCTCGATTAGGTGTCCTTACCCTCGATACACATCACGAAGTTGTCATCATTGAATCTTAACCAAGTGACAGGTTTGGTATGCTGGATCGTTACGAAGGGCTCCTCTGGAAGATGCCGTGCAGGTGCCCATTGCTGTACCTGGGATTTGTATGTATGTGATGTCATCAAAGGAGAAACAATTGTGGGTGGAGATGTAGTTGGTCATGGTGACCAGGAGGGAGTTTGTATGTCTGGAATCAATTGGGCATTCAGCACTGGGCATTGTTGAAAAGTGGCTAAGCCATTGGTATTAGGGATGTTAGTGTAAATGTGGGTGGGATCGATGGTAACGAGTAGGCCACTATGTAGTGAAAGAACAGGCATTATGTTGAGTCTGTATAGGAAGTGGGTGGTATCATTTTATAGATGGGTAGTTGTGGGTAATGTCCTGAGAGCTTTTGTCTACAAGAGGAGAGATTCTCTCTGTAAGAGCACAGTAACTGCCCACAATGGGGAGCTCTGAGTGGTTGGGATTATGGATTTAAGGAAGCATGTAGGAGGTAGGAGCGCGGGAGTGGAAGAGGTGAGGAGATAGGTAGACTCTCGGGAGAGGTTCTCTCACCTCCTCTCCCCCATCCCACACTGTCTCCTCTCTTATTCCAGTTCACACAAATTAATCTTACCTGATCCAGACTCATCTGCTGTCCCCCTTCTTCGTACGTATCTGTCCACAAACCAGCAACTCTCACTACAATAAATTTATTTATTTTTAATGTTGATCACATTGTATTTCCACCTCAATGTCAGATAGTTTCCGCCTTTCCCTATCTGCCTATCCCTTAGTTTTGATGTTCTTTCCCATCCTTTATCATTCCATCCTTGTGATTTTTGCCTGATATTTTGATGTACTGTTGCGAAATTTTTGGCACATGTTTATTCGTTTCCACTACCACCCACCGCCCCCACCCTCAGCTCATCATCATACCTGCAGCTAGCTGCCCTACCCTGTCTCCACGTCGTTCCTCCTGCACACTTCTTTCCCATCCCCTCCATCGTCCAGCCTTCTCCTTACCCCCTACGCAGATTGCTTCTCCCCTCACGTGCAATTGCTCACTGTCTGGCCATGGCAGCTGGAGATAGTGGTCATGTGTGTGTGAGCTGCGTTTACGTAAATCTGTGTTAGTGTTGTCTATTTCAGAAGGCCTTCTGGCTGAAAGCTTATGTGTTTAGTAGCCTTTCATTGTGCGTGTTTGTCACTCAGTATTTCTGTTGTATAGTAAGTAGGAATTTGTCCTTTTCGCAATATAGTCATTATTCCATCCTGTATTTTCAGTTTTTAGACAACTTTCATATGAAATTCTTCCCGTTATCACACCAGTATTACGTAGTGCAGTCACTTTTAAAGGGACAATGCGATACTTACAGGCGCAAGACTTCTTGGAACTAACTGTAACATTTTACATCCAGAACACACATATAGATGGATCCGGCTTCTGTGTCCAAAGTCTAGAGGAATCAAAAGCTTCCCCCAAATTAAGAGCGTAGACCCGATGCAGTATCTTGTTTCTTACTGGATCAAAGACTCCACGTCAGCCACATCGCTTTGAACAATAGCAGTTATGCATCGACTCACTTTCCTTTGCTCTTGGCGTCCCCCCAGTGCATCTGTTGTAATTTTTTACCCTCTGTTCTTCTCCTCGCCGATAGCGTCCGTTCAAGTCCCGCGGTCCCAGACAGGTCGACTGCCCTCCCTTCTGTTTTTGTCTTAAGCCGAACACGGCTCTGATGTGTCGGCGCCCGGAAGCTGGCCATTGCCACAAGATGACGGGGAATCGGGTTTGCAAAAGGCGATCGGCCTCACTGCGAATTTTAAACGCGCCAGCAACCGGCATAACAACGTGACAAAGAAAGTGAAGCAACCAGAATACACGGTCAGAAGTAAGACAGTGTAACTTCGTATTCACACGCATATTTGGTGGGTACGTAAATGAGTAGAATTGCAGTTCTCTGTGGCACGCGGAAAAGCCACTTGAGTACATTAGTGTTTTCCGTTATAAGTGTCGTTACCACGTCTAGTAGGGTAATTTAGGTTCATGAACAGACGTTGAGTCATAACGGTGAAGCACACAGAGAGGCTGCGTACGCACGTGAGACTGTATTATCAACATCTAACATTGTTCGAAAAAACCTCCATTATACACTACTGGCCACTAAAATTGCTACACCAAGAAGAAATGCAGAAAATAAACGGGTATTCATTGGACAAATATATTATACTAGAACTGACATGAGTTTACATTTTCACGCAATTTGGGCGCGTAGATCCTGAGAAATCAGTACCCAGAACAACCACCTCTGGCCCTAATAATGGCCTTGATACGCCTGGGCATTGAGTCAAACAGCTTGGATGGCATGTAGAGGTACAGCTCCCCATGCAGCTTCAACACGATACCACAGTTCATCAAGAGTAGTGACTGGCGTATTGGGACGAGCCTGTTGCTCGGCCACCATCGACCAGACGTTTTCAGTTGGTGAGAGATCTGGAGAATGTGCTGGCCAGGGCAGCAGTCGAACATTTTCTGTATCCAGAAAGGCCCGTAGAGAACCTGCAACATGCGGTCGTGCATTATCCTTCTCAAATGTAGGGTTTCGCAGGGATCGAATGAGGGGTAGATCCACGGGTCGTAACACATCTTAAATGTAACGTCTACTGTTCAAAGTGCCGTCAATGCGAACAAGAGGTGACGGAAACGTGTAACCAATGGCATCCCGCACCATCACGCCGGGTTATATGCCAGTATGGCGATGACGAATACACGCTTCCAATGTGCGTTCACCGCGATGTCGCAAAAAGGATGCGACCATCATGATACTGTAAAGAGAACCTGGATTCATCCGAAAAAATTATGTTTTGCCATTCGTGCACCCAGGTTCGTCGTTGAGTACACCATCGCAGGCGCTCCTGTTTGTGATGCAGCGTCAAGGGTAACCGCAGCCACGGTCTCCGAGCTGATAGTCGATGCTGCTGCAAACATCGTCGAACTGTTCGTGCAGATGGTTGTTGTCTTGCAAACGTCCCCATCTGTTGACTCATGGATCGAGACGTGGCTGCACGATTCGTTACAACCATTCGGATAAGATGCCTGTCATCTGGGCAGCTAGTGATATGAGGCCGTTGGGATCCAGGACAGCGTCCGTATTACCCTTCTGAACCCATCGATTCCATATTCTACTAACAATCATTGGATCTCGAAAAACGGGAGCAGCAGTGTCGCGATACGGTAAAACCGCAATCGCGATAGGCTACACTCCGACCTTTATCAAAGTCGGAAACGTGATGGTACGCATTTTTCCTCATTACACGAGGCATCACAACAACGTTTCATCAGACAACGTCGGTCAACTGCCGTTAGTGTATGAGAAATCGGTTGGAAACTTTCCTCATGTCAGCAAGTTGTAGGCGTCGCCACCGGCGCCAACCTTGTGTGACTGCTCTGAAAAGCTAATCATTAGCATATCACAGCATCTTCTTCCTGTCGGTTAAATTTCGCGTCTGCAGCACGTCATCTTCGTGGTGTAGCAATTTTAATGGTCAGTGGTGTAATTCTCCACTTGGCTGGCAGGTCAAATCGTCCGGAATCCAGTATCCCGTTAAGTGAGCCCGTCGTGGGCGGCATGGGAACCTGAGGGCAGGCATATTCGTCGCGTTTGTTCCAGTCGATGGCATCTGACCAGTGCGAGGGAGGATTGGCTTATTGTGCACTAAGCACATGGCAGTTTCTTCGCACATGCACCTGCCATCTGTGATGACGTAGTGGACTCCCTGCTCCATTCAATGTCGTTCTGCACCATAGCAGCAGTGCGACTGCGGCATTACCCTCGCATGTATAGGCTGCCGTTAAGACCACAATAAATACAGTTGTGGTCGAGTGGTACCATGACCAGGAAGCCACGTCTACTGACGAATGGCGTCTCATTGTGTTCAGCAGCGAACACTATCACTGGCGAGTATGGCTGCGATCAACTCTTCCGGTGGTCTCGTGAGGTTCAGTGACGTTACACCTGGTGCCATGGTGTGATGAGTTACTGGACATGACTCCTGATCACGGCTGTTACTGATTGAGGGAACTCTGATGGCACAATGGTCTATCACAGGCATTCTGCATCCTCTTGTGCTACTTGCCTTATAACAGTGTAGTGGTACCATTTTTCAATTGGACGAGGCTCGTACCCACGTGGCACGTGTCTCTGTGAGCAGCCTTCGAGATGAACGAGATGAAGAAAGACTCCTGTGCCCAGAAGGATACTCATATATGTCTCCTGACAGCACATGTGTATGACCAGCTAAGACCAGCTACAACAACCGTGGGCCACCTTCAGTTAATGACACCATTCCCAACCGAATCAGTGCAAGCATCCAGGCCAAAGAAGTGCAACGTCATACTGTTAAGTGAGTTCATACTGCCAAGTTCTTTGTACATTTGACTCTACTTTGTGATCAGTGAAATATCACCTCTCAGCATTTAGAGATCCATTTCCTTTCTGGGTGCTCCACTCTTTTTTTTCAGGCCGTGTTAATTGCCCTAGGCAGTAGGACTAACTAGGTTGCTCTGTGGTTTTCCCGGAGTGTGTACTCAAGATTCGTTTGCAAACGAATTTACCATACATGACGCAGAGTTGCAACCAATCTTCAGTCAGACGGAGAACGTTGGTTGCATGTTAAGAATATGCATTGCTACGACATATTATGTGCCCTTAGGTCTAGGCAATGGATGTACCCAGCATACAAATTTACCCAGAACATTCACGGCTCTATCGTCCGCCTGAAAAGGGCATTAGATAATTTAGAGCAATGGATTAGCTGATGTAGCAGCCAAAGAGGCGTGTCTTTTAACTCAAGATTTCCAGTGTACTATCTCCTATATGCTAGAACGTCACTATTTTAATACGATGTCACCCGTCTCTGGAGTATAGCATTGTATGGTAGTGAAACATGGGCTGTGCGAAAACCGTAACAGATGAGAATCGAAGCATTTGTGATGTGGTGCTACAGACGAATGTTGAAAATTAGGTGGACTGATAAGGTAAGGGATGAAGTGGTTCTGCGCTAAATCGAAGAGGAAAAGAATATGTGGAAAACACTGATAAGGAGAAGGGACATGATGGTAGGACGTCTGTTAAGACATAATAAAATGAGTTCCGTGGTACTAGAGGGAGAAGTAGAGGGCAAAAACTGTAGGGGAACACATAGATTGAAGACATACAGCAAATAATTGAGTACGAAGATGCAAGTGCTATACTGAGATGAAGAGGTTATCACAGGAGAGGAATTCGTGGCGGGCCGCATCAGACCAGACAGAAGACTGATGGTCAAAACAAACAAAAAAGTCAAAAACTGAGTACATAAATTCTTAAGGGTCGGTTATTTAAGATGCTTTAGATTATGTTAAATTGTGTCGATACTTTTGTTTTAAATAGTTAAAGGTATTAAAAGACATCCAATTATAAGAACGCCTTTCATACTTATAAGATTGGGTTATGTTTAGAGCTTTTGTGAGTGTTCTGTTGAATCTGAGAGTCGGGCCTACAATAGAATTATGTTTTCTAAGATTTCTGCGATGCATTTCATGGATGTGGCAAACTTTGATAACTTTAATAATAGATTAGAAGGGACTATTGGTAGTAAAGGTCGACATGAATTTGCCTGACTTAAGAAAGTTTGTAATTTGGAATCCTTTAATTATATTAAAAAGATGCATTTTAAATATAGCACATGGGGTTCGGACTGTCTCGCTTTTGCTCACGACGTGAGACATTAGGAGTGTTTCAGTTGATTCCATCGTTACTAGGGTGGAATCTTCGTTCCCCGAAAGGGTCTACTCCATCTTGGTTAATTACCTTCATCAAAGATCCTCCGTTACCGAGTGCATTTTGTGTAACGAGTAGTTTTATTAGCCCGCTATCACGTTGTTATTCACTCTTCAAATTAAGGCGATCGTCTGTGGGAGATCATGTAGATTTATTCGAGACGTTCGTCTTTGTGTTTCCTTTGTGACAGACTGGCGTATCAGTAAGGTGTCCTTGGCCTGCTGTTTATCCGAATTTCTACTAGATTCTCATTTTTTATTATCAGTACTTGGATATTTTCACACCGTTAAGATTAGAGCTCCAGAGCCTGCTATTTTATCAGTAGATTAAACCTGCTCTATTCCGTTATGCGTCTCAACAACGGCTGTCAAATAGGAGCTGAAATGGTTGTTAAGGATTTCATTTGTACAGTTAGTAGACACCTAGATTTTATTTAATCGTTTTCAGAATGCGCTGGCGGGTTTTATTTGTCTGTAGCATAGTGAATTTCTATTGAATACTATTATCTGTCTTCGCTTAGACTAGTGCGCAACATGTACTTTGGAAAGGCGGCATAGAATATTTAGCAGAAAGTCTCAGTATATCAATGCCTAAATCATTGTGGTCGTTTCGTCCAGGCTATGAGGACGAGTCATGCTTAGTTTCCCCGGTCGATAGAGCAGTTGCCCTCGAAAGACCAAGATCCCAAAAATCGAGTCATAGTCCGAAAAAAAATTTAATCCGCGAGAAAGTTTTAACTTAGAGCACCGTCCGCTGCCGAACGGAATTTCATTCTTCATGCATATTGTAAATGAGTCATGTTGCAGTATCTTAGGTAACCACTAACAGCTAGACGATTAGAAGTCCAATGTTGCTAGCTGTGAACAAGTGAAGAGTGATATTTACTCTTCAGTCCCTGATAGGGAGAGGGGAGAGGGTATTGTGGTAGGAAATTCACAAATATGAATATCGTTATCAGCTAACAAAATGTATTCATGAGGGGTGCTGCGGATAAGCCACCCAATGCAGTACACGGAGTCAGCTCCAGATTGCATCACAGACTCATACAGCATGGACTGCATCGTGCTGATAGATGGTGGGTGCAACCACAAGGGCAAGACTCTTAGACAGGGCTGACTGATTCGCTTCATATTTGGTAGGTCGCTTGTGTGGATTCTAAAATGGAAGCCACCGAGAAATTTTCTCTCAACACCCCTCCGTTTTTGAGAAAACCGTATCTTAACTTCATGAGGTCTAATCGACTCAAAATTGACTGCTTCGAGAGCTAACTGAAAACTGAGGGCTTTTGGTCATCTTATATGGGGTCCACAAACGCATACTTTCCTTGAAATCGTGAAAAGAAACTCTTACAATTGTCACCTATGTACCCATAAGGTATAAGGTGTTCAGCGAAAGCGCCGGTCGCCTAGGCATCTGGCTAGGGAGCTAAGAATATGCGCTCAGTTCTCAGACGTATTTAACGGATCTTCTACCTATTCGTATATTTTCCACATCGAAATTAGAAGCAATTGGAGAGTTGATAAATTAAGTAGACCAATACGGAATATAGCAAACTTCTTGAATTAGTACAGAATTGAAAGTCTAAGCCTCGTTGTATGAAAATAATTCCGCATATGACTGCTGCGAAGACAAGCATTCTATGTACGTATCGTTTAAGGCAGATATACGAACCCTTGGCGCGGTTCGTAGTATAGACAAAATAAAGCATTGGTATAAGCAGCAGGATTAAGTCACAGCGTCTGGAAAATTGTCGCCTGAAGTTGCCTGTCCTTATAAGAAACAAATCACTACTTTGGTCCTCGGCATGTGGGAGATGTCAATCTTATAACCGATTCATTAAAAAATGTTTGCGACACTTGTTCCAAACGTGGGATACTGATAAATTCAGCTTAAAAATATCTCCTGGGAACAACTGGAAACCCGTTATTGTATTCCAGGGATGGCAAAACAAATACTGACAAGTATGATAGTATGTTTGCAGATAACGAGGGTCAACCGAGTTGCAAGACAGAAGTAATTCCGCCAAACTACACACTAATGTGGCAGCTGTGAAACGTTTATATTTTTAGCCAAGTTAAGGTCTTTATTTCGAGGCTTCAAAATTGCAGTCTGCTTCTGCAAATACAGGGGGAATTGCACAACCGCACGGATTCAGTAACGATTCACAGCATAGTTCATGATCGATATTCATCACCGATTTTTCAGGAAATGCTATCGTGTGCGTGGCATGCATTAAAATTAATTCTCGAAAAAGAGAGACTTTTAAATATAAACAACGTCTGTTTTCCACCGAATCTTTTGAAGGAATGATGTCATTGCGCGAAGATTGTATCCATTAGAAACTCTTCCTGCTGTTAGTGTATTTGCTTCGAATATTTATATGACAAGTACCGTCCATCTCCTTGTTCGAAGTAAATTGAAGATATCTATCAGAGTGCAAAATGTAAAGCGACCAGGATCAAATTTTCGGTTCTCTACTAGAAGAGCCAACGGTCTTGTCGCAGTAGTAACATCGGTTGCCGTCAGATCACCGAAGTTCAGCGCTGTCGGGCTGGACTAGAAACCGGACGCGTGACTGTCCAGTCTGCCGAGCGCTGCTAGCAAGTGGAGTGCACTCAGCCCTTGGGCGGCCAGTTGAGAAGCTGCTTGATTGGGAAGTAGAGGCTGTGGACACGGAAAATGACAATGGCTGGGAGAGCGGTGTGCTGACCCCATGCCTCCATATTCGCATCCAGTTACCACTGTGGGCTGAAGATAACATGGCGGTCGGTTGGTGCCGTTGGGCATTCAAGGTCTGTTTGGACGGAGCTTAGACTCTTAGTAAAAATCTTTTGAGAGATTTATTTGCCTACCTTGTTGTTATTCGTTATTGACATACTTACCTTATTAACCCTCCTATTGCCGCCAATTTCGAAATGGAAAAAAGTAGAGATGAAAAAAATTTTATTGACAGTATTCTTACCCCTCGGTAAATAACGAAGGTCGATAATACTGAATTATTTCTAATTAGAGTATGATCTATCTTAGAGAGGGAAGTAGTAACAAATGAAGCACGAAAAAAGACAACGAGCATAATACGCTGCCCCTTGGAGAGGTGTCTTATCAATTTCGCCTCCTAGTAACTGCTTGACTTTGCAGTACCATTGTCGGCACTAGGCGAAGATAAGGACAAATAGAGAGTAATGGAGGTGCCACCAGTGATTTTTTTAATAGTTTAGAAGCTAAGGAAATTGAGGTTCCTGGTGGCATACAAATTTTTATTTGTGGGATATCTACAACTGTTTAGCTACATGTATTTTTTAAATAAATCCGCCGCTTTTGTGAAAAACTTCTAGTTATCGAATTCGCTCTACACAACCACGGTGTCCAAGCGGTTCTAGGCGCTACCGTCGAATTCTGCCTCCCGCATGGATGTGTGTGACGTCCTTAGGTTAGTTAGGTTTAAGTAGTTCTAAGTTCTAGGGGACTGATGACCTAAGAAGCTAAGTCCTAGTGCTTAGAGCCATTTGAACCATTTACACAACCATGGTTTCACGGTCTTCGGTCTATTATGAGCTGTATGTTTTAAGTAAAACTGTAGTTGTAACCTATTACTTTAAACAAGTAAAATATATATTAAAATTAAATATAGAAACAAAAAAATTAAATTAAAAGATTGAAAACTAGCCTACCTAGCAGCAGCATGACGTCATATCCATGCCTAAACAACTAGAAGGCAAACATCTACAGTAGCTGGACCCTCATGGTAGCATCACAAATTCTGGCTACAAAGAATCTCTACTTCCAAGGGTGGAGTGGGAAAATGCCACCAGGAATGCATGTAGTGTAGAAAAATGGAGGCGCCACAGGACATTAAGTGGAAGTCACATGCTAGACCAAAGTTCAGCTTAATACCGACCCTTTGATGCAAAAAAACAAAGCGGCTGTAAACCTGATATGGTGAACGACGTGAAAAGCCAGTAACGTTCGCGGTAAACACTTGCCCACCGCTCATACAGCGCCCCTGTGTGACTCGTGTGGCTTGGGCGAGTGGACTGAGGAGCAACCTAGCGAGCCCTGTTTATGGTAAACACCATGAAGGGGACGCTTAACGTGGCATGAAGTGGGACTAAATTACAAGTGCGTAGGAATACCAAAAGTACAGAAGAAATATAGGCAATAACTGGAAGGAATGGCAGTCAAGTAGCAGAGATGTTCGCATTTAACGTACAAATATGGAAATGCGTCATGAGCAATAACAGAAGATGTGCAATAAGGCAACATTACACGGAATGGATAAAAAATAGCACAAGCCAAAGGCTGAAATGCAGAAAAATGCCAAAATCTGCATCCGGTAGCAGAAAAGCCCAACGTTAACTAGTATATGTTATGAGCTGATGAAATTAGAAGGTAAAAATGTAAACCATTAAACATTTAAAAAAATTTAAAAATCAAAACAATTTTTGAAAATAAAATAATTGTAAACTGAAAGCTTATACAGTAATTAAAAAAGAATAGAGGACTGAGATTAATGGGCCTTGGCACAGTTAAAAAACAGAAGCAGGAAGACAGTAAGCAATTTCCCAAACCGTCTACTCGAAGCGTTGTACAAAGATATTCAAGAGAATTTTATGCTTGAGCTCAATTTTCTTGTTAAGAGCAGTGTAGTACTATTCCATCTACTTTTGTAAAACTCGATTTCTTCCAAAATGTTTGACGTCAGGCCCTTGGAATAGATGGGAGAGTAAATAGTTCCTCCTGAATATCACCTGCTATCAGGTTACTTACTGCTAAGTGCAAAGACACTGCTGGTTTCGGCTTATTAATATTTCGATGCTCCTGAAACTTAGTCCTCAATCATCTGCCAGTTCGTCCAACTTAGCGGCAGCCATATTGCACACACTTAATACAGTAAATGCATGTTCTAATATATGGCTTATGTTTCCAGTTTTCATGGTGAACAAGGCTTTGTCCATTATTATGATGAACAAGGGAACAGGAATTATATATAAGTTCCTCAACCACTTTCCTACTTTCTCTTAAATAATGCTATAATGGGGAATCCTAACAAACTCATCTCCTACATCCTGCGCTACGGGTGTACTGTCTAAAAGCCCATTACGCACACTCTCTTTTGCCAATCATTTGCCGATGCCTTCAACAATCCTGGGTAGGAAAGTAAGATAAGAATTTCATAGTAACACATTCTTCGCTTAATTCATCTGGGACTTGTGTAACCCGTAAAGCAAAGATTTAAAGACAGAGACTTCACGTACTCCAGGGTCCAGGGAGGAACTATGTATCAATTTATCCGTAGTAATTCGATGAAAGTTAAACCCAATTTCCTGATTATGTAAAATAAGAACCAAATCAAACTTTGGTGAAAAAATGTTCAAATGTGTGTGAAATCTTATGAGACTTAACTGCTTAGGTCATGGGTCCCTAAGCTTACACACTACTTAACCTAACTTATCCTAAGGACAAACACACACACCCATGCCCGAGGGAGGACTCGAACCTCCGCCGGGACCAGTCACAGAGTCCATGACCGCAGCGCCCAAGAGCGCTCGGCTAATCCCGCGCGACAAAATTTGGTGAAGCACCAGCTCCTGCGAACACCATAGCAAATATAACGGTAACCACTTGGTTACTAAGGGCCTTATCCATATCTAAAACCTCGTCTCATACACATAATAAATGGCTATTACGTCATCAGTATACCTCCTATATAGTACCATCTTATCTTTGTATTGGGGGTGACAGTCAAAAAATTTCTCCTCCAAATGCGACTTGTAAACGTTAGATAGTGTAGAATCGAGAGAACATTACCAACTGTGCATTTTGCTGCCATTCTTTCTCCCCAAACTAGAAACTACTATATTTCGACAGCAGTGCTAGCAGCTTCATAAACTCTTTATACACTCTTCCTCCAAGTTGCTAAAAGTACCTAAATTATTGTCAAACAAATCCAAAACCACCTCTGTATGGATGTTACTGCACATGCTCTCAACACGGAAGGAAGCCAATGTAGCTCGCGGAACCATAGTTGCTTACAAAAGTCTTACAGTTTGCTTTCGATTCTTAACCATTTAATGCTGAGGGTAATACCAATGCTGTTGAGGACGCTGTTAAGGTATCTTGCCAGTTCGTGGCCTGGGCTTCCTGTAGGATTAATAATTGAACTAAGAGAGACGCATTCCTTATGGATCTTCAATGTCCCTCTAGGCGCAGCGGTTCTTGTTTTCATCGGTAACACTCAACGGTTCACGCACTGGTCCAGAACTAAATTAATAGCTTCAAACTCGGTTTTGACCTGTGCCAAAAATTTTGGGTTGGCTCAATTAATCACAATAAAATTCTTAGCCTTTTGCTCTCATTCAACTTCAGATAGAACAACAGTTGCTTTCCCTTTACCTTCACGTAATGTAAATGCTCCATTAACTACCGGTTATTATTATTACTCTTAAGGATATTACGATAATTGCCCAAGTTTTTCTTCCATTGCTATTATGACGGTTCACCCATATACAGCAGATGTTTGCCTACTAGTTGCTTAGTCATGGACATGGCCTCCTACTCCTGCTAGACGGCAACGTGATGATTGAGCTGATACTCCTGAACCGTGGTAGTGTAGGATATCGACTTCTGTCATGTAACACTTTGTGCAATAGAAGCATTTTACAAATATGTCAAATTTATTTACCATGAACATGTTGCAGAACAGTTTTGGATGTCACACAAATAAAAATTTATTCCACTTGTTGCCTAGCAACAATGTTGGGACCGGTTTTATGTATCTGAATCTTCCTCGTAAATTAGTCAAACGTAATGCTACTACAAAATATAACAACAAATAATTGGAATTAAAGGCATCCCCAAGTATGTAATCGCTGTATTTAGATATTCCAAGAGACAACAACAAACGTAGGACACGCGTTTTAAGTTTAGGTCTTTGCATAGCAGCATTATAAGAGACTAATATTTATGATAGGATCGTGTCACATATTATTATTATTATTATTATTATCGTTAATTCCCCATTAAGGAGAGCGTTAAAACATAATCAGTATTCACAATGACCATATGGTACATAAATTGGTACATTTCAAATTCATGGCACTTTTTTCTGTCTCTTTCTTTTCTCTTCCCAAAAACCTCTCATACATTCACTGTGTTTCTTCTTCCTATCTTCTGTCCACTTCTTTCCTGATTTCTTCTCTTTTGGTGTTTCTTCGAATTTCTGTTTGTTGATTTTTTCTCTGTATTTTCCTCTGTTTGATATTTCTTCTGTGGAGATGTTTAGATTTTTGAGGTCTTCCATGGTTTCCTTTACCCAGTTAGTTTTCACCTTATTCGTCACCACTATGTTAAAAATCTTCTTGGTCAGCCTATTTTCATTCATCCTATGAATGTGCCCATAGAATTTTGCCCTTCTTTTTCTGATATTGTCTGTAATTGTCTCTGCCTGTTTGTACAATTCCTTTGTTGGTCTCTTTATCCAGATCCCCTGTCTCTGAACTGGCCCATAGATCTTCCTCAGAATTCTCCTCTCTTGATATTCCATTTCCTTGATTTTAGTTCTTCCTCTGTTTACTGTTGTTTCTGAGGCATACAAGGCCTCAGGTAAGACTACTGTTTTGTAATGCCTTAATTTGGCATTGACGGAAATATTTCTTTTATTGTAATGGTTCCATATAAGTCTGTATGCTTTTTGTAGTTTTGTAACCCTTTCTTCATTGGCTGTTGAATTCAGTCCTGTTTTCTGTACAATCTCTCCCATGTATTTGAAACTTTCTACTTGTGTTCTTTCCGTACTTTGTTATCAATGGGCTTCTGTCTGTAGATTTTGTGTCCACGTACTGGTTTTTTTCATACGATATTTGTAGTCCTGTTCTGGCTGCGATTTCATGCAATATCTCTAGTGCTTCTCTGGCTTCTTTTCTGTCATTTGTAATGATGGCTATATCGTCGGCAAAGGCCAGATATTTTATGTTGACGGTTCTATTTTTCTTTCTCCCCATCTTTACCCCATTGACTCCTTTCTCCCATGTCCTGATTATTTTCTCTAAAACAGCGTTAAATAAAATGGGTGACTGGCCATCTTCCTGTCTCACTCCTGTCTTGATTTCGAAAGATTCTGAGATTTCGCCCATGAACTTCACTTTTGACTTTATATTTGTTAATGTTTCCTGAATTAGTTTTCTGGTCTTATTGTCTACCTTTATTTCTTTTAGTGTATTAAAAAGTGTTTCTCTTATTATACTTTTGATGAGTTTCCTTTACTTTACGTCTATGGTCACAATCATTACGGTTTTCGGTCTATAATGACCATCATCAGATCTGCAGCAAAAATGGGAAAAATAAAAATACACTCGCAAATTGTATGCAGCTTAAGAACAATTTATAGAGCATATTGAAAAGAAGTACTGACAAAATTTACTTTTGTGCGTTTTAAATATGAAGAGGCATACCTGTTTCATAAAAATAAAGTCCTAATGTACTGCAGCCATAGTGGCATTGTTAAATGTTAAATGCGGAATCAGCGCCAGCATCATCAAATGCATATAAATCACATCAGATGCACGAGTCATGTTGTCAGTAAAACTACAGTTTAAAACAAGCTGCCGTACAGTAGCCACAAGATGTTTGTGTAGTAAGTTGACCAGATGTCGCTAATGTCGGCATACACTAGTTTTCAGTAATTAGTTTTTTCATTTGTGGCTCCTTTAGCGACTTGTTTATGTTGTTTAATATTACCCGGTGCAGTATCAATGGTGTTTAATATTTATGTCATTGTCTAGAATATTGGCACTAAAGCGTATGTCAACCACTGTATTTTTAACTCTTCATCTTTTTAACAATATTACTTTTGTCGTGTGCTTCTTTTTATTGATTTTTATTACTGTTACACCTTTTATACTTTATAAGCTTACTACAGAATTTAACTATTGTATCCCCCTTTTATTTTCGCTGTTTCAATTAATTATTGAAAACTAGTGTATGCTGACATTAGCGACATCTGGTCAACTTACTACACAAACATCTTGTGGCTACTGTACGGCAGCTTGTTTTATACAGTAGTTTTACTGGCAATATGACTCGTACATCTGATGTGATTTATATGTATTTGACGATGCTGATGCTGATTCAGCATTTAACATTTGACGATGCCACTATGGCTGCAGTACATTAGAACTTTGTTTTTATGAAACAGGTATACCTCTTCATATTTAAAGCGCACAAATGTAAATTTTATCAGTACTTCCTTTCAATATGCTCTATGTACTGTTCTTAAGCTGCATATAGTTTGCGAGTGTATTTATATTTTTCCCATTTTTGCTGCAGATCTGATGATGGTCTTTAAAGGCTGAAACCGGTAATCTGTTAAACAAAAAAGATTGTGACCATAGACCTAAATTAAAGGAAACTTATTACATATACGGGTCACTGTGTTTTTTTGCGACGATGTCGCAGCTTGTGATACTTTTGATGACTCAATTAAAAGTATATACTGGCAGTAGGCAGGAATGCATGACTCAAGGTCTAGCAGCAGGTTTAGCTATCACAGTATGAAGCACTGTGAGTCTCCTCATAAATCTGCACTTAGTTTCTCCCATAGGTTTTAAAACCGTACTGTTATACAGGTTACTGCCCAGGAGATACGAGTCTTAAATAAAGCTGTCTATTTTAATAGTAATGACGTATTCAAAAAAAAAACATAGTCTCTTATTTATCATACCACGGTGGCTTAGATCTCTCCAAAGTTCTACCGGTTCAGAAAAACGAGATTTCTATATCACTTAACAACGTTCCCTGACTGTAACAGGGAAAGCAAAAGATTGAGTAATTATCAATAGCATTATAAAGAGTAATAACGAAAATTTTGTGGATTACGCCTCTAGGTCTCATTTCTCCAGTTGACTTGAAGTACTTCGTCTATGAACTGGAGCCCTTTTCGGTGAAGTCCGACCTCGAAATAGTTGTTCTTTCTGGAAAACCGCCAATTCACACTACAGACCGACAATCATACCTTAAACTGGGTCACGCCCGTACCAGAAAAAGGGGGAGAATTGCACTGTGGGCCATAGACATCTCGCCATTACTTTTATCTATGAAACACATCAAGGGTTAGGGCAATCAAATTGCTCACGCGGGTAGTCACATATGTGACGATGGCGATAATGAATACCGATGATATTACAGGTTAGTGTGGAAGTGCGAAGAGTGCACGTATGGGGGAAAACCTCTGTTGTTCTATCTAAAGCTGAACATGAGCAAAAAGTTAAGAATTTCATAGTGGGTAATAATACTACACAAGCAAGTTTTGATCAGATCAATAAACGTTAAGCAGAAGTTAAAATTACATTTGAAGCTATTAATGTAGTACTGGATATGTACCTAAACAGCAGAGAGTAGACGATGAACCCAAGAACACCTATGCTTGGAGGGACGCTGAAGATCCATTAGCAATGTGCCCCTCTTAGGACAGTTATTAATTCTATAGGAAGTCAGGACCGTAAACTGGCAAGATGCCTCAACGGCGTCCTCAACCAACATTACTATTACTCTCAGCAGTATACGGTTAAGAATCGAAAGGAACCTGTGCAACTCTTTTAAGCAGTTATGGTTCCTCAGAGAGCTACATTAGCTTCCTTCCTTGTTGAGATTATGGATACTAATATCCACACAAAAGAGATTTTTGATTTGTTCGAAAATAATTTAGGTACTTTTACGAATTTGGTGGAAAAGTGTATTAATGAGTTTATGAAGCTGCTGACTCTGCTGCTGGAGTGTAAATGCATTATGTTCACTCGGTTACCCATTACATTGTCTACCGTTTGCGTATCACACCTAGAGCAGAAATTCCTTGATAAACACCCCCAACTCAGTACATCGATGGCGTAATTGTCAGTTGTAATGTGTATGGGACAAGCTTTTAGATATGCAGAAGAACCTTAGTAATCAAGGGTGTACCATCATATTTTTACTATGGAGATCCCAGGAGATCGTGCTTTACCAAATTCTGATTTGTTCTCACTTGACACAGTGAGGAAAACCAACCACCATGGATACATTGACATATAGCTCCTCCATCCACCCTGAAGTCCATGCAGTCTCAGTCTTTAAATCTTTCCATCATGGGTTACACTCAGGCCCACTTAATTAAGGATGCTTTAATGGAGAGTGGGTCACAATGATATTCTTAGCTTACTCTAACAGGTGTCCTACCAAGACTGTGGACGACATCGACAATCTGTTGGCAAAAAAGAATGTAAATAATGAGCTTTTAGGCAGCATACTCGTTATACAGGACCCAGGAGTAAAGTTTGTTAGGATTCCATATTACGGTATTATGTCAGAGAAAGTGAGAAATGGCTGAGGGACTTAAATATTATTTCTCCTATCCTTATTCCTCATATAATGGGCAACGTCGTATTCGCCATGAAAACAGGGAGCATAAACTGTATAGTAGACCATAGACTTGAAGTATTAATTGTCCGCTACGTTGGAGAAACTGCTAAATTTTTTGAAGGATAACTTAATCGCAGACAGCTGTCTACAGTCTATGGCAAATATGATGTCTTTCACAAAATTGTACATGAATGTGAACCCCGACCATGAGGAGTTAAACTGGCTGAAGTTTTCTGGCTAAGTTTAAGGACCATTCGAAGGTTAGATAGTACAAATCAACATTGCCTGTGCGATTAGCATTAAACAATTACAAACTGAGTGACATTAAGGATGGTCTTTCTACATCTTACGTCCAGCGCAAGTGCTTCATTTTAAAGACTGTGAAACAGATTGAGTGTTTGAAATGTAGACCGAACAATACAGCCATTTATGCTCACAAGCATAAAACTTTCTTGAATGTTACTGTACATTCCTTCCACTACTTTGTTTAGAATATAGCTAATTGTCTTCACTGCTATTTCTTAAACTTGCCAAGGCCAGGTAATCAGAGTCCTGTATTCTTTTTTATTGCACCAATATTAGATGATTGCTTATTGTAAGAAAATCTCTTCCAAATTATTCACATTAAATTCACAGTATGTGTCATATGCACGTTACTTAATTGCACTTCTTCTGTTATTAATCATGCTGCTGTTTGCTTTTTGAATGTTAAAGGCGAACATCTCTGCTACTTGAGTGCCGTTACTTCCTGTTATTATGTGTATTTCTCCGGTATTCGTACGTACTTGTACTTCAGTCCCTCTTCATGCTGTGTTATGCGGTTTTTACCACGAACAGGGCTCACAGCGTTACTGCTACAGTCCTCTTGCCGTAGCCACACGCGTCACATAGGGGTGCTGTTTGAGCGGCAGGTAAGTGTTGACCACGAATATTAACATCTTCGCTCGTCGTTCGCCGTATTAGATTCACAGCTGCTTTGCTTTTTTGCATCGCAGGGTCGGTATTAAGCTGAACATTGTCTAACGTTTGACTTCCACCTAATTTCCTAAGGTGTCTTTATTTTTGTAGACTGGATTCATACCTGGTGGCTATTTTGGGACAAGAGGCATATTCCCACGCAACTCTTGGAAGTTGTGGTTCTTTGTAGTCAACATTTTTATTGGTGCTATGAGGGTCCAGCTACGGTAGATGTTTGCCTTCTAGTTCTTTGGGCATGAACATGACGTTCTAACACTGCTAGGTAGGCTTGTTTTAAATCATTCACCGAACTAGGAGGCGCAGTGGCTAGCACACTGGACTCGCATTCGGGAGGACGACGGTTCAATCCTGCTTCCAGCCATGCTGATTTAGGTTTTCCGTGATTCCCCTAAATAGCTCCAGGCAAATGCCGGGATGGTTCCTTTGAAAGGGCACGGCCAACTTCCGTCCCCGTCCTTCCCTAATCCGATGAGACCAATGACCTCGCTGGCTGGTCTCCTCCTCCAAACAACCTAACCCCCTTAAATCATCCTATCTGATTTCTTTTCGTTTCCATATTTTAATTTTCTACTCTTATAAAGGAGTAGGTTACAGTTATCGTTTGACTTTAGATTAAATACATACATGATAGTGCTGGAAAAGTCCCGGGAAACGTGCTAGTTTAAAGCGACTTTTGTTGTGTAAGGCGTCAGTCAGTACGCGTTTTACAAACCTGAGACTTTGTTTATCATGACCGCATCCAAGTACAGTACCTCGCTTGCTTCTTGGAACATGGAACTCTATCGTTATCAATGCCACAATGGGTCGGAAGTGATTGTGGATCTTCTGGCTTCATCACCAAGCCTCTTCATGTGTGCACGTGACGCGATGGTTCATAAGAGAAGCACTGTAGGGGGCAAAAACTGAGGTGGATACCAATCGAAAATGCGTATTAGCTACTAAAGGTATTTTTATATAAAAAAGAATCTGTTCACCATGTTTCTATTACGTACGTTGCACTGTCGAAAGATGTTTTCCAGATGTAGCAGACACATTTTCTATAAATAACTGTATGGCCAGTAGAGCGTAATGAAAGATTTCACTGACAGAATTCGTACTCTCTCGACAACTAATGTTGGTCGTGAATATCTACTATACAATGACCTTAACAACTGTGCACTAAAAGTATCTCTAGTTAGAATATTAGTTAGCTTAGATACAGAAATAATAACAACGATAGGGAGTGAAAAAATAGAAAAAATAAGAAACCAAACTTCATGTACGAGACTATCATCTCAAGTAACAACTTTTTTCTCAGGGAAACTTCGAACTCAAACGCTCTGCCTCTTGGTATTCGCAGTTTTGGAACTCGCTGGTCACTGGCCCAGAATTTGTCACCAGTCGCAGTCACAGTGGAGAACTCATTTCTTCGTGTGGTACCTCAGCCCTTTTTTGCATTACAAAGACGAGAGATGGCGTTGGAGCGGCGAACAGAGCCGAGCTTTGAACAAAAGCGTCTGCAGCGGAGCGCTACGTTTCTACTTCTTTTGCGCCACTCTCTAGTATCTGTGCACGAATCCAGAGAGCCCGGCGCCTTTTTTCTGAAGTGGTTAAAAGTGCGCGTCCCTCTGTCTCACTGGGGGTGTGTGCCCCTGTCGGGTGACTTCGTTCGCTCCTGTGTTTGCTTAACCAGAACGGAGCTTTTCGCCACATATATTCTGTAGACAGCTAATTTTCTTTTATATTACGAGTACTGAACGTATCTGCTGCTATCCAAATTTATAACAAAGTAATTTCGGAGCAATTAGAAGCACACGTGTGTCTAATTGTTGTATAGTCGCCACTCATGTTTTCTCCTTTCTCTTTGTTGGTATGTAATTAAGATCCTTGCAAAGTGCCCTTTGAACAACCTCTGCAATATTCGCTGACAGTTTGATCTACGTCATCAACAATAGACATATACAGATATGACAACCATGGGCCATTAAGCAACTTAAAATTAACGTCAAAGCTTCACCTGTGTGTCAAATCCTATAGCATGTCGTCAGTTTAATATTTTTGGTAACGTGTATCAGCTGCATAGCTGAGCAAACTTTCCAGCATTCACTTAAATGAATACATAATGTTAATAAAGTCTCACGCAACATCTTCCAGAAAAAAATATGAACGGCTTCGTGAATTACTCAAGTGATTTAAGAGTCAAGGAAATTACGAGTTCTATGATTCGCTTATGAGCTGTGCCATAACTACTTTGAACACATCCACATGCATAGCTGGTGTCTAAATGTATCAGAGTGATAAATATTTACAGTCGGAGTTACGTATGAATCGAACATTATTAAGTAACCAAAGTAAATATTCATTGGCTTTCTACTATGTAGACGGCAATGTTCTAATTAAAGACCTCTGAAATGGAAGAGGTCGTCCGAGACAAACTCTTGTTTTGAAATTTAACTTTGATGTCTTCCAATACCCACGGTATAGCGGTAGCCACTTTGATTGATAATCAAAACGTCCTCGGTCCCGGGCTCGAATTCTGCCGCCATGTAACTTTTGATTAATAATCAGCATTGGTGGCCGAACACTTCCAGCCCTAATTCTGCCAAAGGCTGTAACACCCGAATTATGGAACCCATAATCCACACCCTTTTGTTGCAAAAAGAAATAGAAAAGTCAGTCATTCTGACAGTGATGATTGCTACTGACAACATAATTTACACTCTTGACAGATTGATTAACAAGAATGTTATGCAAATACTAATGCTTATCATAAAGAAACGACTCAATGAAAGAATACCAAATGATATGAAACAGAAACTTTAAAGAAAAAATTCAAGAAATTATTTACGAAGGTTAAAGTACAGACCATTCATTGACCAAAGATAACATTTATCCTAGAAGAGAGTTGTAGCCGCATCGAGCTGTAAGTTCGCTGTGACTACAATGTAACTCGGCAATGGAGACGTTAACCTCACTTCTCCTTTGTACTCTTGCAATAGTAGTACGCATGTTAAGCGCTACTATATTGTTTTAAAACTGACCTGAAGTTCAAAATTCTTACGGTTGGAAGTATTAGTCAGAAATCGGACTGAAGTAAAATCATCTTTACCGTTTAGATAGATAACAGGATAGTTGATATATATGACAGAAAAATAACTCGTTTGATTGCTGGGACTTCGTGATACTTAATAGTCACGAACATCAAAGGACACATAAACTCAATTACTAGACTTTAGTAGACAAAAGATGAACGCAATCACGAAGAACTTACAATTGCGCCGTGTTGTCAGAAGCTATCGTCAAAGTCTGAATTGCTGATGCTAACAGACGCAATTCCCTGAATGAAAAATCATTGTGTGTGCTCAGTGAAGGGACAAATAATTACAAATAACAATAAAGTTTAATTCAACTTTCATTCTTCGTTTCGAATACATCATTTAATGGACTTTAAAGTGTATTTGTGGAATTAACTGATTCTTCGTATAACATAAAAGTGAAAAGTTATTTAGTGACAATTTAACCGTAAACTGCAATAATTTTACACCGAAATACTACGCATTCTGAACATTGCTCAAGGGGATACATCATGTAGTTGTTGAATACTCGACTTAGCGACGCCTTGACGACGGAATAATAATTAACAGCTGAATATCCTCGCAAAAATTGTGATGTGAGATAGACTTTGGTCACTGAAAAGTCTGTCACGAACACCCATAGGACTTTTGGTTATCATTTCAGATCAAGGGACTCATCGCGTTATCGAGTGGTGCAGTCGCTATATTTATAAGTGGAGAAGATCGATAGACATCGAACACCATTGCATTAATTACAAGCAAGGGCGGCGCACACACTACGGCGTGCTGCTCCATCCAGACATTGATATCAGCTTTGAGAGACAGTATCTGAAAAATAACCAAATTGCGCGAGGAGTTTGTTTTTATAATAGTTACAGATCGGCGTTGTCTTGATCGACGGACGCCGTTCCACATCATCTCGACTGGGACAACCATCACCATCGAGCCTAGACAAAGCGGGACGTCACAAGGCCTTGTCAAAAAGGGCGCAGGGGCAGACAGAGGTTCAGCGCGCTCTCTTGTCCTTGGTGTGGGAGACTGCCGCTAAAGGCGAAATAATCAGCAATGGTCAACGGCATGAGGATGCAGAATGCAATGGAAATGCATTAAAGACACACGACGTGCAGACACATATGGACTGTAAGTGAGAGATGTGTCTTCATGATCTCTCCACTGGCAAAAGATTGCGGAGTAGTCCCCGGTTCGGATCTCCGTGAGGGAAGTGCCAAGGGGGAGGTGACCATGCGAGAAAGATTGAATAACCAACGAAAGGATAACATTCTACAAGTCGGGGAGTGGAGTGTCAGAATCTTGAACGATGTAGGGAAGATATAAAATCTGAAAAGAGAAATGCTAAGGCTGGATCTAGATGTTGTAAGGGATTAAAGAAGTGAAATGGAAGGAAGACAAGGATTTCTGGTCAGATGAGTATGGGGTAATAACAACAGCAGCAGAAAATGGTATAACGGGAGTAAGATTAGTTTTGAATGGGAAGGTAGGGCGGAAGTAAGGTATTGCGGACAGTTCAGTGATACTATTGTTATCATCAACCAATAGTTCTGGTACAAATTCCAACATCGCAAAGTGAAGATGAATATACAGAATGTGTATGAAGATATTGAAAGTTTAGTGTATGAGGATATTGGAAGCGTAATTTAGTACATAAAGGTAGATGAAAATATAATAGTGATTGGGGACGGTAATGTGGTTGTAGGGAAAGGAGCAGAAGATAGGATTGCAGAGCATGAGAGAATAGAAAAACTAATTGACTTCTGCAATAAATCGATGAAAAAGGGAAGTACAAAAAAGTTCATAGAAATTCAGGAATACCGACACACAAGGCACAACAGAATGAAATAAATTGGAGATCAAAATATCTGTATGAAACATGTGAACAAATTGAAAAAGAAATGGTTGTCAGAATGAGTGATACAGCATATAGAAAAGTTAAAACAACATTCGGGATAATTATAAGCAGGTTGCAATTAGGAGCTCAGATATCTGTTGTGTAAGAGCTTAGCGACTCCACGTTTCTTGAGTTGGGGACGGGTAAGCACCGCCAGTTCTGTCATCGTAAGCTCTGGGCAGGCTTCGGCTGCCACTGTGCAGTGCGGCGGTGGAACATTGCGGTGGATATCAGACTCCTGGGTTGACGACCCGGATCGTGACGACGGTGTATAAAAAACACTCAGTCTCAAATAGTGCTGAGCGCTCTTGAGGTACATGGCTGATGGGGTGCAACCGTCCATAGTGAGCAACTTCCGGGAAACTTGCCGTGCCTCAGATATATCAGATTTACTCAGGCAAGCGGGGTTCTGTCCTGGCGGACTGTTTCTCTAACTGCTCGTGGGATCACTCTGACGTCCACCACTCCCCATTTACTTATTCCTGAGGGTTCAGATGGTCCGTTGCGCAGTACTGACACACATCCTACAGCGTGAGCACGGAATGATAGCCCTTCTGAGCAATCTCCCTCTAAATATCAAGCATTGTATCGTAACAGAGCGCACACAACGTTTCAAAATGTGTTTCTTGTGGTAAGAAGGAAAGATGGTACATTTGAGAAGATATCACCCTTCTACATCCGAAAAGGCATTGATGGCTCGGCTTGAACTCTCGCATCTGTTAAACGGTTATGTAATGGCACAGAGCTGGTCGAAACAGCGGCATCAAAACAAGTTAACAATATTTTGAAGTCTAAATTTTTGGGTGAGTATCCTGTTTCGGTTGAACAGCACCTTACCCTTAACTACAGTCAAGGAGTGGTAACGTGCAGCGACATCATGCATGTGGAGAGTTCACAGTTACATGAGGAATGGGCTGATGTGACGGCAAACTTGTAAAGCATCATGTGTACGGAAAACTGGAAGAACGAAACTCATTTACAATGACTTTTCAATTGCCGGTTTTGCCAGATTATATTGAAGCTCGATTCTTAGACAAAGTCGGACGATACATCCTCAACCATACGAGTTGTTTCTAATGCCAGAAATTCGGGCACACCATCTCGTATGTAATAGACGAGCTGTGTGTGATTAGAGTGGGATTGTCGCCACCCTCTTCGTGGGGTCAATAGTTCAGGTCGTCATCCAGCATGAAGTAGAGAGTGTGTGTTGTTCATGGAAGGAAAGATAATCCAGGAGGGTGACTAAGCGTATATCTTATGCTGAAGTGAAGAAGCTGTAAAATCCCTTCAACCTGCAACCTTTTCCACTTCATTTGCTGCAGTACTCAGGAAAAAACATCGTCTCCAGATGAGCGCGTATTAATGATTCATCATAACCAGACATACGCAAACATTGCAGTCCCCACATCTTGCGAGACCTCACTTACTGAAAACTTGCGAGCTAGCCTACGGTGGCGGCAGTTCTGAGTCTGTCAAATGACTAAAAAAAAAAGTCGTAAACGCCATATCCAAGAGGTGCCACGTTTATCAGGAGCACAAACAAATCTGAAATTCGTTAAATAGTACCCCTGTGTGGATCACCTAATGAGTTGACAAACCTGACATAAAATTAATTTAATGGCTTCAAACCCACAACAAAATAAATGACATCATAGGGAATGAAACTGAGTGCCGTTGAAAAATTAATAACAAGGACCCACGGTATCACAAAATGATTTACTAACTAATATCAAGGTCAAGGGAGAACAAACCTATAAACAAAACCTCACCTCTATACCTGTGAGTGGAAGAATGCCAATCTGGGCCAGCACACTCTGCTGTATCGTTCCACTGATAGGTCTCTCATGTGAATATATAATTAAGCAAGCAATGGACACTGGAAGTGACTACTGCTAGTACAAGGCAACTATAAAAAAAGATGGCCATGAAAATGATTGATAGGCTTCTGAATTTGATAACGCTGCGCACCATTACCGAGATAGCTGGTGAAAGATAAGATGCTGTTGTCTGCGTTCCGACACTGCCAAATCTGTTAGTATCGGTGACGCATCATACTGTGGGAGATCACCCCAGGTCCGCCGGTGACTGTCTCATGTCCGTGAAAATATAAAGTTTCGCCCTTGTGTCTGGATGTGTTTAGAACTAACTGCTCTCTCCATAGAAACGGGAGAGCACTACCGACTGTGCTCCGCGATGGTCGAGATGCAAGTCCTACCCTCTACCAATGCTCAAAACCTTGCGAAAAACAGGCTTTCACCCAGATTTTATAGAATAAACCTATCATGGCCCAGCAATGGTTACCATGCCAGTCATGTTTTCTACCAAGGAGACCCGATCTTCCTCAACCAATAACTGCAGTGCAGTACACATTCTGTTCCCCGAAAAAACAGCACACACTACAGCCAAATTCCAGCGAGTTTCAGAAGATGAGGGAAGCTTCCTTGTGAAAACAAGTTCCGTCTTCTCCATGAAACGATTTAGTGGTCTTCGTTTTCGTGAGGCGAGGCAGCATTTAAGAAACCTGACATCAAGAGAAATTCATCTTCCCGTCTCACAAGGTACTTTGTTCTTGTACTAAACGTACTAGTCAGGCACCAGCACGACGCCGCTTTACCTGGATCCACACACTGTATAAGGAGACCAGACTCATACAGCACGTCCACTCACTAATAAAGTGACGATGCCCGGCGCCACTAGTTTCTAAAGAAGTGTCATTTATCATTCAGTCACGGTGTTCCCACCCTCTTCCTTCGGCCACTAGTGGAACAAGGCCGATCGCCAGAATGATGGCACATAAACCACTGCCCTTTAGGGCCCACGACCAGTTTCGGTGACTACAAAGGAAGGCTAGCAATGAGAAGGTTCCGTGAACTCAATTGCACTCAATTGCTGCTTGGGGAAAGTTCTAAAGCTGCCCCTAATGCAATGCTCACATCCAGTGAAATTTTTCTCTATAGACGACTTTAATTCGACTGTCTCTACTCAAGTCATGCAAGTACTGTGAGACCAATCAGTGATTTACCGTAACCCTAATAGTCCATCAGATTAATGTAAACCAGAAAAATTTTGCTACACCAAAGGCGAATGAAACTGTGTGATAATCACCGAAGCAAAGTGAAAGGGAAAGTGCCTGACGGATATTACCACGACAGTGGCCTGCTCGAAACACACCAATATCTTTCATTACCCCCCCACCCACAATATATGATTTTTCGCCGTTTGTGGCTCACTTAAGGCAAGGGGTAGTGTGACACAACACATGGAAAATGTCTTAATTGAAACATCATAACAGCCACTAGTCGTGGTGAAGGAAGAAAGGCCAGAGATCATAGAGGCGAATATTGCCAACTTAACAGCCAATTTTACATACATATCTTAAGTGACGCTCATACATTCTCAGGGATACCCACGTGCACACACCCACATCCTCTCCTCCCGTTTCAAGAAAGTTGAGCAAGGTGTTGCCATTGTCAGTTCCATGGACCACACCTTCTGTCAAACATCCAGACTTAATTTTTTAACAATGCACAGTTTAACTGTGGCCAGCACAATCAAACACATTCCCCAGAAGACAGAAAGGGGAAATTCTTATAAAAGATAGTCCTTCCTATGTGAAAAAATGGTTCAAATGGCTCTGAGCGCTATGGGACTTAACATCTATGGTCATCAGTCCCCTAGAACTTAGAACTACTTAAACCTAACTAACCTAAGGACAGCACACAACACCCAGCCATCACGAAGCAGAGAAAATCCCTGACCCCGCCGGGAATCGAACCCGGGAACCCGGGTGTGGGAAGTGAGAACGCCACCGCACGACCACGAGATGCGGGCTTTCCTATGTGAAAAGTGACCACATACATTCAGTATCCCTGAGCAAAGAAAAGAGACAGCCATAGTGACGTGCCCTAATGTCCTTTCGCACATATTCATTCATGAAACATGACTATTACGCCACTTGCATTCACCTTTCATTAATATATGGAGGACACACGTGTAGCTCAATTTACAATCTGTATATGAAAAATATGTTGTATTACAAGAGTAACAGTAAGTGAAAAACTGGTGAGGATACATACGAAGATAAATTATCCAGGGTACACAAAAAAAACAAAAAAAAAAAAAACCAAGCGAAATCTGATAGTAACGTTACATGGAAACACAACTAGGAATGTTTATAGCAGGGACTGACCGACAGCGGCCAGGTGTTGTTTAGTGGTTACCAAAACAAAAATGAGACCTACTTAAACCTATTTCAAGGAAGCAAACAGACAATTGTAGTTTCTAATGTTCATCAGTGAAATATATGATGACAAGAAACTAGGAGTCACTGAACATTTGTGCATACAACAACGAAAAAAATTTTTTTCTTTCGTTTAAGAAATAAATTGTGGATGTAGCTTCCTTTGGCTCGACCTATCTCATGTAGGTGTCGACAGAATTGCTTTACACAAGACACTAAATAACACAGGCTCACAGCACAGTAGTCTTGGTGCGAGTTGCAGGTGGTCTTACAGACTAGGTCAACTCGTGGGTCGGTGGGTGTGGGCATTGGTGGCCATGACGCTAGACACTAGACACACATCACGCCCTGGTGATGCCACTGGCCGCTGCAGGGTGCGGGCAGTCACACAGACCACGCCCAGATGATGACCAACTGCACACATGACAGCCACCGTTTATCGCAGTGTGTTACACCTGACTTCTCCCTTTGGCTGGTGCTCCAATGGGAAGACCAGATGGCACGTCCTATAGAGCGGCAAGGTTCTGGTGCCTGGAACAGACAGCGGGTGGTCATGCGGACCTCACCCCCGTCTGGCAGCATGTACAAGGTGCTCCAGGACGTCCCATGGCCGATGGAAACGCCCCTCTGTGGGCTTTGTTCACGAGTAGCCGTGTTGACAGTGGCGTGCCCCAAGTTGCCCTCCTCCCAGCTCACGCAGCTTGTCTGGCCGGACCACCGGCTGGCGGCGGTTTGTCCCACAGAGAGTGAAGGAGTGCGCCCGCAGGCAGCGGTTAGTGCTCAGGGATCCCCAAGGTCACTTCTCCTGTCAGCGAAAGCGAGCGTGGTGCGTGGCAGCCATTGCCACTTCTCCCGGCAGGGGTAGCGCTGCTCGTCTGCATGTCTCGGAGTTGTCCACTGTGCAGGCTGCTTGGCGGGTCTCACCATCCGCTTCTCTTCAATGGGCTTAGCCTCATTCCATAGCGGCCAGTTTACCATCTGACCTCATCGTACCTCCATGAACAGTGCCTGTACAGACCTCGCCGAAATCCATTTGGTACATTATCCACACTTTTTACAAAATCTTCTACATAGTTACAGCAGCGCATTGGTTTATAGCTCACAAAAATCTTAAATATTTACAACCTAGATGAAACTAAAAATACAAAATACATTAAAATATTTATCACGGATTACTACCTTATATATGGATAAAACAAATTACAAAAATGTGGCAATTAGCAATAGGCATGAAAAATTACTCTAACAGTAGACAGGAGTACCCCTTACTGATTACCTTATATGGAACTTCACATGTCTTAGACTGTAATTGTACTTTAAAACTACCCTCCAAAAACTTTTATTTCCTAAACATTCAGGCACTCACAGTGGTAAACACGTACAGAGGCCAAATGTAACATGCAAAACTATATGATTAAGCCCAACATTCATCAGTAAGTCTAAAAACGCAGTCCTCCTATGTGGTGGCGGCGTCTGCGAGATCTGTGGACATTTTAAAGACAAGCACAGGGGTCCACAGTAACAAAACAAAAGGGCAACACAAAAAAGACAGTGAATACCGGCAGTACAACCAGCATGAAGAGGAATAAAATTTTGATACTGAAGTGTCCATCTGGCCCGACTTGTGACAACCTAGTCGCGAAATGCGGTCTCCCGAGTCTCGCCGAGATACTGACGTTCTGACGACAGTTCCCCAATTCTCCAGGTTCCTATGTTTCTGATTACGTATTCCTGTAACCTCGAGGTCGAAAAGCGTAGCAGAATCCGAAACTCCACAAGGAAAGACAGACAAACTTTCAGAGGTGTGCGGTTATACCAAGAGCGAAGAAACACAAGCAATAAAACAGAACTATCGCTGCAATGAGACGTAGGTGATGCGCATGAGAAATACGAAGTCCAGTCCCATGTCTCGGTTTTGTTGTTGGGATACGAATCACTATTCCCCACAATCTTCGCTCCACGACAAGGTAGCATGCACACACGTATCTAAACGTGGAGGTGACTCAAACCTCCCACAAGATGAAAGTATGACCCAACGTACAGCGGCGAGGACGGGCTCGGCGGCCTCCTTAGCATTCCACGAATCCGAATGCAGCACACGCAACTTAGGCATGGCGAAGCACACTCCACAAAACACCACAGAAAACTGGCGCAACGGTCAAGGGCGAGCCCATACGCACTGGAATCTGATCAGGGGATAGGAGCAACGCAACGAGTGCGTGCCCCACTCACTGTCATAGGCATTCGTAAGAGCGGTAAGCTCTCCACAACACCACCAGAGACACAAGACCGGTCTAGGTTTCACACATGCCAGATAACGATTTCGCCATCAAGGACGCAAAGGCCGAAATCACCCTTATAGCAGTAGTGACGCTAGCAATAGACCGCATTCGCCCTAACAGCAATAAGTACCACTTATAATTATGGCGTTCACATTCAAGATCTGTGGTCCATGAGAAAAGAAGTCAGTCAACAAACTTTAAGAAGGATGTGACGCTGAAAATTACAAACATAAAATGCAGTAGTCAGACACAAATGCCCAATACAACCTCGTTTTCACTGAATCCATATAACCATAAATAAACCCTAGATAACACTTAATGTTTACACAATTATATTTACAAAACATAAAAATAAAATAGGTAAAATTATTACTACTAAACAGATGTGTGATACATTACGAAGACCCTATTTTATGAAGTGCTTCACGTGACAGTCGTGGTGAAGGCCGATCGACCTTTTCGTCTTCAATGATTCCAATTCCAGGGCGCTCTCGTAAGCGATTCAGCCAACTCGGAAATTGTGAACCTCTTTTGCGCACCCCCTGGAGTCAATTTCGTGGAGGGCTACGGTTATATGTGTTGTAAGAGGGATTGGATGGACGAATCTCAACCACCTCTCCTACGAGCTGATTCCTGTCTGGACTGCGCCAACCTCCAGAAGCTTGCTGGTTCTGTTCCCCCGCCCCCGCCAGTTACCATCGTAGTGCCACACATTATCCCCTGCTCGGCTCTGGTACCCGTAATTTCAGGCTGAGGTGCTCTTTCCTCTGTCCGTCGCTGTGAACTGTGGCGCTCAGTGCGCCAATAGTTCTTTCTGCATTTATCCCTTACATTCTGCCTCTCATACATCCATTCCAGCTCCCTGAGTTGACGTTTGAAAGCTTCAATGTTGTCCCTGCACTTACCGACGAGTGCCTGTTGGTACTGCATGGACAGCTTCGAGAAACAGAAACGAATAATTTCCGACGGGCGGCAGGGTGCGTCCAAGAACTGGTTCTTCTTTAATAACACCTTGAACATTTTTACCAGTCCTTTGTATCACTAACATCCGAGTTCAGGCCACATCATAATCTCCTGTGTTGCTCTATCCTTAATTTCTTGTGAACAGTAGGTAGCGAGAAATGCTTCCTTGAACTCGTCGAATGTGCTGCAATTCGCCGCGACATCTCACATTTTTCGGTGGCCGTTCTCTCAATACGTGCGCAGATACATTCCATCGTCTCACTGAGGGTCCACGAAGATGGTAACGACCGGCTGAATTGTCCAATCCAATATTTAGGATATCAGCCGCCGCCATTTTCCATAAAATTTTGAAATTTTAGGGCAGACAGAAAATGCATCTGGTCAAAAGTAGGCTCGACCCTCCCACTTGAGAATCTGTCAAATTCCGTCACGGGGATTTGGTCCTGATGATGGACACCTCGTGTCCTCTATGGCCGTCACATCCACCAAAATTGCCCGTGGACGTGACCTGCATATTCCTACCCATCGGCTGAGAGGTAATGCGTGAACGCCCACAACACTCAGCGTAAGACGTAGCTTGCGTCGCACTGCTCTGTGAACCACCTAATGGCATCACTCGTGCCGTTGAAGATTCACAGCTACGTATTTGTTCCACCGTGCAAAGTCTCTACGTCTTTGTCTTTGTGTCAACCTTGTGTCTCCCTTTCCGAATTTCTGCCATTGCCTAATTCGTCTAAATGGCCACGGTCGTCTCCATCATCAGACGCTACACCACTGTTAATTCCCTGTTCCGATTCTTCATCATCTATCGGTACTGAATGCATGTCATATGTGTTTGGGCCTGATTGCTACATGGGATACCTGTCTAACACGTCACCAGAAGGGTTGACGTCAACGTAATTAGCGTGTTCCATCGTATTTCCCGAGTGTACTAGTCTTTGGCCACGAAGTAGCTTTCCTACATTCCTCGTCAACATTCACGACAACTGAGAATAAAATTAGAAATTATTTTGCACAACGCAAAACGAGAACAAAAGAAAGGAACACAAAACAAAAACTATGCATATCTAAGAACACCTAATAATATCTGACTCTCAAATATACAAACAAAAACACACAATTATCCCACAAAAAGGAGTTTTTGCAATGCAGGTATCAATGCCAGACTGTCAAATTCCTGGATGTGATACAGAACCCACAAAAACCAAATCATGAACACAAATAGATACGTTACATAGCAAATGAAAAAATTTCACATTCGCGATAGTTTAATGTACTACCACAGAACTAAATGAGACGATTGAAACACAAAAAGAAAAACAGAAATGTAATTACGGACTGATTACTTTTATCAGAGGAAACCAAGGGAAAATTCGATAATAGCAGGGTCGCCAATATGAAAGCTGGCCTATGGTGGCGACAGTGCGGAGTCTGTCAAACGACTAAAAAAAGTCGTAACCAGCAAACCCAAAAGATGCCACGTTTATCAATAGCACAAGGATAATTTAAATTCATTAAATAGTGGCCCCTGTGTGGATTAACTAATGAGTTGACTAACTTTACATAAAATTAATTTCATGCCTTCAAATGCACAACAAAATAAATGACATTGTAGGGAATGAGAATGGGTGTCATCAAAAAATTAACAGTAAGGACCCATGGTATCATAAAGAGATGTTTTAACTAATATCAAGGTCAAGAGAGAACAAACATATAAACAGAAACTTCAACTTTATAACATTTTGCAGTGAACACATGGTGTGTCATGGGACGATCAATCTGTTTTTAATATAATTGAAAAGCCACGATCGCTTCAATATCGTTCACTAGATGACCGGTTTCAGCACTCTGAAGGTGCCATCATCGGATATGAAACGTGGATTTAGATTTATAAAATCATATGGATATCATGGCACATCAGGCAGCCCATCTGATAAAATCACTGTCACAACCAATAAAAATAATAAGAAATTGCTCTCACGGTCGTTCTTTCCATAAAATACACTCCTGGAAATTGAAATATGAACACCGAGAATTCATTGTCCCAGGAAGGGGAAACTTTATTGACACATTCCTGGGGTCAGATACATCACATGATCACACTGACTGAACCACAGGAACATAGACACAGGCAACAGAGCATGCACAATGTCGGCACTAGTACAGTGTATATCCACCTTTCGCAGCAATGCAGGCTGCTATTCTCCCATGGAGACGATCGTAGAAATGCTGGATGTAGTCCTGTGGAGCGGCTTGCCATGCCATTTCCACCTGGCGCCTCAGTTGGACCAGCGTTCGTGCTGGACGTGCAGACCGCGTGAGACGACGCTTCATCCAGTCCCAAACATGCTCAATGGGGGACAGATCCGGAGATCTTGCTGGCCAGGGTAGTTGACTTACACCTTCTAGAGCACGTTGGGTGGCACGGGATACGTGCGGACGTGCATTGTCCTGTTGGAACAGCAAGTTCCCTTGCCGGTCTAGGAATGGTAGAACGATGGGTTCGATGACGGTTTGGATGTACCGTGCACTATTCAGTGTCCCCTCGACGATCACCAGTGGTGTACGGCCAGTGTAGGAGATCGCTCCCCACACCATGATGCCGGGTGTTGGCCCTGTGTGCCTCGGTCGTATGCAGTCCTGATTGTGGCGCTCACCTGCACGGCGCCAAACACGCATACGACCATCATTGGCACCAAGGCAGAAGCGACTCTCATCGCTAAAGACGACACGTCTCCATTCGTCCCTCCATTCACACCTGTCGCGACACCACTGGAGGCGGGCTGCACGATGTTGGGGCGTGAGCGGAAGACGGCCTAACGGTGTGCGGGACCGTTGCCCAGCTTCATGGAGACGGTTGCGAATGGTCCTCGCCGATACCCCAGGAGCAACAGTGTCCCTAATTTGCTGGGAAGTTGGGGTTGCGGTCCCCTACGGCCCTGCGTAGGATCCTACGGTCTTGGCGTGCATCCGTGCGTCGCTGCGGTCCGGTCCCAGGTCGACGGCCACGTGCACCTTCCGCCGACCACTGGCGACAACATCGATGTACTGTGGAGACCTCACGCCCCACGTGTTGAGCAATTCGGCGGTACGTCCACCCGGCCTCCCACATGCCCACTATACGCCCTCGCTCAAAGTCCGTCAACTCCACATACGGTTCACGTCCACGCTGTCGCGGCATGCTACCAGTGTTAAAGACTGCGATGGAGCTCCGTATGCCACGGCAAACTGGCTGACACTGACGACGGCGGTGCACAAATGCTGCGCAGCTAGCGCCATTCGACGGCCTACACCGCGGTTCCTGGTGTGTCCGCTGTGCCGTGCGTGTGATCATTGCTTGTACAGCCCTCTTGCAGTGTCCGGAGCAAGTATGGTGGGTCTGACACACCGGTGTCAATGTGTTCTTTTTTCCATTTCCAGGAGTGTATAAAACTAAAGTTACCGGATGAAACTACCTAGTTTTTATTTTTTGTTGGTTGTGACAATGATTTTTATCAGATGGTCTGCCTCATGTGCCATGATGTCCATATGGTTTTATAAATGTTAATCAACGTTTCAGATCCGATGATGGCACCTTCTGAGTGCTGAAAACGGTCATTTAGTAAACGATACTGAAGCGATCGTAGCTTTTCAATTATACTATAACATTTCATTAACATGAACTCAGGTTGGTTGTCTATGGATTTGGGGAACCTAAATGGAATTTATATGTAGATGAGACTGTTTACTGTGAGTGGAAAAATGCCAGTCTAGGCAGTCACACTCTGCTGTATCGTTCCACTGATTTGTCTCTCAAGTCAAAATATAATTAATTATGCAATGAACACTGGTGTCACCACTGTGAGTACAAGGCTGCTATAAAAAGACGGCCATTTAAACGACTGTTAGGCTTCTGAATTTGCCAAAGCTGCGCACCTTTACCAATATAGCCGGTGAAAGACGAGGTGCTGTTGTCCGCACGCAGGCGCAGCCAAAGTTGGGGTAGGATCAGTGGCACGTCATACTGCAGAAGATGACCCCATGTATGCCGGCGATTCTCTCATATCAGCGAAAATATAAAGTTTCGCCCGGGTGTCTGAACATGTTTAAAACTAACTGGTCTCTTCATAGAAAAGGAAGAGCTCTAGCGACAGTCCTCTGCAACAGTCGAGAAGCAGATCCTAACCCCTATCATTGCTCAAAACCTTTCGAAAAACAGCCCCCCCCCCCCCCCTTCTACGTTCCTGAATAAACCTATCATAGCCCAGCAATGGTTACTGTGCCAATCATATTTTCTAGCAAGGAGACCCGATCTTCGTCAACCAATCACTGCAGTGCAGTACACATTCTGTTCTCCAAGAAAACAGCACACGGTGCCTGGAGGTCCTGCAGCCAAACCACAGCGCATTTCACAAGATGAGGGAAGCTTTCTAGTGAAAAGAAGCTCTGTCTCCACCATTAAACGATTTAGTGGGCTTCGTTTTGGCGAGGCGCGGCGACATCTAAGAAACGTGACATCTGGAGGAATTCGTCATCTTGTCTCACAAAGTACAATGTTCTTGCAATAAACGTATTAGCCGTGTGCCAGGCCAACGCCGCTTTACCTAGATCCACACACGAGATGAGACCAGATTCCCACAGCACGTCCACTCGCGAATAAAGGGGTTAGGCTGGCTTCAAGATGCCCGGCGCCATCAGTTTCTAAAAAAGTGTCATTTCGCATGGAGTCACGGCATTCACACCCTCTTGCTCTGGCCGCTAGCGGAACAAGACCGACCGCCAAAATGGTGGCACATAAACCACTGTCCTGCAGGGTCCACGGCCAGTTTCGGTGACTACAAAGGAAGGTTCGCAATGAGAATGTTCCGTGAACTCACTTAGAGCTTGGGGAAAGTTCTAAAGGTGCCCCTAATGAAATGGTCACCTGAGTGTCAAGAAACCTGTATCTATAGCCGAGTTTAATTCGACTACTGCTACTCAATTCATGCAAGTACTGTAAGATCAATGTGTGGTTTACCCTAACTCTAATAGTCCATCAGATTAATATAACTCATCTAAAATTTAGCTACACTAAACGAGAATGAAATTGTACGAAAATCACCAAAATAAAATGAAAGGGGACTGCCTGACGAGTATTACTATGGTAGTGGCCTGCCCAGAAGGTACCTCAATTTTTCAAACTAACTAATTTGCAGAGATGGCAGTAAACCTTTAGTGTTGGCCATCATGCCGATGTAGGGGCGTGGAGGGGCTCCACCCCTATTTATATAAAACAAACGAAAAAAGGCAATGAGTGGTTACCCCGGATGTCACCTATGGACTTGATACCAAGAAATTTTCTTGCAAGTTCAGCTGGAACTGTTGCTGCCGCCATGCAAGTTGCAGAGGTGACCATTCCTTTCGCTCCTGCTGTAGCTATCCAAATTCCACTGGCGACCACTAATATTGATGTTGCTTTGGCAGCGACAATGTAGGACACTGTGTTGGCCCACCCTACCTCAGTTTTGTCGAATCTGAAGGAGATGGCCACTTGTAAGCGTATTGTGAAGAAGGCATAATCGGAGCAGGTGGCTCGTCAGGTCCGGGAACATTCAGTGGATGACGACTCCATTATGGGCTTAGAATTTTGCTTTAATGAACCCTTAAGTCCACCCAGTCCTCCTCTCTCTGAACTAGGTTTTCCTACATGCAGACGAATAAAAGGGAAAACGTAAACCTCCTAGGTAGATCATTCATGTGCTTCAATGGAATATGAACGAATACAGAACACATGTGGAGAAGCCGAACTTGTTGGCACCTGTCTGTATACATGGGAAACGCAAGGTAAACTTAGTGATACCCCTGTGCTCAGGGGATACATAGTGATGACATCAGTGGAGACAGGGCTATCGTTGTGAATGACACTTACCACTCCACTTGCGTCTCCTTCACTATAGCTATTCAGGCAGTTGCCGTCATGGTGTGCATTCCATTCACTGTTACCATCTGCAGGTCTGCCTGACCTGATTTCACTACTCCCTTCACCCTTCCAACCTGTAAGAGATTTTAATGCACACAGAATACTTTGGCGATCTCCATTAATGTGTGCCAGGGATCGGGTTATCGAAGGCTTCAGTGAAATTATGTCTTCTTAAAGCTGGTGGCTGCATACCCCTTAGCAACGCCGTAGGGTCATTGTCAGTCACAGACCTTGCATTCTGTACTTCTGACGTTTTCGATGCTGCTCACTGGGAACTCGTCAATTGATTCGAAATCCAGTGAGCGTTTGCCTATCTGGATCCACCCCCCAAATAGAGCTGTCCCTGAATGGAAACAGCCACAGTGGATGCCTAGTAGAGCGAAATGGATTTAGTACAGTCCATTAGTTACTTTTGAACGTCGAGATAATGTCATTACTAATGTGATCCACCATGCCTTTGAGGCGACTATCTCCAAGTCTTCAGACCGACTTTGGAGACGATATGTCCCATGGTGGATTGATGAGTGCCGCTCTGCCGTTAAAGAAAGACGCATAGCCATGCGACGGTTCAAATGTCAAATGTCTGCTACAAACCTAACAGCCTTTCGAATCGCGGGGTAAAAGACATGATTGACAACAAGAGAGAACAGAAAGGCGTCTTCTAAAGTGTTTCTGGACCGGATGAATCATATCACTAGGTCTTCGAAGACATGGGAAGCGGTAAGGAGGATCTCTGCAAAATATGCCAAACGCCCTATAACTGCTGTACTGCGGCAGACGCGTATACAGTCTCCACCTGGAGACATACGTACGTAATGCAGATGACTTACTGTCTCTGCAAACTAAGATCTAGCTGTCTGCCGCCGTCGGACATTGGTGGAAAGGAATGACTGGAATGTTAGCTCTACAAACACCGCAGACTATAACTGCCACTTTCCTATGTGGGAGCTTGAGTGCGCTCTGCCTTGGATCTAGGAGACTGCCCGGGATAAGCTACAATCCCGTACAGCTTGTTATAGTACATTCATCAACGTGAGGCAATACTGACCTTACGACTTATCTTAGAAGAAAGATTAAGGAAAGGCAAACCTACGTTTCTAGCATTTGTAGACTTAGAGAAAGCTTTTGACAATGTTGACTGGAGTACTCTCTTTCAAATTCTAAAGGTGGCAGGGGTAAAATACAGGGAGCGAAAGGCTATTTACAATTTGTACAGAAACCAGATGGCAGTTATAAGAGTCGAGGGACATGAAAGGGAAGCAGTGGTTGGGAAGGGAGTAAGACAGGGTTGTAGCCTCTCCCCGTAGTTGTTCAATCTGTATATTGAGTAAGCAGTAAAGGAAACAAAAGAAAAATTCGGAGTGGGTATTAAAATTCATGGAGAAGAAATAAAAACTTTGAGGTTCGCCGATGACATTGTAATTCTGTCAGAGACAGCAAAGGACTTGGAAGAGCAGTTGAATGGAATGGACAGTGTCTTGAAAGGAGGATATAAGATGAACATCAACAAAAGCAAAACAAGGATAATGGAATGTAGTCCAATTAAGTCAGGTGATGCTGAGGGAATTAGATTAGGAAATGAGGCACTTAAAGTAGTAAAGGAGTTTTGCTATTTGGGGAGCAAAATAACTGATGATGGTCGAAGTAGAGAGGATATAAAATGTAGGCTGGCAATGGCAAGGAAAGCGTTTCTGAAGAAGAGAAATTTGTTAACATCCAGTATTGATTTAAGTGTCAGGAAGTCATTTCTGAAAGTATTCGTATGGAGTGTAGCCATGTATGGAAGTGAAACATGGACGATAAATAGTTTGGACAAGAAGAGAATAGAAGCTTTCGAAATGTGGTGCTACAGAAGAATGCTGAAGATTAGATGGGTAGATCACATAACTAATGAGGAAGTATTGAATAGGATTGGGGAGAAGAGAAGTTTGTGGCACAACTTGACCAGAAGAAGGGATCGGTTGGTAGGACATGTTCTGAGGCATCAAGGGATCACCATTTTAGTATTGGAGGGCAGCGTGGAGGGTAAAAATCGTAGGGGGAGACCAAGAGATGTATACACTAAGCAGATTCAGAAGGATGTAGGTTGCAGTAGGTACTGGGAGATGAAAAAGCTTGCACAGGATAGAGTAGCATGGAGAGCTGCATCAAACCAGTCTCAGGACTGAAGACCACAACAACAACAACAACAACAACACAGGAAATACTCTTGTAACTTTTTAATGCAATTTGGTTGACTGAGGACTTTCCTGGCTGGTGAAGGGTGGCGATTTTAGTACTCCTTCTGAAATCAGGGAAGGACCGCTTGTTGCCCACTAGTTACCGCAGTGTGGCCTTCACCAGCTGCACAGGAAAAACACTAGAACGCACAGTTCATCGTTGTAGAAACCACACGGCAGATTTCCGAAGTGTCGTTCGACCTGCTGGAACGGGATATCCCACAAGCCTTTCTACACAGATAGCACCCCAGATATGTTTCCTTCGATCTTGAGAGTCCCTATGGCACTACTTGGAGGTATCACATTCTTGGAAAGTGGCACCAGTGGGGCTTCAGAGGACAATTACCAATTTTCGTACGGTTCTTTCTATCCAGACGACATTTTCAGTATCAGTGTTGGTGACGCTCCTTCCGAGCGATTCGAGAGAGAAAATGGGGTTCCTGAAGGATCCGTTTTAAGTGTTACTCTGTTCGCTATTACCATCGATGGCATTACATCCTCAGATAAGTCTCCCGTTCGATGTTCATTGTTTGTGAACGTTTTCGCCATTTTCTGGTACTCCTCCAACTTTACAACGTCCATCCGCCAGTTGTAACTTATGATATGCCGACTGGGGCAGTGGGCGGATGATAGAGGTTTTAAATTTTCCTCGGAGAGATGTATTGGTGTTCATCTGAATCGTTCTCGTCGCCCTTTTAACCTGCCACTTCTTACAATGCGAGACGCATTTCTTAATTTTAAAAGTACAGCAAACATTTAGGGTCTCACTTTCGATGAATACATGACGTTGTTACCACATCTGAAGGCTATTAAGGCCAAAGGTATGAAGTACTGAATATTTTGAAATGCTCCAGCCACGTGTCATGCGGAGGAGACCGAACATATCTGCTTGTTTTACAAGGTATTTGAGCTATCCCGGCTTGACTATAATTGCACAGTTTATGGCTCAGCCCGACCATCTGCTGTTCATCGTGAGGAGATTCGGTTGACAGGAGCGTAAAGGACGAGTCCAATTTCTTGCCTCTGTATTGAGGGGGTCCTCACGATGTATCATGTGAGCAGCCTACTCTCCATACCACGACCATCGATATTCAATACTGTTGCACGCCCTCCACTGGACCGACTATCTAGAAATCGGCCATGAGCAACGAAGTCATTCGGTATTCGCATGCGGCAGGACTTAGTGGCTCTTTGTGTAGATGGTATCGCTATGCTACATCGAATTTGGAGTCTTTCGCCACTTTGGTTAATACGAAGATACAGGATTATTTTAGAGTTATCTTCTGTTTTTAAATCGATGTCTTACACAATTTTTGCCCTGGGCTGTGATTGTGTGGTCGCTTAAATGAAGAGTCTAAGCAAGATTACTCCATCGGCTGTGCTGTGTGATTTCCAGACTTTGTCGTCAAGATTCACTTATTTGATACATTCACAATGTATGTCGCAGAATTTCATGCGGCCTTAAATGTACTGGAGAAGATGCGATGCGTTCCTGCTACAAAATTCCTCACCCTTACAGACTCTGTAAATGCTGTTCAGGCTGTTTACCACATGAATCCAGCTGAAAAGTACCTTCAGCTGATTCATAACCCCCTTCTCTACTTGCAGAGTCAGTGAAACGATGTGTCACTCTGCTGGGTACCAGGGCACATGGGCATTCCGGGCAATGAAGCAGCAGATAACGCAGCTAAAGATACCTGCTTGGAAGTTACAATTGCTGCATTTCTTGCCTCTGTCCATGCAGCTACCTCACTAGTGAGACAAAACGTCGTACGTCTGTGGCAGGAGGAGTGGTTACGGTTGGAGAACAACAAGCTGAGGCTCGCGAAACTAACGACGCGACCGAGGAGATTCTCCTTCCTGCCACTGCGGCGGGAACAAGTACTTTTAACGCATCTTCGGACAGGGCACTATTCTCTGACACACGGATTCCTCCTTCGGCAGGAAGACCCACCGATATGCAGTGTTTGTGGTGTACAGGTTCCTTACGCCACATTTTAACTGAATGCTTTTTATAACAAGTCATGAGGGTTGTAACCCACTTATCAGTTGGCCTGCCCTCTGTTGTAGGTGATGATGAATCGAATGTTGTTTTAATGTATTTCTAGGATGGTTGATGTATCTTTTATTTTCTAGTTGATCGTGTAGCCTCATTTCCTTACTCCAATATTTTCGATGTTGTATGGTTATAGTCTACGTATTTTACTCACACACCGTCTTGAGGCATATGCCTTTTGTTATTTTGTATGACAGAGGGAGTGTGTGCCAGAATGACTACGGATTATATATTCTACTTTATGTTTTGTTGCATGCTCCTAACAAATAATAACCGCACTTGTCTTGTGTTAGGCGAGTACAGACGGTGATGGCCTCAATGTTGAGGGCCCTATACATACCACCTCCACCACCAAACTCAAGAGTGGTAACGTCAAGAGAACAATGAGAATTCCACTGCTAAATGCCGAGAAGAGAGTAAAAGGTGAAAAGAGTACAATCAAGGCGGGCACAGAAAGCATACAATCACATGCAAACAGGGCATTCATGACCTAGAGAAGTCTATTAGTTTGAGGTACAAATTTCTGAGAATGTATGTTTGCAGCACATAGTTCTACGGCATTGAAACATGGATTGTAGGAAAATCGGAAAAGAAGAGAAACGAAACATTTGATATGTGGTGCTACAAAACGATGTTGTAAATAGGGTGACTGATAAGTTACGGAATGAGGAAATTCTCGGCAGAATAGGCAAGGAAAGGCATATATGGAAACAGAATGATAGGACGTTTCGTAAGACATTAGGGAATAACTTCCATGGTATTAGAGACAGCTATAGAGGTTAAAATCCTACAGGAAGACAAAGATTGGAATAAATCCAGCAAATAACTGAGGGTGTAGGTTACATTCAAATGAAAGATAATGGCATTCGTTATGATTGTAGCATCTAATTTATGACTACCGTTACTCCTTCAGTCTTGTGGGAAACTTTGTACAAGAACATCTGTTGTTCGAGTCTGACGTTAAACTGTGTAGCTATTGCAATTTTTTTTCCATGATGATCGCAAATGATTGGCACATACTATTCTCACTTTTGTACAACAAAGACCTAAATTTTTAACGTGTGTTATGGCAGAAAGTGATTTCATAGATTACTAAAGGAATGTGAACTATATATGTTACTTTACTACCTCATATCTCTGTGTGACTCGCTGTGAGACAAACTCAGAAGACCTCAGATAAGTTGTTTAAGAATTTACAGTGTTTTATCAAACTTAAATCGTAAGCACAAATGACTTTTGAAGATTTATAATGTCTTATGAACTCTTCTCGTGCACTACATTCATCAGAACTGTCAATGATAAATTTCAACGTAATAGTAAAAAAGATTTATACACCTATCTATTATTACACACACACACACACACACACAAGGCTGAAGTTGTTGATCGTGCAACGAAATTAAAAAATCCGCTATGGTCACACGATGGTAATGGCAGGAAATTTAAGAAACCATGATAGCACTGGTGGGAGCTTTGATAATTCTAAATGATGCAGATAGGAAATTCAAAAATATCAGAGTACAAATGGCTCGAAATTCAGTAAGAAATATTCACAAACGGTAATGTAATATCGCTAATTCAAATAATGTAATGAAATGTATGCATATATTAGACTCAATATGCTAAGATCGACCGAGTATTTTCGATCTTCTTTGGAAAAACATGGAAGGCTGACCAACAGTCCTTGATGCAATTTACTTGATTTCTCCTCTTTCTTCTGACACGATATATGTTAGGACTCCATGCTTGTAATTTCACTTGAATTTTCAATAATAATGTTGTTCAGAGTTATATGAGTTACTATTCAATTCAGTTGAGACCTTAGTGATCATTTATTATCTATATTAGAACATTTTATGTTTCACATGATTAATTCCGTTGGTAAGTGAAGATATAAAAATGTGGCACTAACGCCTCATCTACCTGTTATTAAATGGATATTTGCATCCTCTCTTTCAGAACCTACAGTCGAATATTACGAAGCCCCAGTGATTTTGCTGGGCGCTGCGACATATTTAATCACATTGTGCTGTATCTTAACACGACCAGTCGTCACCCAACTTATTGGTCTCCTATAGCAATTCCTACACTTGGTTTAATCACAAAGAAACAAATTAGCAAATATAACAGGAGGGGTAAGTGGAAAATTTCCCTCAAACTAACTGTGCGTATTTTAGTCCCCCTGTAGCCTTTTTGTTATGTCCCACCTGAGAACATTTAACATACTACCATGACTCCAGAGATTTGTTTACGGAAAGCATCACACTCCCTCCCTTTAGTCGTGGCAATCTGTAAGATATTGTAAAAACTCTATGAATACTATATCTGTACTAGATGTTACTCGGTTGTAATTTGTTTGTCTCTGTTTCTTGCTCGAAATAGTAATGCATATTAGCACTAAAGGAAACTTGGGATAGGACAATCGATTATAAAACGAGAAAAACAATGAACGGAAAACGAAAACAATAAATTTTATTCGAGCAGCGAGGAAAATCGTAATATCAAAAGAAAAAAGTTGTTGATGCGTTCAACATACAAAAACGGTTAACTATAACATCGTCTGTTATAACAGATCATGTGTAGAGTGGTGTCAATTTCAGTCAGTATTCATTCAACAGTTTCGCATATCACAATAGAAGTCATAGTTATATAATACCGTTGTCCAACAATAGTGGGTCATTGGGCGTTCAAGATGGGTAAACCTGTGCCGGAGGAGAGCCCTAACGGCGTATCGCTGTTTCACTCTTTGCGCTTATCCATATTACACTGCAAGTAGATTCCTGCTTAATAGAAGTAGTCACTTCGAAATTGATTGTGCGTTTATTTGAGTAACATTACACAGAAAATTTGTGAATTCGGTCATATTTTATTGTTATGGTGAAGATAGTAAGACGGGTCACAATGGAGCCGACAACACAGCACGATAACGATAGCTATGACGAGAATGAGTTTGATGACATAGTTGTGGATGGTATGAGCGCTTCAGCACCCGAAATTGATAGGAGAGTTGATCACGAAGTAGTTACACCAAAGCACATCGTATGAATAAACCCATGGCTAATCCAACAGCTAGTCAGGTAGAAGACACAGGTACCGCAACAGCTTTCGAGTTTAGTGGAGAACTTCAAACGATTGTCATCAGGAATACTTGGTGAAATTTCCTGTTTACGTAATGAAATGTGTCCAAAAAATTGAAATGACCACTTTACATACAGAAATGTCCACAGAGATTTCTTCCAAGTTGTCTACTGGTATATCAACTAGATATGATTAATCGCCTTCATAAGTATCGGATGTAATTTCTACAAAACACAATGAGAGCTTCTGTGAAGTTTGGAGGACGGATCGTGAGTCCTGCTCGGGTAGTTCAGATGGTAGAGCACTTGTCAGCGAAAGGCAGAGGTCCCTAGTTCGAGTCTCGGACCAGCACACAGTTTTAATCGGCCAGCAAGTTTCATATCAGCGCTCACTCCGCTGCAGAGTGTTAATTTCATTCTGATCCCATAGTGAGATATTCGATATGTTTCGACCTATGTCGTAGGAAATTTCAGTTAAATAGGTAATGAATTCCCAAACAAACACAATAAAATGTCATAATTTGTAGCTAACTTACTTACAAAACTTAAAGTACAAAATCACCCGTCTTATTTGTCATCTAAGACATCAGATAAACCCAAAAATTAGTCTTCAGCTAATGTAGTGTACTCCGTACCAACCCTAATGAAAAGGTTACTGCATCTACTGAAAAGTCTGCCAGTGAAACGTACGGTATGGGTAACGAAATGCTATCTACCATAAGGGAAAGACCTAAGAAATAAAAGAATCGATGGGTTACGTGAGTGATGGAACTGGTAAGCGAAAGGTAAAGTTTAATGATCTGTAAAGGAAGTGTAGATTCAGAAACGGTGCACACAGTGCAGAGATTAACCGCTAAACTGTAATCTAAGAACTTTCGTTTGGTGAAGGTCATTAGGCTCAAAGTAAATCTGTCTCAGAGTGTACTGGGTAAACATTTATAGCAATCATAACACAAGTGTAACGTAATAGAAGGGACATCACTCAGTCATTCAACTGAATCGCCTCGATAGGCAATGAATCCAAGACGTTCAGTGTAGATGCGCAATTACGTCCAACCTCCTGCTCGAATCTCAGACTAGCGGGCATGGAAGACACAGACGCAACCTGCGTATCGGTGGCGCTGGGCGGGAGTGAGGTTCAGCCGAGATTCGTGCCGAGATAATCCGTGCAGTTGCGATAAACACCGTGTTTGGGTGGCGCAGTGCTTAATGCAAGTGCCTAGTAAACAGGAGATCCCGGGTTAAAATCTCGGTCCAGCATACCTTTCCACTCGTCGCCGCTGATTCCGCATGAAGTTCCGATGCAGCTGACATCAATAGACCCTTTCCTCTCGTTTCCTTTCTCCCCCATCCAAATTTAACTTACGTAATATGTATCACAGCTGTGGATTCCTTACGGTGTCTGTTCTTTCGAAACTGCCCAAAGGAACAGGCACCAGGCATTCATATAACATTGAGGTGTTTACAAATAACGATAACAATAACAACAGCGACGCTACACATTCCAACCCACAGCGTGTGTAGTTTTACAGTCACAACGAGATGGAAAGCGATCCTGTAAACTCTATAAGACAGCCGGTAATGTTAATGGTACATTATACTTGGCATACAGAATGCGGCCCACCAGATATCTTCAAAATGAGCAAATCTGGGTAAAATCCCAAGCTTACGATGATATCCACCATCATATTCGTCAGTGACTAAAACTGGCAGTTGTGAACTATTTCTTTTTCAAGGTTGCCGGTAAGATGTGGCACAGATACAGAGGTGGTTAGAATGGTGGTTGCAGAAATCATTGCGCAGAATAAGTAGCCACATCAAGTCACTCATTATTAGTGCCTTACCAAGGCTATCGTTAGCCACGGCCCGAATACAAGTCCTCGACGTAGGGAAGAGGAACAGCCTGACGGCGACGGTGGTGGTGCCAGGGTGTCATGAACTGAGAGGTTTCCCTCTTTCATGACTACAGAGCGGTGTCTAAATAGCTGGATTACGTCATGGCGGCACATACAGAGGTAGTGCGCTGTATGTTCATAGATTTCCCTTGCGCGCTCTATCTGGTCTTGCTTGTAGCGCCATCCATCGCATCAGCGGTGAACAGCAAGAAGTAGTCTTCTGTGTTTTTTCGTTGTCGGGCGCACCTTTCTATGCATAACTAAGTGCATAGACGGTGTCTCTACTAAAGTTTTATTCACACACTCTAATTTCAACAATTTCTCTGACCACAGAGTCCCAGTCATTCCAAGGGTGAGCAAGTATGCTCAGTGATTGAAACAAAATGTTGTGCTCATTTAACAAGCTGTGCTGCGCCATCGCTGATTTATTCAAATTACAGTATTTAAAGTGACTTTGATATTCGATGCAACGATCGTCAATCAATCGTATGGACTGGCTGACGTAACTCTTTCCAAACTTGAAAGGAATGTTATAAATTCCCGGCACTGAGAGGCTGAGATTATCTTTGATGTTTCTTCACTGTTTCTGGGTGGACATGATTTGTCTGATTCCCGGGCTGTTTAGGCCCTTGCCGTTCTTAATAGTAGTAGCACAGCACAATGGAAGCAGCGCTATGTGTTGGACCTCTTGACGCGTTTGAATGGCGTCGTGTCTTGGTTTTTTCAACAGCGTTGATCTAATGTCACGGCAGAATACCCGATTCTTATGGATACCGTTTGCATATGCTTAATCTCGGATACAAGATGGTCTATGTTCAAAATACTTCTAGGTACTTTCCGTGAGGTGTTCAGCTTAGCTCTCTTCTGAGCTGGATGGTGATACAGATATTGATCTGTATGACTCGGTTTTCTGTGTACAGAATGGTCAAGTCATCCATCTGATTTCCGTTCGACGAACACATCTAAGAAAGGTAACTTCCCGCCCTTCTCCACCTACACTATAGATCTTATGCTGGGATGGATACTAGTCTGATCAACGGTCTGCTGCAGCGCATCACTGCCATGCAGCCACATTAAGAGTGTGTCGTCAAAATTTCTGAAGGAGTAAGAAGGACGGAAGGGAGCAGTGTTAAACACTCGTTCTTCAAAATCTCCCATGGAAAACTTAGCTATGCCTGGTGACAGTGCCCAACCTATGGCTGTTCCATTAGTCATTCTATAATAATTTCCAGCATACAGGAAGTACGCGGTCGACAAAGTGTGCCAAAAGAATTTCATAATTTCTGGGGAGAAATAAGTAGCCAACAGTTTTAATGTGCCTCCAAGTGGTACCTTCGTAAACAATGAGAACACGTCAACGCTAACCGTGACTTCATTCCAGTCTGTTATCTACTTCATGTCATCATTTCTGAGTTTTTAATACGATGCCTACAATGAACGACCATAAATGGCAATACTTTAGTCAGATACTTTGCCAGCCTGTACGTAGGAGAGCCGATAGCACTGGTAATTGGTCGTACTTCGACACTATATTTGTGTATTTTAGGGATACCATACAGCCTGGGTGGCCTCGCCGCTCTTGGCCTTAAATTCTTCACAAGTTTGTCAGGTAAGCCAGAATTCTAAATAAATCTCCCGTCTTCCTGCAAAGTGCCGATGAAAGATCCCATTTGAGAAGTCAGTGTGTACTATCTTCCAATAATAAACCCACTTTCCTATGATAAGCCTTAGAATTGAGGATAGCCGTAACATTCCCCTTGTCGGCTGGTGAGACACTTAGCACTACTTTCACTTCTAGTGCACAGCTTGTTCAATAAGCACAACATTTTGTTTAAACGAACGAGAATATTTGATCACACTTCGAACTATTGGGACTCTGTGATCAGAGAAGCTGTACAAATTAAACTTTGTGAAAACAAACTGGCTGTACACTTAACAATGCTTGGAAGCATGAACCCTAGACGGAAAAAAAACACAGAGGAATACCTCTCGGACTTCACTGTCTGATGTGGTGAATGGCACTGCAAGGAGATCTACGAAGAGAGAGTAACCAAAATCTATAGACGTAGAGCGCGCCTCCACTATACGCGTCATCATGATGTAATCCACCCAGACGATTGCCATTCTGTGGATAATCAAACACGACAGTCAGTCCCTGGATGTTATCAAAGGCTTGGAATTTTATCCAAAGCTGACGTGACAAGTGAACCGAGATATTTTTATACATTATATCAACTTGCTTATAAGATACACTGAGCAAACAAAAGCCAGCCACCTCTTCCTATCGTCCCACCTGCCTCACTTCCGTGTTCAGTAAGATCTTAAGATCTTTCAGTCCATCCTCTCCCGCCGCATTCATCACCACCTTAACCAGCACCACCTCCTTCCCCTTGCCCAGTGTGGCTTCCGCCCCTCCTTCTCAGTCAACGACCCGCTCTTTAACCTTATCAGTCTCCTTTCCCTCCAACTTAAGTGCCGGCGCTCCACTATCTTTGTTTCCCTCGACCTCCAAAGCGCCTAAGACTGTCTGGATTCCTTTGCTCCTCTTTATTTTCATTTTTTTATGGGACTCAACTGCTGAGGTCATAAGTCCCCTAGAACTTGGAACTACTTAAACCTAACTAACCTAAGGACATCACACACATCCATACCCGAGGCAGGATTCGAACCTGTGACCGTAGCGGTCACGCGGTTCCGGACTGAAGCGCCTAGAACCGCACGGCCATTTCGGGCATACCTCCTCTCCTCTAAAAGACCTATGCTCTACCAGTTAGCTGTCAGCCGTGCAAATCGACATATCGTAGTAACGAAATATGTAAATAACGTTGTATATTAGCATCCTTATTTCGCTTACTTTCCTGTAAGAATATTTGAAGTAAGTTCCTAATTTTAAATTTATTCGTTTTGGATAACAACGGATTCTGACTTCCCTTAGTATACGGAAGTTATATTATCAGGGTATGCCGAGAACGCTATCGGGCCGGAGTCGAGACCCAGAGTTAGAGAGACACATTTTTGCGTAGAGACAGTAATAGCTGGGAGGACATTCATAACGATAATGCATCTCTTTTATTTAACGATCAATATTAACATACGAGCATCGAAAATGGAATTACCGATTTTTAAAATTAACTTTGACATAGATGTGCATAAAAGGAAATATCATGTACGGGGTGTTCAAAAGTCTCTCCGCAGTGCCGCATGATTTTTAGCCACGCGTGCCATATGCCGCAGTGAATATACCGAAATGAAACTCACTGAAATACGAGTTATTACTTTATTGAAGATTCCTTTTTTCTTACAAATTTTCACATTAAATGTTGAAAATGCCCCCCCCCCCCCCCTCCCATGTTGTTGAATACACAATTCAATTCGTCTAATCATGTTTCCAAACACACGCTGTAACATTTCTTCTGTAACAGAAGCAGTGAAAATCGATATTGCAGTTTTCAATTCATCGATGGATTCTGGACGGTTTTTATAGACAGTTGCTTTCGCTTCATCACGCTTCATAACGATAGATAGTAAGACGGGTCACAATGGAGCCGACAACACAGCACGATAACGATTGTAGCTATGACGAGAATGAGTTTGATGACAGGTGGTGTTAGGTCGTGCGATCGTGGAGGCCAAAGTCCCTGTGAAATTATGCGATCACCAAAAACATCAGCAAGTAGTTACATTGAAACGTAAGCTGAATGCGCGTTTCCACCATCTTGTTGAAAATAACCTTTCATTATTTCACTTAACACAAGTTATCCTATGAATGGGTACAGAATATCACTGAAGTATCGCTCTGCGTTTATTGTTTCGTTGAAAAATATGAGACCCACAATCCGACGTCTACAAATTGCAATCCAAACTCCTATTTTCACGGAATGAAGAGGTTCGTCATGAATACACAATGGATTTGCAGTACTCCACATACGAGAATTTTGCGAGTTCATTTACCCGGATAAATGATACCTCGCCTCATCGGTGAAAAACGTTTCATTAAAAATATCCCTTCCATTTTGCCATGATCAGTATTTTTCAGTTCTTTCACGACTGCCACTTTGTATGGGAAAACTTCTGATTTTTTCCTTACAGCTGTGTGGGCCGTCCCGACACTAACGTCGATTTCCTGGACTAGTTTTCTTACTGACTTGTTCGGACTCATGGACATTTTATAGGAAGTATCAAGTAGTTTATCCTCACACAAAACGCTAGGACGACCACTTCTCGGTGCATCAGTCACTGAACCCGTACTTCGAAATTTCTTCATCAAATCTCGCAGATTATCGCGATGTGGGAGAGTTGTCTCCGGGATAACTGAATTAAATGTTTGACGAACTGAAACTGTGTATTTATCGCCAGCTTTGAACATTTGTTCGACTAAAAACACACTTTCTTCAATGGTTAGCATTTTAACAGTGAAAAAAACGAAACAGACGAACAAAGGAACTAAACTTAAACGTTCACGACAACACGTAACAACACGCACCAACGATACTACTGACTCTGGCTGAGATAAACGAAACAGTGGAATGTTGGAGAGTCCACTTGCAGGGAAGTAACCCAGGCACTGCTAAGACACTTTTTGCACACTCCGTATATAAGTAGAGGTAAAAAGAAGAGGGATTCACATGAGAAAAGTTTTCCTTTGTCTCTGACATTGCTACCAACTTTTGCCACGCGTAACGAGCAGGTGCAATGGCAGAAACGAGACACGAAAGTAACAACGTTTCGCGAAGTTGCATCCTAGGGACGTTCACGTTTAAATGATGCAGACAGTTCATTTGCAGTAACACTTGCATTCCGGAAAGCTACAATTCTGCAACTGCTACGTCGTTGATGTTGTCAATATGGGAAAACGAAACTTGGTACCGAAGTCGTCGGGGACCACAAACGTTCTTTATTAACGTCGTTGTCTTACTTTAGTCTAAGAGTATACGTGACTATCTCTGTTCGTTTGCCGCCGTCACCACCAATTTTAGAGTGTTTTTATTTTTCAATATCTTCATTTTGAGTAGCTATAAGTTCCCGCATTATAAGGAAACTATATTTGTTTTAGACTATGCCTCGAAGAAGAACACTAACGGATCGGACTGAAAGACGGAGACCTAGAGTGACACAATTTTTGCGTAGGGCAAGTAATCGCCCAATGCAGATGTTGACAACGATAATTGTGTTGTGTGTTAAAGATACATTTAAATGTGCATTGAACTTAATTCCAAATAATTTTGAGGACTATAGTGGCAATTTGATGAATTTACGGAGCAGATTTTGTAGTGCAAATCATTTCGCATCTGAGGGGCATTACGCGATGCAACGGAATTCACACTGTGTTGTCATAAGAGAAAAGTTAATTTGCCGGCATTAACACAGATTTATTTTTCAACGCAGTGTACCAAAGACTCCCTTCGAATGATCGAACAAATAAAGAGAAATAAAAGAACTGTTTCAAAAATACACGTAGCTACAACACAGCGTTTGCTGCGGATCAGTTCTACGTCTAAAATTTCAGACCCTTTAACATATATGACATTTGTTATCACAGATCAGGTTCACTGACGCAGTTGCTCGAATTTCGACCAAAGACCATGCTAGTTTAAATAAATGAACCCTAGGACTCACTCTGGGGTCGTAGGCGATCCCAATCATCTTTACTATGGACAAAATAATATTTCTATTTCTTGTAAAACTCCAGAATTTTACGACTTTTACCACACAGCATTGTAGTTCTCTCACAAAATTTTTAGAGCGCTTGACGCAACATTTAAATCAATAATTAACAAAAACTACTGTTGGGGTCAATTATGACCCCAGATAGATTATATGTAACATTCATAGAATGTATAGATTATCAACTATCAATCTCTTTCTTAGGTATTTTGAGTTGGTAACACTGAATTCAGGTCTTATTCAGATGTTACTCAGAACTAACCTCAAACTGGAAGTTCGTTTGTACGTTTGTTGTACGTTTGTTGTTGCAGTGTAATTTCACCATGGATGGAATACGTTTTGCTCCTGGCTATAGTGTAGAACAAGCTATGGAAGACTTATTTCGTAGCAGTAGTGATTCAGAAGGTAGTGACGCCGAAGATGATGGAACAGAGACACAGGTAGACCAAAGTGATGAAATTTGTTTACATGAATTAGAAGAAAATGATATTCTTGCTGAAAATGATGACAGTGGAGAAGATGAAAGTGAAGTACCGGTAAGCAGGGGTCGGGATATTGCATGGAGTACAATAGAACCATCAATTCGTAGATTTCCAATCCGCAACATACAACGATTTTCAGCAGGTATTCCTAGTACAGTTAGTGTTAGCTCAGCTGTTGACTGTTTCAGGCAGTTTATTACTAATGAATTGCTGGATATAATAGTTCAGTTCACAAATCAACGAGGAAATGAATTGAAAGTGTCTGGAAAATTAGTTGACTGGCGTGATACAGACAGATGTGAGCGTCTTTCATTTTTAGACTTGCTGATTCTGTATGGCGTACAGAAGAGCCGGGGGAAACCTATTGACGAATTTTGGGACTCTGAATATGGCACTCCTCTATTCCATGCTACTATGTCGAGGAGGTGATATCAGGACATTCTGTGTTCACTTCGTTTTGACGACCGCATCACAAGACTTGAAAGGAAAGAGAGGACTGGAAATAAGGCTGAAGCTGTACAGGAAATATTTGATTTGTTTGCCGTGCAATGTCAAACACCATTTATACCTTCCAGCAACATTACTGTTGATGAACATCTTTGCGTATACAGAGGTCGGTGCAGTTTCAAGGTCTACATTCCTTCAAAGCCAGGAAAGTATGGCATCGAGATATGGCGCGCAGTAGACTGTGAACATGGTTATCTGACAAATCTTCAAATGTACACTGGAAGGAGTGGTGATGTGAGAGAAGTGAATCAAGGCATGAGAGTGGTCTTAGATTAGTGCGTCATCTGGCTGGCAGTGGTAGGAATATTACCACTGACAATGTTTTCACGAGCTATGACCTTGGCCAAGAATTGTTGAAAATGAAGTTGACACTTGTAGGTACTCAACGTTCTACAAGAAAATAAGTCCCAAAAGAGTTTTTGGCTTCGAAATCTAGGGAAGAATGCACTACCAGATTTGCATACAGTTGTAAAACCCTATTAGTTTCGTATGTTCCAAAAAGAAATAAGGCTGTGCTACTCCTGTCAACACAACATCAATCATTTGAAGTACCCAAAGAAAACAACTTGAAACGAAAACCACAAGTAGTATTATATTACAACTCAACAAAATCAGGTGTTGATACGCTAGATCAAATGAGTTCTTACTATTCTGTGAAAAAGGGTACAAAACGTTGGCCATTAGCAGTATTTTATGATCTTGTCGATCTAGCTGCACTCAATGCCTACAGACTCTTCTGTGTTGCTGTTGAAAAAACAGAGAGACGTCTTTTTCTAATGAAGTTGGCCAAAGAAATGGCTAAGCCCCAAGTGGAACGTCGTTTGAGTTTATCACAAGCTAGGAGCAAGGATATTATTAGCAGTATCAAACTGTGTGGGTTTGATGATCTGTTAGACAGTGGACATCCAGACGTAATTCCCGACAATCAGAAGAGAAAGCGAGGCAGATGCTCCATTTGCCCCCGATCAAAGGACACAAAATACAGTTCAACACGCAAAAACTGTAACAAATTTGTTTGCAAGGAACATTCTGAAATAGTTACTACTTGTAAAATATGTGCAGATGACTATGGTACGGATTCCGGTTAGAATTATGTTTCCTGTTGAGTTGTTCATCACATTTTCTGTAAATTTGAAGCCATTGTGAAACATTTATGAGTGAAACAAATTATGACTTAGAGTAATATTGTAACTTCTGATGTGTAATTACTCTGCCATATATAATTTAATTCTACTATGTACATACCTGTTAAAAAGCTGTGAAATGTGTCTAAATAATAAATAAAATGTATGCAAACAGTATTAAACGACATTACGTTGTTCTCTGAATGATTAGTACCCACAGTCAATTATATATTGATTGGGGTCATGTATGACCCCAGATGGAGTACTAGGGAAATTTTAGCAGAGTGAGTCCTAGGGTTAAGAGAACTACTGAATGCATAAACGAGTCATTTCAGCTAAAATGTGCTTGGCGGACTACATCATTTAATCGTAACATCACCTGATGTTTACTTTATTTAATGAAAACAATTGCACTTTTTGAGTATGTTATTTATTGTTCACAATGATTTGCCAACGTCTGATAAATTAGGCAGTAAGGTCATAAGATCAGAGGCAGGTGATATGTATTACGCAGTCAAGATACTTCAGGGCGTTAAAGATGATGTGTTTGAATGATGTTCTGCCTCTACCACAATAGTGAGGTAAATATCTAATCTTAGACGAACATCGCCCAATACCAATTTTCACCATATTCTTTCCCAGTAAGTCGCAAATGGCTTGTTTCTTCTGGGATAATCAAATGTGATCATTAACTTTCTGCACACATTCTACTATTTTCACCAGAAGGTTGCATAATACACTTATAGTTGCACACAAACACACGTGAAGACCACGTACGGCTATTAGAAAAAGCACTACACATGTTCTCTGAGGCAGGAGTGGCAGCGAATTTGCAAATGTCTAAATTTTGTCAGGGGGAAGATTAACTTCTTGGTCACATCGTCACCTATAGCGAAATAATGCGTGACTCTAATAAGATAAGCACCAAAAAAAATTTTCAATGTCGGTGTACTCGTACTAGGAGACAGCCTAAAGACTTCTTGCTCTTAGGATCGTATTTCGTCCATTTGCAATCAAACAACTTTCAAACAATTCAAACTTGCTAAGTATTTTGGACAAAAATGCAGCATGGACTTGGACTGGTGACTGTTAGAACGATGCTAATGCAGTAAGAGAGGTTTTAGTTAATTTCGACATTCTGCATGGTCCTGATAAAAGTAAAGATTTTTGTTTAGTTACTGACGCATTTTTCTGGATTAGGAGCGTCTCTGTTTTAGATACATGAGGAAGAGGCATCGGAATCTGAATGCACATTATCTAGATGCAAGCGCCCATACTCTGCTACAGATCTAGAAACTTTAGCCGTGGTATGAGTGTTTAGAAAATTGTAGTATTACATTTATGTAAACAAAATTAGTCTGTTGTAACCATCATGCGTCGAGCTTCATCATGTCATGTAAGTTATTACACCCCCACTTATTGCGATAATTTTTGTTCTTCAAGAGTACAGTTGGCCATTTACACACCGGAGGAGACGACAGTGTAGAACATGCAGTATCACGATTACCACAATTCTTGTCTGGATACACTGATATAATTGAAAAAAAAACTATTAGCTATTGAGTACTTTTAATTACTTAGACATGTATAGCGACATGGCAGATTTACTGAATGCAGACGATTTTGATTACACAAACCGAACCAGCGCTATATGATACGAAATGATGTGCCGTTCTATAGACTAAATCCTAATTCCGAAACTAGGTGTGTTTGCATTCCTAGTACATATGAAGACGCAGTTATCTGGTACACAGTACAGCGCATCTAAGAGTGTAGAGAAAATTAAATTATGCTGGTGCTTTCCGAACAAAAGAAATCAAAAGCAACATTTACAAAATCCACCAATGAATCGTGTCGTACAGAATCACATACTTTTTCATCAATGAAATCATTCAGATGGTCTGTGCAGACAGCACTAAACACCTCCCTTCTGCAAGGGGTGAAGTTAAATACGTTGTAACCTTGTGTACTGTATTCACCGAGTGTACTAAGCCAAACGATACGAAGTCGACAGCAGCAGCTCCAGTCAGTAACAGAATAGCGAATCATTATATCCCAACAGTTGGAAAACCTGAGTCCGCAGCTCGTGGTCGTGCGGTAGCGTTCTCGCTTTCCGCGCCCGGGTTCCCGGGTTCGATTCCCGGCGGCGTCAGGGATTTTCTCTGCCTCGTGATGACTGGGTGTTGTGTGCTGTCCTTAGGTTAGTTAGGTTTAAGTAGTTCTAAGTTCTAGGGGACTGATGGCCATAGATGTTAAGTCCCATAGCGCTCAGAGCCATTTGAGCCATTTTTTTGGAAAACCTGCCGTACTGCTATCTGACGATGCATGTGATCTTACTTGTCAAACCTGCAAACCCTTTCTGTGTGAACATGACGTTAAACAGACAGTTTCATTTTTTCATCCTGAAGGAAATACATGCACATCTGTCTTAAGAAAATTCAGTAGATTCATTAGGACATTTGGACGCAATCATCAAACCAAATCGGTCAAGTACTTGGAATTCTTTGAATGGGTGGTAAACAGTCTTCCTTTGTATGACACACAATTCACTCCAGCTGATCTGATTAAGTAAATCAAAAGAGAATGATCAGGGTATAAGTACACTGCTGACAGTATGTAGAGAAGAGCGTTCCTGAGAGGAAAACGTATGGGAATAATTAGTCATGAAACAGGCGCACTTCTGTAAATTGGACTATGACAGGAAGCTTCGACAAGAACAAAAGTACCAATTTGAACTTACACTCTTTCAAGAACTCAACCGAAGTCATCAGTACTACACCAAAATATTGTAAGTGGCAACTTTTACATACTCGTCGTTATAGGCTTGTAAAAGTCCCAATACTGGAGGTTATCTTCTGGCTTATCGCACAGGTGATAAAATAAATGGATTATATTCCTAGCAGTATATGAAAAAGTATTTTCGTTAGCAGTTGATCTAATTTGTCTATATGTGAATTTTGTGTTTAAGCTGTACTTATTGAAAAAGACTTATAGCTGGTTATCCCGTAATATCTAGGAAGTCTTAACTGAAACAGGTAAGGAAGATGCGTTGACGACATTATGGAAAGACACGGTGAAGTTATACAGACTAATAATTAAGTACTGACAAAACGAAGTTAAGGAACAGGTGTTTAGGTAAACATAGTTTTCACTTCCTGGCCGTTAACCTGGAGGAGGAATAACAATTTGCATACTTCCCAGTCTATAAATATAAATGGTATTTCCAAGGGTTATACCTTATCATATCACTATTATAGACACAACATAGAAAGAAGATGGTACTCCTACACAAATATATATATGCACATTGTTATTGTTACTCATATCATACGCATGGATTCAATTAGTACTGTATTTTCGGTTTCCATAAGCTATAAGTACGAGCGTATATTTCGTCGGACTTGAGTCTTTTATGCTATTTCTTGTTTTCTTAGAATTTTGCTTTCGACTTCATGTGAAACTTTGTACAGACGATGAATTTTACTCAATAACAGACAATGTTGTCCTATCTTAAGTAACACAGTTATTAACGTGAAGTATCTGTTGAGTCATTTGGGTCCTTACTCACTCGTTTCTTGCGTTCTCTGAATGCTGTACAACAATTCAACCAAGTAGCAAGAGCAGCTTTATTTCTAGAAAGCAAATTGATAATATTTAACTTCCCAGTTTTACAAGTAGTAGTCGCAAACGAGGGACGACATGATAACAGTAAAGTTATTACTATACAGAAAGTCTAAGTAAGCACTTGATATGGATCACTACAACTTGTTCAGCGAGTGCTGTCCACTGATGTCGGTATACGGAGCCCATCTGAGCACCCGAGGCAAGCAAGAGCGGCTTTTGTACGCGCTGCGCTCCTTCCATGTTTCCGCACCACCTTCTCTGCTCCTGCGTTCTGCAATTTCGTTCTGGTGCTTGTGGTGACGCCAGAATATTCCTCCCCCCCCCCCCCCCCCAAAGCGACGGACTGTCGTATTGTAAGGTGAGATACCATGTCGGGGGATTCAGCAGCATGATCGCTCTGATGGACCGGAAGCTGTGGCTGCAGGGGGCGTCCGGCTTCTGACCGTACACCGCCATCCGGCTTGCGCTCAAGCAGAAACGTGCCCCGGAAAACGACCAGAAGGATGGGCGTCCACCTCCTGCTACCACGAACCAGATGGTGAAGGCGGCGGCTGCTACGGTGTGGGCTGGTCCAGCTCCACCGGTAGAATGAGAGGAGGCGACGGATCCGTCTCCATGGGGTCGTCCCGTGGTGTCATGGAGACACCCTCTGGCGGCTGCTGCGACCGCGCTCTCCTCTGCCCCGTGAATCTTAGGGAAGAGAGACTGAAATATCATCGTGTACCTGACAGATGCGAAGTTGATTTCTATGGTGGCGCTGCAAACCATCTCGACCTGAAAGAAGACACATGCAAGCGCCAAGTCGACAGACGATCTCGTCTCGCGCCCACCGTCTGCTTAACCTCAAAACCCTGTAAAAGACAATATCATGCGGCACGAAGCGATACTTGTGGCCTTCCAGCGGCGCCGGATGCTGAGGAGGGTGGAGCAGGTGGAGTAGTGTGCGATGGCTGCGGCCATGAAACAATTCCGCCGGCGATGGTCCATCTCGTGAGTACGAACGATACGAGGTGAGAAACAGGTGCAATGCTTGATCCTTGGTGTGTGTGGAGCGAAGTTTGGCCATCTGCTGCTCGAATATTCTGACAAAACGTTCCGCTTCGCCGTATGATTGTGGATGGAACGGTGCACTAGTTAGATACTGTATGCCATTGCGTTCAGAGAACGTTTCAAATCCATTTAACGTGAACTGACACTGTTACATCAGGTAAGCCTTCGAGGCAAAAAATCGATAACACCTAAATTGTGCTACGTGACATCGTCGAGTTCATTGGCACAGTAAACGGAAGGTTGATATATGAATTAACCACAATTAAGCAGTGAGTGTTCCAATAGGGTCCCGCAAAGTCTATGTGCACACGTTACCATGGTGATTACGACTTAGGTCAAGCAGAGAATTTTTTATGGCGGAGCGGACTGACTTTCCGCACTTGCGTGAGAATGTCACGTCATCTGCTCTATTTGAGCGTCCATACCCTGCCCAGTACAGTGTCGCCTTGCTAACTGTTTCGTACGAACAATCCCCCAGTGTCCTTCGTGCAGTGAATGTAACACTTCATTTTGCAAAGCTTTAGGGATTAACACCTATGACTGTCCACTTTCATTGTGAACAAGAAACACACCTTTCTGTACAGCGAGTTTATGCCGACGGGCAAAGTTTTAGCGCGTTACAGAATTCTTTATGCTAGTCAAGAAGTGAGGCCAAGATCAGCAAATGTAGTTGATCAAAATGTCCAAACCTGGATCTGCGTCCGTGACCTGTGCAATTTTCTTATAGTTGAGCGGAGAAGACTGAAGCCATTCAGAATCGTGAGCATCGATGTGACAACAAGATGCTGCAGAAGCGATAAAGTCTGTGTCATGGCCAATCGGAAGACGTGAAGGTGCGTCCGCATTACCATGTTTAGCTGTTGGACGATACATAATCTCGCTCTGTTACTGAGACAACAGCAGAGCCCATCTTTGCAATTTTTGCGCAGGTCGTACAGGAACCAGGACTGGAAAGGCTTGTGATCTGTTACTAAGTAAGCGGTTCTAGGCGTTTCAGTCCGGAACCACGCGGCTGCTACTGTCGCAGGTTCGAATCCTGCGTCGGGCATGGATATGTGTGATGTCCTTAGGTTCGTTAGATTTAAGTAGTTCTAAGTGTAGGGGAATGATGACCTCAAATGTTAAGTCCCATGGTGCTTAGAGCCATTTGAACCATTTTTTGTTACTAAGTAGAATTTTCTGCCATATAGACAGTGGTGGAATTTGGTAACACCATATACAATAGCTAAAGCCTGTTTTTGAATTTGTGAATAGTTACACTGAGCTTTGGACAACACTTTGGATGCGAGAGCAATAGGTCTATCCTTATCACCAATTCTGTGTGACATCACTGCACGGATTCTGTAAGAGGAAGCGTCAGCTTACAATACACCTGGTTTTTCTGGATCAAAGCATCGATGACTGAGGCATGGATCTTTAAGGCTGTTCCAACTACCGTTGAAAAATGGCGGGTGCGGAAGCACTGACAAAAGACAAATACAAATATTTAAACACACCCAAATGTGTATTTACTACAAACACTTTGAGATTTTTCATCTAGCGGTATTTGAAGATACGCTTCGCGCAAATCACTTTTTGAAAAGTAGTTCCCAGCACCTAATTTGTCCGTAATATCATCTGGGCGTGGCAATGGATAAATGTCAATGACTGTTTGTGGGTGGACTGAAAACTTAAAGTTAACACAGAGGCGAATGCGACCTGAAGGTCTTGGGAACGAAACCAGTGGACTTACTCACTGAATAGCTTATATGGGTGCAATAACTCCGCTATCTTGCTATTCTTTTACTTCAGCAGCGACTTTTTCCCGTAATGCAATGAGAACAGTTCTTGGCGGGAAAAATTTCGGCTAAACATTGTCTTTCAGCGTAATATGTGCAACTAAATTGATACGTTTGCCTAAACCTGCAGAAAAGAGTTCGGTTAGTTCTTTTAGCAAACCAGGTACACTGTCTTTACCATTCAATGCAGACAATGACAACACACTGTTCTGAATGTTAAAGCCCAACGAGTCAAAAGAATCAAGACCAAATATTTGTCACCCTCGCTTGACTGTAGCTCTGTAAAGGTCACTGTTCGTTTATGCAAGCGATACATAGCAGGCGAAGTACATACTCCGAGAACAGGAATGTTTTGTCCACTATAAGCCGTCAGTTGTGTGCTAGTTTTAGACAGGCGTGGGGAGCCTAACAGTTCATGTGTGTGACGATTGAGCAATGTGACAGAGTCACCCGTGTCCAGATGAAATTTCACATGTTTCCCACAAATAAGTAAATGAACAAAAAGTTTGTTTGATTGACATATTACTGACGAAACAGCACGCTTGCTAGTTTCAAACTTGGAATATGCTGTTTTAATAACATGGGCCTTGTGACGGGAGTTTTGTGATTGTGTTGAATTCTTATGGTTGTTCCGTTGCAAACACACGGATTACGCATAATCTTGCCTTCCACGAGCGTAACACTGAGCTTGTCAGGAGGGGCAGTACTGGTATTTGAGACGTGTATGACAGCGAGGGCAAGACTTAATTCTCTGTGCCTGAGTAGCCGTCTCTTTAGCGAACTGCTTATGTAGCGTGGAAGGTTGTTTACTTGAGGTGGCTAGCGCACACTGCCAGTGCAGAATGGGGTGATCACAACTAAGGGACTCAACGTGACAAATAGCTGTCTGAGCAAATGTATGAGCCGACAAGGCAACGGAATCGTTTTCATTCTATATCTGCACCACCTGATGAAACGATGGATTGAACTGTTTCGAAATTTGTTTTCTGACTTTGATGTCACGCACATTGTACACGATCGCATCACGCAACAAAATATCTGAATATGAAGAATGGGCAAGCACATTTTAATTTGCCTTTTCTTGTCATGCCCTGCAAAATTGTTACCTACTCGCGATACGCTTGTCCTGACCGTTTTTCCCATTTAAAGAACTGATACCTACCTGCTACCACATTTACTTGTTGTCCATAATAGTTTGTTAGTGGGTCTATCACTGTGTCTCACGACAAATGTTCAAATGTGTGTGAAATCTTATGGGACTTAACTGCTAAAGTCATCAGTCCCCAAGCTTACACACTACTTAACCTAAACTATCCTAGAACAAACACACACACCCATGCCCGAGGGAGGACTCGAACCTCCGCCGGAACCAGCCGCACGTCGTACGACAGTTCACTCGGAATGGCGTTAGGAAAAGTTTTTGCAATAATCTGAACACTGCACTTCCCACTGTGAATAATACATAGGGAAGTTTCACAGTACCTGGAACGTTCTCAGGTACTATACGTGCATTGAACTGGTGCAGCCACTCGAGACATTCCTGATATTGTTGACTTAACTAACGAAAAGGTGGTATAGCAGCTGTAGCAGGCGGTGCTTGATCGGTCGAACGAGCAGCGTTGGTGAGTAGCTGCTGCACCATGTTGAGCAGGACAGAAATCTGGTTCGCCTGAAACTGAAACAACTGTATTAGCTGAGTGGCATCAAACGCTTGAGGCTGCGGCGCCTGAGCAAGGGCCGGGACAGATGGGATGGGCATATTGGAAGAGACAAATGCAAAAAATTTACAAAGCAAGCAAGGTAAAGAACGAAAAAATTAAAGAAACTTTCTGCAAAGCCCACCTGAAAACACTGATTAGCGAAAACAAGAAATTGTTAAAGCAAAGCGAGCGCACCTGCAAAGTAAAGACAAGAGGGAATTAAGGCACCTTCGAAATTTACACAAAAAACTGAAGTCCGTGGCCGGCAGGCACGTAGTTGCGTTGTAAGACTGGTCTCTAGTTGTTGGGTCCTGCCCACTCTTTGCTTGCGTTTTTAGAATGCTATACAACAATTCAAACAAATAACCTTAGTAGTTTTATTGTTAGAAAGCAAATTGATAATACTTAACTTCCCTGATTTACAAGTAGTAGTCGCAAACGAAGAGCGACATGAAAACTGAAGTTCAAGTAAGCACTTGATATGAATCACTACAATTTGTTCTGCGAGTGCTGTCCACTGATGTCGGTATACGGATCCTATCATAGCGGACGAGGCTTTTTTTTAAAAAAAAAAAGAAAGAAAAAGAGGTGGGGCCCGTCCACGACCACACCGACATGATGGCCAAATCAACCTCTACTACCGTCTCTGCATAAGGGTTAGTGTTCGCTAAAGTGAGGTGTCGCAGGATGTGGGTACTTCAATGTTTGCGTACGTATGGTTAAGGTTAACCATTTATACGCGCTCATCTCGAGATAGATTGGGTCAAAAGTCGAAAGAAAGACAGCTGTTTGAAGGGCAGACGAGAGAAAGGGCCAAGGCAAGCGCCAAGGGAAAAAAAACCTTTGTGATGTTAGGTCGGGTAGTAAGAGCTGTAGCGGATGTCTTGCTAACTGCGATAGGTCATGCAAGGATGGGTTGAGTAAGAAGCGGATACCGTGTCAAGCCGTATGTTCGTCATAAGAGATCAGTCCGTGACGGTGCTGCAGCACGGTGTGCTGCGATTTAGGCTGTAAGAGCCCCCTGTGGCGCTGCGTCAGTGGTGACTTGGCGCGGGGAAAGGCCCACGTCGCTCATCGGTGTCTGGTGGGCGAGCGTCGTAGCCAAGCGCTAGGAGAAGTGTGGTCGCTTAGCGGCACCACTCCTCGCTCGTTGGCTGCGCTGACAGCCTCAATGAGGGCCGCGGCTAAGTCTTCCCTGTGTAATTGACGAGGTAGCCCATGCTCTACAGCGTCCTGATCGCTCTGGTAGCCCACTCGTCAGTGCAGAGCTGCTCGGAACCGATGGACTTCGGCGTTGTTGTGGCGGATTCCGTCTTCTTCTTCTGTGTGTCCAGTGTGTCCGCCGCGGTGTGTCCTTCCGCCGGCTCCTTCTGCCGGCTGCTCCGTTAGGGGAGCGGCAGCAGGCGTCTTCTCTTCGCCTGCGGCGTCCTCACGGACGTCGTGCGCCGTCTGCGAGAGCAATTGTCGCAGTTGGCTGTGTTATGATGACAACGAACGAATCGTTGTTAATGTGAATGACTGGTGGCCAATGCTAAATAAATACATAAAAATCTCTTCTTTGCATATATAGCAGGTTTGTCAGTGAAGTCGATAAGGAACAGCCTGCATGGTCTGGGTGTACAACGACTAAAGTAATTATAAGTCTTTGGTAAAAAATAATATATTGTACATAACTGGTGATAAAGGAGTTTTCATAGTGGGGAAGAATAAAATTACAAACTGAGAGTTATAGCGGCATCACATAGGCCATACTTTAACTAAGCGCCTTGTTAGAGGTTGGTTCCCATCAGCTGAAGGTTATACTACTTTCCTACTTGACGTCCCGGGCAGAAGTGGCCGAGCGCACACTAGAGACTAGTCGCAAGCCGCGGAGCGGTGCTAGTCTCGACTCGCGGGTCCAGCGATACTAGTAAGGATCGCGGTCGATAACTGCACCCGCTAACAAGTGTGGTATCGCACGTTGATACCAGAGGCTGCATGCCTCCTCCGTCTCTGCAGTCAGGGTGGCCTTAAAAGCTGCCCTTTCTTCATCCATGGCGGCTTTGACGGCCGCAGTCGCCTCCTCCGCCGTTGCCACCACCATGGCGCGCATCTGCTGCACTTGCGGCGCATGCTGCGCTACCGCCGGCGGTCGGTCCACCGCGCCCCTCACTGGCGCGATATTCCGGTCGCCTGCGGGCAGTGGTAGCTGTTTTCTCTCCTTCTGGTTTCGTCTTTGTTCGGCGGCGCTTGCGGCGCTGTCGTCGTGGCTTTTCGGTTTGCTCCTTGTCTCCAGCGCACCCGTCGCTGGAGAAAGCCGGACAGCCACGCCAGTTTGCCACATGTGGCCCGCCGCAGCGAGCACAAGTTAGCGCCTTTCTCGTCGTCTGTCACAGGAGCAGGTGTCGTGTGCGCCGGCCGCTTAACGCACCGCGGCAACTTGCGGTAGTATTTAGCCACCTGCGCTTCAGCTTGGCACCTGGCGCATTGTGGTTTAGGGTCCAGGCCTAGGGGGAGGGCTTCAGCGGTCACAGGAAAGCCTAACAGCTACCTTAACCCGAAAATGTCGCTGCCATCCGTCGCAGTTCCCATTACGACGATGTACAACGGCGGCCTCTTCTTATTCGTCCGGATGTGCAGCTTCGTAGTTGCACCCCAGAATCCGGCACGTGACAGCCTCTCTTGGACCGTCTCCTCGTCACAGATCCAAGGCAGCCCTCTGATCGGGGACTTGGATTGCTTTTCGCGCTGTTTCGGCGCGGTCGTCTTCTCAACAGAAGGTGGATCAACAATGTGGGCAGCAACAGCCTCTTCAGTGCGCGTAGGTCAGCCACTCTCGCTGCCTGCTGCTGAACGATGGCGTCTGAGTCAAGGGACCCTAAGCCTACTTGTTCCCTGCAGCAGCTGTCCACGACCCTCAACTGCGCTGAATGTACGAGGGGGAGGGGGCGGGGGGATAGGTACGCGATGCTCGTCGTGCTTCCGTTCCGCATTTCTGCAGGGTTGCGGTGTCGAAGGCTTCTTCTCTGAGTCTACCTTCTTCTTCTGCCCGTTTCTGCCCATTCTGTGACGCAAGGACACGACAATTTTGCTGTGTCGTAATAAAAACGCCCGACAATTTGCTTAGCGTCACGCCACAGTACAAGCAGAGCTTATAAGCACAGGTAGCGCGCTTCACCAGTGATGCGCGCGCCTCCGCTGCTGCAGCGCTACTTGGTCCGGCCGAAGCTAGCAGGAGTGGCGTTTATATGCGCTTCTTACAGGTGTCGCTCTTGGCGCCGCGCGGTCCAATTCCGCGCACTATTGACCGCCATTTCCTCATTGCCTTCTCCGCTCTTGCGTTCCGCATCTTCGTTCCGGTGCTTGTAGTTGCACCAGAATAAGACCAAGGTTTCAGACGGGAAGCTAATGAATGAACGTAAATATATCCATGTAAAAGGCAATAGTCAAAGTTTCTAATAGGAGATGTAGGTATGTTCATTAGGTAAACGAATTACATAGTTATGTTACACTGAAAAACTCTGTATCTGTGTGGGAAATCGAAAAAGGATGGACTATAAACGTTATAGTGAACATGAACTACAAAATGTTATAGTGAGATAGAGCTTCTAAGGGTTACATGATAGTAAGTACAATAAAAGATAGTACCATGTTTGACAGTACAGATAAAATTGTAGAATATACTACAGCATTTCCGAAAAGTGCAGAAGTTTCACATGAATTGTGTAAACCGATGAGATGTTCAAAAAATATTGCCACTAGTAAAGTGTTCTCACGTCAAAAAATTTGTAAGTTTCACCCGGTTTGCATAGAGATTGCACAACGTTTAGGAAATTGCAAATACTGTACTGTATCAAAAAATTACGTGAGAATTTTTACCCAGACTGTTTACTCGTAAATGAGCGCTATTTGTGTCACACACACACACACACACACACACACACACACACATGATAAATGTACATAGTTGATATCACTGTTAAACGACCTTGCCCACTTAGTGATGGAAGGTTGGGTTTCATAGCCCAGATGCAGAGCAGCACATGGCAACGTAGTACTTAAATAAAACTCTAATTACACAGAGTAAACGACAATGTTTCTCTGACGTATATGCGTTAATTTAGTAACTATTACCCTTCCTTTCATGTTCTCACTGTTACATACTTCTTAGCATATGACTACACAGCTCAGAGGATAAAGAACAGTACTTTATAGTGTCTCGCTGTCCTTCCAGAATAATGATGTACACTGAGTCCTATCGTGATCGTTTTCAGTTATATAATAGGGCCACGTTTTAGAGTTGATATTCCCACTCTAAAAATCTCTTCTATCTCCAAGGAAATATTGGTTGCTAACATTACATTATGATGTTTAACACACAATGTGCTAGTAATGATTATGTTGGTACCTTTCCGTGATGACAAACAACTGGGCTATGTACCCAGCAAGGCAATTCTAATAATTTTAGCTACTGTACTCGTTTTATCTTTCTTGAGAGGCCTTTCTAAAAATGTACAGAAAACAGATACAAAAGAAGAGAAAAAACTTACTCCGAAATGATCAGTGATAAACAAGCCACACAATAATATTTCTCTAGATAAACCCATGACATTAAATCAGTATTAATTTCAATAAAATTGCAATGCAAAAGGTACCTGAGATATTTGGTTAATATATGAGCTAGTATAGTGCTTCACCGCCCTCTTTTTGTTTCATATTCCGGACATTAAACCGTCAAATAATATTTCCATAAATCAAAGACTGTATAAAGTGCCAGTGATAAGTTGTGATGTCACTTCAGTGTGTGTGGTGATATTTTATGTGTAAATATATGCATATGTGGCTACAAATCGTACAGTTTAATGAACTGTGCACGTACACACAATTAAAGTACACCAGTTGAATGTACAAAACCGAACACAACAACATACATATTAAAAACAACACAGGGGCGTCCTGGCGCGTAGCCAGAAATATTTCTATTATTAGCTTATATAATATTTGTACTTTGTTCTAATACGTACTGTATTTTCTTTCATGTATCACGTCGACTAGAACCAATTAGATAGATACTAATGGGCAAGGATTCTAGAAAAGAGAAGAAGCATCGCTAATCCAGATTCAGAGGAAATTTACATTACGACAGTACATTCAAGGTAAGGAGACAGTTGTATGTCCACCAAGCTTCCAGGATACGGGCAACAAGTGCCTCGAGGGCATGCAGTAAATGATTTGTCTTTGTATATTTTTTCTAAAAGTATTTTTTGTTGCTGGACATGATGTAGTGTTTTACTCACAGATTTGTTTCAATACCAACGGCTGTAGCGCTACTGAAGACGAAGAAGATAGTTAAAGAGTAGATTTAGTAAGAGGGGAAAGATATTTTTATTCACTTTATTACAAAGATGTCGGTATCATACTATTTTTTGTGATTTATTTGTAATATCTGTGTATATCTAGTGTGTAGTTTTTACTTAGTTATCAAAGATGGGTAGACAAAAGTGAAAGGATGGTACGGAAGGTGACAGTGTTACAGATTTAGATGAGAGTAAGAATTTCAGGGAGCTACCGTGTACAGATGCAGATGATATTAGCCCAGATATCCAAGCTTTGGAAACCGAAGAGTCTGAATTAGGGATGTTAATGTCTGGTTCTAATGTGGAGACGTTAGACACACAGATAGGTGGCAGATCAGCTGACGCTGAAATCAATAGCGAATACACAGTAGCGGCAGGAAAGGTGATACCGCCTAAGGTCGTAGGAAAAGATTTTCTTTCTACGTTAATCCATTCCGTAAAGTGAATTCTAGCTCATAACAAGCGAGAACACGAGGAGAGAGAAAAGGAAAAAGAAAGGGAAAGAGAAGGGAGGAAAAAGACTAAGGAGACAGAACGTGAAGAGAAGGAACAAGTTAAGAAGAAAGATTGCAAAGAAAAAAGCTTAGAGAACCAAAAAAGAGAAGAGCAGATCAATAAAGTCCTCGACGCACGTGATGAGCTGATCGTTGTCTATATTAAAGATGAAAGTTCGAAGAACTTGTTACGCAAAACAAAGATTTCCCTCACAAAGTGAGGGACTGTATACAATTTGTCTATTAACTTCGACAAATTGAATCCGAAGTAGCCGCGACTCTGCAGCGTGTGAATATTGCAGCGATTTGCGAGGAAAACGAACACAGTACACGACTGTCCCAGTATGGGCAAGAAGTACCGCAACTTAAGTCTGGCACAGATCGTGAGAACAGTGACAATACGTATTGACAAATTACTGAGAGTCCACATACGAGCTATCAGTATGGAAATAGTCTATCTAACTGCGCTATGTGAGAGTTTGAATCACATTGCTGCTGTTAGGTATAGTACAAGTAGCGAAGAACGCATTGTTAGCGCGGCGAGCGGTGGAACTGTGGTGCCAATATTGGCACATACAAAACATGAAGAATCTTTAATAAAATACCGCCAGTTCCAAACCTTCTCGGAAGAGAAGAGACGTGTGCATCTCGTGATATTTACTAAGAGTTTCCGGAATGTACTGCCTACGTCATGGACTGAAAGGCAAAAGATCCAGTTCATGACCTCATTTATAACTGGTGAGCAGGTCAGTGGGCGATGGAGATCGCTGAGAGCTGCCGAACATATGGACGTGGAATTGTTTATGATCACAGCTGACTCCCTCAATCTTATCCAAGAATTTGCGAAGCAATGAACGGTTGCTAAAACAACTTCAATAAAAACAAACCGGGAAAGTCCACATAAGAACGGTCAAAAGAGAGATAAAGATTATTGTACATAATGAGCCGTGCTCGACTCGTGTTTGTGCCGTTTATTGCTTGACATCTTCTCTTTGCGGTACTGCCGTCTCATTTCCTATTTACTGGCGTCACTAAGTTGCTGGCTTGCCTGAACGTGAGTGGCAGCAGCAGCGCTTATCGATATGAGCACTGTCGTACTGTCTTTGGAGCGACCGCTACTATTTCAGGGTCGTCGTGTGACGGGCAGCTGAGTCGGGACGGAGCAGCAGTGAGGTCCGGACAGCAATGACTCGCCCGACCGTTGCCGACTCACATGACTTCAGTGGGGACGACCTTGGTTAGTCGTTCGGTCGGTCGTCTCATCGGACGACGTTATTTGGTCACCGACCGCTTTTGGGTTCTCTGTGTGTGTCGACTTGTGATTCATCCTTGTTTGTTCCACAGTGACTGGATTTAGTTTTCTCGAGTTGTTTGTGGAAGTGTTTTGCGCAACTGTGTTTAGCTAGTGTGGTTTTGCCTGAGCAGTTATTTTAATGCTGTCTGCATGCTGGATTAAGTCAGTCGGTTGGGACGGAACAGCGCGGAAGTCTCCGTGGCGTGGGGTCAGCCCAGGACCGCTAGCAGCTTGCACTCGTTGTTGGATCGTGAGGCACTAGCTGTGAGAGCGACGAAGGTCGTTGCTCACCGAACCTGCACGCTGAAGTTGAGTGATCAGCTAACTTGTTATGAAACCTCAGCTATTGTGACATCCATTCATTCATTTGCGGGCTGTTGCTCCCTGGGCCGTTCGGGCTAGCAGCAACGTATGATGTGTTGGAGTCGACGAAATCTTGCAGCCGTCTTCCTATATTGTGATTAAATATTAAATTGACTGTTACTTGCCAGTGTAGTGCACCAGCGGTATTTTCTGCCCTGTGGCCGTTAACGCCCCAGTTACCTGCCCTGGTCATTGGTGTAGTTTTCTGGCAGTGTGCCTTTCCTCGTCGTGTTGATGCTATCCGGCACAGCGTGTAGTTCGACAAACTTTTAAGTTGTTTGCTCCATATTTCGCTTAGAGTGGTTATTGTTCCCTGGGCTGTTTTCAGACGCCAATTTCTGAAGATGTAGTGCTGTTCGTATCCCCATCCTCAGCCGATAATTTCTATTGTTCTGCCATTGGTCGGACGGAAGGGAATTGGTGAAATTGTCGGTCAGTCCTTGGACCATCCCTAGTTTAGGTTGCCATCCGATTATTTAACTTACAACTCTTGACTGCCTGTCTCACCTCACCTTACATTTGAGCTACCTTCTCAGGCTCACCCCTGGAACACTTCTGAGCACCATTTGTTCTATTTGTTTTAGACTGTGATGCCCATTTTAGTTAGAAGTATTGTGAGAAGCCTTTGGTTGTGTATTAATTCAGTTCTTTTAATTTTAAATGAAAGGCCTTCAGCTGTGTTAAATTAAAATTTTGAAGACTTTTTTTACAAAAAATTTCCTTAAAATTGTATCTATCTGAAATGGTTTGTAATCGAGGCCCTAAGTCATTAGTTGTTTGGTGTGTTGTGTGTGGCCTTCACCTGAGGATTTACGTGAACCCCCTTTAATAAGGCCTTCAGCCGTGTGTATTCTTTAAAGAGAAATTTTTTAATAAGAAGGAAGGGGTCTATTTAAAATTGTTTGTCTGACTTGTTGTTCAGGCTTTCAGCCATTGTTTCAAATTCTGTTTGTGGCCTTCAGCTGTGCGATAAGTTAATGTTTCTTTAATTAGGCTTTCAGCCATTCTCTTGTAAGTTAAAAAGGAAGTTTCTTGGTTAGTAAAATTGCTTATTAATGTGTTTTAATTATTGTTGTCCTTCAGACGTGTAGTGTAGACCATAAGCCGCAAATTGTTTCAACTGCATGTTTTTTTTTTATTTACCTTCTACTTTTAATTGCTTTTGATTTCTAAGCCAGACTTTCAACCCTCCTTGTTTTTCGTGTGGATTTGGGCCTTCAGCCCAGAAAGCATCTCAAGGTTTCTTTAACTTGGCCTTCAGCCATATTGTTATTGTGATCTTAAAGCAATGTGTAAATAAGTGCTTCTTAGAAAAATAAAGTTGTGAGTTTGATTGTGCAACTCACACTAACAGTTTACAGCCCCATCCACAACCATAGCCTTAACCTGTGCGCTCTCTGAGTACCTACCACGCAGGTTTCACATGAAATAACAGTAATCAACCAAACGGACATGTAAATCAGACTAGCTATAACAACTATCATAGCAACCATTCGAACGGTAATCATTTTCGCAGTGGAAACAGTAATATTAACAGAAAAAGGAGGAATGAAGGTAGTTATAATTCCCAATTCCAACCAAAAAATGTATGTGACGAATGACGCTCGACAAAGAATGGTCCAGTAAAATGGCAGTCAAATCCACCACGGAATAGAAAGCATCCTGTAAATAATATCAATGTAATACCATTTCCATCTCTTAGCCAGCAACAACACTTGATGCCGCCAAAAACTAGATGCCGCACCACCTACAGCAATAATCTCATAGAGTTAAGGTTACTGAGGCTGTTGACGAACTCTAACCCAGCAAGTAACAAGCGTCGAACTCCACATGAACCACGTAACCTCTCCACATGTCATGTGACTTCTCCACATGTGGTCGTGTTGGACCCGAAATAGGAATTGTGCGCTGTTACATGCAATTGTGATCAGTGGAACACTGAATTCATGCAAGCCGCGACTAACGAAACTATTCATGCAACGCCCGTGATTATCAGTATCGACGCTGGTGTAGGTGAATGTCTGATGTATTACGACTTATTCAGAGGCATAAAATAGGTACATGAGCTGCCGTCATTGCCGGCGCAGAATTACAAAATTATCAGAGCCGTACGTGGCCGAAGCAACGAATCCAGAACAAGGCGCAGGCCGTTGTACAAGTGGAAAAGGAAGCAATTAAATGCTCATTCATAGTTGTAAGGAATTTAGAGGTTCCCTGTATCCTGCGATCGGAACCTTTGAGAGAAAATATAAAGTAGACCCATCTCGGGCTGATTATGCATTAAGGAGCGAAGGCAGAATTGCAGAACTGACAAAAAGATAGACACCCACAACCTCTGGTTCTTTCAGTTCATCCAGGTCCCAGTGTGACGGCACGTACCATAAATGGACATTTGGAGAGAAGGAAAAGAAGTTTTTGTTATGAGACGTGTGAACCACAAACTATCTAAAGACTAAGTACGTCTGCACGATGTATAACAAATAGTAAAGAATGTAAATTATTATTATCAGAACTCACAAATATCGATGTAATTAACAAAGAACAGTTGTTTGTATAATCTCTATGTAACATAGGCCATAAGCATCAGAGACACGGTGTTGTATTATATATTGTATATATTATTATTTATGAGAGGATGTAGAGGCTTATCTCACTAGGGGTAAGATATATACTGCCTAGAGGAAAATTAAAGAGACCTTTGGAGATAAGAGAACCACATGTATGAACATCAAGAGCTCAGATGGAAACCCAGTTCTAAGCAAAGAAGGGAAAGCAGAAAGGTGGAAGGAGTATATAGAGGGTCTATACAAGGGCGATGCACTTGAGGACAATATTATGGAAATGGAAGAGGATGTAGATGAAGATGAAATGGGAGATACGATACTGCGTGAAGAGTTTGACAGACCACTGAAGGACCTGAGTCGAAACAAGGCCCCCGGAGTAGACAACATTCCATTGGAACTACTGACGGCCTTGGGAGAGCCAGTCCTGACAAAACTCTACCATCTGGTGAGCAAGATGTATGAAACAGGCGAAATACCCTCAGACTTCAAGAAGAATATAATAATTCCAATCCCAAAGAAAGCAGGTGTTGACAGATGTGAAAATTACCGAACAGTCAGTTTAATAAGCCACAGCTGCAAAGTACTAACACGAATTCTTTACAGACGAATGGAAAAACTAGTAGAAGCCGACCTCGGGGAAGATCAGTTTGGATTCCGTAGAAATACTGGAACACGTGAGGCAATACTGACCTTACGACTTATCTTAGAAGAAAGATTAAGGAAAGGCAAACCTACGTTTCTAGCATTTGTAGACTTAGAGAGAGCTTTTGACAATGTTGACTGGAATACTCTCTTTCAAATTCTAAAGGTGGCAGGGGTAAAATACAGGGAGCGAAAGGCTATTTACAACTTGTACAGAAACCAGATGGCAGTTATAAGAGTTGAGGGACATGAAAGGGAAGCAGTGGTTGGGAAGGGAGTAAGACAGGGTTGTAGCCTCTCCCCGATGTTATTCAATCTCTATATTGAGCAAGCAGTAAAGGAAACAAAAGAAAAATTTGGAGTAGGTATTAAAATCCATGGAGAAGAAATAAAAACTTTGAGGTTCGCCGATGACATTGTAATTCTGGCAGAGACAGCAAAGGACTTGGAAGAGCAGTTGAACGGAATGGTTGGTGTCTTGAAGGGGGGATATAAGATGAACATCAACAAAAGCAAAACGAGGATAATGGAATGTAGTCGAGTTAAGTCGGGTGATGCTGAGGGTATTAGTTTAGGAAATGAGACACTTAAAGTAGTAAAGGAGTTTTGCTATTTGGGGAGCAAAATAACTGATGATGGACGAAGTAGAGAGGATATAAAATGTAGACTGGCAATGGCAAGGAAAGCGTTTCTGAAGAAGAGAAATTTGTTAACATCGAGTATAGATTTAAGTGTCAGGAAGTTATTTCTGAACGTATTTGTATGGAGTGTAGCCATGTATGGAAGTGAAACATGGACGGTAAATAGTTTGGACAAGAAGAGAGTAGAAGCTTTTGAAATGTGGTGCTACAGTAGAATGCTGAAGATTAGATGGGTAGATCACATAACTAATGAGGAAGTATTGAATAGGATTGGGGAGAAGAGAAGTTTGTGGCACAACTTGACCAGAAGAAGGGATCGGTTGGTAGGACATGTTCTGAGGCATCAAGGGATCACCAATTTAGTATTGGAGGGCAGCGTGGAGGGTAAAAATCATTGGGGGAGACCAAGAGATGAATACACTAAGCAGATTCAGAAGGATGTAGGTTGCAGTAGGTACTGGGAGATGAAGAAGCTTGCACAGGATAGAGTAGCATGGAGAGCTGCATCAAACCAGTCTCAGAACTGAAGACCACAACAACAACAACATTATTTATGATTTATTGTCTAGGGTATCTTTAAATATTGTGGGCTAGCATGCGAATTTTAATTAACTTATACGGTGATAACACTCGTACGGGCATCAGCTGCACCGAAGTACGTACGATATAATATTTTTAAACACAACGCATGATCACCACCTGCTAATAAGCAGTTTGCGTTAGCGTGGCTATTTAGGAAAGAATATATGCGTATTCTTACGCAAATTGTAATTGTTATTATGGGTCTCAGGGGCTACTGGTAATTTATGTACCAGATTTCACAAAGGTTAACTGGGAAATTGGGGAGCTTATTGAATGGAATGACTTTCAACATTTCTTGTTCATTATTTGCAAGGAAAAACTCGAGAGAATCTCATCTGCCGTTAAGCGGCCCAAAATGAAACATACTGAACTCAGGCAGTGCTTTGATTTACATTTAATATTATAACATGAATTATTAATTATAATTGATCGTTAGCGTAATGGCCGACCAAATGCTGCTAGGGAAGAAGAGCTCCCCGCAACTCGAACTTCTGAAAAAACTTGGTTAATGATCAGTAATGGCTGCGACCATGAGAGGTGACAACTAAGTCAATAAAGCACACTTTCTAATAACATTTTCTATTATATTTTGCTAAAATACAGATAAAAACTTACATTAATTTTCAGACAACGCAACAATGGTGGCCTACCGCTAGACGAAACAAAAACACGGGAGAGAGTTCAATCACAGCATTGTCTCTCATCTTCATGGCCTATGTTACACAGAGATTATACAAAAAACCGTTCCTTGTTAATTCTATGGATATTTGTGAGTTTTGATAATAATAATTTACATTCTTTACTATTTGTTATACATCGTGCAGACGTACTTAGTCTGTAGATAATTTATGGTTCACACATCTGAAAACAAAAACTTCTTTTCTCTTTCTCTAAATGTCCATTTAAGTGACGCACCGTCACACCATCTCCTTAAATTCCTACATTTTTGCGGTTTCTTCAGATTTAATTTACACTTCATAACCAGTAGGTTGTGATCAGAGTCCACATCTGCCCCTGAAAATATCTTACAATTTAAAACCTGGTTCCTAAATCTCTGCCTTACCATTATATAATCTATCTGAAACCTCCTAGTGTCTCCAGACGTCTTTCATGTATACAGCCTTCTTTCATGATTCTTGAACCAAGTATTAGCTATGATTAAGTTATGCTCTGTGCAAAATTCTACCAATGGGCTTCTTTTTCCCTTCCTTACCCCCATTCCATATTCACCTACTACTTTTCCTTCTCTTCCTTATCCTAATATCGAATTCCCGTCACCCATGACTATTAAATTTTTCTCTCTCTTCACTATCTGAATAATTTCTTTTACCTCAACATACATTTCTTCAATCTCATCGTCATCTGCGGAGCATATAAACTTGTACTGCTGTGGTAGGCGTGGGCTTCGTGTCTATCTTTGCTACAATAATGCGTTCACTATGCTGTTTGTGGTAGCTTACTCGCGCTCCTATTTTTTATTCCTTATTAAACCTACTCCTGCAACACCCCTATTTGATATTGTATTTATAACCCTGTATTAACCTGACCAGAAGTCGTGTTCCTCCTGCCACCGAACTTCACCAATTCCCAGTATATCTAACTTTTAACCTATCCATTTCCCTTTTTAAATTTTGTAACCTGCCTGCCCGATTAAGGGATCTGACATTCCACGCTCCGATACGTAGAACGCCAGTTCTCTTTCTCCTGATAACGACGGCCTCGTGAGAAATTCCCGCCCGGAGATCCGAATGGGGGACTATTTTAACTCCGGAATATTTTACCCCAGAGGACGCCATCATCATTTAACCATACAGTAAAGCTGCATGCCCTCGGGAAAAATTACGGCTCTAATTTCCCCTTGCTTTCAGCCGTTCGCAATACCAGTACCAGTGAAACTTAAAATGTCAAAATTCGGACAGAAGGAAACAAAGTTTTTAGCTCACATTATCACACATATCGGGATCATGCCCAACCCAGGGAAGCTGGACACGATGCGTGACTTACCCAACGACAAAGGAGCAACTAAAGGCCTCCTTGAGCATGGCTTTATTTTTCAGTTGCTTTATGGGGGCACAGATATTAATCAACAATAAATTACTGAGCCTGTTGCAGAAAATTACTGCATGGTATTTCTCACAGGAATGCAGAAATGCATTTGACAACATCAGGCAAGCACTAGTCAGTTCAAAGATACTGCAGTATCCCGATATGAACAAAGCCTCTTACCTTGCCACTGATACATCATCCTGCAGTTGCACAAACAGAAGTATACGTCGTCGGATTCGCTAGCTATGTCTTATCTGGCTGTGAGTGTGATTACTCAGCCACAGATCTGGAAATTTTAGCAGTAGTTTGGGCATCAAAGAAATACCAATATCCTCTCTATGGCAGGCTTCTAGAGGTTCTTTGTGATCATCAAGCACTCAGCTTCATTTTGACATGTCGATTATTCATGTTAGACTGATGCAGTGGGTTTTAGCATTGAAAGATTATGATTTTGAAATAAGGCATGCAAAGGGTAAAGACAACGTAGTGCCTGATGCATTGTCGTGCTTGCCAGAGGGGTTACCGGAATTCACACAGCTGGTTGAAGAGTCAAGTGAGTTCAAATTTCTTTTAGCACAAAATGCAGGACGCAGACAAACATATCTGTGTATGTGTTAAAATTTTAGGAACTTACAAGAAACAGATCCCATTACAAAAGAATAACATGCTTAGTAAAGGGTGATGTGGTCAGTGACCTGAGAAAACAATATCAGATACACAAGTGATATGCTCTTCGATAGACAACAGCTGGATACAGACAACTGCTGTGTGTGCATTACGGTAGAGTGCATAGACAACATTAGCTGGTACACACAACACATATGCGGACATTTTGGCATAAAGCAATGTATGAACCAAATTCCTATGTATTGTTATTTTCCCAGCTTATGGGAGTGAGTTAAGAAGCTAATAACAACTGATGTGACTTGAAAGAGGGCAAAGCCCACAAATTGTAGCACATTTAATGAATTGCATACCATCATCCTTCAAAACTCCGACAATTAGCAACATTAGTTGTCACACAACTCATTGTGACAGCTGGGGTGAGGTGTGTGTGTGTGTGTGGGGGGGGGGGGGGTTACCAAGTATTTAGTAGCTGTGTATTATTATCCTGACGGAAACACCACCTCTGCTTTCATAAGAAGAATACTTGTGACTGATTACATTCCGCAGAGGGAGAAACCTGTCACCTTTATGTCAGATAATGCCAACTATTTAGGAAGTAATAGGTGGAAAACTCTTATACGTGAACAATAGATAAACCACATTTAGATCTCAATGTTCAAACCCCAAGCGAACACCGCTGAACAGAATCTCCCGAGATGTTAACTGGTTTGTTCAAACATATGCGCCAATTCAGTATAATAAATGGGTGCATTATATTTCGCTATTGGAGAACATCTGTATCAATCTGCCTCATGAGCCTATAGCCTTTACACCCATCACACTCATGTCACTTAACCTGAGTCGAATGAATTTCTTAAACCATTACTACAGATACCAAGGCAGATAATGACAGAAGAAAAGACAGAGCAAGGTTTAATATCATTAGGCAAACAAGTGCAAATCACTGCTACACGCAACATCCTTTGCTAGCAAGCTAGTGTCATCAGTAAACAGACATATTTTAGAATCACCTGTAGTACTAGAGGGTAAATCATTTATATAAATAACTGCACTGATCCCTACCACCCCCCCCCCCTTCCTCCCATTTCACCATATGCCACTGAGACTCCACATCATAGCCAATCTCAGCACTGTTGATAAAGCAAGAAGTGAATCAACTGTGAGCTACTCCCTGTATTCCCTATCAGTACAATTTCTGGAGTAATATTTTGTGATTAACACAGTCAAACGTATTACTTAAATAAAAAAAGGTGCCTAGCATTTGAAACCTTTTGTTTAATCCATCCGGTACCTCACAAAGGAAAAAGAATGTATCATTCAGTAGTTAAACCACTTCTAAAACCTAACTGTAGGTCTGACAGCAAATAAGGTAAAACTAAATGTCAATTATCCTTACATTCACAGCGTTTTTAATAATTTTAGCAAACACTGACGGCATAGAAATAGGTTTGAAACTGTCTACATTATCCCCTTTCTCCATTTTTGTAAATTAGCTCTACTACTGAGTATTTTAATCATTCAGGAAACTGACCATTCTTAAAGGAAAACTTACAAATATGGCTAAGTAGCACAGTATCCTTGATAGTCCTTAGTCTTCAGTGATTTAATTATTGACTCAATCTCTCCCTTGTCAGTATCATAGAGGAATGTTTCAGACATCAGTCTCAGAAATGCATTTTCCATAGAGTTATACGATTCCCTCTAGAAACTAAGTTTGGGTTTAATTCACTAGCGATGCTCATAAAGTGATTGTTAAATACTGTAGAAATATAACTTATTAGTAACAGATATATTTTGATTATGAACTGACTTTACATCACCGACCTTGTGGTGCTGACCAGATACTTCCTTCATGCCTGACCATACGGTTTTAACTTTTTCCTGTGATTCGCTGTTCTGTTTGCGTACCTCTGACTCCTTGCCTTCCTATTAACGTTTTAAGCACCTTGCAATACTTTTTGTAAAAGACTACTGTAATTTGTTTTTGAGTACTTCTAACAGTCTGATATAACTCCTATTTTGTTCTACATGATACCCTTATCCCATCAGTCAGCCACCCTGACTGCCATTTACTGCTAGTACCCTGTTTACAAGATTCTAATGGAAAGGAACTTTGGAACATCATTAGAAAATTTTAAGGAAAACATTATTTTTGTTATCTATGTTATCAGCACTATAAACATCCTGCCACTCTTGTTCCTTAACGAGGTTTAAAAAATTCTCTGTTGCAATTGGATTGGATATTCTACATAGTTTGTAATTATACGTAACAACTGTTTGAGTACAAAAAGCTTTTAGTGTTAAAATTTGCGCATCATTGTCTGAAAGGCCATTCACCCTTTTAGTAACAGAATGCCCAACAATGAATAAAATCATCGTCTATGGCTGTACTGCTTGTTCCCTGTACCCTGATTGAAATATAAAACACAATATGAATGATATCATATGCATATAGGAGAGCCTCCAACATCCTTTGTCTTGCATAATCACATACAAAATTAATGCTGAAGTCATCACATACAACTAACATTTGGTACTTCCTATAAAGTAAACCGCTTCTAATATGAGCAGAAATGCTCTGAAGTGAGAATTAGAACCTATAAACAACAGTTTTAGAATTAATAAATTCAACTGTCCCTGCACAACATTCAAATACCTGTTCAGTGCAATACCATGATACGTCTACAGACACAAATGGAATGTTTTTTTTAAATACATGGCCACTCTCTCACTGCACAGAGTACTCCTTGCAAAACAGCCAGCTAATCTGTATCCTGCTAAATGAAGACACTGAATTGCCAAATTATTTAAATGGTACTCTGATATACCAGTAATGTCAGAATCGACATCTGCAAGTAGTTCACTAACTTTAATAACTCTGATATTTTGATGAAATATGCTAATTTCTTCACTATTGGGATACACTACCTTCTCTGAAGGTGATTCCTTTGTTAGAGGGGTTTCCTTTCAGGAGGGATATCTATCAGCTAACTTCAATCTAAAAAAGGTGCAGCTCTAAAAAAGTTGCAGCTCTAACACCAACTATTACAGGAATTTTTCTGTGAGTGATCCAACCATCACCCACTACACTGCACCAATAAGCTTTGCCAGCCTCCCGTTCCCATACCTATTGAGGTGCAAACCAGACCTGTTAATAGACTCAACTTGCACGAGTGCATTGTGAGCCATGACCTCTTCCATCAGTGCCTACTCCAGCCCCATATTAACACGCCTAACAACAAAATTAAGATGAGGCCGATCATGACGCTTAAACAGTTGCACGAAGTGCATATTAGCAGCGCAGTTTGTGTTGCTGTCTTTACCTGGTCATCATCTACATCATACTGCCATCCTTACGATGGCCTTTCCCTGCTCCACCCACAATCACTAACTGATCCTCTTTCGTAAAATTCCTGCACAATTTCCATATTTTAACATTCACCTGAGAGTACCTGCACTAGGCTTCACAATGCTAGTGACCTGGTACTCACTCCCCAACGCTTCCTGCAACTTCTGTCCCTCACTTCTGCCATGAGAACCACATAGCAGCCGAATCTTCTTCTTTCTGTTAAAATTTACAACTGACTTAGGATCCCTAATTGCTGAGGACTGCTGCAAGTTCCCTACACCTACAGCTACAAGAGGCTCCTCTCTACTCACCTCTGATATTTGGTCAAATCTATTGGTTAGATGCAAAGTACAACTGTCTGAATATCTCCTCCTCCTAGCTGCCTTCTTACCAACTGCCGGTTCTCATTCCCCAGCGGCCTGCATCCTCCTCAGACTATCTAGTTCTTTCTTTCTGTCTTGTAACTGCACTAGAAGGGCACAGATCTTACGCTCCTGCTCTCTATCAACTTATTTCTGCTACAAATTCTGTATTTACGTGAGAGGATCCCGCTAGTATTACCACTGGCTTCCTCACTACATTTCCCCCAATGAATATTGTTTGAACAAATATCACACCGTAACCCGCTACTCACAAAGTTACGACAAAACCCACACTTCTCACACGTGGTAAAATTTTAACAGTTACTGAAAACACTAAACGTCTGCGTTGCCTAAGTTCAATTACAACAGCAGAAGTATTTAAAGAACTAACAACAGTGATATCGACTTTCGCTGTCTACTAAGGAAGCAAATTCTCTTGTTTATACAACTAAACCATAACAAATACCAATATCACAAAAACCTCACTCCATTTCTTATCTAAAGACAACAATTCAAGCGACCACTTGAACACTCAACGAAATGAAACACAATGAACGGAAGTTTCATTCATATATTTTACTTCAAACAATAGAAACGTCAGCTGAAAACTGCCGTACCAAATTAACTAAATGACATCAACACACAAACAACTCTAAACAACATAATGGGCCAAAGTTTATGTAAGTTTATTAAACTTCCATTTCGCCAGAAACAGCAAGAGTCACCGTTAAAAAATACTAAATGTAATAAGTGATTAAAAATGCACAAACAACTTTGTCAGGACTTAGCATTAGAACCACTACAGCAGCAACTGCACGTCGCAAAATCTAAATAACTGCTGAGACCTTAATGAACGACCTAAGCACACTCACCACTCGAATAAATAACACAAAAAGAAAGATTGAGATGAATAAAATCCACTAATATGTTATTTTTACAGCAAATATTAACACCAATAATTTTTAAAGTACCTGAAGTATATACCATTACAAAATATTGGCGAGCGATTTGAACCCAAATAACTGCTGCAGCATAAATGAACATAAAAATACCATGTCCTATGAAAGAAGAAACAAAATTTTTACTCACGTAAATAGCAGTTGAAGTATGATTTCTGTGTTTTATTAAATGGTATCTATGTATGTATGCCAGCAGTTTTAAGTTTTTTCTATGTTTTTGTAATTGTGTATGTGTGTAATGTTTTATTTGACTTGAGGTGGCAGCTAAAGCCACAGAAACTTCACTGTTTTTGCCACAGGAGTCACAAAGCTATGGGAACGGTATTAACAGTTTTAAGTTAAAGTGAGCCCTCAGTAAGCCACTACTGCATTATCCAGGGGCACGTTATGCTATTGTGTTTTCGACTTGCTAACCTTTTGCTTATGTCTCATCCAGGATGACACTTGTCCTGACTGTGGACATTTTTACGCTTTAAGCATATGGTCTTAACTTTTCATTCACGCGCGTGAATTTTCTGCACATTATAGCAAAGCTTGGCAGGATGCAGCCATCTCCTGTATGTGGAAGTTTTTTGCAGGGTGAATGAAAAACCACAAGATATAGTCTAGAATCACCAAAAGGTGACTGATGATCCTGTAGGTTAGTCCCTTTCTCTTCAAACCAGGCAACCAAATGGTCATGTTTTCGGCTTGAAGGGACGCTATGTCCCTTCTGACGTGATCATGAGTGACGAACGCTCAAAGCATTGTAAATAAAGAAAAGTAGCGTTTAGGTCACATTTTATATGTATACCCATGAACTGCAAAAATTTATATACTTACAGTTCTTCTTCTCATCATGTACAACGTACGGACTGAATGGTGTGAAAGACTTTCATGTATAAATTTATAAGTACAAATTGTGCTTTAACTACAATAACGCTGTATTCCAGTGCTAAACGGTATGTGACTCACACATACAGAAACTGCCTAATGGCAGAGATCAAGTGGCCATTATAATTATCAGTGAGTTCAGTTATGCCGTTAAGTAGTTAGTTGAGCAATACTTCACGTCACCCGTCTATACCACTGCAATTTTGCATTACAAATAGACCGTCACAGTGCCGCAAGAGAGGAGGACAGTGTCAGTTAAAAAGAACGTAGCTGAACGCTGCAGCGCCAGGTGTACCAACCGTGAAACCCAACAAGCCTGTTACGAACGCTCACCACAACGTCTACACATGACGCAGGATGTTAGAAGTGCCCTTGTCAAGATAAAAAGTGATGCTTCGTGCAGGTTCTTGAAAAAAACCGTGTATGAAACCAGGACTGAAATATGTCTTCACATTACATACGAGAACATTTCTTCACAAGCAAGAATATGTTTGGAATGATTGCAGACTAACCAAAGTTCCTTACAGCTAAACCACCTTTGCTGATAACACATTAATCCTGTGTTCGGTCCTATTTCATGTACTCACGGCAACAATCACAGCAAGGATGTGGGCTTGCAGAACCAGATCAGCTGATCACCTCTGGGGACAGAGAAGGCCGCAACAGCTTATTGGGGGGGGGGGGGGGGGGTGGGGGGGGGAGGGAGGGGGGACTGCTCCTGACCTCCAGCCACATGTCTAACCGTCGACTTCTGTTCCCGTGTACCGCACCCGCTTTGCCGTCACGACCGCAACTAACGAAGAATTACTTACGTATTCGCGGATTAAGACTGTAAAAATCTTCGTGCTTCGGTAAACATTATCAGCATGAACTATTTACGAAACCTTTTTTGGCAAAGGCTTTTGAATTAGTTCATGTTTGTGATTTACAAAAAAAATCTTGAAAACAAATGTTGTAATGATCTTTATATAACAAATATTTTTCTGTAAATTTCATAATCGGAACGCAATAATTTTGATTTCTTGCTGCATTTTTAAAAACTGGAATAAAGTAATCTGTAAAGCACTTGATAATTGTTATGGAAAGTTCCATCATTCACAGTGTAAAAACTCTGAGCAGGGTTTTTAATAGTACATGTTTCCTCCTGTTGCCTATAACCCGAATGGGGAAGTCAGTCAATATCTTTCCGGGGAATGTAAATTTGCCAAATAGTTTTCGATAATTATAATGTATGAGAGAGCTACAATACAGGAATATAGTGCCCATATTATCCCAAGCTATGCAAGGAATGTATGTAACCAATAACATCCAATGTCATTTGATATCTAAACACCTTTGTAATCTATGAACACTCGATTAACCTAATCATTCTAAGGTAATCATGAACGCTCTCAAAAGGACATGATAAGAATTGTAATAATGAACTAAAACTAATGTAAAGTGTCAGAGTGAATGATGCGCATGTGTGGTTCAGTAAGCAAATAATAGCGATTTCGTATGTATGTTATTCTTTGTTCTATAGTAAAAATATTAATAACTCTGAAACAATAGAATGATTTTATGTAACTAACTACTCGGTTCTTGTTTTTGCATGAGAACAGACGTGACAGAATCTGAGTGCACTTATTTGCATTTTTGGTTAAATAAATATGTTTATTTCCTCTTAAAACCTTCAGTTATGTGTCTGTAACATCCCTACAAGTTAGGAAACTAATTACTTATTTTTTTCACAGTAACAGAACGCGCAATACAGCGCGAGCCTATGACTAATTACTGTCGGGAATTTCCACGGCCGGAAGGTGTTATTTGAATAATGTCAATATTAAACGGCACAGAACCGCAGAAATAGCTTACGAAGTTTGATTTTTAATTATATTATTCAACTTCAGTGGCATTTTAATTTATTTGCAAAAGTTAGCAGCAGTTTTCATTAAAGTCTTGTGGCCGCTGCGTCTATCTATTGTCTTAGCTACGTAAATTCACAGCAATTAACTTACTCCTGTATGATCAGTGATAAATATGCCACACAAAAATATTTCTCTACACGAACGCATGGCATTAAAGCAGTATTAATTTCAGTGTAATTGAAATCCAAAAAAGAACCTAAGATATTTCGTTAACATACGAGCTAGAATAGTGCTTCACACCTCTCTGAACGCGTTTCGTATTGCGGGCATTAATATTCAAATAAAATGTCCATAAAAAATACTGTGTAATTGGCACGTGATAAGTTGTGTTGTCACTTTAGTGTGTGTGACATCATTTGATGTGTAACAATACTCGTATGTGCCAACAAATCATACAGTTTAATGACCTGCTCACGTACACACAATTAAAGCACACCACTTGACGTACAATACTGAACACGACAATATACAAATTAAAAACCACACTAATTGTATTACATCGTAAGACAACTTTACTGCTCAATATTCACCTAATTTCTTGACTGCGTAGAAAATCGGGTACCAAAACGTACTGTTTTATACCTCAGTGCCCTCTCACACCAATATTTACTCATGTTTCGTACAGGGATTTGTTGACAGCACAATAAAAGTATGGTTATGGTAAAATGTAATTACACACTTCCACTATAACTGGTAACTATAAATTGTTTGCCAAAAACAGTGTGAGGATTAACATTCAAAGGTAATAAATATAATTGACTTAATATTTGACCTCAGCTAGGAGTTATTATAACCTCAGGTGCAACCCGACTTCAGCAAAAGAAATGTAACCTGAATGGTGGGCTTCAAAAATAGGATCGGACTAGCGGTCCCGAAATCAATCACGTAACAAAAATGATGCAAAACGAACTTTGCACCAGAGATAATACGAGCCATGTACTGTGGCATTCTCGCCATCCATCGCGATGTATAGCCAATGTAACTACACATACAAACTGTTTCAAAATTTTTCAACGGGTGGAATGTTATCACATACAACTTTCCAATCTGCACCTGAGTCTTTCACTTTATTATCGTCGATACCCGCCGTATACTACAAGCAACTGCTACTTCGCGAAGCTTCTCTTCAATAGAAATTTTTTCATTATTACATCAGTTACTGCCACAACTTTTAAAACTAGCAAGAAAACTAATCGCTTATCAGCTTCAGTTAGATACTACGATTAACAAAATCGATACGTGCTGAGCGGTTGTAGCCAACTGTCTTCCAATCGAAAGTGTGCAGTACTTTCTCAATTTACTCCTATATATGTAAACATATCTCTATTATAATATGCCATTTCAGCTTCCTTAACGGTTTGGTTAAGTGTTATAGCTTCTGTTAAAATTTGATTGACTGTGGGAGAGAAAGATTTGCTTGCGAGCATGATGGCCTTGTGAATTTTATTACAATTTTACAAAATCATGCATTCTGTAATTTTTTAGAAGGTTGAACTAAAAAAATAGATTGTATCATCCTTTCGTTCCTCGGTATCTGACAATGTGAATTGTTAAATTATCTCCGTTGCCAAATACCTATGAATGAAGAAGTATCCACACTTTTGGTATAGGTTCAAATCTCATGCTATATCTATTTTTTTTTTTTGTCTACAGATACACAAAAGAAATGATGGTGCTATTTACTCAGTGTCTCTATGAAAATTTTATTGCGTGTATCCTGTACATCTCCATCACAATATCCATTGTCATCTTCTTCTCAACATTTTGCTTTCATGAATACATATGTTTCCTTGGCTTTATCTTCCTCGTCTGGGACTGCCTTCTTCTCTATTCAGAATAGTTCTTCTTCTAGAATCAATCTATGTGGTGGACGAGTAACAAATCTGATGGGAAGCTGAAGTGAGTGCTTCTTGAATCGCATCTTCGAACATACCGTTGCTTCAGGTGATTTAAGATTGTGTGCATATTTCCTTTCTAAATTCAGGTCCAATTCCGCTCCATTATTTAATCTCATTTAAAGTGTGTTGAAAGATATTTTAAAATTTTCACTAGCCTTTCTAATAGATAAACCCCCAGCCACAAGTTGTTTTGCTTTTTTCAAATATTGTGCATTCCATTTAGCTTTGCCTGCCTTCCTTATGTATTTTTAACAATCCGATTTATATACATGTATAAAAAGAGGGTACTATTACGGCAGTGCTGGACGGTTTACAGGAAGAGTTTTATTCAACAATAAAACAATTTTCTTAGTATCCTAAATAAACAGGTTGTTCTTGCTTTTGTGGTCTTCAGTCCAAAGACTGTTTTGATGCAGAACAATCAGTGCCCGACGGTCTCCATTATCGACCGAAGAGTGGTGGCGTCTACGTAGAGTTATCAGTGCTAATAGACAGACAACGGTGCGTGAATTAATCACAGTGACTAATGTGGGACTTATACGGCGAACGTATACGTTAGGACAGTGCGGCGAAATTTGGGGCTAATGTGCTAACAGCAGACAACCAAAGTGGCTGCCTTTTCTAATTCCAGGACATCACCTGCAGCATCTCTCCCGGGCTCGTGACCCTATCGATTGATCCCCAGGGACTGGAAAATCATGGCCTAGTCAGTAGAGTCCCAGTTTCAGTTGGTAAGAACAGACAGTAGGGTTAGAGTGTGGCTGAAACACCACGAAGTAATGGACCTAAGTTGTCAACAAGGCACTGTACATGCTGATTGTAGCTCCGTAATCATGTGGATTGTGTACACATGGAATGGACTGAACTACTTGGAGAACATTTACACCCATTCATGGTCTTCATGTTTTCAATCAACGATGGAATTTTCATGGATGACAATGCGGTATGTCACTGGGTCACAATCGTTCACGATTGATATAAAGAACATTCTGGACAGTTCGAGCGAATGATTTGGAAACCTAGATCGCGTGACATGTATCCCATCTAAAGTTTATGGGACATAATCGAGATCTGAGTTCGTGCACAAAATCCTGCAACGGTAACACTTTCGCAATTATGGATGGCCATAGAGACAGCATAGCTCAGTATTTCTGCAAGGACTTCCAACGACTTGAGTCCAAGCCACATCGAGTTGCTGCACTAGGCAAAAGGAGGTCCGACGCTGTATTAGGAGGTACCTCAGGAATTGTATTACTTAAGTTACATCTTTCACCTACCAACTTTTCTTCTTCCTGAAACGCTTCTGCGTGTGCTGTTCATTCACAAAACCTCTCCCAATTTTTTCCTTTCTCCCACAGTCTGTTATTCAGCATTTATTCCCACTGTAAACCTCTTCAATTAACATAATCCTTCATCTGGTCTTTCCATCTTGTTTTCAGTCATCTGACTGCTCGTCATGGTAGTCTTACCGTTCCCCATCTTTTAATGTGGTCAAACCATTTTAGCTCGTTTCCCTGGGTAGTTTCCCATTTGTTCATTTATTATAGTTACGAATTGTGATTTTGTTTGCAGTCTTTATTACAAAATGCAGACATTTGTTATTCATTCTCCTGATCCTGAGCTGTACATTCATTTTGTCAGTTCTACTTTTTTCAGACCTTCCCAAATCTCTTCCCCTCTAACAGTGCAATACTGATTAGAATAATCAGTTTTTGTAACTATGAATGCTACCATAAAGCCTGTCTCAAAATCACCTACTCATTACTTTGTGCAGCTCAAGTATGCTTTTCTTCTTCAGTTGTGCAGAATAAGTTCCAGCTGTTGTCTAGTACCACTTCTGAGCAACAGTCGATGGACTGCAGCATTTATTGTTTAGTACTTAATGAGAGGGGTAGTAAAAGACCTGACTACCGACCGACCAGTCACAGGAGGCTGAACCTCACTGACAATGTCAACCATGAAACTAACTAAGTTGTGCTTTGTATCATAATAAATACTTCGGAGTCGTCTTCGGATGCGACCATGATGACAGCGTGGTGGAGCAGCTGACAATGGCCGTGACGTCCCTCCAGCGAGCTGGTGCCTCCCAACTCCGGCAGCGGATCTCTCACAACTGGAGGCAGGCCGACCGGTGGTTGAACACTGTACCCCGCATTGCATTCCAGTATGTCGCTCTGTGTGTCACAGGCACCTGGTGTAGGCTGTGATACTGGTAACTCGATGACATAACCGTCCATAGGAGTTATATGGGACAGCATATGCTACGATTAGGGAAAGTAAGGTTCAAAGCCGCGAAGTTAACTATGAGTAAGGAAAACTTAATTTTATGATGGAAGAGGTAGCACACCTAGGTCAAATCATAAATAAAAATGGAGTTAAGACAGACCCAAGAATAGTAAAGCTGTACGTGAATATCCTCTACCAAAATCTGTAAAGGAGTTGCAGTCGTTGTTAGGTTCAAAATGGGTCAAATGACTCTAAGCACTATGGGACTTAACATCTGAGATCATCAGTCCCCTATACTTAGACTTACTTAAACCTAACTAACCTAAGTACATCCCACACTTCCATGCCCGACGCAAGATTCGAATCTGCGACCGTAGCAGACGCGTGGTTCCGGACTGAAGCGCCTAGAAGTGCTCGGCCACCGCGGCCGGCCGTAGTAAGGAGTCGCAAACTATTACCGAAGGTTCGTAAAAGGGTTTGCGTATATTGCCAGACCATTCACACAATTGTTAAAAATGGTACTAAAGTTGTGTGGTCAGAAGATTGCCAGCATGCTTTGAGAAGCCAAAAGAAACTTTAACGTCGAGTACTATCTTGGTATTTTCAGATTTTAATGGAGAATTTGTTGTATTACGCGATGAATAAAACCATGTCGTCGCAGGCGGTAGATGTCATAGAACATCCGGTAGATTATGTATCAAGGTAAATTCTGCATAAAGAAATTATTCCACAGTGGAGAAAGAGATGTTAAGTCTTAATTATGGAATCATAATTTTCAAATTTCATCTTTACGGTAAAAAGTTTAGAGTAATAACAGATCATCCGGCATTAAAATGGCTGTTACTGTGAAAAAATCCTTCTAGTAGGTTGATACGATGCGCAGTAAGAGGAGGTGAATTTCATTTTTAAGTCACGCATGAACCTGGGAAGAAGCACAGAAATACGGATGCCTTAATTGGAAAAGTAGCAGTATTATATATTGTGTGTAATAAGCATAAGGAACAGCAAACGGCACAGGGAGCGGATGACGAATTTAAGCAGTATTTTAAGCAGTCAGAGTTTTGTATGCAAGGTAGGTTGCTATGCAGAGAAATTAATTTCGCACCATGGGCAGTGGTACCAGCAAAGCCAAGGAACAGAGCGCTACAAGAAGAACATGATCACAAATTAGCGGGTCACAGCGTTGCAGATATACCAACAGAAGAGTAGAAGAGACGTATTGATGGAAGAATGGGCAGACGGACACAAATGTACAGAACAGCATACATTCGGCACAGAGATCGGATTTGTGTCCAACAAATGTACCATTGCAGAGGTTATCTGAAGCATTAGCAAACATTCGAATTTTTGGCGACTGATGCTTTAGGTACATTCAATAAAACGCATGTGGGGAAGAAGTACATACTCACACTCAGATTTTTTTTAAGTTACGTGAAATGATCGTGATTCAAAACAGCAGGCAGCAACAGTAATACAAGCACTTGTGAATAATCGGATGATGACTTATGGAGCGTCTGAAACTACAGTAACAGACCAGGGAATGAACTTCGTGAGACCTATTCATACTGAAGTACAGAGAAAGCGAAATAACGCGAATAATAGCGGGACTACTGATGTCCATCGGGGTGGAAGCGTTACGGAACCAGCACTTAAAGGAGAACTGCTGTATGCCAAGCATGACGATGTAGTTGCAGTAACGCCACGGAGGGTAAATCACAGTCTGTGCGAATATGGTAATACGTTAGGTGCTGGATTCCCTCGCAGTGAAGTTGCTAGTGGGACAGAAGGAGATAAGATAATGCAGTCAAGAAGTGATCAAGCCGGTATTGTACTTTCCACAGGTCGAGGCAAATAGGTTGTACACTATCTTTGACAAGATGGTAGTAGTGACTAGTTGTTTCGAACAAGGGAGGCTTACGTCAGCAAAGAGGCTACAGTTAATCGGAGCGGTTTGTTATTAAATGGAAGAGCGTGCAAGGTAATGGGGCCTGCTTCCCAACTGCCCGCTGCGATTTCAGGGCTAACTCATCTGAATGTTTGTATTGGCCAGGGGAGCCCATGGAAGTGCTACCCGCCGCAGATCTAACCAGCTTATTTCAAACCCTAGATTCGGAATCAATGTTTATAAACACGCTTCTGAACCAGCAGGAGGGATGCGAGTCCCGGGAAATCTTATTGCAACATGAAAATTTATGTCAGGGAAATCACTACCAGAAAGACAATACTTTGACTATTGTCATATTAACCACAGCAGCGGCACATGCCATGCACAGCATAGTCCTTGTTTTGTACGTAAAAGACGAATCACAAGAGTTTGGACCCAGCCTTCATTCGGATTCCAGTGGCTTGGATACTTCGAGCATAAATGCAGGAGAAGAAAGATGAATGCACAAGTAGTGGTATTAAGAACAATCGATTCATTTTGGCTTGTAAGTTGGGAGTAGAGAGTTACAAGTTACTGTGCGAGAAACATTGTAATGAAATAAGTTCCAAGATGTTTCCGTGAATTTGCAGGACAAGGGTCCCTGTAGAAAAGGAACTCTAGTGTAAACTGCAATACTCTAGCGGCAGGATGGAAGTCTTTCCTCACTCACTACTATGGAAGTTTTTGAAGTCAATGCCTTAAGCCCTAAACGAACATTGTCTGGATCCTGGTGGTGTACTAAGTTACTTTCTCCGCTGTATCACAGCCTACACTACGAGTCTGTGACACCCAGAGCGACATCCTGGAATGTAGTGCTGAGTCTGCTATTCGACCACATGGACAGATCCTGGAATGTAGTGCTGGGGTCTGCTGTTCGATCAATGGACAGGGCAGCCGGCCCTGAGTTATAAGAGAGCCTTTGCAAGAGTAAGAAGCCGCCCACTCGCTGCAGAGAGGCCACGGCCATCGTTGGCTGCTCCTCCGTGCTGTCAGCACGGTCGCAGCCAGAGACGTCACTGAGAGAGGCACTCGCGTGACGCCACGCTCCATGCAGTGTCAGCAATGCCAGGCGTCTATTGTTTCACATGAGAGGCAACTAGACGCCTCCACCATCCTGCTCTTGGAGTACTACAGTCAGCGATCTGAACAAAGAAGTTAACTGAACAAATCCACTGTCATCCTGATGTCTCATTTCATTGTCCGTCCAATACTCTAAAGTGAATTAAAATCAGTGACGATAGTCTACATTTGGTTCGCGTGGACTCAGATTTTAGAATAGAATATATACTGATGTAACAGCCAATCATGATGGCTTTAAGACTTCCAAAGAATTTCTTGCCGTAGCGGAGAAAGCCAGTTAAGATAAATGTATTCCATTATCGTAAATTTCTATTGCTCGAGTTAGGTGACGTCAGGAATATCAGTGTGAAGACCAAGAACGTCCCCCTGTCACTCTTTAATGACATCGGTGAATGGTATTCAACCAACGTCACAGACCAGTTGTTAAGGAAATCGGGAAATTTCCCAGGTTGTGATTCTGGTTGGGCACTAAACGAAATTATAAAAGTTGGTGTGAACATAAATATGAATAAAGGATTTTATGTAGGAACACAAAGAAACTTATCAAAGTCATTGTAAACATACAAGCCATGATGCAAATTCTCTCAAACAACAGTGATTATTGCTTCAAGTTGTTAATTATAGCTGGTATGGTCCCAGCTAACTGTATTGTGCACTGTTTGATTATAGACATTATTCACATGCATTAAACTTTTCAAATATTTCATTTCTTACAGGACTGATGCGTGTGAAAATATTTCAGAAACACAACGAAAATAAACATGTTAACGTACACAGTATGCACTAGTCTTGAGTGGGTGCTTATAGGAGGGGCAGAAGAACACGAACGAGAAGTTTTTCATTTCATTGCATGCCTCGAAACAGCTTAAGCTTGAGAAAAAAGTGAATGCGTTAATACTACCTGTCACAGAAAATGAAATGTACCGGTTCTTTTAAACAGAAGATCCATTTATATAGCAGTATGTGAGCACTTTTATGTTAATTTCATTTTAAACTGAAGCCTTTTCAGCAATGTATATTAGCAGTATTATATTCTATTACACAGCCTCATTGCAGTACAACTGAGTCATGTGCGTGTAGACTTTCTCAGCACTTAGTAGTGATGAAAAATGCTCGTGTCTCTGACAGGGGATGATGAGTGTGTCACTCGTCGAAGCATGATAGTTTCCTTAACACCACTACCTGACCGAAAGACTAAGACATTTTCATCAATAAATTCATTACTTCTGAAACAAATCTCCTGGTAAGGGAAGCTGACACTGCGGTACATGTAGCTTATTACACTTCAAGACTAGAATTCTATGAATGAATAATTTCAAAGATTATGGGTGATTGTTGTATTCTGACCGGGTCTCCACTTGGCTAAGCACATTTAAAGGGTAACAGAACTCTCACAGTTAACTGCATATGTTAATTTTGGTGCAAATAATGTTCAGCAAGCTAATTTATCTACTGGAAAGGCTCTTCAGTGGAACCGGAGTTTATGTAACTATTACTTAACAGTTAAAGATTTGTAATCTGCAATTTCCTCACGACTGCTGTCACAAATTCGCGCCACATGAGGGCTGCAGTAGGTTCCTTGTAATTATGTCGATTGTACTGCATCGTCGGACTCAACTGTACGAGTCCTTCCACTTGCACTGTAGACGAATTCAGACTACGTTCGGTTTGACTAGCTGAAGGCAGTAATGTCAGATTACAGTGAAAGTGAGATGTGGCGGCAGCTGACAAATTCTCCAAATGTTTTCCAAGGGACTACACTATTTGGTCAATATTTTCAGTACAGAGCTGTATTCTCTTACGAGATAACGTTTTGGATGCCAGTCTGTTCATTTGTTCTCTCGACTCCATTCACCTGCTTCTGTGTACCAGCCATTTGGCTTGGTATGCTGATAATTATCTTGGTAACTCTTTCAAGTGATCAGCTGGCCCCTGTGGCTTTACTTGCGAACCAGATTAACTGTAGTGCCAGTTGCAATAACGTCTGCTGTGTCGAGTCTTACTTTAATTATTCAGTTTGACCTTCTTCCATATGTATTGATGAACCAAATATTTTACAGATGTAATACATAACATTTTGAAGGAAAACCCTGGAAGTTTTTTTTTCATGTATACCGCCACAGCGTAGTTTGATAATCTGCCGATAGTCAGCACCAGTCACAAACATGGCAAGTTCAGGTGCGGAGCGAGCTTTCTTTGTGTTGGAATTCGACAGCTTTTTCATGAAATGGCCTGCCCTATCACCAGATCTCACTCCGTGTGATTTCTTCCGGTGGAGACACGTTAAGGATTGGGTGTATGTACCGCCTCCACCACGTGATATAGCAGAGGTCCGGGAGAGAATACGGGAAGCGATTGCCACAGTCGACGATGCCTTGCTGGGACGGCTATGGCAGGAATTCGACTACCATACTGATGGCTGCCAGGTCACTCATGGTTCGCATATCGAATGTTTGTAAACAAAAAACTTTCAGAGTTTCCCTCACAAAATACAGTATGTACGACATCTGTACATTGTTTAGTTCTTATGCAATAAATAATTGAAAGTCTTCCCAGGCTTTATGTACACCCTATATACATATACGACTGATGAACGACTGGATCGTTATACTGCACACTTGCAGTATAATGATCCAGTCGTTCATGAGTCTTAAACTCGCAATAGGAATTCAGAAGTCTTAAGGCTTGTCGGAAGTACCCCAGCAAAAAGGCAAACAACAATAATATCAATGATTGGTGAGTTGCTCATCACGTTTCTGGAAGACTAGCTCCTCCTTCCTCTCTGTCCCTCTCCTCCTCCTCCTCCCTCTCTCTCTTTCTCTTCATATCTTCCTTCTCCGTCCCTTCTCAAGTCCTCCTTCCGTCCAACCTCTCCTGCCCCCTCTAACCATCGCCTCTGGCCCTCCTCTCAGTACACAGCCTCCTCCTACTCTCACTCTACTCATCTTCTCAAACCCCGTCTTCCCATCGATCCCCCCTTTCCCTGTCCATCTGTTCCTCCTCTCTCTGTCCCCCTTTCTATCATTCATCACCTTCTCAGCTCTCTCAGTTCATCCCCTCCTGCCTTTCCTTCCACTCATCTCCCTATCCGCCTCTCCCTGCCCCCCCCCCCCCCTCTGTCACTGTTCCACCATCTCCTCCCCTATCCATCTCAAGCTTTCCTCAGTCATGTCCAGTCACAAATACAGCCCCAAGGAAACAGGTCGATGCTGCTGCTGCTACATGCCAGTTGTTCCAGGCAGCCTAAACGTTGGTGGCTTGAAAAACTTTTTTGTCCATAATGTGTAGGTCACCCTGCAAAGGCAGACTGACACCATCTCTCACAGCATGCCTGTCTCGCAGGGCAGTATACATGGCAGACAAAAAACTGACATTAATCCGTAACTTCGATTTGGAGCTAGCAGTTAATAAATACATTTCTGATGCTCTCGGAGGGGGGGGGGGGGGGGAATGTGGACGATAAAATTGCGATGTAGTGCAACTTATCCATCAGAGATATGAAATGAACACTGTCAATTCACGTTCGAGAGGTTTAAAGCTCTTAGCATTGTAGCATTAACGCCATGAAAATATGAGTCACCCAAAAGAAACTGAGATAGATTTGGCTTATGCTCGAAATTGTGTGCTAGATGGTTGGTGTTAGAGCGACTAGTCTTTTGTGTAGTCTAGGCATTGTTAGCAGGCTTCATTCTCCAACTTTTTGTTTATGTTCACTTTATATAATTGCTGTGAGCTAGTTATGAAAGAAATTTCTGTGAATGTGTAAGGCAAAATCCTACTGTTTCTTCAGGAATGTATTTTATTAACTATTCCTGAAGGTATGTTGGAGTTCTAATTGCGTAGATGGAACTTTATGTGTCCTTGCTACTTTGGTGATTTATACATCGTGCGGACTGATGACGAATGCATGGTTAGCTATAACCCGCCAAAATGGTCACATTACTTTAAGGTAACATTTTTATTTGCATGATAATGATATATTCTCGGGCCATCAGTCAAGTGGTGGCGTTGACTAGTCGCAACGTTTCGATGAGCTTCGAACCCATCGTCTTCAAGGAAAGTGTCCATTCACTCTCCATCTGGACTGCCGTATTACCACACGGGCAGTCTCCGAATGATCTATGAATATCGAAGTAATTGCATTATGAGGGTTATATTAACCGATGATATATTTTCTTAATGAGGCAACAGAGACGTCGCCGAATGACCTACGAGGCTTCGACAGAAAAGTTCAACATTAAATAAAGAAAGCATGAAGGACATTTTCCCTGAAACCTGAATTAGTATCCTTTCAAGGAACAGCATTAAGGGCAATGAACAATTTTAGTTTTCTGAAATTTCTTATGGAGTGCAATTATTGAAGGGAATATATTTCCTGTCAGTCGCTACAGTTTTCAATTCAAAGACATATAGTACTCAAATCTTCAACAATATTGCACTTTAAATTCGACGTGTTTCTGTAGTTAATTTATTTCAGTTGCAGAAATTCCAGAAATGTAGCAGGATGGACTGTCAGACTAGGTGCTGAAAAGTTTCGAAAATCTTTCTGCAGTCTAGATAGTCACTTTACATTCAACAGACGATAGCCGATTCAAGGAAAGAGGACTACGGAATACACTGGACAACTTTTTATTTAATTGTATAATTTAATAGTACGGGTAATTATTTAGCTACTTAAGAAAGACCCTCAGAGAGCGCAGTTCAAAGAAAACTTTTCATCTTAAGGAGTTACGAACAGCAATATGAAGATCGCAACTACTCGCGCACCGCCGTAGGCGCTGTCAGAGCGAGACTCCCGGAGGCCAGGCGTAAGCGAAGCTCTCAAAGCACCTCCGGCTGTCATGCCCACTCTAAGAGCCTCCCGGCTCTGCAGCGCACAGCCAGTGCTGTGTCTACCGTGAAGTTTTCCAAGCCCTCTCGTTACACCATCTGTAGAATCGTAGTTATGGACTTGCTTTCTTTTGGGCTGTGTAGTGATACGCCTATAGACAGCATGCGTAAAGGTTGAACCACATAGATCACCTGTCCGCTAAATCGTTAACATAATCATTTTATACAGCGAAGCTTGTGCAAGGGCGTTCCTTATTCATCATTCTTCTTAATTATTTGCTGCATTCCGCCGTGATTTCCTCCTTCTGTCGTGATCTCTGCACCGCAGAGTAAAATCTATTCGCGATGATTCAAACGATTTGTTGGATATATTCAAATATCTGCATTCCAGTACTGTTTTCGCCCTCTACAACAATCTATAGTGCCTTGGTAATCATTCTATGATGTCTTAACACATGTGGTATCAACCTACTCCATCTTCCAGTCCCCTTGTGTTCCACATATTCCTTTCGTTGCCCATTTTCCGTAGGACTTGCCCCTTTCATATCTTACTGCACCAAATCATTTTCAACATTCTTCAGTAAAAAATCTAAACCAGTTTGATTGTCTTATTTTCTTGTTCTCCATCAGTCTGTGACTCACATTCATACAATGCTGTACTCCAAACGTACGTTCTTAGATATTTCTTGGTAAAATTAAGACCTTCGGTTGCTATTAGTAGACTTCTCGTGGCGAAGAATACTTTGATGGTTCAAGGCAGCATACTTTTTATGTTCTCGCTACCTGGAGTACCTTATGTTATTTTGCTTCCACTGAAGCGTATTTCCTTCACTTCGTCTTTTACAGGGATCTTCATTTCGGTCTTAAGCATGTTTCAACTCTGATTTTGCTACACGTTATCATTTTCGTCTTTGTGTGTTTTACCCTCTCTGTACTCTGTGTTATGTGCTCATTAGAACGTTCATTTCGTTCAAATGCTCCTATAACCTTTTCTCACAATCATTGGGAAACAATGTTGTCAGCAAATCTAATCATTGATGTTCTTTCACCCTGATACTTAATCCTATACGTGGAACTTTATTTCAATTTCGTCATTGATCCTTAGATGTGAGGGTTGGACAATAGGAGAAAGAACTGCATCCTAGACTAACATCCTGTTTAGTGACAATAGGGGAAAGAACAGCATCCTAGACAATCATTCTATTTAGTCCGGGAACTTCTCTCTTGATCTCCAGTTCTTATTCCCGTCTGTTGGGTCTCTTACATTTAGTATATTACTGGTCTCTCCTTATAGCGCACGGGGGAGAGCTTTGGGCCTTGTTACACGTTTCAGGCTATCGATACTATCCATATCTCTCATAGAAGTGTAATATATTTTCTTGTTTCAACTTCGGTTTAAAGCATTCACTTTTAATGCGCTGTAGACGTTTTATGAAAGACCAAAAGTTACTCGAGAAAGTTAAGGTTTCTCCAAATCATAAAATATGCTCCAAGATGCTACACCGTTATGTGCCTGTAGCCGAGCGGTTGTAGGTGCTTCAGTCCGGAACCGCGCTGCTGCTACGGTCGCAGGTTCGAATCCTGCCTCGGGCATGGATGTGTGTGCTGTCCTTAGGTTAGTTAGGCTTAAGTAGTACTAAGTCTAGGGGTCTGATGACCTCAGATGTTAAGTCCCATAGTGCTCAGAGCTATTTGAAGCATGAAACCGTTGCAGTCTAGAAAATCTGGTCAGTAGCATGCAAATAGTTTATCTGTTACATTATCACACTACTACACACCAACCATCAGTAAATAAAATCAAATTAAGTAAAAGTATTGTCAAAAAGTTGTCAAAAAGCAGTTGCAGTAACAGTTACTGTTCTGAAATTCAGTCTATGGAAACTAACACGCATCGCATTTTCAAGACAGTTAAAATTGTTGAGACTTTAAAGAATTTCAGCTCATTTGAGAGTATTACATGTGCCATGGTACAAGACCTCCTTCTGTGGAATGAGACAACATTATGTACAATCTGTTATATAAACAGTTCTAAAAATATACAGAATTTCATTTGCTATAAAATTCCTGAAGAATTAACAATATATTCCTAATGGCTTTTATATATTATATTTTATTCCATCCGAACAGGCTTCTGAAGTCCTAACGGCACCCACCGACCGCCGTGTCATCCTAGGCCGGAAGGCGCCACCGGATGAACATGGGTTTGGTACAGCGCTCTCCCAAGCCGTTGTCAGTTTTCATGAGCCGCTACTACGCAGTCAAGTAGCTCCTCAATTTGCCCCAGCCATTCTGAGTGAACCCCTTTAGGTCAACAGCACATGGCTGCCCGTATGGTTACCCATTCAAGAGTCAACCACGTCCGACAGTGCTTAACTTTGGTGATCTGGCGAGAACTAGTGTCCCATGATGCGGTCGTTCAAGCTGTAAAATACATCGTACATGACTTACATTTGCAGAACGCGGAATGTTTGCAAATGGCGCACAAAACCCTCATTTCGAAGTGCAGAAATTGGCGGAAATTGCATACTGCGGTTCTTTCATATGATTCGGAAAGTCGGTCACTAGACTGAAGTGCCGACCACAAAACATCATCCTTTCTTCAGTACACTATCCTCCAAGTACAACAATTTTCCATATCTATGTTCCTGTGAATTTCGTCGGTTCTTTCGTTCTCGAGTGCTTTTTCTAAGTGACACTTCCTTTGAAGGAGACTCTAATTTTCTTGCAACTGGCCTCAGTTATCAGGTGCAATGTCAGAACTGCCTCTTTAGTGACTAGAATTACAAACTTGTATGTCGTCTATTGTAACACCAAGATCAATTAACCACACAGCGTTTTATCATACTCAAAGGACTATAATTTACGTATCCAGAGATCAAAGAAGGGTCTCTCGTGAGAGGAAATGAGGGAAACAATAACACAGACAAACGAAAGAATAATAACGCATTGATACTCACCTTACAGTTCTACCACCACATGGTAACTAACGGCCTACTCACATGCATAAATGTGGCCATAATATTACACGGAGTCGATAATGCCAGTGGAAGAGAGGATGCAACCTAACCACCATCCTCGTTTGTCTGTCGCAAGCACGCCCATGTGACAGTACAGAAGTGGCTGATTTTGTACAGCATGTGATCCAGCTCTCCCGCGAGAGCGCGTTGAGCCCAGCTGCGCTTTATCAAATTTCCCGAAGTAATATGCCAATTACTTAACAGTTGCACTGCTTGAAATGTGTGATTTAGATCACAAACGTTAAGTGTATAGCAATCCCATCATTTATGACATGTCTGCAGAGGACTAATCAGTGGGACCCAAGCTGCATGAAAACGTAGCATAAAAGATTGTACATAAAAGATCAAGATCGTTATAGCCTGCTGTTTCAGTGAGCTGCTATCTAGGCCCATATTTTGGTAGGGCGTCATTGTTATCAGTCAAAGTGTGGACACTTTATGGTTAATATTTTAAATGTTACTGTCCCAGCCTCCCAGCTTTCTGTAACCGTGTTTCAGATTTGTCCTTGGTTACTGTCTTTATATTATATGCAACAACATTGCACTTGAGTAGTTAAGGGTCATTGTGATGTCTCTTTAGAAAAATCCTTTTTTTGTATTAAGGATAGGGCCTGGCTATGCTACGTAAAATTGCTTGGTTCTTTAATTAAGTAAAGTAGCCCGTTCAAGCCGATACTGTGAAACGTAGATATCCTATGAAAGACACGAGCGAAATGGATTTCAAAATGAGAACTTTCCTTATGTTCAGCAAGAAAATGTAAAGCTATTTGGGTTGGGTTTAGAGCGCTGGCCCACTTTTGTCTTGTCTTCCATCTTCGGCGCTGCAGAACTGGTCTACTCAGTATGTGTCCGCTCGTGCACAATTTAAGCAAGATGAAACCGTATTTAATTTACTCTAATATTATGCACATTACGTGTATTTGTTTGTTGGTTTTCGAATATTCAACGGCCTGAACAAGGAAGCCGGAAACGAACTGTTGACAGACCAGATGAAAGAAAGTGTACCATGTACAGCCATTAATTTGTCCTTGGACAGAGTACAGAACGGCGCTGAGATACCTCAACAGTCATTTTAAGTAATTTATAGTAAAAAGCTGTGCTGAGGCTGATTCGGCCATTGATCTCCAATCAACAACGTTTCGTTCGTCTATACCAGGCAGATACAGGCCCTGCTGTGCTATTATAACCGATGGTGGTAGAAAAAATATTAATATTCTCATTCGGCTTTTATGCAATTAATCGACTGTCTGCCACCTTCTACTACTTCAGAGAATGTTTTCTTCTTTTCCGGGTGTAGGACGTACCCTGTACTTCCATACTTTACCTGATTAGATTCCTTCTCTTTCTTTTAAACCGAACATTTCAAAAGTTTTATCTGAGGTTTAAAGGCTACGAATTTATGAAGTTATGTTAATTTAAATTACATCATAAAACTGGCAAATTAATTACATGCAAAATCTGGTTGTCACTTGCTTCACTGTAGCATCCTGATAATGTAACTTAGTATAACCATTTCCCTTGCCTGTTTGCAACTCTGGTGTATCTGTCAGGAAGTCCAGATGTTGCCTGAAGATGCTTCTGTTGCCAAAGGCATCGTCGTCTAATTCCTGTTCATATTCATTCTCTTCCATTTCTGTTCCCAAAACCATTTGTGCCTAGTTTATGTCCAAAATATTGTTTTCCTCCTCTGCATGTTATTCCAGTCATTAAGTCAGAAGCATGACAAGTTCAGAGAGACAGTCCAACAGCTTCAACAGTTATCTGATACTGTTTTCGTTAAATGTGTTGTAAAAATGTCTCTCTGCTACTTTGAAGGTAATGTAGCTATTTCATAAATGAACGCAATACAACAGTAACTCCATTAGTGATCTAACTTCGACGTCCTACTTTATTTAAATGATTTATTCCTGTCGTACACTTTCACATTTTTACAAAATCTCTGATGTTCCCACGTTTTCCGTGAGTGAGCAACTGATTGCGAGGTTCGAAGTGGTACGACGGAAATATTAATGACGGGGAAAATGAAAGGCAGAAATTACAGTCTGCCCTGGAGATGGTCGCAGGTATAATCGGTTTACTTCGGATACAGTTCACGATCTTCACATGTTTCTCGTATTTCTAATTATATTTGTTTCTCCTGTGTCGGACAACCATTTTAGAACATGAGAACTCTGTCTGTATCCAACCATTTTAGAACATGAGAACTCTGTCTGTATCTCAAAGTTATTACGCTGTTGATGGACAAAAGCTGCTGCATCCCAAAAATTTTGCTCAATTGTGCAGTTAACTTAAAAGTTAAAACTCCCTGAGCTACACATAAATTTTTCATGAAATGGTTTTTTTTCTTATGATTGCTCTTTTCCTGTTTCCTGTATCATCCCGTTCAATTGTTCCTCAGAAGGAATTCGTTTTCTACAAGGTGGATTTCAACATAATAAATGTAAAAATCAAAACTGCATTTCGAATGTGAAAATAAATGGCAATAAATGAGAAAAGTGAGCAGTGGGTCGTGAATGCAATTCACAAGTTATAATATTGTCCTCGGAAAAGACAAGTCTAACCTGCAGATATTCCATCGCGCAACCTGCGGTACCTGTTAGACAGAACAATACACATGACGAATGAATGAGGATACTGAGGAACCATTCCCTGTCCCAGACTATACAGACTAGGGTTAGAATCGAGTAAAATGTTCACAATTAACTGTCGCCACTTCACTTCTTTCCTCTACTGACATTGCACAATGTTATTTACTGTATCCCTGTCTAGCTTTAACTGCAAGTTGATGGTACTATCTCAGGAAATTTACTCATGTAATGTATTTCTCACGTCCATATAAAATATCACTGAATGTTGTTAAAAAATTGCTATTGAGAAAATGAACAGCACAAGTCGATGAACAGCTGTTGGAAACTAGTATTTCGGATTTCGTTGAGTTTTTGTTTTTGAATGGGATCTCGTATGGGGAAAACTGTGTTAATGCTGTCTCAGGGTATGTTGGTGTTTGAATGCTTCAGTTCTTGTAATCAGCTCTCTCCACCATGACCTCACGCAGTGTGTTTCTTTCTTTCTTTTACATGCACGGACGTAAACTGTTTGCACTGTATCTGTCATCAATACTTCGAGCTTTCATTTATTCTTGAAATACATAGAGCCAACAGCTACTCGCGAAGATAGGATATGTGATGTGCAATGTGGATTTATTGGATTACATAAGACCCTCACTATCGAAGACATGTCACCCAGATTACTTGTTAGGGGAGAACTTTTGTCCGTACAGATTGCAAAGCGGAAATATTAATGTGACATTTGTAACTGAAAGACCATTCCTGGTAAGATCGCAGGATTAGTAATAAGTCTGACATAGTAGGCTATTGTATTAGGAACAGAAAAGTGAAAGAAATCGAAAGAGGTTATCAGTGAAATCCTACAACCAAGTTGGAGTACATATCACAACTACAGGGTAGAAGCCTACCGTGATGGCTTATTTATTAACGCGTGAGTGAGATTCTGTATCGGATTATGCCTTTAGGCTGAGGATGTCATGACGGTCGGTCGTTACAGACGGGCCTTTCGATGCCTGCTATGGAGGAGGTTTTCTTTCTATAGCGAGGCCATATACTGAACATAGAACAGACAAAATTAATACACCGCTAAAGGCCTGGCAGAGTGCCGGCCGCGGTGGCCGTGCGGTTCTGGCGCTGCAGTCCGGAACCGCGGGACCGCTACGGTCGCAGGTTCGAATCCTGCCTCGGGCATGGGTGTGTGTGATGTCCTTAGGTTAGTTATGTTTAAGTAGTTCTAAGTACTAGGGGACTTATGACCTAAGATGTTGAGTCCCATAGTGCTCAGAGCCATTTGAACCATTTGAACCAAGACCTGGCAGAGTACTTGCGACAAAAGTAAATCACAAACAACAGAACAGTGGTGTTCAGAAGTGTTCCCAGGGTCGGCCTGTGGAGGAAACTCTAACAACAGTTTAGGTGAGACAGGCAACCAAGCATAACACTAAATAATCGGGTGGCAGCACGACTTAGGGACGGCTGATAAACCAACCCTTCCACCCAACCAATGGCACGACAACCGAAAATATCAGCGAGAACGAAGATCCCAGCAGCACTACGTCTTGACAGTAGGAGTCTAAACACAGTCAAGGCACAATAACCACTCAAAGACAAAAAATCTAAAACACCAAAGCTGTCTAACTACACCTCGTGCTGGACAGCATCAACACAGCGAGGAAAACACAGTGCCAGAAAACTATGCTAACGACCAGGGCAGGGAACATTAACAGCCACAAGGCAGAAGATACCGCTGGTGCACTTCACTAATAAATTATAATCACTTCGAAGTGTCTGCCCCAATAGCTGTGTGGTCAGCAACACGGACTGCCGTCCTATGGGGCCGGGTTCGATTCCCGGCTGGGTCAGGGATTTTCTCCGCTCAGGGACTGGGTGTTGTGTTGTCTTCATCATCGTTAGAGCCCGCAGATAGCCCATTGTGGCGTCGAATGTAATAAGACCTGCACCAAGGCGGCCTGACCTGCCCTGTAAGTAGCCTACTGGCCAATGACGCCAAACGCTCATTTTCCATTTCCATCACTTCAAAGTTAAACACAATATAGGAAGACGGCAGCAAAATTTTGCCAACTCCAGCATACGTTCACGTTCCTGCTTGCAGGAACAGCCCAGGAAGCAACAACGAGCCATCAACTAAGAGATGTCACAGCAGTTGAGGTTTCATAACAGGTTCACTGATTACTCAACTCCTGTATGCAGGTTCGGTGGGCGACGGACTTTGCAGCTCTTGCAACTAGTGCCACACAACTCCAACTGCGCGTCCATGCTGCCAGCGGCCCCGGCCTGACCACACGCCACGGAGACTTCCTTGCTGCTCCGTCGTAACCAACCAACTCCCTACTCCAGTATGCAGGCAGCATTCATCTGCTCAGCGGAAATCAGAGACGCTACACACAGTTCCATGTAAACACCAGGACCAAGAACTCCGGCAATCCAAAAACCAATCACCGGGGAACAACAAGGAGAAATAACAAGTCAAAAACACAGAGAGTTTTTATAAGCGGTCGGTGACCAAATACAAGTCGCCCGATGAGACTACCGACCGAACGACCAACCACGATCGTTCCCATTCAAATTACGAGTGTCGGCAACGGTCAGACAAGTCTTGGCTGTATTGAGCTCCAACCCGACTCAACTCGATGTCTGTTCGGAACTCGGAGACATGGTGACACGGGGACACGGGCTCGGACCCACCCATGCAGAGGTAATTCTTGCCCATTGGCGACGACAACTCTGCACGAGGAAGGAACCGATCCACGTCCGGCAAGATGACCAACTGACGAGGCCCAGAAACGGTCAAAAGACCAAATACACATCGCCCAATGAGACGTTCAACCGAACGATCAACCAGCATTCGTTCCCGCTCCAATCTCCTTCGGTCGGGTAGTTCACGTGTATGTGGCCAGCGATCGGCAAGTACTGGCTTTCCGCGCCTCACTGGCGCTCTGTCCCCGACTCAATTCCCTACAGACGACGACCCGGAAAATACGGTTGCTCCAGAGATAGTACGACAGTGCACTTATCGATAAGCGCTGCTGCTGCCACAAACGGGCAAGCAAACCAGCAACTTACTGACACCACAAAAAATGAAAGAGGCGACAGAACAATAAAAACCAGATGACGAGCAATGGCTGAACATCTGGTGCATGGCTCAACACCTAGTGCACTTTGGCAGTTCTTATCTACCTGAATTGTGGCTGGTATTCCTGCCCTCTGCACCTGACTGGTCAGGAAAATCAGTCTATATGTCAACAGGAGACGCATCCCGTGCTGGATGACGTGTAATAAACGCTAGGGGGCACCTGTTGGTATGGGTGAAACGTGTCAGGCTAATGCCATTAAGATTTTTGTTAATTAATCGTCGATCATGTGACAAATTATTCCTTTTTCTCGATTAATATATGCTTGGTATCACAATAAGTGATACAGAAGACTGGAAAAATCGAGTTATTCATCCGTAAAGTAAATCTCATTAACTCTGTTCACTCTGCTTGTAGTATTGGACTGCAGAATTAGGTCAAATCTTGCGAGCAATCTCCATCGTCACATCTTGCTAGGAATGGAGTGGGCAGCAATCTCCGCCGTGACTTCTTCCTTGCAATGGAGTGGGCAGGTGTCGTCAGCGGGCAACATAATCTGAGAAATTTGGAAATTTGTGGTAAGGTCTCATGGAACCAATCTGCTGAGGTCATCGGTCCCTAAGGTTACACACTACTTAATCTAACTTAAACTAACTTACGCTTAGGCAACACACACACCCATGCCCGAAGGAGGAGTCGAACCTCCGACGGGGGAGGCGCGCAGACCGTGACAAGGCGCCCTAGACCGCTCAGGTTACCATGCGCGGTCATTATCTGAGAGATGAAGACTCACGCTTCTCGGTGGCGGGTGATGCCGAAGACAGTGTTATTGTGTAAACGGCGCTATGGTGGCACATCCCACTGGATTTTCAAAGAAAGTAGGCCAGCATCTGGTGGACAAGCGTCGCCGAATCAACCTTACTAATGACCATTGTATGGTACTGTACGTTTCTTCATATGATGCCCTCTTCAGCAAGCCGGATGCTGATCGTACAAATATCGTGTGAGGGTGGTTGTGAAGGTAAATAGATACGTATTCGGCTTGTGAGAGTACAAGCCTCATGTTTGGGAATCCTATGCTTAAAGGAGCTGGTGTCCCGTCACTGTGTCGGCTGGGTACAAAATTTACTGGCGCGAGCACTGCAGAATGTAGTGGGAAGAACGATGATTAGACAGTACTTAGAAGGAGGAACTTGAGTGGGACAGTTACGAGGAAAGCAAGCAAGGTTTCTGCTCTGGTGGTAGATGGAGAAACTTTTCCTCAAATCTGGGAGATTCTTGCTAAAGTGTTAAGATTTTGCCAGCTTGGAAATGTAAGAAATTAAATTGTCTTTAAACAAACTTTTTCGGAGTAGAGTGGACAAGATGTGCAACAAGGCTTCCCATTGGAAACCACTTCCAAAGATTTTGATTGTAAGAAGAGTGTTTTCTCGTTGGTTCCATAAAGAACTGGGAGCAGAGAGAATTTTTGGAGGCTACAGTTGGAACTTGGACTTGGGCTAAGGACTTAGAAGTAGTTACATTCGGAGATTGATCTACAGACCGGGCTCACATCCAGCATCTGACACGAGCTGACTGGCAAGAGGTCGTATGCTGTACACGTTGCAATGTAGAGGAAATATGGTGAGATATTGCTTCCAAGAGGAAGGGTAGGTAAGAATGGTTAGGAGAATGATGGTGCGTTTCTTTCATTTACTAGGGTCTTGTTTCGGAGCTTCAGGTAGTAATTTGCGGCTCATTAATGATATAGACACTTTGGGTTTTTGCATGTGGTTTTCTTCACCTGACAGCAGTTTAAAGTAATCTTTCTCTCTTCAGCAGTACGAACTACCAATTATTAATCTGATCCTCCTCTTTCCCATTCTCCGTGGGCTTTGTTATGTTACAGTTGCGTCTAATTGAGTTTATTTAAATGTTTTCAATTTCTCATTTATCTCTGTTCAGAATTAATTTTGTGGAATTATGAAATCATGTTTGTTCTTGGTTCAAAATGGTTGAAATGGCTCTGAGCACTATGGGACTTAACTTCTGAGGTCATCAGCCCCTAGAACTTAGAACTACTTAAACCTAACTAACCTAAGGACAACACACACATCCATGCCCGAGGCAGGATTCGAACCTGCATCCGTAGCCGTCACGCGGTTCCAGACTGTAGTGCCTAGAACCGCGCGGCGACTCCGGCCGGCGTTTGTTCTTGTTTATAATTGTGACTATTATGAACTTTGGTCAGTTTGGTTCACTCTGTCATTCGTATAGGTAGATGAACCCCATACCTCTTTATTATATTGCTTTTTCTAATATCCTCGGTCTGGACTCATTAGTAAGGATAATTACTTTTCCAACGTTTCCACTGCACGGCAGCCTTACCATCTGTACTTCAGCAAGGTTCAGCTGATACATATTACAGTGCCAACCACTAATAGGCACTCGAGCTCTGTGTATGGAGCAGTCGTACCTCCATATCCCACTTCTGGCCTCCAACCGAAGAAGCGAACACATCACAGCCCGCCATTCTCTCTTGAACCAAGACAGACTGGCCACATGTTACATATCGGCAAACACAGTGACAACGGAGCTCAGTGTCTTTGCAGCTCTGAGCAGTAGCCTGAAGTTATTCGACAGTGACCAACGCGGCTTGCAATTGTTTCTGGACGGCGCACAATTCTCGTGTCCTTACAGAAAACTGCAGACTACTTCGCAAAAAAGTATAGAATGCCAAGAAAATTCAAACAAAGTGCACAGGGCAAACTGAGAACCAACAAAAAGATCTCAGCAGGTCTCAACAACAAATAAAATTATGCCATTGTGGCGCTACTGAATTTAAGATCCTCACAAAAAATATAAAAGGGAGAAATAAAATAACTGGCCTGGCATGACTAGTGTAACGCTACGCTCGGGCGCACGATGCTCTTTAAAGCCTGTACTATGGTAAGTTGACGGGCTTCACCTTATAATAAAGGATTTTGGTATATATGTTGACCGCGTGTACCTGAATGGAGGCAAAATCAGACTTACACTCACTCAGTAACAACAATGATACGTCAAGCAAGTCTGAAGTGCCACTACACGTTAGGACGGACAGGAAACAATACAGCAGATGCTACCAATTGTTAATAATACGGTCGCCAGCCTAATTAGGCATTAACTGAATTTCTACCCTGTACAAGTGGATGTACGTTCAAGCATAACAACACATAGTAACACTGCATTATATGGTAAATCTTAGAACCAGAAAATCTACTGAACTAATAATATCACTTTCTGTACTAATATGGACAAGCTATAAATACACAACAATACACTATAATGTTTACTACAAACTTCGTACTGTCTATTGATCTCATTAAAATCGGACATAGGTTACCCTAGAAATAGTACTTTCGAAACACACATACAATGTCAATTTTAAAAAAGGTAAAACACTAATAAATTTAGGTTTTATATTGACTTTAACCTTGCTGGTCAAATCAGTTCAGTACACTTCAGAATTCAAATAAATAGAAAAGGGGGGGGGGACCCTGAAACTGTTATCACCACTGTATTGAAAATTTTGATTATTGAAATCATTAAGCACTCAAGATTTCCAATATATGAGTTACTACTGTTTTTAGCTTATTTCCTGCTCATTTAACTACCATTATTTTTGTCTCAAATTAATTAAACTTCATTACTAAACAAATTTCAACATTATCTTCCAACTTTGTCAGACCTTTGTTATTTACCGATATATTCATTAACAACAAAGTTCTTTAAACATCATACTAACATAGGTAGGTCGGCAGGTAATTATTATTAACATAAACTTTAAATCTTCATTTCGGGACACTGGGATTGCACAACATGTGGAAAGGACCCTGTCTAGGTTAGTTGTGAGGATAATTAAATGATTGGACAGTTCTGGTAAAATTTAAGTTGTTATTGAACAGTATGGAACAAAAGTAACACTGGTCCACACAAATACAGTACTAAAAGTTTCAACCTGTTTGTAGCGATGTGGCGGTTGGCGGGCGGCGAGGTGGCGAGGCACAGAGCACACATACAATCACAGCAATGGCTCTTGATGTATCGGCACTTTGCTTCATCTTAGCGTCGCAATACTTTTCCGTTTAGTGCCTGTGGAATATTGCCATGCTGTATAGGCGTCGGAAACGGCACATCCGAGGCTCAACGAAATCACGTTTTCCAGGAGAGCCTCCTCGATCCAGAACGTGTTTCTCAGACCGATGCCCAACTCCGACTACTACTACTGGTGAGCCCGTTATGCCGTGCAGCGCCCGTGTGCATTTTCCCGCGCTCGCCTGCCATCCACCTTTTACCGCTCCCCTACAGACAGGGTATTCACCCGAGGTTTTTCATTCTACATATCCTAATACATTGCCTGCATATGGACCAGGCGCACAATTACAACTTTGACATCTTACAACAGTTTCAACATTTCTTACATTTCAATTTTGTTATAATATTGCTTGCAATTTGACATAAACATTAATATTCACATCGAAAATTGTTTACAGTTTCTTTAACATAATGGCATGAAACAAAATAGAAATAAAATCATAACATCGATTACACTAATTTATCGAAAATCAGAAGAAAAAATTAATATATGTACAATAGTATAGCGTTGGTGTTGTTACACATGCCCCTGTTTCCAGTAAATTTCACTAAGTGCCAATTTGATGGGAACACTAATTCTTATATTTATACAGTGGTTCTGAATCTTAGTGTGATTGTCCCATGAAAAAAAAATTATACCGCAAACTTCCTTTCACCCACATTATATAGGTCTATATTAATTTTTTCATATATCAAGAACATTTACCTATCGTTTGCTTAAGTGCCTTTGGCACAGTCCAACCTCCAATCATTACATCATTTAAATAGCAAATTACTCATTTTTACTAAATTTCTCAAAGAGATAATTTCAAAATCTGTAACACTAGCACTTAACTACAAAAGCAAATACAAATATCTATATACACTATAAGACAATGTGTTGCTGCTTGCATTGAATGGCAGTCCATTTCCTTACTTACTAAAAAAACACACAATAATATTTAGAATATTTACTACACATATTTGCTGCCTATTATTCAGATTTGGGCAGTCCATTTCGCACCCTTTTATCACATCTCCTGCACCACACTTACAATTCTCCTTTGACTATTTATCTGCCCTCTTTGGTGTTTGGCAGTCCTTTAGATTATGACTCATATACCGCCTATTTTGGTTTTTGGCAGTCCCATCTCTTATTTGGCTTGCAGCATTTGCTATTTCTTTTCAGCCCTTTTATCCATACATCTTTAGATTCACAGTACATTTGGTAATCTGAAACTCACATAAGTACATTAGCACACTGATATTGGTCTACATATATTTACAAAGATTTGTTACATTTGGAATAAAATAGTTTCAGCATAATATACAGCACATTTACTGCAAATTGCTCTCTGAGTGTACTTAGGTCACTCACTCCTAGGAACATACAGTTTCAGGTCCACAACATTTCTTACACCTAAAGGTCTTTTGGATTTTGGGTAGATCAGGTAGTAAGCATTATCGTGTGGAATGTTCTGTATTACATATGGTCCATTATAAATATATTTAAATTTGGAAATTTCATGGTTCAGTTCACTAGACTTTTCGTGGGTTTTTAAAAGAACATAATCCCCAATTTTAAATTTTGAAACTTTCAGATTTTTATCGTGTCTTTTAGATCTAGATTCAGCTTTTTGCTTTGCCCTTTTTGTCACTAATTCTTTCTTTTGACTCAACCCCACGCTTGTACAAGGCGGAAACTCTAGTTTTTCCTCAATTAACCTTTTGCTTCTGCTGCCTAACAAAATTTCTTCCGGTGGTAACCCAGTAGTTTCATGATGTAAGGTGTTCATGACATTCTCAAAGTCTGATATAAACTTGCCCCAGGCTCTACGGTTATGACTGCAGTACGTTCTACACAATCTCCCGATTTCTCGCATGTACCTTTCAACTGGGTTGCTAGCAGGATGGTAGGCTGAGATATATTTAACCTCCACACCATTTTGCTCCATTCGTTCTTTCCAAATTTTGGATATGAACTGGGGTCCATTGTCAGATAGTACTGCCTTGGGTTTCCCGATGGTTCTGAAGTATTCGACCATCCTACTAAATACAGGTTTTGCTGTTGCTCTTTTCAAGGGGTATAATTTCACGAACTTTGAGAATACTTCCAAAATTACTAAAATATATGCACAATTTCCCGAAGTCTTTGGGAGGGGACCATACAAATCTACTGATAATAATTCTAGGGTGTCTTCAGGTAATGTACTTTGCATTGAACCTCTACTAGTTCTGTTCGTTACTTTGGCCTTTTAACAGACATCACACGACTTAATCCGTTCCTTTACCTTCTTACTGACACTACCAGCAATCACTACTACATTATTCAATTTATCCAAACATTTCTTTGGCCCACTAGGCCCCAATGCTAAATGAAAATAGTCTATGACCTCGGTATCAAACTGGTGTGGCCAACATACTCTCCATTCCTCAGTGACTAAATCTTTCCTCCTATATAAAATGCCTTTAAAGATTTTATAATATTTCTTAATTTGAGGATACTGCACACTGTCAAAATTTACCTTCACAGATTTCCATGTCGGATCCTCATTCTGATGGTATCTCATATTTTTACATATTTGCTCAATTTTCCTTTTTCCTGAAACCTCTTTCATATACCTGATCTGAAAAGTACCCTCTTCACCATTTTCATTGGGCACTTCACTCATACCATTTGCAATCGAGATAAAGCATCTGCCACATAATTCTCAGTACCCTTAACATAGCAAATCTCGTAATCAAATTGTTGCAGGTACAAAGCCCAACGAGTTAACCTGCCGTTAAGTAAACGACAATCTTTAAGAAAAGTTAAAGCTTTGTGGTCAGTATATATGATGAACTTATGGCCCCACAGATAATTTCTGAATTTCTTTAACCCCCATATAATGACTAAAGCTTCCTTTTCCGATATAGTGTAGTTTCTCTCGTATTTTGTTAGAGTTCTGCTTGCAAACACGATAGTCCTGTGTTCGATTTCTTTGCCATTACAGATTTCTTGGAAAACTTCTATACCAATTCCATAGGCACTGCTGTCAGTACTCATGTGGAAAGGTTTTGACAGTATGGGGTGACGCAAAATATTGTCAATCAAAAGTTCACTTTTTAAATTTTCAAAATCTCTCATACGTCCTTCAGTCCACACAAAAGAACTATTTTTGTTAGGTAGATTATTCAAATGAGGACTATTAAAAACTTGCCCCTTGACGAATTTTCTATAGAACCCACATAAACCTAAAAGGCTTTCAACTTTTTTCTATTTCTAGGAGCTGGACACCCTGCTATTGCACTTAACTTTTCCGGGTCCTTGCCAATACCGATCGTAGTAATAATGTGCCCCAGAAACTTTATTTCCGACTTCACAAATTCACATTTCTTCCACTTAAGTGTCATGCCCCCTGCTTGCAGAGCAACAAAAACTTTATGCAATAATTCACAATGCTCTTGTCATTCTTCTGTAGCAATCAGTAAATCATCTACATAAATAGCCAGGAACTCAATTCTTTCCCTAATACAAAGTCCAGTGCCCTAATAAATACTGCCACAGAAGTGCTAAGCCCAAATGGCACTACTTTATACTGATAGCATTTCCCGGCAAATAAAAAACGGTATATTTACGGGATTCTTTGCTCAATGGAACTGGTTAAATACTTCACGTTATAAAACATTTGAAGCATTTCGTCCAGATTTTCAGGTCGGTCAATTTACTTCTTTACAATTTGGTTCAAAGTCAATAACTACTCTCACTCCCCCATGCCTTTTATTCACGATGATAAGGGGACCATTATATTCGCTGCTACTCCGTTCGATTACACCCCATTCTATCATTTTATCTATTTCCACTTGCACAGACCGCCTCTTTGATATGGGTACCGAAAATGGTCTTACAAAGAAAGGTTTATGCTTTATTGTCTCAATCTGGTATTCGAAGTTCTTAACTAGGCCAGGTTTGTCCGAAAATACGGTGCTATTACTTTCTAAAATATCAAGCAATTCTGTTTTCTGATCAGGAGATATCTCCTTCAAATTTTCCTAAATTTCTTTAAAATTATGCCCCAGCTTGTGAATCTCATCTATTAACCTCTGGACATGGTACACCTCATATATGTTTGTCAAATCATCATTCCCTTGGTCGATCTCCAACAATAAAGAATCAATTTCTGAATCGAACACCTTCCCATTTTCCACAAATTCTAATTCCAAATTCCTAGATGCATTATTAATTTTGATCACTTCCTGGGTACAACCAATAATAACCTTTTCTTTATCTAACCAATCTATTCCCAGAATCATTTCAGTACTCAAGTCTGGCACAACCAAAAAATCGTGTTCAAATTTTTGTCCTTTTATACTAAATTCAACCAAAATCTGGTTCTTTACTGGCTTGCTAGTCTTGCCCGTAGTACCAACAATTTTTACACCCATCACTGACATAATTACTAGTCCAGGCTTATCACAAATGTGTTCGAAAAACGACTGGGAGATTGCACTTATCTGAGATCCAGTATCAAGAAGTACTTGCAATTTCACATTATAAATTTCAACTGGTATTACAGTTTGTTTAACCGTCGAATGCTTTTCATTGTTGTGGTCTTCCCTAAGCAAATCCGGGTCGACGATAACATCGTCCCAAGATATGCTTTTAACATTCACATCCCTGTCAATTGTTCCCTTATGCTCTCCCTGAAACTCTCTACAACCTCTGGTTCTTTCAGCTTATCCAGGTCCCATCTCCTTAAATTCACACCTTTTTGCAGTTTCTTCAGTTTCAGTCTACTGTTCATAACCAATAGATTGTGGTCAGAATCCACATCTGCCCCTGGAAATGTCTTACAATTTAAAACCTGGTTCCTAAATCTCTCTCTTACCATTATATAATCTATCTGATACCTTTTAGTATCGCCAGGATTCTTCCAGGTATACAACCTTCTTTTATGATTCTTGAACCAAGTGTTAGCTATGATTAAGTTATGCTCTGTGCAAAATTCTACAAGGCGGCTTCCTCTTCTATTTCTTCCCCCAAATCCATATTCACCTACTATGTTTCCTTCTCTCCCTTTTCCTACTGACGAATTCCAGTCACCCATGACTATTAAATTTTCGTCTCCCTTCACCACCCGAATAATTTCTTTTATCTCGTCATACATTTCTCCAATTTCTTCATCACCTGCAGAGCTAGTTGGCATATAAACTTGTACTACTGTAGTAGGCATGGGCTTTGTGTCTATCTTGGCCACAATAATGCGTTCACTATGCTGCTTGTAGTAGGTAACCCGCACTCCTATTTTTTTATTCATTATGAAACCTACTCCTGCATTACCCCTATTTGATTTTGTATTTATAACCCTGTATTCACCTGACCAAAAGTCTTGTTCCTCCTGCCACCGAACTTCACTAATTCCCACTACATCTAACTTTAACCTATCCATTTCCCTTTTTAAATTTTCTAACCTACCTGCCCGATTAAGGGATCTGACATTCCACGCTCCGATCCGTAGAACGCCAGTTTTCTTTCTCCTGATAATGACGTCCCCTTGAGTAGTCCCCGTCCGGAGATCCGAATGGGGACTATTTTACCTCCGGAATATTTTACCCAAGAGGACACCATCATCATTTAATCATACAGTAAAGCTGCATGTCCTAGGGAAAAATTACGGCTGTAGTTTCCCCTTGCTTTCAGCCGTTCGCAGTACCAGCACAGCAAGGCCGTTTTGGTTAATGTTACAAGGCCAGATCATTCAATCATCCAGACTGTTGCCCCTGCAACTACTGAAAAGGCTGCTGCCCCTCTTCGGGAACCACATGTTTGTCTGGCCTCTCAACAGATACCCCTCCGTTGTGGTTGCACCTACGGTACGGCCATCTGTATCGCTGAGGCACGCAAGCCTCCCCACCGACGGCAAGGTCCATGGTTCATGGGGGGGAATTATAATTTAAATATTGCAGATTCCTGGGTAATCGCCAAAGGAACTTCATTGAAATGTATCGATAGCAACGAAGAAAAGGCATTAGCTGTGCCGTTGTTTATCTTTGCGTATGGAGAGTCCCTGTGACGTTGCGAGCAGATAGGAAACAAAGCAGCTTGAATCTCGAAAGAGTGCGGAAGTGCTCGTTGGGTGCTCTCGCAGGTGCGGTGTTCAGCTACGATCGAGCCAGTGTAGGCACACCTACTTTGTTAGCTTTCGAGTATTGAGAGCACGGGGAGAGTGTATTGGCGGAGAAAGCTGCAGTTCTATTTCCTGCGCCACAACAATACGTGCCTCTGGAAACGACATGTGGTTCGCAACCAGTAGCAACAGTAGCAACTCAGCATTGTCGTCGGCTACATTCTTCGTCGTCCGCACAGCCACAACATCGTAAGGTTGTCATCTTACATAGCGCATACATTAACAAAGTTTTGCATCACCCCTGTTCCCAGAACTCCTGAAGAAAGACGTTGACTGTGGGTATTGTATCATAGACACAGTCCCTTTGACTGATCAGAGATATCACTAAACCCACCCAAAAATGTAAACTACCATGCATGAGCAGCGCTTGTTAGACGGAGGGGGTCCGACAGCCGATCAGTTCCAGTCATTCCGCCAGGAAGGAGGTACACGGCTCGTGTTGTCTGTAATGCAACCATGCCTAGACGGTCAGTACCGCGGTTCGATCACATCCGTATTGTTGCTTTGTGCCAGCAAGGGCTCTCAGCAAGGGAAGTGCCCAGGCGTCTCGGACTAAACCAAATGGATGTTGTTCGGAGATGGAGAAGATACAGAGAGAGACAGGAACTTTCTATGACATGCCTCGCTCAGGCAGCCCAAGGGCTACTGCTGCAATGGATGACCGCTACCTAAGTATTATGCCTCGGAGGAACCTTGACAGCAACTCTGAACAAATTGAATAATGCTTTTCGTGCAGCCACAGGACGCCGTGTTACGACTCAAACTGTGCGCAGTAGGCTGCCTGATGCCCAACTTCACTCCCGACCTCCATGGCGGGGACCTATCTTTGCAACCGCGACACCATGCAGCGCTGTACAGATTGACCCAACACCATTCCGAATGGACCGCTCAGGATTGGCATCACGGACTCTTTACCGATGAGTGTCGCATATGCCTTCATTCAGACAATCGTCGGTGACGTGTTTGGAGGCAACCCGGTCAGGCTGAACGCCTTATACACACTATCCAGAGAGTACAGCAAGATTGAGGTTTCCTGCTGTTTTGAGGTGACATTATATGGGGCCGAGGTACGCCACTGGTGGTCATGGAAGGCTCCGTAACGGCAGTACGATAATTGAATGCCATGCTCCGACAAATAGTGCAACCATATCTGCAGCTTATTGGAGAGGCATTCGTCTTCATGGACGACAATTCGCGTCCCCATCGTGCACATCTTGTGATGACTTCCTTCACGACAGCATCATCGCTCAATTATAGTGGACAGCATGTTCTCCAGACATGAACCCTATCGAACATGTCCGCGATAGGCTGAAAAGGGCTGTTTATGGACGACGTGACGCACCAACCACTCTGAGGGATCTACGCCGAATCGCCGTTGAGGAGTGGGACAATTTGGACCAACAGTGTCTTGAACTTGTGGGCCACGACGAATACTGGCATGCATCAATGCAAGAGGGCGTGCTACAGAGTATTAGAGGTACCGGTGTGTACAGCAGTCTGGACCACTACCTCTGAAGGTCTCGCTGTATGGTGGTACAACATGCACTGTATCGTTTTCATGAGCAATAAGAAGGGAGAATATGACGTTTATATTGATCTCTATTCCAATTTTCTATACAGGTTCCGGAACTCTCGGAACTGAGGTAATGCAAAACATTTTTTTGATGTGTGTACATCTAATATTGTAACAGGGATTACCCAGTAGCATTTTTTCACAAAATTTAATGACTAACGTTTCTGAATAAGAACCTGCAGTACTTAAAACTTGTAGGACACCAGTGTTGTCACTGTCCTCAAACATTAGTACCAAGCAGGGTCCCTCTGCTTTACATGTAATCGCCAATTATCTTAAAAATATGTAAGTTGATTAACTATTTACGGTATTTTTTCCTAATGAGCAGTGTCAGCCGAAATTTCACTGTCTCAGTAACTGATCATTCTTGCATTGCATAACATAGGCTTAACTAACTTGCGATTTTGTGTATTAACTTCGCCCAGAGTAACGTAAAATTTCACTGTCAAAACTAACAACTGAAGATAAAGAAAAAATTATGATTGTACAATTTCATTTATTCTGTATTTAACTTAGCGAATGACTTGTACTGGTTTGGTACATATTTTATTGTTCTTATGTTGAAAGTAGATCAACTGCTAATTTGCTTAAAGTAAATTCAATTCAGTCTTTAATTAATTGAAAGTAAGTTGCTAGCCTTTTTCCAAATTTTGCATTTCGTTACGCTGAGGTCCTGAAAGTCATACTTTATGTAACTGTGCCGACCTTTGTGGCCGAGTGGTTCTAGGCGCTTCACTCCAGAACCGCGCTGCTACTACGGTCGCAGGTTCCAATCCTGCCTCGGACATGGATCTGTGTGACGTCCTTAGGTTAGTTAGGTTTAAGTAGTACTAAGTCTAGGGGACTGTTGACCTCATATGTTAAGTCCCATAGTGTTCAGAGCCATTTTTTCTAACAATGTTTCAGTTACAGTCAGTCATTTAACCCCCCCCCCCCCCCCTGTGTGATTCGTGAGTGACTGCAGTATTTATATTAGGTTTAGAAGAGATTCTTCCTTCAGATGGGTCTATTGTACACTTTTCTCCTACTAACCAGTATCACTTTCCTTCGATAACGATAGTCTGACTCACTGTAAAATTTTATGAGGCGAACACTGTCACTTACGTCGTAGTCTAGTAGGCCGATTACGAAGGGAGAGGTTACAGTCTGATAATGGATAAATGCCGCAAAGCGTCATATGAGCAATATAGTTATTCCTTGTCTTGTGTTTGACTTTTACCATAGCGATCCAGTGAGCCTGAATGCAGAACTACAGATCGTTTTAATTTAAAGGCTGAGGTCGGACAACAAATGAGAAAAATATTTTTTCGTATAATGTAATTACAAATCAACGATTTCCGGACTTTTTTCCTTTACTTGTACTGTGAAACGCTGCTTCTTGCTGAATTTCATGATTCTAGATCAACGGGAAGTACGCTACCGGTTTTGATGAGTGAATTTGCGAGTATCAAAATATGTAGACAAATAACCGTATCTGTTGTTTCCATTGATTTTTAAGGCTCAGTTTTTACACTGTAAGTGACCATAGACGTCAGTAGACTTCAACTTGATATGTCCACCCGTTTCTCAAAAAAGGGGTCTTAACAGTTTGACGGCCAGAGACACAGTGTGCTAACAAACGGAAAAAATTTATTTCCTGTGATATAATTACAAATATACAGATTTCAGATTTTTTACTTTGGTTGCACTGTGAAACCTTGCTTCTCACCAAATTGCATGATTCTAGGCCAACGAGAAGAACCCCTTCGTTTTTGATGAGTGAGTTTGCGAGTATTAAAATATGTGACATAAATGGCCGTATCTTTCGACCGCGTTGACTGAGAAGCTTCGATGTTTCACACAACTGAGGGACCACTTACCTCAGTATGTGACATGCATTTCAATTTCATGCCTTTACCCCTTCCCGAGAAAAAGTGTTTCGAACAGTCGGACGGAGACAGGCAGACCGACAGATAGATGTATCACAAAGATAACAAAGCGATCCTGTAACGGTTACCTTTATTCCGACTAATGCACGGAATCCTGAAAGGCTATAGTAAAATTTGCTCCAGAAATATCTCATTCCACTTGAAGGTCGCATAATCTGTAACTCTAAAAACAAATGTAGAAATCTGAAAATTTATGGTAAGATCTTATGAGACCAAACTACTCAGGTCATCGGTGCCTAAGCCTACACACTACTTAATCTAACTTAAAGTAACTTACGCTGTGGACAACACACACACCAATGGTCGAGGGAGGTCTCGAACCTCCGACGGGGGAGCCGTATGGAGCGAGACAAGGCGCCTCAGACCGTGCGGCTACTCCGCGCGGCACAAATGTAGATCTCACTACTGAGCGCAGATATAGGAAGAGTTAATTTTCACTAGAAAATCAGGTCAGACAAAAGCTAATGATCTAAGAAGAAAAAAGCAGATTTTTAAGATATGTATTCAGACACGTATAAATCCAGACAAACGTATATACATTATTTACTTCTTGGCAGAAGAGCCTAAGGAGACACTAAATTAAGCGCTCTGTAGAAACGTACGCAACTACTGCTTCTGGAACTGATCCATTCTGCGTGGATGGAGCTGTGCTGACTATTCAACGTAACTAAATCCAACGTGTATTTCCGAAAATACTATTTTTGACAAGTCACTGGAAACAGTAGTCACCTTAAAGCATCTAGAATTAACCGCCAGAAGAGACGTGAATGTGACTGACCAAATAAAACTAATTGTAGAAAAATCAGATTCGAAGTTGATATTCACAGCTATTATGTTAACTGCATGTAATTCATCCACGAAAGAAGTGTCTTACATAACTGACCGTTTCTTGGGAATTTTCTGTCAGTCCCGGACCGTTGCCAAGTAGGATCAATACGAAAGGAAGGAGAGACTCAACGAAGAGTGGCACATTTCATCAAGAGATCGTCTAGTCGGCGAGAGAGCGGTAAGTAGATGCTCAACAAACTCTAATGACAGGCCATAACGGAGAGGCGTTGTACATAACGAGGAAATTTACTGTTCAAATGGTGAGAGCTTATGTTTGCATGAAGAGACGAGCAATATTTTAGTTCCACCCACTTGTTTAGCGAAATGACCAGGATAAAAAAACAGAAGAAGTCAGAGCTCATTCTGAGGTTCCAACTGAAGGAGCGCACTTGTCGCAAGTCAACAACTGAAGAAGTCTGTTTCTCATTGAACGAGGGTTGTTAGTGAAGCAGTTTCAGTATTGTGAGACGTATTAGCTAAGACCTTGTAACTGATTGTGATAACATTTTCTATTATGTAAATGGACAGTAACATTCCAAACAACAACACAAAAGCAGCTCGCTGTGAAAAAGTACGGCTTTCCAAAGAGTATAATATTTATCAACAAAAACAGGTACAAGATGCTACTGGATGTACAACAAAACCGAGTCCATATACATGAGAAAAAGGATGAATCCTATAATATTCGATCGATTAAACATGCCTGCTACAGGAAAAGCATTTCAGTTTCAATCCATTTCCAACTACTAATGAACTTTTTTCAGCGTGTGTACGAAGTTTAGACAGATTTACCAAAGACAAAAAACAATGATCTATTTCAAGATGTTCAAGCTCTCTCCGAGGAAATCCTTTTAAGGTTACGACTTTTCGCTGCCGAGGGAGCCACTTTTAGTGCTGAGCAGCTCGTAAGACTCCTTGTACCATCCATTTTCTTTATATTGCACTCAGATTTACAACCTGTGCGCTCCAACCTCCGAAAACAGCAACGCAGTGCCGAGAAAACGTGCTAATGCTACCGCATTTTGAGACGATGTCTTACTTAGTTTTCGTTTGCTGATAATAATGCTATTCAGTAGAACTTTCTACTAAGTACATGCGTTTGAAACCAACGTATACTAATTCACTTGGCAATGAAAAACTCTAATAGCGAAATAGTATTATGTTTCATTACAGTGCGAATATTAACAGTTGAGAACGAGGTTCTTCCTTATTCCTTTCCTTCAAAGGCATGATTTCTTTATTCAGGTGCATGTTACAACTAACAATGCACAATGCATAACATAAGTATTGGGTTTAAGTCCCCTCGGGAAAGATATTCCAAACAGGAACCAGCAGTGGTTTGTACTTCTTTACATAGGTTTTAACGTAAATGTGTGGTTTGTAGCCAATTTTCCCTAGATTATGTTACACTTAGCATTATTTTCGACAAATACGTATTTGTGTCTTCACAATGAGCATCCACGTATTATAAAGACTACCTGAAGCTACCGAATGACGAATTTCAATAAATAATTCAATGTCGTTTACCTAACAGTAACTCAGAAAAGCGTAGGTTGGTTTTGGTTGATTCGCCGGAGGGTACCAATCAGTTAGTTCATCTGTGCCATCGAATTAGGAAAGGATGGGGAAGGAAATCGACAGTGCCCTTTCAAAGGGACCATCACGGTTTTTGCCTGAACCGGTTCAGAGGAATCTCGGGAAACCTAAATCAAGTTGGCCGGACGTGGGTGTGAAGGATCGTCCTCCATAAAGCGGGTTCAGTGTCTTACCCACTGCACCACCTCGCTCGGTGGCGTGGTGTGTGCGGATGCAGGAGCTGGCCAAAGTTCGCGAAGAGCTGAATGCGTTTTTGGCTACTGTCAGTCACCTTCAGGCTGCTGCCTCGGCGTACAACGGTGGCGAAGACTCTGGTATGTCACCTGGGATACATCAGGTTTCATTTGTTTTGCCCGCGGGCTCTACTTCCGAGGCACCTCCTAGTGTACCCGGCGTGATGGATCTGCCCTCACAGCGAGGGTGAATGGCGGTCGCTCGAGGTGGAAGGAAAATGTGGAGACTGGCCGCCTCGCCTAGCCCATTCACCCTGACAGTGGACAGGTGAGCGCTTCTTCAGCAGGGTCGGAGCAGACACAAGGTGGGAGGAGTTTACTAGTTATCGGGAGCTCTAAGTTTACACGCGTTATGGAGCCTCTTAGACAGATAGCGTTCAGGGCTGGAACGAAAGCCAATTTGCACTCGATATATCTGCAGGGGGCCTCATCAGAGATGTGGAGGCGGCCTTGCCTGAGGTTATCGAGAGGTCAGTGGGCACTCACCTGCAGGTTAGCGGGATGCAAGCAGGGATCGCAGATCGCAGCGTTGTTCCCAGAGTTGATCGGTGTCCTTTGGTCTGGAGCCGAGTAAAGTGTCTCATCCAAGGGCTTCATTGAATGTGACGGTCTTGACTCAGATTTCTAGACCTGCGTTATCGTCTGGGGATTTGTAGGATTGACCTTGAAACGTCAGGAGTGCACGCAAAAAGGAAGCAATTACACGGGTAGCAGAGTATTTGTGGAGCGCACATGAGGGTTTTTTAGGCTAGACGGTAATTTGAGGTTCTTCGATGAACAGTCATCGGTCCATACATAACAAGGGAATCCATAAAGCGTCCAGAGTAAAGAGCATGCGACTGTCACAATTTTATCACTAAACTCTCAAAGTACGCTTCATAAAGTTCCAAAATTTATTGCCTGTTGTGGATTGGCAAGACAGCCAACCCACTATGAGAGGAAGCCGAAAGGCACGCGTTTTAGCTCACGCAGGCTGGCGTGAGGTCTGGAACAGGTCAAGGATCACTAGCAAAGTCGGCTGTACAACTGGGGCGAGTGCTAGTAAGTGTCTCTAGACCTGCTGTGTGGCGGCACTTGGTCTGCAATCACTGATAGTGGCGACACGCGGGTCCGACGTATACTAACGGACAGCGTTCGATTTAAAGGCTACCACCTAGCAAGTGTGGTGTCTGGCGGTGACACCACATTGCCCTCCACGAAACTTCTCATGCTCAGATTATTCTTGAGACCGAGAGCTGGCTGAAATCTGAAGTGGAAATCTTTGAGATATTTAGCTACTCATGGAACATATATTGGAAAGACAGAGTCCATAGGAGGGGGAGTGTTCAGTGTAGTTGACAAAAATATAGCCTATTTTGAGGTTATCTGCTCCCGTATGACAAGTGTGGTGCAAGGAAGTTAATACTTGGACTTTTTAATTGGCCACCCGCCTCTGCCGTGACAGTTCTGTAGTCCTAAATTTCTCCTGGCGTATACAACTTTCAAATAACTTCCGGGAATTCAGCCAGGTAACACTTTCAGCGACCGCCGATATTTCGGCGGGAGAACACCCCGCCATTTTCAAGGCAAACTGCAACGGACAGGCGACGTACATGCAAATTTAATACCTCGGTTCTCGGACCCAAGCAGGAAAGATAACACACACACACTGAACACTAGTGCCACCAAAGATGGCCAAAGTCAGAGCTATCGATAGTGAGACTATGAATTCGCAGGTGAGGTAGCATTGAGTCTGTCCCTCTGTTTCTTGACAAGGGAGAGAGCCGGATTCCAAACAGAGTTTAAACAGAAACCTCCATCCCTGTTAACAAGGTTGCTCGCTAATTTAATCTCAACTGCCTCCCGAATCACACTGTCCCAATAGCTGGACGTGCACGCCAATATCTCGGTGTTATTATATAACATGGAGTGACCAGTATCCAAGCAATGTTCGGCAATAGCAGATCTATTTGGCTGCTGTAATCGTGTGTGCCGTTTATGCTCAATACATCTGTCCTCCACGGTCCTGATAGTTTGACCAATATATGCCATGCCGCAGCTACAAGGGATACGATATACACCCGCCTTACGCAGTCCAAGATCATCCTTAACGGAACTCAAAAGTGCTCTAATTTTAGATGGTGGTCGGAAAACACATTTCACATCGTATTTCCGTAAAATACGACCGATCTTATTGGACGTGTTTCCTACGTAAGGCAAGAAGGCAGTAGACTTAGGTGTTGACTCAGAACTATCATCAATCACCTGATGTACAGTTGGTCGATAGCGCAACGCACGTTCAATCTGTCTATCACTGTAACCATTTTGACGAAATGTAACTTCAAGATGGGACAGCTCAGCTGGCAAAGTCTCAGCGTCAGAAACGATATGTGCCCTGTGTACCAAGGTACGAAGTACCCCTTCACGCTGAGCCGAATGGTGACAACTATTAGCTTGTAAGTACAAGTCGGTGTGAGTACGTTTCCTGTAGACTGCATGTCCCAAAGATCCATCATCCTTCCTCCTAACCAACTCGTCGAGAAATGGAAGGCAACCATCCTTTTCCACCTCCATCGTAAAACGAATGTTCGGGTGGATCGAGTTCAGATGTTCTAGAAAGACATTCAAATTCCCCCTACCGTGAGGCCAAACAACGAAGGTATCGTCAACGTATCTATAGAAACAGGCGGGTTTTAAAGGCGCCGACTCCAATGCACGTTCCTCGAAGTCTTCCATAAACAAATTTGCGATCACAGGAGACAACGGACTACCCATCGCAACTCCATCTGTCTGCTCGTAATACTGGTCATTAAATAAAAAGTAAGTAGATGTCAACACATGCCTAAAGAGATTAGTTAAATCAGCACCAAACCTGGCTTCAATTAACCGCAACGAATCAGACAGAGGAACACGAGTGAAGAGAGAGACCACATCGAAAGTCACTAAAATATCAGAGTCATTCAGCCTCAGTCCCTCCAAACGACGTAAAAAGTCAGCTGAGTTCCTGATATGATGTTCACACCGTCCTACTTGTGGACTCAACAGAGATGCAAGACGCTTGGATACACGATATGTCGGGGCGCCGATGTTACTCACCATAGGCCGGAAAGGAACCCCTTCCTTATGAACCTTTGGAAGGTCATATAACCTAGGGGGAACCGCACTATAGGTGTTAAGCCTCTTGATTGTGTCCTGCGACAAACCACTTTTCTTCAGGAGGCTGTTGGTCTTTCTCTCAACACTTTTCGTGGGGTCAGCATCGATTTTGCGATACGTTGAATCAGATAGTAAACGTTGCATCTTTTGTACATAATCATGTTTATTTAAAACAACGGTGGCATTGCCCTTGTCAGCAGGTAAAATAACAATACTGGGATCCACCTTGAGAGAGCGTAAAGCAGCCCTCTCTGCTGCTGTTACATTACTCTTGGGTGGACGAGCCCTAGTCAAAACACGGCATGCCTCCCTCCTAACTTCCTCTGCAGCGTCAGGAGGTAGTTTGCAAACTGCCTGTTCAATTGAACTAATAAAATCAACTACCGGCAAATTCTTCGGAGTGGGTGCAAAATTTAATCCTTTCCCTAGCACGGATAAGGTTGCGTCGTCAAAAGATTTCTCTGTGAGATTTATCACAGAACGTCGAGATATAACATCCGACTCCGCGCGATGAAAACGTTCAAACTTTGCCAAATGCCGGGCAGTAACGGAGTTGTACTCCCAGTCAGCTTGGGTCCATGAGGCACCGTCCAACCAATCCCAAGTGAAATCAGACACTTCAGATGCAACCATTAAATGAAAACGATACAAATCTTTGGAAACAGAATCCAAACGTCGACGAGTAAAACGAATCCTTTCGCGAACAAGAGCCAAGCCAGCACGTTGCTTAATTCGGTTGGCGGCAGGAGAATTAATATGGTGCACAACCTTAGCAAATGTTGGGACATGATTTTCATCACGACACCTCAATAAAAACGACAAAGCACATTGCAGTCTAACTCGACAGATACGAAGTTTATCCAACTTACGTAAACACCGATACATTTCCTCCCCATAGAGGTAAACAATGTGAGACCTGAGTTTCTCCTGGCGTATACAACTTTCAAATAACTTCCGGGAATTCAGCCAGGTAACACTTTCAGCGACCGCTGATATTTCGGCGGGAGAACACCCCGCCATTTTCAAGGCAAACTGCAACGGACAGGCGACGTACATGCAAATTTAATACCTCGGTTCTCGGACCCAAGCAGGAAAGATAACACACACACACTGAACACTAGTGCCACCAAAGATGGCCAAAGTCAGAGCTATCGATAGTGAGACTATGAATTCGCAGGTGAGGTAGCATTGAGTCTGTCCCTCTGTTTCTTGACAAGGGAGAGAGCCGGATTCCAAACAGAGTTTAAACAGAAACCTCCATCCCTGTTAACAAGGTTGCTCGCTAATTTAATCTCAACTGCCTCCCGAATCACACTGTCCCAATAGCTGGACGTGCACGCCAATATCTCGGTGTTATTATATAACATGGAGTGACCAGTATCCAAGCAATGTTCGGCAATAGCAGATCTATTTGGCTGCTGTAATCGTGTGTGCCGTTTATGCTCAATACATCTGTCCTCCACGGTCCTGATAGTTTGACCAATATATGCCATGCCGCAGCTACAAGGGATACGATATACACCCGCCTTACGCAGTCCAAGATCATCCTTAACGGAACTCAAAAGTGCTCTAATTTTAGATGGTGGTCGGAAAACACATTTCACATCGTATTTCCGTAAAATACGACCGATCTTATTGGACGTGTTTCCTACGTAAGGCAAGAAGGCAGTAGACTTAGGTGTTGACTCAGAACTATCATCAATCACCTGATGTACAGTTGGTCGATAGCGCAACGCACGTTCAATCTGTCTATCACTGTAACCATTTTGACGAAATGTAACTTCAAGATGGGACAGCTCAGCTGGCAAAGTCTCAGCGTCAGAAACGATATGTGCCCTGTGTACCAAGGTACGAAGTACCCCTTCACGCTGAGCCGAATGGTGACAACTATTAACTTGTAAGTACAAGTCGGTGTGAGTACGTTTCCTGTAGACTGCATGTCCCAATGATCCATCATCCTTCCTCCTAACCAACACGTCGAGAAATGGAAGGCAACCATCCTTTTCCACCTCCATCGTAAAACGAATGTTCGGGTGGATCGAGTTCAAATGTTCTAGAAAGACATTCAAATTCTCCCTACCGTGAGGCCAAACAACGAAGGTATCGTCAACGTACCTATAGAAACAGGCGGGTTTTAAAGGCGCCGACTCCAATGCACGTTCCTCGAAGTCTTCCATAAACAAATTTGCGATCACAGCTGACTGGGAGTACAACTCCGTTACTGCCCGGCATTTGGCAAAGTGTGAACGTTTTCATCGCGCGGAGTCGGATGTTATATCTCGACGTTCTGTGATAAATCTCACAGAGAAGTCTTTTGACGACGCAACCTTATCCGTGCTAGGGGAAGGATTAAATTTTGCACCCACTCCGAAGAATTTGCCGGTAGTTGATTTTATTAGTTCAATTGAACAGGCAGTTTGCAAACTACCTCCTGACGCTGCAGAGGAAGTTAGGAGGGAGGCATGCCGTGTTTTGACTAGGGCTCGTCCACCCAAGAGTAATGTAACAGCAGCAGAGAGGGCTGCTTTACGCTCTCTCAAGGTGGATCCCAGTATTGTTATTTTACCTGCTGACAAGGGCAATGCCACCGTTGTTTTCAATAAACATGATTATGTACAAAAGATGCAACGTTTACTATCTGATTCAACGTATTGCAGAATCGATGCTGACCCCCACGAAAAGTGTTGAGAGAAAGACCAACAGCCTCCTGAAGAAAAGTGGTTTGTCGCAGGACACAATCAAGAGGCTTAACACCTATAGTGCGGTTCCCCCTAGGTTATATGGCCTTCCAAAGGTTCATAAGGAAGGGGTTCCTTTCCGGCCTATAGTGAGTAACATCGGCGCCCCGACATATCGTGTATCCAAGCGTCTTGCATCTCTGTTGAGTCCACAAGTAGGACGGTGTGAACATCATATCAGGAACTCAGCTGATTTTTTACGTCGTTTGGACGGACTGAGGCTGAATGACTCTGATATTTTAGTGAGTTTCGATGTGGTCTCTCTCTTCACTCGTGTTCCTCTGTCTGATTCGTTGCGGTTAATTGAAGCCAGGTTTGGTGCTGATTTAACTAATCTCTTTAGGCATGTGTTGACATCCACTTACTTTTTATTTAATGACCAGTATTACGAGCAGACAGATGGAGTTGCGATAGGTAGTCCGTTGTCTCCTGTGATCGCAAATTTGTTTATGGAAGACTTCGAGGAACGTGCATTGGAGTCGGCGCCTTTAAAACCCGCCTTTTTCTATAGGTACGTTGACGATACCTTCGTTGTTTGGCCTCACGGTAGGGAGAATTTGAATGTCTTTCTAGAACATCTGAACTCGATCCACCCGAACATTCGTTTTACGATGGAGGTGGAAAAGGATGGTTGCCTTCCATTTCTCGACGTGTTGGTTAGGCGGAAGGATGATGGATCATTGGGACATGCAGTCTACAGGAAACGTACTCACACCGACTTGTACTTACAAGCTAATAGTTGTCACCATTCGGCTCAGCGTGAAGGGGTACTTCGTACCTTGGTACACAGGGCACATATCGTTTCTGACGCTGAGACTTTGCCAGCTGAGCTGTCCCATCTTGAAGTTACATTTCGTCAAAATGGTTACAGTGATAGACAGATTGAACGTGCGTTGCGCTATCGACCAACTGTACATCAGGTGATTGATGATAGTTCTGAGTCAACACCTAAGTCTACTGCCTTCTTGCCTTACGTAGGAAACACGTCCAATAAGATCGGTCGTATTTTACGGAAATACGATGTGAAATGTGTTTTCCGACCACCATCTAAAATTAGAGCACTTTTGAGTTCCGTTAAGGATGATCTTGGACTGCGTAAGGCGGGTGTATATCGTATCCCTTGTAGCTGCGGCATGGCATATATTGGTCAAACTATCAGGACCGTGGAGGACAGATGTATTGAGCATAAACGGCACACACGATTACAGCAGCCAAATAGATCTGCTATTGCCGAACATTGCTTGGATACTGGTCACTCCATGTTATATAATAACACCGAGATATTGGCGTGCACGTCCAGCTATTGGGACAGTGTGATTCGGGAGGCAGTTGAGATTAAATTAGCGAGCAACCTTGTTAACAGGGATGGAGGTTTCTGTTTAAACTCTGTTTGGAATCCGGCTCTCTCCCTTGTCAAGAAACAGAGGGACAGACTCAATGCTACCTCACCTGCGAATTCATAGTCTCACTATCGATAGCTCTGACTTTGGCCATCTTTGGTGGCACTAGTGTTCAGTGTGTGTGTGTTATCTTTCCTGCTTGGGTCCGAGAACCGAGGTATTAAATTTGCATGTACGTCGCCTGTCCGTTGCAGTTTGCCTTGAAAATGGCGGGGTGTTCTCCCGCCGAAATATCGGCGGTCGCTGAAAGTGTTACCTGGCTGAATTCCCGGAAGTTATTTGAAAGTTCTGTAGTCATTCAAAAGAAGTCTACTGTCAGTAGCGCGTAAATCCTCAGATAATACAATACTCGTTGCAGGCGCCTTTAACCTACCTAGTATTCGTTACTGGAGGTACAGACAGGCAGTCGCGCGAAATGCTTTCGAACACGTTTTCTGAAAACTGTCTTGAGCAGCTAGCTCAGTAGTTCACATGTAATGGAAAATCTTAGATCTTGTAGCTACAATAGACCAGACGTTATCGACAATTTCAATATAGAAAAGTGATTTGGCGATCGTGATGTTATCGTAGCAACTACAGTTACGAAAGTTAATAAATCAGTCATGAAGGCTAGGAGATGGTTTCTGCTAGATAGTGCAGGTTAATAGTTGTTAGCATCTCAGACAGTGAACTGAAACTCAATTAGTTCCAGTAATATGGACGTAGAGGAATTATGGGCAAAGTTTTAGCACACTGTAAATCGTGGTCTGCAGAGTTACGTGTCTTGTAAGTGGATAAAGGATGGAAAGGCTCAACATCGTTTAGTAACTAAATTCGGAAGATGCTGAGGAAGCATCAAAAGAGAACGATAAGCAAAGGTTAGTACAGATTCGAAGCATACAACAACTAACACCGTCACACCTTAGTAAAAGATCTGGCAGAGAACCCGAGAAAATTCTGGTCCTATGTAAAATCACTAAGCGGGTCCAGGGCTTCCATTCAGTCCCTTGTTGACCAGCCTGGTGTAGTAGTTGAAGACAGAAAAACGAAAGTCGAAATTTTGAATTTAAAGTTCTAGAAATCGTTCACACAGGAGAATTGCACAAACGTAGTGTCTTTTGACCATCTGACGGACTCTCGTAGTGACTACATAGTGTCCGCAGCTCGTTGTCGTGCGGTAGCGTTCTCGCTTCCCGCACCCGGGTTCCCGGGTTCGATTCCCGGTGGGGTCAGGGACTTTCTCTGCCTCGTGATGACTGGGTGTTGTGTGATGTCCTTAGGTTAGTTAGGTTTAAGTAGTTCTAAGTTCTAGGGGACTGATGACCATAGCTGTTAGTCCCATAGTGCTCAGAGCCATTTGACTACATAGTGATTCACATCCCTGGCGTAGAATAGGTCCGGATGCAGTCCCAATTCGGTGATTACGGCATTGGCCCCTCACTTAGCTCTTATTTTTCTTGCGTTTCTCGCCCAGCAACAAGTCCCAGGTATATAAGAAGGTAAAGCAATGGACACTCAAAATTACAGATCAGTATCCCTAACTAGGTTTGCTGCAGAATCCTTCAACATATTCTCAGTTCGACTATATTAAACTTTCTTGAGACTAAGAAGCATGGTTTTAGAAAGCTTCGCTCGTGCGATATTGAGCTTGCCGTTTTCTCCCATGACATACTGCGAAATATAGATGAAGGGCTACAGGCGGATTCCGTTATCGGTCATCACATTTTTCTGTTATCTGGTATATTGAGCGGATGAAACGGATAGCCATAAAGACAGTCTTCATGAAAATACGTGTTCTTCCCGAAAGACAAATAATTCCCTCAAAACTATCCTAACTGAAACGAGAAAACTGTTTTCTGAACTGGTTCCTTTGCCGACACACGCCCCTTACTCGACATAATTGCTCCGAGCTGCAACTGCTGTCTTTATGTACGCATAGTATGGCGATCACGTGGAAGGACGCTGGCCGGCCGGCATCGGGATGTCCGGTGGCCGCTAACGCCCATCAGCTGCATCCAGAGCAAACTATCAGGCAGGAAGTGTTCTGATGGGCACAAACGACCACGAGCACTTTCGCTGAAATATTTTTGGTAATTTTGCTATTATTAGCGGGTTAGAAGTGAAGTAAATTATCTTTTAACTCCCTGGAGACAGACCAAATTCAACTTTAAAAAAAGTCGAATTTGCGTTTACACTGGGCCGTACTACTGGACGACAAGCCGATACAACAACGGAACATCTCGAGAGGAAACAGTGCTTACTGCAAAATATTATGTTTCCTAAAGGACTGTCAGGTCATGCAGATGGTCGTTATGTCATCTTGCTTCGGTGATTAGACAATCAAGCTGGAAGTCGGCGTTGGGTAGGTGAGTTAGCTGGTGAACGCTGATGTGGACTAAGAAGGGAATCAAGATATTGAATAGGTTGCAGACCACCTGTGGGGAGTCAGAATTTTCATCCAGTAGGTGCATCCTCCAGTATGACATAACCATGAGCGAGTCTCACGCATCCTCCGTTATGATAGAATCATGAGCCAGTCACACATCTTGTTCACCGGTCTTTTCAAATAATTCTAGCATCGTTCCATAGCGTCGTGTCGATCTTGCCCTCGGCTATGTGGTACTGGTGCCACCAGAAAGTGAGACGTGTCGTCTGTCGGGCAGTCGGCACGAGGAGCGCAGTCCGCCCCCTAGCTGCGTGGCCAGCGCGACCGACTGCCACGCGGCGGCCCCGGTTTCGTTTCCTGGCTGGGTAAGGAATTTATCTGCTGGGGCATTGGGTGATGTGTTGTCATAATTTCATCATCAAAAACACGCAAGTCGGCGAATATGACATCAACTGATAAGACTTGCAAGTTGGTGACCGAACTGCATCACTTGGGGACTACCGGCCGTCGTACCATTCTATTAGGTTGGAAAATAGAATTTTCCTTCCAAAATGGTGGGTAATAATACGGTGTATTGGAATCATGAATAAAATCAGCCTGCCTTTAAAAAAAAAAGGATGTGTTACATTACTTATCGATCGCCCTGGTAATTATTATTTTTAACGTTCTAGCCATGCGTTGTCAACAACGATTTAGTGCCCGTTTCGACTTCCAATCAGACAGAGAACTTCCATTGTATCATTTTAGTTTAGACATAATACTAGCAACAGATGAAGAAGAATTCGATAGTAAACTTCTTTTCAAGTGTAGTCAGCGATAATGAAATGTGTGGGTTCGACTCTGACTTGTAACGTAATAAGCTTAAACACAAGCTTACATCGCTGCTGGTTAAATAAACCAACAGTTAACTCCTGTTCGTGCACAGAATACACCAGTGATGGACGTTGGGTTCAAACCCCGGTAAGATGAATCTTTTTCTTTTCGTCATATCAGTTTGTCATTTCGGTATTGTGAAAATTTTGACATCCATCATCTGATACTGCTTAGTTATCAATCTGTGACATTGTGGGTTCGAATCCCCGTCCGACACGGAAGTGTACGCCACCCCATTTTAAGTTTAAATATATGCACACCTCATTACATGTGAATGAAACCATGTTTAATATCTTGCGTGGTTAGTTAACATAGACAATAGTTGCCGGATTGGAAACCTGGATCCCAGTCCTGCACAAACGTTTCCATCAGATAGATTAAAGCTTGAAGTTGCTTTCTGAACTATCATGTATTATAATAAATTTGCTTTTACAACCTTTGAAGAGCGCGTGATTTTTAATAACTTTTTTTCCGTATTTGCATTACCGAAATATAAATTTCTAAATTGCCGTACAGAGGAAAACATGCAGTGATGTCGTGTAGTATTGTTTTTGTATTGTCAAACGGCAGTACTAGAAAGAGATTAGAAAATAATTTACTTTCTACAGGGCTGCTTATAAATCTGGCAGAACGCATTTAGTTCATTCGGATACTTTTGTGATTGGTAGTATATTCCAGGACACAAAGATGTACAGTTACTATAAAATATATAAAGCTACAGGTCTTGTTTCTATCGTTGTTATGCTGTGGTTTTTAAACAGGTCTCTGAAAAACATGTATTTCCAACGGAAAATTATTTATAATATATGATTTCCGAAATATGTACTTATTAGTCAATCCTTCTGGCATTTACCTGTAATTCTTGACACACGTAGCTTCTTCCGGCTGAACATTATATTCATTTCATTATATTACAGAAAAGGAAAGTGATAGAATCTAAGGGAAGGTCAGTGCTTGAAGTGACAGATTCCTGCGTTAATTCTCTGGTAAACTTCTATTAGTAATCACCATCGAGGTAAATAAGTTACACGTTAGGGTACGATCGGTTAAAGGCTGTGATACAGTCAAAGCGAGTATCATTTTTATCATCGGTTGCGGACGACGCTCTCAACAATCAAGTATCGCGCGATACGTCATTAGCAGTTGCCTGGCACCAGTGCGATACTTACTCGCGACGAGTGAACTCATTCTGAGTGCCTTCTTGTGCTGTATTAAGTGTTGCGTGCTATTTAAGTAACATCGTGTAGAGATACTTGTTTTCGAACAGCGTCTCAACTTTCTCGATATCTAACAAGAAGACAGAAGTCCAGTATCAGACGGAATTCTGTAGAGGAACAAATAAGTGAGCAGTCGGCGATGTGATCTTTCAGCAGCATACTTGTCCGCGTGTCGGAGCGAAAACCGTACTGCAATAGTTTCAGGAGCATTATAGTGAACTCACGTTGATGTCTGGGCGACCAAATTTACCTGATGTAAATCCTATGGGAACCTATCTGGGTCGCTGTCTTACGACGTCACTGCCTGCGCAAATCAGCGGTCCGTTATTTACGCGAATTTTATGACATCTAATGACACATACCTCCACAAACCTGCCAACAAACTATCGGGTCCCTGATATGCAGCATCAGTGATGTCCAAACACGGACAACTAGGGTATTAGGCAAGTGGTCAAAATGCTTTGGCTCTTAAGTGTATATGCATAATTTGCACATGTGGTAACTAGCTACGTAACTGTCACTTCACACATCGTTGTATGTGCTATGTGATATACGAGAGCTGTCCAGAAAATAAGTTACGATTGATCGCGAAATGAAAATCACAGTGAAAATCAGAAATGTTTCATTTGTAACAGTTAGCTACACGTTTCAGCTACTTCTCTACGTAGTCGCCGTTCTGACTCAGACCTTCGTCGTAGCGTTGTACCAACTTTCCAATACCCTCACCGTAGAAGGCAGCCGCCAGTGCTTTCCGCCAATTCTCTACGCTGGCCTAAGGCTCGTTGTCTGTGCCAAAATGTTGTCTTCATATCCAGCGGTTCGTTTGAGCAGAGACGATACTCAGTGGGAGACAATTACGGACTGTATTGTGGGTAACCAAACATTTCCAATTGAAACGATGCAGGAACATCTTCATTGCCCCTGCAGAATGAGGCTGAGAATTGTCTTGAAGAAGAAACTGCACGACAGTTATGTAATGTTGGTTGCATTGCTTCAGGGGAAAATTCTCACCAGGCCCTGGTACTTGGCGGGAGACACTATTTTCTATAACATCTTTACGCGTTCACTAAGAGCTCAGGAATGAAAAGTGCGACATAATTCTACCTAGAGTCATACTAGAGACACTGCCCAACACATCTTTGCAAAGCTTTATCGGATTTTCATAGTCGTTTCCATTTCGCGACCGATTGTAACTTACTTTCTGGACAGCCCTCGTAATAAGGAGAAATTTGAACATCTTATGCAACAGACAGTCAGCAGTGTATAAATTTGCGATTCTCTTTCATGGACGAATATTTCACTCTAGAGCGATGTGTCTGTTGTGATATAACTGTAGCCAAGCTTAAACTCTGAGCAAAGAATGGACTCGAAACGGGTGCTGTGTCTTCCGTCGGCGACGTTGTTTCCACTGACCTGTCTGAATATTCTCCTTGCTGAACTTAATGCTTAAATGTCACCCTTGCTCGCTCCAGCATTCCGCAGCAGATAGGAAATATCGTTTTCACTTCTATGCCTTTTTCCAAGAAGATTTTTACTCACGGTCGTCGCCAAAAGATAAATATATGGCTTCCAATATGGCGCACACTGTTTTAATAAGTCTGGTAGTAACAGAAACCGTTGATTGCTTTTATTGGCGTGCAACATCTACATCCACACGAATACTCTGCAATTCACAATTAAGTGCCTGGCAGAGAGTTCCTCGAACCACCTTCGACCTATTTCTCCGCAGTTCCACAAACTAACAGCGCGCGGAAAGGAAACGAACAAATAAATCTTTCTGCGCGAGCTCTGATTTATTTTATTACCATGATCATTCCTCCCTATATAGGTGAACGCCAACAAAATATTTTCACTGTCTCAGGAGAAAGTTAGTGACTAATATCTCATGAAAAGGTCCAGTCGCAACAAAATACGCTTTTGTTTTAATGGTTCCAATCCCAACTCACGTATTGCATCCACGGCGCTCTCTGCCCTATTTACCGATAGTACAAAACGAGATGCCTTTCTATGAACTCTCTATGATGTCCACGGTCGATCTCAGTTGATGCAGATCTCACTCTGTACAGCAATACTCCAGAAGAGACGTACAAGTATGGTGTAGGTAGTCTCTTTAGTAGTCCTATTGAATTTCCTGTTTCCTGTCAATAATTCTTAGTCCTTGGTTCGCTTGACCCTCAAAATTATGTGTTACTTCGAAGTTGAGGTATTCGTAATCGTGATTCCGAAGTATTTTGCTGAATTTACAACCGTTAGAGGAGTGTGATTTATCGTGTAACCGAGATTAGATGGTTTCCTTTCCATGCTTATGCGGATACTTCATACTTTCCATTATTTAGAGTCAACTGAGACCTAGTCCAGACGCACACAATTTGATTAGAAGTCGCTTGAGAAGAACGGCGTCAAAGGCCTTCTAGAAATCTAAAAAAATTGGAATTAATTTGACATTCCATGTCCAGAGCATTCATTACTTCATCGGAATAAAGGGGCTAGGTTTTTTTTTTTTTTTTTTTTTTTTTGCAAGAAATATATTTTATGAGCCCATGGTGACTGTTTGTCAATAAAAGGTTTTCTTCGGGATAACTCATAAATTTCGAACACAGTATATGTTAGAAATACCTACTGCAGATCGACGTTAGGGATACAGGTCAGTAATTTAGCGGATTACTCCCATTCCCTTTCTTAGGTACTAGTGTAACTCAATATATGGATCTTTCAAGGAATGATCGGCAGTATATGATTGCTAAATACGGACCTATTGTATCAGGATACTCTGAGAGGAGCGTGACTGACGAATGGTTCTCACCGAAGGCCTTGCCTTTATTGATTTAAACGGCTTTGCTACAAGATCACATGTATTGGTAAGTTACCCATGTCGACGGTTGTTCTTGGTTCGCATTCTGGAATATTTGCTTTGTCTTCTTTGGTGAAGGAATTTCGGAAAACCGTGTTTAGTAACTCTATTTTAATAGCACCGTCATCAGTAACATCATCATATTTATCACACAATAAAGGTATTGATTGTGTCTTTCCGCTGGTGTACTTTCCATACAAGCAGCATCTCTTTGGATTTCCTGCCAGATTCCGAGAGAGTTTCGTTGAAGAAACTATTGAAAGCACCTCGCATTGAATTTCCCGCTCATTTCGATATATTATTTACGAGTGAGGTTTCTACGGCTGCCGCCGCCTCTCGCACCCCAATCTCCTTCTTTCACGGTCATTCCAGTCTCCTTCATGAAGACCTCTCGCCGCCATTGCTTCCTTGACGCCGCCTTTCCAGCATCTCGCAGGTCTACCGCGCTTTCTTCTATGATGTGGAGTCCATTGCCATACCAGTTTTGGCCATCATGTGTCTAGCATACGCTGTAAGTGACCATACCAGAGTAAGGGCTTCCTTTCTATGTAGTCTAGGACTGTGCTTTTGACATTCATAACCTCTCTGATCCTATCATTTCTAATATGGTTAAGTCTGGAGTATCCACATATCCGTCTCCAGAAATCCATTTCGACAGCCAGCAGGCGATCTTTCTGCCTCTGAGTTAGTTCCCACAACTCTGCACCATGTGTTGTGATAGTTTCAATAATTGTATGGTAGATGGTATGTTTTATTCTGCGCATTATGTTTTTGTTCCAGAGAATACCATTTAGTTGTTTTATGGCTCCCTTGCCTTGGCCTATTTTATTGTTTACATCATCCATACTTCTACTATTGGACGACAGTGTCACTCCAAAGTACTTAAAATTATGACACCCTTTAACAGTATCAGAACTGAGCTGTAAGTCGTTAACAGTATTTTCTCCCATTTTCAGATATTCTGTTTTAGATACGTTTATGACAAGACCGCATTTTTCATATTCTTCTTTTAATTTGCGGAGCATGTAATTTGCATCTTCCTCATCTCCAGCTACTAACACTTGGTAGTCAGCAAAAAATAGAGTGAACAAGATCTCGTCGTCTATAGAGACACCCATTCTTCCGCATTTCCTTTTCCATAATTTTAGTGCCTCCTCTAGGTCGATCTTAAAGAGTGTAGGGGCAAGAGTGCATCCTTTGTCACCTCAAACTCTTCAGATAGTCGATTTCTCGCTTTAACCATTGCCGTACAACCTTGGTAGAGGAATCTGACAGCTTTCACATAGCTCAGTGACACACCATTATCAATTAGACTTGTCCATAGCTTGTTCTGTGGAACTGTGTCATAAGCTTTCTGGAGGTCTACAAAGATAAGGTGGGTTGTTAGGCCCCTTGCTGTCCTTTTCTCCACTAGGTTTTTGAGGGTAAATACTCCATCAGTACAGGAGCGAGCAGATCTGAATCCACTTTGCTCTTCAGATTCAGTTATTTCTTCTTCTATCCTCTTTTTTAGGATACGGCCATAGACTCTCGCCATGGATGGCATCACTCTAATACCTCGATAGTTTGCACAATTCCTCCTGTTGCCCTTCTTAAATATTGGTGTAATTGTTGTCTTTTTCCACTCCTTTGGGGCTTCGTCACCTCTAAGGCATTTGTCAAAAATCACTGCCAGTATCTCAAAGAGTTTTGACGGTGCTGCTTTAACCAGTTCTATATAAATTAATCCTGGACCTGGCGACTTTCTGTTTTTCATGGCATTAATTGCATTTAGGACTTCCCTTGGGGTTATCGGTGGTATATTATCATTACTGATTCCAATGCCTGGTGGGTTCTCAGCGAATACAGCTCTGTTCTCAGTTAGTAGTCCTTGGTAGTGTTGTACACATTCCGGCATGCTAATGAGGTTTATACACTCCTGGAAATGGAAAAAAGAACACATTGACACCGGTGTGTCAGACCCACCATACTTGCTCCGGACACTGCGAGAGGGCTGTACAAGCAATGATCACACGCACGGCACAGCGGACACACCAGGAACCGCGGTGTTGGCCGTCGAATGGCGCTAGCTGCGCAGCATTTGTGCACCGCCGCCGTCAGTGTCAGCCAGTTTGCCGTGGCATACGGAGCTCCATCGCAGTCTTTAACACTGGTAGCATGCCGCGACAGCGTGGACGTGAACCGTATGTGCAGTTGACGGACTTTGAGCGAGGGCGTATAGTGGGCATGCGGGAGGCCGGGTGGACGTACCGCCGAATTGCTCAACACGTGGGGCGTGAGGTCTCCACAGTACATCGATGTTGTCGCCAGTGGTCGGCGGAAGGTGCACGTGCCGGTCGACCTGGGACCGAACCGCAGCGACGCACGGATGCACGCCAAGACCGTAGGATCCTACGCAGTGCCGTAGGGGACCGCACCGCCACTTCCCAGCAAATTAGGGACACTGTTGCTCCTGGGGTATCGGCGAGGACCATTCGCAACCGTCTCCATGAAGCTGGGCTACGGTCCCGCACACCGTTAGGCCGTCTTCCGCTCACGCCCCAACATCGTGCAGCCCGCCTCCAGTGGTGTCGCGACAGGCGTGAATGGAGGGACGAATGGAGACGTGTCTTCAGCGATGAGAGTCGCTTCTGCCTTGGTGCCAATGATGGTCGTATGCGTGTTTGGCGCCGTGCAGGTGAGCGCCACAATCAGGACTGCATACGACCGAGGCACACAGGGCCAACACCCGGCATCATGGTGTGAGGAGCGATCTCCTACACTGGCCGTACACCACTGGTGATCGTCGAGGGGACACTGAATAGTGCACGGTACATCCAAACCGTCATCGAACCCATCGTTCTACCATTCCTAGACCGGCAAGGGAACTTGCTGTTCCAACAGGACAATGCACGTCCGCATGTATCCCGTGCCACCCAACGTGCTCTAGAAGGTGTAAGTCAACTACCCTGGCCAGCAAGATCTCCGGATCTGTCCCCCATTGAGCATGTTTGGGACTGGATGAAGCGTCGTCTCACGCGGTCTGCACGTCCAGCACGAACGCTGGTCCAACTGAGGCGCCAGGTGGAAATGGCATGGTAAGCCGTTCCACAGGACTACATCCAGCATCTCTACGATCGTCTCCATGGGAGAATAGCAGCCTGCATTGCTGCGAAAGGTGGATATACACTGTACTAGTGCCGACATTGTGCATGCTCTGTTGCCTGTGTCTATGTGCCTGTGGTTCTGTCAGTGTGATCATGTGATGTATCTGACCCCAGGAATGTGTCAATAAAGTTTCCCCTTCCTGGGACAATGAATTCACGGTGTTCTTATTTCAATTTCCAGGAGTGTATTTGCTTTATATTTCTTCTGTGTTCTCATTGTTTTTAATACCTTCCAGGCTTTATTTGATCGTGTATTCCCCATGCTTTTTTCTCTCTCTTCACCGGTTGTCTGCCAGGTTTCGTTTTTTGCCTTAACTGTTGTTTTCTGTGCATCTTTTCTCCGCTCTCTGTATTCCAGCCAATCATTGTCTGATCTTGAATTCAACCATTTATTATAAGCTTTCTTCTTACTTTCTACCTTCTTCTGTACCGAGTGGCTCCACCACTCATCACATATTCTATTACTATTTTGCGTTTCTTTTTTTCCCAGTGCTTCACCGCGAGCTCGTGTAAAACTTCGCCGATCTTGAGGATTTGCGTTCTTTTAAATTTATCATGTTTTTTCGTTGTTCCTGCAACAGAGTTATCACCTATGTAGTGTACCATGGGAGATAAGCACCATGTGTTATTCACTTAACTGGTATACGTCTCTCAATAGACTTCGATACTATTTCTTTGGATTTAAAGCACATCTTGGTCTCCTCTTACATATTCAGAGCGGAGGGAGTGGAGACTGTTTCTTAGTAAGGCCTCAAGAATTTTTATCTGCCTTTTTTTAAAAAAAATGTATTTTGCTTTAGTTTTGGTGCGTTTGGATGTTATGCTATTCTGTCGCGCTACAACAACGTTCTGATCACCGTCCCTGTACCCGTCATGATGTATTCTATTTGCTCGGGTTTATTTGTTGCTTTACACTTAGAGTAGGCTCCTGAACTATTTGTTCAAAATAGGTGTTTTGGGAACGCTTTCCGAACGATTTCGGACGACGTTTAATACCTACCTACGACTTGAAACGCGTACTTTCGCCAAAATGGTGCGGGTTGATTGAAGGCACCACCAACTGTCAACGTGGGGCAACTGTTTGAAGTGAGACTTAAGTTTCCTATGAGCTGTTCAGCAGCTGTGTCATCTTCGTGGAGGTTTCGGTAAAATGAACAAGTTATTAATTATTTCCACTTGTCAAGTATAGCCTCTAGTCATACTGGCTCACAGGAACTACCTACTTCGATTTCACTTCAAGGTAAACTACTTCTAACAGCAATAAACATTTTACCACCAAGGGTATTTAATCTATCCTTTCCTAACACGGTTAGATGCTTTACATAATGTACAGCTGAACTCATTTCCAGTTTCAGTCAGCTTTTCATACCTGTAACTGTTTGAACTTCAGTGATTTCTATTAGTGCTTGGAGCTCTGGTTCTTTTCCAACACAACTACGACAATTTACAGTTACAGTACCGATTGTTACCATGTCTACTTTCCTGTGTTTATTCTACACCCTTTAGACTTACTTCCTTTCTGTAGTTTCCCGAGACCTTCTGAGCTAAAAACCCGCCTGTCCCCTCCATATAGCACCCAATATCCGTGTAGCCGCTTCCTGTGTGTATTGGAAGTCCGAAATATGAAGCAGAACCCAACACCCTGTAGCGCAAGTCAAGTAATCTGTAGACTACACTGTCGAAGAACTATCTGAGCCTCTGATTCAGACCCACCACTCGGCTCCTACCAAAAGACCAGAGTCGTTTCTGGCGACGACAATACAGAGAGCAAACTCCACTGTCGTCTCGCCAAGCAAGATTGGCAGTCTTCAGTACTTCAGCTAGCAGTGTGAAATCTGAGAGAATCTCTTCCGATCCAAAGTGGTGCACATCGCTAGTTCCGACATGAGCCCCCACAAGCAGTTGCCTGCACCGTATGCTCGTCATGGCATCCGGAAGTATCCTTTCCGCACATGGAATCCCTCCTCCCGCTATGCACACATAGTGCACACTGGATTCCTTCCCCTCTTAGCCAACCACGTGCCTAAGGGTCCCCATTGCGCGCCTAACGGGCGCCTCTGGAACAGGACGAGCGACTTCATGTGTCTCACCAACTTCGTCAGAAGCACAAAGCGCGTGGAACCTGCTCGCCAGACTAACTGGTCTGGCCCTGCGGCTACCCAGCCCCCTCCCCATCCCCCACCACGCAACGGAGTCTTGCGCTGTCCTACCTCTCCTTGGAGCGACCTCCCACTTGACCATTGGTGAGAGGTTAACTTCCAAGCAGGCAGTACAAATGTCAGCCACAGTAGAGGGAGATAGACGTGGAATGTGCTGCACATCTGCCTGGATACCCACGTCTGGCTCCCCACAGTGACGTCCATTGGCAGCTGCCTCAAGCTGTGTGACCAAAGACAACACCACCTGGAGTTGTCCGAGAAGGGTCAGCAACTCATATCGCATCTGAACACAGCAATCACAGTCCCTTACCCATAACAATGACGGTAAAACTGTCCAGTACACAGTTACTAGAACGCTAGATGGCGCCTGATAACCACACAGACACATAAGAAATTTGGAAAGTAGTGCACTACCTATACAGATAATTTAAATTAAATCGCTCCCTTTTGAAGCTCATAAATATAATTCGCAAACGAACGCTGCGTTTACCTTACCTGCAGCAACCACTTTCTGAATGCGTGAATGTTGAGCTGTGCTTAATTCAGTGCTCTGAAGTCACGTAGTGCCAGGTTGGCCTATGAAACAATAGGCAATATTGCTATAGGGAAACGCTTTTTCACAGCCTTGTCTGTCAAACTGTGAGTACTTTTTTCAATGAAGTTACGTACGTTATTCATTGTGGGAAATAATGGATAATCATTTAATGTGCTTCCTGACTTGCTTTCCTTGTTTCCTCTCTTGCACTTGACGTGTAGACGTTAGTGGATATGACGTGAACATCAACACTGGATAGGACGCTCTTTAATTCCAACGAATCTGAGGAACCTCTGTGCTTGTACTGTTCGAAACAGATTTCCTAGCTTCAGCTGATAATTGCACATTATTTAACAGGAGTTGCGACAGTCTTCCGAGTTGTTTCCATTTTATACATAAAATGGAAGCAACGACTCGGATGTACAGTGAGAGGCAAACAGGTAATTTAGAGTCCAAGAATAGAGCAATGCGCACTCCTAAGTTCAGAAGTGCCTGATCTCACAACTCTAGTGGTCTGTGGAGCATCAGCTTGGTGTTTACATCGTCAAATAGAAGCAATAACATATTTAGGATACAGTATATGTCGAGATACATTGCGATGTAAGTCACCGTATCATTTCTTTAGAATTCGATTATTCGAGCTCGTAGAAACGGTTGGTAGAATTACAACAAGGACGAACTTTTCTGACCTATTTCAAGGGAGTCGGATATAAGCCATGGTAGCGTGCGGAACTGCCCCGCTCTTGGCGTTGTTTACTTCCGCGTCACGGAATTTGTGTTCATAGAGTCCACAGCTACTGTACCTCATGTCGTACTCTTACCGCTGTGCGACGATCAAAGTAACGTTCTAGGCCGAATATCCAGATCAAGAAGTTCAACAATTTATAGGAGAGGATCTGCGTTTGAATGCTCTGAACGTGACTGGAATACGTTTTTCCATCACAGGAAGTGTTGCATACATAAAGATGTGGACGGAGGCGCTAGGAGCTGAAGTTGTCCTACGACATTCTGCCGGAATAAAATTTAAACACTCTGATGGACATGTAGTTGCAGTGACAGTAGGCCATGCGGGATTCAGCCTCCAACCCTTGACGGTGTTTGAGCTACCGTTGGAGGTGCCTCAAGAAGCGGTAATTGCCACTTTCCAGAAACGCGGACAAGTCTTGCGTCACCTTGCGGAGAAGTGGAAAACATTTACGACCTACCTATTGTTAAATGGCGTCAGGTAGATCAAACTAGAGCTGACGAAACACGTTTCATCGTACCTGATGATTGGCGCTGTGCGTGCCATCGTCATGTACGATGGCCAGCCCCGAACGTGCTAAAGATTTGGTCAGGAAGGACCTGTCCAGTCCGAATGTTTACGCCAGCATTTGATACTGTTACGTCAGATGGCCACTTGTTACGACTTCTGCAGTACTTGTTATGGCCGTTTGCTACTTGTTACGACTTCTGCAGTACTCGTTAGCAGCAGACACAGTGGCTGCGCCAAAGACTGACTTGGCGTGGAGTTTTACAATAATTTATTGAGCTTTCTTTACAATTTCTCCCTCGTCGTCGCTGCCCAGCCCTGCGGATCCTTCCGCGTGGCTGCTGCTGCGTAGATTCTCCAACAATGCGCGCAACGCGCGCCACCAGTGCTCCGCTGAAGTCAGGATGCCCTGTGGTTGAGATGAACTCGTCGCCGCTCGGTAGCCCAGTATGGCACTCCCACGGAGCCGCGTCGCCGTGAGGTCAGCTGCCGCCGCCTGCTGCACCGGCGGCTGGGAAGCCGTCAGTCGCGATGTCCGCGAGCTCCCGTCATGGACGGCCCAAGCGCCGTGGGGCCGGGTTGCCGTGGAGTCCGGGCGTCAGTCCCCGGCGGCGCCTGTGCCCAAGACCGCGCTGCGGCTGGTCCTGCTGGAAGTTCTCGCTGTAGTTAGTCAGCCATGGTTCAGACCGGACTCGGGCCGACCCCCAGAGCTGAAGTTGACATCTGGCGGCGAAAGGATGACTCCTGCGAGCTGGAACAGCAGGCGGCTACACGGGTAGCAGGGTTGTGTGGCGTGGACTGGGTGGTTTCTTTTTTTTTTTTTTTTTGGTTAAATGGCCTCGGGCAAGTACAGAACGGGCAGCAGCCTCAAATGGTGCGGGGCAAAGTCAGGACATGCGGGGACCAAGCAGCAATCGGTTTTGTAGTTGTGAACTGTCGAAGCTGCGTTGGTAAAGTACCGGAACTTCAAGCGCTGATAGAAAGCACCGAAGCTGAAATCGTTATAGGTACGGAAAGCTGGCTGAAGCCAGAGATAAATTCTGCCGAACTTTTTACAAAGGCACAGACGGTGTTTAGAAAGGATGGATTGCATGCAACCGGTGGTGGCGTGTTTGTCGCTGTTCGCAGTAGTTCATCCTGTACTGAAGTAGAAGTGGATTGTTCCTGTGAATTATTATGGGTGGCGGTTATACTCAACAGCCGAGCTAGGTTAATAATTGGCTCCTTTTACCGACCTCCCGACTCAGCAGTATTAGTGGCAAAACAGCTGAGAGAAAATCTGGATTAAATTTCAGATAAATTTCCTCAGCATGTTATAGTCTTAGGTGGAGATTTCAGTTTACCAGATATAGACTGGGACATTCACATGCTTAGGACGGGTGGTAGGGACAGAGCATCGAGTGACATTATACTGAGTGCACTATCCGAAAATTACCTCGAGTAATTGAACAGAGAACCGACTCGTGGAGATAACATCTTGGACCTACTAACTCTGTAAGCGCAGAACAGGGAATCAGTGATCATACGGCCGTTGCAGCATCCCTGAATATGGGAGTAAATAGGAACATAAAAAAGGCAGAAAGGTTTATCTGTTTAGAAAGAGTAATAGAAGGCAGATTTCAGACTACCTAACAGATAAAAACGAAAATTTCTGTTCCGACACTGACAATGTTGAGTGTTTATGGAAAAAGTTCAAGACAATCGTAAAATGCGTTTTAGGCAGGTACGTGCCGAGTAAAACTGTGAGGGATGGGAAAAACCCACCGTGGTTCAAAAACAAAGTTAGGAAACTACTGCGAAAGCAAACAGAGCTTCACTCCAAGTTTAAACGCAGCCAAAACCTCTCAGACAAACAGAAGCTAAACGATGTCCAAGTTAGCGTAAGGAGGGCTATTCGTGAGGCGTTCAGTGAATTCGAAAGTAAAATTCTATGTACCGACATGACAGAAAATCCTAGGAAGTTCTGGTCTTACGTTAAATCAGTGAGTGGCTCGAAACAGCATATCCAGACACTCTGGGATGATGATGGCACTGAAACAAAGAGTGACACGCGTAAAGCTGAAATACTAAACACCTTTTTCCAAAGCTGTTTCACAGAGGAAGACCGCACTGCAGTTCTTTCTCTAAATCCTCGCACAAACGAAAAAATGGCTGACAGCGAAATAAGTGCCCAAAGAATAGAAAAGCAACTGAAATCACTCAACAGAGGAAAGTTCACTGGACCTCACGGGATACCAATTCGATTCTACACAGAGTACGCGAAAGAACTTGCCCCCCTTCTAAGAGCCGTGTACCGCAAGTCTCTAGAGGAACGGAAGGTTCCAAATGATTGGAAAAGAGCACATGTAGTCCCAGTCTTCAAGAAGGGTCGTAGAGGGGATGCCCAAAACTGTAGACCTATATCTCTGATATCGATCTGTTGTAGAATTTTGGAACATGTTTTTTGCTCGCGTATCATGTCATTTCTGGAAACCCAGAATCTACTCTGTAGGAATCAACATGGATTCCGAAAACAGCGATCGTGTGAAACCCAACCCACTTTACTTGTTTATAAGACCCAGAAAATGTTAGATACAAGCTCCCAGGTAGATGCCATTTTTCTTGACTTCCGGAAGGCGTTCAATAAAGTTCCGCAATGTCGCCTGATAAACGAAGTAAGAGCCTACGGGATATGAAACCAGCTGTATGGCTGGATTGAAGAGTTTTTAGCAAACAGAACACAGCATGTTGTTCTCAATGGAGAGACGTCTACAGACGTTAAAGTAACTTCTGGCGTGCCACAGGGGACTGTTATGGGACCATTGCTTTTCACAATATATATAAATGACCTAGTAGAGAGTGTCGGAAGTTCCATGCGGCTTTTCGCTGATGAAACAGTAATATACAGAGAAGTTGCAGCATTAGAAAATTGCAGCGAAATGCAGGAAGATCTGCAGCGGATAGGCACTTGGTGCAAGGAGTGGCAATTGACCCTTAACATAGATAAATGTAATGTATTGCGAGTACATAGAAAGAAGGATCCTTTATTGTACGATTTTATGATAGCGGAACAAACACTGGTAGCAGTTACTTCTGTAAAATATGTGGGAGTATACGTGTGGAACGATTTGAAATGGAATGATCATATAAAATTAATTGTTGGTAACGCGGGTGCCAGGTTAAGATTCATTCTGAGAGACGTTAGAAAATGTAGTCCATCAACAAAGGAGGTGGCTTGCAAAACACTCGTTCGACCTATACTTGAGTATTGCTCATCAGTGTGGGATCCGTACGAGGTCAGGTTGACAGAGCAGATAGAGAAGATCCAAAGAAGAGCGGCGCGTTTCGTCACAGATTTATTTGGTAAGCGTGATAGCGTTACGGAGATGTTTAGCAAACTCAAGTGGCAGACTCTGCAAGAGAGGCGCTCTGCATCGCAGTGTAGCTTGTTGTCCAGGTTTCGAGAGGGTGCGTTTCTGGATGAGGTATCGAATATATTGCTTCCCCCTACTTATACCTCCAGAGGAGATCACGAATGTAAAATTAGAGAGATTCGAGCGCGCACGGAGGCTTTCCGGCAGTCGTTCTTCCCGCGAGCCATACGCGACTGGAACAGGAAAGGGAGGTAATGATAGTGACACGTAAAGTGCCCTCCGCCACACACCATTGGGTGGCTTGCGGAGTATAAATGTAGGCGTAGTAGATGTAGATGTAGACTGTACACAACAATAACGTATCCCCACAACGAATCTTGCCACCATCCAAGCCCCTCACAAATTGGCCGAGTTCCGAGACACCACCTACTCTGCAGGTGCTGATATTGCTCTCCTACAGGAGGTGTTCGTTGCTCACATAAAGTGCCCACAGGGTACACCGTCTATGTTTCTCACGCCTCAGACACTGGTGTTGGCATCGCCATCCTCCTTGAAGGTGGGCTTTCTGCAGAGGATGTCTATTACTTTCTCACTCCACGGGGTATGACCCTCACCATTTCCGGTGTGTGTATCAATAACATCTGCATACCGCCTGCCTTTAGCCGCCGTCATGATTGACATACATTCTTCACTGAGAAGGTCACACCACTCTTCACAGGCCCACAAGACGATCTGGTGCTTGGTAGGGATTTCAACTCAACACAAGCACCTGTTGACCAACTTTCATGGCATTTACTTTGTGTGACTCTCTCGGAGGTCACCGATCGCCTGCATGTCGTAGACACCTGGATGAAGCTCCATGACCACAACCAGGTTGCACATTCTACACTGCTTACTCATCAAGGCACACAGACCGCATCTGCCTCACCCACCCAAGTGCAGATGACACCTGCCATGCAGAATTATGGCCCAAGGCCTTTTCAGACCATGAAGCGTACATCTGCAACGTCACTCTTGCCCGACATTAATGACTGTGGAAATTCAATGTCACCCACCTGACCTCCACAGACTGTCACTGTATGGTAAAAGATGCATGGGAACGATGCTGGCATCTTCGTGACGCCTAAGACTGCGCTTTATCATGGTGGCTGTCTTGGGCTACGGTAAGGTAGCCAATGCATGGCGTACTAACACCTTGTACTTTTATTATTCATTCTCCATAACTGTGCGACAATGGCTTTTTCGCCAGACAGGCAGACAGTGGTACACTGAACAAAGGTACAGTTCTCCTTGATCATGTCCTGTCGCCTGGAAGGCACCATAATCCGATCACGGACCTCTAATCGTGTACCTCAAGAAGAATCGAAGATGTACTACCTCCTCTAGGTAAGACAACTACGACACAGTGCCCTGATCCATGTCATCACTGATGCAGATGGCCACAAGGATGAGGCCAGACAAACCATTGACCACGCTCCCCAGACTCATTTCGCCAGATTGTATGCAGCTGTACCGCATTCCGTCGAACTGATCACCGAGGTCGCACAACTTACTACGAGTGCTCTTCCAGTGGAAGTAGTGCAAGAACTCCAGGAAGACGTGACCACAGATAAAGTATTTGATGCCGTAAAGGCGGATGTGATAACAGATCCCCAGGCCCTGATCATATCCCCATCGAATTCTACAGCAGGTTTAATTCCTTGATGGCTTCCACATGGACGACCATCGGACAAGAGTTGATAGCCCTGATGACAGTGGTCCCTAACACCTTTCTCGATGGTATCATTACACCCGTTCACAAGCTGCACAGGCAATCAGGCGTCCTTTATTATCGACCAATCACATTGCTCAACAGCGATATGAAAATATTTACACAGCTTCTGGTATCGCTACTCACCTCCTGTGACCAGAATTCCCCAGGAGACGACAACAATTTCCATATGGCTCTTTGCAGTTACCGATACATGATAGCATTTGCTCGGCACCAACGCACACCTCGTGCCTTGTCATCGCTGGAGTTTTGTCAGACATCCTACCACGTAGATAACTCCGATTTGCAGACAGTTCTTCAGTATATGGGTTTCCCCGACGGTTTTGTCACGGTAATTTTGCGCCGTTTGAACGGCGCGATCTCCAGAATCCTGTACGCCCCAATGGCCGTCTCACGCCGCCCTGGTTATTGCACAATCTGTCCGGCAAGACTGCCCTCTTTTCACAATTTTGCATGCTTTCGCTTTGAACCCCTGCTCGAGGGATTGCGCCAACGTTTGCAAGATGTGACGTTGCATTGGCACCGTTTCTGTTGCATGGCCTCTGCAAACGACCTCATACTTCATCTGCACAGTGAGGGTGAAGTTCGAGCAGCTCTGACATGGGTGGCGACTTACGGAGAAGTACGGGGCATCTCCCTCCAACGTGTCAAAATCCTAGGTCTTGCTCACTGGTGGGGGCCAATTGGAGAGAAGCGTCGCCCCTCTTAGCGTCTCCTCCATTGTTCGATGCCTTGGCATTGAATTCGCAGCCGATCCGTAGCTGAGCAGTTATTATTGGTTGACGTTTGCTACAGACGACCAGAGCTAGCTTTGCAAATCACTGGCTACGAGTCCTCGACATTCTCCAACGCTCTCAATATGTGAGCGTCTGTCATACCTCCCGTATTTCACATGTGGCTCAGGTACTACCGACCCCAACTCTCCTAGCCCGACATCTGTTGAAGGTATTGGGCTCCTTCGTCGGCTCAGGGACATTATTCGAAGTGCAGTATGACTCCCTTGTACTCCTGCGGGACCGTGATGGGATAGCACTAATATATGTGAAGACCAGACTCATGGCGCTGTACATAAGCTCCCAACTCAAGTTCTGGCATCGCTGGACTTTTATTCCAAGACATTGTGCAGGTCTCTTTGTCCGCCCCAGTTCTGGTATCGACCATCCCATCCCCCTTTATTATATCTGGCAATTTTTTCTGGACTTCAGTTATGTCTACCATGCTTTACCTTTTACACATATGTTTCAGACGAAAACAGTTTACAAAGTGTTAACCAGTGCCTTCCAGCCGGCCGAAGTGACCGAGCGGTTCTAGGCGCTACAGTCTGGAGCCGCGCAACCGCTACGGTCGCAGGTTCGAATCCTGCCTCGGGCATGGATGTGTGTGATGTCCTTAGTTTGGTTAGGTTTAAGTAGTTCTAAGTTCTAGGGGACTGATGAGGGACTGATGACCTCAGAAGTTAAGTTCCATAGTGCTCAGAGCCATTTGAGCCAGTGCCTCCCGCCCAACCCACCGAAATTAAGTATCCCCAGTATGCCTGGCGGTGTATATGGAAACCGTTCCGCGACTGCTTTCTCGAATCCGACGTCCAATCAGCGCGATATATCACAGTGAATAGCAAACAGGTTAACGGACATCGACTGCATCGCATCCAGATAGCCATCTCGCCCCTCTGCGCCTGCTGTGAAGTGGACGACACAAACGACCACTGATTCCGCTCTGGTCCAGTGTCCGATATCTGGACACTTGCGCGGCGTATTTTGGCGTTTCTTATACCCCAAACATCCACTCAGATCGACATCCACACACTTTTATTCCCGGAGTGGACTTTTTACCCAACCACCAAAACTCACTCTGTGAACTGTATCTGTGACCACGCGATCCATTATCTTTTTAATTCTGGCATTAAGTCAGCGCTTGGATATTCTAATTATCTCAACGGACGACACTTCGTCCTAACACACAATCTACACTATCAGCAATAATTATGCAATTTCTCAGGGAGCACCTTTAATGATCCGCATCGCAGATGGAATGCCCGAGACATCAGAAGCTGAATATTGATCTTAACCTACGCGAACCATGCACAACTGTTAACGGAATTTACGCTATAAAACTAATAAAAGTACTATTTATGTTTAATTGTCATTACTCCCCTGTGGTTTCTACCCCTTTATAATTCCTTGACCCCTCATATATCTAAGTTAGTCGTACTGGAAGTAGGCTTAGATAGGGGCCAACGTCTGAAGTGGTGGTTGTTTTTTTTTATTTATTTATTTAGGACGAAAGCGGCGGTGGCAATTTTTTTCTTTTTTAATACCTTTTATACTCCCTAGGGGCAAAAAAAAGGGGGCTGAGTGATCTGGCTGACATTTTATGAACGTAAAGGACGAGCTTTCGAATGTAACTGGAGTCAATTGTCATTTTTTATATAGACCTGTACAGGTAATATTTGAAGCCTTAATTCGCTACACGGTGTGCAGTTGCAGAGTTTCCTTGGTTACACAATCTTTCAAAAGATTCCATTTTATAATAGTCTTATCTTTAAACAACCAGACAAATGTCCATGTAAAAGTAATGAAAATGTATGTATCTATTTGTAATTATTTGGACCACCACCTGGTGTCTCTATAGTTTTCAGCTAATAGAAAGGTCTTGACAAATTACACGAGCGAGAGGATGTGCCTGCCGGTATCTCTTTTTCCCAGATTAATAATCGTGCTTCGACTCTGGTAGTTCTATCCGACCGTTACATTAAAAGCGAGAGACCGGTAGTGGCGTGGAAGCATGTCAGTTTACTGTACTCGTAGCTGTAAGATCGGTCTGATTGAATCTCACTAAAGCCTCTCCTTTTAACGCGTCGCAGATGTTCCGCGCTTTATTAACTTTTTGTTATTACATTAATTTTTTTTTACTTTTCGCATTATTCTCTTTAGTAAATAACTAGTTATGGTTTGTGAATTTAATGCCTAAATATAATCTTCCTTGGAGGGCAATATTCATCTGATCTGCCATAAAAGTACAAATAATATAGTAGCAAGTAGATTTGTGTTGGGAAATTAATATTGTTGGCCTAAATAATATGTAGGCCCTTTAAAGAAAAGTGAAATAAAATAAAATGATAAGAGACTACGTACAGCTTTAGTATTTTGTCCACACACCATTGGCTTCAAGAACAGCTTGGATCCTTCAAGGCATAGAATTTACAAGTCTATAGTAAACGTCCTCAAAAATGGTTCATATGGCTCTGAGCACTATGGGACTTAACATCTGAGGTCATCAGTCCCCTAGAACTTAGAACTAATTAAACCTAACTAACCTAAGGACATCACACACATCCATGCCCGAGGCAGGATTAGAACCTGCAACCGTAGCGGTCGCGCGGTTCCAGACTGAAGCGCCTAGAACCGCATGGCCACTGCGGCTGGCAGAAAACGCCCTCATCCATGGTGATTCCCTCCCATGAAGGATGAATCAAATCCCACAGAGCACTCACAGTTCCCTGAGAACTGCCTGTGCAATTATCCCGCCGTGTCTTTTTGAGTTGAGGCGATACGTGTTCTTTAGGTCACAGAAGACACTGAATAATATTCTCCTTTCTTTGAAACCATCTCTGAATCCTAATGCTAGGTTGTGGTGGGTGATTCTCATGTTGATAAATGAAACGTCCTTCGGGGATGATAACATTTTCAAGGAAATGTTCCTAGAATGCTGAACTGAACTTGCCCTTGATGGCGTTCTAAAATTCCTGCACCCATCTAAGACATCCATCCCCAGCGTTTCACACTTATGCGTCCGCTTCTAGCTCGTTTGGCCACGAAGCGGGCGTCATATCGTTGTCCATCTGTGAGGTAAACATAAGCAAGATCTCTGCTCGTGACTCACTTGTGCACTCGTCGGAGAAAATTGGTTTCTTCTAATCGACATCTTCCCAGGAACTCACAACAGCTAGTCTATCCACTGCTTGTTCGTCAGACCACCGTTCTTTCATGAGAGCAAGGCGGGACCTGATTCCACTGTCCTTTAATCTTCTGAGAGCAGTTCTCGACGAGCCCGCTAAATGTGAACCTCTTCTTAGTTCCCGGATGACTGACATAGGAGCAATCTGAACAACTCAAACGAATTCTTCATCTTGTCAGATGATTGACAAAGGAGCAATCTGGACCACCCTGAAGAAGTTTTCATCTTGTCTACGTCTAGCGACATGTGGTCTTCCAGGTATTAGACGTCTCGCTACCTCACCATTATCTCTAAATCGGTTAATCCATTTCCTTGCTGTGGAAGCATCAACACCATAATGACGTCCTGCATCAAATGCACTACAACCTTTTTCAAAAAGAGCAATTATTCTTTCGCGAACATTCACATGTCATTCTGCAGTAGACCTATGACATATGCCAGTCTCTTAGCTGAAGATGAAAGAGACACGAAGTGGCGGTCGAAGTAATTACAGATAAATTCAGCTATTCTCAATATTTCTACTATGATCACTAGTCTGCTTGTTTAAAGGTTAGACTATTATGAAATGGATCCTATGAAAGAATGTGCACTTAAAAAACGAATTTTGGCTTACCTGCACATGTGTAAGTGCTTAAACCGTCAGCTTATCCACTCAGCCCCTGAAACAGATAAGCAGTTCTTGTATTTCAATCGTTTCTACGTGCTGAAATAATTATTTTCATAATAAATCATACGATGAATTAAATTTCAATGAATCTCCACGTATACTGTATCATAAATATTATATTTCTTCTATTTAACGATGTAAACACCAAGCTGAAGCTCCACTGTCCGCTAGAGCTGTGAACAATGGCACTTCGGAGTTTGGGCATACGCAGTGCTCTGTTCTTGATGCGACAATGAGCATGTGGAAGTTCAGTATAGTGGGATAGAGAGGAACGCTAAACATGGACCACCTGCTCAGTAAGGCGTTTCTGCTATTAAATTTCAAAATGAAGTAATCGGTGCAATACAGAAGCTTTTCCCATATCCGACAGGTGAATACCGGGCTGCTACTCTCGTGCCGTTCCAGTCACACGATTTCCAAACGCTTCGAAAAGAAAAGATCCTCAAGCTTTCACATGAAATAACACCGGACGCTGACATGTGGGTACACAAATTCGGTTTTGGAGGGGAGGGGGAAGAGACAGCGGTTGAATGGGCATCAGTCCACCCCCTACCACTAAAACTGTCATAATCAGAGTAATATTCTGAGCTCGAAAAAAATTCGAACAACCTTGATTACGAGTTACTCTACACATTAGTGATGGAAACTGGCTTGAACATTACGTAAGGTCTGACTGCACAACGAAGTGACAGTAAATCGCCCATTTCGTCTTTGAACGCAACTCCAACTTAATAAACCAGACGTCTCGCAACCGTTTTACTACACCGATCTCTGTTCTGTCTCTTTCGTCACAGATCCCCTACAAAATAGTTCCAAACGATTAAGAAAATGGCGCTGTATAACGGGAAATAACGTATACACGCAACAAATGTACCGGATTTCGTTTGTTGCCGTTTACGGACAAACTGACCATAGTGATTTAGACGTCTAAATTTCTGTGCATTGTCGAGTCGAACTGTAATCTCTCCATTTTGTGATGAACAACAACCAATTGTGTCACCTGTTTTTCGTCGCTGTAGTATAAATCAATGTGAAGAATACTTACTTTTAGTAAAGAATAGTATAGGTGTTGTCTTCTACGCTCCACGTTATACAGGTTGTTACAAAAACGTACGGCCAAACTTTCAGGAAACATTCCTCACGCACAAATAAAGAAAAGATGTTATGTGGACATGTGTCCGGAAACGCTTAATTTCCATGTTAGAGCTCATTTTAGTTTCGTCAGTATGTACTGAATTTCCTCGATTCACCACCATGATTTCATACGGGATACTCTACCTGTGTTGCTAGAACATGTGCCTTTACAAGTACGACACAACATGTGGTTCATGCACGATGGAGCTCCTGCACATTTCAGTCGAAGTGTTCGTACGCTTCTCAACAACTGATTCGGTGACCAATGGATTGGTAGAGGCGGACCAATTCCATAGCCTCCACGCTCTCATGACCTCAACCCTCTGGACTTTAATTCGTTTGGGCATTTGAAAGCTCTTGTCTACACAACCCCGATACCAAATGTAGAGACTCTTCGTGCTCGTATTGTGGACGGCTGTGATACAATACGCCATTCTCCAGGGCTGCATCAGCGCATCAGGGATTCCATGCGACGGAGGGTGGATGCATGTATCCTCGCTAACGGAGGACATTTTGAACATTTCCTGTAACAAAGTGTTTGAAGTCACGCCGGTACGTTCTGTTACTGTGTGTTTCCATTCCATGATTAATGTGATTTGAAGAGAAGTAATAAAATGAGCTCTAACATGGAAAGTAAGCGTTTCCGGACACATGCCCACATAACATATTTTCTTTCTTTGTGTGGGAGGAATGTTTCCTGAAAGTTTGGCCGTACCTCTTTGTAACACCCTGTATATATATATATATATATATATATATATATATATATATATCGTTCGTGCTGTATTTCTAAACGAACGGTGGGCGCAAACTCCCTTTATGTGATTTATTAAATAAATAAACAGAAAATCGTTTAGATTCCTATTCCACTCAACATTTTAAGTATACAAGAACCGAATGTACCCGAGGTACTGGTTTCCATTTTAAATTATCTACAGGAAACATGTAAAATTTTGCTAGTGTTGGTAGCCCTGCACCAGGCGAGACGCGTGAATTATGTGCTGCCGTACAGACAAGTGATTTAGACTGTAATAAAACTCAGTTTAGTTCGGGAAACTAGTTAAATACGTGCATTAGTGTGTTTTGCAAGCTTACTATTAAAGGTTTCACTTCTCTTTGCGTATTATTCCAGAAAACGCGAAAGGAACATAAAGTAGGTTTACGATCGTATCCTTGCATACATTTTAGCGTAGTAAAACTTGAAGAATCTCATTTAATTGTTCTGTTCCGTTCCAGGAAGTTAAGAAAAGCGTATCCCTTTGTTGTTTAACTCTTATTTTGTGAAACACAGCGTAAATTTTAAGTTCCGGTATCTGGAAACTTTGCACATACCGTAGTAGCTTTGTTTACATACAATTCCGACTAGGCCTAATTTTTGTAAACGTGTTTTTTTCTTTTTTTCGTTAATCTAACTTATTGTCACTAAGTAAGTTTTTTTACATAAGATTGAGACTAGACCTAATTTTTCGTAAATGTGTTTTCTTGTTTTTCACTAATTTAATTTGACTTATTGTAGCTAAAGTAAGATTTTTACCATGAGTGGAAAGTGCCTGACGTGCCCTAGTGTTAGCTCCAGGGTTTGGTGTGATGGCTGCAGTAGTTTTTTCCATTGGGGTGACAGCAGCGGTGTGTAGGCACTTGATCGCCACCTAGCCAAACATCCTTTGCTTCACGCCGACTATTTATTGCCTGTGATAATTTTCTTCCCATTCTGATGCAGTTGAGGTGGCAATTGTTTCCACCCTTCCTGTAACGTGACCTGAGTTGGTTACTGGGTGAATGGAAATCGTCCAATGATGTAGCTAACGATCTGCGTCAGCCCGCTGTTCAAATGGGTCTTTGAACGCGTTGGACTGCTATCTGACTCAAATTACAATTTATTTGTAAACATTTTGGTGTCTGAACCTGTGAAACTATTATTGAAAAACGTATATGTCCTGGATTATGATTAAATTTTGGAAAAGAAATAAAAGAAAAACTATAAGTGAAAAAATGACGATGAACCCCCCCCCCCTCCCCCCCCCCCCCCCCCCCTCAAGGAGTACAACGTGGTGCGACTGAAGTTCCGTTTGGGCCCAGGTCAAGAGGAAGGTGTTCCTCCGAGGGCACACTAGCCGCTGAAGACTTCGACGCTAACTGATGCAGCCGACGTCAGTCTTCAGGAGCGTCCTGGGCTACAGAAGATGCAGCAGGAGGAGCGCATCGTTGGAGAGGTAAGACAACTTTATTATTACTAGGAAGGCCACCTTAGATGAAATTGCTTGAAAGTTAGGCAACTGAAATTCCAGGTCTAACTCTGGGCGCATTTTGGAGTCAGCTGTTCTCCTGTCTCATACTTACTGGCTTACCTTATAACGGTACTTTGCGGGCAAGCGAGTCAATTAGCATCATATTAATTGAAATCGGAGATAAATAGACTTTATTTTGGAAGAATTAGAAAGGGGAAGTAATACGAAACTTTAATAACTGCACAGTATTACTAAGAAGGAATATAATGAAAAGTAATAAAAAGCAAATTAGCAAAGACCAAGCGGGACAGAAAGATATAGGGGCGCGTTTGTTTTTTAATACATATAAAAGCACATGTAACACATTATTGATCTCTCTACCTTCAGTTATCGCGATCGGGTTAGTCGATGAAAAAGTGGTACGCGACAGCGATATTCGTTAAGGAGATTATTTAAAGACTCTTCAAGAACGTTTAAAATACATTACGTGTGACGAAATGATCACAGACGTTTATTGTCGGGTGAAGCGAAAATGATTCCGACAACATAATTCGAACTTTGCGTTATTTTGGAAAAATACGCTTGGGAAACTATTATGGTTGGGGAACACACGGAAGTTGTACGCAACGGAAAGCTATAGTTTACGCAATTCTGCATTTTATAAAATTGTGAAACTCGTGTGTGCGGAACATTAAGAGAATCTTATCCTTGGACGGTTGCCGGGGTAACTGATACAAACAACGCGCCAGAATAAAAGTAGTTCCTTTATTAACTACCAGATATTAATTAACTGTGACCTAAAAATACTAAAAACAGTGCATACACCGTTAAATTGAACCCTACGTGTAAAGGACAACCACATCGAATATTTCGAGAGCGAAGAATAGACATTTAAGTGCCGAATTGAGAGCCTGGGTCGTATAGATATTTGGACATTACATGACACGCGTTATTCAGAACACGATATCGACCATTCTAATACTGAAAAAAAGTGTAGGATCATCACCTCCAATCCCGATTCGTATGTCATATTTAGTTACTAAAAAGAAAAGTGTTAATAAACAAACTACATTTCAATTCTATCCACGATTTTGGCTTCATTACGTAGTCTTGACTACATGATAAAGAATATCTGTGGAAGTTGTATACAACGTATCGTCATAATATTCACCAACCAATATTGTGGGACACCAAAAATGTAAATGCATGAAATTGTTCTTACAGCGGATGTATAATGTGTGAGTGCGACGAACTGTATTGAGAAACTTAACATTCATTACGTACTTGCATGTTTACCTGCGAAAATGGTCCTTGTCGGTACATCATCATAGAGTTCGAATAGAATCGCTGGAACATTGCAAACCATTCAGATTAATCGAACATCTAAATACGCATAATGCTGGTATCACCAGGATGTGTTCTTTCTCCTCACCCCCGTGGCAGTAATTGAGTAAAGAGTCAGCCGGGAATAACATTTAAATCAATTGACGACCATTGGGCTAGCGTCACGAATTTTCAAACGTCCACTGCCATGTATGAAGGCGAGTGACACCACGAGTGCTAACGTCAATCGAGGGGCGTCGTCGTGATCGTATTGAATGACATTGAGCCGTCACAACCGGTCGCTTGGTACTGGAGGCGGCACTGCGCTCCCTTGTTGCTCCTCCGCACGGATCTCCGTCTAAATTCGTGTAACAAACATTCCACCGTAGTATACTATCTTTAAGGATACAAATTATAAGCTGTGGGAATAGAATGCAATTCGATTAATCAGCATTTATTGTCCAGTAAGCCGTCGTTTCGCTGGTTTGCACAGAATGTTTTCGTGTGGTTAACGGTTTTCATGGCATGGCTACCGAACTGCACTGTGACACTGCTATTAAGAGTTTATCACGCGAAAGTTGAACCACTCATTTTTACTTCGTTTTCACGTGCGATGCGCTGTCAGAGCGTCTCTCAACACGCAAAATCATTTCAGTTCACACACACGAATTGTTTCCTTCGAGCGATGTTTATTGTCATCGTCTCTGAAAGGATTACTACCTATTTCCTTGTTGTTGTTGTTGTTGTGGTCTTCAGTCCTGAGACTGGTTTGATGCAGCTCTCCATGCTACATTATCCTCTGCAAGCTTCTTCATCTCCCAGTACCTACTGCAGCCTACATCCTTCTGAATCTGCTTAGTGTATTCATCACTTGATCTCCCTCTACGATTTTTACCCTCCACGCTGCCCTCCAATACTAAATTGGTGATTCCTCGATGTCTCAGAACATGTCCTACCAACCGATCCCTTCTTCTAGTCAAGTTGTGCCACAAGCTCCTCTTCTCCCCAATTCTATTCAATACCTCCTCATTAGTTATGTGATCTACACAACTAATCTTCAGCATTCTTATGTAGCACCATATTTCAAAAGCTTCTATTCTCTTCCTGTCTAAACTATTTATCCTCCACGTTTCACTTCCATATATGGCTACACTCCATACAAATACTTTCAGAAGCGACTTCCTGACACTTAAATCTACACTAGACGTTAACAAATTTTTCTTCTTCAGAAACGCTTTCCTTGCCATTGCCAGTCTACATTTTATATACTCTCTACTTCGACCATCATCAGTTATTTTGCTCCCCAAATAGCAAAACTCGTTTACTACTTTAAGTGTCTCATTTCCTAATCTAATTCCCCGACTTAATTAGACTAAATTCCATTATTCTAGTTTTGCTTCTGTTGATGTTCATCTTATACCCTCCCTTCAAGACACTGTCCATTCCGTTCAACTGCTCTTCCAAGTCCTTTGCTGTCGCTGACAGAACTACAATGCCATCGGCGAACCTCAAAGTTTTTATTTCTTCTCCATGCATTTTAATTCCTACTCCGAACTTTTCTTTTGTTTCTTTTATTGCTTGCTCTATATACAGATTGCATAACATCGGGGATAGGCTACAACCCTGTCTCACTCCCTTCCCAACCACTGCTTCCCTTTCATACCCTTCGACTCTTATAACCGTCATCTGCTTTCTGTACAAATTGTAAATAGCCTTTCGCTCCCTGTATTTTACCCCTGCCACCTTCAGAATTTGAAAGAGAGTATTCCAATCAACATTGTCAAAAGGTTTCTCTAAGTCTACAAATGCTAGAAACGTAGGTTTGCCTTTCCTTAACCTTTCTTCTAAGATAAGTCGTAGGGTCAGTATTGCCTCACGTGTTCCAACATTTCTACGGAATCCAAACTGATCTTCCCCGAGGTCCGCTTCTACCAGTTTTTCCATTCGTCTGTAAAGAATTCGCGTTAGTATTTTGCAGCTGTGTTTATTAAACTGATAGTTCGGTAATTTTCACATCTGCCAACACCTGCTTTCTTTGGGATTGGAATTATTATATTCTTCTTGAAGTCTGTGGGTATTTCGCCTATCTCATACATCTTGCTCACCAGTTGGTAGAGTTTTGTCATGACTGGCTCTCCCAAGGCCATCAGTAGTTCTAATGGAATGTTGTCTACTCCCGGAATCCTTGTTTCGACTCAGGTCTTTCAGTGCTCTGTCAAACTCTTCACGCAGTATCATGTCTCCCATTTCATCTTCATCTACATCCTCTTCCATTTCCATAATATTGTCCTCAATTACATCGCCCTTGTATAGACCATCTATATACTCCATCCACCTTTCTGCTTTCCCTTCTTTGCTTAGAACTGGGTTTCCATCTGAGCTCTTGATATTCATACAAGTGGTTCTCTTTTCTCCGAAGTCTCTTTAATTTTCCTATACGCAGCATCTATCTTACCCTTAGTGAGATAAGCCTCTACATCCTTACAGTTGTCCTATAGCCATCCCTGCTTAGCCATTTTGCACTTCGTGTCGTTCTCATTTTTGAGACGTTTGTATTCCTTTTTGCCTGCTTCATTTACTGCATTTTTATATTTTCTCCTTTTATCAATTAAATTCAATATTTCTTCTGTTACCCAAGTGTTTCTACTAGCCCTCCTTTTTTTACCTATTTGATCCTCTGCTGCCTTCACTATTTTATCCCTCAAAGTTACCCATTCTTCTTCTACTGTATTTCTTTCCCCCATTCCTGTCAGTTGTTCCCTTATGCTCTCCCTGAAACTCTGTACAACCTCTGGTTCTTTCAGTTTAGCCAGGTCCCATCTCCTTAATTTCCCACCTGTTTGCAGTTTCTTCAGTTTTAATCTACAGTTCATAACCAATAGATTGTGGTCAGAGTCCTCATCTGCCCCTGGAAATGTCTTACAATTTAAAACCTGGTTCCTAAATCTCTGTCTTACCATTATATAATCTATCTGATACCTCTTAGTATCTCCAGGGTTCTTCCATGTGTACAACCTTCTTTCATGATTCTAAAACCAAGTGTTAGCTATGATTATGTTATGCTCTGCGCAAAATTCTACCAGACGGCTTCCTCTTTCATTTCTTAACCCCAATCCATATTCACCTACTATGTTTCCTTCTCTCCCTTTTCCTACGCTTGAATTCCAGTCACCCATGACTATTAAATTTTCGTCTCCCTTCACTATTTGAATAATTTCTTTTATCTCCTCGTACATTTCATCAATTTCTTCGTCATCTGCAGAGCCAGTTGGCATTTAAACTTGTACTACTGTAGTAGGCGTGGGCTTTGTGTCTATCTTGGCCACAATAATGCGTTCACTATGCTGTTTGTAGTAGCTTACCCGTACTCCTATTTTTTTTATTCATTATTAAACCTACTCCTGAATTATCCCTATTCCATTTTGTATTTATAACCCTGTATTCACCTGAACAGAAGTCTTGTTGCTCCCGCCACCGAACTTCACTAATCCCCACTATATCTAACTTTAACCTATCCCCTATCCATTTCCCTTTTTAAATTTTCTAACCTACCTGTCCGATTAAGGGATCTGACATTCCACGCTCCGATCCGTAGAACGCCGGTTTTCTTTCTCCTGATAACAACGTCCTCCTGAGTAGTCTCCACCCGGAGATCCGAATGGGAGACTATTGTACCTCCGGAATATTTTACCCATCATCATTTAATCATACAGTAAAGCTGCATGCCCTCGGGAAAAATTACGGCTGTAGTTTCCCCTTGCTTTCAGCCGTTCGCAGTACACAACAGCAAGGCTATTTTGGTTAGTGTTACAGTCAATCATCCAGACTGTTGCCCCTGCAACTACTGAAAAGGCTGCTGCCCCTCTTCAGGAACCACATGTTTGTCTGGCCTCTCAACAGATAGCCCTCCGTTCCTTACATACGGTAAATTTGTTATTGTTTGAGCACTGCGTTATAACATTTTATAACTCAGCATTCGATTCACTCCGACGCATATATTTGTGCAGTTCCAACAGTCGCTCTCTGTCCCTTCTACACACAATATTCCGTCTGTCTGCAAGGTTGCATGTGTACACACAGTCTAGCTGGAAGGCATGGCCGGCCGGAGTGGCCGATCGGCTCTAGGAGCTACAGTCTGGAACCGCGCGACCGCTACGGTCACAGGTTCGAATCTTGTCTCAGGCATGGATGTGTGTCATGTCCTTAGGTTAGTTCTGTTTAAGTAGTTCTAAGTTCTGGGGGACTGATGACCTAAGAAGTTAAGTCCCATAGTGCTCAGAGCCATTTGAACCATTTGGAAGGCATGTTGCCCCTTCTTTACACAATTATTTTCACTCATGGTTAGTCCGTTACATTTACAGTGTCCATTGCACTTTTTTTAACATTAGTAGATTGCGTAAATGCCTTTTTCGCAATGACATGAAGGTGTGTGAGTTTTTACATTAGTTTTTTCTGTGTAGCTTGCCAAGATATCACACGTCTAGTAAACAGATCTTATCATGTGCATATCAGCTGGACTTGGGCATATTGTTCAATAAATACTTTATATTTTGGCGACAATATTTGCATGAATAATCTGTCCTACGGGACTACAGTGTAGTTTCCGCATAGAATGAGTCAATTGGCATAATGTGCAGTCAATGTTCAAAGACGATTATGAAATATACTGGCTTCAATTGAAGCACTGCTACGTACAAAGTGGACGTCACATAAAGTGGGTTCGGTTTAAACTGAATTTATTCAGTTGTCACTCTCATAACACTATTGGTGGTAATACTGTATACCTTATCATCCTACGACTCGAAGTTACCTTCATTTAAATAAATATCCTCTCAAGGCATTACATTAACCTAATACAATTAAATCTATTATATTACTACATGCAAATTAATCATCAATTATTGATACACACAGTAATGAAAAATGACTCCAGAAATTGTTTAGCGCTTTTTACACCAGAAATTGTTTACTATTTGGTTAGCATGATTTTTTTTTTCTTTCTAACACTCATATCCCTGTAGGCAAGTCTTTAACTAGCGCATTATTACACTTTCTTGTGAGCCTTGCTCTCACCATAACTTTTTTTACTGTCTTGTTATTAAGAACTGAATATACACAAATTCACACTTAAAACTAAACACACTTACATTCTAAGACACAAATATGAAATTTCCTTGCGGCTACTATTTACAAATTATTGTAAGGATAGTTTCACGTTATTTCTTCCCTGCCTTCTCGACCATGGGATTTAGTAAGAGGCTCGCAAATAAGTTTTGTGGGTCGTAACCTCGATATGATAGTTGTAGCGCCTAAATACGCCTGGTCGTTCAAAAAATACCATTGTATATTCTGCCACAGCTGCGTTAGCTGTTGTTTTTGCTTATTATTTAAACTTTCAGATTCTCGGACTTTATTCTGGAATGCATCTACATTTACTTCAAAATCATTACTTTGTTTGTTGGGATATTAAAGATATGTCGTTGTTGAATTATTTTCTAAGTGCAGTACACACAGGTTCCGACCCTTGATATTTATTCTGTTAGATCATGGTACAAGTACCTCTTTCGATCGCATCATTGACAATTCAATCCTTCTTCCTTTATTAAGTATGCTTAGTTTTCCTGCAGTGAATTCGATCACTGCGTCCCTGTCACGGAGAAAATCTACTCCCAGAATTCAGGCCACCCTTAACCCCTTAACAACAAGGAACGAGATCACTATGGCTACGCCCTCTTTACAGATTTCTACCTCCACCTGGCGCTTAATTAACTGGCTCTGTGCGCTTATGGCTCCAGACACCTTGCTGTTACTCACTGGAAAAGTCGGTATATTTCACCCCTTCCCAAGTGCTTTATACAGTTCTGCACTCATCACACTGACAGAGACACCTGTGTCAATGATTATGTTTACAGCAGTGTCGTAGATTTTTCTCCTAGGATTGCTTGTAAGTTTTCATTATTATTCTTTGCACATTCGTGCGGTTCTGTTAGGAGGTCGTGCTCCTTACTAATTCCGTCATTATAACGCAGCATTTTGACTCCAGGTATGCTCTCACTCCAACCCACGGCCAGCGACGGAGAGCATATCTGGTCGATTCTAGTTAGTTGAACTATTTTCGTGCCAGGTGCTTGGACGGTTGTTGTCCGTGACCTCTATAATATGAACATTTTGTTTTGAAGGCAGCCACGGTTGCGCGATAGGCGCGTTTTGCTGCGGTGGTCTGTTGTTATCGTACCTCTCGCTACTTTGTCGGTCTTGGTTCGGTCGGTGATTATGATTCCAGTTACGATTGTTTTCATTGTAATTGTCGTGCATAGACCTCGCGCATTTTCCAGAAGTTGGCCCTTGCGTTTCCGGAAACATATCGATCGTCATATCTACGTTTTTTATTATTTGACGGGTGATCATAACCATTTTGATTTAGGTTGTGGCAACTACTCGGCTGATATTCATGCCTTTCATCACCGCCCCCACTATATCCATGATTGTGGTTCGGTGCAGTACCACTTCTACCGTTTGTGCATCCTAAGCCATTATTTCTTGCGTGTTCGCACGCTGACATCTCGTCTTCCTGTATTAGGTTAATCGAATGTAGTACTGACAGGAAATGTTCCATGTCGTTTTCGGGAACGTACCCAGAACAACCATCTCTGGCCGTAATAACGGCCTTGATACGCCTGGGCATTGAGTCAAACAGAGCTTGGATGGCGTGTACAGGTACAGCTGCCCATGAAGCTTCAACACGATACTACAGTTCATCAAGGGTAGTGACTGGCGTATTGTGACGAGCCACTTGCTCGGCAACCATTGACCAGACGTTTTCAGTTGGTGAGAGATCTGAGTACCACTTCTACCGTTTGTGCATCCTAAGCCATTATTTCTTGCGTGTTCGCACGCTGACATCTCGTCTTCCTGTATTAGGTTAATCGAATGTAGTACTGACAGGAAATGTTCCATGTCGTTTTCGGGAACGTACCCAGAACAACCATCTCTGGCCGTAATAACGGCCTTGATACGCCTGGGCATTGAGTCAAACAGAGCTTGGATGGCGTGTACAGGTACAGCTGCCCATGAAGCTTCAACACGATACTACAGTTCATCAAGGGTAGTGACTGGCGTATTGTGACGAGCCACTTGCTCGGCAACCATTGACCAGACGTTTTCAGTTGGTGAGAGATCTGGAGAATGTGCTGGCCAGGGCAGCAGTCGAACATTTTCTGTATCCAAAAAGGCCCGTACAGGACCTGCATTTCCAGCTGAAATATACGGTTTTGCAAGGATCGAATGAAGGGTAGAGCCACGGGTCGTAACACATCTGAAATGTAGCGTCCACTGTTCAAAGTGCCGTCAGTGCGAACAAGAGGTGACCGAGACGTGTAACCAATGGCACCCCATACCATCACGCCGGATGATACGCCAGAATGGCGATGACGAATACACGCTTCTAATGTGCGTTCACCACGATGTCGCCAAACACGGATGTGACCATCATGATGCTGTAAACATAACCTGGATTCATCCGAAATAATGACGTTTTGCCATTCGTGCACCCAGGTTCGTCGTTGAGTACACCATCACAGGCGCTCCTGGTTGTGATGCAGCGTCAAGGGTAACCACAGTCATGGTCTCCGAGTTGATATTCCATGCTGCTGCAAATGTTGTCGAATTGTTCGTGCATTTGTTTGTTGGCTTGCAAACGTCCCCATCTGTTGACTCATGGATCGAGACGTGGCTGCACGATCCGTTACAGCCATGCCGGTAAGATGCCTGCCATCTCGACTGCTAGTGATATGAGGCCGTTGGGATCCATCATGGCGTTCCGTATTACCCTCCTGAACCCACCGATTTCATATTCTGCTAACAGTCATTGGATCTCAATCAACGCGAACAGCAATGTCGCGATACGATGAACCGCAATCGCGATAGGCTACAATCCGACCTTTATCAAAATCGCAAACGTGATGATACGCATTTCTTCTCCTTAGACGAGGCATTACAACAACGTTTCACCAGGCAACGACGGTCACCTGCTGTTTGTGTATGAGAAATCGGTTGGAAGCTTTCCTCATGTCAGCACGTTGTAGGTGTCACTACCGGCGCCAACCTTGTGTGAATGCTCTGAAAAGCTAATCTTTTGCATATCACAGCATCTTCTTCCTGTCGGTTAAATTTCGCGTTTGTAGCACGTCATCTTCGTGGTGTAGCAATTGTAATGTCTAGTAGTGTATTTTTCAAAATGTCGTCTTAGGTTTCCAAGACGAGTTGAATAAGATTCAGGATTATAGACCTCTTTCCTAACGCGCTCTTGGTTGCAAGACGACAAATATTTTGCTAAAAATGCCTTCTCAAATTGCGCATATGCCATGCAGCTGGCCGCTATTTCAGTAGCCCATAATGCCGCGTCACCCTGAATATAGGACATGACATATTTCCTGCGCTTCATTCCATGCGCTTGGCAAGATGTTTCTGAAACTTTTGAATAAACACTACCGGGTGTACTGACTTTTCGTTCGGTAGTGAAAGTCTGGAACTGTCTATTCTTAATTAGACTTTCTTCGACTAATATTTTTGAACTATATGCATTCGCACCTGGTGCATAGGCTGCCTGCTCTGAGCTGAAGCTGCAACTTTTCGCATTATCGTACGAAGGCTCCTCATTATTACGTCGCGCATACGTCTGTGCTTTATCAAAAACATTGGTTACTGGCGACACACTATCATTTTCTGCACGTTTGCTACTATCGGCTTAACCTTTTTCCATGTCTGATATCCATTTAGCTATACTCATCTGCCAATGTGGAACATCATTTGTTTGACAGTCTGAACATCACACTGTACATTGCTGTTTATTACAGCGCTAAAATATTCATATTTATCATCGTCAAAAGCTGCTTTCACCTTTGAATCAATCTTTTTCGCGATTTCACTGTCTTTCAATTCTAACCAAGAATTAAATTCAGTCTCAATTTGAGTATCTTGTTCGTTCAGTTTGTGTTCGACAAGCTGTGTAGAATCTAGTTCTAATTTTTCGATTCGGTTAGCTAAAATGCTCATTTCATCTGCAATGGTAGTATTCGCTAACTGCAAATTATTTACTTACGCAGTCAAGTCCTGTACAGCTTTAGGTATTGACTTATAGGTTTGTTTCATATTTGCTATCTCCTTTTGCACTAATTCTAAGGACTGTACTACTTGTTGGTCACTCTCAGCTTGCTGGCGGTCCCGCACTGCTTGTTGGCAGAAAAAGGCTTCCACTTGCTTGTCCCTTTCCGCTTGCTGTTGTGCTATCTTTGTCTGATAATTTAGCATGCGCTCTAACATACTCTGAATCGAATATCCACCAGGCAGCTTACCAATATCTAGTTCCTGCTCTGCTGGTGGTTGTACTACTTCTTTTTCTACGTCTGCATGGGCACTGGTTGACGGTGGCAACACTTTCTGTGCCCCCGCCCCCACAGGTTCGAAGGGTATTTCCTCAAACAGATTGCTTGTGCTGTCTAAAGCACTCGCTTCTCCATTTACTGCACTCGTTAATTGATGTTCCTCAGTATCCATGTTGCCTGTGCTTGCCTACGCGGTTTGACCATATTTATGGCTTCTAAGTTGGTTACAATATCTATCGTCTTACTCGTTGCTGGTACACAATACACTACGCAATGAAAAATTCTATCTACATGCAAACTCTGTCCTGTCACAAACTACTATCTTTGAACTACACACACGCCACTAGTGACATGAGATGACCTCACTGAAATTCATACTCTACTGACAGGACAACTACACTGTAATCTTACCGTTAATTGGCGTGGTTCTGATTTCGGCTGCTCCAGGCTATGTTGTTGCAATTCCTCTGTAGAACCAGTTTTTAATCGTTCAGTTTGCTCGCAGTGGTGTAGTTTTCATGAAAGAATTATACAAGCATTACTACATAGCATTTGTTAGAAAATACATATGTACATTTATCAGTAAATATCCACTAACTATTCTGAAAGAAATAACATAAAATTGTTAATACATTTTTTTCTCTTTCGTGGCCACTGCTCATTCGGGCCCCGCGTTTCTCGGCGCTAAATTGTCGCCTACTCCCCACCTCACACCCTCTTTACTTTATATGCAGTTTATATGGCATAATATTTTAATTAATTCTCTATTGCTTATCGTTGCGAGCATGACAGAAAAAATATTATTCTCACTATTATTTTCTGCAGTTTAAAATATTTTAACTTTATGCACTTTGACCTTTTATGTGGAGATACTGAAAGATTTCCTGCTGTGGGCGTACGGTTATTAATTTGCAAACTATTTTTATATAACACTGATCTGGCTTGTTAGATATGAAACATGGTACCATTACTGTAACTAATTATGGAATAAAAAAATGCCCTTCACTACTTTCATCTCTCGAATGCACAGAAAATTACTCTTATTACCTGTACGGAAGTTACAGTATGTTATGTTCACTAAACGTAAAAGCTGCAGTTGATTTATTTTTAATATATGAGCTGTATTAACTGCCACGACTAACATGAGAGCATGAAAAAAAAAAAAAAAGATCGCACACAAGTAGAATCTTATAACTCATGAATTATTTACGTAACTGATAACATAATAGCAGCTGCCCATATCCACCTGAAAATGACATAATAAAATCGACAATTTCCCTCTGAAGTCTCCAGGAAGCTGAAAGAGATAATTTTAATGTATCGTTACCTGCCCGCTATATTGCGGGAAAAAACAGCTTTCATTCAATTTCATTTCCATTCCGCGGTTGCGGTTCCCACGATCGCTGCACGGCTCTGCGTGATGAAAAATTCCTAATATGCTGAAAACGGCTAAAAATGTGGAATGAAACTTGGGCAAGCTAGCAATAAATTATTGCAGGTAATAATTTTAAGAACGTCTATGTTGCAAAAATCATCATAATTTGAAAGTACACACCTTTTACAAACATCAACCTCCAATGGCGTCTTTCACGATCAAAGGACAAACGAAGGCTACTTAAGCATTCAAGCGAGCGTCACAGGTCTTACAACTTCAACGGCTACAGGAAGACAGAGACAGTAATGCTTTAACTTCCACTATTTATAGGCAATTTAATATGTATCTTTGTAATTATTTCTAATTTTCATTGTCTGCTTCGATACATACATACGCCGACCACAGACGTTATTTGTGAAATATAAATACATAAATACTGCACAAACATAAAAATGAAAAATGGTTATTTACTTCTATACATAATCTATAACCACTCATACGGCAATGAAATAATAATAATAAAGATAAACGTTTGTTTTATTACTTTTTTATATATTCCAACGATTTTGTAAATGTCTTGCCAGCAGACGTCACAATCCGATTGTAAAAAGATCAGCAGTGAACCGAGATTAATCTTCAAACCGCCCCATGAGCGGAAACGGGAAATACTTAACCGTCGCGCGGGACAGGAAACACATTTGTAAGGAAGACGCGAACCGTTGACTCAAGAACCGCACCTACATTCAAGAAATCATTGAGTTGTAAGTATATCCGACCAAAATACATGCAACAAGATTCGCCTCCATAGGTGGCGTGAGCTTGTGAGCTCCATATAACTAAAGAAAGAGGTTTGTCAATTTAGGGTATAACTTACCAGTCAAAAAAAAAATTAACGTCTTGAATAATGACAAATTGAACATAAAAAATAAAAAAAATCCCAATGTTTTCTGTACGCAATCAAATCACAGGTCTAAGACGTTTGCCAAACTGAAGCTGTTATGTTTTCATAAAATCGACAGGCTCCTCGAATCAAATCGCCTGGCCATACACAGGAACAGCGTGCAACAACAACAGGAAGCTGAACCGAGTGCGACATAGAAACAGCAAGACACGAACACGCCAAGGAAAAGAATCAGTCCCAATTACCACGCTCGCGGCGGTAAGCAAGATCAGTCATCACGAATGCCGTATGGCCTCGCTGCTTAAATAACGAACTAAAAGTAGCTCTCAGAATATCCAAAGACACTGAGTGGTGACAAACAGAGGAAAATCTTGAGCCGCCAGGAGGTGTGTGGTGGAAGATGACCTACCGATCGCCTCCAAATCTGGTCGGTCAAAAGAATGACGTGTCCATTCTCGTTTCTGGTGCACGTCCCTCGTGTCCAGAAGATGCTCAGGCAGACAAACTTGGATGTTACAAGGGCGGCAAAACAAACAGCTAACCCACTGAACCGCAGACCTGTGCTGTCCGTGCTGTTTCACTCGCTCCCTCTCCCAGAAAACTACCTCAACAGCGCTCAGGATGAACGTGCCCTTCATGACAACGTTTGTGTTCCAAGAGACGTGGCGCGAGCTATTGATTGCGCAATAGTTCAGCCTCCTGCCATCCCCGAAAACAGGTACGCCAATGGGGTGAGGAGGGGGGGGGGGAAGAGGGGGGACAGGAGTCAGTTGAGCTAACAAGGAAGACTTAATTAATACTAGCTCCCTCAGCTTGGCTACGGTGCATCCGCAACAAGTTTCCACTATCTTCGTTCCCTTATATGGGCCCAAAGAGCTGGGTGACAAGTCTTCCGGCCGCCTTACTTGCAGAATCTCTACCGTCAATATTTCTCACGAAGGGTGTTCTCATTATTTGCCTTGGCGAATTGCCAAGTATCTTCTATTAACTCAGAATTAATATCATTGGGCAATAAATAATGTATGGACCAGATATGTGATAAACGTATCTTGAGGGTTAAATAAATACTTTGTTATCTCTGACTAGGAACGTCAAGAAATCTGTAGGAACGAGATATGTTGTCCTGTCAGTTATTACACTATATGTAAAATGGAACCGAGGCCTGGAATACTCAGCTACGATTACCCAGAAAATTAGAGGCTGTAGCGTCTCACATACATTCAAATCAACAGCCGCGATTCTGCAGGTGAATACAAAAGTGGAGAAGCCAAGTAGAAAGACGAAAAGAGAGTGGTCGAAATACTGCGAGTTTTGTGATTTACATCGTGATTTGGCACAAGAGCGTACGAAGATATTGAGCATCAAGGGTAGGATAGAAAAAGCTAAATCCTCACGTCGATGTTTTCTATATCTAAATAGGGCCATAATATCAAAGAATACACCAAGGAAATCAAAGTAGCTTGTTCTCGTTGGAAAGGGTCGCTTCATGTATCTATGTGAAATGAAGAAAATCTAGTCTCAGTGGGAAAAATTGACATTCAACGACCTGTCTTCGCGTATCTTCAAACTGCCTCTGTTTGCTTCGCAAGTCCGACTGGACTGAAAAACCGTACGCGCTGCTTACTCGACGCTGGGAGCCAATGCAGCTTCATCAACGTCGCAGGCTTATCCACTTCAAGTTGACAGGACTTTGTAGAGTACCTTAACTTTCTACTCCTTTGAAAGTAGGAACAGGCACTCATCACTCTCAGGTATTTGTCAGGATAGTATCTATCAGCTGCAGTTGCTGATACCAAGGACGACCAGCACCAGGAACCTATTGAAATTCTTTTAGGTGCAGCCCAATATTAAAAAACAGCAAAGTATGATCCACAGCCTTACTGACTGGCAGTTTTTACTCCTTCTAGATTTGAAAGGATTTTCTGTGGGTGTAGATCGAGTATTATTAGACATGTTATTGTTAGTCATGTGCACTTCAATAAAGATTCTGCTTTCTTGGACGAGGACATGCGTCGCCCCTGGGATTTATAATTGATGTGTATAAAAGAACAAGAACGATCACTCACACCGAAACATACTGCCATTTTGCAGAACTTCCATGATACGTTCCAAATTTTGGAAAACAGGAAGGCCGATTAATTACTCAGAAAGAAACATATGATTTTCTCTTCAAATCGTTGCGGCGCAGAAATACGTTTTACATCCTTACAAAGAAAATTTTGTGGTTACGTTCATTTCCGCGAAATCACAGATGTTGCTTTGTATCCGGAATGAGCATATTGCGAGGACAAGTATGCAGGATACTTCGAATGTTGTATTCGATCTTCTCTTCACGCAGTGCAAAGGGAAATACTGGTAACTGATAATAACAAAGTGGAGGATTGTATTTGGTGCTTCATCACGAGATAATGACTCACCGTCACTTATTGATACACTAGATTCGGAGCCACATTTGTTGCCTGAAATATTATCAACTTTCTTTCGTTTCTGGATGTATCAAAAGGGCATTGTTAATATGGCACTCAAGCACTTTTACAACTGTCACTGAATGAAAAGAATAGGTATTTGACGCTTTTCTTTTTGTTTCGTGCCCAGAAGAGGGAAGTTGCAATTTGGAAAACTACAAATGTCATTTATAGATTTACACGTTTCCCATTTGACCTCACATGCAGCCCATTTCTAATAGCTACAACGTTGCGTGAATTGCATACAAAGTTTAAAGGCACTTATCCTACTGCAGCAGAACTTGTGGATAAAAGCATTTTCATGGACGACTTTGCAACCAGCTTTGATGAAAATACGGTAATATCTGTATACTATCACGTGATAAGTCTGTTGTAACAAATAAAACTTCCAATTGCAAAATGGGCTACAGATTCTAATATACTAAAGGATATTTGAAAAACGGAACGGCGATCAATTAGAGAACATACCACAGTCTTAGGCATCGACTGGGATACGGAACCTCATTCACTCACCTTCGATCACCTTCTCATTACCAATAAATTACAAGATGGATCTGCATCTATACGTGAGTTACAGCACACTGCAGCAAAATTTTATAATCCTCTTGGCTCCTTTTCACCGATCTCCATAACAGGAAAATCTTCTTTCTAGATACATTGGTGTAAAGGCATACAGTAGGACGAGATCGTACCTCCAGACTTGGCCCTCCGATGGACGTTTTGCACATCACAACTCACTGTAATCGTTCAAGGTACCAGATGGGTAGGTTTGCAAAGTTAAAAACTGCGAGTTTCACAAATTGACGTTTTTTGTGATGCCTCAGAAAGGGAATACGGGGAACTGCTGTACATTCGAACATCCGACACCAAAAATACATTGATCGGTTTGTCTGTGGGTAGAAACAGAGTTACTACTATCAAAGGGGTAACGCTTCCGTATCTTGAGTTACTGGCTGCCCTGCTGGATTCACGTCTTGTGAGATATTTCTGCCTGGATTGCGGATGTGCCATCGCAAACATAATAATGTGAGCTGATTCCATGGTGGCACTAAGATGGATACAAACCGATCCAAATCGCTGGAATACGTTTGTTGCTAATAGAGTAACTGAAATCCACGAAATTTTAACATCATCGCAATGGAGACACTGCCCTACCACAGACAATCCGGCAGGTGTGCTATCACGTGGCATTTCGATAGAGAACTTACAATCTTCCATCCTGTAGTGGCATGGGCCGTCATTGCTAACTCAGAACCCTGAAACTTGGGCTCAACAACAACCTTCTTGTGGCCCATTACCAGAGATACGAAAGATACACAAACAAGCCTTAGCTATTAATGCATGGGTGTGTCTCATTGACGCATGAAAATACAGTTCTTTTTGTAAACTGTTCCACGTATTAGCTTGGATTCTCCGTTTCACCCACAACGTTACACGTCCGCAAAAGATGAAGGGTAAATCCACTGCCCATGAACTAGAATCAGCAAAACGAAATTTGATACGGATGGACCAGCAGGAACGCTTTCCAGCAGAATATCACGCGCTTAAAAACTAGACCGAGTTTCCAGAGAAATCAAAGATAGAACGTTACATGCCGTTTCTTCAGGATGCGTTCATACGACTTGTAGGACGACTTCGCTTTGCAGTCTTGAATGTACTGGAAAAGCATCCACTGCTGTTACTAGGTTCTCATCCACTTTCAGAGTTACTTATTCGACCGATTCAAACACACTATCACGATCTAGGAACTGCTATATTATAAGCTGAATCGCCGAGCAGAGTGGCCGCACGGTTTGAGGCGTCATGTCACGGACTGCGCGGTCCCTCCCGCTGGAGGTATGAGTTCTCCCTCGGGCATGGGTGTGTGTGTTGTTCTTAGCATAAGTTAGTTCCAGTTAGTTAAGGTAATGTGTAAGTCTAGGGACCGATGACCTAAGCAGTTTGGTCTCTTAGGAATTCACACACATTTGAACATAAACTGAATCATGGAATGAATATTGGATTTTAAGGGGAAGAAAAACAGTAAAAGGAGTCATACACACGTGTCTCCCATGTAAGATAACCAGAAGTTCTGGAGGATGCGAGAGATCCTCCTCTACCACCTGACCGCATTAAATTCATGAAGCCATTTGCAGTAAAGGCTTTGATTTCGCAAGACCGCTTTTCATCAAACTCGGCAACTTGTTGCGAGACTTTTGTATGTTGCTAATTTCATGTTGTATTGCAAGTGTTCTCCACTTTTAAATCGTATCCGATATAAGCGCAGATAAAATTTTGAAAGCCTCCGGAAGTTTTGCTGCAAGAATGGGAGTACCAAATACTATTTATTCAGATAACATAAAAACGTTTCAAGCAGCCAACGCAGAACTGAAAGACATCCATCATTTCCTCGAAGACACAAGGATCAGCCAGCACATCGCTCACCAAGTTGTCTCTTGGAATTTTACTGTGCAACGGCTGGGGACTTGGGGGGGAAGCTAGTAGGAACGCATTATAGGAAGTGCGAAATGCCATTCCGGAAAGATTTTGGGAAAATCACTAGCAGACGAAGAAACATTTAGGGCTTTGTTAGTATAAATAGAAGCCGCCATCAACTCTCGACCAATCGCACGTGGGGAATCAGATGCACTGAAACCAAAACATTTCTTAACGGTACAACACCCACAAGTCTTGAATCGAGTATACAGAGGGATTTTTGAAGAGAAGTATTGTTACGAAAAAAAATGCAAAATGAATTAATAAAAGGATGCAAGAAAGAAAATTTGTTATAATTAAGGAACTTTCAAGAAGTACAGCATCTTAACAAGAAACCGGTTATACGAAGAATGGGAGAAATTGTGCTCTTACAAGAGGATAAGCAACCAAGACATAAGCGGAAGAGAACCCGCAATAATGAGCAGGAAGAGATGGAATGGTGCGGGACTTAATTATTCGAACCCCGGAAGGAAGATGTATTACTCGGTCGGTGCAACTGTTCATCCTACTATAGATCAACCAAGGTGGGGACGATGTTGAAGGTTAAATAAATACTCCGTTTGTAGTTTATTGGTCTTTGAATTATATATCTCAAACTAGTAACGTAATTACAGCTGTAAAAACTGTATATGTCGCCCTGTCAGTTATTAAAGGATACGTAGAAATGGGAATTAACGGGATAGGGAAACATAACAGAAGCAGGGGTAGTTCTATGCGCATCATATCTGGCAGTATTGAAGGTTAGGTTCAGCATGATAAAGAAAGGTCCCATTTAGTTTGAACCACAGAGCGGAAAAGAAGTCAGACATAACTTGAAGGTTGGGGGTAGTAAGATTTCGTGGTGACATATTTTGAAGAATCAGCCTCAGTTGCCATAATTTTCTGGTCTTTTCCAGGTTTCGGCTAAATTAATCTAGCCTTCTTCAGAAGCATAAAATTACTATAACATGCCACAGAAAGGCACATTCAACATTAAAATTAAAACCGATAGTACCGTGGTACCACGTCGAATTAAAACTACTTAACTGAAGTCCAGCCCCGGCATCTTTTCACCACGAGGTCGGTTGACCGCGGCAACTCAATGAGCTTCAGAGGACAGAACCAAGAGAAAATCGTACTCAAGCACCCAATACTTTCCCTGGCAGTAGTACCAATGCTGGGGTGCAACCAGCTGAACCGAGAAAATCTTCAACCAACGCAAATATATAGCTCTCCCCACTCTGAATCAGTTGTAGGAGACCAACTTGTTATTGCTGTGACATTCAGTACAGAGTGTGGCTTGATACAGCTTTCCATGCTTCTCTATCCTGTGCAAGACTCTTCACCTCCAAACAACTACTACAACCTACATCCTTATGAATCTACTTAGTGTATTCATCTCTTGTTCTCCGTATATGATTTTTACCCTCTACGCTTCCCTCCAGTTCTAAATTGGTGATAACTTGATGCCTCAGAACGTATCCTATCAATGATCCCTTCTTCTAGTCAAGTTGTGCCACAAATTCCTTTTCTCCCCAATCCTATTCGGTATCTCATGAAATACGTGATCCACCCATGTAATCTTCAGCGTTCTTCTGTAGCACCACATTTCGAAAGCTTCTATTCTATTCTTGTCTAAACTAGTTATCGTCTATGTTCCGTTTCCATGCATGGCTACACCCATACAAATACTTTCAGAAAAGACTTCCTGATACTTAAATCTATACTAGATGTTAACGAATTTCTTTTCTTTGAGAATCGCTTTCCTAGCCATTAACTGTCTACATTTTATATCCTCCCTACTTCGATAGTCATCAGCAATCATGCTTCCCTAATAACAAAACTCATTTACCACTTTAAGTGTCTCATTCCCTAGTCTAACTCCCTCAGCACCACCTAATTTAATTCGACTACATTCCATTATCCTCGTTTTGCTTTTGTTGAAATTCATCTTATACCATTCTTTCAAGACACTTTCCATTCCGTTAAGTTGCTCTTCCAGGTCTCTGACAGAATAACAATGTCGTCGGCCAACCTCAGAGTTTTCATTTCTTCTGCAGGGAACTTAATTCCTACTCCAAATTTTTCTTTTTTTCCTTTACTGCTTGCACAATATACACATTGAATAACATCGGAGATAGGCTACAACCCTATCTCACTCCCTTTTCAACCACTGCTTCCCTTTCATGCCCCTCGAGTCATATAAATGCCTCCTGATTTTTGTACAAATTATAAATAGCTTTTCGCTCCCTGTATTTTAACCCTGCCAACTCCAGATTATGAAAGACAGTATTACAGCCAACATTGTCCAAAGCTTTCTCTAAGTCTACAAATACTAGAAACGTAGGTTTACCTTCCCTTAACATATCTTCTAAGATAAGTCGTAGGTTCATTATTGTCTCATGTGATCCAACATTTCTACGGAATCCAAACTCATCTTCCTCGAGGTCGGCTTCTACCAGTTTTTCCATTCATCTGTAAAGAATTCGTGTTAGTATTTTGCAACCGTGACTTATTAAACTGATAGATCGATCATTTTCACACTTGCCAGCACCTGCTTTCATTGGGTTGGATCTCTTATATTCTTCTTGAAGTCTGAGGGTATTTCGTCTGTCTTATACATCGTGCACACCAGATGGAAGAATTTTGTCACGGGTGGCTCTTCCAAGACTGTCAACAGTTCTAATGGAATATTGTCTACTCCCGGTACCTTGTTTCGACTTAGCTCTTTCAATGCTCTGTCAAATTGTTCGAGCAGTATCTTATCGCCAATTTCATTTTCATCTATGTCCTCTTCCATTTCCTTAATATTGCCCTAAAGTACATCGCTCTAGTATAGACCCTCTATAAGCTCCTTCCACCCTTCTGCTTTCCCTTCTTTGCTTAGGAGTGGTTCTACATCTGAGCACTTGATATTCATACAGCTGGTTCTCTTTTCTCCAAAGGAGTCTTTAAATATCCTGTAAGCAGTATCTATCTTACACGTAGTGATACATGCTTCTACATTCTTACATTTGTTCCCTAGCCATCCCTGCTTAGCCATTTTGTGCGTCCTGTCTATTTCAATCTTTAGACTTTTGTATTCTTTTCGCCTGCTTCATTAACTTAAATTTTATATGTTCTTTCATCAAATAAATTCAATATCTCTTTTGTTACCCATTGATTTCTACTATCTCTTGTCTTTTTTCCTACTTGATCCTCCTCTACCGTCACTATTTCATCTTTCAGAGCTATCCATTCTTCTTCTACTGTATCTCTTTCCTCTGTTGTACTCAATCGTTTCCTACTCCTCTCTCTGAAACTGTCTACAGCCTCTGGTTCTTTCACTTTATTCAGGTCCCATCCCCTTAAATTCGTATGTTTTTGCACTTTCTTCAGTTTTAGACCAAATTTCAAAATCAATCAAATGTGGGCAGAGTCCACATCGGCCCCTGGAAATGTCTTAAAAATTAAAACCTCGGTCCAAATTTCGTGTCTTATCATTATATAATCTACCTGGAACCTTCCAGTGTCTCCAGGCAACTTCCATGTTTACAATCTATTTTCATGATTTTTAAACAGAGTATGAGATGGTATTTAGTTATGCTCTGTTGAAAATTCTACCAGCTGGCATTCTCTTACATTCGTTAGCCACAGTCCTTATTCGCCTACTAATTTTCCTTTTCTTCCTTTTATTGCTATCGAATTCCACCCCCCTTTGACTTTTAAATTTTCGCCTCCCGTAACTACGTGAATAAATTCTTTTATCGCATCATACATTTCTTCAATCTCTTCATCATCTGCGGAGGTTGTTGGCATGTAAACTTGTACTGTAGTGGTAAGCGTGGGCTTCGTGTCTATCTTGGCTGCAATAATGTGTTCACTATGCTGTTCGTAGTAGCTTAACCGTGTTCATATTTTTTTTATTTAGTATTATACCTACGCCTGCGGTACCCTATTTGATTTTGTATTTATAGCCCTGTATTCACCTGGCCAGAAGTCTGGTTCCTCCTGACACCGAACTTCACTAATTCCCACTGTATCTAACTTTAAGCTATCGATTTCCGTTTTTAAATTTTCTAACCGACCTGCCTGATTAAGGGATCTGACATTCCATGGTCCAATCCGTAGAACGCCAGTTTTGTTTCTCCTGATGACTATGTCTTCCTCAGAAGTCCCCGCCCGGAATCATCGTCATTGAAACATACAGCAAACCGGCATGTCATCGGGAAAAATTACGCCTATAGTTTCGCCTTACTTCCTGCCGTTTGCAGTACCAGCAAGGTAAGGCCGATTTTGGTTGATGTTATAAGGTCAGATCAGTCAATAATCCAGACTGTTGCCCCTGAAACTACTGAACCGAGTGAGGTGGCGCAGTGGTTCGACACTGGACTTGCATTCGGGAGGACGACAGTTCAATACCGCGTCCGGCCATCCTGATTTGGGTTCCGTGTTTTTCCTAAATAGCTCCAGGCAAATGCCAGGATGATTCCTTTGAAAGGGCACGGCCGACGTCCTTCCCCATCCTTCCCTAATCCGATGAGACCGATGACCTCGCTGATGGTCTCCTTCCCCATGCAACCAAACCCAACCCAAACTACTGAAAAGGCTGCTCGCCCTTTTCAGGAACCATACATTTTTCTGGCCTTTCGACAGATATCCCTCCGTTATTCCTTGCACCTAAGGTACGCATGCCTCCCCACCAACGGCAAACTCCATGGTTCATGGGGTGTGGGGATCAACTTAGTCATTACAAAAATGGACTATGGGGACTTCCAACCGAGTGGATTTAAGCAGTCCCCTATACTCATTAGAATTCCGCTTAGCCATCTTGCATTTCTGACACTGACTAACATCACGAGACAGGGTGGGCCAAGTTAGGGGCTCACGGACCTTGTGAATCGTATTTTACACCCTCAGAAGATCGGACAGAAAAGTATTATGACAATATTAGAAAAGAGCCGGGACAAGCGCGGTAGGCAGACAGATTTTAAGCTCTTTATCCAGGAATCCTTAGTGACAGACGCTGTACCTCCAAAATTCGTACCCGGGTACTTGGTGAGTAACTCTCAACTGCTCCATAATGGAGCCCAACTTGGGATCCTGCTCTTGTTGTTGCGCAAGGTCAGTAAACAATACTAGAACCTCAATAAGCACTGAATTAAAAGGACCTTCTACCACTTTGGCATCGCGGGGAGAATAAACCTTCTTCTCCTTTTCGAAGATTCTGCTCAATATATCCGCTACAACGCCATCGCATTTGGCGCACGTTGAAACGGTAAAAAGGAATTTGGACCGCCCACCTTGCAATAAACCCAGGGAGAGCCAGAACCCAACTTAAGTCTGGTTGTCAATTCGCAGTGTGAATTCCCGTTGTGGGAGGTAGTATTTAAATTTCTCTAGTTTGAAGAGGACAGTTAAGTGGCTTCCCACTCTTAAGAAGAGTGTTTCTTCTCAGCTGGAGACATGTACCTAGAGACGTAGGCTAGGGGCCACCTTCCTTCTGAAGCAACACGGTGGCAATCCCTGAGTTAGATTCCTTGATTTAGATCACGAAGGGTTGACTGGAGGCAGGAGCAACCAGACAGAGACATTACTCAAGTCAATTTTAAGCTGGCTTCAGTCCAGACATACGGCTCGCCGTTCTTTCGCAACAGCTTTAACGGAGCAGCTATCTCAGCAAACTTAGGAACGAATTTTAGAAAGAATTTAGTCATTTCAACGAAATAGACTAACCCTTTCTACTGTTTGGAAATAGTAAATGGCCTGTCTAGTACCTTCCGTCGCGGAAGTCAAACACGCGGCAGAACAAATGGATGTGGTCGGCCCATAGAGCGCTCCGCCTCCGCGGCGGCTATTCCGCGCAGCGGCTCTCGCGCAGCGAGGGCGCCACCGCTAAGCCACGTGCAGACAGCGCCCAATAGCCGCTCTCTCCGGTTTCGTGACTCCCCCTGCCCTAGTCCAGCCAGTCTGGTACTCGCTCTAGATTTCGTTTCTATCTCGGCGGTACAGCGTTCTGGTCGTTGCTCGTTGTTGACATTTGCCTGGCTCTGGTTCCGAGTGGATTTACGATTGATGTTTGGTGTTGTGGTTTCCACAAGCCTCTTCCTTGTTGTGCCGCTCATAGTCGGTCGTGTTCGGTTGTTGTCAGTTGTCGTTGGTCTGTCATCCGGCTCGTCCTATGTTTACCCGGTGGTGCGTGCTCCACCGCCGGCGGCTTCCCCGCCTGGCGGCTCCGATCCGCGGCCCAAGGCGTTCCCGCTGTTGGTTGTGGTTACTACAACTTGTGTCCTAGACTGATCAACCCTGCCGGCTGCTGTGGCCGACCAGTTCTAGGCGCTTCAGTCCGGAACCACGCGGCTGCTATGGTCGCCGGTTCGAATCCTGCGTCGCTCATGGATGTGTGTGATGTCTTTAGGTTACTTAGATTTACGTACTTCTAAGTCTAGGCGACTGATGACCTCAGATGTTAAGTCCCATAGTGCTTAGAGCCATTTTTTTTATCAACGCTGACGCTCTTGGCCAAGATAAAACGACCTAAGAAAGATTTCTCTTGACAAGCTAAGATAACTTTAGACGATTTGACGGTTGGCCCTTCTTACCTCAGATACTCCAGAACCAGTTGCAAATACTCCAAATGTTCGGGAAAAGTGCACTGTAAGTGATAAGATGGCCCACTTAGTTTTACATATACTTGAACGTGAGATTGCCGAGCAGTGATAGTAGTAACCTGGAAAGAACTGCCGTCCAGGTAGACAGGCCTTGGATTCTTCAGCAAGGGGAATCTGATAAGACACCTGGATAAGATGGTAAATGGAAAATTAATGGACCCCAGAAAAGAAAGGAAGCACTCGTGTAGATTAGGAAGAATAACTGACTCCTAGTTTACTTTATGATTAAGGATATGATTGTCCACAATGTGTCTGTAACCCCTCCCTCGTTATTCTTCGGCACGAAAAATATCGAAGATGCATATGGCGAACTGGACAGCCTTATAGCCCCCTCAGCGAGCAATTTATCTACCAACTCATGGAATAATTTCATCTTAGGTAGATATACTCAGTTGGGCGATTGCCCGACTGGAAGAAGGTCGAAAAGTAAAATTCGATATTCAGGACGATTAGCCACACATAATTATCCTGCCAACACTTCCAGGAAAACATGCAACATCTGAAGCACAGCCTCAGTCTCATCAGAAGGTAAGTCCGCAATGACGAACTCCGACCCACTAACGTTGGTATGAGACAGTCTGAGAATGGCGGCACAAGTAAAACTTGACCTTAGGCCAAAATCCAAAATAAAATTTCCCAGTGGTGTAGTGAAAAACTAATGTCATTTTACTTCCAGAATCACACACCTAGAGGAGGTCGCTTCTTAAACCCTCCGCCAATAACACCTCCATAGGCCAAGAAAATTCACCGACACGACGAGAAATGAGCATTGATCCTACCAAAGGAAGAGTTTGTCCCTGAACCGTTCAAGTTCTACCCATTGACTTTAAACTGAAAAGCTTACAATTGATGTGGTGTCTGGATTACCACTTACGACACATTAAGATCCCTGCAGGCACCGAATAGTGTACACAGCGGCTTATGACTGACGCACACACACAAATGGAAGCGCATTATAGGTCAGACTTTTCATAATGTTACATGCACTCGGTAACGAGGAAAAGGTGCCTCGCCTTCTCTGACTATGATGTCAGATAACGAAATTAATTTTGCCATTGACCTCATACAAGCGAGCATACTGCCCCTGCCGAGTCATCAGTCTTTTTACTGGTTTGATGCGGATCGCCAACAATTCCTCTAGAGTGATAACCTCTTCACCTCGGAGTAGCACTTGCAACCTATGTCCTCAATTATTTGCTAGATGTATTCCAATGCCTGTCTTCCTCTACAATTTTTGCCCTCTACCAGTACCATGGAAGACATTCACTGATTTTCAAACAAATGTCCTATTATCCTGATCCTTCTCCTTGTCAGAGTTTTCCACATATTCCTTTTATCTCCGATTCTATGCAAAACCTCCTCATTCCTTATTATATCAGCCCATCAGATCTGTAGCTCCACATATCAACTGCTTCGATTCTCTTCTGTTCCGGTTTTCCCACAGTCCATGTCTCACTACCATACAATGCTGTACTCCAAACGTACATTCTCAGACCATACAGCGAGGTCATCGGTCACATTTTCAGAAATTTATTCCTTATCTTAAGGCTTACCTTTGATGCTAGTCGACGTCTCTTGGTCAGGAATGACCTTTTTGCCAGTGCTAGACTGCTTTCGATGTAGTCCTTCATCTATCCGTCTTTGGATATTTTGCTGCCTAGGTACTAAAATTCTTTAACTTAATCTACTTCGTGACCATCGATCCTGATGTTAAGTATCTCGCTGTTCTCATTCCTGTTACCTCTCATTTCTTCGATTTACTCTCAATTCACATTTGATACACAGTAGACTGTTCATTCTGTTCAGGAGATCATGTAATTCTTCTGCAGTTTCCCTCAGGTTAGCAATGTCATCAGTGAATTATATCACTGAAAGCTTTTACCTCTCATTTTAATTCCACTCCTGAATCTTTCTTTAATTTTCATAATTGCTTCTTCGATATACAGATTCAAGAGTAGGTTCGAAAGACTACGTCTCTGTCTTACATCCTTTCCAATCCCAGCACTTCGATCTTGGTCATTCACCTTTATTATTCCCTCTTGTCTCTTGTACTTATTATGTACTACCCGTTTCAGCCTACACTTACACCTATTTCTCTCAGAATTTCGAACACCTTTCACCATTTCACATTTCAGAATGCTATTTTCTTTTCTTTTTTTTTCTTTTTTTGGAGAAATTCTATGAACATGTCTCGATTTTTCTTCGGTTTTGTCCCAGTTATCAACCTCAACGCTACAATTGTCTCTCTGGTGCCTTTACCTTTCACAAAACCTAACTGAACCTCATCTAACACACCCTCAATTTTCTTTTACATTCTTCTGTATGTTACTCTAGGCAGTAACTTGGATACATGAGCCGTTAAGCTGACTGTGTGATAGTTCTCGCACTCGTAAGCTGTTGCGGTCTTCGGAATTATGTGGGTGATATTTTTCCGGAAGTCAAATGGTTTGTCGCCAGACTCATAATTATACAAACCGATGTGAATAGTCGTTTTCTTGCCACTAACCCCAATGATTTTATAAATTCTGATGGAATGTTATCTATCTCATCTGCCTTATTTGATCTTCAGTCCTCCAAAGCTTTTTTTTAAATTCTTATTCTAATACTGGATCCCCTGTCTCTTCTAAATCGACTCCTGTTTCTTCATCTATCACATCAAAAAATCTTACCCCTAATAAAGGCCTTCAGTGTATTCTCTCCACCTCTCCGCTCTCTCCTCTGCGTGTAACAGTGGAAGTCCCGTTGCACTCTTAATATTACAATGCTTGCTTTTCATTTCAAGGAAGGTTGTTTCGACTTTCCTACATGCTAGGTCAGTCCTCCCGACAATCATTTCTTTTTCGATTTCTGCATATTTTTAACGCAGCCATTTCGTCTAATCTTCCCTGCGGTTCCAGTTTATTTCCTTACTCAGCGACTTGTATTTCTGTATTCCTGAATATCCCTGATCATTCTTGTAATTTTTTCTTTCATCGATCAACTGAAGTGTTTCTTCTGTTACCCATGGTTACTTCCCAGTTACCTTCGCCTTGTACCTTTGTTTTTCTTTCCGTCACTTGTGAATGTCTTTTTTACAGCTGTCCGTTATTCTTCAACTATACTACCTACTTTGCTATTCCTTGTTGTTGTATCTATAGCCTTAGAGAACTTCAAGAGTATCTGGTAATGCCTTATTACTTCCACATACAACTTCTTTGCATATAGATTCTTCTTCACTAATCTGCTAAACTTCAGCTTACTCTTCATCACTATATTGCGATTGGAGTCTATACCTGCTCCTGCGTACGTCTTACAATCCCGTACCTGATGTCGGAATCTCTGTCTGTCCATGATGTACTCTAACGGAAATCTTTCCGTATCACCCGGCCTTTTCCATGTACATGGTGTTTCGAAAAGAACATACGTGTTACAAAGTATTATTTTGTCCAAACTATCAATCGCTGCGCTTCGCCTTGGCTGTTGGAGAAACGAATAAATAGTCTATATTAAAGCAGCTAGATGTCAGATGTCTTCTGTTTTGCTTGGTGACCGTCATATGTTTATAATGGCTACTCCGCAGCAGAAATCATTTTGTGTTCTCGAGTTTGCGAAGTGCAATTCCGTGATTACAATGCAAAGACGTCTCATGTTGAGGTACCAAATTGATCCTGAAAATGGGTGGAACATTCGTAGATGGTATCGACAATTTACAGGTACAGGATGTGTATGTAAAGGAAAGAGGTCGGCCGCGGTGGCCGAGCGTTTCTAATCGCTTCAGTCCGGAACCGCGTGACTGGTACGGTCGCAGGTTCGAATCCTGCCTCGGGCATGGATGTGTGTAATGTCCTTAGCTTCGTTAAGTTTAAGTAGTTCTAAGTTCTAGGGGACTGATGACCTCCGATATTAAGTCCCATAGTGCTCAAAGCCATTTTTTTTTTTTTTTGTAAGGGAAAGAGTCCTGGCCGCCCTCGCGTTCCTGAAGAAAATTTTGCACGAATTCAAACTGATTTCCAACGTAGTCCCTCAAAATCAACTCGTCGTGCGAGTCGGGAGTTACAACTGCCTACAAGAACAGTTTTGCGAGTTTTGAGACGTCGGTGTTTTATGAAGCCATTCAGGTTACACCTATTACAAGCTATGCGTCCTGATGACAAACGCAAACGTGTGGCATTTTGTAACGAGATTCTTGATGCTATTGACAATAATAACACTTTCGCACAACACATCATGTTGAGTGATAAAGCGACTTTCCATGTTAGTGGTCAGGTAGAAAAACACAATGGCCGAATTTGGGGCCTACAGAACCCACATGCAGCAACTGAACATGTACAAGACTTGCCCGAAGTCAATGTATTTTGTGCGATATCCCGGTCATCTGTTTACGGCCCATTCTTCTTCGATCGAAACACGGTTAACGGTCATCAGTATCTATCTATGTTACAAAACTGCTTGTTTCCGAGGCTGCACGAAGACAGCTTCATTTTTCAACAAGACGGGGCATTCCCTCACTGGAGTCGCCTGTTGCGTGAATATCTAAATGAAACTCTACCGAACCGCTGCATTGGTCGTCAAGGAGCTGGCGACTTAGCATGTCTCACTGGGCCCCACGGTCACCGTATTTGACACCTTCTGACTTCTTCCAGTGGGGTTTCGATAAAGACAACATTTATGGTTGGTTGGTTGGTTTTTTGGGGGAGGAGACCAGACAGCGAGATCATCGGTCTCATCGGATTAAGGGCGGATGGGGAAGGAAGTCGGCCATGCCCTTTGAAAGGAACCATCCCGGCATTTGCCTGGAGCGATTTAGGGAAATCACGGAAAACCTAAATCAGGATGGCCGGACGCGGGATTGAGCCGTCGTCCTCCCGAATGCGAGTCCAGTGTGCTAACCACTGCGCCACCTCGCTCGGTCAACATTTATGTACCACCACTCCCACAGAACCTGGAATAATTGAAGAACCGGATCTGTACTGCTATAACATCAGTGACGAAGGACAAGCTTGCCGAGTATGGGAGGAATTTGACTATCGATGTGATCTTGTTTGTGTAGCTGATGGAGTAAATATTGAACATCTTTAATCTGAATTTGAGAGGTTCGTAAATATGTGGGTAAAGTTCCATATCCGTGTTTCCTAAAGTTCAAAAAATATAAGAATTCGAAATACGTATATTCTTTTTGAAACACCCTGTATACCTCCCCCTCTTGTGATTCTTGAACAAAATATTCGCTATTACTAGCTGAGATTTATTACAGAACACAGTTAGTCTTTCTCATTACATGTACCCGATTACTATTATCCTGTAACCGTTTCTTTTATTCCTGCCCTTACAACTACATTCCAGTCTCCCATGACCATCGGATTTTCGTCTCCCTTTACGCACTGTGCGTACCCTTTCAGTGTCCTCATATACATTCTCTATTTCTTCATCTTCAGCTAGCGACGTCGGCATGTGATCCTGAAATATAGTTGTCGGTGTTGGTTTGCTGTCGATTTGGATAAGAACAACCGTATCACTGACCTGTACACAGAAACACATGCTCTGCCTACTTCCCTATTCATAGCGAATTCTATTCCCGCTATACCATTTTCTGCTGCTATTGATGTTATCTTATACTCATCTGACTAGAAATACTTGTCTTCTTTGCATTTCTCTTCACTGACCCCTTTATACATAGACTGGGCCTTAGTATCTCCCTTTCCAGATTTTCTAGCCCCCTTACCACGTTCAAGCTTCTAACATTCCACGAGCCAGAGGGTCTTGGACGTTATACGGGCGTAGAACAAACAGCCGAGACATCACCATGCAGACGCCCGCTGTCGTGCTGCCTCACTTACTGCTTCTCCCGGAAAACAGCCTCTACAGCGCTCGCTTTGAACGTGGCGCGCCCCCTACACGACAAATGTCGAGTTCCAGGAGACGTGGTTGCGCAACGGTTCACACTACAATGGTACTACGCGACGTATTGAGCTCATGGGCCCTGCAAACTGATATTTGCTAAAGGAATCCACAACAATAAGCCAACCAGTGTTCCATACGGGGCCACCAAAGTCAATTTGCACACATTGCCACGGCGATTGAGACTTTGGCCAACCTAAAACGTTTGCAGAGGTGCAGATATACTGTCAGCACAAGCCCGACACTGTGACGTCATCTCTTCAATGTGGTCGTCCATTCGACGACACGTAGTGCCGATGTGCTTACTGTTTGGTGCGTAAAGTTACCCAATGTCCTTGGTGGAGCACTCGCAGCACATCTTTTTGCAACACTATAGGAATAAGCAAACACAATTGTCCAGAGTTATTTACGAATAAAATCACACCTCCATGCTGGACGGAGGGGCTATGCCAACGAGTAATATATCGGCGCAAAAAAGCATTCTGAATGATTTTCACTGAACGTGGCAAAGCAGTATGGATGTAGAGCACCAAAAGGTTCCAGTCAGGATCTGCTTTTGTGACCTGTCCAATTTTCCTGTTGTACAGTGGAAAAGTCTGTAAAAGTTCAGTCCCTTGCACATAGATCTGACAACAAGATGCGGCAGTAGCATCGAATTCAGAATCGAGACCAACGGCAAGGCGAGAAAGGGCGTCAGCATTTGCACCTTCCGATGTGGGTCGGTACAATACGTGTATGTCATACTGACACCGTGACAACAAAAAAAACCAACGTTGCGGGTTCTAAGCCATGCGTGGTGGAACAGGTTTGAACGATGAAGTAGCTTATGGTCCGTCACGAGATGCAACTTCTGACAAGACACATAGTATTGAAACTTAGTCACGCCATAGATACCAGCGAGCGATTTGGGTGTAGCTACATTTAGTCTTGGTCAATAACTTGGAAGCGAAAGCAATCGGCCTGTCCTGCGAACCAAATGTGTGCGATTGCACAGCTACGATTCCGTAAGAAAAAGCGCCTCCTGCCAAAACCACGGGCTTAGCGGGATCGAAATGACCAAGTCATCTGTCACTGGACAAGGCATTTTTAAGTTTCTGGAATGCATCCTGACACTGCCGTCCAAAGAAAAGGTATATTCTTCCTGCGACGGAGACGCAACCTGGGCAGCGTTGGGTGTAAACCGGTCGTAGACGTCATCTTCCCGTGATATGACTGGAACTCCGTCAAGATCCGCGGATGGGAAGGACCCGGATGATCAGTAAATGTGAGTGAAAGTGATGAAATCCTTAGCTATTAAGAACATGGCGTAAGTACTAAATTTCAGTATGAAAAATCGCACATTTGTCCAGGCGACGCTTCAACCTGCAGCTGAAAGTACTTGAAAAAGGGTGCCAAGGTTACTGATGTGTTCCTCTGGCGAATATCCTGACACCACAATACTGCCAAAGTAGTGTCAACAGATTGCAACTATTGCAGTAAGTGTTTCCAAGAAGCACAGGAATTTAGCAGGCTTGGCAACGCTGCTAAAGGAAAACCTCAGTAACTTGAATAACCCTAAATGTGTGTTGACCACAAACACTTTCTGGCACTCCTCGTCTACCAGAATTTGCAAATACGCAATGAATAAGTAATTTTTTGAAAAACAGTGGTCTGCAGCAAGCCTGTCCATTAATTCCTCAGTGCGGGGCAATGGATAAATGTAAATTACTGTTTGTGGATTCGCAGTGTATTTAAAGTTAACACGGAGAAAAAAAATGTTCAAATGTGCGCGAAATCTTATCTGCTAAGGTCATCAGTCCTTAAGCTTACACAATACTTAACCTAAATTACCCTAAGGACAAACACACACACCCATCCCCTTGGAAGGACTCGAACCTCCGCCGGGACCAACCGCAGAGTAAACACGGAGAACCAAGTCTTCCAGATGGCTGTGATAAGATTATAAAAGGACAAGCCCATTGACTAGCCTGAATAGGAGCAATAACACCATTGCCTTGCCATTCGTTAAGTTCACTTGCGACTTAGAGTCGATCTGCATGAAGGACAGGACGTATCCGAAAAAAACTTAGGTTGCGCATTGCCCTTCATCGTAACGTGAGCCAAAAAATTATTTTCTCTGCCATGTCCTTCAGAAAATGTATTAGGAAACTTCTTAATCAAATTTTGGGTTAAAAGCAGAAACAGAAAGCGCATTGTCCTGAATACGAAGATTAAACAAATCAAATGAATCTTACTCAATATTATTTTCACAGTCTCTCGAATGCAAAATTGTAAACGTCACTGTGATGATATGAGACTGGAATGTGGCGTCCAGACTACACGTATCAAACAGTGGAATGTCCTGACTTTATACTCAGTAAGTTCCGCGCAAGATTTTGTCAACTGTGGCGATCGCAACTGTTCATAAGTGACACGATTAAGCAACTTAAAGGATGCGTCAGTGTGTAATTGAAGTCGCAAATAGCGTCCGGCAATGACCGAGTTCACAAACAGTTTGTTTGGCTGCCGTTGCACATCCTGAATTTGGTCATTACTAGTACCGGTAGCCGGCGTAGAAGAAACTACATCCACAAAGTGGGAAGGTGCTCCAAGCATACGAGAGTGAACTTGGGTGGAGTTCATCTTCCGGTGCTAGTACATAGATTGTACGTGATCTAGCTTTCCACAAGCAAAGAAAGTCGCTTTCCACGAAAGGCAGTTTTGTCTTTTATGCGCGGAAAAGCAGCGGGAACATGATTTCCCAGCAGACACACGTTTTGACACTTGTTTACTCCGTTCAAGATGAGGTGGCCTGTTTGCGAGTGGTGGTCGGTCGCAAGGCCATGCCTGTTTGTCACTTTGCGTTGCACTACAGATGGGAGCTATCTCAAAGTTTCCATGGCACTAACACATGAGTTCAGATGTTCAACAACTTGTAACACTTGTTTAAAAGTAGGATCACAATGTCTGAGAGTTTGTTCACGATTCCTCCTGCCTGGCACATTATACGTGTTTGCATCACTAATCATAGCGTCCATACGGTACTGTCCACAGCTACGGTGAAAACGACACTGTTGTGTTAAACCCTGAAGTTCTGTGACTTACTGATGGCATATGTGTTCGGGCTTTTTCTGCAATCGAAAGAGTTTGTAACGAGCTGCAGCACTCTACATCTGATGCTCCGGCCTACTACTCGGGAATAACTTCTGAGCGAGGCCGTAAACTCCCGTGCCGGCCGATGACAAGAAATAAGGAAGTTTCACAGTGTCTTGCACTTGATGTGTAGCACAATGAGCGTTGAAGTGAGCAAACCACTCGTTCCATTCCACTTGCTGTTCATTGAAAGCTAAGAACGGTGTTACGCACGGGGGAGATGCCGTGGACGTGGTTGGCTGTTGTGGCGGAGTTGATGCAACAGTGGCTTGTGCATTAATGAGCTGCTGGACTGCCGTAATCAACTGCGACATTTGGTGGTTCTGAAAATCAATAAACTGTATTAAATCAAAGTCAGCAGCAAACGGAGGTAGTCGCAAGTGGTGTAGGGGGCGGGTTAGAGGCCATTTTAGAGAGAGGAACACCGCAAGAAAATAATTACAAGCAAAGCTAATACAAAAAAAGGGGAAGAGTAGTGACTATACTTCTAGAAATAGCACAATTAGTGGCAATGCTCCTCTGAAAGAAAAGAGAGAAATATTACTGACGCCCTGAGACGGAGCGGCGATGAGCGATGGCAGCGAATGTTCTGGAATCCTCGTGGCCAGATGTTGTGTCGGGTACTGTGGGAGTCAGGACCAACACAAACAAGGAAAGAGAGAAGTTGCGATGGCCAGTGGCACGAGTCCAAAATGATCTGCACATAGCACTTCTAGATTAATAGAACAATTTATTTCAAAAAGGAAAGAAACGTAACTTAACTTCTCGTTGTCATGTGGCATCCTGTGCTTCCTACTTGCAATTACGTTAATTACCGACTACTACAATTCGTAGAATGCGGGCTAAGTATCATCATCCTGTCACTCGTAACTGATGCTCTCGAAGTCTGCGACCAGACGGCGGCCCGACTAGCGATGTGTGGTGGTTAAATCAGCTTTGACAGGGGATGCTGAATTCTGTCTTCCTCAAGGTGTGCCGCTGCTTGCTCTTTCCATTGGCGTGCAGGTCAGCACCTTCTTGATACCGTTTCGCGGCGATGCACTGGTCGGTGTGCAGTCGCTGTTTTAGGACCACACGCTCATCAGCCAATTACCAGCATGATTCCATACGCATTCCTCAAGAGTGGATACCTTGCTGAATGTCCTGCATGGTTAGTAACTGTTAAGGAGTTCGTCTTCGGTGTTAATGGTGCAAACCTTTGTGATCTCTGTGACTCGCTATTTTTCATTCTTTGTTCATGATATAACTTAAAGGTTTAATTTGAACATTTCTTGAATGTCGACGATACTGATTTTGTACTACATACATGCCGTAGGAAGTTGATCTCTGCACATCCCGCACACTCATTTTCTGTCCCCCTCCTGATGGACACGGTAAGTCACTAGCCGCTAATACCTTTCCTGCCGTAATTGTTAACACAAAACTTTCAGATGAGCGTTACTAAAGATTGAACTTACGACATCGCACTGAAGGGTTTCATTGTTAGACTTCTAGTAGTTTGGTGACAGTACTACTTGCATTAAATTAGATTTATTTCTGCATCTACGTACTTGTCCAGAAAAGAAAAAGTAGAGAAGCCGCATTGCCCACTGCCAGATTTGAACTACTGACCCTTTCATACCGTGTGAAGGTTGAAATCGCTCTGAGCACTATGGGACTTAACATCTGAGGTGATCAGTCCCCTAGAACGTAGAACTACTTAAACCTAACTAACCTAAGTACGTCACACACATCCATGCCCGAGGAAGGCTTCGAACCTGCGACCGTAGCGGTCGCGCGGTTCCAGACTGGAGCACCTCGAACCGCTCGGTCACACAGGCCGGCACCGTGTGAAGGCAGTGCAGAGTGTTAATATACCATCGAAATATTATGAGCTAGAAAAACACTTAGTGGAACGTCATTACAACAACTGCGACAAACATTAGATGATGCACTTATCCTCTGACGAACGACCGTGAATGCTGACAGAACTAAAGGAGGCTGTTACTGAGAAAATTATGCTGCTGATATGTAGGACCGTGACAACACCTGTGACAAAAATTAAATGATGCACTTATCCTCTGACGAACGACCGGGAATGCTGACGGAACTAAAGGTGACCATTACGGAGAAAATTACGTTGCAGTTATGTAGGGTGGTGACAAACCCTTTTATGGTCGACACCACCGGTTATTTGAAACCATTAAACGTCCTAATGCTAGGGGAGAATCATTCGTTACCAGATATGGCAGACAAGATTGATACTATCAAACAAAAATTTATCCTGTTCAAAAATCATCTTCAAGCTCATGACATGGAACATTTCCCGTAGCTTAAGGCAGTAATCTGTAGATCGGACATGACTGAAATCGTTTCTATACTTGAAATATTTCATCGTAACTTCTAAAAGAGCGCCAAGACTGTTTTCTGTTTATGTGTCAGACCGTTCTCGCTTTTGGCTGCTGATTTACGTCTTTATTTCCAACTTGAGCTGATGTACGACCTAGCACCCACTTCACCGACCTATGTGCTGAATCACGGAATTTACAAGACTTTTACGAAATGGTGCCCCAGACAAGCAACTTAGGTTATTTTATTTGGATCAAAACATGTACACGAAGGGTTTTTTTCTGTTATGAAATAGAAAATCTCCCGCAAACGTTCAGTTTTAATTAATTTTAATGTATGTAATCCCACATGTGTGTCTGGTTCGCGAGCCACAGCTACAGAACAATTACTTATTCTAAGACCGAAATGTATATACAATTATAAGGATCCCAACTTGATGTTACATGCCTATGTATAAAGCGTTTCGTAGCTATACTCACTGTATTAGCACTACCTAATGTTTTTATTTAAGTAACAAAATTCATTGCTTCGGTAGAAAAATGAGAATCTGAAAATAAAAACGCTTGATAAAGTCCTGTTTATAAAAGTATGGTGCAACATTCGCCTCTTGAAATAGTCGCACTGTGTTTGAAACACGTCTTCCCAATTTTCCCGCATGTTTAACATTCAGTATATAGCCGTTTCACTCACGCACTTTCTAAGACTAGCACAGTGGTGGGGAAAGCCAGTGTGTTGAGTGAAACAGCTGCATTCACAAGGATATCTACTACAGAGGCAGGTAGTCTCTGTAGCGTAAGTTCATTTCACAAAAACAACCTTAACGAAGTTCTCAATGTATTATGGAAATAAAATATCGGAAGTCTGACATTAAGCGAAATTCCTCCATTAGTGAGCTAACATTAATAGTTTTACAGTGACGAAAAAGTTAAATTTCCTGACTCCCGAAACAAATAATTAAGCCGTTCAACACGTGGAATTAATCACAAAATTCTTAGTGGTCAGCAAAATCTTGAAATCAAAATAAAGTTGCGTTCAAAGAGAGAGGAAAATATTGCTTCAGTTCTTTGTTCTGAAAACAAATTTCGCTCACTGGCTGAAATAGCGGAAACAAAACACTTTCAAAACATCTTACAGTCGTACTTCATCGGAAAAGTACTGACGATCAAACAGTACAGAAAATTTCTAAGTCCTGCAAGCTATGCCACATAATCCCAGTTTTCAGAATTGTGCTATTGTTTGCAGAGCAGAGAAAACAGAATCGCTGGAGCGCTGCAGTCCGCCGTTATTCCACGGCAACTTAAAAATTTACATATTGTTTTATAGCCGCGGTACTGTCAGCGCAGATCTTTTCTTTAAGCAAAGCGGGATAGCTGGACCAGGCAGTTTAGTGACGAATCTTCCAGTCATTTTAAGGTATTGTGTGGAATTAGGCCTTTAGCCTGTTCTACGTCTAAAGGAGGACGACTTTCGTTACAAAAATTGATCATTGTGTTTGATCTAGTACATTGCAAAGTAAAGTGACAGCTTAATGCCTATTTATTTTCCCGAGTAATTATGAACATCCATTTGACTCTGTTTTAATGTGTTCGTAAAATATCGCTCGTATGTGGCTTAGAATTTGCTTTGCGTTGCTAGACTGTTTGTATTGTTTCATCAATTGTAGCAATGCTATGACACATACAGACAATTTCACTGAAATAATAATAGCAATATTTAATCAACATAATAAAAACCAACTGAAATATTATCACATTTTCAAAGGATACATAAAAAATAATCACAGCACGGGCGCGTTAAAGGACAAGGCAGCTAACGTTGCCGCGCACGCAGACGGAATGTCCAACGAAAGAGTCGCAGTGCTGAGGGCAACAGCTGGTTAACGTGATTTTGCGCTCTCAGTACTGTCCAGAGGAGCTGTCGGGTGTCTTTGGTCCGCAAACTATAAGGTCTGTTAACGAAAATTGTCGAGCGTGAAATTCCTACGTTAGCGCTATTGGAATGCATGTTTCCTCCCTTGTCCATATGCTAGTTGTGTTGGTCTGTCTGTGGTGTACATAAATAAAAGTTTCAATATCCGTGAACATTAATAATATAAAATGGAGAGATACATGTCCAGGTTAGTGGGGACATCACCTTATAAAAGTTCACCAAAACGAACAAACTCACCAGACACAGAACGCACTTATACTTACGTAACATGAAGTATTACAGAAATTATTTGTATCAATTTCGTGTGAAAGTTTCACAACCTAATGGAAAACTTGATGGTAAAGAAAAAAAATAGATAAAAAATAATCGAGCCTTATACCAACCCGCCCTCTCCATTTTAACGCGGTGCCTCTACAAACAACACTAGGTTGTAGCGTATTTATGACGAGGCTTTCGATTATAATTTCCTGTAGGTTTTAATCGCTGACATGTTATTAATTTACATTTAATTATAACAAATCCTACCTAGAACTACACGTTTTACTGAATCTCTAATTTGTCCTTCGCCCTAAAACGGCTTACTATGATAACACACAAGTTGTAACACGACAATATCTAAATACGAAAATTCTTATCCGTCGATACGGCGTTATGTTACGTTTATTACAATAAATCGTACCAACAACAATTCACTCTCGAGACATTCAATGCGAGCGTACATTCGTGGGTTGTAAGGTAATAACATGAACCCCACTGTATATGGGCTACTACTGAACAAGCAAGTACAATAAGCCGTTCCTTTTTGTGGGCCTCAAGGTCTCTGGTTGCGACGTAGGGAGCGTTATTGCTTCTTGGTTCTGTTTTGTGTGACACGACACCAGAATATCCCACAACTTATTTTATGTTTCACTTGACGAAATTGCATCTCATCGTGAAACGGCAGCTGGGCCAACGAGTTGTACGGGTCCTGCAATGAATTTGTGACGTCACACTAGACGGCTTGTCCGCCACACGTCGCGAACAATCGAATCTGTGCAGGACCCACGGAAAATCAATATTTAATTTAAAAGGTAGCAACCAAAGGTCTTAATTTTGTTGTGTGCCACCGAGAACTTGCATTTAAACAAGCAGTGAAGAATTATTAAATTCGTTGAAATAGTTACTCGCTCCCCGCCGGAGAAGGCTGCTGGCACTCGTAAGACCTGCAGCGTCACGTGCTGTGACGTACGCACCACCCCCTGTCTTTCTCGGGGGCCTCGAATAGCGGGAAGTGACGTCACAAAACTCGTAGAGAGCCATGTAAATGTTAGCCAACTCGTCCAGGGCGCCGACGGCTTTGGAGCCAAAACGGGGAAGGTGGCGTGCTGTCCTGGAGACTGTGGTGGAATGCACAGCAAGCTGTCGCAGAGATCATCTGGTCGACAGCTCGTTGTGATAGTACCGGCCTACGAATTTTTTTTTCCTTTATTGATTTTCAATTCCCCCCGAAGGGGGCGGGCTGGCAGCAGCTTAGTACGCTGCTCTACAGCCTACAGACTGTTTTTCTTTTAAAAAAACGGAAGAAGAAAAGAAACAAGAAAAACAGGCGATAAAACGGCGACGTAAAGTGTAAAATGGCGGAAAAATGCGGAAAGTTAAAACAGAAAGCGAAAGAGGTTGGCAATGTCAATAAAAGACACAGGAATCAGACAAGTAGCATAGCTCACACACAGTTAAAAAAACATGGCGACAGTCTGGTTTCTGTTCGCAAGAGATAGAAAGCACATCCAGTGACAGTATGATGGCCGTTCGCAACACTTCCCAAAAAACGCAACACGCAACACTCACTGTAAAACACTCACTGTAGAACACTGCACGAAAATGGCGGCACAAAGATGACACTCCCGAGCCAAAGGCATATGGGGGGGGGGGGGGGACCTGGAGGATGGGGAGGAACAAGGAGGGAGGAAGGAAAAAAATGAAGAGGGGGGGGGGACAAAGGAGTGAGAGGACTAATAAAGGCGGAAAGGGGCAGGGTAGATGCGAGAGGGAATGAGAGGAGGCAGAGGAGGGAAATGCAAAAGGACTCGGGGGAGAGAAGGGGGCAGAGAGAGGGGAGGTGGGGAAAAAAGAGGATGGAAGGGGGGGAGATGGAGCCTGGGAAAAGGACAGAGGAAAGGAGGGGGAGTGAGGATCAGAGATGATAGGAGGGATAAATGGAGGGAGAGAGGGCATCATCCATTAGGGGGAGTTGATGGAAGCCACCTTGGGAAAGGAGATGAAGCGTGTAGAGATGGAGGGTAGGGGGACACAACAGTGAAGACGTGGCAGGTGGCGGGAATGGGAGAGGAGAGGAGCAACCAGGGGGTGAGGGGGATCAAGGCGGCGGGAGGTGCAGAGGATGCGGATATGTTCGAGGAATAGGAGCAGATGGGGGAAAGGAATGAGATCATAGAGGATTCGCGTGGGGGACAAGAGGCGTGTACGGAAGGTGAGGCGGAGTGCATAACGCTCAAGGATCTGGAGGGACTTATAGAATTTGGGGGGGGGGGGGGGGCAGATATCCAGGCAGGATTGGCATAACAGAGGATTGGAGGGATTAAGGATTTGTAGGTGTGGAGGATGGTAGAGGGGTGCAACCCCCATGTCCGCCCAGAGAGGAGTTTGAGGAGTCAGAGGCGGTTGTGGGCTTTGGATTGGATGGAGCGGAAATGAGGGATCCAGGTGACGTGACGGTCAATGGTGAGGCCAAGGTAGGTGAGGGTAGGGGTGAGGCGGATAGGACGGGCGCAGACAGTAATGGAGAAATCCAGGAGCTGGAAGGAGCGAGTGGTACGACCTACAAGGCCTACGAAGCTCGCGCTGCGGCCTTTAACTGCCCATGCACGGAGGCCTATTTTCGGCACGTGATCCTGCAGTTATAGGAAGTGGTGCGGTACGTTAGCGACCTCTGCCGTCTGTGTACACGCCGCCTGGTGGCCTGGCCAGAACGCTGTTGTCGCCACCGTCCGGTCTAGCCGAGGATTTCCAGAGTTCAAAGTTCTCGTGGCGTTGGTTCCGTATTGGCGAAGCTCGCGGTAACCGAAACGACTTAAAAGTTGTGCGGGATGGCGTCGGCGTCTGATGTCTAGGGCACGCTGCATTGAGCAGGTTTGGTCGCTATCGCTGAGTGCGAACGCACTCCTGAAGCGAAAACTTTTGCCAAGCCTGGTTAAAACACTTGACACATTCTAAAACACTTTAAACCACCATTCTTTTTTTCACTGTTATTTCGGTTCATAATTTGTGCAGCCGCAGATGGGGCTTGAGAGCAATGAATTGGAACAAAACCATTTCATAAACTTTAAGCTCATACCTCATATCGTGCAGGCCACTCCATAAAATTACATCGTTAAAAGTAATGCAGTTTCGGAAATAAACTGAGAGTAACTGAAAGTGACAGAAAAATGAAGCACATGATGAGCACTTGATTTGTAGCGTTTTGGTTCATATTCTTACAATGCAACACAGCAGCGATTCTGCGCGGTATGGATTTGACAAGTCCACGGCATGTCTCAAGAGGTGTGTAGTAACATGACTCTACGCACGCGTCACGAAATTTCTGAAAATCCCTGGAGGATTGTGGGTGCGGAGCTGGCGCCCAATAGCGTTCCACAAGTATTCCATCGCGTTCAGATCAGGTGAACTAGGTGGCCTAGAGATCAATGTGATTTCGCCGTCATGCTCTTCAAATCTCCGTAGCACGAATGTGGCCTTGTTACAAGGACGCTCATCCTGCCAGAAGGTATCATTTCAGAGAACACATCATGCATGAAGGGATCCAAGTGTCAGAACAGCGATCACGTACCCTACAGCTGATATCGTGCCTTACATTACTACCACAGGTCCCATGGATGCCCTGATGTATGTCCCTTATAGCATATACTATACACATCAATCCGCATCTGACGTACCCTGACACGGCCAACGCTCTGATGTGTCAAGTAAAGTGTTTCATACGACCAGGTGACACGTTTCCATTGATCCACGGTCCAATCTCGATGATTCCGTTGCCACTGCAATCATACTTGACGATGAGAGGTTGTCTGCTGCGGAGCCGCAAATTCAACAATGTATACTGAAAAGTGTGTTCCGAAAAAGTTGTGCCTGCTACAGCATTATACTCTGCGGTCAGAGGTGCCACGGAGCACTGCCTATACAGCTTTACAGTGTGGGCAAGCCTTTGACCACATTCTGTGATGAGCCTTGGGCGTAAAACACCTTGTTTCACCTTCTTTCAACCACTTCCCTTACTTACAACAGAAACACATCGTTTCCGAGTTGCCTGTTCCGGACCATAAAGATTTTCTCTTTGTAAAATGTGGTTATGTCACTGGGTTTTCCCCATTTGTGGCCTATCTCTTCCTAGAATGAATTCCCATTCGTCGCTGCTCTGCTTATAGTCTGGGGCGATAAAAATCACAGGATACAGTTGTGCACGTGTATAGATGAGGGTAATATTGCGAACACGAGGTATAAAAGAGCAGTACATTGACGGAGCTGTCTTTTGTAGTCTGCTGATTCACGTGAGATGTTTTCGACGTGGTTATGACCGCATGATGGGAATTAACAGACACTAAACACGGAATGGTAGTTGGAGCTAGAGTCATGGGACATTACCTTTCGGGAATCTCTGGATATTGAGTATTCCAAGATTCTCAGTTCAAGAGAGCGCCGAGGATTCCAAATTTCAGGCATTACTTCTCACCACGGACAACGCAATGGTCGGCGGCGTTCACTTTTCGACCGAGAGCAGTGGTAGTGGCGTTGAGTTCACAGCGCTAACACAATAACAACACAGCGTGAAATAGCCGCAGAAATCAATGTGGGACATACGACGTACACTCTTTGACATATAACTCGACCGGCGGCCGGCCGCTGCTGAGGCTAAGTCCGCGCCGTTCGCGACATGGGACAAATAAACTGACCAGCTCGCTAATTCTCTAAGTCCGGCTATCTGCACAATCTGGCATCACTGTAGACTGCGGCACTTCCTGGAGGAAGGCTTGTCCCACGTTATAGATTACGTGTGCTGTTCATGCCCGTGGTCTAGCGGTAGCATGCGTTGTTCCCGTCTACAATGTCTCTGGATCGAGAGCAGCTGGCGCAGAAGATTTTTATAGCCTCTTCTGTCGGAATGCTGAAGACGTGAATTTAGTGGTAGCGCAGAAACAATCTATTTCACTTTCTCACACACACATAACTAAATTTTAACCAGTAACCATTTTGCGATAGATTTCTCGCAGACTGTCTTCCTCGGGGCTCCGTATGCGGCAAAGCTCCGGGATCCATTTGCTGGCTACCGGCAGCAGCCGTGGCGACAGAGGCGGCGCTGCAATCCCCCGTTCTTTATCGAAAGCGCCTGCTACCGCTCATCGCTTTTCATAATTTAAAACGCTTTATTATTATTAAATCTTGCTCCACAGAAAATTTCTACTATTTCCATTCGCGCTCGAAAGCAACAAAGATTACTGTATTACATTAATCGGCAAGAGCTGAGTATGGCTCGAAACTAATTTCATAGACTGGACGAAATAAAACCACCTCACTACTTTCGATGAATTTATGAATGTTTCATACCTCGTTTCTTTTTCTTTTAAAGTCATTTATTTGTGCAACTTTTGGCCAATATTCGGATGTTTTCGTCAAGGCAGAGTGAGCGTCTGTGGTGTAAAGTGTATTACAGTTTTTGTTTCATTCCTTATGGTACGTCTATGCGATAACTGATGTGTCGGCAGCTGGGCCAACACCTTGGAGATCGAGGTGGCTGAAAATGCACGCTAGACTAACGCAGATGGGCGTGGAGTACTGGAACAGGCTACGTAATTAATGCTATGAAGAAAAGTACGTAGCTGGATTAATGCTTATCTTTAATCAATCATTGTGGTACATCGCTCTTGACTATACACAGGAGACTTTAATTACAATCACTGTAAGGCTAATGGCGCCTTGCTAGTTCGTAGCCATTAACTTAGCTGAAGGCTATTCTGTCTCTCGGCTAATGAGAGAGAAAGGCTTCGTACATCTAGTCGCTAGCTAGGTCGTCCGTACAACTGGGGCGAGTGCTTGTTCGTATATCGAGAACTGCCTTGTGGTGGCGCTAGGTCTGCGATCACACAGTGGCGACACGCGGGTCCGACATGTACTAAATGGACCGCAGCCGATTTAATCTACCACCTAGCAAGTGTGGTGTCTGGCGGTGACACCACATTCCTCCCCCGCAAATCGGCGAACGGTCGTGAGATAAGGCTTCCGCCCGCCGTGGGGAGGACCCCATGTTGACGTATGCGATGAGGTGGGGAGCCTAACAACAGGCGAGGCTGTGCCACCCGCACCCAGCCATTCGGTCCGAGGGGAGCTAGGAAACGCCTGAAAACCTAGTCCAGGGTGCACGTCAACATGCGGTGTATGCGCCCGTAAAGAGACAGGAGGGGCCGAAGGGTCGACCTCCATTGCGTCGGGGTAGCCGACGCGCGATGACGTCATGTGGTCCGGAGCGGGCGGGAGTTCCATGGCGGAGGACAGCTGGTCACGGGAAGCGATCGGCGGCGCGTGACCCTGGGAGGCGCTTGGCGGCTGCAGCGAAGCGTCGAATGCGGGCGGCGCCGGCCGGAGGACCGGCGGCTGTGGCGGCGGCGGCGGCGGCGACGGCGGCTGCTGCGGCGGCGCGTCGCCATGGGGCAAAATGGAAGGCATCGTCGGTAACACCTGGGGATGAGGCGAGCCAGTAGATGGGTCCCCAGGGCGCTGACCGGACGGCACCGTCGCTGAAAGCAGACGGGGAGCGGCAGAACCCGTGCGACGACAGAGGCGCAGCTGGTTGAGATGCCGACGCACCTCACCAGAGGCCCCCAAAACCAAATACATCGCGCGGCCAAGGCAGCGAAGAATGCGCCCTGCGAGCCAACGCCGTGAACCTCGATAGTTGCGATAGAATACAACGTCGCCTGGAGCAAAAGTAGGAGTCTGCCGCTGCACAGGAACCTGATGCGGCGGATGCAGCAAAGACATCAAGGTGCGATGAGGACGACCATGGAGCAACTCAGCCGGCGAGAGACCATCGCGGGGCTGAGAGCGATACGAAGACAAAAACAGCAACAATGCGTCCTCCCGAGAATGCGACTCTTTCAATTTCAACATCTGTGACTTGAAAGTCCGGACCAATCGTTCAGCGGCACCGTTTGACTGAGGCGAAAACGACGCGGATGTCAGATGTTGAATACCATTGGCCCGGCAGAATGGCTGAAATTCTGCGGACATGAATTGTGGGCCATTGTCGGAAACAATAGTCTGCGGAAGACCTTCAATGCAAAAGATAGCAGACAACGCTTGGATGGTGGCGGAGGACGTCGTGGAAGACATCCAGACAACAAAAGGAAAATTACTGAAGGCGTCGACCAGAACCAACCATCGAGCATTCCAGAATGGACCAGCAAAATCAATGTGCAAGCGTTGCCAAGGGGAAGTGGCTTTTGGCCATGCAAAGACTTTCCGCGGCGGTGCGGATTGTTGTTCGGCACACGCCATGCAAGAAGAACACATATTCGTAATCGCAGCATCGATTCCGAACCAAGTACAGTGCTGACGAGCAAGTTGTTTCGTTCGCACTATACCCCAATGTCCTTGGTGAAGAAGCCGTAAAACAGAGGACTGTAACGAACGTGGGACCACGACTCGGGACTGATCATTATCAGAACGCAACAACAAAACATCACGTCGAACAAAAAGTCTCTCCTTGTGAGCAAAAAATCGGCGAACCAACGGATCCTCGATCCGAGACTTTGACAAAGGCCATTGCGTAGCAACAAAACGTAAAACAGTAGCAAGGACAGGGTCAGCAGCTGTGGCTGTAGCTACACGACGAAAATCGATCGGAAACGATTCGACCACTTCATCGGTTTCCGAATCAATGAACAGGCAAGCAAGTTCGGAAGAATCGAATGCTTTATCCTCAGCAACAGGCAAACGGGAAAACGCATCGGCGTTTCCGTGTTTAGCAGTGGACCGATACAAGATATCGTAGCGGTACTGCGAGAGGAAAATAGACCAGCGAATGAATTTCTGCGCTGTACGCGGAGGCACAGGCTTGTTCGGATGAAAAAGCGATGTCAAAGGTTTGTGGTCTGTGATGATGGTAAAGTGACGACCATACAAGAAATCATGGAACTTAGTAACACCAAACACGAGAGCCAAAGCTTCTTTCTCTATTTGTGAGTAATTTCTTTGCGCAGACGAGAGCAATTTAGATGCAAAGGCAATAGGGCGATCATGCGAGCCAACTTTGTGCGCAAGCACAGCACCGATCCCGAAATCCGTTGCATCTACCATCAACAAAAGGGGTTTCTGGGGATCGAAAGGCGTGAGGCAAGTATTAGAAAGCAACGCCGATTTCAACTGGCGATAGGCGCGTTCGCATTCCGTCGTCCAGACGAACGGAACACCTTTACGGCGTAAGCGATGAAGCGGAGCTGAAATGGAAGAGGCATTGCGCATATACACTCCTGGAAATTGAAATAAGAACACCGTGAATTCATTGTCCCAGAAAGGGGAAACTTTATTGACACATTCCTGGGGTCAGATACATCACATGATCACACTGACAGAACCACAGGCACATAGACACAGGCAACAGAGCATGCACAATGTTGGCACTAGTACAGTGTATATCCACCTTTCGCAGCAATGCAGGCTGCTATTCTCCCATGGAGACGATCGTAGAGATGCTGGATGTAGTCCTGTGGAACGGCTTGCCATGCCATTTCCACCTGGCGCCTCAGTTGGACCAGCGTTCGTGCTGGACGTGCAGACCGCGTGAGACGACGCTTCATCCAGTCCCAAAGATGCTCAATGGGGGACAGATCCGGAGATCTTGCTGGCCAGGGTAGTTGACTTACACCTTCTAGAGCACGTTGGGTGGCACCGGATACATGCGGACGTGCATTGTCCTGTTGGAACAGCAAGTTCCCTTGCCGGTCTAGGAATGGTAGAACGATGGGTTCGTTGACGGTTTGGATGTACCGTGCACTATTCAGTGTCCCCTCGACGATCACCAGTGGTGTACGGCCAGTGTAGGAGATCGCTCCCCACACCATGATGCCGGGTGTTGGCCCTGTGTGCCTCGGTCGTATGCAGTCCTGATTGTGGCGCTCACCTGCACGGCGCCAAACACGCATACGACCATCATTGGCACCAAGGCAGAAGCGACTCTCATCGCTGAAGCCGACACGTCTCCATTCGTCCCTCCATTCACGCCTGTCGCGACACCACTGGAGGCGGGCTGCACGATGTTGGGGCGTGAGCGGAAGACGGCCTAACGGTGTGCGGGACCGTAGCCCAGCTTCATGGAGACGGTTGCTAATGGTCCTCGCCGATACCCCAGGAGCAACAGTGTCCCTAATTTGCTGGGAAGTGGCGGTGCGGTCCCCTACGGCACTGCGTAGGATCCTACGGTCTTGGCGTGCATCCGTGCGTCGCTGCGGTCCGGTCCAGGTCGACGGGCACGTGGACCTTCCGCCGACCACTGGCGACAACATCGATGTACTGTGGAGACCTCACGCCCCACGTGTTGAGCAATTCGGCGGTACGTCCACCCGGCCTCCCGCATGCCCACTATACGCCCTCGCTCAAAGTCCGTCAACTGCACATACGGTTCACGTCCACGCTCTCGCGGCATGCTACCAGTGTTAAAGACTGTGATGGAGCTCCGTATGCCACCGCAAACTGGCTGACACTGACGGCGGCGGTGCACAAATGCTGCGCAGCTAGCGCCATTCGACGGCCAACACCGCGGTTCCTGGTGTGTCCGCTGTGCCGTGCGTGTGATCATTGCTTGTACAGCCCTCTCGCAGTGTCCGGAGCAAGTATGGTGGGTCTGACACACCGGTGTCAATGTGTTCTTTTTTCCATTTCCAGGAGTGTATTTGTGATAATAATTAATTTTACCCAACACACTCTGTAGCTGTTTCACATTGCGAGGGGAAGGTAAATCTTGTATGGCACGGAGGTGCTCTGGACTCGGATGTATGCCATGGGCATTGATGACATGGCCCAGGTATGGTAAGTCACGAGCAAAAAACACACATTTGTCCTTCCTCAAGCGAAGACCATTTTGTCGCAAGACCTGAAATAGCGTTCGTAGGTTCGCAAGATGATCTTCTTCTGTCTGTCCGGAGATCACTATATCGTCCAGATAGTTTGTTGCAGTAGGGACCGACGCACAAATAGTTTGTAAATATTGCTGAAACAATGCAGGGGCGGATGCACACCCGAACGGCAGTCTTTTGAACCTGTACAATCCAAGATGCGTGTTAACCACCAATACGCGCTGGGATTCGTCGTCCACAGGTATTTGCAAGTACGCATCGGCTAGATCCAACTTCGAAAAATATTTTCCCGGGCACAGTTTAGCAAAAAGATCTTCCGGGCGGGGCAAAGGAAAAGTAGCAGTCACTAGTTGTGGATTCACTGTGGCCTTGAAGTCCACGCAAAGTCTCAATTTTCCGGAAGGTTTTGGCAAAATTACTAAGGGTGAGGCCCAGAGAGAAGCTTGCACACGTTCAATTACACCCGGTGGTTCTAGATCGTTTAATGTTCTTGCGACCTCATCACGCAATGCGTGGGGAACATTGCGCGCTCTGAAAAATTTCGGTTGCGCGTTGACCTTCAGTTCCAAATGTGCTTCATAGTTTTTAGCGCAACCTAAGCCCGGTGCAAAAATGTCTGCAAATTCGTCACATAAGCGAGAAACACTGTCCGAAGGCACAGTCTGATTCACTGATAGCACCTGATTTACAATAGACATGTTAAACAACTGAAATAAATCTAAGCCAAACAAGTTCACTGCCGTAGAAGAATGAAGAACGTAAAACGACACAAGTTTGGTTTGTCCTTCAAATGTTGCAAAAAGAGTGCACTGTCCTAACACAGGAATTGTCTGTCCGGAATAACTTCTTAACCGAACATTTGCGGCACGCAACGGAGGTGCGCCCAGTTGTTTGTACGTGTTGTGATTGAGCAATGAAACTGCAGCTCCGGTATCGAGCTGGAATGGTATCACTTTGCCTTCAAAGTCTAAGTCCACAAAAAGTTTATTGTCCTGCTGACGACAAGAGCGACTGTTTTGTGCAATTTGAATAGACACTGGTACAGAATCACTTGCTAATGGACGTGATTTCCGGCGACGTCGACGCACAGTTTTTGTGGGACGAACACAGTCACTGTTAGAGAAAGTGGCACTGGACGAATCGGAATTAACTACATGAATGTCCATGGGCGAAGGTCCACGATCCTGAGTGTCCTTGGTTCGATTCCGGCGCGAAGCAAAGGGCCTGGAATGATTGTGATTGTCCGATCGGAGCTTTTTCTGGCAAATACTTTGAACATGTCCTTCCCTATTGCAGAGAAAGCAAATAGCTTGGCGTGACGGGCAATGTTCACGAGAATGTCTAGTAGCACACCGCGGGCATGATTTCACTGCATTTGTGGGCTGGCGCGGCACACGTGGCTTAGAGCGCGGCGGCAGCTGCGTTTGTTTGTGCGATGGCAGTTGACCGGCTCGCGCAGCTCGCCCGGCGGCCCGGTTAATGTTACACACTGCTGGCGAAGTTTCAAAAGAGTCCTGAGCACAGTCAAGTGTGTCTTGTCTATCCATTATGTCTATCACTTGTTGAAGGGAGGGATTAACTAGTTTCAATATTTGCTCCCGTATGCGAACATCAGAAACGTTCTGTGCAATAACATCACGTACCATTGTATCTGAATAAGAAAGGCCACAGTCACAGTCAAAGGCACAGTCCCTAGTAAGTCCTTGCAATGTTGCTACCCACTCGCTATTAGTTTGACCGGCCGTACGTTTTGTACGAAAAAACGTATACCGTTTTGCAACCACATTAACTGTTTCTTTGAAATAGGCATCTAAAGCAGACAAAATTTCCTCCTAGGACAGAGTTGCTACGTCGCGTCGGGGAAACAATTTCACTATCACACGGTAGGTGGACACACCGACACAAGAAAGCAAAAACGGCTGCCGCTCATTACCTTGAATTCTGTAGGCGGCGAGGTGGAAGGCAAACTGGCAGGACCATTCCTGCCAAGTCTCGTGGTTCGGGTCGTAGTGCCTAAAAGGCGGTGCAACTGCGAGTTGTGGCTGCGGTAGCGGTGAAGCGGCGGCGGCCGCATCGGTTTGAATGGTACGTCGACCCTGGACGAGCTGTCCAAGGGCATCCAATAACGCCTGCGTCTGCTGATTCAGCAAGCGATAAAATTCGGACAGTACATCTGGAGAATGTGGCGAAGCCATGACACAAATAAATTAGGGCAAAGTAAAACACAAGATCCTTTGTAGACTCGTCGCCATGTGATGTGTCGGCAGCTGGGCCAACACCTTGTAGATCGAGATGGCTGAAAATGCACGCTAGACTAATGCAGACAGGCGTGGAGTACTGGAACAGGCTACGTAATTAATGCTATGAAGAAAAGTACGTAGCTGGATTAATACTTATCTTTAATCAATCATTGTGGTACATTGCTCTTGACTATACACAGGAGACTTTAATTACAATCACTGTAAGGCTAATGGCGCCTTTCTAGTTCGTAGCCATTAACTTAGCTGAAGGCTATTCTGTCTCTCGGCTAATGAGAGAGAAAGGCTTCGTACATCTAGTCGCTAGCTAGGTCGTCCGTACAACTGGGGCGAGTGCTTGTCCGTATATCGAGACCTGCCTTGTGGTGGCGCTAGGTCTGCGATCACACAATGGCGACACGCGGGTCCGACATGTACTAAATGGACCGCGGCCGATTTAATCTACCACCTAGCAAGTGTGGTGTCTGGCGGTGACACCACAATAACCTGTGTGAATACCTTGCAATGCATGTTCTGTAGCAGTGCAGGAACACTGCACATTTGGAGTTCCATGTATGGATTAATGAAGTATTTAACGTTGATCGGAGGTGATAGTTAAGGTCATCAGATCTAAACCAGAAAAAATTATCGTTTTTGATGTTTCGGAGAACGGAAAGGAATTTATAACGCCAGTGTCAGAAAACCTCTACAGTTAAATGCTATTGCAAACATGTAGTGCAAAGGAACTATATTAATCAACATGTTCACTTCCTAAACAACCCCTGATATGTTATACCAATATGACGAACAAAGCTCAAAGTCATATCGTTGACAGTCGGTTTGAATCTTTTCTGAAACTAGTTTACAGTGAAGCACCTTCGCATTTGCAAAGCAGACATCCGTGATATTACCGTAATTTACTAAGTCGCAATTGCACGAAGATTTATTTGTAAAGTATTTCTTCAGACGTCGTATCAGAAATTTTTACTACCAGTTTGTAACTTCATTAATTAAAATGGAAAATAAAAGGTTGCATTCAGCGGCTTTCACCGAAATTGGAACTGCCATCCCATATAGCACTATCATCGCAACACATAATGGAACCACTGAGCTAACGACACACTGGTGGCAACAGGCGGACTATAGTCGTTGTGATATTGCCTGAGCCTCAAAACGCGACATTAAACACACAAACAGGTTTTACTTATGTGAAGAGCGCCTCTCTCGGAGTCCAGAAATTAAACATACTTTCTAAGTGTCTCATCTTACAGTGGATTATATCGTAAGAGTCTTCGATGTGAAAAACGAATGCCCAGTGAATTTAGCGAGGTAATGCCGGGCTACACCTGGAAGTAAATGCACTATCCCAATGTTGACGAATGCTTGCTACGACGCTGCCAATTCTCAGCTCTGTTACGAGGCAGCTCTTTAGCGCAATGCTTGTCGTGACTGTCCAACAGAGGGGAGACGCGAGCGCACGTTTGGTTTTTAGGCGGCGTTCTCCCCTGATAGTTCTGACGTCGCCTTGTGGGCTATGTCTACATTTGAGGCAATCCACTATCATTAATTCAGGATGTTACACGTTTCAGCCTCCAGCTTGGAAGAAGGTCGTTGACGGCGACATTATATCATTTCAACATAGGGAAATCAAAACGGATGATTCAGTGTTTCTCTTTCAGCATAAAGCAGGTGAGATAATTTTCCGTAACGTTCATAATCATCTCAAAATACTCACGAAGTAAAAATACATCGAAAGCTTATTTAAATTGAATGTAATCTAAGATATCAAATTCTTTGCACCTCGATGTCGAATGTGTTCACGTACAATCTTTTGCAGTATACATATAGAATGTCATGGTTACCACGAGAATAAAGAAATGTATTGGTAGGCAAGGAAGCAAGAAGACGCGCAGTCAACAAATTTTCGATTCCTCGTGGCAGTCACTTCATTTACGATTTAAGAAAAGGTAAAGCGGGATAATACTTTCGTTAACACGAAAGATATGCCGCATATGTGGATAACGAGGAAGTCTGCGTCTTCATATGTTTCCTCCTTGAAATCTGTATTCTCTATTATATACTAAGTAGCCTGATCATTGTTTCCGTAATGTTATCCTCATGGCGACTGATCCCGGCAGAGGTTCGAGTCCTTCTTCGGGCATGGGTGTGTGTGTTTGTCCTTAGGATAATTTAGGTTAAGTAGTGTGTAAGCTTAGGGACTGATAACCTTAGCAGTTAAGTCCCATAAGGTTTCACACACATTTGAACATTTTTTTTGTTATCCTCTTGTTTGGCCCCTAAACGATGAATAGATTCCAAATGCATGTCTCTGAATGAAAGTAGTTGTTCGAACCCTTCCTGCGTTGTTTTTTGTGTTTTTTTGCTTGGAATTCGTGAAGCAGCCTGCTATCCGCCCCCCACCCCCTCCGAGGGTTAGGTCTCAAAATTAAACCGTTATTTATCCACTGGCATAATTTATTCAGACAGATTTAGCACAAGACTATCAAACAAATCCTTCCATTTACAGTTGCAACACTCTAACCAGCAGCTGACCCAAGAGTAATTGACGGTCATTGTCCGAAATTACCAGCTCTCTGCTACTGTGGCAAAGTCCGTACTAAATTTTCGATCCCGCAGCACCAGTTTATCTGGTAACACTGTGTTAAATCAACAGGAGTAGTTGCAGAGTTGAGCCGGAGTATCTGTCCTCCCATTGTCAACCTTATGTATTTCACTTCTCCTGTAGCGTTGATCACGCGGTGCCGAAGTAAATGAGTGTATTCTGCATGACGTAACATTCAGTATTCCCTTCTTTCATAGCCGCTCTTCATGTGCATCCATACCAAACAGGGATGTGAAAGTTCCTGCGAGTGAGAGAATGACAATAATGATCGTATCAAGAACAAGCAAATAATGAATGAAGTTTATTGCAATACAGAACGAGAATGGGTGTGAAAATAAAAATCTATAAAAAATAGGTTGATCGTTGAGCTGGTACAATGCAAATATCTTCTTAGCATTTTGTTACTGAATTTAGTCCTGTATGCTTTCAGAGAAAAAGGAAAATTCGGTACTTCTCGCTAGGATAATATAATGTGAACCAGCAACTATCCCTTCCTTATAACACCACTCAATCAGGTCCCCAAGTAGCTACCAAGGCACTGCTGCATTCTGTTCCCTGACGTTGCTCTGATGACGGTTAATGCAGATAGTTCCGATTTTGAAATACAAAACGTATTGCAGGTTAGTTCCTGGGATCATAATATTATTGCGATGTGACGACTATCCAGATTACTCGTCTTTTCCATCCTATATAGCTCCTTTCCTGGTATTCTTTCCACCAGCGTCGATCTATTCTTGCCGGTACTCCACACTTTTCTCCAGCTTCTGATGCCGATTAGTAGCGTTGCTCAATGAGTGCAACCACACGAACCCTATTCCCTCGATTCCACTGCGACTGCATTGCGACTGTCGCCCTTGTGACGTTACCGCGCGTTTTATAAAGAGAACCCTTGACTTCTCAGTTGAGAAACGAAGACTGACAAACTAAAAGCCGGCCGGGATGGCCGAGCGGTTCTAGGCGCTACAGTCTGAAACCGCGCAACCACTACAGTCGCAGGTTCGAATCCTGCCTCGGGCGTGGATGTGTGTGATGTCCTTAAGTAACTTAGGTTTAAGTGGCTCTAAGTTCTAGGGGACTGATGACTTCAGAAGTTAAGTCCCATAGAGCTCAGAGCCATTTGAACAAAATAAAGAGACTATCTTTTTTCAGTTATCTGACACACAAAAATATAAACTTCGTTAAAATGCTTTGTCAAGGATCACTATTAAGAAAGAAACGACAATCATTAGGCAATATATTAAACAATGCTGTTACTCATTTTAGTCAGACCACAAATAAAGTATCTCTCCCACGCATAATATTCATGTAATCCATTTGACTTATTACTTGAGTAACATGTTGAAAATACACTGCGCCCTCTTGACACTGCAACTCGCAGCATGTGACGTGGTGACCAGTGTGCCCAGTCACGTGGTGTTTGTGTTGACGAAACAGGAACGCTGCGGCACCCACTTTGATGTGGAAATAGCAGTCGGTCTTGACAATGATCACATCACTCGACTACCCAAAAATACAGATTTCAAGGAGGAAACGTAAGAAGACGCAGACTTCCTCGTTATCCATATGTGCGGCATATCTTTCGTGTTAACGAAAGTAATATCCCGCTTTACCTCTTCTTAAATGGCAAATGAAGTGAATGCCATGAGGAATCGAATATTTGTTGACTGTGCGTCTTCTTGCTTCCATGCCTACCAATATAGTTCTTCATTCTCGTGGTAACCATGACATTCTATATGTATGCTGCAAAAGATTGCACGTGAACACATTCGACATCGAGGTGCAAAGCATTTGATATCTTAAATTACATTCAATTTAAATAAGCTTTCGATGTTTTTTTACTTCCTGAGCATTTTGAGATGATTATCAACAGCCGACCGGGGTGGCCGAGCGGTTCTAGGCGCTACAGTCTGGAGCCGCATCACCGCTACGGTCGCGGTTTCGAATACTGCCTCGGGCATGGATGTGTGTGATGTCCTTAGGTTAGTTGGATGTAGGTAGTTCTAAGTTCTAGGGGACTGATGACCTCAGAAGTTAAGTCCCATAGTGCTCAGAGCCATTTGAACCGTTTTTGGTTATGAACGTTACGGAAAATTGTCTCACCTGCTTTATACTGTATAAGAAATACTTAATCATCCGTTTTGATTTCCCTATGTTGAAATGATATAATGTCGGCATCAACAGCCTTCTTCCATGCCGAAAGGTGAAGAGTGTAACATTCTGGATTAATGACAGTTGATTGTCTCAAATGTAGACATAGCCCACAAGGCGACGTCAGAACTATCAGGGGAGAACGCCGCCTAAAAACCAAACGTGCGCTCGCGTCTCCCCTCTGTTGGACAATCACGACAAGCATTGCGCTAAAGAGCTGCCTCGTAACAGAGCTGAGAATTGGCAGCGTCGTAGCAAGCATTCGTCAACACTGGGATAGTGCATTTACTTCCAGGTGTAGCCCGGCACTACCTCGCTAAATTCACTGGGCATTCGTTTTTCACATCGAAGACTCTTACGATATAATCCACTGTAAGATGAGACACTTAGAAAGTATGTTTAATTTCTGGACTCCGAGAGAGGCGCTCTTCACATAAGTAAAACCTGTTTGTGTGTTTAACGTCGCGTGTTGAGGCTCAGGCAATATCACAACGACTATAGTCCGCCTGTTACCACCAGTGTGTCGTTAGCTCAGTGGTTCCATTATGTGTTGCGATGATAGTGCTATATGGGATGGCAGTTCCAATTTCGGTGAAAGCCGCTGAATGCAACCTTTTATTTTCCATTTTAATTAATGAAGTTACAAACTGGTAGTAAAAATTTCTTATACGATGTCTGAAGAAATACTTTACAAATAAATCTTCGTGCAATTGCGACTTAGTAAATTACGGTAATATCACGGATGTCTGCTTTGCAAATGCGAAGGTGCTTCACTGTGAACTAGTTTCAGAAAAGATTCAAACCGACTGTCAACGATATGACTTTGAGCTTTGTTCGTCATATTGGTCTAACATGTCAGGAGGTTGTTTAGGAAGTGAACATGTTGATCAATATAGTTCCTTTCCTATACATGTTTGCAATAGCATTTAACTGTAGAGGTTTTCTGACACCGGCGTTAGAAATTCCTTTCCGTTCTCCGAAACATCAAAAACGATAATTTTTTCTGGTTTAAATCTGATGACCTTAACTATCACCTCCGATCAACGTTAAATACTTTATTAATCCATACATGGAACTCCAAATGTGCAGTGTTCCTGCACTGCTACAGAGCATGCATTGCAAGGTATTCACACAGTTTATCGCATAGACTTACCATAAGGAATGAAACAAAAACTGTAATACACTTTACACCACAGACGCTCACTCTGCCTTGACGAAAACATCCGAATATTGGCCAAAAGTTGCACAAATAAATGACTTTAAAAGAAAAAGAAACGAGGTATGAAACATTCATAAATTCATCGAAAGTAGTGGGGTGTTTTATTTCGTCCCAATCTATGTAATTAATTTCGGGCCATACTCAGCTCTTGCCGATTAATGTAATACAGTAATCTTTGTTGCTTTCGAGCACGAATGGAAATAGTGGAAATTTTCTGTGGAGCAAGATTTAATAATAATAAAGCGTTTTAAATTATGAAAAGTGATGAGCGGTAGCAGGCGCTTTCGATAAAGAACGGGGGATTGCAGCGCCGCCTCTGTCGCCACGGCTGCTGCCGGTAGCCAGCAAATGGATCCCAGAGCTTTGCCGCATACGGAATCCCGAGGACGACAGTCTGCGAGAAATCTATCGCAAAATGGTTACTTGTTAAAATTTAGTTATGTGTGTGTGAGAAAGTGAAATAGATTGATTCTGCGCTACCACTAATTTCACGTCTTCAGCATTCCGACAGAAGAGGCTATAAAAATCTTCTGCGCCAGCTGGTTTCGATCCACAGACATTGTAGATCGGAACAACGCATGCTACCGCTAGACCACGGGCATGAACAGCATACGTTATCTGTAACGTGGGACAAGCCTTCCTCCAGGAAGTGCCGCAGTCTACAGTGATGCCAGATTGTGCAGATAGCCGGACTTAGAGAATTAGCGAGCTGGTCAGTTTATTTGTCCCATGTCGCGATCGGCGCGGACTTAGCCTGTGCAGCGGCCGGCCGCCGGTCGAGTTTTATGTCAAAGAGTGTACATATCCGTTAGGACAGTTCGGTGAAATTTAGCGTTAATGGGCTATGGCAGCAGACGACCGACGACTGCCTTTGCTAACCACATAACATGGCATGCAGTGCCTTTCCTGGTCTCGTAATCATATCGATTGGACCCTAGACGAGTGGAAAACCGTGACCTGCTCGGATGAGTCCCGATTATAGTTGGTAAGAGCTGATGGTGCGGTTCGAGTGTGGCACAGACCCTACAAAGTCTTGCACCCAATTTGACAACAAGGTATTGTACAAGGTGGTGGTGACTCCTTAATGGTGAGGATTATGCTTACATGGAGTGGACCAGGTCCTCTAGTCCATACGAATCTTTATTGACTGGAAATGGTTACGTTCGACTACACGGAGACCATCTGCGGTCATTCATGGACTTCATATTTCTAAACAACGATGCAATTTTTATGGATGTCAATGCACCAAGTCACCGGACCAAGATTGTTCGCAAATGATTTGAAGAACATGCTGCACAATTCGAGTGAATGGTTTGGTCACGCAGATTACCCGACAGGAAACCCATCGAATATTTTTGTGAAATGGTGGTCGAAAGGTCAGTTGGTGCAGAAAATACTGCACTGGCTACGCTTTCGCATTTATGATTGGCTGTTGAGGAAGCATGACTCAATATTTCTGCAGGAACTTTCAACGGATTGTTGAGACCAAGCCACTACGGAGGACAAAATAAGTCCGGCACGATATCAAGAGTTATCTCATGACTTTAGTAACCCCATTGTACTTCTTCTACCGCCGCACGCTCATAATGACACTATGCGGTTTTCAGTCTTGCGGTGGGCAGTGGTCATGATATATTGGTACAATACTTTGTTTTAATAGAGTTTGCATCCTCTTCTGAATGGTTTCAGGAAGACAAATAAGATAAGTAAGATTTCTACATTAGTGGGACTGACCATTTTTGTTGAGTTTGGACACACCTGCTGCCGTTTTTCCATGTTTAGAAATTAAATTTTGTTGTAGAACTCCAGTTTCTGCAAAAGAGAACATTCTCCCTTTCTTAATTCTTTACGACAATATGATTTGTTACCTCTGTGTCATCTTTAGTGCATTTTTACTTATCTGTGTACATTAAATTTAATTGTGGGCTTGTCCAATTTGGTTTTCTTATATGTGTTTTATGTCTTGCTAAAGAAAATGGAAAACATGACATGACAGCTTCTGAAATAAAATGAGACTCACTGAAGATGACTTGGCTTGGCTCTGAGCACAATGCGACTTAACTTCTGAGGTCATTAGTCGCCTATAACTTAGAACTAATTAAACCTAACCAACCTAAGGACGTCACACACATCCATGCCCGAGGCAGGATTCGAACCTGCGCCCGTAGTGGTCACGCGATTCCAGACTGAAGCGCCTAGAACCGCACGACCACACCGGCCGGCCACTGAAGATGACTCTTACACTGATTAGCCAAACAAATATGAGATTATATTCAATAACGCGTCATCCACCTTTGAAATGCGATACAGCAACGAGTTCTCGTGGCATGGTTTCCAGGAGTCTACGTACAAGTCACTATATCCCCTTTGTTAACTTTGCTTGTGTCTGTGCATTTCCCCATTCGCAGCCAATGTCTCTGGAAGCATTCCACACTCATTCCTGCTCCACTAATATAGCTGAAAACTAGCAATAAAACTAACCCTCCGTGACCTTCTATCGTAGTGAGGACTCACTCGTGCACGTAGTCCTCACTGTCTTGTGTGCCAATCACAAACATTAAAAAATGTGTCGCACAATCGGCCCAAAAATGTGATTATTAACAGCTCTTTTTCTGATGCACTATGGATAGTGCCTGCAGGAACCAACTGAATGTTCAGTAGACTTAACAGTAGCAGCAGAAAATAATGACGTCAGCAATGCAGTCATCCATTTTGCACAAAGTTCGTCTTCCTTTTCCTAATCTCTATTCCCAATGCTCAGATTCAAACTGCGCCCCTTTTGGTGACCTCAAAGTGATTAGAAGGTGAAATGTAGATGATACGCTCTGTTGTGAATATTCATCGAAATATCTATTGATCACAAAATTAATTCATTTATTAGCTTTATCATTGAAACCGCGTCCGTAGAATACATTCCGCATATCGAGATTATAAAACTAAGTTGATATATTAAATGCACTCCGTCTTTAGGCCACAAGTGGCCTACCGTGACCATCCGACGGCCGTGTCATCCTCAGTGGATGATACGGATAGGAGGGACGTGGGGTTAGCACACCGCACTCATGGTCGTTATGATGGTATTCTTGACCGAAGCCGATACTATTCGGTCCTCAATTGGCATCACGAGGCTGAGTACACCGCGAAAAATGGCAACAACGCATGGCGGCCTGGATGGTCACCCACCCAAGTGCCGGTCACGCCCAACAGCGCTTAACTTCGGTGATCTCACAGGAACCGGTGTATCCACTGCGGCAATGCCGTTGCCTGAAGTTGATATATTAGCTATAAAAACGATCCCTAAATGAATAGGACTTTCTTGCAAAGCAATATGAAAACACGAAAAGTGAAACTTAATTCAGTACAGATATCCTCATGAGCATCGGACGATTAAAATGGGTACCAGAGAGGGTGCTCGCATGAACCATTCATACGGGAGCATGAACAGGTTCAACCATTCTAAACTATCTGCCTAACTACTCTGCGGAGCCTAGAAGGTACTGAAGTGTATCAGAAGGGTATGTCTAGTTGGGCTAGTGGGACTGACCACCAACATGTACAATACAATTCATTAGTAGACAGAAATTTTCGAAAGGTATATGGAACAGTCATATACAACAACTAACTGGTCGGTTGGGTAGCTCTCTAATAATACGCTCGCTTAGGTTGTGTCATTGGGTGATGGCCAAAAATCAATCAATTTTTGTAAATTCACGGTAAACTGTGAAGCTTCAAAATGAATCAGAGTAATATGTGAATGTGGGTACTAGTTGAGCTCTTAGGAGAAAGATCTATTTATTAAACAAGACCACGAGAAGTCTGGTTTGAACTGAAAGACACGTGGTTGACTGATGACCAAAAACCAGTTTTCACAAAGGAATGGCCACTAAAAATGGAAGAAATTCAATGAATAGAAAGTAATTCGCAAATGGCAAGAACAGGGAAACCCGATGCACGGAATACCCCTCATCATTACACTACAAACAGGCCACACGACTCCATGTTTAACGGTCATTCTATCAAGACAAAGCAACGCCGAAGGAACTTCATAAAACCCATGGAGTTAACCAAAGAATATTTCAGAATAACCAGAACGCGTGATGGCTACGGCTTCTCTCTGTGAAAAACTGTTCTAACTTAATGTCAAACACAAACAGAAATAATTTAAAGGTATTCTTTGTCCATCATGACAGAGAAATACTCGCAGGGCACATCTGTGAGTCACCACGTCCTAACGAACAGTGCTGAGTTCCTTGTTTGGAGCGTGTGTTTACCAAACAACGGACATGTAGTAGTCAGCGAAACGGGACATACGCTGTATCTGATTGGCCAGTATCTTTGGTTCTACCTCAAGCAGTCTAAAGGTTATGGCGGCAGTACAAACTTACAACTCAGCTCTATAAAGAATTCTGGATCCATTAGAACGAACTTGCAATTACTTATAGTCGTACACACCCAGGGAAAACAATGGGGGGGGGGGGGGGGTAAGCGGACTGCAAAAAGGCAAAAAATGAATTTAAAAACTGTCATTCTCTTTTAACAGAGTTTATGCGATTCATATGGCACAGAAAGTCAGAAAAGAGAAAAAAATCTGGGCAAGTGCAAGTAGGAACGGCGCACTGAGCACTCCATACAAACTTGGTTGTATGTACTTTCATGAAAACGGTTCATATTGATGCAATTAGTTGATATGATGACGGGAGGGATTGGCTGTAACTTCTGGTCATAGCACAGCAGTACGTCTCGTACATCCTAGTCCTCAAGTATGGTATTTTCCGGTAGGACAGTACTCGTTCACATATGCACGTGTCTCTTTGAAGTGTGTGTGTTAAGTAGAGGTACTTTCATGGCCATCGAGATCTCATTATCTCTCCTTGATATAACATGTGTAGCACCTGCCCGGACGCCGATTTCCCAGTGCCCGTATCCAGGATATCAAGATCAGTTCCTTGGGGAGAGGATACTAACGCTTTAGGACGCCCTTCCAATCCGAATCAATGAATGCATTCAGGTCCAAGGGGTGCAACGTCGTACTGACAAATGGCCCTTACCAAGTTCCTTCTAAATGTGACTCGCTTTTGTAATCACTGAAATCAGATGACTTACTCTCCCAACCCATGAGGTTTCATACCGTTTTCTCACTGTTTCACTTTCTTTGTCAGGCAGAGCATTTTATTAAGTTCCTGTCACGTTTCTGCAAATTTTTCAAAAGCTTATAGAGTTGAGTGATAAAAAACAACTCGTCGGTCCAGATCAATCATTCTTACCAACAATATTTAGGAGAATTTCAGTGCACTTCATGTCCATTTGAAGATGACAAATGGCCAAAAAGCGCGTGGAAGTTAATAAAAGTAGTCCTCGTATTGAGAAATACGCAATTAAATTACGTAAGTTCACCTACGGTCGTTGCATCTCTTGCCCAACCATGCAATGTATTTTCACGTTCGGTTTAATAATAAGGAAGCATATGAAAAAGACTCTTCTCGTGGTATTTTTCAAAGGAAAAACAGTAGGATACTTGGTTGGGTAGGCCACATCAGTAGTAAGATATATAAGAAACTTACTATAGAATCAAATAAAATGCCGAGACGTCAAAATACATGTTTAATATGATCCACAAATAAATCCGAAATCTCTGGTCTTCCTTTTACGCCCCGGAGTTCACATCGTACATGGAGGTATCACGTGTCGTCGGCTGTTTGTGAGCTGGCGGAAGCTGCGGCAACAGGGACGTGGAAGGGAAATCCCCCCGAGATCCGAATGCAGCCGGCGGCTCGGCGCAAGGAGAGTTGGGCTGTGTGCTGGCTTTGTGTGCCGACGGAAGAGCCAGAGTCCCCGCGCTCTGCTTGCTTTCTCCGCGAGAGAACACCGTTTGACTGCAACCCCTCACACACACAGCTACAGGTGTCGCTCAAAGGGACAGCATCGTGAGTACGTTCCACTCTGGAGTACCCGTTGATAAACTTGTTTCTGGTCGAGAACGAGTTCTTTGAGACCTTTTGTTCTTGCATGCTACGTTGCAAACCTGCAAACAGTACACAAGTGAACAGGTATTCCTAGATATTTCTAAGACCATATTTCAACTAAGAGCCAAGAGACCCTCGCACTTACGTCTTCAGGTAAGCTATTAGCTCGATGAACATTTGACTATTGACGCCAGCGCCTTAACTCGGTACAAAAGTAGCGTTTGCCGCCAACCTACCGGTTATGCCAACCAGAACTGATAGCATTGTGTATGCAGTGGCAATTTACGTCATAACAACCGGTAAGAGACCATATGAAGATAACAAATATAATCTTGACAATGGTCGTTCATGATAAAGCCTCCTCACACCGTTATGTCCATCGTGATGATGTACGCACAACTGGAACTCATCTGAAAATACGACTACGTGACACTTCTGTGTCGAGGGTCGTGGTTGGGCGCACCACTTCTACATCTACATTTGCATGACTACTCTGTAATTCACTCTTACGTGCTTGGCAGACTATTTCTCTACCGCTCCACTCTCTAACAGCGTGGGACAAAGGCATCCTTATCCGACAACTAATGCTGGTGACTGATATTTCGTGAAACTTCACCACAACGAGAAAATCTTTATTTTTTTTAATGATTGCCATCGAAACTCGCTTATCATATGCGTGACCCTGTCCCCTACTTCTCGATAGTACGAAACGAGTTGCTCTTCCTAGAACTCTTTCGTGATGTCCTCCGTCAATCCGATCTGTTAAGGATCCCACACAGCACAGAAATACTCCAGCGGAGGACGAACAATTGCGGTGTAGGCAGTCTCTTTAGTAGACCTGTTGCATCTTCTAAGTGTTCTGTAAATAAAACTTAGCCTTTGGTTTTCATTCACCACAATATTATATATGTGATCGTTTCAACATAACTTGTTCGTAGTTCTAATTACCAGGTATTTAGTCGAATTGACAGCCTTTAAATTAGTGTGACTTGTCGTGTGATGGAAATGGAACTGGTTTATTTTTGTCCTCACGTGGATGACCTCAGAATTTTTATTGTTGAGAGACAGTTGCCGCTTTTCGCGCCATTAAATTATCGTGTTTAAGTAATTGGTTTTTATCTTGCTATGTCTTTATTAGACTGTAAACGACAGAATCATCGGCAAAAAATCTAATAGAGCTGCTCAGGTTATCTCCCAAATCGTTTATGTAGGTTATCAACAGCAGAGGACCTGTAACATTTTCTTGGGGAACGTCGGATTTATGAGGAATGGTGTCAAAGGCCTTCTGGAAATTCTGAATTATGGAACCAATCTGAGATACCCTTTCGATAGCACTCATTATTCGTGCGAACAAAGAGCTAGTTGTGTTTCAAAAGAACGATATTTTCGGAATCGGTGCTGACTCTGGGTCGATAGACCGTTACCTTGAAAGCAATTCATCATGGTCAAACACAGTATATGTTTCGAAATTCTTATAACACTTATGTTCAATATCGATTGCATTTGTTTCATGTAACTTCTATGTTTTTCAGTGTATAATGTAATATCTGTGTTACTCTGTTCTTTGGTTCAACACATAGAGAAATAATTGTTTTTCTTTTAAGTAAAGTTATTTAACAATAAGTGCTATGCGAATGTTTCTTTTGAAACTATGTGTTTGTGATACTAATATGTCAAAATTATGAGCGCAAAATTCGTTCATGCATAGCGCGTGTAGGTCTATACAGATGTAGAACCTGGAGGGAAATCTCTCTTCAATGGTAAACTGCTGGCGTGAATGTTAAAGATGCTTTGGCGGGAGAACCACAGGAAATATTTGTGGCACTTATGGTCGTTGGATAGCATGCAAACATTTCAAAACTTGAGTACTGAAAGAAATAAGGATAGCAGCAAGACTGGATTATTTGTGCCTATGATGCGAATGTATATTGGCTATTAGATAATTGCATTTATTGTTTTGCTCTGAATTATAAAATTCCTACCCCAAGAGGACAATTTACAGAGCAGTACTACATCAGGAGCCATGATACTCTATGACGACTTCATATTGATACCACAGAAGATGGCTACAGCCACCACTTTCAATGCAATTAAAGTTTAGTACTGTATTTATTTGTAAGGACTAGTCATTTGCTTGATGCTCAAATAATAATTGCTGTAATTTTAACTTCGTTTCAACAGTACTGATTTCTCCTCCGTCATTTACCTAGAAGGTTCCTGTTCCTAGTGCCAAAATATTTCCGAGTGATCAGTATTGTAATATACTTCAGAATCCTTACTGTTTGAAACGTGTCTATTTACTTTTGTGGAGTAATAGTCCCCTCAAGTGTTCAGTTACTCTTTTGTATGATATGCTCCACACCATCAGCAAAGTGAACAGTTCATGCATTTCAAAATAATGAGTGCTATGAAAGTGTACTAATCATATCATTTAATTTTCAGTCTGATTAGAACCCTTGTCCAGAACCAAAGGTAATAAAAAGTGGTTGTGATTGTAAGAGAAATTATAGGTTATCACACACCTAAACAATTATTATTCACTTCTCAAATTTGTAACAGTGCTTTAATCGCATAATTATATTTGTGCACGTTTCTTGCTTGTAGTGATAGTTCTGAACCAAGTCAATAGACAAAACAGTTTCTGCCATCTGTTGTGCTAGTAATTCCGTAATTCTTACAGTTAAAGTATTTACGAAGTGAAGTAATCACTCTAGAGACATGTGTCTTCTTGAAAATATAACTGGCTACAACTTATTAAAAGCATAAGAGATCCAGGGTCCTCATGTTTCGTTCATGTCTGCCTATTCAAAGACTTATATGCTCAACTTGAAAATCCGCATTAGCTACGTTAGTTAATGCAACAAATTGATAATCATTTTTATTTTGATTTCAGTACTGAAGTCTTAAAGCCACCCGTTGTTCAAATTAGCTGCACTCCTCCTTTATGTAATGGTTCTGTGTAATGAACGTTATCTTTTTTGTTGTAGCACAACCAGAACACGGTAGTGTCAGATAGTTTGATGCCAAAACATTTTAAGCTATTATCTGTGCTGCTCATAACTAACTACCTTACCACTACTTGCTACATTGAGCTGTTGTTCTGTGTCTAATTTAGAAATTGCTTTCGTCTAATTTAAACCTCGTACAGCAGGTGGCATTCTATATTAACAGTACAATCGTCTGAAATTACTGGCTGGTGACCGTTTTTTATTTACGTCGCTGCAATTTTACTTTACAACAGCATAACATTGGATCAATCTCGCTATAATATAACTATTGCTCCCTTTCTGTGGACTAAACCTTGTCCGATTAATGCCACTGTCCCACGTTCACGGTCAATGGAAATTCCTGTTAAAGGGCTAAAATTACTAGGGACTTATTCTCTCGGTAATAATGGATAGTGTTATATATGCTGTCGGCGCCCTCACAAAGCAAAAGAAAAATCAGACGCACTCCAAGTAAATACAAACGACCTATTTTATTCCCACAATGCACAATTGATGGATAAGGAAACAAATAGGACGAACCCGACAGTATTTGATTAGTGCCGAACATCTTTAGTTCGTCACATCGTAGAAGTATTTAAGGATAAAGCATGCTGTGAAATGAAATGACACCACATATAAGCAGTATAATTGAAGGCGAATAAAAGTTTTAGATTTGCAGAAAGAGTTCTGCAACAATGTTGTGCATACAGGAACCTAGTGTGATCAATCCCAGATTATTTCCCCAGCCTTTGGAGCCCTTATCCAGTAGTCATGACAGCAACCATCAAAGGAATTCAGAGATGTCCCACGGGATTCGTGACAGGTCGATGTACCCCATACGAAATTGTAACTATATTATTGTTGTTTTTTTGATGTGATAGATGAAGAAACAGGAGTCGATTTAGAAGAGACAGGGGATCCAGTATTAGAATAAGAATTTAAAAAAAGCTTTGGAGGACTGAAGATCAAATAAGGCAGATGAGATAGATAACATTCCATCAGAATTTATAAAATCATTGGGGTTAGTGGCAAGAAAACGACTATTCACATCGGTTTGTATAATTATGAGTCTGGCGACAAACCATTTGACTTCCGGAAAAATATCACCCACATAATTCCGAAGACCGCAACATCTTACGAGTGCGAGAACTATCACACAGTCAGCTTAACGGCTCATGTATCCAAGTTACTGCCTAGAGTAACATACAGAAGAATGTAAAAGAAAATTGAGGGTATGTTAGATGAGGTTCAGTTAGGTTTTGTGAAAGGTAAAGGCACCAGAGAGACAATTGTAGCCTTGAGGTTGATAACGGGGACAAAACCGAAGAAATATCGAGACATGTTCATAGAATTTCTCCAAAAAAAGAAAAAAAAAGAAAAGAAAATAGCATTCTGAAATGTGAAATGGTGAAAGGTGTTCGAAATTCTGAGAGAAATAGGTGTAAGTGTAGGCTGAAACGGGTAGTACATAATAAGTACAATAGACAAGAGGGAATAATAAAGGTGAATGACCAAGATCGAAGTGCTGGGATTGGAAAGGATGTAAGACAGAGACGTAGTCTTTCGAACCTACTCTTGAATCTGTATATCGAAGAAGCAATTATGAAAATTAAAGAAAGATTCAGGAGTGGAATTAAAATGAGAGGTAAAAGCTTTCAGTGATATAATTCACTGATGACATTGCTAACCTGAGGGAAACTGCAGAAGAATTACATGATCTCCTGAACAGAATGAACAGTCTACTGTGTATCAAATGTGAATTGAGAGTAAATCGAAGAAATGAGAGGTAACAGGAATGAGAACAGCGAGATACTTAACATCAGGATCGATGGTCACGAAGTAGATTGTTGTTGTTGTTGTGGTCTTCAGTCCTGAGACTGGTTTGATGCAGCTCTCCATGCTACTCTATCCTGTGCAAGCCTCTTCATCTCCCAGTACCTACTGCAACCTACATCCTTCTGAATTTGCTTAGTGTATTCATCTCTTGGTCTCCCTCTACGATTTTTACCCTCCACACTGCCCTCCAATACTAAATTGGTGATCCCTTGATGCCTCAACACGTGTCCTACCAACTGATCCCTTCTTCTAGTCAAGTTGTGCCACAAACTTCTCTTCTCCCCAATCCTATTCAATACTTCCTCATTAATTATGTGATCTACCCATCTAATATTCAGCATTCTTCTGTAGCACCACATTTCGAAAGCTTCTATTCTCTTCTTGTCGAAACTATTTATCGTCCATGTTTCACTTCCATACATGCCTACACTCCATATAAATACTTTCATAAATGACTTCCTGACACTTAAATCTATACTCGATGTTAACAAATTTCTCTTCCTCAGAAACGCTTTCCTTGCCATTGCCAGTCTACATTTTATATCCTCTCTACTTCGACCATCATCAGTTATTTTGCCCCCCAAACAGCAAAACTCCTTTACTATTTTTAGTGTCTCATTTCCTAATGTAATTCCCTCGGCATCACCCGATTTAATTTGACTACATTCCATTATCCTCGTTTTGCTTTTGTTGATGTTCATCTTATATCCTCCTTTCAAGACACTGACCATTCCATTCAACTGCTCTTCCAAGTCCTTTGCTGTCTCTGACAGAATTACAATGTCATCGGCGTACCCCAAAGTTTTTTTTCTTCTCCATGAATTTTAATACCTACTCCGAATTTTTCTTTTTTATCCTTTACTGCTTGCTCAATATACAGATTGAATAACATTGGGGAGAGGCTACAACCCTGTCTCACTCCCTTCCCAACCACTGCTTCCCTTTCATGCCCCTCCACTCTTATAACTGCCATCTGGTTTCTGTACAAATTGTAAATAGCCTTTCGCTCCCTGTATTCTACCCCTGCCACCTTCAGAATTTGAAAGAGAGTATTCCAGTTAACATTGTCAAAAGCTTTCTCTAAGTCTACAAATGCTAGAAACGTAGGCTTGACCTTTCTTAATCTTTCTTGTAAGATAAGTCGTAAGGTTAGTATTGCCGTTTCTACCAGTTTTTCCATTCGTCAGTAAAGAATTCGCGTTAGTATTTTGCAGCTGTGACTTATTAAACTGATAGTTCGGTAATTTTCACATCTGTCAACACCTGCTTTCTTTGGGATTGGAATTATTATATTCGTCTTGAAGTCTGAGGGTATTTCGCGTGTCTCATACATCTTGCTCACCAGATTGTAGAATTTTGTCATGACTGGCTCTCCCAAGTCTGTCAGTAGTTCTAAAGGAATATTGTCTACTCCCGGGGCCTTGTTTCGACTCAGGTCTTTCAGTGGTCTGTCAAACTCTTCACGCAGTACCTTATCTCCCATTTCGTCTTCATCTACATATTTCCATAATATTGTCCTCAAGTACATCGCCCTTGTATAAACCCTCTATATACTCCTTCCACCTTTCTGCCTTACCTTCTTTGCTTAGAACTGGGTTTCCATCTGAGCTCTTGATATTCATACAAGTGGTTCTCTTCTCTCCAAAGGTCTCTTTAATTTTCCTGTAGGCAGTATCTATCTTACCCCTCGTGAGATAAGCCTCTACATCCTTACATTTGTCTTCTAGCGCTACCCATTCTTCTTCTACTGTATTTCTTTCCCCCATTCCTGTCAATTGTTCCCTTATGCTCTTCCTGAAAGTCTGTACAACCTCTGGTTTAGTTAGCTTATCCAGGTCCCATCTCCTTAAATTAGCACTTTTTGTAGTTTCTTCAGTTTTAATCTACAGTTCATAACCAATAGATTGTGGTCAGAGTCCACATCTGCCCCTGCAAATGACTTACAATTTAAGACCTGGTTCCTAAATCTCTGTCTTACCATTATGTAATCTATCTGATACCTTTTAGTATCTCCAGGATTCTTCCACGTATACAACTTTTGTTGATATGTATCTTATGCCCTCCTTTCAAGACACTATGCATTCCATTCAACAGCTCTTCCAAGTCCTTTGCTGTCTCTGACTTAATTACAATGTCATCGGCGAACCTCAAAGTTTTTATTTCTTCTCTATGGATTTTAATACTTACTCCGAATTTTTCTTTTGTTTCCTTCACTGATTGCTCAATATACAAATTGAATAACATCGGGGAGAGACTACAACCCTGTCTCACTCCCTTACCAACCACTGCTTCCCTTTCATGTCCCTCGACTCTTATAACTGCCATCTTGATTCTGTACAAATTGTAAATAGCCTTTCGCTCCCTGTATTTTACCCCTGCCACCTTCAGAATTTGAAAGAGCGTATTCCAGCCAACATTGTCAAAAGCTTTCTCCAAGTCTACAAATGCTAGAAACGTAGGTTTGCCTTTTCTTAATGTAGCTTCTAAGATAAGTCGTAGGGTCAATATTGCCTCACGTGTTCCAACATTTCTACGGAACCCAAACTGATCTTCCCCGAGGTCGGCTTCCACTAGTTTTTCCATTCGTCTGTAAAGAATCCGCGTTAGTATTTTCCAGCCGTCACTTATTAAACTGATAGTTCGCTAATTTTCACATTTCTCAACACCTGCTTTCTTTGGGATTGGAATTATTATATTCTACTTGAAGTCTGAGGGTATTTCGCCTGTTTCATACATTTTGCTCACCAGATGGTAGAGTTTCATCAGGACTGGCTCTCCCAAGGCTGTCAGTAGTTCTAATGGAATGTTGTCTACTCCCGGGGCCTTGTTTCGACTCAGGTCTTTCAGTGATCTGTCAAACTCTTCACGCAGTATTATATCTCCCATTTCGTCTTCATCTACATCCTCTTCCATTTCAATAATATTGTCAAGTACATCGCCCTTGTATAGACCCTCTATATACTACTTCCACCTTTCTGCTTTCCCTTCTTTGCTTAGAACTGGGTTTCCATCTGAGCTCTTGATATTCATACAAGTGGTTCTCTTTTGTCCAAACTCTCTTTAATTTTCCTATACGCAGCAGCTATTTTACCTCTAGTGAGATAATCCTCTACATCCTTACAGTTGTCCTCTAGCCATCCCTGCTTAGCCATTTTGCACTTCCTGTCGATCTCATTTTTGAGACGTTTGTATTCCTTTTTTCCTGCTTCATTTACTGCATTTTTATATTTGCTCCTTTCATCAATTAAATTTAGTATTACTTCTGTCACCCAAGGATTTCTACTAGCCCTCCTCGTTTTACCTACTTGATCCTCTGCTGCCTTCACTACCTCATCCCTCAAAGCTACCCATTCTTCTTTTACTGTATTTCTTTCCCCCATTCCTGTCAGTTGTTCCCTTATGCTCTCCCTGAAAGTCTGTACCACCTCTGGTTTAGTCAGTTTATCCAGGTCCCATCTCCTTAAATTCCCACCTTTCTGCAGTTTCTTCAGTTTTAATCTACAGGTCATAACCAGTAGAGTGTGGTCAGAATCCACATCTGCCCCTGGAAATGTCTTACAATTTAAAACCTGGTTCCTAAATCTCTGTCTTACCATTATATAATCTATCTGAAACCTGTCAGTATCTCCAGGTTTCTTCCACGTAACTGTATTATCTTAACTGAAAGAAGCGGCGTTCGAGGAATGACAATATTCCTTTCCCGCTGCTACCATCATATAAAGGGTGAGAAAACACTTGATAAGAATCCCAGAATAGGTAGGGTAAGTGACGCTAGATCGAGCAATACATGATAACCATAGGGCGAAGTGCCTGCTAGGGATTTACGGCCATGAAAAGACAGCCCATAGTGACTATAGTGCTGAATTGTGTACATTTATTGTGAAGAGAGCAGCTACTAATTAAATTAGCAGAAGATATTAGTATAATATAACAAAAAATAATCAGTTCAGATCACAAATTGTGTGTGTGATTATTGTGGTATGGTAATTATGGTAACCGGTTTCAGTCACATGACCAGAAGATGGTCTATGTACAACTAGAACCGGTTACCATTTGCGAACTGGATTAATTGTTTTTGTTACATTACGGTACAAGTTCGCTGACGTTCCAGTTATGATCGCAACGCCAAGAAGGACCTGTACGACATAATGAAAAGTTGGTAGCAGTGTTTCTAGAGCTGCAAGATGGTTGAAAGGTATATTCACAGGGTAAATTAATTCAGGTTTTATAAGAAAATATTATACTGAACCAGTGATGGTCGAACGTAGTATCGGTTGTGTAGTAGTGTCACTGCTGAACAGCGATCGCTGATACAAGGCGTTATGGGTAATGTGTTAGAGTAACATTAGGTCGAGTGATGTATGGAGGATTCTCAAGCTCAAAGACGTGTTGTATCTGATGTGTCCTGGTATATACTTACTCGCTACGGGCAGTGATGATTTTTTAAATTTGCAACATGCCATGATGTTTGCTAACTATAAAAGAGATCTCAACAGAAGTTCGAAATAATTAAGGTAAAGAAAGTCGTTTCGTTACTAATGAAATGCGCGTTTTCGTGTGTGTGTGTGTGTGTGTGTGTGTGTGTGTGTGGTTTGAGGTTTTCGGGCGCTAAACAGCGTGGTCATCAGCGCCCAAACGCATAGAAACAGGAACACATGCGGTGAAGGGACGAAGACGGACAGCGAACAAGGTGAAAGGCTAAAAGACACAGGCCTGACGCAGTTCCAAATCCTCACATACAGAGGCAAAACAAGAGGAAAAGAAACGCACTAAAAAAGGAAAGGAAACACAAGGAAAAGAGAACAGAAATCGAAGTGAAGCAAGTAGGTACTCGTGACTGGCGGACCTCTTACCTAAAACCTGGGTGAGCCAGTCACCCAGCAGCACATTAAAATCGTCTCCCTAAAATCCGAGGCAACAAATTGGACAGGATACAAAACCGTAAGACCTTAACCACAGTCGTTGCGTCGTCTTGCAAAATACAGGGCAAATCCGGTGGCAAGGAAACCACCGCCCTCTTGTCAGAGAATAAAGAACAGTCAAGTAAAACGTGGCGGACAGTAATCTGGACGCCACAAGCACTGCAGATTGGGGGGTCCTCCCGCCGGAGTAAAAAAGCATGCTTTAAGGGACTGTGCCCGATGCGGAGGCGAGTGAGAAGAACCTCATCCCGCCTGCACCGCTGGTAGGACGTACGCCAAAGTGATGATTGAGATAGTTGATAGCGCTCACATCCAGTGATTTTGTGAAGCTAATTGTTAATATATAATCAGTTATTGTGTATTAATTGTGAGAATTATTAATTTGTAAAAAGTCAAAATACAAGCTCTGAAGTGAGTGCCATATTGTTACTTACCAGAAGTCAATACCAGTTCCCATATTTGATTCACTGTTTTGCTCAAGAAGTTAACTTCTCAGTCATATTCGATTTAATTAAAATGTATGCCAAGCAAGAGCCTTGCGCATTAGCTTTATGCGAACTGTAAAATTTAAAGCACTAATAGAGAGCAGTGTGAAGAGCATTATCATTGTGCCGAAAAAGGTAAGAAATTGTATTATTTCAGGGATAACATTCATTAAGCACAGGACCATTATTTTCACTCTGATCAAGTTTCGTTTTATTGATTTCAAATCACCGTTGCTGCATCAGATTCAGTTTCTGACGTACAATACATTCATGTAATTTTGGTTTGGTTTAAAGTTATTGACAGTTAACACTCTCACAGTCACAAAAGTTCAGTACAGGGCAAAGCGCATCAGCGACGAGTTAAAATACGCGTTTGCATGCCATTCTCACTGTATCAGTCGTGTTTCAGACTACTGTAATCATGTTTCAAACATACATGTTTCACGTTTTTCAAATGTGTGTGTTTCGTGGTGTCTAGTCAAATTTCGCGCAAGTAGGACAAGAGTGCCGCTAGCAGCCCCACTATGAGGATGCAGATCTGTCAACACCACACATCAAAGGCTTCATTCTTTTCTGTTCTGTTTTTGCCATAATCCATGACTTACTACCACACAATGCTGCGCACTGGATGTACACTTGACAGCAAAGAAAGTGGGCCACTGCTGAATGCAACCAACATAATGTAGGTGTAGCAGGTCATTAGAGAAGAAACAGTCCATATCGACTGTAAATTAATCTTCATTACGTTAAGTGACACTGCAGAAGTCTTATCACACTCGTTAAATGACACGAAGAATTGCTGTTCATGAACACTGTTGAACAAAGTTTGTGTGTCTGATCGAGATTCGACTAGGCATAAAGAGACCTAAAATATCGAAGTTTTTACCAGTATCAGATAACAAGGCCAAATGTCCAAACGTGGAAATAAATAACGACAAGCTTAGTACTGCACTGGCAACCGCATGAAACTTATATTACCCCTGAGAAGTAACCACAGAAAGTATGTGATGAAGTACAATGCATAAGTGTGACACGGCATGAAGTAAAGTTGTGATCATGGATGGGGAGCGGAACCCAGTACCTGTATGAATTGTAGACTAAGGACAATCAAATGTCAGATATTAAATATGTTCATCTTTAGCCTGATATTGGAACCTGAAACGAAGCTAGAAATGAATCTTGCGTGGCAGGAATTCGAGTTCAGCACCGATACCTATTGTCTTATAGCTATGAACAGACATAAAATATTTATTCTCTCTTCACCAATATAGTCGTTCTCGACCCCACACGAAGAGTTGTCAATTTTCAAATTCTCTTTCCCTAGTAGTTAGGATGACGCCGTTCATAGAGACCTGGAGAAATACGGCATCGTGAGGAACAACGACATAATGGACAGCACCATGTCAAAGGGTTAAAATCCAGAGAAGAACTGGTATCAGAACTCAAATCCCAGACCAATATTTTCAAAATCTCAAGTACACCTATAACCAGAAATTAAGGTACAGTGACCTAATATGATGATTGGTTCATAAACTAAAATAACGTAACTGGTGTAAGAAAGCTCGCCAATGTCCTTACCGCAGTGGTAGCACCGGTTCCCGTCCGATCACCGAAGTTAAGAGCTGCCCGACTTGGCTAGCACTTGGAAGGGTGAGCATCTGGTCTGCCGAGCGCTGTCGGCAATCGGGGTGCACTCAGCCCGTGTGAGGCAAAACTGAGGATCTACTTAATTGAGAAGTAGCGTCTTCGGTCTCGGAAACTAACATACGACCGGGAGAGCGGTGTGCTGACCACATGCCCCTCCATATCCGCATCCAGTGACGCCTGTGGACTGAGGATGAAACGGGAGCCGGTCGGTACCTTTCGGCCTTCATGGCCTTTTGGGTAGGAGTTTTTAGTGAAAGAAAGCTTACTAAAGACAGAGGTCCTGCAAGCAGAGACTGCCGCCTCAGACAGCCAAACCTAATCCAACAGTTTTCTAGTCGGTATCAAATGAATGTGTTTAACATTCATTGGGAACCACGGCACAGTCCTGCATTCCTTATTTAACGTTACTGGAGGTGAAAAGGGCCTGTCAAAAACTGGTACACCAGTGGGACTAATTTTGTTAACTTTTGCAGTACAGCTCATGCTGTGACAACTTGAATATTTCTCATTTCTGACGTTATGAGGAGCGTCGTTTATGAATTAAAAAATGAAGTCTGAAACTGAGTGAAGTCTAAAATTTGCGACAGCGTGTTCTATTTCTTTTTAATAGAAGGGTGAACGCAATGGACGCAGTTCGAACTGCCTGTGTCCTGTACGGTGTGAATGCTATCAACAAAGTCCAGTTGGATTGTTTCAAGTACGATCATTTTGAGATGAATTAATTACCTCAGTCAGGAAGACAAATAAAAGTTGATGAAGAACGATTGCGCCATTGCTGACTATAGTCAGCGACAGTGCGTCCGATACCTGGCAAGCGTGATGTCCAATTAACCTTCGTGCGACATTTGCCTTCTGTCGACCTATTGTGGTTAACGGAGAGGAAAGAGGGTCACAGGACAACGTCTTGTCGAAAACGAGACTGGGGGTGAAGTAGGACTTCGAACGGGGAAGGCTGGGGAAGGCAGTCGTCTGAGCCCTTTTAAAGGACTGATCTTGGATTTGCCGTAATAGGTTTAAAGAGGTCACCGTAAACTTAAGTCAGTGCAACCTAATTGAGATTTGAGCACTGCTTGGTAACTTCATAAGGAGAAATTTGTGGGTAAGACACGTCAAAAATTATCTCAAACAACGACACATATACGACCACAGAATTTATTGTTATTGATATACACCTGGGGCAGAAAGACAGTGTTTTGTGTTTTGTACTGCTTCACAGGGATGTGTCTTTGGAACTGAAATTTGTTGCCAACAAATGTAATGATTTGCAGTCACAGAGTATCAAATGTGCCGTGGAAGATAGCACCAAGGAGCTTGATTGGCAAACGCACCTACCGCATGTCTTCTAATCTGTCACCCACATCTGATTAGCATACCCAGCCCTTATCAGTCAACCACCAAGGAAGTTAGTTTTTGTGTACCTTTGTTTCTATTTGTTTCTTTTGTTTTGGCGATTGAGCTTTAAATGTAGCTTAACACATAATTAGCAAGTAGCCGCTGCGCGGGATTAGCCGAGCGCTCTGGGACCTGCAGTCAAGGACTGTGCGGCTGGTCCCGGCAGAGGTTCCAGTCCTCCCTCGGGCAGGATGTGTGTGTTTGTCCTTAGGATAGTGTAGGTTAAGTAGTGTGTAAGTTTAGCGACTGTTGACCTTAGCAGTTGAGTCCCATAAGATTTCACACACAATTGAACATTTTTTGAGCAAGTAGCTATAAGCCTGGTGATGAAAAACTACCTGTGCATCATCAGATGGTTTTCGACAGCGAGGTGGAATATATTGTTGACAGTTTCTCTGGTATTTGTGTCTGTTTTGTTCTGTACCCTAACGCGAAACTACACTAATACAACTGGTGTCTTATCGTAAGATCATACAACGAATGGCTGTCTTCGTTAAACTTGAAGTCTTTGGTCAAACTCAAGCACCTCTACCAGATTACAACCCAAATACGACATCGTAGGTGTGAGAGTAATTGCTGACTGAAACACAGTTAACAGAGTCTCCACTGATACAATTTCATATAGAGATTTGTGTATGTTCATTAGCACTTCCGCAGTACTTTATGTTTCTTAACTCTAGATCAACTGGTTACTGAACATAGCGGGACGTCTTAATATGATATATTTTCTAAAGATATCGTTCTCAGTACAATGTAGCTGTTTGTATCTCTGTCACAGAGGACGTAAAATGTTACTTTCGCACCAGTTTGGAACAGAGAGCTACTGCCACTTATTCTTTACAATGCGTAGACATTTTCATGGGGCGAGCGAGCAACTGCAGCAGTCGTCGCCTCCTAATTGCCCTTGTGATAACTGATACAGATAATTCGCAATGTAGACAACGATACTGGTTGTAGTTTCTGCATATATAAGCTATTTAGCAGACAATCACAAAATTTCTCTTATATTTGTGGCAGGTAATCTTGCCGTCTAGTAAAAACCTCAGAAGAGCAATGCGCATTGCAAAATTATGTCGAGAGTGTATCATCACGATGCAAAACGTGACAATGTGTGAGGTTTTTTACGTGAATACCAAACAGTTCAGTTCAAATTTGCTTACATGACAAATCAATCAAATTTAAAGGTGGTCAAGTCAATGAAATATCTAGGCGCTACGATTACTAACACCTTAAATTTTAACCATCATATAGAGAACATCGTGGGGAAGAAATCCCTAGAAGCTTGTTTTATTGCTAGAATACGTAGAAGATGCAGTAAATCAATCTAAGTGCCCGCCTACAGCACACTTGTCCGAACTGTTCGTTAGTATTCCAGCAATTTATGGGATCCCTATGAGGAAGAACTAACAGAATCGATCGAGAAAGTTCGAAGATGGGCGGCTTGTTCTGTATTATCACGAAATAGGCCAGACTGTGTCGGGATATGGAAAATGAGTCAAAAAAGGAAATCGCTGAAACTGAGGCGTTTCACATTCCGGCGGGGTTTCACGAAATTCCAATCGCCAACCACTTCAGTTGAATACCAGGAGATTTTGTTTGCCACGATATACATAGGAGACTTGGCCATTCTGATACGAGACATAAGCTCTTGCACAGTAAGGTTTAGTGTCATTATTTCCTCACACTTCTCGAGAGTGGAGAACTATAGAAGTGATGTGACAGTGGTTCAAAGAACCCTCCGCCAAGCACTTAATTGTGAACTGTAAAATTATTGTTGTGGTTGTTATTATTGTGTTGTTATGGTCTTCAGTCCAGAGACTGCTTTGACGCAACTCTTCATGCTACCCTATCCTGTGCAAGCCTCTTCATCTCCAAATAACTACTGCAACCCACATGCTTCTGAATCTGCTTAGTTTATTAATCCCTTGATCTCCCTCTACGATTTTTACACTCCACGCTTCCCTCCAATACTACATTGCTGATCCCTTCATGTCTCATAACGTGTCCTACCAACCGATCGCTTCTTCTAGTCAAGTTGTACCACAAAAACCACTTCTCCCCAATTCCATTCAGTACCTCTTCAGTAGTTACTTAATCTAGGCATCTAATTTTCAACATTATTCTGTAGCACCACACTTCGAAAGCTTCGGTTCTCATCGTGTCTAATTTATTTATAGTCCATGTTTCACTTCCATACATGGCTACACTCCATACGAATACTTTCAGAAAGGACTTCCTGACACTGAAATCTATACTCGATGTTAACAAATTTCTCTTCTTCAGTAACGCTTTCCTTGACATTGCCAGTCTACATTTTATATACTCTTTACTTCGACAATTATTAGTTATTTTGCTCCCCAAATAGCAAAACTCATCTACTACTTTAAGTGTACCGTTTCCCTCAGCATTACTTGATTTAATGCCACTACATTCCGTTATCCTCGTTTTCTTTTGTTGATGTTCATCTTATATCCTACTTTCAAGGCACTGTCCACTCCGTTCAATTTCTCTTCCAGGTCCTTTGCTGTCTCTGACAGAATTACTATGTCATCGGCGAACCTCAAAGTTTTTATTTCTTCTCCCTGGATTTTAATACCTACTCCAAATTTTTCTTTTGTCTCCTTCACTGCTTGTTCTATATACGTATTGAATAACATCAGGGATAGGGTACAACGCTGTCTCACTCCCTTCCCAACCACTGCTTCCCTCTCATGCCCATCGACTCTTATAACTGTCATCTGGTTTCTGTACAAATTGTAAATAGCCTTTCGCTCCCTATATTTTACCCCTGCCACCTTCAGAATTTGAAAGAGAGTATTCCAGTTAACATTGTCAAAAACTTTCTCTAAGTCTATAAATGTTAGAAAAGTAGATTTGCCTATCTTCTAAGATAAGTCGTAGGTCAGTATTGAGTGGCTTGTTCCAACATTTCTGCGGAATCCAAACTGATCTGCCCCGAGGTCGGCTTCTACCAGTCTTTCCATTCTTCTGTACAGAATTCATGTTAGTATTTTGCACCCGTTACGTATTAACCAAATAGTTCGCTAATTTTCACACCTGTCAACACCTCCTTCTTTTGGGATTGGAATTATTATATTCTTCTTTAAGTCTGAGGGTATTTCGCCTCTGTCATACAGCTTGCTCACCAGATGATAGAGTTTTGTAATAGTTGGCTCTCGCATGGCTATCAGTAGTTCTAACGGAATGTTGTCTACTCCTGGGGCCTTGTTTCGAATTAGACCTTTCAGTGCTCCGTCAAATTCTTCATCCAGTATCATATGTCCGATTTCATCTTCATCTACGTCCTCTTACATTTCCATAATATTACCCGCAGGTACATCGCCCTTGTATAGATCCTCTATATATTCTCCTTCCACCTTTCTGCTCTCCCTTCATTGCTTAGGAGTGATTTTCCATCTGAGCCCTTCATATGCATACAGGTGGTTCTTTTTCTCCGAAGATATCTTTAATTTTCTTGAAGGCAATATGTATCTTACCCCTAATGATATATGCCTCTACATCCTTACATTTGTTATCCAGCCATCTTTGCTTAGCCATTTTGCACTTCCTGTCGATGTCATTTTTGAGACATTTGTATTCTTTTGCGCCTGCTTCATACATCGCGTTTTTATATTTCCTCCATTCATCAATTAAATTCAATATCTCTTCTACTACCCAAGGATTTCTTCTATCCCTCGTCGTTTTACCTACCTGATCTGCTGCTGCCTTGACTATTTCATCTCTCAAAGCTACCCACTCTCTTTCTGCAGTATTTCTTTCCTCCGTTATTGTCAATCGTTCCCTAACGTTCTCTCCGAAATTCTCTTCAACCCCTGGTTCTTTCGGTTTATCCACGTGTCATCTCCTTAAAACGCCACCTTTTTGCAGTTTCTTCAGTTTTACTCTACAGTTGATAACCATTCAATTGTGATCAGAGTCCACATCTGCCCCTGGATATGTCTTATAATTTAATCCTTTCTTAGACTTATATCACAGTTCATTTTATCTTAGGACGGAGAGCAAAGGAAGAAATGTTTCCAGAACGAAGAATGGATTATTAATAAGGGGATATAAAATAATACTGCTTCAAAGGGTAAGAGAGTGATGATAGAGGGCAGTGAACAAAGTGGAAATTGAAGGAGAACATATAGTTTTAATGTAAATCGGTAGATTTATTTATAACGTTTTGGGAGAATGGTGTAGAACGGCTATTGAGGTGATAATGTAAGCGGGGGGAGAGAGATTGAGAGAGAGAATGGAGGAGAAATTAACAATGAACAAATGTAAGACGAAATCGTTTATTTAACTTTCGGAGAACGGAAGGTGTATTAAGGGATGCAGACGAAAAAGAGATAAGTTAAAGAATACACCCATGATAAGCGCAGCTACCACACAATATTTTAACCAAATACCAATCGAACGACACACGGAACTATACTTTCTTGTAAGCACTTGCATTAGGGCTTGCCTTAAGAAAATGCACATTCCACCAAGATAAATCTGAGGGTTGTAAAAATGTTTTGGTGGCAGTATTGACAAATAATAGTGTATACATAGTACATCATTTTCATTTTGAGCACTTATAAAGTGAACTGAATGTCTCCGAAACAATAGTGCTGCGCGACGTAAATAACGTTCTGCTTTCTGAGGTACGCCGTACCGCCGCAGTTTCAAGAACATTCTTATCTGCTGATTCTGCAGTGATCGTGATAGTTTACATCATATAAACCGATCATTCCGATGCACCAAAAATTCCAACATTGTTTATTGGTATTTAAACGATTACGTGTGTAACTGACTGGTGAACCTTTTCGCAACAGACAAGTAGTTAAAGCTGAGTAACATTTTATTGTATGGTAATATAGAGCCTACGCATGTGGCATAGTAAATGTTTCATAATTGGCAGCTACTGGAGAATCCTGCGGAAAAAGGCTCGTCGCCAATCAACTAGAATTTTAATTGAGGAGCGCCGGAACAAAACCCGATATATCCACTTTTGCTGCATTCGCGTGTTTGAGCTGTAGGGGGGAGATACTGGAGTAATAATACATGCTGCCACAAAATAATTTTCAGCACAACGCGACATCAAGTGTTTTATGGTGTATTTGTTCTTTTTATAGCTCGTGCAGCCATTTGGAGATCACTATTTGTAACTTTCTGTATTAACAGCAAATGCGGATTTATCGGTTTTTGTTCCGGTACGCCTCAATTGGAAATCATTCGACCAGGAACATTTTTATAAGTGTGTCAATTGCATTGGTGAAATTTACGTGCTACCTTCTACGGGGAGGAGATCTTTTGGTGGCAGGAACCATCTTTTACAGAGAACAAGCGCGCGCTTAAAATTTCCAATCACCCATAGAAGAAATAACCCCTCTCTCTCACTGTACCCTCTCTTTTCACTGATTTCCTCCCTTTCTGCCACCATCCTGTCATCAACGTACCCATAATCTTCAGTTTTCTAGTTCCTAGAAACCACAGAATGTTTGAGGGGGTTGGCAAACATTTTGGGTGACTGTCCTCCTTGATTACAATCCTGCACTATGTTTGCTGCTCGGTATCAGAGAGACACAATGCATGGCCGGCTATTCGCACCTGATTTCCCTCATTCACTGCTCGTGTCCCTAATGGGTGTTGACCTGTTTTTCATAGCCCCTAGTGGAAACATCCTTCTGCGTAGCTGTTATTGCAAACTTGCCACCCTTTCCTTTGCTATAACATATCTAGCTACCCTATGCACTAGGCTGTTCCAACATGCAAAACTTCTACGTCACTTGACACAAACTTCTCCTTTTGTTCATTGAAGGCTAGCAGGTAGCGCAGAAATAGAGCCGTTTCTGGAAAAACTTACCACCGTTCATCAACCCTAATAGAGGATGAGGTAATCTGGGGAACTGCTTACCCCACTGTATAATCTCTACAACTGGGTCTTCTACTTGTCTGACCTGACTATTCTCCTCCTCCTGCACCACACTTATATTCACAATACTACCCTATAATGACGAGCTAACAACATATCACTTATCATTACATCTATCTCAGCAATCCTACCCTGAAATCCTAGTTAACCCACCCATTGAATCCCTGCTCCATCTTCTCTGCTCCTTACTCCCACAATGATTCACTCTAGCCTGCAATCTCTGGTAACTGTGCGTGGGAAGGCACCTCACCTTCAAACAATCCTACAACTTGTACTTTTTCAGACAGAGCAGACTCTAAGGAACCAATTACCTTATATCCAGTTGCTCCCCCAAGATAAATTGTGTCGGCATTTCATCACCCAGAGCACCTGTTGGTTTAACGCGGCCACCAGCAGGGGCCTGCTGGCGAATTGTCACTACGTAAGCCAACTCGTCTTTCCTGAGACTACAGGCTCCTGGCACGTCCCTAGCAGCCGTAGTCGTTACGCAAGGAACACAAGGGCACAGAACTCCAGTAACTACCAATGTTCGCCTCCGTAGCTGAGTGACCAGCGTAGATGGTTGCCATGAAAACCCATCTGCGGTACTGCCAAGGATTTTACCTTGCGGGAGGATGTTATGGACATTTCAGCTGCCCACCTCAACTGTTGCTGATGTGATTGTTGAGTGGAGATACAAAGGAAAAACCACAAAGGAACGTGAACAGTAGATCTCATGTACTGACGGTCAGGCACTGCGCATTGCACAAAAATTTACTTGTCGTATTAGAAGAGAATACTGGTCGCAATGTAGCGTAATAGATGATGTTGAGATTGTATCAGATGGCAGTGTACTCCCCACCACAGACGCAAGTGATGGTAGTGAAGAAGTGGGTACGTGCCGTCGGTTGTATGGATCAGAGGGTCGAAGCGCAGAAGTGACAGAATGGCATATAGGAGCTCTCGCGCTTGAACGTGCCCATGGCAGCAGCTTGAATGAAGTGGTCCAGTATGTTAGTGCATCGACACAAACTGTGCAACGAATAAGTATGGTGTAGGCGTCGCACTCCTGTACACTGTGTAAGAACTGTGATCCTAAAAATGTCCCAACTCCAGGGAACTTTAATGAAATTAAATTAAAATAAAAAAATAAATATTTACCTTTTTTAAATTTTTTTTTTGTTATTAGTTATTTGCTATTTTGTTTTTTGTTATTTTTATTCTTTCTTTCAGTCAGTACGAACTCCGTTGTAGAAACTCTTATTTACGTGTGGTAATAAAAATTCATTTAAACAGAATTAAGTACATTTAAAATTACGTGAACTTAGTTTTTTTTTAAATATTTACTGAATCCTTTACCGGCGTTAGCTATGGAAAACAAGACTGTCTCTATTAGCAGAAAATGGTTAAATATTGCCAAGCCGACGTTTAATTATCATTGATAAAACACACTTCACTATACATTTAAGTTATTTGAAAGAACCAACAAATTGTTAAATTTCAACGTTAACTATCCGCCTATGAATGCACAAATGTGAAACTAGTAATAAATTCCGTCTGTCTCAGGATCGCTGTAAAAGAAAAACATTTTCTTAATTCATTGCTAATTTTTATCTGCTCCCGATTTACGGGTTTGGTTAAGTTTTCTTAGCAGAACAATTTTTTAAATGTGCCGCCGCTGCAAATCCTTCGGTGGCGGCACAGCCCAGCAACACCAGCGATAATTACTAAAAATGCTTAACATTCTTTAAATAAATATTATAGATGACATGGGCAAGCTACTTTACATTAGTAATACACACTTTTGATAAATTATAATGTATTTAGACCACAACAATAATTCAACTTACATTAGTTTGTAATTTCTCCTGTAATGGTGGCTAAATCTAGATACAGACACATGAAGTCTACCCATTCATAAAATGCTACGTCACAGGTTCCTCTCTCTCTCAGCTCTCGAGGAAGAAGACAAAGAATGCACACTATGTATTCCTATTTATATCACTATCAACCGTTAATGTCTCTTTGCAATCTGCGGCTGTATTTTACATTTTTGTTATCGCAGATATCGACACATTTCGTAATTACATTATGAGTATAGAAATATTACAATCATAAATACATCGCGAATATTACTACAGAAAATATTACAACAATAACGAATGTCATTTACACAAAATTTAATAATATTTTTTGTTAAATAATTACAGTATATACAAATTGCTTCATAGCGGTGTATATAGTACAATTAAATTTTAGTTTATTAATAGTGTGTGTGCTGCCAGGGAACGTTACAGAACGAATGTCATGCCTTGTCAATGACTATCGGTTTTTAAACCTTAAAGCAGTTGCTGCTCTCAATGAATGTAGGTCCAGCTCAATCAGTTCCTGAGGAAACAATGCGAAGAGAACTGCATGAAATTGACGATGGTGTCGGATAACTCGTGAAAGACTGGTGATCACGGAGGAACACAACGCCATAAGTTTTCAGTGGGTCAAAGCCACACATCTACAGTGGGCCAAAAAACACAGAAGGTGGCCAGTAGTGGCTGTACGCGTGAAATGTGACCCGAAAAGTGGGGATTTGGCCACTTTTCTAACTATAAAATGCGTAGAGATCATCGACTCACCTAAACAGGTGATTATTCCACGTCTGTGTATCTTGCAGCTCAGTCCGGAGGTGGTTGTATGGTGTTGCGGTGTTATGGTTATTGTGAACAGTATTGTCTGTGACCAAATGCTGCCCTTCCATCAACATATTCGCGATACTCTGAGAATAGTCCTGTCTTCGAAAATGACAACGGCCTTGTTCACCACAGGGCTGCTCCCACACGTTACTGGCTTGGGGAAAACCCATGCACACTCTTGCACATTGCCTGGCCTGCTACGGCATCCTATCTTCATCTAACAGAAAATGTATCAGAAAATAACGAACAGAGAATGAAACATGTCAGTCAACTTATCTGCCATGTGGGAGCTCTAGATGACCTATCAGTAATGAGAAGCTCAGGTGGAAATGGTAGAGCAAAAGTGCCGATTATGCGATAGTTCCCTAATATGAGACACCCAGCTGTGCTCATGTTAGGGGTTGCACTCTGGTGGAGAGTTACTTAAACACGTCTATTACGCACCAGACGACGACACAGCGAGTAGGTCGCCACAGTTGAGCCGGACACAGTACGTAGAGGTTGATACAAAATTTCTTTTGTTTGGAGTTTTTGCGACATCGGTGTTAAGACAATATTTCAGCTTAAAGCTGAGTGGATATTACTGCACTCTTTTATTGTTCTTATTTGTGACGGTATTACCTATAATTATTGACAATTAAGTTCATTTTCCAACGAACGTTGTTAGCAAGTGCGTGATTCTTTTGTAAGATGGCGAAATTCCTAATATGCGATAGTATGGGGATCCAAATAAATGACAGTGTCGCATATTACGATACCTATCGCATATTGGGGGAACTCGTTCTCTCACGATTTGTTATATGTCATTTACGCTATACTATCATGAGATAACAATATTTTATCATTTATTGTAGTAAAATTTTGGCAACTGCTTTTATTTTAATTCGATTAAATTGTCATAAACAGGGATTACTTTGACTAGTCTTATGATCAGAGATTTGAATGTTTTCTGGGACTTTCCTGCAAGTCAGTATTTTTCTCAGAAGTTGATCAATATTACTCCAAATTCAAAGTAATCCGTTCACAGTACTTATAAAAAATAATCTAACAAATAAAATCATAGAAGTTGAAGTCCTTTAAGAAGTATGTCTCATTATTATATTTATTCTTTGTAGATGGCATTGGCACCTAAAAGGAAATCGTGGGATAAAGACACCATGGTTCGTGCCGTTGCATGTGTGAGAAACGGCGAGATGGGGTACCTAAAAGTCTCAAAAGTTTTTGCTGTACCAATATGTAGTTTGGAAAGGTATGTTAAGGATAAAACTTGTACACCCGAGAAGCTGGTTGGTGTTAATCTTGGCAGAAGGCCTGTTCTCTCATCTCTACTGGAAGATGAATTAGTGAAAAACTGCCTTGCAATGGAAGAGCGATTTTATGCTCTTAAAATTAAGGATATACGAAGCATGGCTTTCCAGTTAGCTGTCAGGAATAGGCTGAAGAAACCCTACAATTCAGAAAACGCTTCAGCGGGAAAGAAATGGCTCCGAGCATTCCTTAAGAGACAACCCATTTTATCAATGAGCACTCCTCAGGCTCTTGCAGCAGCAAGAGTGAAAGCTTTCATTCCAGAAAATGTGGGGAGATTTTTTGATATTTACGAATCTGTGCTATCTAAAGTCAACCATAACCAGCATCGAGTTTTCAGTATTGACGAAACTGAGGTGACGTCTGTGCAGCACAACTACAGCAAGGTTATTGCTGTGAAAGGGAAGAGACAAGTTGCTGCCTTGACTTCAGCAGAAAGGGGAAATCTCATCACAGTTGCAAAGTGTATGAACGCAGCTGGCACTTATGTTCCACCACTAATCGGCTTCCCAAGGAATAATATCAAGCAGGAATTGATGGACGATGCACCTTCAGGATCAGTATCAGCTTGTCATGCAAGTGACTGCATACAAACTCACATTTTTACTCAGTGGTTTGATCAATTTGTGAGTCATGTAAAGACATATTCAAATGACCCTGTCATTTTGATTCTTGATGGGCATTATTCCCACACAAAGAATCTCGATGTGTTAGATAAAGCACGTGAAAACTATGTTCATATTGTATGTTTGCCACCTCACTCAATGCATAAAATGCAGCCACTTGACGTCAGATTTATGGGGCCTTTGAAAACCTACTATGCCCAAGAGATAAAAACGTGATTGACAAGTAACCCAGGTCGTGTTATCGCCCTATTATTAACAGCCAGGTTATTTGGGCAGCTTACAGCCGAACAGCAGCAATGGAAGCAACTGCTAATGTCTTCAGATAAACAGGTCTCATTCCATGCCACAGAAACATATTTAGGGAACATGAATTTTCAGTTCATCGCCATGCTGACGTTCTTCAAGAAAGAGATGCCACAAGCGAAAATGAAACTACTGACGGTGATGGTCAAGCTGTATGCACGGCAGACATCAGACCTCTCCCACACATCGCAAAACCACCTGTAGACAGTCAAATATGTCAAACATTGCATTCGTGCTCTGCTGCGTTACTAACTTCAACTCCTTTTATGAAGCAATCGCAAGAATCTAAACAGAAGAAATCAGAGGGTGAAGATAAGAAAGCAGCCAGAAAGTTATTTGGGGAGAAGAGTGGAAAGTCTTCAAATCGTAGCCCTAAAGCAGAAGAATCTTCTAGTGACTCGGCATCCGATGTCCATCTTGAGGACAGTGGGGATTCAGGCAGCAGTGATGACGATGACGCAGAGTGTCCGTTCTGTACTGGGCTCTTTTCTGAAGACAAACACGAGGAGAAATGGGCACAGTGCACGAAATGTTATCGCTGGGCTCATGAAAATTTTGGTGTCACAGAAGACAATTTTGTTTCCCCGGATGTCGTTAATATAAACCTAAGTAGTGTGAAATAAGTGAAGGATAACATAAATGAATGAACATGTAAAAATTGTATATTCATATGTCATTATTCTGTAATAAAATAATTAAAGCAAAATATTATTACTGTCTCATATTAAGAAACTTTGATCTCATTTCCACGAAATGCCTTCTTTGAGAAGATTTAATAAATACTCTAAAAGATTGTTTATTATTGCAAATACGATAATTGTAGGATAAAATTAAATAATGCAGGATATTATTATTATCCTAAAAAATACAATTGCATTTACTTTTAAGTCTTTCAAATGGGTTTACAAAAGTGTGTCTCATATTAGGCACCTCTATACAGGAGGAAACTTTTGAAATACATTTCTCACTGAACTGAAGCAATTACCATAGCTTGAGTCGCTGTTGCACGGTGTTAACGTGGCACCGCCTCTCTTCTAGCAGCAGTGCACCTTTTATCTCTGGAAGCTCGAAGGTTTCTTGATTACTGGAAAAAGATGCAGTTCATTCACGTTTAATGAAGGGGATTTGGAAAGACTCACTAAATTATAGGCCTTTATGTCTGACGTCAGACGGTTGTATAATTATCAAATATGTTTTGTGTTCACCTATTACGAAATTTCTGATAGAGAAATCAAATGAAGTCTGTAGGTATCAATATAGTATCGGAAAATAACAACCGCGTTAAACTGACCTCGTCCTGTTCGTCCACGAAAGCCAGAAAGTAGTGTATACCGGCGCCCACGTAGATCCCGTGTTCGTTGACTTCTGTAAGGCGTTCGATACAATTTCGCATTGCTGTCCAATGAACAAAATACTTGTGTTCGGAATATCAGACTAACTGTGTGATTAGGTTAAAGAGTTAAACAGAACACAGCATGTCATCCTTAATGGAGAGAAGGCTGTATACGTAAGAGCAGCTTCGGGCATATCCAATGGGAGTGTTGTAGGTCCATTAATTTTTAACAACATGTGTAAATTATATTGTAGACAACGTCGGGGGTTCCGCATATGATACTGCTGTATTGGGTCGTCTGAAATAGACTGGAAAGCTTGTAAGAATATTATTGACAGCTGTTAAGAAGAAAATATTCGAAATGTTGCTTCATTTTTGAGGTAATTACCATTGAAGTTGCCCAATCAGGCTGTTGTGCCCGTATTCATGCGACCCGCCTCTGGGACAAATGTGTTCTTATTTTAGTTTCCTAAAACCGAACAAGAGAGCTATACAAAAATTGGACGTGGGACGGTAGTAAGGATCGAACTCGTGTCAAGGAAAGAATAGTTCCCGTGCGCTGTTATCTTCGCTATAAGAGAAACTAACAGTAACTATATGTCGCGGGTAACTTGAATTTTCAGACGCAACTGCCTGATAGGCTAACGTCAGTGCTAATTAACTGAGAAATGGTTCAACGTATCGAATTTTTTTTAACAATTAGACATATTAAAAAAGTTTTTCATCACCTCCGTCCCAAGAGTTCCGGAAGCCGTACAGAAAATTGGAACAGAAATCATCATAAAAATCATTTCCGCCCTTTTTATTGATCTTGAAAACCACACATTGCATGTTGTATATAGCGTCCCCAGTGCTATATTACGGAAAGACTTAAAAACAATATTTATAAATTTAATATATTTTTTTCATGTAGCCGTAAAACAATAATTTCTCTGCCGAGAAATGCAAAGAAATGCAATGCAAAGAAATATAACAAAGTGATCTAAAGAGACGACAAGATACGCTCTTTTGTTAATTTTTTAGTCGTCTTCTCTTCTTCTCTTGTCTTTATTGTGTATCGACGGACATCTTTCGAGTGCTGGCAAATGTAAGCATATTTGTATGAGTTAAGCATATAATATAATGATTTAATATTATTGTGCACCTTTAATTTGTAAGAGGTGATCCCGATTTCATGTCCGCCTTCCTTGAATTAACCTGCATTCAAGTAATTTACAGCTCAACAATCGCAGCGGCCGATGCAGCCAACGATGCCATTACGTGGCGATATTAACTTATGAAAAATTAGCGGAAGCGGAAAACTCGCCCGCTATTAACATAATATTAATTTTTCTCCACAGCCGCCCGACGTTGCAGAAAATACTTAGCTTTAAGATTCTTATTTTCAGTACCATAGCCGAGACCCAGAGCCAGGACTCCGACTACAATACAATGGTTAACGAAGGTAAGAAAAAATACTCTCGTGCGTGTGTGGGCCGCAATTGTAATTAATAACTAAAGATCTTTTGCTTTAAAGTGAATTGACTAGCCGAGGAAATTAATATGAAAAGTTTATTACATTGTTCAGCTTGTATGCTCATGTTTTAAGATGCAGCGAGTCTAACATTCATTAACGTAACAAATAATTTGAGATTAATATTGTTAAAAAGGAGAACTTCAGGAAAGCATTTAATCGTAAAATAAAAATTAAATGGAATATCATTTTTACTAAGGCCCACCACGTAAGTTGGCAACAATCAAAAAATAATAATAATAACAATAATAATATATTAAATTACTATGGAAACTAAATGATGAAAGATTAACAGGAAAAATTCACAAAATCATATTAAACATTTGTGAAACAGAACAGATCCCTTCTGAATGGAAATGCGCACTCACCCATCCACTCCACAAAAAAGGGGACAAAACTGAACCAAATAATTACAGGGGTATCTCACTTGTACCGGTCACATATAAAATCCTATCAAAAGTTCTCATGAATAGATTAGAAGAACAAGCTGACCCACAAATAGGAGAATACCAGGCTGGTTTTCGCAAGGGACGATCATGCATAGAGCAGATCTGGAATCTGAAAATGATCCTCCAGATGAGAAACACCCGAAACACAGTGGTTGCTTTTGTAGATTTTAAAAAGGCCTACGACTCAATAGACAGAATAGCGCTCTGCAAGACGCTGGAAGAATTCAGCATTGACAGAAAGACAAGAGCAATCATTCGGGAAACATTAACTGACACAGTCTCCAAGGTTAAATTTATGGGGGATATCTCGGAACCATTTGATATCTAAACTGGAGTGCGACAGGGTGACGGACTTTCACCATTACTCTTTAATATCATTCTTGAAAAAATTATCAGGACATGGGAAAAAGAAGTCAAAGGAATCCGAATTGGCATTAGAAAAGATAATAAATTCAATGTGAAGTGTTTAGCTTTTGCGGATGACCTTGCAATCCTCACAAATAATAGAAAAGAAGCCGTTAACGCCATAGAGAAGTTACACGAAATTGCACAAAGAACTGGTCTACAAATCTCATATGAGAAAACCCAGTACATAGAAAGAGTGCCACAAGACAAATTGCCTATTGTGACAACCCATGGGAAAATCGTACAAGTACCACATTTTAAGTACCTGGGATAAATCATCCAGCCATCAGGGATCAACGTAAAGGCCAATGAGGAAAGAATAAAAAAACTACAGAAAGCATATAAACTCACGTGGAACTAATATAACAAAAAGTCCACATCCATTAACGCAAAATTGAGGCACTACAACACTGTCGTACTTCCGGAGGCACTGTATGCAACTGAAACAACACAAATAGGTGGGCAAACTAAATTCAAAGAAATAGGGAAACAAGAAAGGAAAAATCTCAGGAAAATTTTTGGCCCGATACAAGAGCAAGGAATCTGGAAGAAGAGACCAACATCAGAATTATATAAATACACAGACAAGATTACGGATACAATAAGGAAAGGAAGAATGCAGTTCTACGGACATATCCACAGGATGAATGAAAACAGAATTTCAAAGCGAATTCTTAAAGTCATCAACTCAGGCAAGGGAAAAACAAAATGGATAAAAGAAGTTGAAGAGGACCTCAGACAAGCACACATAACAGTAAACGATGCAGAAAATAGAACTGAATTCAGGAACATCATCAAAAAACATAAATTTGACACCACAACACAGAAGAGACCAGGATGCAAATTGTCCCACTCCTCAACGGCGATTGGCGTAGATCGCTCAAGTGGTTTGTGGGTCACGGCGCCCATAAACAGCCCTTTTCAATCTGTCCCAGGCATGATCGATAGGGTTCATGTCTGGAGAACATACTGGTCACTCTAGTCGAGCGATGTCGTTATCCTGAGGGTAGTCATTCACAAGATGTGCACAATGGGGGCGCGAATTGTCGTCCATGAAGAAGAATGCATCGCCAGTACGCTGCCGGTATGGTTGCACTATCGGTCGGAGGATGGCATTCACGTATCGTACAGCCGTTACGGCGCCTTCCAAGACCACTGGGGGCGTACGTCGACCCCACGTAATGGCACCCCAAAACAGCAGGGAACCTCCACTTTGCTGCACTCGCTGGACGGTGGGTATAAGGCGTTCAGCCTGGCCAGGTTGCCTCCAAACACGTCTCCGACGATTGTCTGGTTGAAGGCATATACGACACTCATCGGTGAAGAGAACGTGATGCCAATCCTGCGTTGTGCATTCGGCATGTTGTTGGACGCATCTGTACCGCGCTGCAAGGTGTCGTGGTTGCAAAGATGGACCTCACGATTTACTTGGGAATGAAGTTGCGCGTCATGCAGCCTAATGCGCACAGTTTGAGTCGTAACACGGCGTCCTGTGGCAGCACGAAAAGCATTATTCAACATGGTGGCGTTGCTCTCAGGGTTCCTCCGAGCCATACTCCTTAGGTATTGGTCATAAACTGCAGTAGTAGCCTTTGGGTGGCATATCATCGACAGTTCCTTTTTCTTTGGATCTTCTCCATGTCCGAACAACATCGCTTTGGTTCACTCCGAGAGGCCTGGACACTTCCCTCGTTGAGAGCTCTTCCTGGCACAAAGTAACAATGCGGACGCGATCGAACTGCGTTATTGACTGTCTAGGCATGGCTGAACTACAGACAAAACGAGCCGTGTACCTGCTTCCTGGTAGAATGACTGGAACTGATCGGCTGTCGGAGCCAGAAAGCTCTTTCAAGCCTTCCAGACTGTTTCTGACCACCGTTTTCTGACTACTGTCTATAAAGAGAAGTCGCAAGGATAAAATCGCAACGAAATGTAGTAATCCCAGTTGAAGATCAACCCTTGTTGCAGAGAGTAGGCACTAACAGTGATCATAAACATATGTAACGTACTGCGTGTACATAAACAGAAGGACCTATTATTGTAAGATTATTGCTGACTAATAACTGAAAGCAGTTACCGCTGAAAAATATTGAGGAGCATGCGCACGGAGCGGTATAAGGTCGAACGACCTCATAAAACAAATCGCAGGAAAGGTATGTGTCAGATTGGGAGGCATTGGAAGAATCATCAGGGAATGTAGTTTGCCAATTATAGTGGTAGCGGTAGCTTACATAGCGCTCGTTTGACCAATACTTGAATTTTGCTCTGTGGCCTGGGATATTTAGCAAGAACGACGGATAAAACAAAACGCGTAGGTCGTGAGAGGGGTAGCTATGTTACTGGTTCATTTCATAAGCACGAAAGCCTCATAGAGATGTTATAAGCCACATTACAATGGTAGGTGCTGCAAAAAATGCCTCTCGGTGTGGTTTACTGTTGGAAGTTCCCAGAAGTGGATGAATTATCCGAATGGGACGGATGTTATAAATACAGACAAACAAATGATTACATTTTCAGAAAATGGATAATTATGGAAGTCCATAAGTCGTTCGTCCACCTGTGGCCTTCATGCATGCATGCGGTATGACTGACGTTGTAGTAGGATATCTACCTGAGGGATGTTGTGTCCAATTCCTTCCAAAATCCCGAGCTGGATGGAGGTCCTTGCCCATTAGTACATAAAAACCAAAGGGGTCATGATACGAAACGAAATGTACAAAGACCAGTACACTTGGTTCTTGGTCGCATAACGGACGGCAGTCAGGTTGGTGTCCTAACGGTTGGCTTCGTCACACGTCAAAGCTGGTCTTCGGGGCTCAGTTCAAAGCAGGATTCATTATCAAAGATAATTCTACTCCAGTCAACGTGATTCCAGGCCTACGTCGTGTCTGGAGACGCCTCGGGCAGACATCCCAACCTATCGCCTGCCATACGGCCCAACAGGCGGGAGTGATGGTCTGAGGTGCCGTTTCTTCTCACAGCAGGACACCTTTGATTGCCATCGACCGCATTCTTACAGCACAGCGGTACTTTGACGATATTTACGCTCCGTTCGGTTGCCCTTCATGGTAAGTGACCCTGACCTTAAATTTCAGCTAGATAATATTCGTCCGCACACGGCGAGAGTTTTATTGCTAGTCTTCGTGCTTACCAAACCGTACCGTGGCCAGCAGGATAGCAGGATCTCTCCCCACTTTAGAATATTCGGATCAGTATGAGCAGATCCCTCAAACCAGCTCGGGATTTTGACTACCTAACGCGCCAAGTAAGCAGCATTTAGCACGATATCCAGCAGGAGGACATGCAACAACTCTACAGATCAATGCCAAGCCGAATAACTGCTTGCAAAACGGCCAGATGTGGACCAACGCGTTACTGACTTGCTCAATTTGTGGAGCCCATTCTCTTCAAAAAATCATATAATTTTTTTCCGATATTATAATCATTTGTTTGTCCGTATGTGTTCATCACACCTACCGATTTTCCTTCAATTCGGATATTTTGTTCCGCAGCGCGTCTTCTTTTGGGTCAGGTGTTTGTTCCACCTATGTATATCTTGCTAAAAGACATTGAAGATAAAATTAAAGACTTTGAACATAGCTGCAGTGACCGTGTCAGAATTATATTAGAACAAATAAGCCCTCCGTCACAAATATTAAGTCAAAATTGACCAGGTTTCGACGCTACTATGAGCGTCGTCTTCAGAATTAAACTAACTGTAATATACCATATTACGTGTATAATACATTAATAAAATTAAAGTTTGTACTGACTGAAAGGAGCTCCAGTACTTACAGGTCACATTTTAGATTTTTTAAAATGTGATATTTTAAAAATGTGACATTTTAAAAAGGTGACCTTTTAAAAATGTCACATTTTAAAAAATCGTAAATGTGTCCTGTAAGTACTGGAGCTCCTTCCAGTAAGTACAAACTTTAATTTTATTAATGTATTGTGTACCTAAACTGTTTAATTCCGAAGACGGCGCTCATAGAAGCGTCGAAACCTGGTCAATTTTGACTCAATATTTTTGACCGAGGGCTTATTTGTTCTAATTTAAAATTAAAGAGATTTGAGCCCACACGGACGTATACCAATAATTGTTCTTCCCGCGATGCAATCGTGACTGTAACATGATTGGGGCAAAATGACATTGTTACACAGAGTGCCCTCTGCCACACATACCGAGGTAGCTTTCGGAGTTTCGATGCGGATGTAGAGGTGAATAATTTAGTGTCGTTTGTGGAAAGGGCGGAAGCAGGCGCAAGCAAATCATCTTCACCATTATCTTGTCCAGTGCATCAGTTTGTGGACCAAAGTTACACGTGTGTAACTCTCTACAATTTCAGTCAGTTTTTAGTTTAATCAGAGCGTGAACTGGAGCAGCGAAACAGAGTCAGTACTGCAGAAACGCGTGTGACACGACTAAGGGAAAAAGTTGCCGGTCTACCACAGCACGCACCTTGCGCCAGTCCCGGCGGGCGCGGCCCCCGGCGCGAGAACAAGTAGCCAGCATTAGCGAGCCGCCAGCGCGCCCGCAGCAATCTAATCCCGCACCGCGCCGGAGCGGAGATGCTGCCGGCAATTGCGTTTGCGCCCGAGCCGGCGGCGCGGTGCTCATCGTGCTGGCGCAGACCGCCCTCATCCCTGCCACAACCCCCCCGCCCCTCTCACCCCATCTTGCAACACCCGCTCCTAGTCACCAGCCCGCAGAATCTCATCTAATTGACACATGGTCCCTCCGGCTTCGCGAGGCTGCACCAGGAATCGAATAACAAGGCGAAGGTCTCCCCGCGCTAATTGCCAACCGGGTCCTCCAATGGCGACGCCGCATCCCGTCACGAATCTCATTACTCTCGTCTTCCTCTCACGGCGTAGACTTCAAACAGTATAATGTAAGAAGCGGAGCGAGGTGGCGGCTACAAAGTCACCGCCGGGATAAAAGCATTCTCTATTGCTCTCCTATTCTCTTTTAACGACGTTTGCAATCGACCGGAAACAAGTGCTGGGACACTGCGAAAAACCAATTAAGGGCCTAATCAGCATAAAGACTTCATACTAAAAATCCCCCACTTTACGTAACGAAGGATGTGGACTGAGTATTACTACAGGAATTGAAGGAATTTGCAGGTCGGTTACATACAATTTTAGAATTGAATTTTAAAATTTTCCCGGCGAATTGACTGTTCAAACAAATTTCGGGCTTGCAGCCGGTCGTCGTTCAATACTTCGCACGATATTTCAACTGGGCACCTGCCAGTCATCTTCAGGTGAGCCGTCGCAGACTGGCAGGTGCCCAGTTGAAATATCGTGCGAAGTATTGAACGACGACCGGCTGCAAGCCCGAAATTTGTCTGAACAATTTCAGAATTGATTGTAATGTAAGCTACAGTTCTCCAGTAGCGACATATTGTGCACGTTTATTGGGAAGATTTGTATTGTCGCATTTATCCTGAACTCCGCAAATAAGCTTTTGTCCAGGACCAAAATAAAAAAGAAATGTATCAAACAAATGTTGTTTAACGACAAGGGTGTATTTACTATTAAGATCACCTTTTCAGAATGAAATTTTACCTCTGCAGTGGAACGTGCGCTGATAGAAACTTCGTAGCGGATTAAAACTGTGTGCTGGACCGGGACTCGGAATCGAGTCGCATTTCTTGTACGTTTGTTGGTTACGAAGGTATGAATACAAGCACGACATTTTAAAATAACATCCTATATATTTTATTCGGTAACCCACTTCCTTCCATAGAGACCTGTTCGAAAACGTATCACATATTCATCTCAACGGTGACGGAGGAGATAGAGAAGAGCCAAAGAAGAGCGGCGCGTTTCGTCACAGGGTTATTTGGTAACCGTGATAGCGTTACGGAGATGTTTAACAAACTCAAGTGGCAGACTCTGCAAGAGAGGCGCTCTGCATCGCGGTGTAGCTTGCTCGCCAGGTTTCGAGAGGGTGCGTTTCTGGATGAGGTATCGAATATATTGCTTCCCCCTACTTATACCTCCCGAGGAGATCACGAATGTAAAATTAGAGAGATTAGAGCGCGCACGGAGGCTTTCAGACAGTCGTTCTTCCCGCGAACCATACGCGACTGGAACAGGAAAGGGAGGTAATGACAGTGGCACGTAAAGTGCCCTCCGCCACACACCGTTGGGTGGCTTGCGGAGTATAAATGTAGATGTAGATGTAGATTCATATTAAGTAGAAAACAAAACTTGTCACAAAAGTAGCACGGAAGAATTAATCGCCGCCTCCAGTTTTGCCTACTGAAGTGAATTACAAGTAGCCACGATATGTTCCTACATAGTCTCTGAAGTTACTGGATTCTCCGTAGATGTCTTTTATGTATCACCAAAGAACAAAATTTGGAGATGCTAAGACAGATGACTATCTGGCAGGGTACCGTCGACTCGAAGTACGACATGCACCTAAGGCCTTACGTGCTGGATGTCCATTGTGTTGTTACTACGTGTTGGTTCTTAGCGAGGAAAAGTTGATGTGCGATTGCTGGCATATGCTCTACTCTTTCGATTGCTGTTGATGAAATAAGGAAATGTGGTACCGCGCATCCTTTGAAACTGATCTTACATTTTTTTAAGCCATCATGGGTTTCTCTGGAGAATGAGATATGTTCTTTGTATTTACCTGCCGTTTGTTTGAGAGGGAACATTCATCGGTACAAGGTACAACGGAGAAGAAGATCTGTACGTCAAGTATTTGCAGCTGTATCTCTGAAACAACAGAACACGAGTCTAGAAATAACTCCCATGCAATTCTTGATGTAAGTGTCCGTGACAAGGATGGTTTAATTGGTTCAAATGGCTCAGAACACTATGAGACTTAACATCTGAGGTAATCACATCCATGCCCGAGGCAGGTTCGAACCTGCGACCGTAGCGGTCCCGCGGTTCCAGACTGAAGCGCCCAGAACCGCTCGGCCACAGCGGCCGGTGAGAAGGACGGAACAGGTTACGTGCAGGAATGTGATGTATACTAGTTATAGGAATGCTTATGTCATATTGAAACTGCCGTATGCTCACGTGTGGATCCATTGCGACAGAAGCGAGAACAGTAACTTCTGCCGCTTTGTCGCTGCTACTTCGACGACGACTGGGTTTCTATTGGTTGAAATTTCCCGATTCCTGAAGCGTCACGGCAATATGAGGAAACTTCCGTTGAAAAGATAGGTTATTGTCATGGGTGGCAGGATTTTGGGTATGCAAATGGAGTATTCGAAACGAAAAAGAGGAAGCTTTAAAATTACTGTCGGTTATAGTCCCTCGATACGATATGCAAATAGGCGAGCTCTAAGGCAGTTAGGTAGACCGCTAGCCATTTAGGATAGCTGTGGAAGTTCGTGTGGCACCAGATAAAAATATGAGATCAGTTAGGAAAGAGAAGGGAGGATGGACGTCATGTTTAGCCGAGAGCCAGAGTCAGAGAAATTGTCCGTCAGCTGCCATGACGGTTTAGCCACTTGTTGCAACCAACACGTTATTTCTCCTGTACGCACCTTATTAGCCGTTCCAATAGGGTGCGGGGAGTTGTCAGCGTATTTTAAGGGAACAAACATCCTCTAATGACCTGTTGCAAGTAACACGTGATTTCTCCTGTACGCACCTTATTAGCCGTTCTAATAGGGTGCGGCGAGTAGTCAGCGTATTTTAAAGGAACAAACATCCTATAATGCGGTACGTAGACCACAATAGTCGGTGATAGAAAACTGAATGCGACACTTAAGTTAAAAGCAACAATGAAACTTCCCAATGCCACCTACAATTTCCAGGCGACTTTCATGTTCGTCCCCTTCAGTTGAAGACGGGGCAGTCCGTGTTGGCGACTTACTAGGATAGCAAAGATCCGGAGGACCAGAAATTCCAAATAAGCTTAAAAAATTTTTACAGGAAGTTCTTTGTAAATTCTTCGTGACCTGCATTCTCGGAGCTCTGGTAGCGTTGAGCCTTCAGGTAGATGGCGTTCAAGTTGCCACGAAGATCTGAGGACTACGAAGCCGATTGCCATGTTATCACTCCCTGAAACAGATGGTAAATACTGTTAGCCTAGAACTTTCTGGAAACGTTACTAAATACTGGGAAAACCCGGTATATAATGTCGACAAAGATTATACATATAGTGTTCAAATGAAAAGTTACAAGACGTCGTGGCAATCTGATCGTTTAAAAATTAACATATGCCGCTTTGGGACAGCATATGAGACATTTAGGTAATTGAAGCATGAGTCGTCAGCTCCTTCTAAAGAATCTTAGCTTTACCCTCAACAGGGAAGCTGATGCTCACCGTTTTTTTAGATTTCCGAGGTTCGATACCCATGACATTCCTCGAGCACGGAAAATCCATTAACCGTGACGTGTACTGCGGAAACTTCGTAGTCAAGAAAATAAAGAGAAAAAGAAAAAAATAAGATTCTGTTAACAGGGATTCCTTTAGTTCGTGAAACAGCGGTACAATTGTAGTGAGGCCTCTAGTGATTACTTCTAAATTAAGACTGCCATTATGTCCACAGTGCTGTTTTGTACTTTTCGTTTTAAGCATCCCTCATACAATCCTGCTCGAGGAAGAAGAGCAGAAAAATAGTATGGTGTTAAGGATGTGGGTATACGATGAGCAATTAGAGGTTTTAGATAGCAAAATGACAAATGCCAACTGCAGCTGCTCACTGATGCTAAAAAAAAAAAAAAACGGCGAGTGGATGAACGAACAGTTCTGAATCTTTTCTTCTTAGTAGTTGGAGAAACCATATGATTGAATGTACTTTTCTCAGTTAGTTCCGACTTGCTAGAGGGATTGTTCGGGAAAAATGAAGTCAGTGACTTGATCGTAGTCCATATAGGCACTTGGAGCACAAAGCATAACGATGGGGTGCTGGGAACATGAACTATTAACACACCATACCTCATTGGGAGGGATTGCATTTGGTTCATGGAGGATAGATGGAGATTGCAGGTGATTCCTGTGACAAACAATAGCGATAGGACTTTAGCCCATCAAAACATAGCGTGTCACTACAACCAACATTCACTGGCAATGTAAGCCACATAATTTAGCGTTGTCCCTCATCAGACTCGATGAATTTAGTAAGTAGTCAATGGGCATTCTGGCTAGGAATTCAGTGATGTCAATGCTTTTTAGAGTCATCTTTCCTTGAGTTCCTTTCCCCCTCTCCCGTTCTAGCTCCCTTCTCACCCTCCCCATCACCTCTCCCCCATTGCCAAAGGTGTGATACCTACGCCATCGTGCAGTCTGCCAGTTAATGTGGGGCTCAAGGGCACTAACATCTCAGCCAATGGTGTCAAATTTCAGCTTCCTACACCTCCAGCAATTTTAATTTTTATAATTCGAATGCCTGAGCGTCTTCATTTGCTATCTGTATTTCATGTTGTTGTCCTTACACAACCATTTCTCCCAAATTGTCCTGTAACTGATGTACAACCAGAATTAGGTAGAAAGCGCAAATTGGAATAATTAATCTCCACCAATAAATGAAATATGTACCAGAACCACTGACTGCCAGCATGTAACTAATGAAGGTCACACTTTTATGCTGCACATTAACCCTTTCAGATCCAGTGGTGACAATTGTGTACTTTAACTTTTACTGTGTGGTATCTACCACAGCAATATTTTTCCTAAACGGAACAATGAAGTGCACAATCATGAATGTTCAACATTTTATCATGTGTGGGTGCTGCCAACTGTTGGGCATCGCTATGAAAATATGAGCAAGTCTGTATAGTAAGGGTCAGGAGGTAGTGACTGCCAGAATACATATTTGTGGTTCGTTCGCTATTTTCCTTGGTATAACTGAACACTGTTATTGTCGTTTTGCATGGTAATTACTGAATGATCATTTATTTATTACAATGGCAAATTTTTTATGATTAGTTACTGTAGCCCATAAAATGGTGCCGAGTGTACAAAGCACGTTCTGAAAGAGGAAACGTACTTAAGTACAAATCTTTCATCTAAAATCATTAAAAAATCACCTAATAGTATTACCGTATGAAGAAAAATTTTCCTTCCTCCAGGAAAAAATCATGTCTGAAAAGGTTAACTTAATCAAGCAGCCCCCATGAAATCATCTTGCACCGAGCTGTAGCCAAGCAAGCAGATGTAAGTCAGGAAAGCCGGCGTGTGAAACAGCTCCCCACAAGTTCACAGACAAGGGTCCCCCCAGTAAGTCAGACTGGTCGTGCTTCGAGCCAAGTTGCCCTTGCCGCCAGCACTAAAAGTCACAATACGCATTTAAACTCCAGTTGTGCAGAGACAGCAAGGGACTGTTTTTAATGAGCTGTGTATGGAAGGGGATGAGGGGTACTGTCTTTGGCAGCGTACTAGATGGACGCTGTTGTAGGCAGAATGGTAGAAAGTGAGTTTTCGCCAAAAGACACAGATCGCTTAAGATGAGATCTGAGAATGTAATGAGGAACAGAAAAGTTTACAACACCTTTGAAGAGTGTGAGACGCGGTCAATGAACTCAGGCCCTGCAAGAGAAAATGTTCAATGCAATGTGTAAACCGCTACTATTTGGTAACGTAATAATTTGTCCAGTCCAAAGGAGGATAAACAGCTCCAGACAAGAACACTCCCTCATCCATGTTTTACGGTCGACTTAGTGAGAGTGAGAGAGATATGGATATGCTTACAGAGGTCCATCCTCACTAGGCGTAGGTAGAGAAAGCGAGTACGACAGTTTTTCAGCGCCAAGTGTTACGAAGCTTGTTACTGGTTAACCGCCTGCAGTGAGAGTAAGGGAAGGACACCAGTATTGTTTATGATGACTTTGCATTGGTCGGAGCTCGAAATATTTATCATTCATCCACTCAGTGTTATATGACAATAGATTCTATGCTCAGATCTGAACCGTCCTTGTAGGAAGCAGATGGTACATAATCGCTGTGCAGCCTGGAGTCATCACGAGATGACCTCTTCAGAGGAACATCTCCAGGTGCCTCTTCGAACAGAACAGATGAGGCGGCGAGTAATGAACTTTTCCAATGACTTGAACTTAGATGCATATGCAAGTTATTGGTAAGAAACCAACGTGCGATTTTGCAGCCACTTCAGCCCCCACTTATATATTAATGTGGTACGATCCATCCTCAACAGTGAGACGAACTGTAGGGGAAACAAGTAATTTTGGCTGAGACTTATTCTGAGTACTTGCCTGCAGATAAATGTTCATTAATCTTTCAACTGCGGCCGTAGATGAAAACGAATACCCTTCTCTAGTGCTTTCTATCTATAAACTAACCCCTCAGTAATCATGGTACGACTTCTATAAATATCACTGTTTTATATGGATAAGCATTCTTTCGAATCATATTTCAGATCCCCATTCCATGCTTGCCAAGGGTGTAACTTATCATTTTCAAAATTTTTCGAACGCTTCACCATGATTTTTAATGTAATAAACTGAATGAATTATAATTCTCATCTAATTTCATAATTATCGAATTCCTTGACCATTATTAGATGGTAACATTGTAATTACATCCAACGCACAGGGACATCTAAATTCATCCAACTAATACTGAATACTTCTTTATCTCCTCGTCAACCTAACGACCCCTCACAGAAAGAAACTTAAATGCCATCAGCAGCAGCGACCGGCCTGGCAGAATAAAGAAGGGGAATATCCGTAAGTATTTTGTCAATCATTTCTTTATTATTATTATCACTATTATAATTATTACACGTGTGTTTCATTATACTTAGGTTTCATTACTGTTGCAGACCATGATCCGACGGTGGACGATGACACACGGAAGTTCCTCGATATAATATTGTCTCAACCATGACAGCAGCCCAAACGGTCACTTACCTCAGGATGTCTTCCCGGTATATCCTACATGTTCTTCTTCGGCTATGCCATAGTATAGTCATAGCAGCAGTTGCTAGAACCCGAATCACGGATAGATACCAGCAGAAGACTGCTGTTCGTGAGTACGTACAGTTTGACTGCAAGTGAATCTACATGTTTGAATGTAGGGCTGGCATCACACAGTCACTTCAATATAGTAATTGAAACATAGAACATTCAACGTCTCTGTACTAGATTGTGGCACGTGAAGTATGAATGAGATTATCTGTGTAGTATGATATAGTTCATAGAGAGACAGATGACGACCGAACACAACCCATCACGTCCTCCTATTAACTTCAGTATTTTAAGAAGTGAGACATTAAATGTCGATATGCATGGAGAGGCACCGCCTGCGTTAAAATCTGAGGGTGTGATCATATACTTAAACATTCAAGTATGGTAAAATTGAACGACATGTGTAATGCCCTAGTGACTGCGGCAGACTAAGAGGATAGCGTCTTTGACTAGCAATCAAAAAAAGTCCTTGGTTCCGAGCTCCAACCTCGCCACTTGCTTAAATTTTGAATCAAAATCAACAGCAACTTCTGCCATAACAAGTCACACTCTTCGTGCCTACGTCATTATTAAAGAGGGCGCAGGAGCGAACAGAGTTTCCGGAAACTCACTTGCCCGTGGGGTACGAAACAACCCGTAGATGGCGGAAGAATCAACATAGATAAACGACATGGGGATGCGGAAGGCATTGGAAACAAGTGCATTAAAGACACATAACGTCTATCCACAGGACATACAGCCATTAATGGAAAAGTATCGTGATGATCTTACCATTGACAAAAGATTCCGGTCCTCTCTCACTCGGATCTTCAGGAGGGGACTGCCAAAGGGGAGGTGACCATGAGTAGAAGATTAAATAACCAACGAAACGGTAACGCCGTACAAGTCAGGGCATGAAATGTCAGAAATTTAAACGTGGTGGGGAAGCTGGAAAACCTAAAAATCGAATGTTAAGGCTCAGTCTAGATATTGTGTCAGTAAGGTGAAGTGGAGAGAAGACGAAAATTTCTGGTCAAGCGAGTATAACGTATTATCAACATCTGCAGAGAATGGTATAGTGGACGAAGGATTCGTAATGAATAGGAAGACAGGGAAGGGAGTTAGTTATTAAGAACAGTTCAATAATAGTGTTGTTCTCAGAATCGACAGAAAACCAAAGCTGACAAAGATAGTTCATGTATGCATGACGACGTCGCAAGGAGCAGACGAAGAGATAGAGGACGTTATGGGGGACTGGAATGCGGTGGAGGGAAAGAAGTATAAGACTGGGTTAAAGGAGAATATGGGCTTCGCAGTAGGAACGCGACAGGAAAAAAGCTAACTGACTTCTGCAATTAAGAATTCACCTGGTAATAGCGAATACTCTCTTCACGAATCACAAGAGGAGGAGGTGTACCTGGAAGAAGCCGAAGGATACAGAAAGATTCCAGTTAGTAGGAACGAGGCAGGAAAGAACTAACAGACTTCTGGAATATATTACAGCTGGTAATAGCGAATACTCTCTTCAAGAATCACAAGAGGAGGAAGCCGGTAGATACAGGAAAATACCAGTTAGATTACATCATGTCAGGTAGAGATTCCGGAATGTGATACTGCACCGTACCGATGAGAAGATACTGTCTCACATCACAATTTAGTAACGATGACGAGAAGCTGACTTTCAAGAGACTGCTCAGGATGAATCATTGCGCGTAGAAGTGGGTTACAGGAATACTAAGGAATGAAGAGATACACTTGAAGTTCTCTGAGGCTATAACTACTGCCACAATGAGTAGCTCTGTAGGCAGTTCAGTTGAGGAGGATTCGACATTTCTAAATGGCGCAATGGAGTAGCCGGGAAGAGAAATTGATAGGAAGTGCAGGGAAGTTAAGGAGAATTGGCTGCTTGAAAAATATGACAAACTGGAGAGAGGAATGATTGTTGGATGGACTGATTTGGCCTATAGAAAAGTCAGAAAGCAATGGCGGTAACATTAACAGATTAACAGTGCAATGGAAATTCCACTGTTAATTGCGGGAGAGAGTACAGTTGTAAGGAAAGAGCGTATTGGATGCCTTTATGAAGGGGAGGGATTGTCGCATGTTACATACGATGAAACAGGAATTTACAGAGAAGAGTTAGGGGATCCTGTAATACAATCTGAATTTAAAAGAGCTTTGGACGGCTTAAGATTAGATAAGGTAGACGGTATGGGTAACACTCCATCGGAATTTCTCAAATCAATGTGGGAAGTGGCCACAAGACGAATATTCACGTTGGCCTGTAGAACGTATGAGATTATAGCAAGTACCGACATGTACGAGAATAATCCCACAATCAGACTGGTAATAAAACTGAGAATCTGTTAGATTACAATTAGTTTGGATTTAGGAAAGGTAGAAGCACTAGATGGGCGTTCTGACGTAGCAATTGATAATGGAAGCAAGACTGAAGTAAAATGAAGACAGGTTCATAGGGTGTGTCGCGCTGAAGAAAAGTCGATAATGCAGAATGGTGCAAGTTGTGAAAAATTTTGAGGAAAATGGGGGTAAGCCACAGGGCGAAAGGGGTGATATACAATATCTACAGGAACCAAGGGCGAACAATAAGACGGAAAGACCAAGAACGAAGCGTTCAGAATACGATAGGTGTAAGACAGGGATGTAGTGTTTCGTCCCTACTGTTCATAGATGTAGGTCTTAATTTGAGGAAGAAATTTCTGACAATTTTTGAGCACGTATTGTGTTGAGCTCAAAATATGAACAGCAGACAACTGAAGCATTGAAGATGTGGTGCTACAGAAGAATGTAGAAAAGTAGGGAGGCTGATAACGTAATAAGTGCGGAGGGTCCCTGCAGAATCGGCGATGAAAGGAATGTATGGAAAACCCAGCAAGAAGACGAATAGCACATCTGTTACGACACCAGGAAATATTTTTTCAACTTAGGATTAAACAGTCAACTGGTTGCACATGAACGGTAGGTACAATGACCTAGGTTTCGATACGTACTAGGGGTGCCTTCATCAGAATGAAATGTTGCTAAATCGTAAAATTACACTGCTAAAAAGTAATATTCAGAATTTGGAGCAGCTATGCGCAAGTCAAAAGTAAAATGAAACGTTCTAACCTTTGCCAAGTGTGCACAACTGGGTACAACACCACACTGATCAGTCAACTTAAGCATAAGAATGGAATCACCTGTTTTGTAGGGATGGTGAACTTTTAGGGAAAGTCCGTGCCTGGATTTGCTCAGAAAGCCGAATTTTTTAATCTGTTATGTTGGAAAGAGGAGCCTTTTCAATGGACTGACTGCCAGCAGGAAGGCTATGACGCATTGAAATACGCCTTAAGTAATGCTCTCGTTCTAACCCTCCGAGAGTTTGATGGGACATTTATAGCTGAGACCGATGCCTCTAATTCAGGCGTCATGGCGATATTTTCTATACGGACAATACCGTGACACACTATCTGTCGAATATGCGTCCAACGCTTTCTTTCCCGCTAAGGTAAAATATTCCGTTTATGAATTAAACGCGTTCGCGGTCCTCTTTGCGCTGGAAAAGATCAAATTCTACCTTGAGCATCGGTAGTTTATTCTTAAAAGAGATAACCAGACCTTAACCTAGGGCCTTGCGCGACCATGAAAAATAGCTCACATTCTCCTTGAGCAATCTGAATTTCAGCGTACTGTTTCTCCATGAAACACATCATGGTGAAATACTTAACGGGTTTCTACTATCCAGTGGCCAATACTATAAGCCCCGTGCTTGGTAATTTAGAAAACGCTGAGGGTGAGGCTTTGGTCTCCATGGAATTAGCTGAGATAATCTCCTTGTTGGCAGATCTCACGGAAACTCAATAACAAAAACTTCAGAAGTTCTGGAGAGGAAGTGCTTGGTCACAGGCTACAAAAGGGATTGATCTATTATCATACACATGGGAATAATAAGTTCAAAATCTATCTATCTGGGAATATGTACGATAATACACAACATTAAGCTATATCGCACTTGGCCGTCCCTGAACAAAGATGTGAGTATGTTGGAGAATCAGTGGCGAGCTTTTAAGTTTTCCATGCCAAATTCCGACACATGCCAGGCTTTTCTTCATTCCACGTGGACTGAGAGACTAATACGCCAGGGGTTTATTATGTACAGCCATTGCCTCGTTCCCAGAAATGTAGTAAATGGTAATAAATATGTAGCCTACTTGTCGTCATTGATGCATTTCCACGTTTTTTTAGATGATCCCTACTGGCGGAATAACAAGTGGACGACGGTTAGGCATCTTTCTAGAATGTTTTCCACATTTAGGCTGCCTACATCTCTAGTGAATGACAATGTACCTGGTTTTGTTTCAAGATAATTTAAGAGATTTTGCTTTGAGAATGGTATATCTGCGACGACGACCACCCATTAACACAGCCTTCTTCGCTGAGAAGGTGAATCCTAATTTAAAGTCTGCTCTAGTAATATGCTATTCTGAAGTCGCACGTTGGATTAGTCTATTCCTTGGTTGAACATAGCATTTAACGCCGCTACTCAAGAGTCCATAAGACGACCCCAGTGGCTTTAATGTTTCCTTTAACTGTCAAATCACAACTGTCGAATCTTTGGTTAGTGAACAACCTCCAACCAGAGCACAGGACCACTGAAGACATCCAGGACAATTGGAGCAAATATTAATATTGAACATTCAAATATAGGGAGGTGAAGCGACACAACCAGGCGAGGCGCCCCAGCAAGTTGCACGTCTGGGACATAATCTTTATCAAGAACTTCAGTTGACAACGGACGGTTGATAGCCCAATTACCTTTCTGTTTGACTACCAGTCTGCAGGTGAGATGCACCAATTATACTGGGTGATCAAAAAGTCAGTATAAATTTGAAAACTGAGTAAATCACGGAATAAAGTAGATAAAGAGTTACAAATTGACACACATGCTTGAAATGACATGAGGTTTTATTAGAACCTAAATAATACAAAAGTTCAAAAAATGTCTGACAGATTGCGCTTCATCTCATCAGAATAGCAATAATGAGCATAACAAAGTAAGACAAAGCAAAGATGATGTTCTTTACAGGAAATGCTCAATATGTCCACCATCATTCCTCAACAATAGCTGTAGTCGAGGAATAATGTGTGAACAGCACTGTAAAGCATGTCCGGAATTATTGTGAGGATTTGGCGTCGGTTGTTGTCTTTCAGCATCCCTAGGGATGTCGGTCGATGACGATACACTTGCGACTTCAGGTAACCCCAAAGCCAATAATCGCACGGACTGAGGTCTGGTGACCTGGGAGGCCAAGCAGGACGAAAGTGGCGGCTGAGCACACGATCATCACCAAACGACGCGCGCAAGAGATCTTTCACGCGTCTAGCAATCTGGGGTGGAGCGCCATCCTTCATAAACATCGTACGTTCCAGCAGGTGTTTATCAGCCAGGCTGGGGATGATGCGATTCTGTAACATATCGGCGTACCTCTCACCCGTCACGGTAGCAGTTACAAAACCAGAATCACGCATTTCCTCGAAGGAAAAAGGCCCGATAATGGTAGATGTGGTAAATTCAACCCATACCGTGACTTTCTCGTCGTGCGATGGAGTTTCCACGACAGTTCTAGGATTTTCGGTAACCCAAATTCTGCAGTTGTGGGCGTTGACAAACCCTCAGAGCGTGAAATGAGCTTCGTCGGCCCACAAGACGTTGCTCAACCAATCATCATCTTCCGCCATCTTTTGGAACGCCCACACCGCAAATGCCCTCCGCTTCACTAAATCGCCAGGTAACAGTTGATGATGCCGATGGATGTTGTACGTATAGCATCGGAGGGTACGCCAACCAAGTGTCAACCAAACAGTAGTGTATGGAATGCCGGTGCGACGTGAGACTGCACGAGCGCTGATTTCCTTGTGCATAGACGAACCCACTACAGTCTCCATTTCGTCCTGAACTGTCTCAGCAGCATTACGACTTGTGCTCGGTCGGCCACTACGGGGTTACCCGTTCGAATCCCCTTCCTATGGCGGTAGGATCGTAACGCTAAACTAGCACATTCCCCATTCCGATAATACAGCTTCACTGAAAGCGCCCTTTCAGGTAACGCCAACATGCTGCGACTGCTGGCGCATCTGATTCTCTGTCTCATTACAGCTCCTTTTATACACGACTGTCATGCGCAGTCACTGACATTTTGTTCTTCAGCGCCATCTGTCGGACCTTTTGTGAACATTATTTTTTTTTGTTCTAATAAAACCCCATGTCATTCCAAGTATGTGTATCAATTTTTACCTCTATATCTACATTATTCCGTGGTTTACTAAGTTTTCAAATCTATACTGACTTTTTGATCACCCTGTAGTTATGCTATGTTAAGACTGGTACTGGTACTTAAAATTAGGTAAAACCCCACCTCTGGCTGGCGAGTTCTTGTTTAAGGGGGCATGGGGAAATTGAGCCAATTGTCTTCTGTCGACAGTGTGTGGCTAGATTCTTTGACAGTTCTTAAGTAACGACTTCGCAAGTGACACAACGGTGGGCGTGTGCATCGAAAACTTGAGTCGGTCGAGAGACCATTGTCAATTACAGCGCCCTTTCCATAGCTGTCGGACAACCTGAGCGGTAGCCTTCACAGGAGGACGTGGCTGAGTCCATGAGTTCGGCGCTGCCAGCTGCATGGAGTTCAAGCAGGAAGAAAAGTTGGCCACTACACATCGGGCGAAGAAATCAGCGGGTCGCAGAAAGTGGCCAGAGGAAGATTGGTGAACCAATGTCTCCTTGGGAGAGCCCCACAACCGAAAGAGCTATTCTCGGTGAGCACATTTTAGAGCTTTTTGGTCACATTGATCTTGTAATACCAAGTTCGCTTTAAAATACAGAATCATCTGTTTGCCGTACCTTGTTTCTTTTAAGTAAATTCACCATCTTCTTGGCTGTTAATAGTTGTCACCAGGCTTCAAAGCAGCGGACTATTTTTCAAAAATGGGTCCAAGCACTATGGGACTTAACATCTGATGTCATCAGTCCCCTACACTTAGATCAACTTAAACGTAACTAACCTAAGGACATGACACACATCCATGTCGGAGGCAGGATTCGAACGTGCGACCATAGTAGCAGCGCGGTTCCGGACTGAAGCTCCTAGAACCGCTCGGACACAGCGGCCGGCGACCATATTTCATGTTAAATTATTTCCACCCGTTATTTGTTCTTCTCGCTGTGGCTCGGAATTAAACGTTTTGTCTTATGGTTTAAGCTTGACATTTATCAGTTTGTTTCGCGGGGTAAATCGTTAGGACAGCTTCATACAACTTACCTGACCTTGCTTAGTGAGTGCACTTGACCCTAAGTTTTGGCGATGTAATTTTGGTCACGTGTCTAATTTCACTCTCTGCTTTGCTTAGTTTTACTTGATTAGCCTTCTCTCATTTTCACAGTCTTTCCAAATCTCAAGCTACCTTTATTACCCTTGTACCAGGTGTACCACAACTCCCTGTTTAACTACTCAAGAGCTTACGATAATTGCCATAAGTTATAGCTGTTAGTATCTTAACTTATTCCTGCTTTTCGACTTAAGTGCGGGATTTAATCATTTAAGGAATTGCTGTCAGAAACAAGTTCTGTTTCAATATTATCTTGTTTTTATTTATTAGATTTAGAACTAGTCAATCAATTGTTATTGCTACGTGGGTATTCAAGAGCTAACAGCTACTGTCATAACATACAGGCAACATCGTATTAACTTGCTTGTTATATTCATGGACATTAAATTATTTGAATCGTTATTGCAAGATATTTCAGGGAAGAGGCAATGTAATTAGTAATTTTGGAGAGCTTGAAAGATGCGTGTACTTTGTATGTTGGTTACTGTGTTTGTTAAGTGAATTTCTATGTTTTGTTGTTCAAGTAGTACCCTACTTGGCCAGATTCTGTAAAACAACATTCCCAGTATTATAAGCAGCTGCTGAGTTTGCGTACTGAGCACATATTCATTTTTAAAAGCTAATTTATTCATGTTTGCTTTCATTTTGTAAGATGGCAAGAACTATATCACTTACATGAAGTCATTAAAGATCACCAAACTCACTTTGAGTGAACAGTAGGGCTGAACAAAAATGACTGACAAGGCACAATGCATCTTGTAGAGGGTATAGTGTGGACGTATTGGAATAATTAATGTTGGGTGATGGTTTTAAAGTAATTCACACGACATGAAACCTTTGGGGATTTACTGGCGACTAGTTTATCCCTAGGAAGTATTCAGAGTTGACCATGGCCGGGCTGGGGAGTGGCGAAGGGAAGCAACAATAGGCAACTTAGGACGCTTCAAACTCAGAGAAAGCGGTAACGGGGCGCGGCCTCCAGCTGCCTTAAGATGAGTGGCAGTGAGGGGGTGGTTGACCCCATGCTGATGTACAGGGAAGCAGACGGAGAACTTGTACGCCTGTTGATAAATGTCCGTTGTCCCATTTTCAGTGAAATAGGCGAGAAAGCCGCACAAAGCTACGGTGGGCCGGTCAACAGAGGCCAAAATATGCGTGTTCGTGACTATAGCAACTTCACGCTGAATTCACGGTCCGCAGAGTCTGAAGTGAATCAGGTGAAGAGCGACACAATGGAATCCGCCGGCCTCCGATAGGAATGCAGGACCCAGGAATTTGAAGTACTCTCCTGGGAATTAGAATTCTGGAAAAATTGGTGTTTTGTGGAGACGCTAACCTTGATGGGTGGCCTGGGAGGAGTTAAACAGCAGAAGTTGAGAGGAAGGGAAATATTGGGGTAATTAGTTCACTTCCCAGAGCAGGCATTGGTCGGCGCTGGGAAGGGATGCCTGGAGGGGAAACCGAGGCAAAGAGCTGACTGGCAGAAGTTTCCGTAGAGGTCTTCTGTTCCCAGCTTGCCTAGAGTGCAGACGTGGCGTTCTTCACTCAGCTTGCCTGAGAGAGAGTGAGTATCTCTGCAGGTTAGGACTTAGCAACGGAACGGTTGAGCTTGGAGATAGAAAGTTTTCATTTAGCTATGTACTGAGCGAGATAGATAGGAGTGAATAGACGAGCGCAGCCTTGCAGCACCACGAGGCCAGCCGACGTCCGCACAACGACGCCGCCCCGCCATGCTGAATTCGATGATATTGTGCCCGCTCTGGCTTGAGTTAGGCCACTGATTAATTTGTTGGATCACGTCGGCAAAGTTTCCGCACGGATTTCATGGGCTGTATCTGGTAGAATTCTTCTCGCACTTCGCATTACACCTGGGTCAGTCGATAGGAAATAATTTTGATTTATCGCGCTTTAGTCCACGTAAACGCAATTTATTCCCACTGCCTGTTAGGAGAGACATGCAATGTGATGATTGAAGGTCGTGAGTTAAAATAAATTTGTGCTAATCGAGTGCATCTGTTTTCAATCAAGTAGTTGAAATCCCAAGTAACTTTCTTAATTAATTTTATGTTCAACATTTGAACGTGGTGTTCAATAGCTGAATATAACAACAATGTGGACACCTTTTTAAGTAAAAGGGATCAATTCTTAATCAATTAATGTCACCACTGCCACCACAGTTCAATCAGGGGTCACAGGGCCTTATTACTTTCTTTGCGTTATCTGATATTGCGGCAGTATTGCACTCTCTGTTGATCTGTTAGTCAATTAGCTGGGGTGAACACACGCCAAAACTAGGTAAGTGATGGGTGGGGTGTTACAATTTAATTATATTGTCATTTATTTTTCTGTATAGTGCCGGAAAACATGGATGTCAATTTCTTTTACTGTATTGAATGATGTTTATTTGAGTGCCTGGTGCTACCACTTCCTAAGCACCTCGCTCTGTGCCCATTTTAGTATTGACCCTGACAGTGTCAGCAGCTACAGAGTAGTCTCGTCGGATCCGTGGATTAACTGGTGACCCACAACAAGCCGGGCTTGTTGACTGTCGCTGCTATATACAGGTCAATGTCGCGGTAGTCAGGGTCAATTGCGGGATGAAGATGGAAAACGTGCTGGAGTCAAAATTCCATGGCAGTTTGATGGTCCATATCAGTGTCATGAAACTGTACTTCTACTCCACATCTACATCTACACTCCTGGAAATTGAAATAAGAACATCGTGAATTCATTGTCCCAGGAAGGGGAAACTTTATTGACACATTCCTGGGGTCAGATACATCACATGATCACACTGACAGAACCACAGGCACATAGACACAGGCAACAGAGCATGCACAATGTCGGCACTAGTACAGTGTATATCCACCTTTCGCAGCAATGCAGGCTGCTATTCTCCCATGGAGACGATCGTAGAGATGCTGGATGTAGTCCTGCGGAACGGCTTGCCATGTCATTTCCACCTGGCGCCTCAGTTGGACCAGCGTTCGTGCTGGACGTGCAGACCGCGTGAGACGACGCTTCATCCAGTCCCAAACATGCTCAATGGGGGACAGATCCGGAGATCTTGCTGGCCAGGGTAGTTGACTTACACCTTCTAGAGCACGTTGGGTGGCACGGGATACATGCGGACGTGCATTGTCCTGTTGGAACAGCAAGTTCCCTTGCCGGTCTAGGAATGGTAGAACGATGGGTTCGATGACGGTTTGGATGTACCGTGCACTATTCAGTGTCCCCTCGACGATCACCAGTGGTGTACGGCCAGTGTAGGAGATCGCTCCCCACACCATGATGCCGGGTGTTGGCCCTGTGTGCCTCGGTCGTATGCAGTCCTGATTGTGGCGCTCACCTGCACGGCGCCAAACACGCATACGACCATCATTGGCACCAAGGCAGAAGCGACTCTCATCGCTGAAGACGACACGTCTCCATTCGTCCCTCCATTCACGCCTGTCGCGACACCACTGGAGGCGGGCTGCACGATGTTGGGGCGTGAGCGGAAGACGGCCTAACGGTGTGCGGGACCGTAGCCCAGCTTCATGGAGACGGTTGCGAATGGTCCTCGCCGATACCCCAGGAGCAACAGTGTCCCAAATTTGCTGGGAAGTGGTGGTGCGGTCCCCTACGGCACTGCGTAGGATCCTACGGTCTTGGCGTGCATCCGTGCGTCGCTGCGGTCCGGTCCCAGGTCGACGGGCACGTGCACCTTCCGCCGACCACTGGCGACAACATCGATGTGCTGTGGAGACCTCACGCCCCACGTGTTGAGCAATTCGGCGGTACGTCCACCCGGCCTCCCGCATGCCCACTATACGCCCTCGCTCAAAGTCCGTCAACTGCACATACGGTTCACGTCCACGCTGTCGCGGCATGCTACCAGTGTTAAACACTGCGACGGAGCTCCGTATGCCACGGCAAACTGGCTGACACTGACGGCGGCGGTGCACAAATGCTGCGCAGCTAGCGCCATTCGACGGCCAACACCGCGGTTCCTGGTGTGTCCGCTGTGCCGTGCGTGTGATCATTGCTTGTACAGCCCTCTCGCAGTGTCCGGAGCAAGTATGGTGGGTCTGACACACCGGTGTCAATGTGTTCTTTTTTCCATTTCCAGGAGTGTACATCCATACTCCGCAAGCCACCTGACGGTGTGTGGCGGAAGTGTATCTTGAGTATCTCTATCGGTTCTCCCTTCTATTACAATCTCGTGTTGTTCGAGGACAGAAAGATTGTCGGTATGACTCTGTGTGGGCTCTTATCTCTCTGATTTTATCCTCATGGTCTCTTCGCGAGGTATATGTAGGAGGGAGCAATATACTGCTTGACTCCTCGGTGAATGTATGTTCCCGAAACGTCAACAAAGGCCCATAGCGAGCTACTGAGCGTCTCTCTCGCAGAGTCTTCCACTGGAGTTTATTTACCATCTCAGTAACGCTTTCGCGATTACTAAATGATCCTGTAACGAAGCGTGCTGCTCTCCGTTGGATTTTCTCCATCTCTTCTATCAACCCTATTTGGTACAGATCCCACACCGGTGAGCAGTATTCAAGCAGTTGGCGAACAAGTGTACTGTAACCTACTTTCTTTGTTGTCGGACTGAATTTCCTTAGGATTCTCCCAATGAATCTCAGTCTGGCATCTGCTTTAGTGACATCGTCAACGGCACTGTGCTTGGTGACCATGGCAAGCGAAATGGCCTGTGTTGGTGCAGTTGGACTGCATGCAGTATGTGCAGCCACGGCGCTGGGGTTGCACACCGTGTTTGTGAGCTCGAGTTTCATGGCCAAGGCTGGAGAGAGAAGAGCGCTGCCGTCGGGTCCGCTCACTGTGTTGTACGCCTACCTCCTGAGAGTTTCCAATGCCGCATAGAGAGAAGAGACGAGGCTGATAAGACTCATACAAATGCAACAGAAGTATACATTTACCATTAATAATCATTTCTGATAATCAAGTGTAAATTACTATTATTGGTAGAAGAAGTAACAATAGTAATAATACTCATGTATCTGCCCTCGAGGACTGGCATCATCTTCCATGAGCTTTGACTAAAAAATGTGACGAGCGCGAGTTTGTTGTCGCCCTGTACTGCTACCTGCACTGAGACACCGCGTTTCCGCTGCTTCCCGTGTACTGGATTTACCGCACAGCCTGTCTCGCCTACATAGAATATTCCTAGAGCTCCGGTTTTCACCATCTGGACAATAAATGCATACGATGACAATTAAATTTTTTCACTTTAAAGATCGTCTAGTAGTTAATTTCTGCATAGACAAACACAAAATCGTGTCAAAATTGTTTCATGGTGTGAGGAAGCGGGAGAGTCGTGGCGTCCTGAAAATATTCTATGTTCGGAGGCAGCAGTGGCCGCTCGGGCCGCACGGCCAGACGGGGCCCGGCAGCAAACACGTGGTGCCGAACGTTAGCCGGACGAGAGGGGTAGCCCCAGCGCGTGGTCCATCGAGCACGTGACTAGGAATTCCTTGGTGACGCTGTGCGCCGGGAGGGCCAAAGATGGAGGACTTTGTGAAACCTTAATGGCAGACAATAGCAAGACGAGTCATTATACCTCAAAAAGAAACATGTACATTACTATTATTTTCACGACGATTCTGATGGTGTGATCATATTTTCAATATCTTTACTAGTCTGAAGTTTAGTAACTGATGGTAAAGTATACAAATAAGACCCAGCAACAAATTTTCAAAATATAAACGCTTCATCCGATTTTGTCGATCGCCGTGTCTTTAGAAAGCTATTAGTGTAAACCTAAATTGATATGAATTACAGGCATGTAACGTAAATAGTACATGAGGTATTGGAGGTCAAAGTGGCAAATTACTGTCGATCGCGTCAGGCCATAAGTGCTCAACAGTTACACGAAGAAACGGTAGCAGCATGCTCATCAATATACACTCCTGGAAATGGAAAAAAGAACACATTGACACCGGTGTGTCAGACCCACCATACTTGCTCCGGACACTGCGAGAGGGCTGTACAAGCAATGATCACACGCACGGCACAGCGGACACACCAGGAACCGCGGTGTTGGCCGTCGAATGGCGCTAGCTGCGCAGCATTTGTGCACCGCCGCTGTCAGTGTCAGCCAGTTTGCCGTGGCATACGGAGCTCCATCGCAGTCTTTAACACTGGTAGCATGCCGCGACAGCGTGGACGTGAACCATATGTGCAGTTGACGGACTTTGAGCGAGGGCGTATAGTGGGCATGCGGGAGGCCGGGTGGACGTACCGCCGAATTGCTCAACACGTGGGGCGTGAGATCTCCACAGTACATCGATGTTGTCGCCAGTGGTCGGCGGAAGGTGCACGTGCCCGTCGACCTGGGACCGGACCGCAGCGACGCACGGATGCACGCCAAGACCGTAGGATCCTACGCAGTGCCGTAGGGGACCGCACCGCCACTTCCCAGCAAATTAGGGACACTGTTGCTCCTGGGGTATCGGCGAGGACCATTCGCAACCGTCTCCATGAAGCTGGGCTACGGTCCCGCACACCGTTAGGCCGTCTTCCGCTCACGCCCCAACATCGTGCAGCCCGCCTCCAGTGGTGTCGCGACAGGCGTGAATGGAGGGACGAATGGAGACGTGTCGTCTTCAGCGATGAGAGTCGCTTCTGCCTTGGTGCCAATGATGGTCGTATGCGTGTTTGGCGCCGTGCAGGTGAGCGCCACAATCAGGACTGCATACGACCGAGGCACACAGGGCCAACACCCGGCATCATGGTGTGGGGAGCGATCTCCTACACTGGCTGTACACCACTGGTGATCGTCGAGGGGACACTGAATAGTGCACGGTACATCCAAACCGTCATCGAACCCATCGTTCTACCATTCCTAGACCGGCAAGGGAACTTGCTGTTCCAACAGGACAATGCACGTCCGCATGTATCCCGTGCCACCCAACGTGCTCTAGAAGGTGTAAGTCAACTACCCTGGCCAGCAAGATCTCCGGATCTGTCCCCCATTGAGCATGTTTGGGACTGGATGAAGCGTCGTCTCACGCGGTCTGCACGTCCAGCACGAACGCTGGTCCAACTGAGGCGCCAGGTGGAAATGGCATGGCAAGCCGTTCCACAGGACTACATCCAGCATCTCTACGATCGTCTCCATGTGAGAATAGCAGCCTGCATTGCTGCGAAAGGTGGATATACACTGTACTAGTGCCGACATTGTGCATGCTCTGTTGCCTGTGTCTATGTGCCTGTGGTTCTGTCAGTGTGATCATGTGATGTATCTGACCCCAGGAATGTGTCAATAAAGTTTCCCCTTCCTGGGACAATGAATTCACGGTGTTCTTATTTCAATTTCCAGGAGTGTACTTATTCATCTATGTCTTTGTTTATATCTGATATATACTATTCATGAAGAAATTGGTTGAATATTTACTCTGTTGTAGAAAGCACAGAGACATTAGACAACTGGCCTACCTATTGTTCTATTTCTTTGATAAATGTTGTTGGTAATGTATCTAATAATGTGTGTTAGAGCGTCTTTGTGGTCCAGCCGTAGGAATATTTATTTAATTTCAAGTTATTTAAATGTAAATCCAGTATTTCGAAAGTGTTTTATGTTTGTGAGCGTAGGTTAGCTTGGAGACATGGAGGGAGCGCTCTAGCCAATCACAGCGCTCATTTCTAAGGGAGGCGACTACTGAAGTTCTGGCAGGGTGCCAGTTCTGGAAAGTATGGCACTGGACACGGGAAGTGCTGGACGTGATTGCGCGACGGACGTTTGGTCGCGGCAGGGACTTGGAGGGTGTGGAGCTGTTTGCACGTGGTCGCGGCAGATAGAAATACTTTGGAGTACCGACTTGTCCACTTGTGAGATTTCTGTGGCTTCTACAGTGAAGACGTAGCGTGCGTTTAGAAGTGAATACCTTTCGAGCTGTGTTGTTGATTATAAATAGTTACGTGGTATAGGAATCTATTTTTTCCCTGTTATTCAACTTATATTTTATTTAATTCCTGGACCATCTGCACCAATAAGTGTTTTGCAGAAATATACCCCATTCTCAAAAGTAATTCTACTATCATACTCATCATTTTAATTCGTTAAGATAGTACCGACAGATTTTATTTAATTGCAGCCTTTCATTTATAAATTTATATGTTACTTTCATAATTCGCAATTGCCTAGTGATAGAAACCTTCGACCATTCCATTCATGTTGAAACGTTCCCTTAGAACAATTATACATGACTGTCCTTAAACTGACACACAATATTTTTAGCGCAACGCAATCTGACTTTTAATAGAATTTACAAGTTCTTCATTATGCAAATAAAGGCTTACTTATGAATATCCTAGAAGAAATCGAGATATATGCTCATTTGAAAACCAAATCATCAATGCTGCTCAATGAACAATTAGATTTTCGCGAAAAATATTATTAAGACCTTTTTAACGAAATTTTATAATAAAAGCATCTACTCTTTTGTTTTTAAAAAATATAAGACTAGTTATACCCATGGCAAAAGAATTGTATGTAAAATATGCTGCACAACATTAAAAAAAATTATTAAATTGACATTGATTATTATAAAAACGAGTAGATCGATGATTTTAAAAAATTTAATCAGCAGTCTCATCAGTTATTCAGATATACATAATGTGGAACGTACTCTTGGCTGCTACCCTACTGCTATAAAGAATATTGCTATAAAAACTACAGTTAAAATAAGACGATTCTGAAGCATCCAACAAAGATGCAATTGTGATGTAGGCGACTCGGTATAATCGATATATACCACAACGCTAAGGTCTTTCACATCTTTGATGTAACTGGCACTGTAATAGTATTAAGGTTGCCCATAGAGGGCACAACTATTACACATCGTAGTTCACTATTTTTATCCAAAATATAAATAAGCTGTAGACATACTAACTATCTGTTAGTCAGACATTTATATGAATCAATTTTATGTTATTAGTGTATTTCCTACTTTTATATTTTGACGATGGCGTCATATTATGAACGCTGATTGGCAGTTGTGAAGTAGTGTGACAGGAAGTAGGCGGAGTCTCTGCATACTTAAGCTTGTGCTCAGCACACATAACCATCAGTTGACTGCGTAGCAGCGAGGAGAGCTCCGCCTACCATCCTAAGGGAGCCATGGGTATAATTAATTTTATTTTATCTTGTTAAATTTTGACATCTTTAGACACTTTCATTTTATTTCAAGATTGGTATCTAGTATTTCTTAAAATTTATCCACAGGTCTGCTGATGGTTTTGTAGAAAGAACCGAAACCGGTTACCTATATCATTAATACATACATGATGTGATCAAGACTGAACTTTAGTCAAACTATAACAATTAATTGATCACTGCTTTCCAAAAATGTTTACCATAATTGTATTTATCGTCTGTTTCACTTCCATACATGGGTACACTCCATACAAATACTTTCAGAAACGACTTCCTGACACTTAAATCAATACTCGATGTTAACAAATTTCTCTTCTTCAGACACGCTTTCCTTGCCATCGCCAGTCTACATTTTATATCCTCTCTACTTCGACCATAATCAGTTACTTTGCTCCCCAAATATCAAAACTCATTTACTACTTTAAGCGTCTCAATTCCTAATCTAATTCCCTCAGCATCACCCGATTTAATTCGAATATATTCCATTCCCATCATTCTGCTTTTGTTGATGTTCATCTTATTTCCTCCTTTCAAGACACCGTCCATTCCGTTCAGTTGCTCTTCCAGGTCCTTTACTGTCTCTGACAGAACTACAATGTCACTGGCGAACGTCAAAGTTTCTATTTCTTCACCATGGATTTTAATTCCTACTCCGAATTTTTTTCGACAACTCTGTCTCACTCCCTTCCCAACCACTGCTTCCCTTTCATGCCCCTCGACTCTTAAAAGTGCCATCTGCCTTCTATACAAATTGTAAATATCTTTTCGCTCCCTGTTTGACCCCTGCCACCTTCAGAATTTGATAGAGAGTATCCCAGTCAACATTGTCATAAGCGTTCTCTAAGTCTACAAATGCTAGAAACGTAGGTTTGCCTTTCCTTAATCTATCTTCTAAGATAAGTCGTAGTATCAGCATTGCCTCACGTGTTTCAACATTTCTACGGAATCCAAACTCATCTTACCTCAGGTCCGCTTCTACCAGTTTTCTCCATTCGTCTGTAAGGAATCCTTGTTAGTATTTTGCAGCCATGACTTATTAAACTGATAATTCGCTAATTTTCATATCTGTCAACACCTGCTTTCTTTGGGATCGGAAGTATTATATTCTTCTGTCTGAGAGTATTTCGCCTGTCTCATACATCTTTCTCACCAGATGGTAGAGTTTTGTCAAACCTGTCTCTCCCAAGGCTGTCAGTAGATATGATGAAATGTTGTCTACTTCCGGGGCCTTGTTTCGTCTTAGACCTTTCAGTTCTCTGTCAAATTCTTCACGCAGTATCATATATCCCACTTCATCTTCATCTACGTCCTCTTCCATTTCCATAATATTACCTTCAGGTACATCGCCCTTGTATAGACCCTCCATATACCCCTTCCACCTTTCTGTTTTCCCTTCTTGCTTAGAATTGGATTTCTATCTGAACTCTTCATTTTCATACAAGTGGTTCTCTTCCCTCCAAAAGTCTCTTTCGTTTTCCTGTAGGCAGTATCTATCTTACCCCTAGTGAGATATGCCTCTACATCCTTACATTTGTCCTCTAGCCATCCCTCCTTAACCATTTTGCACTTAAAACTGCCATCTGGCTTCTATACAAGTCTTAAATATTGCCAATCTCATTTCTGAAATGTTTGATTCTCTCTTTGCCTGCTTCATTTACTGCATTTTCATATTTCCTTCTTTCATCAATTAAAGTCATCATATCTTCCGTTACCTGACGATTTCTACTAGCCCTCGTCTTTTTAAATACTTGATCGTCAACTGCCTTCACTATTTCATCTCTCAAATCAACCCATTCTCCATCTACTGTATTTCTTCCCCCATTCCTGTCAAGCGTTCCCTAATGCTCTCCCTGAAACTCTCTATAACCTCTGATTCTGTCAGTTTATCCAGGTCCCATCTTCTTAAATTCCCACCTTTTTGCCGTTTCTTCAGTTTTAATCTACAGTTCATAACCAGTATATTGTGGTCAGAGTCCACATCTGCCCCTGGAAATGCCTTACAATTAAAACCTGGTTCCTAAATCTCTGTCGTACCATAACATAAACTATCTGAAACCTTCGGGTACCTCCAGGCCTCTTCCATGTATACAACCTTCTTTAATGATTATTTAATCAAGTGTTGTTATCTATGACTAAGTTATGCTCTGTGCATAATTCTACCAGGCGGCTTCCTCTTTCATTGCTTACCCCCATTCCATATTCGTACTAGGTTTCCTTCTCTTCCTTTTCCTACTATCTAATTCCAGTCACCCATGATTGTTAAATTTTCATCCCCTACATTATCTGAATAATTTCTTTTTTCTCATCATACATTTCGTCAACCTCTTCATCATCTGCGGAGCTAGTTGGCATGTGCACTGATACTACTGTGGTAGGCGTGGGTTTCGCGTCTATCTTAGCCACAATAATGCAATCACTATACTCTTTGTAGTAACTTACCAGCACCTTTTTAATTCATAATTAAACTTACTCCTGCATTACTTCTATTTGATTTTGTATTTATAACCCTGCATTCACCTCACCATAAGTCTTGTTCCACCTGCCACCGAACTTCACTAATTCCCACTATATCTAACTTTAACCTATGCATTTTCCTTTTTAAATTTTCTAACCTACCTGCCCAATTAAGGGATCTGACATTCAACGCTCCAATCCGCAGAACGCCAGTTTTCTTTCTCCCGATAACAACGTCCTCCTGAGTAGCCCGGAGATCCGAATGGGGGACTATTTTACATCCGGAATACTTTACCCAAGAGGACGCCATCATCACGTAACCATACAGAAAAGCTGCATGCCCTCGGGAAAAGTTACTGCTGCAGTTTCCTCTTGCTTTCAACCGTTCGCAGTACCAGCACAGCAAGGCCATTTTGGTTAGTGTTACAAGGCCAGATCAGTCAATCATCCAGACTGTAGCCCCTGAAACTACTGAAAAAGCTGCTATCCCTCTTCAGGAACCACACGTTTTTCTGACCTCTCAACCGATACCCCTCTGTTGTGGTTGCACATATGGTATGGCTATCTGTATCGTTGAGGCACGCAAGCCGCCCCACCAATGGCAAGGTCCATGGGTTATTGAGGGAGGGGGGGCTGTCTCTTAAATCTCTTAAAATGCTCCAGCCTTCGAGAGGCCTGTTCTCATGATTTGCCTAAGGGTTTACAGTCTCGTTCCACTGGCAGTCGTGCCATAAATCTCCCATCTTCATCTTGAGCTGTATGGCGCTGAAAGTGAACCTCACACATTTTATTCTGTTTACTCATCGTTTCGGCAGACAGTTCCTCTAGCTCCCAAAACCTTTGCAGTTTGGCATCTAAATTGTCACCTCATCATGAGTTCATTGTAGAACGAGGCATGTTGCATGAAGCTGAAGGAATCCTACCTGATAAAATCCAGCCGAATTTTGTTTCAGTCAGTGATGGATGGTTTGGTTTCTCCAGCCTGTCCCTACAAAGAACATCAAGAATTAAATCTAGTGTGCCAGGCTTGTTGAACTCCAGATCAGCAGGTGGTAGCTCAAGTGGGACATTCCAACTTCTTGTGCCTGTACAGCTTTCTTGTAGGTCATTGGTGACATTTTCCACAACACCACAGGTGGTTCTGATATGAAAGTCCCTAAGCCTAGACGACAGTTCAACATTACGGGTATAAGACAGTGAGGCTGCAAAGGCACTGTTTACGTCATTCACAGGATATGAGCCGCGCGACATTAGCCGAGCGGTCTAGGGCGCTGCAGTCATGGACTGTGCGGCTGGTCCCGGCGGATGTTCGAGTCCTCCCTCGGGCATGGATGTGTGTGTTTGTCCTTAGGATAATTTAGGTTGAGTAGTGTGTAAGCTTAGAGACTAATGACCTTAGCAGTTAAGTCCCATAAGATTTCACACACATTTGAACTTTTTTTTTCGCAGGATATGACTATTTCTTTTCAATTTTAATTTATTTGCCACACCCACAGATATAAAGACAGCTGACTCGCACTTGGCAGCACCCTACAAGACCGCTGCCTAGCCATGCTGTCTCTAATGTCGACAACAGCAGTTGTCAAGAAAGTATTACAATTTGTGTTACATCTCCCTTCCCAGTCTGATGGGCCAAGGAGCGTCTTCCAGATTCGTCATTCTGTCTATCGATTGAATCAGCTGACTTGTGGAGCAGTACAATGTGCCTTTCCTTACCGGTATTGCAAGGGGAAACCGTGCATTTACTCAAAAAGTGCCCAGGGCATATGCACAAAAAACAAAGCTTATTCCTTGTTACTTAAGTCCGTCGCTCATCTATATTTAGTGCTTGAAACACCTTGTATTTGCTAATATCATGAGGTTCATTACAGAATTGACAAGCCCCCTCAGCATCAGCATTAACCAGATGAGCCTCCCTCACGTGCTTAGTTTGATTTGAGTTACTGGCATCTCGTTGTGGATCCCTTGACGTGATGTCCGTGTTTTGATCAACTCAAGAGTTTGACATTTAGTTTCAAAATAATCTATGAGTTGATTCAATGTGGTGAATGTGGACCCAGACATTTTTAGCTCCCATTCATGCCAGTCTGTGGGTCGCAAAACAGCCAAAATTGCTTCCGAAAGAATCACTTCATGAAATGGAACGTCAGGTTTAACAGCTTCTAAGGCCTTCAAATGGCAACACATGTGATTAATTAATTGCCCAGAATCGGTTGCCATGCCATGGCCGACTGTAGGCTGAGCTAACAAAGCCTTTGCATGTCTGGCCGCACTTATTATTGGACTATCATACCTCTGGATTATAAGTCCCCAAACAACTGATAGATTTCCTGATGTTACAGGTACATGTTGGAAAAGGTTCCTAGCTTTACCTCGCAATGAGGAACTAAGGTAATGAAATTTCTGTAGGTCATCAATTGAATTATTGTTCATGATGAGACATAAAAAGGCATCTCTGTAGGACGACCACTTAAGCTAGTCCCCTTCGAAATTTGGCAAATTAATCGTAAGTACTTTTAGAGTACTGGCACTGCTTGTCGGTTTCGATTCCATAGGCTGTAAACTCAGAGAGCCCCTTGATTAAACCATTCATAGTCGATTCAATTAAGTCCCATGAATCATCGAATTTTTCCCTATCCTTGCTGTGATTCGCATATTCGTCTTCAATTTCCAGCCGACCTTGAGGTGATTCGAAATCAGTCAGAATTGTTGTCAGTGTGGTTGGTTTTTCCTCTAGTGTTACAATGCTAGTACTACCTGCATTCTGCAAAAAGGTCTCTATGCGTGCTAGAGCAGGCTTTGCAACCCCTCTATGTTTGACTAATTTTGTTTTCTCAGAGGAATGGAATGGGAAGATGATAACAGCAAGCTAACAGTTGTACTCACCATGTTGCTGTGGCAGTACAGGACAGCACGAACTGGAACAGCAGCGGCATCACGGGCGCTCACAGCTAGGGTGTCAGGGGCTGCAGTCTCCGATGGCACGAAGTTTCAGCGAGAGTTATAGGGAGCTCCAACGTTAGGCGGGTTATGGAGCCCCTCAGGAAAATAGCGGGTAGGTCGGGGAAGAATGCCAGTGTGCACTCGGTGTGCTTGCCGGGGGGTCTCGTCCGTAATGTGGAGGAGGCCCTTCCGGCAGCTATTGAACGCACTGGGTGTGACCGGCTGCAGATAGTAGCACATGTCGGAACGAATGACGCCTGCCGCTTGGGTTCTGAGGCCATCCTTGGTTCCTTCCGGCGGCTGGCTGATTTGGTGAAGACAACCAGCATCGCACGCGGAGTGCAAGCTGAGCTTAATATCTGCAGCATAGTGCCCAGAGTCGATCGCGGTCCTCTGGTTTGGAGCCGTGTGGAGGGTCTAAATCAGAGGCTCAGACGACTCTGCGACTATAATGGTTGCAAATTCATCGACCTCCGTTTTGGGTGGAGAACTGTAGGGCCCCCCTAGACAGGTCAGGCGTGCACTACACACCGGAAGCAGCTACTAGGGTAGCAGAGTACGTGTGGCGTGCACACGGGGGTTTTTTAGGTTAGAGGGACCCCCCCTTGGGCGAAACGATAAAATACCTGACGGCTTACCAGAGAGGACATTATCATCGTTGATAAAGAACGTCCGTCCTCAGAGACCAAAAACAGGAAAAGTTAACGTAATATTGGTAAACTGCAGGAGTATCCAGGGCAAGGTTCCTGAATTAGTATCTCTTATTGAAGGAAATAGTGCGCATATAGTATTAGGAACGGAAAGTTGGTTAAAACCGGAAGTGAACAGTAACGAAATCCTAGACACAGAATGGAATATATACCGCAAGGATAGGATAAACGCCAATGGTGGAGGAGTATTTATAGCAGTAAAGAATTCAATAATATCCAGTGAAGTTATTACCGAATGCGAATGTGAAATAATCTGGGTTAAGTTAAGTATCAAAGGTGGGTCAGGTATGATAGTCGGATGCTTCTATAGACCACCTGCATCAGCAACCGTAGTAGTTTAGCGCCTCAGAGAGAACCTGCAGAACGTCGTGAAGAAGTTTCGTGATCATACTATTGTAATAGGGGGAGACTTCAATCTACCAGGTATAGAATGGGATAGTCACACAATCAGAACTGGAGCCAGGGACAGAGACTCTTGTGACATTATCCTGACTGCCTTGTCCGAGAATTACTTCGAGCAGATAGTTAGAGAACCAACTCGTGAAGCTAACGTTTTAGACCTCATAGCAACAAATAGACCGGAACTTTTCGACTCCGTGAATGTAGAAGAGGGTATCAGTGATCATAAGTCAGTGGTTACATCAATGACTACAAGTGTAATAAGAAATGCCAAGAAAGGAAGGAAAATATATTTGCTTAACAAGAGTGATAGAGCACAAATCGCAGAATATCTGAGTGACCACCATCAAACGTTCATTTCTGAGGAAGAGGATGTGGAACAAAAATGGAAAAAATTCAGAAACATCGTCCAGTACGCCTTAGATAAGTTCGTACCGACTAAGGTCCAAAGCGAGGGGAAAGATCCACCGTGGTATAACAATCATGTACGAAAGGTACTACGGAAACAAAGAAAGCTTCATCATAGGTTTAAGAGTAGTCGAATCATGGCTGATAAGGAAAAGCTGAACGAAGTGAAAAAGAGCGTAAAGAGAGCAATGAGAGAAGCATTCAACGAATTCGAACATAAAACATTGGCAAACAATCTAAACAAGAACCCTAAAAAGTTTTGGCCATATGTAAAATCGGTAAGCGGATCTAAATCCCCTATTCAGTCACTCGTTGACCACGATGGCACCGAAACAGAGGACGACCGAAGAAAGGCAGAAATACTGAATTCAGTGTTCCGAAACTGTTTCACTGCGGAAAATCGGAACACGGTCCCTGACTTCAGCCGTCGCACGGACGCCAAAATGGAAAATATTGAAATAAACGATATCGGAATTGAAAAACAACTGCTATCACTTAGTAGCGGAAAAGCATCCGGACCAGACGAGATACCCTTAAGCTTCTACAGTGATTATGCTAAAGGACTTGCCCCCTTTCTATCAGCAATTTATCGTAGATCGCTGGAAGAACGTAAAGTACCTAGCGACTGGAAGAAAGCGCAGGTCGTTCCCATTTTCAAGAAGGGTCATAAATCAGATGCGAATAATTATAGGCCTATTTCGCTTACGTCAATCTGTTGTAGAATAATGGAACATGTTTTGTGTTCTCGTATTATGACGTTCTTAGATAATACAAATCTCCTTCATCATAACCAACATGGATTCCGCAAACAGAGATCATGTGAAACTCAGCTCGCCCTATTTGCCCAAGAAATTCACAGTGCCGTAGACACTGGCGAGCAGATTGATGCCGTATTCCTGGACTTCAGGAAGGCATTTGATACGGTTCCGCACTTACATTTAGTGAAAAAAATACGAGCTTACGGAATATCGGACCAGGTTTGTGATTGGATTCAGGATTTCCTAGAAGAAAGAACACAACATGTCATTCTTAACTGTTCAAAATCTGCAGATGTAGAGGTAATTTCGGGAGTACCGCAGGGAAGCGTGATAGGACCTTTATTGTTTACAATATACATAAATGACTTAGTTGACAACATCGGTAGCTCCGTGAGGCTATTTGCAGATGACACGGTTGTCTACAAGAAAGTAGCAACATCAGAAGACTCGTACGTACTCCAGGAGGACCTGCAGAGGATTAATGCATGGTGCGACAGCTAGCAGCTTTCCCTAAACGTAGATAAATGTAATATAATGCGCATACATAGGGGCAGAAATCCATTCCAGTACGATTATGCCATAGGTGGTAAATCATTGGAAGCGGTAACGACCGTAAAATACTTAGGAGTTACTATCCGGAGCGATCTGAAGTGGAATGATCACATAAAACAAATAGTGGGAAAAGCAGGCGCCAGGTTGAGATTCATAGGAAGAATTCTAAGAAAATGTGACTCATCGACGAAAGAAGTAGCTTACAAAACGCTTGTTCGTCCGATTCTTGAGTATTGCTCATCAGTATGGGACCCTTACCAGGTTGGATTAATAGAAGAGATAGACATGATCCAGCGAAAAGCAGCGCGATTCGTCATGGGGACATTTAGTCAGCGCGAGAGCGTTACGGAGATGCTGAACAAGCTCCAGTGGCGGACACTTCAAGAAAGGCGTTAAGCAATACGGAGAGGTTTATTATCGAAATTACGAGAGAGCACATTCCGGGAAGAGATGGGCAACATATTACTACCGCCCACATATATCTCGCGTAATGATCACAACGAAAAGATCCGAGAAATTAGAGCAAATACGGAGACTTACAAGCAGTCGTTCTTCCCACGCACAATTCGTGAATGGAACAGGGAAGGGGGGATCAGATAGTGGTACAATAAGTACCCTCCGCCACACACCGTAAGGTGGCTCGCGGAGTATAGATGTAGATGTAGATGTAGCCGGCCGGTGTGGCCGTGCAGTTAAAGGCGCTTCAGTCTGGAACCGCGTGACCGCTACAGTCGCAGGTTCGAATCCTGCCTCGGGCATGGATGTGTGTGATGTCGTTAGGTTTAATTAGTTCTAAGTTCTAGGCGACTGATGACCTCAGAAGTTAAGTCGCACAGTGCTCAGAGCCATTTGAACCATTTTCAGCGAGAGCAGAAGGTGACGTCACAACTGATGATCCGTGTCAGTGTGTAGAGCCCGAAACACATCAAACGTTGTCGAAAGATATCTCCGATCACTGGTGCTAAGGCTGTTGTTCAAATGGCTCTGAGCTCTATTGCACTTAACATCTGAGGTCATCAGTCCCTTGAACTTAGAACTATTTAAACCTAACTAACCAAAGGACATCACACACATCCATGTGCAAGGCAGGATTCGATCCTGCGACCGTAGCGGTGGCGCGGTTCCAGACTGAAGCGCCTAGAACCGCTCGGCCACAGCGGCCGGCAAGGCTGTTGTTATCGAAGTTCCGAACAGTCCATGGAACACTCGGTAGCGCTTACCGAAGAAACCTGAACGTGTGCAAGTCATACATGATTATCATCTCGCGGTTTTTCTGCATTCACAGTTATCACAACAAACACGGGCGCGAACGTAACTATTCCGCGTGCTGACTGTATCCGGCCTGGAGAATCAAAAAGTGTACGCCTTTCACTTGCAGGCTTTTGGTCCTGCGTTAGCAGATTTACGTTTTGAGCGCGTAGTGCGAGGGGGTTCGACGTCCCCCACTTGTTTCGACTCACAATAATTAGACCGAAGACAACCTTTCGGATATATAAAAACTTTATTCCGTATTACATTACAGATGCTGTTCAGCAATATCAAACAAGTGCACAATGTGCCCACGAGCTGCGATCCTTGGCTGTACGAGACATGCGTCTGCTCGCTGCAGAGTCTCCGGGCTACCAGCTGGCCGCTTACAACGGCCGACCTGACCGGCTTACCGGCGTGCTCAAAGGACCTGGGAGGTCCACTTCCGCACGCACAGTTACAATGTTTGCCAAACGGGAACAGATTATACCGGACAGTCTGACCTGACCAGTTTCCAAACTGCCGCTAGATGGCCCTTACAGCGGCAAGTGAGTTATGGAAATCAACAGTTGACATAACGAAATTGTATTTAAAGCTGAGAGTGGAGCGATGTCTTTCAACGTTCGTGAGATTTTGGATTTTATAATGCGAGCGGTTGGGGGAGGGGGGGGGGGCAAGTTAGCGTTTTTAGAGATATAGCATCTGCCCCGTCCACCACCACCGTCTGCCATTATGTTGGTAGGTTCGAAACCGGTGACCTCTTTAAAAAAAAGAAAGAAAAAAAAAGACGTTTATTGCATTTGCGACTGTTCGTGTTCATTATTAAACTTAATTGAGGAAAGAAACACTGCTCCTGAAATCTAGCAATGCGGAGACTGGCTCTTGGTTGAGCGCTGAACACACAAAGGGCAGCTTTGTATTGAAAATTGCCCTCACACAAACACTTGGGTACTACCGTCTTATGCCGCCATCTGATGGCAGACTTTTTCCGTCCAGTCCACGCTGGGAGAGCCAGCCGTATCCCATACTAACTCAAGATTTCCTTCCTCAATCTCGCCGGAGTTACTATCCCACTCAAACACTTGCAATCGCATGGCTTCTTCTTCTAAGCTGTAATAGGCGACTTCTGCTGCGAATAACTAAGTCTTTTATTAACGATTTTTTCAAATTATGTTCCAAAAAACGATATTTTTTGCTAATGATTGTGAGAGGTCCGAGCAGATGTAATTTCGATGTATTGCTCATGCGCTGCCTGCGATATGCAAGGTATAAGAGAATCGCTGACCAGAGAGCAGTGTTAGTATGAACTGTGTAGCTGTAGCTGTAAGTTGTTGCTAGTCTGCGCTAGTCTGCGCTTGTGTGGAGTCTGCTCTGCTCTGGTCTGGTGCATCGTGTTGGCTGGGCCGGTCGCGGTGCAGCGATGCCGGAGCCTGAGCATTGTTGTATAAGGTAAAAAGCAGCCTCGCGCATATCTAGTAATGTTATGTGAACTCCGATGCTAATCCTTTAAAATTGTCCTAATAATAATCTTTATGATATAAAGTAATTTTTTTACAAGCATTCATTTCAATTTAAAGAATTTACTAATTTCTCCAATCCATGATCATTCCGATAGTTGCAAAAGAAAAATCAGTTGCTTCCTTTCATAAATGACAAATCTATCGGCCAGCATTGTACAGAGCTGTGCCGGAAAAAGGTTATTGTAAGAGCAGATAGTTGGCGACTTTATTGAGGTAAGAATTTTTGCTTTAGTGATTCTAATTTTAGTGTAACCTCAGAACAAAATTGCTTCCCATTTATAATCTCCGTACAGAAATTCATTCACATTTAACCTCCTCACAAAATTTGTTTCCCATTTAATGCACCCACAAAATTCTTTGCTCATTTAATGTAAGCTCGAAACAGAAAAATTCCTAAACCTCGTAATAAAAAATAAATTCAGTAACCCGGTAAATTTTGGACGACAGCAGCGCTGCGTCATGGCCCTGTGAGATCATTCTGAATAAAAAAGCAAAAATTCTTACCTCATTTATGAAAGGAAGCAACTGATTTTTCTTTTGCAACAATCGGAATGATCACGGATTGGAGAAATTAGTAAATTCTTTAAATTGAAATGAATGCTTGTTAGAAATTAATTTATATCACAAAGATTATTATTAGGACATTTTTAAAGGATTTACATGGGAGTTCACATAACATAACTAGATATGCGCGAGGCTGCTTTTTACCTTACACAGTAATACTCAGGCTCCGGCATCGCTGCACCGCGACCGGCCAGCCAACACGATACACCAGACCAGAGCAGAGCAGACTCCACACAAGCGCAGACTAGCGCAGACTAGCAACAACTTACAGCTACAGCTACACAGTTCGTACTGAGTCAACACTGCTCTCTGGTCAGCGATTCTCTTATACCTTGCATATCGCAGGCAGTGCATGAGCAATAGAACGAAATTACATCTGCTCGGACCTCTTACATAACCCTCCAATGGGGGGCGGGGGGGGGGGGGGGCAAAAATTTGGCAGCGATGGTGAGTCAACTGGACTTGCCATGAGCAACAAATTTAATTAACTAAGTTTACAGTCACAGAGTATATACATATATATACGTGCAGAACATGAAATGAAATAGAGTGCACATGCACTGAGTACAGAACATATCAAGAAATCACAAAATGTATACGCAATGAGTACAAAACATATTAACAAATGATATAAAGTGCATAAACACTGTAGTACAGAACATATCAAGCAATGACAAAATGTATACGCAATGAGTACAAGACATATTAACAAATGACATAAAGTGCATACGCACTGTAGTACTTTTTTACCATTATACAAGAACTAGGATAGGAAAGGGAAGGATTGTATCATGGTTGTAGCACGGTAGGTTGCACGTAGCTGCACTGAAAGTCCATATCTTTCCACAGAAGCACAACACCAAGTCAGACAATCTGAAGTTCTCTTCCCAGAAGTATTAATCAGTGTAGCCGAGACACTGAAATTTCGTATTAATATTCAATGTTATCATTTTGGTAGTACATTAGGTACACCAAACAGTGGGACCATAATAACATCTCCATAGTTCAAGGTGGTGGACAGCATGATGTGTCAACACCACACTCTTTCACCAACGTAGAATTACTGCAAAAACCAAATGTAGTGCTCCATGATCATGAGGATAGACAGGACCAACGGATATTGTAGTAATCTCTCGTAATTAGGTCAGAAGGTGAAGGACATTAAGTCTTATGCTAGTCATCATTGGGAATTACACTAGTCTATCAATCGATTTGAGTAACTGGTGGCACTCATTGACTAGTTACTAAACATTTCTATACTATGTATGAAGTATTACAGAATATTATTCATAGGTCATCTGATTACAATGAACGTTGGCACTCATTGGACAGTTGCAAACCATTTTTATGCATTATTCAAAAGTGATTATTCAAAGCAAGAGTTAATTAATGGCATACCATTTACATAATTCATCTAGTTATAGTAATCATTGGCACTCACTGGCCAGTTACAAACCATCAGAAGTCATCATTCACAACAGGAGCTAATGAGTGAAGCATCACACTGCTGGTATTCATATATAATAGCATGTAAGTGACATAAGACAAATTTAAAATATAAGAAACAGTGGCATTCATTGGCCAGTTACTAAGTATTCATATAGTTTTACAAAAACTTATTCAGTATTACTCAGAACTCATCATTCAAGTGACATAGGACATATTGAAAATGTAACACACTGTAACTATTACTCAAGGTCTGTGATTAGAAAACATCATTCAGTATTTCTCAGAACTCTCTTAAACTGGTAGCGTTATTTGGGATGGTAATACATTTTTTTTGTCCTAGCAATGCATTGCGTTGGGATCAATAATTAATTGCTGTTGCATAACAATATTGGCTTTTGACTTATTGCTGCAAATGAGGATAGGTAACGTCATTCGCCATGAGTCAGCTGTAGCAAGGTTATGAAACAAGTGGAGTATATGTGATCACATTCATGAATGACACATACAAATGGGTAAAAAAAATGCAAGTACTAGAACAGGTTTAATGACTAACTGCTTATAGCACATTAATTTCATGAATAGCTTCTCCTGGAAAAATACAAAATGGATTATTAAGCTGAAAGAAGAAACGCATATTATGCTGAAAAGTAGTGAACTTCGAATTAACAGGTAATGAAACGTGTACTCAATATGTATGTACTCTAGCTGTCCTTTCCAAAACATTCAGTCATTATACCATGTGACGTAAGACATACTGTCAAAACGAACTGCAACAAATACTTAAATAACTACATAGCATTTCTTAACTAGCAGTAAATATATAAACTTCATCATTATTCTCATCTGCAAAGAAAAACTTCATTATTCATATTACCATAACTTCATCACTATCATCACCTGCAAAGAAAAACTTCATTATTCATATTAGCATATTCTTCATATAACTATTCATCATCATTCATTATCATCTGCAAAAAAGACACTTCATAATTCATTATTCATATTACCATTTACTTCATACAACTATTCATAGTATAGAGTTTCTTATTTCTAGCATATTTCATCACTAAGACTAAGATGTGTAGTTCTGTCTGACAGCCTGCATCAATCACCTCGTATTCTGAAAGAAAAAATTAGTTAAGACTGCTATCATACGATGTATATAGTATATTCTTGTTAGTGTTTGTTAATTCTGATCCATTTACTCTTCGTGACGAGGTATTGCATCTTCTTTCGTTCATTCCGAAAGTGAAATTCCCATTTCATAGTAATCCACTGTGGTTTGTTTAATTTATTTCTTTTACACGTTATTGCTTTCTGAAAATGATGAATAGGGATTAATATCTTGCATTTAAATCATATTCCCATTAAATAAAAACTGGTTTCTAGTGATGTAATTAAGCATACAGCATAGCATGACAGAAAACGTATTGTGTATAAAACATAGGCAGTGTTCAGGTGCAAAAATGTACACAGAGTATCATAATGTAGCAGCAAAAAAATAAAAATGTAAAATAGTTACGATGTTGAGATATCATAAGGCAAAATGCCAAAGTCAACTGGTGTTTGTTATATCTTAAAGATTTCGTAGTGCATACAAACAAAACAGGAAAACAATCATACATACATGAAAAATGGAAAATGTGCACAGTCTGATATATAACGACAAGAAATGACTTTCTTTGTGTTCAGTTTGTATGTTGTGTAGTTGATAGAGGCGAGAGTTGAAGACTTTAATGGAGTAAGAATTTGATAAAATTAATCTGTCACTAGATAGAATTGCATCATTGGTCATAAAATATGTAAGTTTATCTGGAAAAATGTGCACAGTCTGATGTGTAACGACAAGAAAAGCGACCTGCTAACCTTACCCTGCCAGGCACTTGCCAAGAAAAAGCATGATAATCATCACTAAGTAGTCACATAAATATAATTGCTTAAGTGGTCATTAAATTTGTAAGTTTATCTGGAAAAATGTGCACGGTCTGATGTGTAACGACAAGAAAATTGACCTGCTATCCTTACTTTGCCGGGCACTTGCCAAGGAAAAATATGATAATCATCAGTAAGTAGTCACATAAATGTAATTGCATCATTGGTCATATAAAGATCAGGACATGGCATTACAGTGTGATGAATCATAAAGTATGTTCATTCAATAAAGGGTTTAATATTGGAGACATGGTGATTGCCTTTGCTTTTTCTGGTTCTCAAAGTTTCGACGTGTACCACATTGGGGTGAGGAATGCTGCGAATTCGATTGGACCTGCGTATAGAAGCTCAAATTTACTGCATCTACTCTTTCCTCTGTTGCATAGGTAGTGTGTACGTAATAATATATTCTGTCCAATGTGAAAGTCACGGCGTGTACAAATCTGTTTTTGCTGTCTTCTCCGGCGCTCTGCGGCACGTTCGATGTTGTTCAGAGCATTTTCAATTATTTCATGGTGTCGTAGTCGACGAGATGTAGGAAAGGATACTAATTCTTTAATTTTGTTAGGTGGTTCAATATTTTTCAGTATAACAGTCGGAGAGAGCATAGTAGATTCATTTGGTATGGAATTAATTACATCCTGGAATGAGAGTATGTATGTGTCCCAATCAATATGTCTTTTATGGCAGTATATTCTACACAGTTTACCAATTTCTTTCATTAGTCGTTCACAAGGGTTCGAAGAAGCGTGATAATTGGATATATAAATCGGAGAAATGTTTCTTGTTTGTAACATACGTGTCAATATATCGGATCGAATCTGTGATCCATTGTCGGAAATTACTTTCAATACATGTCCTACATGAAATAGAAAATGATTTATAAATGCTTTCGAAACAGATTTAGCAGTAGCTTTGCGTCATGGAGTGAAGGTAACAAATTTCGAAGTGAGTTCAACTGCGACAAAGATGTAGCAAAAACCTCTATTAGTTCTGGGAATCGGACCAAAAATGTCTACAGCGGCCATGTGTCTCAATTTAACAGGTACAATGGGATGTAACGGAGGAATATATGAAGTCGTGTCTGACTTAGCTTTCTGGCAGATTTTACATGACGCTAAAACTCGTCGAATACGTTTCTCCATATTGGCAAAATAACAGTTATGTCTCAGTATAAGAAAACATTTTCTGGCTCCGTAATGTGCGTAACTTAAATGAGTGTACCAAATTAATTTGTTAACAAGCTTGTCAGGAATACATAATAACCAATTGTTGCTTTCAGGGTGAGAGCGGCGAAACAGAATATTATTGCGTACAGTGTAATGGTTTCTAATGGTAACATTATTCCTATCTTGGCAAAGGTGTTTAATTTCTTTCCATACGTTGTCTTTACTCTGCTCTTGTGCTATGCCTCGTAATGACGACGAAATGAAATTTTCAAATGCAAATTGTTTAATATAAATGATGCTGAAATTTGCTTTCCAGAAGTTGGTTGCGATGTCTTGCTGATTGTTGCTGAGAGAACGGGATAGTGCGTCTGCTACAATATTTTGTGTACTGGGAATGTGAACAATTGTAAAATTAAATTCCTGTAAATAAAGTTTCCATCTGCTTAATCTGTCGTGTGTAAATTTAGCAGAAAGTAAAAACTGTATAGCTCTATGATCTGTGTAAACGGTCGTATGTCTTCCATAAAGAAAATGCCGAAATCTCGTAAATGGCTATACAACACATAATGTTTCAAGTTCTGTGACAGAATCATTGCGTTCAGTAGGTGACAGAATGCGACTCGCAAAGGCGATGTTTTTAATTACTGTACAAGCATCTTCTTCAATTTCCTGAAAAATGTGAACGCCTAAAGCGGTGTTAGAACTGTCGGTGACAATGGAAAAATTTGTAGTAAGATCTGTATGTGACAAAAGTGGTGCATTCAACAAAGCTTCTTTCAGATTCACAAATTCAGAATGTGCTTGGGTATCCCAGGACCTAATAGTGTTTTTACCTGTCAATTGACATAATCTAGGGGTGTCTAAAGCAGAGTAATGAATAAATTTACGAAAAAAGTTAATTAAACCCAAAAAGCTGCGTAGTTGTTTCTTCGTCGTAGGAACAGTAATGTCACGTAGAGCTTGAAGTTTTTCCGGATCAGGAGCAATGCCTTCTGCTGAAATTACGTGTCCAAGATATATTATAGGAGTTTTGCCAAAGTGCGATTTGCTAAGATTAACTGTGAGTCCTTGTGCACGAAAAGTTCGTAAAAGTTGTTCAAGAATCAGATTGTGTTCAGACCAGTTAGCTTCTGCAATAAGAATGTCGTCTACATACGTTGTGATTCTGTCTTTAAGTTCTGTCGGACGTATAGTATTCAAACCGCGAATAAATGCTGCTGACGAAATAGTTAAACCGAACGGTAATTTACAAAATTGATGACAGTCACCAAAACATAGAAAAGCCGTTTACTTTCTGCAGTTCGGATGAAGCTGAATTTGCCAAAATCCCGATTTCAAATCTAATGTGGAATAAATAGCAGTACCATGAAATTTCTGTAGAAGTTCTTCTAGTGTTTGAGGGCGATCTGTTTCATTAATAATAATGTCGTTGATGTGACGCGAATCAAGTACGTGACGAAGTGAACCATCCATTTTCTTAACAATATGGAGTGGGTTTATGTACGGACTAACTGCCGGTTCAATAATTCCTTGGTCAAGCATAGCTTTCAATTCTTCCTTAACTTGTTCTCTGTGAATATACGGAATGGGATAATGTTTGGCTTTAAACGTGTCGTGCCGTTTAACTTGAAATTCATACATAAAACCGGACATAGTTTCAGGGACGTTGTCAAAAACTGGAGCTTTCTGTAAAAGAATTTTGCGTAGTTGCGTGCGTTCGCCGTCTGTATTTGCACTGCTCTGTTTAACTTTATCAGAAATCATTTGCATAACGTCATAGTCGGCTTCGTCTGGAGTATTACAGTTGTGTACGTACGTATCTGTGAACAATGTGGAATGACAGTCTCTGTTACGTGATGCGAAAATGACCTCTGTACGATTAATTGTCTGTTCTTTTGCAGATAAAGAATGCTGAAATTCTAAAGCCAGTTGTACATTTTCATCCTTTAACATTAAGTAGGAGTTTTGAAAGTCAATAATTGCGTCGTGTTGTACCAGAAAATTCGTACCTAAAATAACATCTGTTTTCAATAAGGGAAGAATCCAAAAATTTGAGTGCAACGTATGACCTGCAATACAAAATGATAAGTATGTCTGTAATTTTACATCTACTCCTTTACCAGATACTGCACCTTTTACTTTAGTTTTGCCTAATGGTAATGTAGGATAGGTATTCTCTTTGTTACATTCGTTGAAAGTTTCTTCATTTATAACTGACATATGTGATCCAGAATCGATTACTGCTGAAAATTTGGATGATCCAATCTTTGCTTCAATGACAGGGTGGGAAATGTTTTTCGTGAACAAGATTCTGTGTGTCAGAAGTATCGCTTGCGTTGCTGGAACATGCAACCTGTACTGTATCTAGTCAAATTCTGTCTGACGTGCTATTATTTGCGGGAGGATGAGGTGGCATTTCGACTATTTGCACTGTTCTGCTATTTCGTCCTGGCGCATTAGGTTCAGGATGATATCTACTGTCTGGTTCATTCATGATAATCTGTTGTTGCGGATGATTTTGCTGCTGATAAGGCCGACTGTTATTAAATGTACGCTGAAAATTGTGCTCATTACTTTTACGTCTGCCATGATAGTCATTTCTATACGGTGCATTGCTATATGAATTGAAATGGTGTGTTTTCTGCACGTACTGATTTCCTTGTTGCTGTGCGTTACTATTTGGCGAAACATTAAAGCTTGGTTGACCTTGCAAACTGCATTGTTGGTTTGGTATGCTAACCGGTTGGTTTTGTTACTGTTGTTGGGAAAAACCTCTATTGTTACCAAAATGCGGTTCCTGTTGCTGATAATTTTGACGATACTGATAATTAAAATTTTGTCTTTCATTAAAATTACGCTGGTAGTTCAGGAGTATCTAATGAAAATTGTCACTTTCGGTAAAACTTGTCATATCAGGTTTTCTTTACACATTCCTAATACTAGATAGATCGACAGTTGAAGAGCTGTATTGATAGATATAAAGGATACTAAAAGAGAAGGCAGCAGTGCAGAAAACTAAAGATGAAATAGCACTACTACGGCTTGGGGCCTGTGCACACTACGGCACATATTCATCGAAGCATAATGAATCCCCTGAGGTCATTTACGCACTGCAAATAAATTTTGGTTTCTGTGTTACAAGCAATGCCGGTGAAAATTCAAAAGCAAGTTGTTGTATCCAATCCAATTCTAGTTTCTGCATTACAGGCCAAGCTGGAGAAAATACAAAAGCAAATTGTCGTATACAGTCCAAAGCGTGGCTCTGTGTTCTGTCATTATTAAGTACTTTAAATTTTTTTACGGATAAAAATTGCTTATAATCAACGTTATCGTCTCTGAATGTATCAACAGGTTCAGGATTGAATGATAATCTGTTTATCTGTGTCTCTTCGGATTCTAAGTCGCGTGGTCTCTGTAAATTACTTAAGTTATACTGGCTGTGTGAGTGTGACAAATGTTCGGAACGTGGCGTATGCTGTGACGCTTTAGTGACTGAAACATTTTTCATTTCTGTCACTTTAAAACGTTCGTCAATTTGGCTGATCTATTGTTCAAATTTCTTATCGTCTTCCGTATCCAGAGTGCGTGAAACTTCTGCTGACATTAAATTAAACTCGTCGCGTAACTGTGTTGCTTTTTCAGAACATTGTTCAGTGACTGCACTACTTTCATCTTAGGTAATTTCGTTGTGGCTACACGTGTATCACATAACTCTTCGCTACTATTCCTAGCACAAGCCTTACTTTCCTCACGTAATTGTTCTTTAGTATCATGACGTTGCACGGTAACGGCTGTAATCTGTTCACTAAGTTGTTTGTTCTGTTCGTTAAGGTTGTCGTGTTTTTCATTCGACTGTTTGAAACTTTCATTAAGTAGTTTGCACGATTCAGTAAGTTGTTTGAAATGGTTGTCGTATTTTTCATTAAGTTGTTTGAAATGGTTGTTTTGTTCTTTCTTCCACTGTTTGAGATTTTCATTAAGTTGTTTGAAGTTGTCGGTCTTGTTCTTTCTTCGACTGTAGCAATACTGCCATAATTTGATCCAAGCCAAAATTAGCGACTCTATTGTCTATGCTGTGTAATGATGTATGTGCATTTGTCGCGTTTTGAATAATCATTTGGTAATTCTCTGATTCTTGAACAGGTTCGCCAATTGAATGTGCATTGTTAGTCACTACATCTACATCTACATCTACATCTATACTCCGCGAGCCACCTTACGGTGTGTGGCGGAGGGTACTTATTGTACCACTATCTGATCCCCCCTTCCCTGTTCCATTCACGAATTGTGCGTGGAAAGAACGACTGCTTGTAAGTCTCCGTATTTGCTCTAATTTCTCGGATCTTTTCGTTGTGATCATTACGCGAGATATATGTGGGCGGTAGTAATATGTTGCCCATCTCTTCCCGGAATGTGCTCTCTCGTAATTTCGATAATAAACCTCTCCGTATTGCGTAACGCCTTTCTTGAAGTGTCCGCCACTGGAGCTTGTTCAGCATCTCCGTAACGCTCTCGCGCTGACTAAATGTCCCCATGACGAATCGCGCTGCTTTTCGCTGGATCATGTCTATCTCTTCTATTAATCCAACCTGGTAAGGGTCCCATACTGATGAGCAATACTCAAGAATCGGACGAACAAGCGTTTTGTAAGCTACTTCTTTCGTCGATGAGTCACATTTTCTTAGAATTCTTCCTATGAATCTCAACCTGGCGCCTGCTTTTCCCACTATTTGTTTTATGTGATCATTCCACTTCAGATCGCTCCGGATAGTAACTCCTAAGTATTTTATGGTCGTTACCGCTTCCAATGATTTACCACCTATGGCATAATCGTACTGGAATGGATTTCTGCCCCTATGTATGCGCATTATATTACATTTATCTACGTTTAGGGAAAGCTGCCAGCTGTCGCACCATGCATTAATCCTCTGCAGGTCCTCCTGGAGTACGTACGAGTCTTCTGATGTTGCTACTTTCTTGTAGACAACCGTGTCATCTGCAAATAGCCTCACGGAGCTACCGATGTTGTCAACTAAGTCATTTATGTATATTGTAAACAATAAAGGTCCTATCACGCTTCCCTGTGGTACTCCCGAAATTACCTCTACATCTGCAGATTTTGAACCGTTAAGAATGACATGTTGTGTTCTTTCTTCTAGGAAATCCTGAATCCAATCACAAACCTGGTCCGATATTCCGTAAGCTCGTATTTTTTTCACTAAACGTAAGTGCGGAACCGTATCAAATGCCTTCCTGAAGTCCAGGAATACGGCATCAATCTGCTCGCCAGTGTCTACGGCACTGTGAATTTCTTGGGCAAATAGGGCGAGCTGAGTTTCACATGATCTCTGTTTGCGGAATCAAATAAATCTGACGTATTTTGACTACATTGTTCATCTTCGTTAGAAACATTTATCTGTTCGTTATGTAAATTTTGCAAATTAGGTGTGTCACACTGGACAGCGTTCATTCTAACGGAACGTGCCGCATCATCAATTGCTACATTTACTGTGGACATAATTGAATTTGTTTGTTCATCATTAGGATCAAAATCATTACTAGTGGTCGGTACGCGCTGATTATCAGTAATTAGAGGGTTATCGCTATTACACTGAGTGTCGCAAGTATTATTGGTCAAATTATTCGAGTCGGCTATTTCACTCATTGCACATCGCGTTGTACTGTTAACAGTTTTTCGCGGCGTTTTTCACAAATCAAAATTAAGCACAAAAATGAAACAAAGTCAAAGCAAAAATAGAACAAACACAGTTACAACAAAGAGCAATAAATTGCCGATGATCTGTGAAAGAAAGAGTGACAAATTAGTAAATGCGTTGCGCCAGATGCAAACTACGTTTAAGTAAATAAGAGCAAATATATGACTACTTCTCAAAGATTCACAAAGAATACGATCCTGGCCGGTTGTCACCAAGTGTAACCTCCCCACAAAAAATTGTATATATGTTAATAATATGATTATGATTCTAATTTTAGCATAACCTCAGAACAAAATTGGTTCCCATTTATAACCTCCCTACAGAAATTCATTCACATTTAACCTCCACACAAAATTTGTTTCCCATTTAATGTAAGCTCGAAACAGAAAAATTCCTAAACCTCGTAATAAAAAGTTAATTCAGTAACCTGGTAAATTTTGGACGACAGCAGTGCTACGTCATGGCGCTGTAAGATCATTCTGAATAAAAAAGCAAAAATTCTTACCTCAATAAAGTCGCCAACTATCTGCTCTTACAATAACCTTTTTCCAGCACAGCTCTGTGCAATGTTGGCCGATAGATTTGTCATTTATGAAAGGAAGCAACTGATTTTTCTTTTGCAACAATCAGAATGATCATGGATTGGAGAAATTAGTAAATTCTTTAAATTGAAATGAATGCTTGTAAAAAAAATTACCTTATATCACAAAGATTATTATTAGGACATTTTTAAAACATTTACATCGGAGTTCACATAACATTACTAGATATGCGCGAGGCTGCTTTTTACCTTATACAACAATACTCAGGCTCCGGCAGCGCTGCACCGCGACCGGCCAGCCACACGATACACCAGACCAGAGCAGAGCAGACTCCACACAAGCGCAGACTAGCGCAGACTAGCAACAACTTACAGCTACAGCTACACAGTTCGTACTGAGTCAACACTGCTCTCTGGTCAGCGATTCTCTTATACCTTGCATGTCGCAGGCAGCGCATGAGCAATACATCGAAATTACATCTGCTCGGACCTCTTACATGATAAACAAAATTGGTTCAAATGGCTCTGAGCGCTATGGGACTTAACATCTGAGGTCATCAGTCCCCTATAAATTAGAACTACTTAAACCTAACTAACCTAAGGACATTACACACATCCATGCCCGAAGCAGGATTCGAACCTGCGACCGTAGCAGTCACGCGGTTCCAGGCTGAAGCACCTAGAACCGCTCGGCCACCCCTGGCCGGCTAATGATAAACATCCTATAATGGATGACGTTGCATATATACACATGTAGACAGCTTTTAAGGTTGAAAATAATTACTTACAAAATTTTAGGGATCATTAGTAATGAGTCTCACGATGTATTTCGCAACGATTTTCTGCGAACATAAATCTTGTAGGAAATGGCTGGAGCACAATGGATGTGTTTTGTCTCGTACCACTGGCGGACACTATTCGACCGACGAACTGTCGTCATTTTCCGTCTCTATTGAATTAACATCTCTGTCTTCTTCACTTTCTGAACCGCAAAAATTCAGTGTCGAACTCAAGATCACGACAGACGTTCTTTTTTCAAAGCGTTGTCTAAACCACAATACAGGAGAGATTCTGAAAGTGTGCGTTTTGTTGTTGAGCATCCAAAGCTGCACACTAGGGCAACAAACTCAACCAAAACAGGCTATAGATGTAGTAGCAGAAGCTATCAGTGCTGAAACTGATATAAACGAGGTTTTATATTTCCGAATGTCTGTGCTTAAGTTGCTGGAATACACTCGGGATTTTACGTATCTGTCAAAATAATAAAAACGAGCTAACTTGGGGTTTTCCGTTAAGGGGGTGATAATGCAACTGAAATCTTAAATGCGGATAATTATCATAAATATGGATTGCTCTCTGTTAACCTGGGTCCACGAAAAGTTGCTGCCTTCCAAAAAGGTGATGTTTTGCTCGACCTTCGAAAGAGGTACTCACCTTATCAACGCTGCCACACTTACCCGCAACGGATACGCTGTCACACCGCGTAGCCCCATCCACAGCTCCACGACGCTCCTGTGACTCAATAGCCACCTGTCGGAGCTCATACCGTTTTTAAGGGAGCTGAAACATAATGCACCCACGGCTCCGATGGCACCACCTAACACACTTGCAAATACAACCAATAATACAATATGATCAGAAAAACAGTTTTTTTACAACCAAAATTCCCTAAGTTAAAAAATATTTTCGTAATGAATGATGCTCACTTGATTAATAACAAATTACTTGGGAAGGTAAGGACTGGACCACGGAAACTGAACATATTTCAAAAATGGTTCAAATGGCTCTGAGCACTATGGGACTTAACGTCTGAGGTCATCAGCCCCTAGAACTTCGAACTACTTAAACCTAACTAACCTAAAGACATCACACACATCCATGCCCGAGGTAGGATTGGAACCTGCGACCGCAGCATCAGCGCGGTAAACATCTTTCACCTTGACAGAACAGTGTATTGTTCTCCACTGTGACATTAACGACGTAACCAAATGTCCAAATCAGGTAATAGTTTACTGAAATACATCCAAAAAGGCAAATATTTGAGGTAATTTCTGAAAAACTTTTCAGATTGCAGTCGCAGTGTTCCACATCAACGATGGATAAAACGTTTAATACAACCGTAGACACAAAATGATTACGCTGCCAGCTGTGAGGCTGATGACCGTTGTGCCTCTTGGAACAGGGCTCAAACCCGTACATAGCCCTATACTCTATGTACAGCAGAGTATTCCCTGACTAGAATATGGCGACACCGGATACTTATGAAACATATACACAGTTATCTAGAAGGACCAATCTCAACAAATTAAATATAAAAGAACAAATTGGTCAGTTGGTACCCCCCTGAAACAGAACCCAACAAATCAAATATAAAACAAGAAATTGGTCAGTTGCTACCCGTCTGAAACAGAACTTAAGTATGAGGGTTGCACCAAACGTAAGGTTCCCAATGAGCTACAGCCTCGAGGGAAGGTGCTAGGCTAAACCTGACAGTGCTGTGCGCAGCGGTTCCCCACTCTCGAGCCCGCCCGACCGCGATTCGCTACGTCCCTCAGTGTTCGCTTGGCAGCCATCAGAGATGGAAGTGTTGATCGCCTTTCCCACCAAGTGTGAGGTTCGAGCAGTAATCTGGTTTCTCCACGCTAGAAAGTTACTGCACATGGAGATCCATTACCAACTGACTGAGGTTTATGGTGAAGAGTTATAACGATATGTTTACGTAAAGTGTGTACATAAACACACAGCTAAAAATGTCCCAGTTCGTAGTCGCTAATTATAACAATATGTTTTCTTTTGTGCTGTAATGGCTCTGAGCACTATGGGACTCAACTGCTGAGGTCATTAGTCCCCTAGAACTTAGAACTAGTTAAACCTAACTAACCTAAGGACATCACAAACATCCATGCCCGAGGCAGGATTCGAACCTGCGACCGTAGCGGTCTTGCGGTTCCAGACTGCAGCGCCTTTAACCGCACGGCCACTTCGGCCGGCTTTTGTGCTGTAACATATAGCTATAATCAGCGGTGGAAATACATTTGCGAACGCCGACCGTGTGCGGCGTCTGATCAGTCGGAAGTTGCATTGCATTTTGGATAGCTCAACATGAATTTCCTAAGAGACCGCAATTTATCATGTATTTACCAGTAGAATATGGCGCGGAGAAAATATTTCGCAGCATGCAACTTCCGTCCGATTTCGACGAACGAATTCGTGACTGTGAATTCTCTATTTGGCAGAAACATAACGAAAATTAAATAACTTCATGAGGGAGTGAGACATAGACTCCATACTAAATAAATAGTCCACACACCAGTTACATTTAACTCTGAATTTATGGTAATTAATAGATGAACCTACACTGCAATGAAGGATTTAACATGGATGCCATTTAGACTGGCACTTCTCTTCCCGTAATGAAAGTAATTCCTTTGATGTTTTCACATACACTGAAACGTCCCCTTTGAATAATTGTACATGACTGTGCTTAAACTGACACACAATATTTTTTTAGCGCAACGCAATCTCACTTTCAAACATCCCTACAAAAGAATGGCCCTGACTAACATTAACCTATACCTTTCACAAATCACTTACCTCACTAAAAATCTTCGTTACTCGAACTACTTCAATACAGCGAGCGCCACTACTGCCAGCTAAATAAAAGATTCAAACTACTGAAGGCACTAACTACAGATAGGCAAAGTTAGCAAATGAAAGATTTTGATAGAGAACAAACAATGCATTTACTTTAATAGTGTTCAAAAGTCATAATATATATAGCAGTTCATGACATCCAGTCTTACAAATTTCAATACTCCGGCATTTCTCTCTCCACATCCACCACTGCTGGCGGCTCACCTCCAACTGCGCAACGCTACGTGCTGTTCACATCCATCTGCCCAACACTACAATGGCAGACAACAATGCAAACTAGCCACAGACTGCACACAGCACAGCCCGTGATTTTCATACAGAGCGCTACGTAACGTTGCCAATAAGAAAACATAAACAGCCTACTTACAGTATCAACGCTGTCCGAGCTGGTCGTGTGAAAATAAGAGACTGTAATATTGCAGCTCAGTGTATCGAGATCATATCCAAATAACGACATATACGAAGAACATAGAAATATAACGTATGATTCGAGACCAAGCGTCAAAGATGGCTCAGGTGGCCTGTAGTATAATTCTTGTCGTTCACCTTTTACATTCTCGCAACATTATTTACTAACTGTAGCTGTTGCCGAGCGACTGCTCGATTAGTGAAACATTTAAAATGATAAGTCAATCACATAATGTTACAGAGTGCATGTCCATTGAGCTCGTGCGTGAATGGTGCACGGCTTTTTCTGAGGGTCGCATGCAAGTTCACGATGAAGGATGGTGTGGAAGACCGCCGGTTTGGGATGCGATTGTCTAGAAGATCAACAGTGAGGTGCTCAAAATTTGGAGGGTCACTGTCGGTGAACTTGTTGAACGCATTCATGAAGCTTCCACGGCACTACTGAAAGAACTTTTAACAGAAACGCTGGGTTATCGCAAGGTGTGTGCTATCTGGGTCCCCCAGATGCTGACTGACGGACACAAGGAGCAACGCCTTTACTGTGCTCGAAAGTTTCTTCAACAACGAGAGGAGGGAGGCAACAAGGAGAAGTTGTTGGACTCTATCGTCATGGGAGATGAAACGTGAATGCTTCATTACACCCCCGAAACAAAACAACAGCCTCGCCAGTGGCGTCACTCCGGTTCACCTCCACCAAAGAAATTCAAACAAACGAAGTCGGCAGGAAAGGTTTTGGCGACTATGTTTTGGGATCGGAAAGTGGTACTCCTCATCGATTACATGCAACCTGGGACGACAGTAAACTCAGACGGATATTGTGAAACTTTGACCGAACTCCGGCGAGCAACCCAGAATCGCCGAAGAGGACGACTGATGGAAGGAGTAGTGCTTCTCCACGACAGCGCTCGACCCCACGTCACTCGTCAAACACAGGAGCGTTTGAAGAAATTTGGGTGGACTGTCATCCCCCATCCCCCATACATCCCTGACTTAGCCCCCAGTGTTTATCACGTCTTCACCAAGCTTAAGGAAGATTTTGGTGGCAAACGCTTCAGGAGCGAATATGAAGACCGAGCAGAGGTCACACGCTTCCTCAACGGGTTGGCAGAGACTTTTTCCACTTAGGAGCACAAACGCTGGAGCACCGACTTCAAAACAAATAGAGACTATATTGAGAAACAGGCAAAAGTGTAAGCTTTTCAATTATGTATAAATTAATAACAATAAACAATGTTTTCTATTTGTAAAAACTGTGGGAACCTTACTTTTGGTACAACCCTCGTAACTTTAGAAATGTTAAAATCAAATCAATTCATGCATAAGGAAATTTTCATTAGGCACAATGAGATAATCAGCTAAAGATGTTGTTGTTGTTATTGTTGTTGTTGTCTTCAATCCGGAGACTGGTTTGATGCAGCTCTCCATGCTACTCTATCCTGTGCAAGCTTCTTCATCTCCCAGTACTTACTGCAACCTACATCCTTCTGAATCTGCTTAGTGTATTTATCTCTTGGTCTCCCTCTACGATTTTTACCCTCCACACTGCCCTCCAAAACTAAATTGGTGATCCCTCGATGTCTCAGAACATGTCCTACCAACCGATCCCTTCTTCTAGTCAAGTTTTGACACAAGCTCCTCTTCTCCCCAATTCTATTCAATACCTCCTCATTAGTTATGTGATCTACCCATCTAATCTTCAGCATTCTTCTGTAGCACCACATTTCGAAAGCTTCTATTCTCTTCTTGTCTAAACTATTTATCGTCCATGTTTCACTTCCATATATGGCTACACTCCATACAAATACTTTCAGAAACGACTCCCTGACATTTAAATCTATATTCGATGTTAACAAATTTTTCTTCTTCAGAAACGCTTTCCTTGCCATTGCCAGTCTACATTTTATATCCTCTCTACTTCTACCATCATCAGTTATTTTGCTCCCCAAATATCAAAACTCCTTTGCTATTTTAAGTGTCTCATTTAGTAATCTAATTCCCTCAGCATCATCGGACTTAATTCGACTACATTCCATTATCCTCGTTTTGCTTTTGTTGATGTTCATCTTATACCCTCCTTTCAAGACACTGTCCATTCCGTTCAACTGCTCTTCCAAGTCCTTTGCTGTCTCTGACAGAATTACAATGTCATCGGCGAACCTCAAAGTTTTTATTTCTTCTCCGTGGATTTTAATACCTACTCCGAACTTTTCTTTTGTTTCCTTTACTGCTTGCTCAATATACAGATTGAACAACATCGGGGATAGGCTACAACCCTGTCTCACTCCCTTCCCCAGCTCTGCTTCCCTTTCATACCCCTCGACTCTTATAACTGCCATCTGGTTTCTGTACGAATTGTAAATAGCCTTTCGCTCCCTGTATTTTACCCCTGCCACCTCCAGAATTAACATTTCTACGGAATCCAAACTGATCTTCCCCGAGGACGGCTTCTATCAGTTTTTTCATTCGTCTGTAAAGAATTCGTGTTAGTATTTTGCAACTGTGACTTATTAAACTGATAGTTCGGTAATTATCACATCCGTCAACACCTGTTTTCTTTGGGATTCGAATTATTATATTCTTCTTGAAGTCTGAGGGTATTTCGCCCGTCTCATTCATCTTGCTCACCAGATGGTAGAGTTTTGTCAGGACTGGCTCTCCCAAGGCTGTCAGTAGTTCTAATGGAATGTTGTCTACTCCGGGGGCCTTGTTTCGACTCAGGTCTTTCAGTGCTCTGTCAAACTCTTCACGCAGTATCATGTCTCCCATTTCATCTCCATCTGCATCCTCTTCCATCTCCATAATATTGACCTCAAGAACATTGCCCCTGTATAGACCCTCTGTATACTCCTTCCACCTTTCTGCTTTCCGTTATTTGTTTAGAATTGGTTTCCATCAAAGCTCTTGATATTCATGCAAGTGGTTCTCCTTTCTCCCAAGGTCTCTTTAATATTCCTGTAGGCAGTATCTATCTTACCCCTAGTGAGATAACCCTCTACATCCTTACATTTGCCTTCTAGCCATCCCTGCTTAGCCATTTTGCACTTCCTGTCGATATCATTTTTGAGACGTTTATATTCCTTTTTGCCTGCTTCATTTCCTGCTTTTTTATATTTTCTCCTTTCATCAATTAAATTCAATATTTCTTGTGTTACCCAAGGGTTTCTACTAGCCCTCGTCGTTTTACCTATTTGATCCTCAGCTGCCTTCACTATTTCATCCCTCTAAGCTACCCATTCTTCTTTTACTGTATTTATTTCCCCCATTCATGTCAATTTCTCTCTTATGCTCTCCCTGAAACTCGGTATAAGTTACTTACCGCAAAACAATGAGATGCAAACAACTTAAACACAAGGTAAACAACAAGAAATAAGATTACAATAATTTAAACGTCAGGTAAGGTTCTTAAGAGAGTTTGAGCTCTGTACACTCTCCCCTTTAGAATAACATACTAAAATAGGATATAAAATAGATAACAATCCCCTGCGCTAGTTTAGGAAGGGCTGCAACTGACCACCGAAATAGCCAAAACTGCTACATAGGTGAAACATATTAACAATGGAATTTTTGATCCTTAACAAATTTTAGAAAATTGTGGTAAGGTCTTACTGGACCAAACTGCTAAGAGTACCGGTGGCTAAGCTTATGCACTACTTAATCCAACTTTAACTAATTCTTAGGACAACACACACTCCCACGCCCGAGGAAGGACTCGAACCTCCGAGGGAGTAGCCGTGCGGACCGTGACAAGGTACCCAAGACCGTGCTGCTACCCCGCGCGGCTCGTTAGCAAAACTAAACATCACGTAGCAGAGCAATATGCCCACCAGCCTACTTAAAATATAAGACACAGATAAATAACCTCCAAAAGACGTAATTAAATAGAGAACAATAAATAACTCAGTGATTAGGCCACTGAGCAAAACATAGGCGTCGGAGAAGGGGAAGGAGCCGGAAAGCTATTAATCTTCAGTTGGGCAACAGACCACACGACGAAATGCGAGGCACAATGAATTCTGTGTGACGGTACAGTAGCTCCCACAATCACATATTTTTGAGTTTGAAAAGCGCTCACGCGATACATTCCTTTCAGGCAGAGATCTGCCGTTGGTAGCTGACCTTATTGGCTGTGACACGTATTGTCCCATAGCAGACAAGCTCTTTCTCTGCGAGCTGCCGCCCGCACGACCTGCGGTAGACGTCTATCCGTGCAGAGGTAGCTGAATTGATGCCTTCCGGATTCCAACATGCTGGCCAGACTATAGAGCGGACTCTGGCTGTGCGTCCGCTGGACAGACGCGAAAACACGCACTGGCTCCTCAGGAAGGTGCTTGATTGTCTCCGGTCGTCCCACGTTGCTCCTCTTTGACACATCGTCTCGCCGTATTGTAACAGCCTGCTCGCCCCCTGTCGAAAGCGGATCCCGGGACCTCGGAGCACCAGAACAACGTGGAACGCTCACCGCCACTCACTTTCCCTTCTCGGTGGTGTGACAGAGTCACCTCCTGCATAGCCACACTGGCCGCACGCTCGTCCGCCTCCTAATGGTGGAGGCTCAAAGACATTACGCTAGAGTACTGTCGATTCTTGCGGTACGGCTCACATATGATGGTAACTGGTTTAGTACCATCTCTCCTTGTATGAGAGAGATCTGGTGAGCCGCATTCAGAATGCCAAGAACTGTGTGGCGGTGGTGTATCCGGCTGCATCATAGGAGAGAACGCTAGCCTTTTGATATGCCACAACTGTTGGATTCCACGCGCGGCGGAGAAAAGTGAGCCAAACAGGAAAGTGTGCCAAACAGTAATTGTTATTAAACTTCCTGGCAGATAAAACTGTGTGCCGGACCGAGACTCGAACTCGGTAACTGTGCCTTTCGCGGGCAAGTGCTCTACCAACCGAGTTACTCAAACACGACTCACGCCCCGTCCTCACAGCCTTACATCTGCCAGTACCTCGTCTCCTACCTTCCAAACTTTACAGAAGCTCTCCTGCGAACCTTGCAGAACTAGCACTCCTGAAAGAAAGGATATTGCGGGGACTTGGCTTAGCCACAGCCTGGGGGATGTTTCCAGAATGAGATTTTCACTCTGCAGCGGAGTGTGCGCTGATATGAAACTTCGTGCAAACATCCCCCAGTAGGAAAGTTCGGCCACCAAGTGTAGGTCTTATAGAGTGCGACGCCACGTGGGGCGACCTGCGCGTCGACAAAGGGGATGAAATGATGGCGAGGACAACATAATACCCAGCCTCTGAGGGGTGAAAATCTTCCTCCCAAGCCGGGAATCGAACCAGGGCCCCCTGCTTGGAAATCCACCGAGCTGACAATTTTATTTTTTTTTTCGGTATTGTTCGTTGCGTTTGGTCTGGGCGGACGTCACAAGACATCCGATCGTTGATTCCTTTACTCAGGTTTTTTCTTTATTTCAGAGCGCGAGCAGCCCTCTGACCGAACACGCTGGGCTACCGTGCCGGCTGCAGATAGTGTCGACGGCAATTGAGCAAAGTTTTGCTGAAGTTCGAAAGATAGCGAGTTCGTCAATGCGAGATTCTGTTAATAATTTCCACAACGAAACTCTGTCTTGGAATCTGAGAGGAAACCGAAGGATATTCTGGCCCTACATAAAGCACACCAGTGGGAAGATACTACACTCCTGGAAATTGAAATAAGAACACCGTGAATTCATTGTCCCAGGAAGGGGAAACTTTATTGACACATTCCTGGGGTCAGATACATCACATGATCACACTGACAGAACCACAGGCACATAGACACAGGCAACAGAGCATGCACAAAGTCGGCACTAGTACAGTGTATATCCACCTTTCGCAGCAATGCAGGCTGCTATTCTCCCATGGAGACGATCGTAGAGATGCTGGATGTAGTCCTGTGGAACGGCTTGCCATCCCATTTCCACCTGGCGCCTCAGTTGGACCAGCGTTCGTGCTGGACGTGAAGACCGCGTGAGACGACGCTTCATCCAGTCCCAAACATGCTCAATGGGGGACAGATCCGGAGATCTTGCTGGCCAGGGTAGTTGACTTACACCTTCTAGAGCACGTTGGGTGGCACGGGATACATGCGGACGTGCATTGTCCTGTTGGAACAGCAAGATCCCTTGCCGGTCTAGGAATGGTAGAACGATGGGTTCGATGACGGTTTGGATGTACCGTGCACTATTCAGTGTCCCCTCGACGATCACCAGTGGTGTACGGCCAGTGTAGGAGATCGCTCCCCACACCATGATGCCGGGTGTTGGCCCTGTGTGCCTCGGTCGTATGCAGTCCTGATTGTGGCGCTCACCTGCACGGCGCCAAACACGCATACGGCCATCATTGGCACCAAGGCAGAAGCGACTCTCATCGCTGAAGACGACACGTCTCCATTCGTCCCTCCATTCACGCCTGTCGCGACACCACTGGAGGCGGGCTGCACGATGTTGGGGCGTGAGCGGAAGACGGCCTAACGGTGTGCGGGACCGTAGCCCAGCTTCATGGAGACGGTTGCGAATGGTCCTCGCCGATACCCCAGGAGCAACAGTGTCCCTAATTTGCTGGGAAGTGGCGGTGCGGTCCCCTACGGCACTGCGTAGGATCCTACGGTCTTGGCGTGCATCCGTGCGTCGCTGCGGTCCGGTCCCAGGTCGACGGGCACGTGCACCTTCCGCCGACCACTGGCGACAACATCGATGTACTGTGGAGACCTCACGCCCCACGTGTTGAGCAATTCGGCGGTACGTCCACCCGGCCTCCCGCATGCCCACTATACGCCCTCGCTCAAAGTCCGTCAACTGCACATACGGTTCACGTCCACGCTGTCGCGGCATGCTACCAGTGTTAAAGACTGCGATGGAGCTCCGTATGCCACGGCAAACTGGCTGACACTGACGGCGGCGGTGCACAAATGCTGCGCAGCTAGCGCCATTCGACGGCCAACACCGCGGTTCCTGGTGTGTCCGCTGTGCCGTGCGTGTGATCATTGCTTGTACAGCCCTCTCGCATTGTCCGGAGCAAGTATGGTGGGTCTGACACACCGGTGTCAATGTGTTCTTTTTTCCATTTCCAGGAGTGTATCAATACCCTGACTGCGCGATAGCATTAGTGAAGTCACTGATGACAGTGCCACTAAAGCAGAGTTATTAAACACGGTTTTCCGATACTCCTTCTACAAAGAGACGAAGTAAATATTCCTGAATTCCAGTCAAGAACAACTTCCAAGATGGGAAGCATAGAAGTAGATATCCTCGGTATCGCAAAGCAGCTTAAATCACTTACTAAAGGCAAGCCCTCCGGTCCACATTGTATACCAGTCAGATTCCCTTCAGACTATGCTGATACAATAGCTCCATATTTGGTAATCATATACAGTCGCTCGCTCGCAGAAAGATTCGTACTAAAGACTGGAAATTTGCTCAAGTCACACCAGTACCCTAAAAGTAAAACAGGAATAATCCGCTGAATTATAGGCCCATATCACTAACGTCGATTTGTAGTAGGGTTTTGAAACATATACTGTGTTCTAATATTATGAATTATCGATCTATTGACACATAGTCAGCATGGATTCAGGAAACATCGTTCTGGTGAAACACAACTAGCTCATTATTCTCATGAAGTTATGAATGCTATCGACAGGGGATATCAAATTAATTCCATATTTTAGATTTCCAGAAGGCTTTCGACAAAGTTCCTGAGAAGCGTCTCCTAAGAAAATTGCGTGCCTATGAAATATTTTCTCAGTTGTGTGACTGGATTCGTGATATCCTGTCAGAAAGGACACATTTCGTAGTAATAGACGGAGAGTCATCGAGTAAGACAGAAGTAATATCCGGCGTTCTGCAAGGAAGTGTTATAGGGCGTCTGTTGTTCCTGATCTATATTAACGACACAGGATACAATCTGAGTAGCCCTCTTAGACTGTTTGCAGATGGTACTGTCACTTACCGTCTTGTAAAGTCATCAGATAACCAAAACGATTTACAAAATGATTTAGACAAGATATCTGTATGTTGCGAAAAGTAGCAATTGACCCTGAATAAAGAAAAGTGTGAAGTTATTCACATGAGTACTAAAAGATTTCCGCTACGTTTTGATAAGTCACACAAATGTGAAGGCTGTAAATTAATCTAAATACTTAGGGATTACAATTACAAACATCCTAAATTAGGACGATCACATAGGTAAAGTTGTGAGCAGAGCAAACCAAAGACTGGGATTCATCGGCAGAACACTTAGGTGGTGCAACAGGTCTACTAAAGAGACTGCTTACACCACGCTTGTCCGCCCGATTCTGGAGTGTTTCTGTGCGGTGTGGGATCCGCATCAGGTGGGACTGACGGATGACATCGAAAAAGTACAAAGAAGGGCAGCTCGTTTTGTATTATTGCAAAATAGAGTACAGAGCGCCACAGACATCATACGTGAAATGGAGTGGCAATCATTAAAACAAAGAAGTTTTTCGTTGCGACGGGATCTTCTTATGAAATTTATATCACCAGTTTTCTCCTTCGATTGCGAAAACATTCCGTTGGCACCCACCTACATAGGAAGAAATGATCATCACGATAAATTAAAAGAAATCAGGGCTCGCACAGAAAAATTTAAGTGCTCGTTTTTCCCAAGCGCCGTTCGAACCTGGAACGGTAGAGATAGCTTGAACGTGGTTCATTGAACCCTCTTCCAGGCACTTTATTGTGAATAGCAGATTAATCACGTAAATGTAGATGTAGGTCAGACGATGATAATATTAAATTACAGGAAATGACCTGGATGACAATAACAATGATAACCGGACTTTTCAAAAAGAAATTAGTCTGTTGGTTCGACTTGTAAAAACCATAAATTCACGTTCGGTAGCACACTGATGGTGCGCTATTATCAGGTCATCAAACAGTCCACTTCCAACGGCTTCATTAAATGGAACAAATAAAAACAAACTTCAAATAATGTTATTAGAACGAGATGACCCCTCAGTTAATAAGTGAAAACTCGGTTAAATTCGCGTATGCCTATTATTAAAATCAAATTACAGATAACAAAATATACAGGACCTTGCTGGATAGCAGTCTGGTTACAAAAGGGGCAGCAAGAGGAAGACTTAATTCATTTCGTCGTTTTTAAAAACGTAAGAAAAACGAAAATCGAACATATATGTTTTTAGTTTTCAAGATATAAGTTCTCCTATTCAATCAAAATGATCCGATCGCTGACATTACGAAGACGTGATTCGTTACATCCCAAAACCGAACATGATGTCTTAAGTTTAATTTTTCAGACGTTTTATATTTTAAGGTCTGCCCTTATTTGCATACAATCACGCATTTTCACCTTCCATTCCTACACTGCAGTGTCGTTAGGATGTGATACACCTTTGTGCGACATGATTTTCACTTGCGTTACATTTCTCCTGCTTTTTCATAAAAGTTGTTTGGTTTGTGTTTACAGAGTGTATTTCACTTTTAGATAATGAGCTCTACTGTTCTTCTAACTTATGGACGCCAAACATGCTCCTGTGCCCGCTACGAATATAAATCGCCATCATAGCCTGTGTCATAAAGGTGAAAGGCAGAGTCTAATTGTGTGAGCATTACTGTGACTCGTTACTCGGTAACAAGCGTAATGGATATGTTTCCACCAATATGTGAGCACATTTTTATCTTTTACATATTTCAGAAACCATTTGCGTCCTTTGATTCAGTTTTTACGATGGTTGCTTAGCAGATGAAAATTACATATAGATAAAATCATCCCAGTCACCACTAGTGAAAGCAATGTCGACAAAATTAGACTAACGAAAAACAGTTGTCCCATCTCCCTTCAAAACCGCCATTCTTGACAACCGCATTCACGTAGAACCTCGCACACTCAAAACTAACTCGGTAATTAGAAAATTTTCAGTTTAAATTTCTGCTTGCAGCAGTTGTTGATGTTCGTGAGTTAGTCAGTCTTTTATCTGTTAAAACTCATTGACCAAGAACCTGCCGATTGTTACACAGGTTAGGTGGTTTAGGAAGTCACATAGTTTAGAGGGAATATTCATGTGACCTCTCTTGTGTTTAGAGTCCAACCGGGGTGCTACACCGTAGGATGAATGGAGGAATCTGGAACAACGCTATGTTTCCTACGCTGTGAGTGTGTAATTAGGTCACTTTTGCTTTTGTTACATACATTCTTTTTGCTGTTCATGACGAAAACAAAAACAGGGAACCAGTTAAAATATAAAGTCATATCATACACCATTTGGTATCAGATGAAAGCGAAGTAATAATCTTAATGCTAAAGAAGTGATTACTTGATTCACATATCGATCCTGACAATACAAGCTGATGATCAACAGTATCACACTCGAAAACGGACTAATGAGTAATATGAGACAATTAGGAAATTAAAGACAGCGTAAATTGTAAAACAAAATAGTGTAGATTGTAATGGCTAACTTTGAACGTCATGAATCACTGTAAGAGTAACGAGAACTGAAAGGAGCTGCTGAATGAAATGACGACATTATTTTGGAATTCAATATACAGACTGCAGTTAGATGGTCGAAACGTGGAGAGGTGTAAAGAAGAAGAATATATCTTAGAATCTGTAACTGGTGCTAACACACAGAAGAACTAGGATAGACGATAGAATTGAAACGTTACTCGATCTACAAAAATACAGAACTTCCTTATTTGCAGAGGAGCTATGTTCCTGATTACATTCAAGCCAGGAATACGTAAATTAATTTCACAACACTGTGTTTTACGCATATTCCTGTGTGAAATGTATGTGAATTTCTGATATGTAAATATTCATCAACTTATTTTTCAGTCCTCCCTAAATTGCTACCAGACTTTGATCGAAGTGTACTCGTTGAGAGTACCCCAGAAATAAAACACTACCTCTTTCATACTGAGTTTGTACGTAACGTTGCTCGCAGCTCATAATACATTCACAAATTAATTATTATTTTCAGACAGAACGTTGTTCTTCTTAGTCCGAAAATGGAATTTTATGTCCGTACAACCATTATTTAATTGCCCAACATTTCATCTCTACCCTTTGTTTTGCTGCAGTTTCGCAGTACTTGCAACGACAAGTGAGAATGGACGAGGGTATTTCAACTATTCGCATGAATTTCCATATTACTGTCAGTTAGTTTTGTTACAAGCGTTTTGTGTGAAATATGGAATTCAGCTGAAAAGTGGGAATCCTTCTTCTTGACACGTAGAAACATTGCAGCAGGTAAATTTAATTAATTCGTGTAAACATGCGTACTTTCGTAGTGCGGGTGCCCGTGGATCTGCTACAGCGGCTCTCCATCATAATGTGGTGGTGAATAAATGCGACAGCGTCTGATTAAGGCTAATAATAGTCTACAAAGGCAGCCATTATGATCTCAATGTTTTGTTTAATTACTACTCGAATGATATGCAGTATAATGGAACAACACGGACGCGAAAAGCTGAGTTTGTGTCACAGAGGAATGCAGTAGGCTGTATGTCAATGGTTCACATCCTGCGGCAATGATAATACTGTAACAAAGGAACAGCGACCTATATACATGATGGAACAGCATGCATTGCGTTCCGGCTCATCACATACAACAAACGGCTTCGTCAGAGAGTTTTCTGTAACGTTCGGTTCAACTGCAATAAGTTAATTCCACTGAATTTCAATAGGTGGAAATGCGTCACAGCTTTTTGAATTTGGAAACTGAAACCGAAACCACTAACCACACACCTGCCGACGGAAGTTACTAACGTAAATGTTAGTAAAAGCCACCACGGCTGTGTTTCAGTAGCTTTTATTATGACACATCCGATTTCTATCTAAATGAACATCTTGAGGTCATCTGAAGTTCACCTACAGTCTTCATAACTAACTATCATAAAATGGTGGAAATGTGCCGGTATCATCAACTAGACATGTCTACTCGCCGTACGTAATGCTAGAGGGCACATTCTGGCGCACAACGAGCAGACTGAGACACTTACAGTAGACGTTGCCTGGAACAAGCGCAACCAGCAAATCATGCGGGGAACACAGTGACACGCAGCGCTATCGCTTCTTGACAGGCAGCGCCGCTCTTCTTTGTACATGTTGAGATTAAACTAGCAAGTGAGCACATAAATAGACAGAGGTTTTTGCTTAAATCGTCCCTGAAATCGTACTGTCTTCCTGGTCAGACAACAGAACAGATTTAGCTCTACTTATTCAATCACTGTGAATTAATATTTCACCATCGCGGATGTTTGACAGTGGTCATTCGAGTGTGGAAACTATAGTTGCTTATAGAGTTTGTTGGATTTTTACATATGCCCATTTTCGGTTGACAGTTGACGTGGATAGTAATCTGTCATTTCACTCGTGCCTTGAAAGAGACAGCGTCTTAACCTGTCGGCAACGTTACCTTGCTTCTCGGCCGGAACGATAAACGTACAGTTTCCGCATAGTTATCTTTTATCTCAGGATTGCCACAGAGAGTGCAACATTACCAGATTACATGAAACAGTTGTACAATGGGATTACGGCTACGTACATGTACGATCTATGTAAGCCGTGCTGAAAGAAAATTCTTCGTTAAGATTATTCCGAAAAATGGAAGCAACGAAGCATACATTCAATGCACGGCCTGGGTACATACTTAGCAATGGGGAAATCTCGCATCAGTCTTATACTAAGCGTTATTTATTGGTCAGTACACTGCATCTTAAACTACTATTTGTGAAGAACGAGTTCAAAGTTTCGAAATCATTGTAACTATTGTCCACAGCCTGCACTGTCTGAATGTTTTTGCTGGTCAATTTTATATTCTTTCAAAATACACTGTTCAAATTAACGTCGACGACACACCCTGTAACTGCATAACTATCAGCTCTGGAGCACGGACCACAGAATGGTTGTCTATGCCACTTCGTCGCTGTGCTTCGAACTTTTAAGTTGTTAGTGTGGGAATAAATGGGCGACAACGCGTCCCATCTCGTATGAGGATAATTTCATTGTCTTCCACTATATCAGAAATGAGCTGGAGGTAGCTGAGTTTATTCCAAGTAATTGCAAGATCTTTTCATAGAGCTTGCTCCGTTGTTTTAGTTTTTGTTGTCCGTATCAATATGCCCTGGAGCAACGGCCATGCCGCAGTGGATACACCAGTTCGCGTGAGATCACCGAAGTTAAGCGCTGTCGGGGGCTATCGGCACTTGGATGGGTGACCATCCAGGCCGCCATGCGCTGTTGCCATTTTTCTGGGTGCACTCAGTCTCGTGATGCCAATTGAGGAGCTAATCGACCGAATAGTAGCGGCTTCCGTCAAGAATACCATCATAACGACCGGGAGAGCGGTGTGCTGACCCCACGCTCCTCCTATCCGCACGGCGGTCGGATGGTCCCGGTAGGCCACTCGTAGCTTGAAGACGGAGTGATATCAACATGCCCTAACACATTGTTAGTTTCATTGTACTGTAACTATCCACGTGGTATGTTCATCACTGTCCCATATTTTCATCGTGTATTTCCTAACACAGTAACTGCTCAAAAGTTATTTCACAGTTCATCAGTAAAAAGGAATGACAGTTAACAAATTTTCAGAGCAAATGTGTAAAGCCTTTCTAGGAATCGTATCCATACTGTAGTAGGGATATAAGTTGACATTCAACAAAATTGTTTTTTTTATGACCTCAGCCTGACTCTATAATCCCACACTGTGAAAGGAACACATTTTGAGCAGGCCAGGACGATCTCCCCTATTTGTGGACAAAAATTAACCCTTGCGTAGAGCAGTTAACCAACACCCCTCGCAGAAACAGGGGAAAACGAGAAAGAAAACATGCTCAAAGCCGATCAGAACACATACTTTGAACGAATGTGGGGACACAATATCTTTACTCATTCACAACTGGCTCATATGGGTAATATTAATATTTAGATGACACCGAATACTACTAATATGAAATTAACTTCCCATCACTATCTTACAGTAACGTAACTGGATAGGTGTTAACAAAAATTTTGGTAACCGAAGCACGTCACTTTTGACCTAAGATTTTGTCTCTTCTGTTCCAGAAGCGCTGGAAAAACGCATGAAGAAATAATATTTACAGCCTAATACTTAGACTAAAATCACGACAACAGTCTGTTCGCACAGGAAACAGTCAGAACATACGTATATATCAATCTCCTCCTCTTCTTCACCGAAAAGAAGTATGCTAATCTTCCATGGAATAGAGTAATTTCGTAAGGTATTACACGTCCAGACAAAGTGAATCTTCTTAATTAGTTCATGTACTAACGTATCTACTTCATTTGGAACAACCGCCTGTAGATTCTGTCTCCTATAACGCACTATCCATGCTGTATTCATACTAATATTTAAGTACTTTTTGATCTTACGTTCTTAATGACTACTTTTTACATCCATATATCAGCAAGTGTTTAAATAACCAAGGCAGTACAGTAACTAGCAATCAATTCATATGAAGTTTATAACTAGTCAGTGAGAATTAACTTCTCCTAGACAGTACCAGCCTAACGCTTCTCCTTGTAATGAATGTCCAGCTACTAATGATACTGATCTCATAGAATCCTTTCAGTCCGTATACACTGAAGCGCCAAAGAAACTGGTACAGGCAACCGTATTCAAATACAGAGATACGTATAGAGGCAGAAGACGGCACTTCGTTCGGCAATGCCTATATACGACAACAAGTAGTCTGGAGCAGTTGTTAGATCGGTTACTGCTGCTACAATGAGAGGTTATCAAGATTTAAGTGAGTTCAAACGTGGTGTTATAGTCGGCGCACGAGCGATGGGACACAGCATCTCTGAGACAGGGATAAAGTTGGGATTTCCCGTATGACCATTTCTCGAGCGTACCGTGAATATCAAGAATCCGGTAAAACATTAAATCTCCAACATCGCTGCGGTGGGGAAAATATTCTCCAAGAACGGGACCAAAGACGACTGAAGAGAATCGTTCAACGTGACAGAAGTGCCACCCCTCCGCAAATTGATGCAGATTTCGATGCTGGGCCATCAACAAGTGTCAGCAAGCGAACCATTCAACGAAACATCATCGATATGGGCTTTCGGAGCCAAAGGCCCACTCGTGTACCCTTGATGACAGCACGGCACAAAGCTTTACGTCTCGCCTGCGCTCGTCAACACCTCCATTGGACTGTTGATGACTGGAAACATCTTACCTGGTCGGACGAGTCTCGTCTCAAATTGTGTACAGCGGATGGACGTGTACGGGACGTGGACGTGTCCATGAATCCATGGACCCTGCAGACCAGCAGGGGACTGTTGGGGACGTGTCCATGAATCCATGGACCCTGCAGGCCAGCAGGGGACTGTTAAAGCTGAAGGACGCTCTGTAATGGTGTTTGGCGTATGCAATCGGCATGATAGGGGACCCCTGATACGTCTAGATACGAGTCTGTCCGGTTACACGTACGTAAACACCTTGTCTGATCACTTTCATCCATTCATGTCCACTGTGCATTGCGACGCATATGGGCAATTCTAGCTGGACAATGCGACCCCCCACACGTCCAGAATTGCTATAGAGTGGCTCCAGGAACACTCTTCTGAGTTTAAACACTCCGCTGGCCAACAAACTCCCAAGACATGAACATTAATGAATACATCTGAGATGTCTTGCAACGTGCTGTTCAGAAAAAATCACCACCCCCTCGTATTCTTACAGATTTGTGGACAGATCAGCAGGATTCATGCTGTCAATTCCCTCCAGCACTATTCGTACTTCAGACATTAGTCGAGTACCTGCCACGTCGTGTTGCGGCACTTCTGCGTGCTCGTGGGGACCCTACACGATTTTATTCAGGTGTACCATTTTCGTTCGCTCTTCAGTGTAGATCTATTGCTTGTATATGTCTCTGAAACGTTTTCACTAACAACAGTGTTAGTAAAAACCTCTCACATAGCATAACTAAGGTTAATCATTTACGTAGGCTTCTTTTAAAGCCCTGGTGCACATATAATCCCATAATTTCATTGGTCTTAGGATAAGCCAGAAGCTAACTTCCTTCAAGCAGAATCCTGATCATTTCATAAAGATTCATATACAAAAACTACCATTTACAATTTCTTTTACGAAGAAGTGAACATTTTGAGTTCCGCAAAGTACTTTTTCCCTACCTGATACCTTGTCATTAGACTTTTATCATACTAGGTTTTTCTCACGTGTGTTTGCTCAGTGGATGCGACTAAGCTTGGTCTTATCTTTCCTTCCCAGCAACGTTTTTCTCTCTGAAGACATGGAAACTAATCCATCCAATCATGTCCCTCCTTCGTTTTGAATATTATTTCAGCGGGAGAGAATTGTGAGACGCTCAGTGACATACTGCTTATGATCTGTTTCAATAACTTTAACTTTTTTTTCTGAGTGTGTGCATATATTCATAAAAAGTAATTAAATTCACATGAAATACATGCTGTGTAATTCCTTTCTAAGTGAAATCGTTATAATAATACCTATTTAATTTGATATTTATCTATAGATGTTATCTACTCTTGAAAACTGAAATTTGATGCGTTGTGTGACGGCTAGCTGGCAGGCTTGCCAACTGTCAGTATATATAATCGTTTACTACTTAGCTTATGGCCCGTTGTACTATATGCTTTTGACAGGCAGCGACTCTTCTTTGATATGTATTTTGAGATTAAACCAGCAAGTGACCTTTCAAGAATTTTTATTTCAATTCTCCTTCGAATCCTGCTCTCTTTCTGGTCAAATAACATAAGAACAGAATTAGCGTTACTTACTAAATCGTTTTGAAATAGTATTTCACTATCGAGAACGTTTGATGACATTCGAGTGTGGAGGCTTAGAGTGTGTGCTTTGGGTTTCTACATATGACGTGTTCTGGTTCCCAGTTGACATGGACAGTAATCTCACGTTTCATTTGTGTTTTAAAAATAAGAGAGTCTTAATCTGTTGAAATATCACCAGATGTCGACAGCGTTCCCTAGCTTCTTTCCATAGGTTATTTGAAACCTTTTTTCTGTACTTTTACATTGTGGTGAATGATTCTCATCCATTTGGCCTCAAGGCCTGTGACAATTCCTAGTTTCATTAAGGATAAACGGAATCCTTGAGCCACTACAACCCAAATCGAAATTTCTCAATATTGTCCCTTCCTTTAACTACATACGATATAAGCTGCATTCTACAGGTTGATTCTTATTTACGTTTAAAGAAACACCGAAGCCACGTACATGCGCTAAAACTATTAATTTAACATAAGACACATGGGGTCGCAAATGTCGGGATAAACCGCAAAAGTAGAAGACAAAGTTTGAATATGTGGTGCCACCACAATACGTGCCTCGCCGCACGTGCAGCTGTTGAACCTGTCGGTCTACTGCACTTGATCGTCCAAACCAAAGGCAAGTATTGCCGTGGGTGTGGCTCTGGGCCACGGGCGCGACATTAACGAGTGAGTCTCAGGGTTAGAATCTTGCGTCTGGCAGTCAGTACTATTTTCACTACGTTAAACAATTATATGTTTACGTTGAAGTAATATTTATTTAACCGTCGCACAGTCTCTTCTGGTTTATCGCAAAGGCTGGTACAACAAAACCCACCGTATTGCGCCACAAGTAAATGAGTATAAGCTTCCAAATTGCGTTCGTTTTCTTTACTAGATAAACTCTGTAGACAAGAAAAGAAGGGATAAAAGGAGGAAAAAATAAGAACAGCTTTTACTTGGTTACGTCGAGGACAATAAATTTGTAACTTCTACAACATACCATATTTACAATAGCTGTTCGGAATTTGAACCGTTTGCTCGATGCTAGTATTGCATTGCCCAATTATCCCTTCACGTCCAAGTTCAATCGCTGAACGTGCTGCGAGGCACTACATTACATGTTCAACATTTCTCATCCATTTTTGGAATATTCCTGACAGTTGCGACGCCAAGTGTCTACTATTAAATTACTTCGTGGGTTTTTAAACAATAATAAGAATCATCCAGTATAATTAACACATCTGATAGGCGGTAATAAGAATGTGAGTTCCCAAAGTATGAAGAATGCTTCAATATCAGCTTCAAAGCTAGATACCACATAAATATATTCTGTTGAGGTTTTGTGTCACGAAGTTCTTGATGATCACTCAGACAGCCCAGGGATGAAAATTTCTTAATTCCATCTTCAAAGTTTGGTACCAAAGGACCATAATCTGATGAGGTACTGTATCGTAGTGATCTTGTTTGTCGTTCAGACAGCCATCACATGACGGTAGCTTCAGCATCTGCTTCATATTTGGATGCCAGTGAACATAATCTGTTGAGTAAATTCCACTGCGTTTGATGTCCGTTCATACTGCAAATTCGTGATGTTTGTTTCAGCTAGCGCTTGACTTTTGGACACTGCAACGGTCCGTATAAATTATGTAGATCGAAGAACAAATTAATTATAAAAGTGATTCATCCTATTTTATTTGCACTATACCTTACGTGATAGCCAATTCTGGTTTTACAGTTAACAGGTTATACAGGTAAAAGGATGCATATCTCTTCCTTTGAAAATACGTAAGGAAGAAGCAGCACCCAATCATTAAACAGCACCGCAGTATTGTTCAAAGTTCACTGTGGCGTAATGTGCAGTGACAGACCACTTAAGGTAACAGAGCACACAAAATAACTTGCAGTATTATCACCAACATTAACAACATCGTCCAATGACCAGACTTTCACGATGAATATCTGCTAGCTTGCCCAAGATTTTTAAGACACAGTATATTACTCAGTTTCACTCTCTTTACAAAAATATATTTTGCGCAGAATTTCACTGTCACTGACACGGAGATATTAGCAGAATGCTAGCCGATTGCAGACTTTAACAGGATTGACATAATAAATTGACATGTACGAGCGAATTGCGCAGGCTTTAAGCTGAATCGTTGTTTAGAGTTTACTTCCCGAACGCACACTTTCACTTTTACACGATACGGAGATGTTACCCGAATGCTACCTAGTAAGAGACTTTCACACGAACAAACATATGAATATTAACTGTGTGCTATCCGGTCACAGACTCTAACGCGTTTCAACACAGAGATGTTATCCATGAACTGTTCGCTCGCAGCCTACTGATTTTTGGGGAGTGGTGGCTATTTAAAGACAAGCGCAAGCCCATGATGTAATTTCTCAAACTACTTTACGCATTTTACTATTTTGTGTGGCTGCAAGAATTTACTGAAATTCCTCGAGAAGAAAAAGCTTCTGTCCACACTGTTTTAGGAAGCACAGCTCGTGCAAAACCCAGCTTGTCATTTACTCACATGATATATTGCGAATTATGAATCAAGAACAACGGTAGATTCTATTTTCCTAGATTTCCGAAAAGCCTTTGACGCGGTGTCGCACCGCAAACTGTTAACGAAGGTACGAACATATGGAATAGATTCCCAGATATGTGAGTGGCTGCAACACTTCTTAAGTAATAGAATCCAGTATGTTGTCCTAGACGACGAGTCCTCGTCATCGAGAGTGGTATCATTGGGAGTGCCACAGGGAAGCGTGACAGGAGTGCTGTTATTTTCTATGTATTGCACATAAACGATCTGGAGGAGAGGCTAGACAGCAATCTGCAGTCGTTTCATGATGATGATGATATGGTGTACGGAAGGTTATCGTCGCTTATTGGCAGTAAGATGTACAAGACGACTTAGACAGAATCTCTACTTCGTGTGATAAATGGCAGCTGGTTCTTAATGCAGAAAAACGGAAGCTAATGTAGATGAGTAGGAAAAGCTGTCTTATTATTTTCGAATACATCATCTTTAGTGTCCTGCCGGACACAGTCATGTCTTTTAAATATCGGGGCGTAACGTTGCCAAGCTATATAAAATGGAACGAGAGAAATTTGGTAGGGAAATCTAATAGTGGAACTCGGTTTGTTAGGAGAATTTTCGGAAAGAGTGGTTCACCTGTAAAGGAGACCACATATCGACTGCAAGTGTGACCTATTTTTGATCACTGCTCGAGTGTTTGAGACCAGCACCAGGCCAGATTAAAGGAAGACAACAAAGCAATTCAGAGTGTGGCTGTTAGATTTGTGCCCGGTGGATTCGAGCAACACCCGTGTATTACGGACATGCTATGGGAACACAAAAAGGAATCCCTGGAGGGATAAAGTGGAGAACCGGCATTTGAAGCTGGCAACAGAGGGATTTGGCTTCCGGCAACGGATATCTCGCGCAAGGACGACAAAAGTAAGATCAGAGAAATTAGGACACGTAAAAATGCATAGAGACATAAGTTTTTTACTCGCTCTGTTCGCGAGTGGAACAAGAACGGAAATGACTAGTAGTGGTACAGGCTACCCTCCACAGTTCACCTCACAGTGGCTACTGGAGTATGTGCGTAGATCTAGATGCACTAGTGTTTGCTTTGTGAAATATGTTTCCAGACAGTAATTCACAGGAGGATATGAAACATTATTTCTACGAGTCATTCGAAATCCCCTATTTACGTTTACGGCATCAATCTTGAAATAAATATTGTACGATTCTAAATTAATGGAAATCTTAATTTGTGAGTGGATTAATTAGGAGGAGGTACTGTCTGATTTAAAAAAAATGCAGCAAAAATTATGTTGTCAAAGTTCAGAATCTTGCAGTCATTAAAGCAAATTTAAGCAATTTAATTACGACGGTCTGAACATTTAATTTCAGTGCTTTCGCATGTTACTTAATTTTTATGTAATTCCTAATATGTTCTCAAAAAGTGTGGAATGTCTCCTTTCGAATGATTGGTAACAGTAGGTCCTCTGCTGCTTATTTGCTCACAATGTTTTGCCACTATGTGACGTTCTCGTTAATTTAGTAAAGCAGAAATTTTTAATTACTCATGGTTCTAGGAAAATCAAGTGCATCATTGTAATCAGGAAGGTAAATAAACGACTGAGCTATATGTTTAAAATAAACGTTTTATAAATAACATTTTCATATATTCTTGTACAGATTACCTTTTGCGTGTGCTGCTGCATTAAATATAAAATGAAAGACCGAAAAGTTTTAGTTATTCTTGGGAGCTGGAAACTTAACAGATCGATTACATTCCAGCTTGATACGTTTGAGCACGAAGTGATCATAATCTGTTGAATGAATCAAAGAGCGCTTGGTGATCGCTGATAGTTGTTTAAGCTTCAACGTATCTGCACGCCCAGTGGACATAAACAGTTGAGTTACAGTGTCAGAGAGTCCCAATTGATCGGTCAGATGAACCCTTTAAGCTCCTGTCGGGCTCCATCAGCCGTTTAACTCGCCCACGGCGCACATAACGTGTCACCCTCTACTGCCCCTCCCCCTCCCCCTTTCGTTCACCGCCGCCCATTGCCTCGACGCCGAGCGCAGCGTCGTCGCTGGCCTGGCAGGCAAATGGCCAGTGAATCCTCAGCGGACTGGAAAACCGTACGCTGGAGTAGCACCAGGGCGAGCGCCCAATTAAAAGCTGCGACTCGCCCGAGCAGAAGGGCCCTGCTGACGTCAGCTGCGCGAGAATTTAACGAGTAAAAGTGATACACAGTTCCTGCCGTTTCGCCAGTAATTAAAAATTAGTGGGCACTGGCTGCGCGAGTGCTGAGCAGTACATGAATAAGTTGTCCAGTTTCGTTAAGAATGAGCTTTTCACGACGGTTATCAGCACTGAGGTCAGGTGTCTTTGCAGTAACGCTTGTACATTCTTTACAGTCCATCATTAGTCTCCAAACAACGACTGTTTTAAATCTACTTCTTCGTTATCTCATTATTGTTGGAGCATTACTCGGTTTACAGAATCTAAAGATTTTGCTTAATGAAGGAAATAGTTGTTTGCTTTCACTATTTATGTATAAAGTGAAACTAAAAAAACAATTTTTCGCATCGTGCTGGAACCTCAGCGACTGCACATAATATAAAAATAAAGTAAGATTCCAAATAGGATTTATTTTCCCTCTGCCGACGGCAACCGGAACGTAATGTGCTGTGGACGCTAGAAGTGAAGATAGTTATTACATCCGAAACTTGTACCTCCAGTAGAACTAAAATAAATTTTAGAGAATTTTTATGTTGTGAACCTAAGGTTCTGGAATGTGATTTAATAACGTATGATAAATTACAAGCAGCATTTCTACCTGTTCCCTCCAGCAACTATAAATAATCTTTACGTAAAAATACTGAGTTACCTTGTTGATTTTCATAATCGTGTAGTTTAACATTGGGCCCAAGTGTTTATGAGTCATAAATTAGATCTTAAATCACTAGTTACGATAAATAACGCAGTAGCAAAAGTTAATAGACAGTATGAGCTTAATTATACGCAATGAAACTACATATTATTGTGTTTCACCCACAGTGACAAATTATGCGTGTCCTGCTTGCTATACGAAATGAAACGATAATGTTAGTCTTTGATTTCGTTATGGATGAAACATTAGAAAACAATACTCTTGCCATTCAAGTACTTTACAAGCCAAAAGCTATTTTAATTAGCGAATTGGATTCCTTATCAAGTGATTAATGATATTAAAAATGGAATCCCTGTTACGAACAACTTGTTTCAAAAAGAAATCGTTTGCTAAATGGTAAGCTACTATCATTTAGAGCAATATATATTTACACTACTGGCCATTAAAATTGCTACACCAAGAAGAAATACAGATGATAAACGGGTATTCATTGGACAAATATATTATACTAGAACTGACATGTGATTACAATTTCACGCAATTTGGGTGCATAGATCCTGAGAAATCAGTACCGAGAGAAACCACATCTGGCCGTAATAACGCATTGCTCCGCCTGGGCATTGAGTCAAACAGAGCTTGGATGGCGTGTATAGGTGCAGCTGCCCATGCAGCTTCAACACGATACCACAGTTCATCAAGAGTAGTTACTGGCGTATTGTGACGAGCCAGTTGCTCGGTCACCATTGACCAGACGTTTTCAATTGGTGAGAGATCTGGAGAATGTTCTGCAGTCGAACATTTTCTGTATCCAGGAAGGCCCGTACAGGACCTGCATTATCCTGCTGAAATGTAGGGTTTCGCAGGGATCGAATGAAAGGTAGAGCCACAGGTCGTAACACATCTGAAATGTAGCGTCCACTGTTCAAAGTGCCGTCAATACGAACAAGAGGTGACCGAGACGTGTAACCAATGGCACCCCATACCATCACGGGTGATACGCCAGTATGGCGATGACGAATACACGCTTCCAATGTGATTCCACCGCGATGTCGCCAAACACGGATGCGACCATCATGATGCTGTAACAGAATCTGGATTCATCCGAAAAATAACGTTTTGCCATTCGTGCACCCAGGTTCGTCGTTGAGTACACCATCGCAGGCGCTCCTGTCTGTGATGCAGCCTCAAGGGTAACCGCAGCGATGGTCTCCGAGCTGATAGTCCATGCTGCTGCAAACGTCGTCGAACTGTTCGTGCAGATGGTTGTTGTCTTGCAAACGTCCCCATCTGTTGACTCAGGGATCGAGACATTCCTGCACGATCCGTTACAGATATGTGGATAAGATGCCAGTCATCTCGACTGCTAGTGATACGAGGTCGTTGGGATCCAGCACGGTCTTCCGTATTACTCTCCTGAACCCACCGATTCCATATTCTGATAACAGTCATTGGATCTCGACCAACGCGAGCAGCAAATGTCGCGATACGATAAACCGCAATCGCGATAAGCTACAATCGGACCTTTATCAAAGTCGGAAACGTGATGGTACTCATTTCCCATCCTTACACGAGACATTACAATAACGTTTCACCAGGCAACGCCGGTCAACTGCTGTTTGTGTATGAGAAAGCGGTTGGAAACTTTCCCCAAGTCAGCCCGTTGTAGGTGTCACCACCGGCGCCAACCATGTGTGAATGCTCTGAGAATTTCACTTCCGATCAGTTCTGAGACATATTTTAGGAACACAGTAGGCTAATTAATTCGCCTTTGCTCATATGATTTACTACACATCATAAGATATTGGTGTTCGCTGTCTCCAGTGTAGATGTTGCTCCGTCAGATCATAATCTCAGATTGAACTGTAGATGCAGAAACACTGAAAGTCCATCACAGAGGTTATAAATTAGGCGCTACTCAATCAACTTCTGTTAAATCCATATTAGGGCCTGCCTCATTGTGACTGGCCAGTTTGTGTCTTTAGGTCAAGAAAGTCAGGTATTAGTTACAAAATATCCTCATGTCGTACAATTTTCTTATCATTAGATGGCTTAGGTAATTAGTGTTGTATCTCAGTTGTTTGTTTCTTTATGACCATGACTGTTAACAGCACAATAATTGGTTCGAGTTTGAATGTAATCAACTTCATCTTGTTTACTATTGTCCAGTTTTTTCTCTCTTCATATTTTCTTCTTACATTAAGTTCTTTTATTTGGTGTCATTATTATGCTCACGAAATGAATTAGGGAATATGTTACATTAGGAGTTCAATGACTGTGTATTATATTTTGAGCTATATTACTAATTTATAGTATGCAGTTTTAATTAACTTACAGGCATATGAATATTCGATAATTTTGTTTTAATTTTGATTTCTGTTCAAACAGATTGCATTTAATTTTGATGCTGCAGTAGTGAATAGCTGGAACATTTTATGCTCTGAGACACTGTAGGAACTGTGCATGCTATCAGCTTATGAATATTTCTTGTTATTAGTATATAATATGTAGTCGCTAGGAGAATATTTAATGGTTTTTACTTGTTGTTGTGCCACGTAGGGGTATGGAGAGATCTGTGGGTGAATTATGTGCAGAATAATAATTTGATACGTTCATTAACAGCACGTAAACTGAAACAAGAAACAATTCTTTAAAGGGAAGAGAATACGCTCACATGCCATGTCAAGCTTGACCAGTCAACTTTACAATTCACTAATACCATGATAAAGATTTACTTTGTTAAGATATAACGTTAGAGAAACTAAAACATGGTAAAAATTTTCCCTCAACGGCCACTAGTTTACACTGACTTTAAAACTGGCCACATATCAACTTAATGCTTCACTCGAAATACGGAACTAGTTAAGAATGAACTGCATTCATGAAATAATAACTTAGATTTAAATGAAAGAAATTGCAACTCAATGATTTACAGTTAGATCAAACACAGTCTACCACCATTTAATAAATGACTTAAAGTTCAATTAATAGCTGAACTGACATTAGACAGTTAACAATATACTGTTGATTCAGAAATAAATAGCAACAACTAGATTATTTCGTCCATCGGTGGAGCACACATCTGATCAACCGTTGCAGTGGTACGTAATATTACTAACTGGAATGCGTCATGCGCCATGTGACTATCCGTACAACTACATGGCTACGTTACCACATAACGTTGCACACAACACTAGGTCTCAGGTAATCTGAACATAACTCTGAGTTAGTTCCCACCAATAACCGATATAGTCCTACCCTTCCAATCTGGGCTGGGTTTATTATGTTTACCCTGAAAGGGTCACAACGCTTACCAATAAATAACCAATCACAAAAAGATAACTTCTCATGAATTACTATAACCTATAGTATTACTTATTCAACGAACACTGGGCACTTAAGTTTTGATAATTCGAAGGACCACCAACCCACCTAACTGCACAAGTGTTTTTATAGTAATTGCTCGTAAACTTACTGAGCCTTAGCTCACTTAATTAAATAAATGATCGATTCCTGCATGTAATTTCACCTGATCTTACAACTACGTATCTAAAATACAAGTGACAGCGACTACAATTAATTAACTGCACAAGGATTAAACCGAGGAACCGACTGTGAGCACGTTATCGTTATCGTTTAAAATAACGGTAGGTTCATCTCAAACACCGTTACTGCATTTACTAAGCGGGCGGACGGCACTGAAGTATAACTTAGCCTTTAAATTTACATGAAATGTATGATTAATTCCACACTTCCTAGTGCTGCCGTAGGCTCTGTACAGAAGCGCTAACAGTCGGCAGAAATGTGACAGTGCCACCACGTGTCAACAGTCAACGTACTGTTGAAGTTAAAACATTCAATGATTTTATTCTCCCAGAGACATTCACTACAGGTGTGAGAGACGGCTAATTTGGAGCCCCCTTTTGCCTGCAAATTCTGTTAGACGTCAGAACACCCTTCCGTTCTAAAGTTAGTACGCGTGTGTGTGGTTATGGCTGAAACGTGTATGGCTGATATTTTGGAAACCGTATCACAAGTTAATATTCTGTTTCCTTAATTGCGTTTGTCGTAGTTTTAATACATCACATCTGTTGATATTATTAAGTACAATCGAAATATATTCTTAGTGCTATTCTGTTCATCTTTCAAACAAATTTCATCTAAAACACTCTGCGACTGGGATTTGCTATGTTCAGATATCTTGTTCTTCTGGCAATGGGAAAATCTCTTCCACGATGGCGAGGTTCTTTTGACTCAAATTTTTTTCTGTAGTGTATCACGTCCTTGTTCAGTCTGAAATATTCTTCTTGTAATTTCCAGTGGGAGTCTATTTTTGGGGGTATGTGCACTCCATTTTATTTTAGTGCATGAAAGCCTTTCGGAAATCTCTGTAACTCAAGAACCATATAGTGTAAACGTGATCTCAAGGAAATTCAGCAGTGTAAAATCAGTCTGTGACTAAAACAGAATATATATGCAGACCTGCTTTTCGTCTGCTTTGTCGTAGGAACATAGCTCTGCGTATCTTTCTTAGGTCTTCTTCCTCAGCCTGCCTTAGTGAGCAGACACGTATTATTAAGGTCATTTGATGTTTTCTGTAGGAATTCTTAGAACTGAATATGAATCATGTTTTCTGCTGGAATTCTTAGAACTAAATATGAATCATGTTTTCTGTTGGAATTCTTAGAATTAAACATGAATCAGATGTAAAATGCCTTATTTTTCATCGTAAGTTCCTCCAGTGTGGATATTTACATGTTTGAGTCCAAATTAACCCTGCTTCAGATAGTTTTCGCCAGAATGAGCGAAGTCAGCTGATCAATATGAAGAGACTCAATGGCCGATCGCTCATTGCGTTCTGTCATTAATTTATAACAGCTCTCAGCTAACTGTAGCCCTGAGAGAAGATGCCGATCGTATTAATATTTCTTGCGCTCATTATTATTACTGCAAATGATTCGGTCATTCGTCTCTGATTAATGATTCCGCGGGCTTCGATCCCCTCAGTTACCGTCCCCACTAAACAACTCTTATAGATGGTGCTAGACAGAAATTGACTTAGGTATTTTTTAGTAACATGTCTATAACCTTTAATGAGGATACTACGGTATCATAGCTCGTACAATAGCACTCCGTTAATAAGGCCACATTCCCACTATCTAAATGACGTGTTGCTCTAAATCCTTCTGATGATAGTTGCATTGTTGTTGAAAAGTTTAATTTGTGTCAGTTCCTGTTCAATTAGTATGATCGCTACATTTACAAGCTTTACGTTCAATGCAAGCTAAAACAAATTTTTATAGAGAGTAACTTATCAGTTTTTGTGCGCGCGTGCACGCACACACACACACACACACACACACACACACACACACACACACACACTCATACATACTTTTTGAGCTTCGTCTTGGGACGTATTAAGATACAAGTAAGGCAACGCTCCTACCCAACCGTATTTTACAAAATATCGCGAGAATATGAGGCTCGGAAATTGGCAGTCCACAATTCTTAGGAAAAATGTCGATACAACACAGAATGCATCTCTCTGTTACGAGGCTACTTATGTTCCAGCACTGATTTGAAGATGTCTGAAAGTCCGAGCAGAACTGAAAATTGTAAAGTAAAACCAACATTACCGTCGAACTACATAATAGCAGAAAATGTTTTCTCTCTCAGTTACAGTGATCTCAGAAAAGATAATTATTTCGTATATAACGTAACTCTGTAGATTAAATTAAACTGCCTACATTTTACTACCCGAATTCCGGTATATCGGGAAGATCTTATGAAACATCCACCCAGATCGACCTCTAGGAAAAGATGGTCAGGCAAATAGAAAAGCTCAAAGTACTGACAAAAGGCAGATACAGATCAAACCCGGTTATAGCGGACTTAAGACAGTTCTAGAAGTATTTAAGTACATTGATGAGGTTATAAGGGAATAACCAGAGAACTATGTAAAGTATTGCGTAGTCCACAAAATTAAGGATTACGTTTACGAATAAACTAAAAAGTTTCAAAGGAATTCAAGGTGAAGAATTCACTGAAAATGTGGTCGATCTCGGATAGATGAAAGCAAGATAGTGAAAGCATACAACGGGGAAACTCCGAAACAACTGAAATTGTAACGTGACATTTAAACTGTCAAAAGTAAACAAAATACAAATAAACTCTCGAAAGCTGATTTCGAGTCAAACAGACACATTATACTTGCTACACATAAGCTGCAGAGGGAGAGAGTACCTAGCTTATTTCAGATATTAGTATCACCTTCGGCGGGTATGTCGTTTGATGTCTGCATATGTGCGTGATGTACCAAACTCACAGCTGCTGTTATAAATAACTTCTTCCCGTAGCACCTTAAATTTTTCCGTACATAAGTCCAAATAACATCTTGTTTTGGATTACCTCAGAGTTTTCTTTCAGGATTTGTACCGTAACACATAAATCAATCGATAAATAAATCATCCAACTGAAAACGCACCATGCTATCAAGTGCATCCAGCATTTGGGAATATTGTAGCATATGGTCACGAGACATCTAATATCCTGCTGCTCCATTTTTTTTTCTTTTTTGTCTCAAGGACTCCTTGTTTTCATATGCTACGTAAACTGAGTTTGAGAGATACAACCCACTTAAGCAACCACGTCTGGTTTAGCAGCTCCGGCAGTGTCGAACGTTTGTTGGTTCATTATATTACGAGTTTCTAAGAGTGGGACCGATTTAACTACAGTTGGAATTTTAATAGTAGCAACTATTTATTTACAGCGCATACAAAATAGATATGTGTTTCAAAGTCTTGCTGACCTTCAGAGCAGTCGTCAGCATTGTGTATAGCCCGTTGCCAGTGATGTGGAAGTCGTAGGATACTCTTAGCAGCACCAGTTGTGTTGACAATTCGAGTGGCGCGGTCTATTGCCCAACGAATTTATAGCAGTTCTGAAGCGAATGCCGTGAAGTGTTTCCTTCAGTTTAGAAATCGGGTAGAACTTACGAGGGCTTAAGTCAGGGAAGTGCAGTAGATGGTATTGCACTTAGCAGCCCCATCAGTCAAACAAATCAGTTACAGCTTGTACGTCCTGATGGTCAGGTCCTGCCGAAAGTGTCATCACTTCTGTCTCTATGCTGTTCGTTTTGGAAAAAAAACTACGACCAGCTTATAGACAGAAGTGATGATACTTTCTGCAGGACCCGACCATCATTTTGCAGGACAATTCTCAAGCACGTACGGTGCAAGCTGTTACTGATTTAGGCTTACAGCTAATTACGTAAGCGTCGACCAACTGTGTTTAAACTGTGCTGCCAGGAAGTGCGAGGTTTACGCTAAGTAAAATATACTCAGTGTTAACAGGTACACTAGTTCAGAAGCGACGAAAGAAAATGCATCCGGATTTAAAAGAACGGAATACCTCCAAGAGAGGCAGTGGTTTTCGGATGGTGAGAACTTACCGTGGACTTCAGAACGCTTTGCTTTTAATAATTTCCGTAACTACACTCATGTCACAAAATCTGGCAGGAAATTCAAAAGGATTCTGCTCGTATGTAAATTACAGTGGTGCAAAACAAGATCATTACCTTCATTAGGTGAAGGCAACGGCAAAGTCACCGATGACAGCGACATAATCGTAGAGCTATTAAATCGGTTACCCAAAATTCTTTCACAAAAGAAGGTGTAGCATAAATTCCATAATTCGAATCAAGAACAGCTGCGAACATGAGCGATTTGGAAATAGATATCCTCGATGTAACGAAGCAACTTCTGTCACTCAATAAAGACAAGTCTTCTGGTCCACACCTGTATTAATTTGGTCGTTTTCGAATTATGAAATAACTCTAAGTAAGCATTCTGATGTATGATGTGCACAGCGTCACACATTTGTACAGAGCTATAACAACAAAGAGCGCCACCAGTCAAGCATTAATCAGAGTTGAAGGATATATAATCCCGATCAGCCGTCTCATTGACAGCGCACGTAACAATAACATTATTACGCTTCCACCGCAAGACTTCCAATAGTCCTCTGTGTCCACCTGTAGTCGTGTCAGTCGCCAAGGTGTGCACTATTTCCTACATAGGAGTAACAGAGCACAGACGGCGTCTCACACACAGACTGTGGACAAAAGCCGTCTAACGTCACCAGTTACCGGCTAGTTACCAAACAGTTGTCACAGTAATCACACTGCAAGGCCGCGGTTAAATTTTATTGCTACAGAACATGTCCACTCACCGTTCGGTGGTATCTTCTGCAGTTCGTGCCACACCCCTACACTGTTGGAAAACGAATAAAGTTTCTCTTCTGGAGAAACAGTAATAGAACCAGTAGCACTACAGATAGCCACAAGTCTCGTCAAGAGTTTTCTGTTGTCAGGTTAACTGAACTGTTAAATAATAGATAGTTTGTAAGTGAAAACTACTATACGCTGTTACCTGTTTGTTATAAAAACGCCGCCAAGCCTCTGTTACAGCTTCGACACTCGAACGCAATCATAGCCATTTGTACTAGCCAGCTTATGGTATCTAACCGACCATGTCACCGGAAAGATTATAAAGCGGATTATCTGTAACAGAATGGTCGCTAAAGTATTACACATCTCAATTCCTTTGGACTTTCCGTTCTCTACCCCGGACTGAATAATACACCACGGGCACTTTTTAGTTCAAAAGTTACAGTTTACACATAAAGTCTGGAATCTCGCGCCTTCGTCTTGCTCATTCGGCGCTCCATGCCCAAGTTAAACTTATGATTCCTCAAAAGTATTACATGCATACTGAGCTTCTAGTACATGCGTCCAAAGAGGGTGAAGACTGAGCGACCGTACTGCCTTCTCTTTGGCTGATAAACATTAAAGCCAAGGATCCGTCAGTATCAGTATAAACCAGTGCTCTCCCACGTCTTTTACATTGGAGTAATTGTATCTTGATACCTTTCATGAACAATTTCTTAAAACCGAAAAATATCAGAGTAACACCCTCTTCAACTAACGGAGTAATCGTAAAATATTCCTTGTTTCTCAGTACCATAAACTGGCTGATTACGTTTTACAAAATTACCCCTTGGCATGTGACTCACTCTCGTAAGGCTCTGTTACTGAAATACACACATCACAAAAAGTTTTGCACCACCCTGGTTCCCAGGGCTCCTGAAGATAGTCGTTGACTGTGGATGTTGTATCACAGACACAGTCCTTTTGACCAGAGATGTCACGAAACCCATCCAAAGATGTAAACAACCATGCTTGAGCAGCGCCTATTACACGGAGGGGATCCGACAGCCGATCAGTTCCAGTCATTCCACCAGGAAGAAGATACACAACTCTTGTTGTCTGTAGTTCAACCATTCCTATACGGTCAATACCGCGGTTTGATCACGTCCTCATTGTTACTATGTACCAGGAAGGGCATTCAACAAGGGAAGTGTCCAGGCGTCTCCGAGTGACCAAAACGACGTTCTTCAGAGATGGAGGAGATACAAAGAGACAGAAACAGTCGATGTCATGCCTCGCTAAGGACGTCCAAGGGCTACTATTGCAGAGGATGACCACTACCTACGGATTGTGGCACGAAGGAACCCTGACAGCAACGCCACCATTTCGAATAATATTTCGTGCAGCCACAGGGCGTCTTTTACGACTCAAACTGTGCGCAATAGGCTGCATGATGCGCAACTTCACTCCCGACGTTCATGGCGAAGTCCCTATTTGCAACCACGACACCATGCAGCGAGGTACAGATAGGTCCAACATCATTCCGAAGGGACCGCTCAGGATTGACATCACGTTCTCTTCACCGATGAGTGTCGCATGTGTCTTCAACCAGACAATTGTTGGAGACGCGTTTGGAGGCAGCCGGTCAGGCTGAACGCCTTAGACATACTGTTCAGCGAATGCAGCAAGGTGAAGGTTCCTGCTGTTTTGGGATGGCATTATGAGCGGCCGACGTACGCCGCTGGTGGTCATGGAAGCCGCCGTAACGGATGTACGATACGTGAATGCCATCCTCCAACCGACAGTGTAACCATATCGGCAGCATATTGGCGAGGCATTCATCTTCATGAAAAATAATTTGCGCCCCATCGTGCACATCTCGTGAATGACTTCCTTCAGGACAACAACGTCCAACATGAACTCTGTCGAACATGCCTGGGATAGATTGATAAGGGCTGTTTATGGACGACGTGACCCACCCACTACTCTGAGGGATATACGCCGAATCGCCATTCAGGAGTGGGACAATCTGGACCAACAGTGCCTTGATGAATTTGTGGATAGTGTCGGTTAGACCGTCAGTGACAAGAGCCACTCGAGTTCCTGCTGCTAATAAGGCTACTGCACCGTTCCTTTATAACATATTTTTATGAGTTTCAAATAGGGGCGACCTCAGTAATGGATGGGAACTGTGATTGCTGTGTTGGTGACCCTTCGCTCACAGCTCCAGGCAGTGTAGCCTTCCGTCACAGCTTAGGGTTGCTGCCAAGTGGCTTCATTGTGGAGGTTCAGAAGCGGGGATACGAGGGACGTCGAGCACGACCTACGTGTCCCCCAATCGGTCCACTTCTGAGGCCGCCCCGGGTAGTGCCTGCACTGAGGTTGACCCCTCACCCATGGTCGAGTAGTACATCATTCCAAAGCCTGGCAGGCAGTGAAAGACTTTCCGAGGGGCCAATGTAGGGCCAGCCCAGTTCGTTTGACGTGCGTCGCTATGGATCAGAGGACATTCTCTCTGGTTTTGTGTGGCTAGCGGAAATGGTACAGACTGCCAGTCTTGCTTATGAGATTAAGGCGGAGCTCATCATCTGCAACATCGTCGATAGAACCGACTGTGGTCCTTTGGGACTGAATCAGAGGCTCAGGTGCTTCTGCGACCGTGTAGGCTGCAGATTTCTTGACTTGCGCCATCGGGTGGTGGGTTTCCGGGTTCCGCTTAACAGGTCAGGAGTCCATTACACATAGGAAGCGGCTACACGGGTAGCGTGGGCTGTGTGGAAGGGACTGGGCGGTTTTTTAGTTTAGAGGGTCTTAGGAAACCACAAATAGGGCGTCCGTCTAAAAGGGGGCAGATAAAACACAGTAAGGTAGTTGTAGAAACGATCGGTATTGTAGTTGCAAATTGTCGTAACTGTATTGTGAAAGAACCATAGCTCCAAGCTCTAATAGAAAGCACTGAAGCTCCAATGGTTATAGGTACGGAGCTGGCTGAAGTTGGAAATAAGTTCAGCCGAATTTTTTTCAAACGACATTACAGTGTTCAGAAAGCATAGATTAAATGCAGTTTTTGGAGGAGAATTTATTGATGTCAGTAGGAGTTTACCTTGTAGTGAAATTGAAGTAGGTAGTTCATGCGAAATAATGTGGGTAGAGGCTATATTTGGCAATCGAACTAAACCATTAATTGGAGCGTCTTACCGACCCCACGACTCAGAAGATATAGTTGCTGAAAATCACAAAGAAAACTTGAGTCTCATTTCAAATAGGTATCCCAATCATAAAATTATAGTCGGTCGTGACTTCAATCTACACTCCATATGCTGGAAAAATTATACGTTTAAAGCAGACGGCAGGCATAAAACGTCATCCGAAATTGTACTGAATGCTTTCTCAGATAATTCTTTTGAACAATTAGTACATGAGCCCACTCGAAGAGTAAATGGCTGCGAAAGCATACTTGACCTCTTAACGACAAAGAATCCTGGACAAATAGGCGATATCATGACGAATACAGAGATTAGCTACCACAAGGCAGTTACTGCTAGACTAAATACCGTAATACCCAGAAAAATAAAAAAGAAACGCAAAGTATATCTATTTAAAAAGCTGATAAAAAAGCTCTGAACGCCTTTTTAAGAGACAGTCTCCACTCCTTCCGATCTGATCACGTAAGCGTAGAAAAAACTTGGAATGATTTAAAAGTTATAGTATCGCCGGCAGTTGAGAGATACATACCACATATATAAATAAGTGATGGCACTGGTCCCCTGTGGTATACAAAACGGGTCAGATCGCTGTTGCAGAAGCAACGAAAAGAGCATGCCAAATTTAAAAGAACGCAAAATACCCAAGACTGGACAAGATTTTCAGGAGTTCGAAACATAGTGCGTACTTCAATGCGAGATGCTTTTAATAAATTCCACAACGAATCCCCGTCTCAGAATCTGGCAGAAAACCTGAAGATATTCTGGTCATACAAAAAGCACACCAGTGGTAGGACGCAATAAATACCTTCACTCCGCGATAACAACGGTGAAGTCACTGATGACAGTGCCACTAAAGCAGAGTTATTAAACAAAACACGGTTTTCCGAAACTCCTTCACCAATGTAGACGAAGTAAATCTTCCTGAATTCCAATCAATAACAACTGCGAAGATGAGAAACGTAGATGTAGATATCCTCGGTGTAGCAAAGTAGCTGAAATCACTTAATAAAGACAAGGCCTCCGGTCCTGATTGTTTACCAGTCACGTTCCTTTCAGAGCATGCTGATGCAATAGCTCCGTATTTAGCAATTATATATAACCACTCGCCCACAGAAAGTTCCGTACCTAAAGACTGGAAAATTGCTCAAGTCACTCCAGTACCCAAAATGAGAAGTAGGAGTAATCCGCTGAATTACAGGCCCATATCACTAACGTCGATTTGCGGTAGGGTTTTGGTACATATACTGCGTTCGAACATTATGAATATCTCGAAGAAAACGAACTATTGACACATAGTCAGCACGGATTCAAGAAACATCGTTCTTGTGAAACACAATTAGCTCTTTATTCTCATGAAGTTATGAATGCTATCGACAGGGGATGTCAAATTGATTCCACATTTTTAGATTTCCAGAAGGCTTTAGACACCGTTCCTCACAAGCGTCTTCTAACCAAACGGAAAGTAGTATCGGGCGTTCCTCAAGGAAATATTACAGGCCCTCTATTCTTCTCGATCTATATTAACGACATTGGAGACAATCTGAGTAGCACTCTTAAATTATTTGCGGATGATGCTGTCATTTACCGTCTTGTAAAGCCATCAGATGACCAAACCGAATTGCAAAATGATTTAGATAAGATATCTGTATGGTGCGCAAAGTAGCAATTGACCCTGAATAAAGAAAAGTGTGTAGTTATTCACATGAGTACTAAAAGATATCGGTTAAATTTCGATTACGCGATAAGCCACAGAAATCTGAGGGCTGTAAATTTAACTAAATGATTACGGATTACAATTGCAAATAACCTAAATTGGAAAGATCACATAGATAATGTTGTGAGTAGAGCAAATCAAAGACGGCGACTCATTGGAAGAACACTTAGAAGGTCTAACAGATCTACTAAAGAGACTGCTTACACCACACATGTCTGCCCTATTCTGAAGTATTGTTGTGTGGAGTGGGATCCACATCAGGTGGGACTGACGGATGACATCGAAAAAGTTCCAAGAAGGGCGGCTCGTTTTGTATTATCGCGAAATAGTGGAGATAGTGCACAGACATGATACGTTAATTGGTGTGGCTATCATTAAAACAAAGGCGTTTCTCGTTGAGACAGGATCTTCTCATGAAATTTCAATCACCAGTTTTCTCCTCCGATTGCGGAAGTATTCTATTGGCACCCACCTACATAGGGAGTAATGATCATAACGATAAAATAAGAGAAATCAGGGCTCGCACAGAAAAATTTATGTGCTCGACTTTCCCGCGTGCCGTTCTAGAATTGAACTGTAGGGAAGCAGCTTGAAGGTGGCTCATTGAATGCTCAGCCAGGCACTTTCTTGTGAATAGCAGAGTAATCACGTAGATGTAGATGCCACTAGGAATACAGGCATGCATCAATGCAAGACGATGTGCTACTGCCTATTAGAGGAATCTGGACCACCACCTCTGAAGGTCTCGCTGTATGGTGTTATAATATGCAGTGTTTGGTTTTGAAGAGCAATAAAAACGGCGGAAATTATGTTTATGTTGATTGTAGTTAAACAATGAATTTCACTTCCCATTAAATTTTAATAATTTTGATTCTTTCTAACAATTATCATTTTATAGTGCATACGTGCATATTTGCAGGTCCATTCTACCTTAAATTCGGCACTGCACTTGTATCCGTCTACATTTTGTGTCATTTTCCTTATGTCATCAGAGTGTCATTCAAAATACAATACTAGCTTTAGTTACATAGCGATTTTTTCTGCAAACACATTTTTGTCTAAAAACACTGGCTCATACAATATCTCTCTGAAATATAAACATTAGTACAAATGCTTTCTATAAAATGATTTTTTTTTTTTACAAAGTGCATTGTAACTTTTAACATTTCAATTATTGTGCTGATTCTCTTCAATGAAAGTAAATTAACACAGAATTTTCTCTAACAGGTGCTCCCAAATGGCACAAGTTCGAACTACTTGAAGAGTAGTAATTTTACAAAAGACAACAAATCAGTGAAGAAAGTAAAATAGTTTTCTAATGAAACAATTTTCTAGATTTACTTAACTAATTAGGAAAATTTACTTAAATAATTCAGGTTCACATCCGGCGAGTTGGGAGGGGGGGGGGGGAGGCATCAATTGCAACTTGCCACCATGTTCCTAGAACCACTCCATCACAGTCCTGGCCTTGTGGCAGGCCGCACTGTCTTGTTTAAATGCCACTGTCATCGGGAAATATAATGGTCATGAAGGGCTGTACGCTGTATGCAACCAGTGTGATACTCTTTGGCCGACATGGCGCGTTGCACAAGCTTCCTGAACCCACGCATGCTCACGTGAATGTTCCCCAGAGCATAATGGAGAGGCATCAAACTTGCCTTAGTCTTTCAGTATTCCAGTACAGGTGTCAACGAGTTGTTACCCTGGATGACGACGGATTCGACGGATTCGTGCCAGTATGAAGAAGAAGACAATGAAACGCTCTGCCACTGCAACAACGTCCAGTACCATTGTTCACGTGCTCATTTCAGCCGAAGTTTCCGATGTTGTGCTGTTAACACGGACACATGTAAGGGTCGTCGGCTGGGGAGACTCGTCATTAGCAGTGTTCTGTGAAGTGTGTGTTCAGACACACTTCTACTCTGGCCAGCATTAATGTCTGATGTTACATCTACATCTACATTTATACTCCGCAAGCCACCCAACGGTGTGTGGCGGAGGGCACTTTACGTGCCACTGTCATTACCTACCTTTCCTGTTCCAGTCGCGTATGGTTCGCGGGAAGAACGACTGTCTGAATGCCTCCGTGCGCGCTCTAATCTCTCTAATTTTACATTCGTGATCTCCTCGGGAGGTATAAGTAGGGGGAAGCAATATATTCGATACCTCATCCAGAAACGCACCCTCTCGAAACCTGGCGAGCAAGCTACACCGCGATGCAGAGCGCCTCTCTTGCAGAGTCTGCCACTTGAGTTTGATAAACATCTCCGTAACGCTATCACGGTTACCAAATAACCCTGTGACGAAACGCGCCGCTCTTCTTTGGATCTTCTCTATCTCCTCCGTCAACCCGATCTGGTACGGATCCCACACTGATGAGCAATACTCAAGTATAGGTCGAACGAGTGTTTTGTAAGCACCTCCTTTGTTGATGGACTACATTTTCTAAGGACTCTCCCAATGAATCTCAACCTGGTACCCGCCTTACCAACAATTAATTTTATATGATCGTTCCACTTCAAATCGTTCCACACGCATACTCCCAGATATTTTACAGAAGTAACTGCTACCAGTGTTTGTTCCGCTATCATATAATCATACAATAAAGGATCCTTCTTTCTATGTATTCGCAATACATTACATTTGCCTATGTTAAGGGTCAGTTGCCACTCCCTGCACCAAGTGCCTATCCGCTGCAGATCTTCCTGCATTTCGCTACAATTTTCTAATGCTGCAACTTCTCTGTATACTACAGCACCATCTGCGAAAAGCCGCATGGGACTTCCGACACTATCTACTAGGTCATTTATATATATTGTGAAAAGCAATGGTCCCATAACACTCCCCTGTGGCACGCCGGAGCTTACTTTAACGTCTGTAGACGTCTCTCCATTGATAACAACATGCTGTGTTCTGTTTGCTAAAAACTCTTCAAGCCAGCCACACAGCTGGTCTTATATTCCGTAGGCTCTTACTTTGTTTATCAGGCGACAGTGCGGAACTGTATCGAACGCCTTCCGGAAGTCAAGAAAAATAGCATCTACCTGGGAGCCTGTATCTAATATTTTCAGGGTCTCATGAACAAGTAAAGCGAGTTGGGTCTCACACGATCGCTGTTTCCGGAATCCATGTTGATTCCTACATAGTAGATTCTGGGTTTCCAAAAACGACATGATACTCGAGCAAAAAACATGTTCTAAAATCCTACAACAGATCGACGTCAGAGATATAGGTCTATAGTTTTGCGCATCTGCTCGACGACCCTTCTTGAAGACTGGGACTACCTGTGCTCTTTTCCAATCATTTGGAACCTCCCGTTCCTCTAGAGACTTGCGGTACACGGTTGTTAGAAGGGGGGCAAGTTCTGTCGCGTACTCTGTGTAGAATCGAATTGGTATCCCGTCAGGTCCAGTGGACTTTCCTCTGTTGAGTGATTCCAGTTGCTTTTCTATTCCTTGGACACTTATTTCGATGTCAGCCATTTTTTCGTTTGTGCGAGGATTTAGAGAAGGAACTGCAGTGCGGTCTTCCTCTGTGAAACAGCTTTGGAAAAAGGTGTTTAGTATTTCAGCTTTACGCGTGTCATCCTCTGTTTCAATGCCATCATCATCCAGGAGTGTCTGGATATGCTGTTTCAAGCCACTTACTGATTTAACGTAAGACCAGAACTTCCTAGGATTTTCTGTCAAGTCGGTACATAGAATTTTACTTTCGAATTCACTGAACGCTTCACGCATAGCCCTCCTTACGCTAACTTTGACATCGTTTAGCTTCTGTTTGTCTGAGAGGTTTTGGCTGCATTTAAACTTAGAGTGAAGCTCTCTTTGCTTTCGCAGTAGTTTCCTAACTTTGTTGTTGTACCACGGTGGGTTTTTCCCGTCCCTCACAGTTTTACTCGGCACATTCCTGTCTAAAACGCATTTTACGATTGCCTTGAACTTTTTCCATAAGCACTCAACATTGTCAGTGTCGGAACAGAAATTTTCGTTTTGATCTGTTAGGTAGTCTGAAATCTGCCTTCTATTACTCTTGCTAAACAGATAAACCTTCCTCCCGTTTTTATGTTCCTACTAACTTCCATATTCAGGGATGCTGCAACGGCCTTATGATCACTGATTCCCTATTCTGTACATACAGAGTCGAAAAGTTCGGGTCTGTTTGTTATCAGTAGGTCCAAGATGTTATCTCCACGAGTCGGTTCTCTGTTTAATTGCTCGAGGTAATTTTCGGATAGTGCACTCAGTATAATGTCACTCGATGCTCTGTCCCTACCACCCGTCGTAAACATCTGTATGTCCCAGTCTATATCTGGTAAACTGAAATCTCCTAAGACTATAAAATGCTGAGAAAATTTATGTGAAATGTAATCCAAATTTTCTCTCATTTGTTCTGCCACTAATGCTGCTGAGTCGGGAGGTCGGTAAAAGGAGCCAATTACTAACCTAGCTCGGTTGTTGAGTGTAACCTCCACCCATAATAATTCACAGGAACTATCCACTTCTATTTCACTACAGGATAAACTACTACTAACATCGACGAACACTCCACCACCGGTTGCATGCAATCTATCCTTTCTAAACAGCGTCTGTACCTTTGTAAAAATTTCGGCAGAATTCATCTCTGGCTTCAACCAGCTTTCTGTACCTATAACGATTCCAGCTTCGGTGCTTTCAATCAGCGCTTGAAGTTCCGGTACTTTACCAACGCAGCTTCGACAGTTTACAATTACAATACCGATTGCTGCTTGGTCCCCGCGTTCCTGACTTTGCCCTGCACCCGTTGAGGCTGTTGCCCTTTCTGTACTTGCCCAAGGCCATCTAACCTAAAAAACCACCCAGCCCACGCCACACAACCCCTGCTACGCGTGTAGCTGCTTGTTGCGTGTAGTGGACTCCTGACCTATCCAGTGGAACCCGAAACCCCACCACCCTATGGCGCAAGTCGAGGAATCTGCAGCCCACACGGTTGCAGAACCGTCTCAGCCTCTGATTCAGACCCTCCACTCGGCTCTGTACCAAATGTCCGCAGTCAGTCCTGTCGACGATGCTGGTGATGGTGAGCTCTGCTTTCATCCCGCTAGCGAGACTGGCAGTCTTCACCAAATCAGATAGCCGCCGCAAGCCAGAGAGGATTTCCTCGGATCCATAGCGACACATTTCATTTGTGCCGACATGAGCAACCACCTGCAGATGGGTGCACCCTGTACCCTTCATGGTATCCGGAAGGACCCTTTCCACATCTGGAATGACTCCCCCCGGTAAGCACACGGAGTGATCATTGGTTTTCTTCCCCTCTCTTGCTGCCATATCCCTAAGGGGCCCCATTACGCGCCTGACATTGGAACTCCTAACTACCAGTAAGCCCACCCTCTGCGACCACCCGGATCTTGCAGACTGAGGGGCAACCTCTGGAACAGGACAAGCAGCCACGTCAGGCCGAAGATCAGTATCAGCTTGAGACAGAGCCTGAAACCGGTTCGTCAGACAAACTGGAGAGGCCTTCCCTTAAGCCCTCCGGAATGTCTTTCGCCCCCTGCCACACCTTGAGACGACCTCCCACTCTACCGCAGGTGAGGGATCAGCCTCAATGCGGGCAGTATCCCGGGCAACCACAGTCGTAGTCCGATCGGGGGATGCGTGGGACGAGCTGGCCGTCCCCGACAAACCCCCATCCGGAACCCCACAGTGATGCCCATTGGCAACAGCCTCAAGCTGTGTGACCGAAGCCAACACTGCCTGAAGCTGGGAGCGAAGGGATGCCAACTCAGCCTGCATCCGAACACAGCAGTTGCAGTCCCTATCCAACTTCCGTCACAGTTCGCTGCCTGTCCTGTTTTATCTGTCTGCCCAGCCTACAACATCCAACATCTGTAATCAGGGGTGGTCACCCGAACCCACGACGTCTGGACGTGGTTTCTCCTTGGTTTCGCCACGACTAGAAGACATTTACCACAGTTCTCCTCGAACACCCAGCAAGTCGTGTAGTTTTCGAAATGCTCGTGTCGAGCGTCCGGGCTATCACATCTGCCCTTGGTTCAACCTGAGATAGATCGGGCGCCTTCCCCATTTTATACATGGACAGCATGCTCACTGACACTACATGCACTCTGCGTGTGTCTAATTGTCCTTTCCCGCCAGGTGACGCTGCTGTCTCCTAGATGTGTTTGTATCAATAGTAGGTCGCTGGTCATAATGTTCTGGCTGATCAGTGTACACTCATGCTGATAAATTAAGGATAATGCTGATACATGGTGAAGTAACGCTCTGGTGGTCGGCTTGCGAGTTTAAATCACCTCGGGGTACGACCATGCAGTGAATTTGGCCTCCGATTGTCGCACAGTGCCGCTGGCAGCAGTCCACATACACAGAGGGGTGTTGGTGCGTGTCAGAATACGGTGCAGCGAGTAAGTGAACAGATGTTTTACACTTGATAGTGGTGACTGTGTGCTGAAAATGGCTCAAAGAACACATATTGATGACGTTATGAGGGGTAGAATACTAGGGCGACTGGAGGTTGGTAAACACAGCAGGTCGTAGCACGGGCCCTCCATGTGCCACAAAGTGTGATCTCAAGATTATGGCAACGATTCCAGCAGACAGGAAGCGTGTCCAGGCGCTACAGTACGGGACGTCCACAGCGTCCAACACCACTAGAAGACCAATATCTCACCATCAGTGCCCGCAGACGGCCACGAGGTACTGCAGGTAGCCTTACTCGGGACCTTACCGCAGCCACCTGAACAGTTGTCTCCAGACACACAGCCTACAAACGACTGAACGGACATGGTTTATTCATCCGTAGACCTACAAGATGAATTGCACTGACCCCTGGTCACAGAAGAGCCCGTAAAGTCTGATGTCATTGGAACAGTGGTCCCAGGTTATGTTCACGGACGAGACCAGGTATAATTTGATCAGTGGCTCTCACCGGGTTTTCATCTGGCGTAAACCAGTAACCAGACACCAACCCCTTAATGTCCTTGAAAGGGACCTTTATAGAGGTCGTGGTTTGATGGTGTGGGGTGGGATTATGATTGGTGCACGTACACCCCTGCATGTCTTTGACAGAGAAACTGTAATTGGTCAGGTGTATCGGGACGTCATTTTGCATCAGTATGTCCGCCTTTTCAGGGGTGCTGTGGGTCCCACCTTCCTCCTGATGGATGGTAACGCACGGCCCACCGAGCTGCCATTGTGGAGGAGTACCTTGAAACAAAAGATATCAGGTGAATGGAGTGGCCTGCCTGTTCTCCAGACCTAAACCCCATCGAGTACGTCTGAGATGCTCTCGGTCGTCGCATTGCTGCACATCTTCAAACCCCTAGGACACTTCAATTGCTCCGACAGGTACTGGTGCAAGAATGGGAGGCTATACACCATCAGCTGCTCGACCACCTGCTGCAGAGTATGCCAACCCGTTGTGTGGCATGTGTACGTGTGTATGGTGATCATATCCCATACTGATGTCAAGGTACTGGAGCAGGAAACGTGGAGTTTGAGCACATGTTTTTTGGGACGGTTTTCTCAACTTATTACCAATAAGGTGGACTTACAGATCTGTGTCGTGTGTGTTCCCTATGTGCCTATGCTATTAGCGCCTGTTTTGTGTAGTGCCACATTGTGTGGCACCACATTCTGCAATTATCCTTAATTTATGAGCATGAGTGTATAATTGGTTCCCTTTATTAGTCACATCAGGTACGCAGTTTTATGTCACTACTGCTCAACCTTTTAACTATTTTCATCACAACAATTAATCCTTCTGAGATTACAACCAATTCTTTTCCTCATAAAGTATATCTGGAACTCTTTACATCACTGTTTGAATAACCATTGTCTATATTTCAACAAAACAGTGCACCCTTCAGCAATTAGTTCACTTGTTGTTGTTGTGGTCTTCAATCTTGAGACTGGTTTGATGCAGCTCTCCATGCTACTCTATCCTGTGCAGGCTTCTCCATCTCCCAGTACCTACTGCAACCTACATCCTTCTGAACCTTTTTAGTGCATTCATCTCTAGGTCTCCCTCTACGATTTTTACCCTCCACGCTGCCCTCCAATACTAAACTGGTGATCCCTTGATGCCTCAGAACATATCCTACCAACCGATCCCTTCTTCTAGTCAAGTTGTGCCACAAACTACTCTTCTCCCCAATTCTATTCAATAACTCCTTTATACAGCAAAGCAGCATGCACTTGGGAAAAACTACAGCTGTAGTTTCCCCTTGCTTTCAGCTGTTCGCAGCACCAGCACAGCAAGGCCGTTTTGGTTAGTGTTACACGGCCAGATCAGTCAATCATCCAGACTGTTGCCCCTGCAACTACTGAAAAGGCTCCTGCCCCTCTTCAGGAACCACACGTTTGTCTGGCCTCTCAACAGATACCCCTCCATTGTTGTTGTCCCTACGGTATGTCTATCTGTATCGCTGAGGCACGCAAGCCTCCCCACCAACGACAAGGTACATGGTTCATGGGGTTAGGTCATTAATTCCGACGTAATAATTCCTCCATTTCTTTTTATGTTACATGCCGCCGATCGACATGCGACGGTCTCAGGGAGTCACATAAAGAATGTCAATGAAACCATCCCTTTCCTTGGGCGTTGCTACCCAAAGACTTCGCGGTCGAAAATAACAGTGGACAATGTGATAGGCCACAGGACTACGTTTTTGACAACATTCGTCACCGCTGAATTCCCTCTGGGCGATTCAGCTCTTCTCTATCATTGGCCAGCAACCCAACTTAGCGTGATCGTACCCCTATGGAGCGCAGAGCTACAGCAGTTTCTTCTCTGTGTACAGGGAGGAACCACTAGGGACTGTTCAATACCGTTGAATGCAAAAGATACTTACGCTTTTCCAGCCCTCCTGTTTCATAACCTCCTATGCTGTGATCCCGGAGGGGGCGATACTGAAAAATGCGTGACTAAAGACAGCAAAGATTCCCAAGTCGGCAACGACCTCGGTGGCACACGCCCACTTTTGCTGAGCACTTTCAAAATGTACATGTACAGACAAACCCTTGACGAGAGACCTAAGCGCCTGTAGACAGGCAACCTCTAGCAACTCCTGTGATGCGCGCAAGTGCCAAAGCAGCACCCCAAGGTTCTCATAACAGTAGGTCTGTAGAGGTTCATTTTTACAGCATTCACATAATGAACTAAGAGTAGTGCCAAACAGGTGTGGGGGAGGGGGTGGGTTTAGAGGCATCATTTGCCTTTCTATTCAAGCAATTGTCAAAGTTGCACCCCTCTGTAATCGTGACACAGAACGGCGAGAAACAGGGGAGGTTTCCGGAATGAGATTTCCACTCTGCAGCGGAGTGTGCGCTGATATGAAACTTCCTGGCACATTAAAACTGTGTGGCGGACCAAGACTCGAACTCGGGACCTTTGACTTTTTGGTTTGGAAGGAAGGAGACGAGCTACTGGCAGAAGTAAGGCTGTGCTTGGGTACCTCAGTTGGTAGAGCACATGCCCGAGAAAGGCATAGGTCCCGAGTTCGAGTCTCGGTCCGGCGCACAGTTTTAATCATCCAGAAAGTGTCGAGAAACAGGAGGGCTGCAAAACAATAAGCATCCTTTTATATTTAGTCTTCGTACATCCGTATTTAAACTGGATTATGGTGGGACATCAGCTGGTACAATTTTTATTAAAAATGAAACTCCTCTAGCTGTAAAATGAATAAATATGAAATCTTAAGTACAGCTGGAGGAGTTTCATTACAAAAAAACTGAGTATTTAGGATCACTTTCAGATTTCGTTGAATGTTTTTGAACAGTCCTAGTGGTTCCATCATGTACACCAGAGTACAAATTGCGGTCACACTGCTCTCCAAAAATGTATTATCGTGTTCAATGAAATTGCTTTTCCACGACGTCCTTAGAGAAGGCTTTAATCGTCCGGGGTGTGTCAGCTTTGTCAAAGATTGTCGAGAACGTCGTCCTGTTGCTCGCTGCACGGTGAACTGTTGTTTCCGGTCCCGAAGTGTGTGGGAATAAACGCCCCAAAGCAAGGGGAGATTTAATTGACGCCCTTGATGCCACCCCTGAGACCTTTCGTTTCGATTCTGAACGGCCGTGTGTCTGAAGTGTAATCCTCGGCCACCTATAAGGAAACTACGTGATTTCAACGACGGTCGTTCCTGGTCTGTGTTCCATCGCAGACGCATCCAGAGAAGGGGTGAAATGCAGGTAAGAGGTGTTGTGACGACCTAGCACCATGTGACACGTCCACGGTGACTTTGAGCAGAACTGTGGCGAAATTTGGTGGCAATGTGTTCATTTACTCAAGTTACAACTCATACGAACTTCTGAGCTCTGGCATTTTTTCGCACGTGCTGACACCTTCCTGTTAGAAGCGTCTCCGAGCCGGAGAGTAGTTTTTGCGTCATTCAGAGGAAGGTTGTAGGTATCTTTGAGTCAAATGTCAACTTACACGTCGCAGTAGGAGACAATTACGGGGTTTTCAAAGAATTTTGCACAGTGTACACGCCGCCGCCGGGGTGTTTAGGCTGGCGCCAAAGCCGTGAATAGTAGTTCGATCTTAGTGATTCCTTCTAGTCCTCTGAGTCAGTTGCCGATGACAATATGCGTCCACGAATCAGAGTTCTCGCTGTGGAAACCTCCAGAATCTCTAGCGTATTGCAACCTACAATCATCGCAGTGTGTGGGGCTGCCAGATACTACCACAAGCATAGTTCTTAGTCGGGCTGTGATATCACTGTTGCTCCAGCGCTGCACATGTCACTGTTCTGAACTGCATTTTTCAGAAATGATTCAACAAGATACCTTGTAGCCGAAGATGCTGCTTCTCCAACAGCTGTCAACGTCAACTACACATAAAGTGCTGGTGGCCAAAACTGGCACCATTTGAAGCAGGAAGGGAAATGGCTGCCTCTACAGTTTCTGGCCTTTGACCTGAAAACAAAAACCAGAAATAGCAACATATTCCGGCTGGAGCAACATTTATTCACACGCCAAATATCAGGAGACGTTGAGTGTTAAGCTTTTCTTGTTGCAAATAATGGAATTTATTTTGTTATTATTCTGTCATGAAACTGATCCTATGACACTCGCAAATTCAAAAACAGTAGTTACGTTACAATCATATCTTTCGGATTAAGAAAGTGTTGCAACAGCCAGGCAAACACTTTTTCGATGCCTTAAGATTCTAATTCAAGGCTAGGAAGACTGGAGAGAACAATTACAGGGCTTAACTAGAAGCAGTTAATTTTAGTGCCAAAATTTATCTTGTAAATGTCTCATGCTGATTCCTTGTTCGCGACATGCTTATTATTCTCTCGCCTCATAATAAATAAAAAAGAAAATACTCCGTAATTTGACCAAACCGTCGTTGCAAGACTGTTTGCCGTTAGCTGGGATGCATGAATGAACGCTATTAACAGCATAAATGCTTGAATATTAAAACGCTTCTGTGTTTTCTCTGCAAACACTGTCTGCATTACAAAGCCAGTGGCACGGCCATCAGTGTACTCTACAGAATAGCGAATAGAAACAACAGATCAAAAATAGTTCCATACAAGAAGCAAGGTGAATAGTTTTGCTGTAATTGACAAGCATTTATCTTCCACACAGTTACTTAAGTGCCCCATAAATTTGAAACTGATACAGGATCGCAATTTTTTTAATTAATTTATGGCTGCACAGAAAAAACTATGACCGAAACGAAGAGAATGTCAGAGTTTGCTATTTGGCTACAGCTACCAATGCATTCCATCAAACATCAATTTCTAACAGATGGTGCATAGAAGCAATTTACCAAATAGAAAGCAACAAATTGCTTGCCCTTCATCTTTTCAGTAGGCTTCAAAATTTATAAATTAGTGAATTAAATTCACGGACGTTGCCGGTAAAATTTGAAAAAATTGTTGCAAAAATATATTTCTTTTTGAAAGCCACAAGTAGTACTAAAACTACAAAGGGCACACCTCGTTGAAGAAAAACACTGCCAAAATTCGGCGAAGTTCGAATTATTCTCTTTCCTTTAAAGAATAAAGACGAAAAGGAACGTCATCGCCTAAAAAGAACGTTATCCCGGTATCCAACGAACAAGACCGATCGTAGTAGTACAGAAATCGCAAGGAACAGTGCGGACCTGCAGAGATCTCATTTCAACAATCGATGTAAATTCATAACAGATTCCTATTCTTTCGCGAAACCATAAGGAACACATGGCATAATTAGCTGGCGGCGTATATTTTGCAAGACATGATTCGAATTAGGTCAATTATAAGTAGCTTTGAATGAAGATAAACGGAAATTATTGGTTATAAAATGCTGTTTTCGTTCGATAGAAGTGATTATCATTGGGGATTTCCAATGCATCGAGACTGATCCCCTGATAGAACAGTTCATTAAGGAAGTTGTTAACACTGTGGCCTACCTGGATCGATCAACGACTCACTAAAATCTCTAAACGAACTGCTGCGCGATTTTGAAAGCAGAATATACAGGGTATATCATAATTAATGGCGTAAAATGCACACAGTTGGAAGCATAAGATACTAGAAGCAAAGAGTCTCCATAAATTTAGGTCCGTAAATGAACCGTTTGCCAGTAATTGCGACATGTAGTTACCATCCATTACTAACTTGATTCTGCGTACAAGTCATACCAGTTACGAAAAGGTAAAAATAATGTAAGACATCAAGAAAACTTAGTAGAGATCCTTCAGTAGACGTGTAGGTGTTCTGGAACACAACACTTACATTACTCTACTCATAGTTAAAGGAGGTGTTGAAAGTTTTACCCTAGCACCAGGCTACAGGCGTGGTCCCGTCCCGACAATGAAATTCGAGTATTTCAAACACGCCTGGATCATTTCGAATATCTTGACAAGCGCCAATTCCTCAAGCATGTTAATGAGAGAGGTATACACTATACAAGTTGGACCAAAAAACTGAAATACATGGGGCTTAGATCAGATGATCACAGAGACCATGGTACGGAGATCCTCCTCCCCCAATCCATCTTTGACCATATCGGCACGTTAGATGACGTTCCGCCATGGCAGTAAAATGTGAAAATGCTCCATCACGCCTATAGCCACTACCTATGGCGTGCTCTAAGGGAACACTCTCAAGAAACCCTTGAAGATGGTACCATAGAAACCGAAGATGCTTGGAATCATGTACAGCCCAAAAACAATCACCTAGTACCCCTAACCACACATCCAACGAGAAACGTCGCTGATATATGTGCGCAGTATATGTGTGGGAACTTTAATGAAATTAAATGAATAAAAAAAATAAACAGTTAACGAAATGATTTTGTTTTCAAATGTTACGCTTTTTTAAATTTGTTTTTTGTTATTTCTTATTTGCTCTTTCTTTCAGTCAGTACGTACGAACTTTGTTGTAAAACCCCTTATTTACGTGTGGTAATAAAAATTCATTTAGACAGAATTAAGTACATTTAAAATTATGTGAACTTAGTCAACCCTCTCATGCTGATAAATTCACATTAACTGATTAATAATATTTAGTTGAGAAGTAAATCTTTTACATAATTCGGCCTTGGCACACATTTTATAAATGCAGTGGTTTTTTAAAAATATTTACTGAATTCTTTTCCGGCGTTAGCTATGGAACACAAGACTGTCTCTATTAGCAGAAAATGGTTAAATATTGCCAAGCCGACCTGAACGTTTAATTATCATTGATAAAACACGCTTCACTATACATTTAAGTTATTTGAAAGAATCAACAAATTGTTAAATTCCAACGTTAACTACCCGCCTATGAATGCACAAATGTGAAACTAGTAATAAATTCCGTCAGTCTCTGGATCGCTGTAAAAGAAAAACATTTTCTTAGTTCACTGCTAATTTTTATCTGCTCCCGATTTACGGGTTTGGTTAATTTTTCTTAGCGGAACAATTTTTTAAATGTGCCGCCGCTGCAAATCGTTCGGTCGCGGCACAGCCCAGCAACACCGCTAAAAATGCTGAAAATTCTTTAAAGAAATATTATAGATGACATGGGCAAGCTGATTTACATTAGTAATACACACTTTTGATAAATTATAATGTATTTAGACCACAACAATAATTCAACTTACATTAGTTTGTAATTTCTCCTCTAATGGCGGCTATATCTAGATACAGACAAATGAAGTCTACCCATTCATAAAATGCTCTCTCTCTCAGCTCTCGAGGAAGACGACAAAGAATGCATACTATGTATTCCTATTTATACGACTCTCAACCGTTATTGTCTCTTTGCAATCTGCGGCTGTATTTTACATTTTTCTTATCGCAGATATTGACACATTTCGTAATTACATTATGAGTATAGAAATATTACAATCATAAATACATCGATAATATTATTACAGAAAATATTACAATAATAACGAATGTCCTTAATACAAAATTAAATAATATTTTTTGTTAAATAATTACAGTATATACAAATTGCTTCATAGCGGCGTATATAGTACAATTAAATTTTAGTTTATTAATAGTGTGTGTGCTGCCAGGGAACGTTACATTGTCCCCTAGCAGCATTTGGCAAAGAGTTTCTATACTTTGACACAATGGTGCCAGTAACGTTCTTTACAATTCTGTATTTTTTTATGGAATGGCTCTTTTAATTATTCCCAGGGTTATATATGTTCATGGCTCCCCCATTTTGGCGAAGGCAGACAGGGAACCTGGGCAAAACGGTGCCGGAGCCCAGCCATCCCAGTTGGTTCATGATTAATCTTGTCTCTTTAACAGTCATTCTTTTGAATTGATTTAGCAGTTTGTCATCAACAGTTACATAATATCACAGTCACATACAGTTCAACGAAAGTTTGTTGTGTGTGATTTACAAATCGTAATTATCATTTTTGCGATATACTGCAAGGTCACTTGTCCTAGGATATATCACTTAGTTTTTTGAAATCATTAAGCACAACGTCACTTTTCATAACGTTCCCACTACCTACGTGTTACAAATCTTGTTAGTGTTCATTTTCTCTTGTCAATTTACAGGTATACATAAAAAATGTTCACTATTTATCAAAAATCGAGTTCATTGACATGTTATGAGTTTGTGTAAATATTTTGGAATATGTCAATAATGCTGTAGCTGGTGAGTGGTGCGGAGTGATTGTCCAGTGGCGCTCGGCGCGGCGCGTATGCTCCGTGTAGGTCACCGCCACCGATGTTGACAGCTTCGGCGCGGAGAGGCGTGTGGCTGTCTGGTCTGCTACGGGTTGCTGCGGCCGCTGCATGGCTGAAGTAGCTGGATGCGCATTGTGTATCAGCTCGCCCGTGTGACATCTTCTTGCAGTGCTCCAGCAAACATGCAACAAGTTCACAAACAGCGTACTATCCTTATGGGCATTTTTCCTGCTGTGGGAAAGAACGCACTTAGTTATTGGCAGTTATTATTCAGTAGGCCTTCACTAGTCTGGTTTGCACAATGTTTAGTTGTCACAGTAACACGTTTTATGGGCACACAATATCTTTTCACCATGTCATGACTTGTCATTAGTCACACTCAAGTTTTCACCTTAGGACAAAATGTATCTCTGTAGTCAATGCGCTTTTATGGCGTCCCTTGACACACAAAGAGTTATAGTTTGACACTAACTTGGTCCACCGTCTGTTATCGGCTCACTGTTCGTGTCGTGCTAGTTCCTTGTCCACTTGCACACACGGCGATGATACAGTTTCTTATTGCTTGTTCAAAACAACCTCGTGACGTATTGCTGCAGGTTTAACAGTCACTGTCTGTCTCTGCCTCACAATACTACACTTTTGTTTAAGTTTTTTCAGTTACAATGTCCGTTGTGCAATTTTTTGTAACAGCACATTCGTAACATCTTGTTCGCTCTTTACCAAGGTGTGTGATAATTGCGTACATGGTAACAAATATTAAAATTTCGTATTAGTTTGCCCAAAAATCATCTATATTTATGTTCGAGTAGATTTTATTTGTGCATTCCAGCCGGATTCAGGCATATTGTTCAACAACTCCTTTGAAATCATGTCTCACTTTACTTGCAAGGTCCTACGTAACTACAGTGTAGTCTCTGTAGGCTAACATTGACTTGGACTGTATCAGGCTAGCTCTTTTAACTGATTGGATCTGCACATGCTTCAATTGAAGCTTATTTGTGCGTAACTTTGCGTTACTTAAATTTGCAATAAGTTTGCCTCCCATGGTGCCCTCGGGTCACTACTGGGTGCATTATTCTCTTTGATAACACTGGTTTGAAAATAAAGTTCTCAGGGTCTCATATTATTGATATTATTCTGAGTTCGAATCTGTCAATCTGACAGCTACACACACACACACACACACACACACACACACATATATATATATATATATATATATATATATATATATATATTAGAAAAGATTGTACCTAGAAATATTTCAAGTTTGACACACATATAGAATATTACGCAGTACACAAACTAATCACTACTAAAATGTTCCTCCTGACTGATATCTGTCACAATTTAACACTATAAATAATTGCACTAATCAGGTTATCTGTCCAGACATTTAGAGCATGTTTAAGCTAACACTAATTAAAAAAAGACATAACCCAAATATTCATAAACGAAAGAGAAAGTCAATCATATTCTTATAACTAAATACTTCTACACTAGTACATTATCTCTACAGATCACACATCGTTAATGTTCATTCATTTTCAAAACAATTGTGTCCCTATTTTTACACATAACACATAGGACTATTAGTCATTTACTGTAGGAATATTTTCACATCCTTATGCGGATACAGTCCCCGTACTCACCCTGAGTGGGGATCTGCTAAGAGATAGCTACTATTTCCTTCTTGTACTAAGGAATCGAGTATGAGGCTCGACAGTAGGTTTTGTGAGGCTTCACCTCGATATTGTATTGATACCCCTTAACAATTCCTGGTCGTTCTGATAATACATCTGCATAGTTAGATAATAACTGTACCAAATCCTCCTGTTGCATTGAGTTCAAATTTTCGGACTGTGGTACTTTGTTCACAAGTGCGTCCACATTTGCTTTTAATTGATCACCTTGTACGTCTGGATAATAGAGATTTTGTCCTAGAGAATGATTGTCTAAATGTAGTATCCGCTGATTCCTACATTTTATGTTAATAGCACTACAATTAGGCACAGGTACCTCTTCAGATCTGAGCATGGACAATTCTATCCTCCTACCCGCGTTCATCAAACTTAATTTTCCCCGAGAAAGGTCGATTACTACGTCCCTTTCTCTCAAAAAATCTATCCCCAAAATGCAGGCTACCTTTAAACCCTTTACTACCAGGAATGAGCACGCTATGGCTTCTCCCCCTATATAAATCTCTACCCGCACTTGGAGTTTAATTATTTGTCGCTGTGCACTGATGACTCCAGTGACTTTGCAAATGTTCACAGGAAAAGTCAGCATACGCTTTTCTTTCCCCAGTACTCTGAAGAAGTCCATACTCATGACACTGACAGTAGCATCTGTATCTACGATTGCTTGCTCATCAATATTGTTAATTTTGATCTGTATTATCGCTTGTACTTTGTCTTTGTGCTCCTTTATGCACGTGGGTGGTTCAGTTATTAATTCATGCCCCATCTGTACCCCGTCATTATACCTGAGGATACAGATTCCCGATGTTTTGTTCTGTGTCGGGCTGCTCTCACTCCAAACCTCAGCCGACGATGGAGAGCGTATCTCGGCTGAATCTAGTTTGTTGGATTATTACTGGTGGATGGGTGTGGCTGCTCTGTGTCGCTGACCTCCACTATGTGTAAGTTGTGTTGCGTCGGCAGCCACGGTTGCGCAATTGGCGCATTTTGTGGTGGCGGTCGGTTATTGTCATATCTTTCACTGTTTTGCCGGTCCGGACTGGGCCTCTGGTTCTGTGGCCAAGTTCGGTTTGCATCGTTATAGGTATTAGCGTTCCACGGCCCCCTGGCATTTTTTCATCTACTATTGCTTGGTGGGCCTGTTTCACATCGGTCCTCGGACCTCCTTTTCCGGTCATTATTTACCGGCGGACTATTGCCGTTCGGGGTCTACCTCTATTCCCGTTTTGTACGTAATCTTGTCTCCTATTGTTACCTCCGCCGTTTCCATTATTTGGTGGGGGCGTGTTATTTCGACCATTTCTGTAACCGTTTCCGTTACTTCTAGCCTGTTCAGAGGCTGCCTTAACATCCTGATTCAGGTCAATTGAGTCCAGAACAGACAAGAAATGTTCCATGTCGTTCTCCGGTACGTGTATAAGTTTTTCCTTTACGTGTATCGGCAAGTGTGATTTCAAAAGTCTGATCAAATCCCGGGATGAAATCTGCTCGTCCCAGTAACGGGTCTTATTAATGTACTTCTCAAAATATTTTCGCAAATTGCCTAATCGTGGAGAATACGGCTCTGGATTACATACCTCTTTTTGTAATCTCTCCTGAATACATGTTGACCAATATTTGGCCAAGTGCATTTACGCCATTAACCAAGATACACCTTGTATAAAATGTAACAAAGTACTTGTACCTCAAGCATGAAGCACATTACTTAGGTTGACATCAGGTTGACACTGCAATATAGTGAAGCAATATTATAAACCATTTGGCTCGTAAAGACATTCAGCAATTTTGTTACTAGACCAAATTATTTATTTCTATAGGAGGTTCATTCCCCATACGGAATCTATAAGTGAACCGCTTCATAAATTATTACACATAGGCACAAAAATGGATCTGTAACAGTGAATGCCGCGTGGAATTAGCCGAGCGGGATACACAAAATAACGTTACAGATCTAGGAATACCTGACTTAGCCCATATTCAACAGGGATGTGAGAATAGTAGTCAAGCAGTGTCAAAAAAGCGTCAACGCTAAACCAAATCCCAATACCATGGTAGTAGAACAAATCTAGAAGGTCCGAGCACAACATTAATAAAATTTTCGTTAAATATATGGCGCCTATACCTTGTACAAAGACAGGGAAACAATAGATCTTGGAGTATTAGGTCCCTCTCCGCGGTCTGTGTGGTTGGCACCAAGTAAGTCGGCTATCACAGGTTTGACTATTGGTCATTTGCTTACGTTTCCTATTTTTGGGGCTCGGAAAGCATTGATAATGCACCAGCCGTCTTATCACAAAAATTCCAAAATTCTGCTCTATCAGTGCCGTCTCACACATTGCGACACTCTTTACTATTCACAACCGTCATTTGCTAAGTGGATTAAATGTAACCATAAATCTACCCTGATTAGTTTCCAAGTGCAAACTCATACCAAGTGGAATCGTTCTATTGGGTGGCTAAACTTTGCTTTCAACACCGCTATATATAGAGCACAGAAAATGGCCATGGCTAAATCGATGTTCAACTACCCAGTCAACTTGCCACGGTCCAACCTATGGTCAGTCAATGATCTCTTGTCAGAGGATGATGACCCAACATCACTAGAGAAATCTGGGAAGCAGCTCACAGTAATATCCCAGCAGCCTGTGATTAGGGGAAGTGACTTCCCTAAAACTTTTCTGTGTGCAGAGAACAGGGGTGCAAAAAGTGACATCTTAGATTTTGCCCCATTTCATGAAGCCATACATGGATGTGAAGGTGATGTCTCCTGTCAGCTTCCTGATCCAAGACCAGCTGGAACTGGAGAGCAGGATGTTTGGTGAGTCGTCAAATATTATAGCTAACTGCACCCCCATCTGTTCCACCTTAAGGGGAAGAGAATAGTGCTGTGCATAGACTATGACTTGCTTTGCTGTCGATACAGTCCACTTGGCGCGAGCCTCTGTGACAGGTCGCCTGGCGACTCACAGAGATGCTGCCACCAGGTGGCGGCAATGTGGCTCGGCGCGCCGATGTAGGGGAAGGCACGAGCCATATGAGGGGAAGCGATGGCTCTGCACAGAATGAAGTGTGCTGCCTAACATAAGGTAATGACGACATTTGGTGTCGACCGTGCAGAACGCGTTCCTATTGGACAATAGCTGTAAGTATCGAAACTGCAGAAGCTGTGACGAAGATCGGTATGTTTCGTTATGGCAGTTACTATTTGAACGAGGCTCAACACTCAACCGTTGGAAGGAGTGTACCACAATGCAGTGGCAAAATCCTCATCCTTCTCCTAGTTCCCATACTGTATTTTATAGTACTTGTTGGGCAAGAGTGGGCTTCGTTTGGCACTGACCTTACACATTGTACATAGTTGGTGGAGCTATGACAACACCTTCCCGTTTCCATTGAATGGTCAAAACACAATCCAGCCGCACTAACGCAGCTTAGCCTGTTTCTACATGGGTTGCAGAAGGTGGTAGATGCAGCTTTCTCCAACATATACTCAGTTCAGACTTCAATTGTAACGATCACATGCACAAAGCTTCAGAAATGGCAGCAGTTGCAAGAGTCATAGGGACTGTGTAAAATTTAACTGAAGCAGACGGTTTCAAAATATAAGAGTGCCAGAAATATGATTTACGAGAGGCTCTAATCATTAAAGGACTTCTCCATCGAATACAACGCTGTTATATGGTTGAATGGAAATACTTGATTACAAATCACACACATCATTTTTACCGAAAGCGTAGCACTAGAGACTTGATAAGCTAGTGTACATTTCTTACTACTTCAATCAGCACACCATCTACTGTTTGTTATCCTTATCAATCAACCATCGCCTATAACCCAGTCGATATTCACTGAGCCTCTGACGTGGCATCAAGATAGAGTTCGTTACAAATACTGGAGAAATATTTAGCGGCGGCATCAGGGAGAGGCCAATATTGGTAACATACCACGTTCTTCAATTTTATTAGAAGGGTGCACTGTCAGCGACGTGTTACCGCACTGTTAGTCTGATAATACACATCCGGCAATCACCATCTATATTCAGTGTCACGGTATGTGTCCAGAAATACTAATTCATTCGGAGGTAAAGCCATACCTCGATTTATAAAGTAGATATAGCTTCTAACATAGATACTTACGTGCACAATTAGAACCAAGACCTCTTGTACAGTAATATGATCGTGTTTTTAAACATCTGGCGGTTTGTAAGACGATTACGTCTCTTTTTCTAAGACACAGTGGTACCACCTGCAAGAAAAACTTATGAGACACGTCCACCCATCACTGATTTTCGCTCATAGTTAATACGTACCGCCAGCAATCAGTTATTGATGGAGTATTATACTCAGTTGTAGGAAATGCATGCTAGGTTCGCTTTGAAGATCAGGCTTATAAATTATATGTGTGCGTTTCGACATGAGCAAAGGGAATGACTATGTCCAGTCGTAAGGAATATATGGATTTGGCGTGGAATACTGTTATAGCAAAGTGGAAAGTATGTCAGCTCATAAGAATCGTACCGATGTATCTATTTCCAGAGCCACAGCCATCAGCAGGGTGTATTTCTAATACTTCGCTCATTTTTGAAGGATATCCAATTGAGACTGCGATCATATTATTTAATTGTAAGTATAGTGATAAAATATATATGTGGCCGGTTTCCTAGGATGATTCTGTCTGTGCCGGTGGCCTGTTGCGGGAGCGATTCACGTTTCCGGTTAACGGCAGGAGCTGTCCAAATGCCGAGGGCTGTTCAGATGCAGGAATGTAGCTGGCTTATCTCAAGATGGCTGAATAGCGAACTAATACTTAGTATGTGTTGGACAGCTTTCGTGATAGCGTGGAAATTTGAGAAATTCGATATGCACATTTGTTTGCGCTGGGCCATTATTCCCTCCCATGTAAAATGTCTGGTTGACTGCTTCTAGACATTTCGCGGCTTTTTTTAGTTGAGAGAACAGGTCAGGGCCAGAAACAGTAACGCCTTTGTGCGCCGGGGAACCGACCCAGCCTTTGTAAACAGCCTTCGCGGTATATGTGCGAGTGTCTGATGGTCGCTACTTCGTGTCCTATCATGAGGGAGGTATAGATTCAGCACATCGAAAGCCGTAAGGGGAATGAAAGATTTCTTTTTTTTACGTGGAAAAGTATGTGCGCTATACATACTGAGATTCGTTCTAGAACCGTGATAGCAAGTAGGAGACATATCCAGTAAGCTGCTTGGTGTCAGACTGTGGCCGCAATCCTAATATTTAGTTTTATTTACAATGATTAAAATGTGTCTGGTTCCCAATATTCTTGTGAGTTCTGGAGATGGCCATAGAAAGCGTCGGGGACAGAAACAGTAACTCAGCGAACGCCTTTGTTCTAAGATGGGGCTTGCCCAACCTTTGTACACCATTTCAGAGCGTCCGAAAAAGCTTCGGTTTATGACGATTTGGCTCGTGGCTCGACCTAGGTGGGCGAATGGTGAACTAATACCCAGTTGCCTTTGGGACCGCGTGTGTCGCATGTGTACTCTGTGTAAATTTGAGAAGACTCAATAAGATGATTGTCTGCCCTGGGAGCATTGATAGCGGTCGAACTGCTACCACTCAAGTCCTCCTGGGGCGTGGGGGGTTGTCCACGGCTGACTGACCTCTCTCTGGCTTACATGCGCTTCAGCAGCTGCGGTTATGGACCGTGTTTATGGTGGTAGTTTCCTCCGTCGGCGCTGCACAGCAGCACTGTGAGTACCTGGAGTTTATTTGACGATCTGTAGACCACTTTGCAAGGTTTAACTGTCAGTGGAATATGGCGATCTGTACAAAATAGTTTTTTGCTGCTGAAAATCTCGTCTGCTGAAAACAAGGCAAACAGTGCCTACACACCGGCAACATCGGTAATTTGGACGATAAGTTCAATAAGAAACAATTAAAATGCTCCAATCATTCACAAGACGTCCTTTGTGCAAAGGTATAGGAGCCTCTACAAACTGATTCGAACAAGATGGAGAGAAGGTGTCTACGGAAAGTTCTGAAAAAGCAAGTGTTCAAAGACAAGTTGAAGCAGACCTCCATCTCTGGCGGGGATGCAATCACTCATCCACCACTGTGGCATTAGGACATCTCCAGACCAGTAGCTGTAGGACATCGAAAAGCAAGGCATTTTCTCTTCTGTGGGACAGTGCTTCGAATTTGTGTAATTTTGCCGATTTGCGCGTCTGTGATTAGGCAGTGCTCTCTTACAAGACAACATTAATGGTTTTATGATTAACGGTGTTTTCACGAGCGTGCACCGACATGATGAGGGATATAGCAGTGATAACGTTTACCGTTTCTGAGACGTATGTTGAAACCAGGACGACACGATTTCCAGGAAGGGAAAACGTTATGTCTCGTTAGGACCACCAGAAAGAATGCATTCGACGTTGTCCTGCGCTATTTTCGTATACAGGTCCAGTTAGGGCAAGAATTGTTATGCAGACAAGCTGCGACATCACGAAAGCTCCTACAAAAGTGACAGTTAACTATTTCTGTGACACTTTACCAATTCCAAGAAGGCACTGCTAGTAATGGACGGTCTGTCCCGTTACGATCGAGAGGAAGAATGCAATCGGTGTTATTCTGGTCTATTTTCGTGAACAGGTCCTGTTGGGAGCAGAATTTCCATGCAGACAAGCTGAGACTTCACGAAAGCTCATACAAAAGCGACCGGTAACTATTTCTGCAGCACTTTACTATTTCCGACAGGTAGGCTTGGCTCTTATTTACATAGACATGTAACATCCGTATAACACTGAGAGCCTTTTAGCTTCGCCTGCTAGGGTGAGCCGCTACGGAAAGATCTCGCTGAGGTGATCCGCTATACAAACATCTCTGTTAGCTATGCGTCATCACACCAGCAAAAATGACGAGGTGAATATGTATTTCGACAGGTATTTCACAGGTGTCATGTATCGAAGGGATGCCACTGCCTCATCCTTGCGGACCCAAATAGACACCTGCACGTGGATCGGCAGCTGATGGCCGCGTCGTCGCGTCTTGGGGGCCGCTGGTGCATCCCGACTCCTGGGAGAATGTGCACTTGTGTCCTGTGTAGTCCAGTGGACAGGGGACGGCGGGCGGTGCGTGCTTTGCAATCGAAAGATTTCTTTACTGTGGTTAATTACACGTGATGCGGGTTTCATGACAGTATTCCATGCGTAATCGGAATAAAAAAATAAATGTGATCGATGTAATTACTTCTCACAAGACCTGCATTTTTCCAACGGGCAGAGAATTATGAGCAAGAGAAATCCAAGCCCGCAAAGTGACTTTTTTATAAAATTTCCTTTCGTGAGATCCTTCCTCTCCTCGACAGAGCCGCCAATTTCCAGGTAGAGGAGTGGAGGGAGGAGTGGAGGGGGCGTGGGGGGCGAGGACGTGGTGGCGGTGGTGGTGATCGATTTCCTGAAAAATTCTTCACATAAATAAATGAACTATATTCCATACACTGCCTTGAATCGCCTAAATTGCTTAAACAAACAATAATCCACACATTGTCTAAATTGTTTAAACAATATTCCACACACAGCAATCGATTTCCAGACAATTTCTGCAACTAAATAAATAAACTATGTTCCATACACTGTCATAAATACCTAAATAATATTCTATACATTATCTAAATTGTTTACGCAATATTCCGTACACTACAATCGAATTCCCTCCAAATGACTGATCAACTGAGGTTTTCTCCCGCCAATTTCTGGGAGGGAGGTTGGGAGTGGAGGGGGTTTACCAGAGGGGAAGACGTTAATTAATTAAGTAATCAATCAAAAAATGGTTCAAATGGCTCTGAGAACTATGGGACTTAACTGCTGAGGTCATCAATCCCCTAGAACTTAGAACTACTTAAACCTAACTAACCTAAGGACGTCACTCACGTCCATGCTCGAGGAAGGATTCGAACCTGCTACCGTAGCGGAATCAATCTAACTGATAAGAGTGAGAGGGGCTATTCTAATAACTCAGATGTGAAAGTTTACCTGTAGCATGGAGGGGGGGAGGTGTCCCGAGGGGTGTGGGGTCGAGGAGGAGAGAGTGGGGGAACAATAGGTTACGGACCTGTCAATCAAAAGGAATGATCCTTTTAGCAGAACAATAGTTTAAGGACCTATTAATCAAAGGAGAACAATAGGTTAATGACATGTCAATCAAAGGAAAACAATAGGTTTGCCCCTGAGTTCATACCTGCCCCTGATGTAGGCAACCGTGACTAACAAACTCTGCTGGCACAAAGTTTGTCCTACTACTACCACAGACCAGCTCTGTAACTGACAAGGGGAGGCCACGATGCTAGGCTCGCAGATTTAATTCACATTTTGTACATCTCTAGTACGCCATTAAAACAACATAATGTACAAGTAGTCAGTTGCACTGTTCTGGCAATTCCGAGAAAACAGCAAAGGAAATTTGATGTGTCTATTATGTGGCTTATGTTTCTGTGCACAGGGGCCACACATTGTATTCATGGTGGTCAAGTGATTAGAGTTCGAGCTTCATAAGACGAAAATGTGTGAGGCGACTGTTCGACTTCTGCTCACACTTAATTCTTAATATATTTTTTCGTCACTAGCCATAATAATTAATTTATATATATGTAAGAGGTTATATAATGAAAAAAGCACTTGTATTTGCATGAAATTTCAATTTATATTTTCCATGTCTGTATGAAAAATACCATCCCGCAACATTTGATGTCGGAGCACATCCGATGAGCAATTTTAAGTTACTCTTGCGTTCTGGCACTTTGTGACTTACTGTATTACTGGTTGTGAATAACATCATTTGCATCATTATTTTCGAGTTTTAACTTGGGCTTCCCAGGCCTGTCCATCGTCCGTGAAAACTTAATTACAAATAATCAATAGTCAAACAACATATGAAATTCACAAAAAACTTAGTAATGTGACCAGAGAAAAAAAATATAATTAAAAAGTAAACGTTAGCGGGATTCGAACCGTCGCCTTAGCCACGATACTCTTGCGAAGCGCGAACGCTAACCATATTTTTCCTCACATTCCTTAAAATACCTAAAACTACAATAAAAAGGAAAGCTAATATCACCACCACTTTTGCCCTAAATATTTAAGAAGCCTCAAAAGAAAAGCTCCACCACTTCAGGCTTTGCCCCGTATCGCAAAAGACCCCAATAACTTCTACAAAAAAAAAGGAAAAAGACACAGGAAAGGAAGATACGTAAAAGATACTATTTTATTTTTTACTTTTATTTTTTGTTTTATTTTCATTTTTATTTTATTTTTTTAAAATTTATCATAAAAGAACTCATCTCTGTCGCACAAGCACGTCCTCGCAAGAACTTGCGATCGCCTTCGACATCAGCGGGAAAGAAAATCCCGCGTGGTGGCGACACATCAGCAGATCATCGATGCACGTCTTCTCGGAGTGTGTATGAACTACAATTGAGGGGATCGTATCTGTAAAATGGAAGAAGGGTCATATGTCAGCTGCTCTTTGCATGGATGATCCAGCTGCTAGGGGGTTGTGGAAAGCGCTCCGGAGATAGTTCGTGAAATATTGTTGATACTTTGGGTTCTTGACTACTGCACATTGTCGGTCGTTCAGGTATAGCGGGAATTACAGGGCTGATTTGTCACCACACCCAAACAGGTAGTGGAGTATGTGCCCTATAATCCAAGTCACTGAGTAAGTCTTTGCTCGCGGAAAATAGTCCACGTCCGGGAAGAGAATCGTTTGTGGGTGATGCTAAAGGGAGTCACGTGAGTGATGAACGCCAGAATCTGGCGGAGCAAAAGCCAAGCCTTACTCGACTCGCCGCAGACAAATCGATGGTTATCGTCGCCTTGCACGCCACACGTGGTACATAATGGTGATGGCGCCAGGTGGATCCAGTAGAGAAGTGACTAGTAGACCTGCTTCCCATTAACAGTCACATAGTCACGTACCAGGTGGATTGAACGTCCGGCGCAAGAGCAGGGGCATGCACCGCCCGCCACACAGCATTCCAACAGACGAGGGGATGCTTTTCTTAAATCACATTCGGCGGAAGCCGCTGAGACTGCAGGGAAGCATAAACTATCTCGGCCGTCGGTGGACGTAGAGGGAGAAGCACGGTCCTGATGTAGCTATCTATATTCGAGAAAGAAATTGTTCAAGTAGAGAAAGGGCGCTGGGACGTCTGTGAGAGGCACTTGGGGTAAGTGCCCTCATCAATAGGCAGGTGAGGCATGTCGGAGTGCATCGCCACATCTTGACATGCGTGCTTACAAAGAGGGCTGTTGCTTGATGGTGGAAGTGACAGAGACTGAGGCCTCCTTTGTCCTTCGGGAGGGTAACGGATTCATAGATGACTTTAAATAACAGGACTCACAAACGAATCCATTGCAGCCAACATGCGTCTGGCCATTGACGACGGTATGGGGAATGACTGACTCACGTGCAACATAAACATTACCAAATGGGTCTTTTGCAGCATGTCCAGGGTTCGGATTTGTGGTCACGGAGCTCTTCTAGGATCTGGCATTATAAGCGTCTACTGTTAAGGACCACTGATCGCCGCCAGTTGGTTATAAAACCACGTCGCAGATTCACAGGGGAGAGACGCATTCACGGGCAGCCCACGGCCTGTAGTCAATGCGTGAGATTTTCGAATATTAAGGACGGTTCCATGGCGAGAGCGTACAGGTTTGCAGAGGGCACCGATCGTTGTACCAGGAAAGCAACGTAAGACGACCATTGTTCAGAATCCTAGATGTTGCTCCAAGGAGTAAACGCATTATGACTAGCACAAAGCCGTCTGGGATTCCATATTCCGCATCACCGCTGTCAGATAGAATTGATTAACCATGTCGAAGGCCTGACTGAAATCGAGTGAGGCCAGGATTCCCGGTGTTCTGCCGTTTGCGCGAAATGTGGTCATGTGACAGTATCGACATAGTGTAGTCCGGATGTTGTGATCGCCTCCTAAAGAGGCCTGATCGTGGAACACCACGTATCGGGCGATTTTCTGTCAAAAGCCGGGCAAAGATCTCTATATCACAGTTCAAGAGCGATAGGGGGTGACAGTCACTGACAGAGGTTCCTTCGTTTGGTTTATGGACAGGAACGAGCAATCCTTCGAGGAAGACACCAGAAAACTGTGCCTCATGGGACATCAAGTCCAGGCAGGCGTCAGTAACTGGTCGTAGGACCTGCAAAACACTAACGGGAGGCCGTCGGGTCCTGGCGACTTGTGAGACGGCGCCGGCCAGTTTAGCTGCAGTGACCTCCTCCTCAGTCATGTCCTCAAGTATTACCATCTGCGCGTCCCTCGGTACTGTGCCATACATAAAGCGCCGGCCGAAGTGGCCGTGCGGTTAAAGGCACTGCAGTCTGGAACCGTAAGACCGCTACGGTCGTAGGTTCGAATCCTGCCTCGGGCATGGATGTTTGTGATGTCCTTAGGTTAGTTAGGTTTAACTAGTTCTAAGTTCTAGGGGACTAATGACCTCAGCAGTTGAGTCCCATAGTGCTCAGAGCCATTTGAACCATACATAAAGCGAGAGATTTCTTCATTCATGTCTGAGGGATGGTGGTCTGCGAACAGTGGAGAGCATTTCCGATCGCACGTTATGTTGTGACACAGCGACAGTCAGATAGTTTCAGCATGAATCAGAGACCATCGCTGACTCCTGCGTTCCGAGATGATGTGATACATCGACGGTCCTTCGTCGTACGTTCCATCCACGGTGCCCAAACAATCATTCCTTCGAGATGCTGCCTGGTGAGTGCTGTCATCCGCGCTTTTGAGCAGTTCATTGCTTGCTGACGGGAAAATGAGTGCGGCATTGCGGACAGTAGCGCAGAATTCGGTAGTAAAAATCTAGTGAGTGCCGCCTCCGGGCGGCGATCTCCCTGTCGTGACCAATCAGTGCCTTCCTAAGAGGCTGCTTGGCTCATAAACGCCGCCATGAGAAAGCGGTCGCACAAGCCCCTCGCCGATGGGTGCATTACGTCCACGTTGCGTCCACGAGCTGTCGGCATTCAGGCGAATATAGGTGTGTCATGTTCAATTTCTAGAGGCCTCGCCCATGCCATACCATCTAGCAGCGCAAGGTGACTGTGCATATACAGACCGTATGGTCGGAAAAGCTACGGGCCGTATTTCAGAGGCCCGTGTGCCCCGAACAATGGTGGGCGAGAATAGTCCCGGTCTATAGGGCTGGAGGAGTGGCTGGTACAGGGCGTCAAACCCGCCCTATCACCATATATATACTCCCACGTGTCCACTAAGCAAAGGTTGGTTATAATGGCGGAGAGCGTCGGACATGGAAAATAGTATGGCAGTTGGTCCTTCGGCGTCTGTGTGAAGTTAAAATCCCGACCAAAGATTAGGACATTCTGGCGTCCCATAAAGAGGGTGCGACAGTACCTGCGAAGAAAGTAGACCGTCATGGCCATCACGGAGAAGGATTACCACGCCATTGGCAGTAGCAGACACGTATGAGACGGGAGCAGTGTATCCAAAAGGGCCGACGAAGTCCACGACATAGACCTGATGGAGGATGACACTGTCTATATCCGCCGCATTCAGTGTATCTCGTAACAGCATCAGTTTATGACGCGCACAAATGTTATTGATGTTGAGAGCCGCCAGTCGGTAATGTTGGGTCGCCACATCCATCGATAAGGTGGCGTCCGCTCCAACGGCGGCCGTCAGTATCCATCGCATTTTCACTGTGTCGTGGCTGGCCCTTCCGCGGCACCAGGTAGTAGCACCGCGTCATCCTCGACGACATCAGCCCAGGAGCTCGTTAGTACAGATGTGGTGTCCCACGATGGGTCTTCCGCTATGCACGCAGGTGGATTTGGCACAGCAGGAGGGATGTCACCCAGGACGCTTGCAGGAGGGTTCGGTGCCACCGCGTCACAATGATATGAAGCTGCCCTGGGGTGATGTGGCGAACATTATCGTGCGACATCTGCATGTCAGAGGATTATGCGTCGTCGAACTTGTTGTCGGCATCTTGTGGCAACATTCTTTGAAGATAATTATCCGAGTGAGCACGGTTCCGTTTTCGGCGCTTCCGTGAGGCCTTTTGTTTTCGTACATGCTGATCTGTGTCGGAACGGGAGCGGTCGTCCATCACCTCCTTGCAGGTGGAAGAAAGCAGAAGTCGGTGCAACGCCAGGTGGTCAGCGGTATTAGCCAGGCGAGTGTCTCTTCCCGACAATGCCTCTGGTAGCAGTGACCTGTAGTGTGTCGAATTAGTCTCCACAATCGTTGGACATCACCAGTGACGAGTCGCATGGGTCGTGCGGAAGATCAGCAGTTGGTGCTATGACGGCAGCATAGGTAACAGGAAGAACTGTGGATGGTACGTGGAGGCAGCGTCGTTGAGCGGTGTCTGTGCAATGTGGCTCTGGAGACAGTTTTGACGGACATGGGCTTCCTGGCGGTAGCCAGCGCAGGTAGGGGGCCCTGAATCCTGAAAACCAACATACCTCATCAACTCAATTTTCACGTGATGGATGCCGCCGAGTAAAGGGTGGGTCTCATAGATCTTCCATTTATCAGCAATATGATGGCTTAAAAGCCGACATGACGACGTCCGTCGGGACCTCGAACGGGAGTTCGAAAACACTGATCGTAGGCTGGCCGAGACACGCGTGGCCTATCGTTACATTACCTATGTGTCTGTCGGCGTGCTTGAACTTGAGGTTTCGTCTGTGGCTGCTCGCAACTTCGGCACACAGTTCTTCGGTGAGCATCTTGACGTACACAACGTTCCCAGTTATGGAAAAGTGAAAGCCAAGGATATCCTGCTGATCAGGGCGAAGATCAGCCCGTATACAGTTCGCACTTTCGTAAGGTCTTGGTAGTGCATATTCTTCTTGGAATGCGACCTTGATCGTTGTCCGGCGGTAAGTGTGTTCCATGGCTCTCTCGTAAGAGGGACTCAACATACGAAAGCGCGACGAGAAGTAGTCGTTTTAATGGCCTACTAAAGGTGTACAAAGTTTAAAAGTAAATCCGTGATTAACGTCGTGGCCTCCCCTTATAAGTGCCAAGTCGCAAGAACATGCAGCCAAAGCCCGAGAAGTGAACTGTCATACATCTTGACCTATCACCTGCCGCTCTGAATAGCCGTGCGGTCTGGCCGCCTTGCCATGGTTCGAGCAGCTCCCCGCGTAGGAGGTTCGAGTACTCGCTCGGGCATGGTCGTGTGTGTGTGTTGTCCTTAGCATAAGTTAGTTTAAGTTAGCTTAAGTAGTGTGTGAGGCTAGGGATAGTTGACCTCAGCAGTTTGGTCCCATTGGCACTTACAACAAATTTCCAATTTTTCCTTATCACCTGCTCCATTTACATTTGGTGGCGTACGTCGTTGCTCTCGCCTCTACGTCGGTGTCGTGTCAGCATGCAGTGGGGTGAAAGTAGTGGTTTTTGTATCTTTTTTCTGCAACTGTCGCCGGCCGATGTGTGCGAGCGGTTCTAGGCGCTTCAGTCCGGAACCACGCGGCTGCTACGGTCGCAGGTTCGAATCCTGCCTCACGCATGGACGTGTGTGATGTCCTTAGGTTAGTCAGGTGTAATTAGTTCTAAGTCTAGGGAACTGATGACCTCAGATATTAAGTCCCATAGTGCTTAGAGCCATTTGTCATGGCAAGTTCAGTGTATCTTTTCCGCATGTTTCATTGTGTTTCTATGTTCGGTTGTGGAAAGTAAACTCTGGCGATGCTCCAAGGGCTTCTACTCAGACTCTTTCAAAGAAGCACTGTAATTGCTGCCGTTCACATAAAAGAGTTTCGTCAAGAGTGCACTGTCTCTCTTTTCGACAGACAAACTCTTCACTTAGGTTTGGTTTATCGAATGGCAGCATGGGTATCATACTGTAATTCAAACATTGTACAGAACCAGATTTGTACCTAGTGGTCACAAATGGAACTAATGTGTGGACCTAATATGTTTTCAGCGTAAATCGGTCCCGCATCAGCATATTAGCATATCCACCAAGCATCGCCGCCGTACGATAATAGAGGCCCACAGTGGACCTCCGCGAGTAGCTGCGCTTTAATTATACCAACCCGGTACGTATGCTAATGAGTTTTGTGCCGTGTACAGTGTAACTGCGGACAGTAACTTTACTGTGGATACTGTAAAGGATACACAGCAAGTTGCTGATAATGTTAATTGTTTTGCAAACATTGTGTATAATTACGTGGTACAGACGCGTTTATTTCTGAAGGACGCAGACCCGTTGCAACCTCCGATTGCGCAGCCTCCTCAGAAAAACAGAAGAGGAGAACGAGTAAATGTGGTTGTAAGATTAATGATCGGGCCGTAAGGGCTAAATCCATTAACGAATGTGTGTTTGAGGATCAGTAAATATCTAAAGTTGATGATGCTTCTAAGATGTACCAAGATTACGAGAAAACGTACGAAAACTGATATTTAGCAGTGCACCGAGGAACTCGAGTGACGAAGACTGCTACCAATGACGCACTTTCACAAAATTCTCCTGTCATGAAGGATGAACCAACTAAACTGTGTACGAAGTCATTAAGGTTCAATTCATGTGATCAAGTGCCACAGGGCATAGAGAAATGGTTTTGGGTGGGCGAAGGGACAAGGAAACATAACTTTCCAACAATGATTAAGCCTGTAACTAGTTCTAAAGGAAGGGAAACAAGTGGAACCACTGTCCAATATCTTATTGGTGGCAATGCCATGTGTAGTTGTATGGCGAGGGTGGTTTTAGGGACGTGTTCTGGGAAAACATAAGAAAAACTTCCGTTGCAAAGACAAAATTCTGACCCATTAACAGAAGTACAGAGTTAAGAAGCCCCTAATAAATAAGGGGAAATGAAGAGTATGAAAAATCAGTCGTGTGAGACCATTTCCTTTTTAAAGAAGAGTTGTTAACAGACTTTGTGAAAAAGAAAGTGATTTGAAATGTTATTTTGCTAGCTTGTTACATTATGGTTGAAGGTAATAAGGTCTGTGGGTGAAACTTGAGACGCTCAGTGAGCAAGTGGCATGTAAAACGGGACGCATTCTCGAGGAGCAGAAGCTGCAGCACGTGCAGCAATATCATGACGAACGGTACAGTAGAGTCATGACAATAAACATTCTCGGTTCCTGGTGTCTTTGTGGCCTTGATTCTAATTTCGACTCTACTTAAGATGAAAAATCGCCCAATCACTCGACCGCCCCAGTGCACCATTTGCAAGCGGGTTAGTTTAATATCAGACAATCGTAAATGACATCGGCAAACCTCAAAGGATTTCAATTCCTACTGCAAATTTTCCTTTTGTTTCCTTTACTGCTTGCTCAATATATACATTCAATAACATCGGGGATAGGCTACAACCCTGTCTCACTATCTTCCCAACCACTGCTTCCCTTTGATGTCCCTCGACTCTTGTAACTGCCATCTGGTTTCTGTACAAATTGTAAATATCCTTTCGTTCCCTGTATTTGACCCATGCCACCTTTAGCATTGGAAAGAGTGTGTTCCAGTCAATATTGTCAAAAGCTTTCTCTAAGCCTACAAATGCCAGAAACGTAGGTTTGACATTCCTTAATCTATCCTCTGTTGTAAGTCGTAGGGTAAGTATTTTCTTCACGTGCTCCAACATTTCTACGGAATCCAAACTGATCTTCCCCGAGGTCGGCTTCTACCAGTTTTTCCATTCTTCTGTAAAGAATTCGTGTTAGTATTTTGCAACCGTGGCTTATTAAATTGATAGTTCGGTAATTTTCACACCTGTCAGCACCTGCTTTCTTTGGTATTGATTTTATTATATTCTTCTTGAAGTCTCAAGGTATTTCGCCTGTCTCATACATCTTGCTCACCATATGGTAGAGTTTTGATATGGCTGGCTCTCCCGAGGCTGTCAGTCGTTCTAATTTAATGTCGTCTATACCAGTCGAACTCTTCACGTAGTATCATACCTCGCATTTCATCTTCAGCTACGCCCTCTTGCAGCTCTATAATATTGCCCTCAAGGATATCGCGCTTGTATTGACCCTCTATACACTCCTTCCGCATTTCTGCTTTCCCTTCTTTGCTTAGTACAGGTATTCCATCTGAGTTCTTGATATTCATGCAAGTGGCTCTCTTCTCTCCAAAGGTCTCTTTAATTTCCCTTTAGGCTGTATCTATCTTACCCCTGGTGATATATGCCTCTCAATCCTTACATTAATCCTCTAGCCATCCCTGCTTAGCCATTTTGCACTTCCTGTCGATCTCATTTTCGAGACGTTTGTGTTCCTCTTTGCCTGTTTCATTTACTGCATTTTTATATTTTCTCCTTTCATCAATTAAATTCAATATCTCGTCTGCTACCCAAGCATTTCTACTAGCCCTTGTCTTTTTACCTACTTTATCCTCTGCTGTCTTCACTATTTCATCTCTCAAAGCTGCCCATCCTTCTTCTACCGTATTTCTTTCCCCCGTTCTTGTCACTCGTTCCCTAATGCTGTCTCTGAAACTCTCTACAACCTCTGGTTCTGTCAGTCTATCCAGGTCCCATCTTATTAAATTCCTGCCTTTTTGCAGTTTTTTCAGTTTTAATCTACAGTTCATAACCAATAGATTGTGGTAAGAGTCCACATCTGGCTCTGGAAATGTCTTACAATTTAGAACCTGTTACCTAAATGCCTGTCTTACCATTATATAATCTATCTGAAAACTTTCAGTGTCTCCAGGCCTCTTCCAAGCATACAGTCTTCTTTCGTGACCAAGTGTTAGCTATGATTAAGTTATGCTCTGTGCAAAATTCTACCACGTGTCTTCCTCTTTCATTCCTTCCCCCCCTTCCATATTCCCCTACTAATTTTCCTTCTTTTTCCTACTATAGAATTCCAGTCTCCATGACTATTAACTTTTCGTCCCCTTCATTATCTGAATAATTTCTTTTATCTCGTCATACATTTCCTCAATCTCTTCGTCGTCTGCGGAGCTAGTTGGCCTATATACTTGTACTACTGTGGTCGGCGTGGGCTTCGTGTCTATCTTGGCTACAATAATGCGTTCACTATGCAGTTCGTAGTAGCTCACCCGCGCTCCTATTTTTATTCATTATTTAACCTAGTCCTGCATTACCTCTATTTGATTTAGTATTGACCAGAAGTATTGTTCCTCCTGTCAACGAACTTCAATAATTCCCACTATATCTAACTTTAATCTATCCATTTCCGCCGGTCGCGGTGGTCTAGCGGTTGTAGGCGCTCAGACCGGAACCGCGCGACTGCTAGGGTCGCAGGTTCGAATCCTGCCTCGGGCATGGATGTGTGTGATGTCCTTAGGTTAGTTAGGTTTAAGTAGTTCTAAGTTCTAGGGGACTGATGACCATAGATGTTAAGTCCCATAGTGCTCAGAGCCATTTGAACCATTTTTTTCCCATTTCCCTTTTTAAATTTTCTAACCTACCTGTCCGATTAAGGGATTTGACATTCCACGCTCCGATCCGCAGAACACCAGCTTTGTTTGTCCTGATAACGAAGTCCTCCTGAGTAGTCCCCGCCCGGAGTTCTGAATGGGGGACTATTTTGCTTCCGGAATATTTTACCCAAGACAACGCCATCATCAGTTAATCACACAGTAAAGTTGCGTGCCCCCCGGGGAAAAATTACGGCAGTCGTTCGCATTACTAGCACAGCAAAGCAGTTTTGGTTAATGTTACAAGGGAAGATTAGTCAATCATCTAGACTGCTGCCCCTGCAACTACTGAAAAGGCTGCTGACTGTCTTAAGGAACCACACGTTTGTCTGGCCTCTCAACAGATACCTCTCCGTTGTGGTTGCACCTACGGTACAGGTATGTGTATCGCTGAGGCACGCAAGCCTCCCCACCAATGACTACGTCCATGGTCCATGGAGGGAGGTCATATACGACACCGGTCCAAGTTTCACTGCACAAACCACGGCACTGCGGTATTTCGAGGTCGCAGCCCTGTATAACAACCACCTTTTGGTTTTAGGAATTTGTTGCTCATCTCTTACCTCCGATGTTCTCCGTGGTTCTTGAAATCACGTGGCAAAGCTTTTAAAATCAAGGAAAAGACGCAGTTTGTTTCCCTAATAGGTCAACGTCCTCTTTGTAGAGAAGCGAAACGTGGGAATGCACCCACAGCGGGTGGATTATCTGCCCTTCCGTACATGGCGAACATAATTTCGAAACCACAAAAATATGTTCAAATGGCTCTGAGCACTACGGGACTTAATTTCTGAGGTCATAAGTTCCCTGGAACTTAGAACTACCTAAACCTAACTAACCTATGGACATCACACACATCCATGCCCGAGGCAGGATTCGAACCTGCGACCGTAGCAGTCCCGCAGTTTCGGACTGCAGCGCCTAGAGACGCTCGGCCAACCCGGCTGGCATCGAAACTACAAATGACAGATGGTTGTTTTACTCCAACTCTGGTGTCGTATATGTTTAAGAACGCTCTGGCAGCTTAATTAGTATGTACAGAGATGCCAAATGTCATGGCGTAGCGATATGCGCATGTACAGAGGCGGTACTACCACCAAGACAAGGTGTAAAAGAGCAGTTCATCTGTGATATGTCGGTTATACTCAGGTGATTCATGTGGAATGGTGTCCGATGTGACTGTTGCTGCACTGTGGGAATTAACAGACTCTGAACACGGAAAGCAGCTTGCCCTAGACGCATGGGGCATTCCGTTTCGGAAATCGATAGGGATTTCAGTATACCGAGATCCACAGTGTCAAGAGAGTGCCACGAATACCAGATTTCAGGCATTACCTCTTACCGTGGACATTGCAGTGGCCGACGGTCTTCATTTAACGACCAAGAGCAGCGGCCATTGGCGCAGTGTCGTCACTGCTAACAGACAAGCAGTATTGCGTGAAATAACAGCAGAATTCTCTCTGAGACGTACGACCGACGTATCCGTTAGGACAGTGCGGTGAAATCTGGCATTAATGGATTACGGCAGCAGACGACCGAAGCGAGTGGCTTTGCTAATAGCACTACATCGCCTGCTGTGTCATTCGTGGGCCTCTGACCATATCGGTTGGACCCTGTGCGACTGGAAAACTAGCCTGGTCAGACACGTCCCAATTTCAGTCAGTGAGAGCCGATGGTAAGATTTGAGTTTGGCACAGACCCCACAAAGCCATGAATCTTAATTGTCAACGAAGCACTGTGCTAGACGGCAGTGGCTCCAAAATGGTATGAGCTGTGTTCACACGGAACGGACTTGGGCCTCTGGTCCAACTGAACCGATCATTGACGGGAAATTTTTACATACAGCTACTTGGAGACCGTTTGCTGCCGTTCATGGACTTCATGTTCCCAAACAACGATGGAATTTTTGTTAATGACAATGTGCCGTTTCACCGGGCCACAATCGTTAGCGATCGGTTTCAGTAACATCTGGACAATTCGAGCGAATGAGTTGGCCCCCAGATCACTCCACATGAATCCGATCGAATAACTGTGGGACATAATCGAGTGGTCAGTTCGTACTCAGAATCCTCCACCTGCAACACTTTCGCAATTATGGGTGGCTATGCAGGCAGTGTGGCTCAATATTTCCGCTAGGTTCTTCCTACAACCTGACGAGTCCATGCCACATTAGGATGCTGCACTAAGCCAGGCAAAAGGAGGTCAACAAGGTATTGGCAGTTATCCCACGACTTTTGCCCTTTTAATTTGTATCTGAGAATAGGTGGAAACTACAAATTTGAGGACCAAAAGTACCCCTGTCTTCGCCCGAAAAACGCAAGCGCTATTGGGCAGTTTGAAAGCTTTGCAGACGTGGAGGTGACTGATAGAAACGCACAACCAGTGTACACCAGTTGTGGGATACATCGGTGTAAATACATAGATTGCCTGCTGTAACTAGATGCTTAAAGCTGCATTCGTATTGAAACGTCCCCTTAGAAAAATTATACATGACTGTGCTTAAACTGACACACAATGTTTTTTTTTTTAACGCAACGCAATTTGACTTTCAAAAATCCCTACAAAAGAATGGCCCTGACTGACATTAACCTATGCCTTTCACAAATCACTTACCTCACCAAAAATCTTCGTTACTCGAACTACTGCAATACAGCGAGCGCCACTACTGCCAGCTAAATTAAAGATCCAAACTACTGAAGGCACTAACTACTAATAGGCATAGTTAGCAAATGAAAGATTTTGATAGAGAACAAACAATGTATTTACCTTACTAGTGTTCAAAAGTCATAATATATATTGCAGTTCATGACATCCAGTCTTACAAATTTCAAAACTCCACCATCTCTCTCCCCGCATCCACCACTGCTGGCGGCTCACCTCCAACTGCGCAACGCTATGCGCTGTTAACATCCAACTGCCCAACACTACAATGGCAGACAACAATGCAAACTAGCCACAGACTGCACACAGCACAGCCAGTGATTTTCATACAGAGCGCTACGTAACGTTGCCAATAAGAAAACGTAAACAGCCTACTTACACAGCCCCCATGCTCCCCACAAAAAATTTTACAAATTGTTTTGGGTAGTGGCCAATATTGATTTGATAAAATTTTTCATAATTACAATAACAAAGATATCAAATGCACTCACTTATTGACACAATGTTGGTCAAAAGCTAAAATTTTCTCACAGTCCATAAAGACAGTCCTGACCATTCATCACAGTAAAATTGCAGTGTTTTTCTCAAAGTCTGAGCAGTAAAAGAAAATGCACACGGAACTAGTGGATTTCCATGCAGTCTTGGAGAAGTAGTGTTGTCCTTCCAACAGAAAGACAGTGCTGACTCTCGACATCCAGACAGGTAATGGGCCACAACAGAACAAACCCACAGCAGAGTCATTCGAAGTTTTGAAGAATATTGGTAGGTAGGTCATCACAGAGGAAGTGATGTAGTCCTGGTAGAGAGTATGGTATTGGTGGGCCACCAGAGGTGCAGACCCACTGCAGTCCTTGTAGAGATAATGGTATTGGTGGGCCATCAAACATGCAGTTCCACTGTTCTCCTTGTAGAAATAATGGTATTGGATGGCCATCAAAGATGCAGACCCACTTTACTCCTTGTAGAAATAATGGTACTGGTGGGCCATCAAAGATGCAGACCCACTGTAGTCCTTGTAGAGATGGCCAGCAGCCATCTATTTGACTGTGCAGGTGCACAATCACCATTGGAGAGTCTTGTGGATAATATAGCAAGTCCTTGAACCACCACTTCTGCACTCACAATTTTTTTTAAATGTCCTTCGAACCAGCAATGCTGTTATCCAGTCCCTTCCTAAATTATTAACACACGTGCAAACACTATCAGTCCCTACTTCTCACATATTATCCACATACTATGACCAACAGAAACGTGTGCAGTGAAATGTAACTTTTAAGTTACTTAATTTGATGAACTGGTGTCAATTACAATTTTATAACATAAGAATACAATAACAAAGGTACAAAATACATCATTAAAAACATAACAATACAAATAACATTTGTAGTACAGGCTTTACAAAAGAATCAAACTAATATATACATCAGTGTTACAGGAATTATGACATAAGTAAATACATAAAAGATCAGAATAACTTTTGATACATCAACTTTACACATGAGCATTAAAACAAACAGAATAAATAATATCTAAGCATATTTAGAAGGTAAATTACATATTATTAATGCCAATTATATTTGAGGATAACAGTATTCCTCATCATAGTGAATGTAGCTTAGTATTAGAAGAAGAAAATATTCTATGAAACTACACAGAGACAGGAAAAAACAAATACACAAGGGTACACAAACACATAGTGGGATAACACAAAAGGATAGGACAGGGTTTTGTTTTCAGTGTAACATTTGGTACTGCAGTCCAACCCAAAACTTCATTCCATTGATCGTTCCTCTTATTTCGACATTTGCTCCAGCCAAAAAAAAAAAAAATCCCATCCAAGCATGTTTTCTGTATTCTGTTCACATTCTTTATCAAAAATAGTATTTCTCCACTGTACACTACTTTTTTGGCCAAACCATTTTCTTATAACTTCTCAATGCATTTCTTCCAATCCATCATAGTTAGTTTCTTATATAGTCTACCCCCTCTTAAGCTAACTTAAATCTACTGAGCTCAGATATATATACCAATGGACGAGGCAATGCAGCAGCACATAACAAATTAACACAAACTGCAAGGACAAAAAAATGCAAATTGGCAAAGCAAGCAGCAATATTACAACTAATATAAGGCAATGAGCAGCAAACAAGAAAAATAAATCAGTAGTAAAACTGGCTTAACAGAGTAATGTAAAGTGAAATTTAGTAGCACTATGCCTGGCAAACAACAGCAGCAAATGGAATAACTTATACCTAAACATGACAAAGCTCAAGCAGAAAAAATATTACAGTAAAAATGGCCGTGTTTAATACCTATGTCACATCTTAACACTAGGGTGATGCATCACCATAACTTACACTACTAAATAAGTTACCCAGTCATTGACAAAAATTATGTATGCAATTCCTGTGAAGGAAAATGTCTTTTTGTGCTCCCTCGTTTTTTTGAAGTAGATTATAAAATGGTTATTTACTGGATCTGTAGGCATAAAGTATCTGTATTAGTACATCTATTAAATTTTATTTTAACCAATGCTGCAGTGCAGCTAGAAACTAGATATTAAACAAAATAGGCAAAGCAAGGCGTGAAACGTCATTCACTAGCCATATGGCATTTTATAATGCAGTAAACAATATTTCAACTAGCAAGGCAATAGATGTGAAATGTTTCTCATCATTTCATTAGGCATTTCAGTAAACATAAATTACGAGCTTGACAGTGTAATCATATGTTTTCAAGTTTGAGCATGTCGTATTTGCGATGCTTTCTACAAAGAAATGTCAATAGCGAGGATAATGGCCTCCTTTTTTCTCCACCTGTGCCTCTGAAAGGCACACACTAATGGCTTTTTTTCCAGGCGACTGTCACGCAGCTGCCCACGTAATACGTCGTGCCCACGACGCATTACATGAAGGTCACTTAACTTTCTTACCGAAATATTTACAACACCAGTTTGCACTGCAGTGGCAATCTCATATACAAAATTTCACGAGTCGAGAATTTGTGTTGAAAATGCGTAGAAACCAAATCTTATGAATATAACAGTATCCAAAAAATTTTCGCCGGCATTGTGATACATTCACGCATTCACACACATTTCACAACTCTTAAAGTACGATTCTTGGTTTACAACATCATTTTTCACAAGTCAGAGTCCCTAACCACTATTCATTACTCCTTACCTTATTACACATATATATATATTCGTCGACACGTCAATCTTGCGACGACACTTCAATATCTCATCGTAATAAATACATAGCATAATCAAATTCCTCATATAGCATCAGCTTATTGATCATAAACATACCTCAACAGCATAATACACATCGTCGTCGTAAAAATAACATCATAACACCTCAGTCAAATCTCAAAATCGTTGTAGTTTTCTGCAATAATTTCAAAACCTAAAAAAAATTCTCTGCTCATTTCAATAGTGTCATCTACCTCAAACGTACTTTAAAAATCATGATCCCATACCAAATACATCATTCAAAGCTCTCATAAAATCACAATGGTTCTGAAAAAATAAGAACAGTTCACAAAGTACAGACAAAATACAGTTTCATAAGTGTGAAGTTATCCAACTGTGTAATTACGTAAATATTTGTCACTCATGTAGTAAAAAAAAAAGTTTGTCTCTCAGTTAAATGATTAGATAGCTGTGTAATTTATGTGTTAGAGAGATATGGTACTGATGTGTAAAGTTGTATAAGCAAATACCATATTAGCTATTGCTCCTTGTGCTTGCCAAACACATGGTACACAAAGTAGGCGTGTAGCCCCTGAGGATTAATGTAATTATACCCTCAGGTGTTACAGATTACAGCAATGGAATGAAATGTATCACGGAAAACCTTTGTATCATTGTACTTCAAATATCTTTAAAAATAAATTATTTAACTGCAAAATTAATCACTCAAATACATGTCCTGTAGCGCTAAATGTGCGCCTTGTTGTAAGATAATCTCTGTGGAAGTGTCGTAGTTACTGTCCTCCAAAAGCTAAGTTCTGCGGAAGCCAATGTACTTACCTCATGATAAACAAAAGTGGAATGCTTTGCGTATAGATATCTTAGTTATTACGCTTATTGCCATGATGAAGAAAGTACTGTGCTGTAACATATTGTTGTGCTACAGAAAAGGCAGTCTCATTGCAGCTATACCACAAAAGTTACTACTAAAACATGTTTTATTTTCCAGAATAATACATAAAAACTGTGCAGATATAATACAGATACACCGCAAAAGCAACAATGTAAAGTGTGTCACACATTAGTAGCGTCGTGATATAGTCGTGTAGCTGTCAAATAAACTAACCACTGTGTCATCTCGTACCTCTCAGAAAGCACTTTAAATCCATAAGGTATTTTCAAGTAAACCAAAATGTTGCAGTAAAATCTCATTAGCAGTATATGTTCTAAGTATGTAAGCCTTATAGTCGTTACGTAATCATGCAACTAACAAGCAAGAATGTACACACACAATAACACTGTGATGTCTGTTCACTATAACAATGCATTCGTAATTTCTGTTTAAATAAGTTCTCTTGGTTCTTGGTTGGCTATTTAACTTCAAACATTGTTGCATGGTAACAGTTTCTAAGTCTGACAATGCATGCTAGAAATGTGAAGTGAAAAGTTTTATGGCAAGGACAAAGGTAAAAAACAGATTATCTTTCAATAAACGGTGTTACATGTGAAATGTGGTGCAAGCCTATACTCTTACTACTGTGCAGAGCTCCAGCTTCAACGGAATCATCGTGTGGCAAATGTCGGTAAAGAATACTGGAATTTTTCTCAAGGTTAGCATCTATGTTATTTTTCTCTGCACCAGCTGGCGCACGCGGCTGCCTGCTGTGAGAGTCATTGTCTGCTATCTCTTTGTTGGCGTGCGTCGTTATTGGGATTTGGAGACCTAACTTCTGAAAACTCACCTTGTCGAGAGGGCCCTGCTGTGTTTGAATCCCGCCAGTTCTGATGCAATTCAGGTCTGTCATTGCGATCATATCGTCTGTCGTCATGTAGATTCCATAGTTTCTTTCTTGTCGGTCACGTGGTGGAGAATTTCTCCCTGAATCGTAACTGCGCGCTGGACTGTTACGTCTAAAGTTATTCCGTCTCCCTTGAAAATAATTATTTTGGTTCCCAAATTGTCTGTTTCTCTGATTGTCTCTGTGATAGTTACTACCACAGAGAGGTGATCTTTCCCTGTAATTATTACTAATCTGCCGACGGTTGTCATACAGGTGATGTCTGTTTTGGTCACGATTTGTGTTGTGAAAATAGCCTTGTCATGTCCAGTTATCATTTCTTTCATCGTGGAGAGACCTGTAATTGTTGTGTTCCTGTTTTCGCGTTCCGCGATTGTCAGTGTCAATTTCTAATTCTTGTAAGAGTCCCTGAAAAGCTTCATTGTCGTCTTTGCAACGTCCTGCCACAATAATATGTCGTAAAAGTTCAGGTAATTTGATTAAGCAAATGTGGATGAGTTTTGAGGGGCTGTATGGGTTTGACAGGTACTGATCCTTGTGCAACATGTCTTCAAAATATTTCACAAGACTGGAAAATTCAGATTGTTCGAAATGTTTCATCATTATGATGCTATGTTTTACTCTGTAATGTGTAGCTTGAGACCAATATGCTGAGAGGAAGGCATGGTAAAATTCTCCTTGACTGTGACAATCGTGAATCACCGATCGCATTCTTACAGGTGGTTCATTCTCTAAATAGCCACACATAAATTTTAATCTGTGCTCTAATGACCAGTTGGGAGGAAAACAATGAGAGAATTGATGGAGCCACGCTTGTGGATGAATGTCATTGCCAGAATTCTTAAATGTTTTAAATTTACGTGTAGTAATGAACAGCTTATAGTCAAAATCATCATGTCGGCGAGTCGCATATCGGTCATTGTTACGTCGTTTCGGCGGTTCCATTTCAAAATTCGGTGCACCTTGCCAATTTCTTTCATAATTTCCGAAATGTCCTGTGTTATTATTTTGTGGTTGTTCCGTATTTCTATGTCCCTCTTCCCGTCCTGGAGCGCGAGTGTCCTCTGAAATATGTAATTCTTGTATGACTTGTACGAACTGATCTTGTACTTCCCGGATTTCTCTTTTGTACTGTGTATTGATTTGATTTTGATTTTGTTTGAATCTTTTAATTTGTTCATACTCTTCAGTGTCCGAGAAGGCTACAGGTCTTGTGTCATTCAGATCATCATCTACTTTTGTAGATAAGTTAGTGAACTGATCTGAAAGTTCGGCTACTTTATCCGATAGTGATATTATTTCCTCTGTGTGTTTTTCTGAACCAAGTTTCAGAGTGTCTATTTGTGATGAAGTCGTATCTACTGTGTCCTTTAAGTTTTCCTGAGTTTTTGCAAGTTGCGTAACCGAATTGGTAGATGCAACTGAGTCAATTTTAGCCCACAAGGTCTCATGATTTTCGTGAACAATGGTTTCCAGTTCTTTTATGGTTGCTCCGTGATTCTGTAATGCATTTTCATGACGCGAAATAATAGGTGGGAAATGCCGACAAATTTGTGTTTTTACGTCATTACAGACTTTTTGACATTTAGATTCAATGTTATGTAACTCAGTAGTTAAAACTTCACGTGTTTGTTCAAGTGTGGTGTCTAACTTCCGAAGATTTTGTTCCATTGTGTCTAACTGTTGCTGTGTTTGTCTCTGGTGTTGTTCCATTGTGTCTAACTTTTGAAGCTTTTGCTGTGTTTGACCAATTTTTTGTATTAATTGCAATAACTATGCTATGGTGTCTGAAACATGTTCCTCAGTGCTTTTCGGCAGTGAATTTGCATCGGCAACGTTCACATTTTGACAAGCAGAAAATGTGTCTTGACTTATTTGAGAAAACGGTGAGGACCCAAAACCTGAATCTACAGTATTTGCGAGATTGTGTCCTGTCATTTCGGATTCCTGAGGCCAGGTATTGCCGACCGATCGATCGATAATGCTTCCCTGTTCACTAATTGTTTCACTGTCTACGCCATTATTTGCCGCCCGCACCATTTCCTTATGCACAGTTACCAAATCACTAGTTTGAACATTAGTTAATTCATTACACGGTGGCGCTAACACACTGCTTCCGCCTTCACTGTCATTTCTCAGTTTACTTTGGATCCTAGTATTACGTTTTTCACACGCCATTATTGTCACAATATTTCACACGACAACACAGAAATGCACACTTTGAAGAGCAAAATAAGAAAACACATTAACACAGCACTGAAAATAATATCTAGTTAATTGTAAGCGCAGCTGCGAAATACTTGGTGCAAATCTACATTCATGCCACAACAACAATGAAAGACTGTAACTACAAAGGAGATTCTCTCTACAATTACGCACTAGCAATAAACAATAGCTACACTAATTACACAAAGTACAAGAAAGAAATTAGAAGATTCCAGTGAGGTATCCTTGGCTAAGGGTCGACATATGGAACGTCCCCGTAGAAAAATTATACATGACTGTGCTTAAACTGACACACAACATTTTTTTTTTAGCGCAACGCAATCTGACATTCAAAAATCCCTACAAAAGAATGGCCCTGACTAATATTAACCTATACCTTTCACAAATCACTTACCTAACCAAAAATCTTCGTTACTCGAACTACTGCAATACAGCGAGCGCCACTACTGCCAGCTAAATAAAAGATTCAAATACTGAAGGCACTAACTACTAATAGGCATAGTTAGCAAATGAAAGATTTTGAAAGAGAACAAACAATGTATTTACCTTACTAGTGTTCAAAAGTCATAATATATATAGCAGTTCATGACATCCAGCCTTACAAATTTCAAAACACCGCCATCTCTCTCCCCGCAACCACCACTGCTGGCGGCTCACCTCCAACCGCGCAACGCTACGCGCTGTTAACATCCAACTGCCCAACTCTACAATGGCAGACAACAATGCAAACTAGCCACAGACTGCACACAGCACAGCCAGTGATTTTCATACAGAGCGCTACGTAACGTTGCCAGTAAGAAAACATAAACAGCCTACTTACAGTATCAACGCTGTCCGAGCTGGTCGTGTGAAAATAAGATACTGTAATATTGCAGCTCAGTGTATCGAGATCATATCCAAATAACGACAAATACGAAGAACATAGAAATATAACGTATGATTCGAGACCAAGCGTCAAAGATGGCTCATGTGGCCTGTGGTATAATTCTTCTTAGACTGTCCATGAAGATCATGATTTGGATGTAAAATGTGTCGGACAACGCCTTGCTTCTAATGCTCGGGGGCACGTCTCGTGCCTCCGCTAAGGAGCATTTCTGGACGACGAACGCATGTCTTCAAGACAAGTACGAAGGGTTCTGTACAGAGTATATAATTAGAGGATATAAAACTTAGGTGCAGGGTGATACAGTAGACAGCCATAATCCGGTAGAGACTGAACAATCCGTATGTGCGTTGTGAATAAGGTACTCTGATGCACTCTCTGCCAAATGTGGGTGAGTTAATTACATTTAAATCTTCTTCACACATAGTTTCAGTAGTTCGGATGTGAGGCACCCAGGCACCCAGCTTAACGGAGAGTCACGTATCTCTCCTAGGAATTTGCATGAGAATTAATCTGGGATGCGTACTTTCCACACGTGGCGCTCTCACCAATCCGAACATCTTTCGGTTTGTGGAAAGAGAAGAGAACCGATTACTCAGCTGAAACCTGGAGCCTGTTAGTAGGCAGCCATTCATCAATGTGCTCTCTGGTGGTGTGTAACGCCATTTTTATTATAAGATACGACTCGGCAGTGGAATAAATACCTACATGGTCCCCATACTGCAATATATACTGAAGCACCAAACAAATTTGTAGAGGAATGCATATTCAAATACAGAGATATGTAAACAGGGCCGGCCGAAGTGGCCGTGCAGTTAAAGGCGCTGCAGTCTGGAACCGCAAGACCGCTACGGTCGCAGGTTCGAATCCTGCCTCGGGCATGGATATTTGTGATGTCCTTAGGTTAGTTAGGTTTAACTAGTTCTAAGTTCTAGCGGACTAATGACCTCAGCAGTTGAGTCCCATAGTGCTCAGAGCCATTTGAACCATTTTATGTAAACTGGAAGATTACGGCGCTGCGACTGGCAACGCCTATATACCCCTAAGACAACAAGTTTTTGGCGCAGTTGTTAGATCTATTGCTTCTACAATGGGAATTTATCAAGATTTAAATGAGTTTGGACGTGGTGTCACCGTCGGTGCACGAGCGATGGGACACAGCGTCTCCAAGGCAGCGATGCAATGACGATTTTCCCGACAGATAATTTCACGAGTGTACCGTGAGTACCAGGAATCCGTCAAAACATCAAATCTCCGATATCGCTGAGGACGGAAAATGATCCTGCATTAACAGGACCAACGACGACTGAAGAGAAGCGTTCAGCGTAACAAAAGTGCAAACCCTCCGCAATTTGCTGGAGATTTCAGTTCTGGGCCGTCAACAAGTATCAGTATCATTCAATAACACATATTCAACATGGGGTTTTGGAGCCGAAGGTCCACTCATGTACCCTTGATGACTGCACCACACAAAGCTTTACTCCTGGCCTGGACCCGTCAACACCGACATTGGTCTGTTGATGAGTGGAAACATGTTGCCTATTCGGACGAGTCTTGTTTTAAATAGTTTCGAGGGGATGGACGTGCACGGGTATGGAGACAGCCTCATGAATCCATGCACCCTGCGTGTCAGCAGGGGCCTGTTCAAGCTGGTGGAGTCTCAGTAATGGCATGGGGCGTGTACAGTTAGAATGATATGGGACGTCTAGATACCACTCTTACAGGTGACACGTACGTAAGATAAGAATCTTGTCTGATAATCAGCATCCATTCATCTCGATTGCGCATTCTGATGGACTTGGGCAATTTCAGCAGGACAATGCGACTTCCCACACGTCCAGAACTGCCACTGGAACACTCTTCTGAGTGTAACACTTCCGCTGGCCACCAAACTCCACCAACATGACATTACTGAATATATCTGGGATGCCTTGCAACGTGCTGTTCAGAAGAGATCTCCATCTCCTCGTACTCTTACGGATTTATTGAAAGATCTGCAGGATTCATGGTGTCAGTTCCCTCTAGCACTACTTCAGACATTAATCGAGTTCATGCCACGTCGTGTTGCGGCACTTCTGCGTGCTCGCGGAGGGTCCCAAACGATATTAGGCAGGTGTACCAGTTTCTTTGGAGCCGGCCGCTGGTGGCCGCGCGGTTCTAGGCGCTTCAGCCCGGAACCGCGCGACTGCTACGGTCGCAGGTTCGAATCCTGCCTCGGGCATGGATGTGTGTGATGTTCTTAGGTTAGTTAGGTTTAAGTAGTTCTAAGTTCTAGGGGACTGATGACCTCAGATGTTCAGTCCCATAGTGCTCAAAGCCATTTGAACCATTTTTAGTTTCTTTGGATCTTTAGTGTATTAGTGAGGGGAGGAGTGATCTTGCATTCTAAATCATAAGTGCATAGTGAATAGAGAGGAGACTTAAAATTCCACCATGAGGCAAGTTCTGGTAGACAAGACAATGTCAAATCACTATGTCTTTGAATCATATGTAGATTGTTGTTTGAGCGAGCAGGGTACTGCTGCAACCATCCTTGATGGACTTCTGAATTCCGTCAGCTGACCAAGAGGAGAATATTGTTTAACGTCCCGCCGATAACTAGGTCATTAGAGACGGAGCAGAAGCTCGGATTAGGGAGGGATGGGAAGGAAATCGGCTTTGCCCTTTCAAAGGAACCATCCCGGCATTTGCCTGAAGTGATTTAGGGAAATCACGGAAAACCCAAATCAGGATGGCTGGAAACAGGTTTGAACCGTCGTCCTCCAGAATACGAGTCCGTGTGCTAACCACTGCCCCACCCCACTCCGTAGCTGACCAAGAGAACCGGTATATAGACACTATGTCATCAAAAGTATCCGGACACCTGGCTGAAAATGACTTACAAGTTCGTGGTACCCTCCATCGCTAATGGTGGAATTCAGTATGGTGCTGGCCCACTCTTAGCCTTGATGACAGCTTCCACTCTGGCAAGCATACGTTCAATCAGGTGCTCGATGGTTTCTTGGGGAATGGCAGCGCATTCTTCACAGAGGGCTGCACAGAGGAGAGGTATCGATTTCGGTCGATGACCACACCATAACACCATCGCCTCCGAATTTTACTGTTGGCACTGCACACGCTGGCAGATGACGTTCACCGGGCATTCACCATAACCACACCCTGCAATCGGATCGCCACATTGTGTACCGTGATTCGTCACTTCACACAAAGTTTTTCCACTGTCAATCGTCCAATGTTTACACTCCTTACACCAAGCGAGGCGTCGTTTGGCATTTACAGGCGTGACGTGTGGCTTATGAGCAGCCGCTCGACGATGAAATCCAAGTTTTCTCACCTCCCACCTACCTGTCATAGTACTTTCAGTGGATCCTAATGCAGTTTTGAATTCCTGTGTGATGGTCTACCTACCATGCATTATGACCCTCTTCAACTGCCGGTGGTCTCTGTCAGTCAACAGACGAGGTCAGCCTGTACGCTTTTGTGCTGTACGTGTCCCTTCACGTTTCCACTTCACTATCACATAGGAAACAGTGGACTTTAGGATGTTTAGGGGTGTGGAAATCTCGCGTACAGATGCATGACACAAGTGACACCCAATCACCTGACGACGTTCGAAGTGCGTGAGCTCCGCGGAGTGCCCCATTCTGCTCTCTCACGATGTCTAATGGCTACTGAGGTCGCTGATATGGGGTACCTGGCAGTAGGTGGCAGCACAATGCAACTAATATGAGAAACGTATGTTTTTTTGGGTGTCCTGATACTTTTGATCACATAGTGCACATGATAATAAGCTCGCTTAACGTCAACAAAAGCAACGATGACTGTTTCGTTCGAAAGGCAGTTATGATATCCACAGCAAGCGAGTACAATTTGTGTTTGTCCCTTTGCCTATTCTGAGTCAGCATTACCTATGAGGCTGCAAATGGCTGTGTCCAGTCTCCTTTTTACCATTAGCTAAATTGTTTTCACAATAAATGACGACAGTTAGAGACCACATTAGAATATTTTCTACGTTTCATAAAGGGAATTATAACTACTGTCTTCCATGTTGCCATGATATCCTACAGCATCCACTATGGATTAAAAATGTATAACAGTAAATATTTCACTTCCAAAGTCAGGTTCGCAAGCATATAGTGATAAATAAATCAATATCAAGGCAGCTATGACTATATGGTTTTATAGATTCAGTTTTTTCCTAAGCGGAAGGACAAAATACGATATGATCCACGACAGGGGCCATCGTAGGAGCGAGAGTGTCGATAATTCCCCTACCCGGGCAGTAGTAATAGGAAGAGGGGAACACAATCGCTGTTTCTAAATACCTCTTTTTGTAGCAGCATACTGGTTGCTTTATTGAGTGAAGATAAAATTTAATCCAATTGTTCTTTCTTTCGGTATTTGTTAACATTTGCATTTACATTTATCACTTGTAAGAAGTTATCCCAGATAGGAGTCTGGCGATATATTTTAAAGTAAGTCTACCTTTTGCAATTACTCGAAAGCATTCGGGATTCCCACAAGTAGGTGAACGTTTCTTCTCTCTTCTTAGGAGTGCTGACATGTGCTGCGAATTCCATAGCGTTGGTCAAAGCTCGGGATATGTCATCATCCCGTTACTCATGTATCAGGTTTTGAAGTGTCCGTCTAACTGTGTCCTTGCATTTGTCCCCGTTGGCATCTGTGACTTCCCACTTACTATAAGAGTAGCATATTTGTGTAGAATCCCACAGCATCGGTTTTAACATGACAACTAGAGACTTGAGGAGAAAACGTTTCATGTACTGCAAAAGTTTATGGAAAAGTAATTATGTAATAGTAGGAGCTCCATCGTTGACTATCACCTGTGTACTGTCTTCGGTAGCATCCATCGAGGCCCTATCCACCTCCTTAGCTGCTGAAATGGCTCTGAGCACTATGGGACTCAACTGCTGAGGTCATTAGTCCCCTAGAACTTAGAACTAGTTAAACCTAACTAACCTAAGGACATCACAAACATCCATGCCCGAGGCAGGATTCGAACCTGCGACCGTAGCGGTCTTGCGGTTCCAGACTGCAGCGCCTTTAACCGCACGGCCACTTCGGCCGGCCCTTAGCTGCTGAATCAGCTCGTCTGACTATCATATAGTGAGCCCGGGTTCGATTCCCAGCCTGACCGGAAATTTTCTCCCTTTGGAGGCTAAGACTTGTGTAGTTCTCATCTTTATTTCATCATCATTGACACGCAAGTAGCTCAGTGTGTTGACAACTGAGAAGACTTGCAACTCGGCGACCGAACTTCCCCAGGTGGCGAGTCCCGGTCATCAAACCCATAAGATCATTTCATTTCATCGAAGATCTTCCGTTTCCGCCATGTCTCCTCTAAACACTGCAGGATGGGAATTCACAATACCATCTATAATCAACAGAAACCGAAATGGGCTAATCAAGTCCCAGCAGTTATCTTCCACAATACTGGTGAGCTGTATAGACCGGCACAACTGCAAAGGTTTTGTGAACAGATTGGATCTGCACAGCAACTAATTCCTTGGCATCATTTCGTACGTTGAGTGGGTGTGGTCTATGGGGCGGCGAATTTTTTACTGGTGTAGCAACGTCACCCTTCCCACCGAGACGTTCCTCCCATATCATGGAACAATGTTTAAAGTAAACGACCTGTTGTTATATGGACCATGTTCCGTGTAACAGGAGAAAATCACGCTGACTAATGAATAATTGTCGTTGCAAGATTTGAAATTTGCTGATATAGCATTCCACTGAATTTTCTCTGTAGGTTTCATAATTTAAGCAGAAGGAGAATGAAATATCCTGTTACGAGATGGCGGATATCGATATTGTTTATAACACTGCTTTGTCGTATTTTCTGAATGACAGTTTCATTGACAGTTATTATCTTGTCTGTGTGTTCAGCAAGAACGGGAGACTGTCGTTCTTTTACGACTTGCGGAGTTGCTAAACCGTGAGAACTTGGCTGATAAGATGCAGACTTATAGGTATGGCTAAATGTTGCTCGGGGCATAGCTGGCTGCGGGACTGAGACCACTTACGTACATTTCTGTGTTCTCTTACTTCTGACTACGGCGGAGATGGTGGCGAGCGGCGTTTGTCTGATGAGGCTCATTCACACACTGAGCTTTGGCCATACTTCCGCGCTGTTGACCCTGCATGCTTGTGGCAGACAGTTGTGGGAAATTTGTGGTTTGCAGTTCTGGAGCTCTGACACTCGACGGAGCAGCAGTGACCGGCGTAGGCAAGAAACGTTGTCGTCTCGCAGTGCCGGATGCTCAGGTAGGCATACGAACAATCCCTGAAGTCAACGTTACTGAACACAGGTAGTTCTTGAGCTCGTCGTCGTATATGATACTCAAGGCAGGACCGATCCGTGGATGGGTGTTATCCCCCACGGAGAGCACAAGCAGCAATAGTAGAGGACGGAGAGTACAAACAACAATAGTAGAGGTGCAGGGTTCAACAGAATGAGGTCCACTATATTTGACGCGTCTCATGTAGGACCACTCCTGTTTGCTAAAAGTGCCCGTAATGAATACAGATGAAGCATTGGTTGATGGTTGGCACATAAAGTTCTACAGGACATCTCGTTCAAATGGTTCAAATGGCTCTGAGCACTATGGGACTTATGTTCTGAGGTAATCAGTCCCCTAGAACTTAGAACTACTTAAACCTAACTAACCTAAGGACATCACACGCATCCAAGCCCAAGGCAGGGTTCGAACCTGCGACCGTAGCGGTCACGCGGTTCCAGCCTGTAGCGCCTAGAACCGCTCGGCCGCACCGGCCGGCAGGACATCTGGTGCCGTGAATAGACACAGCTCCCGGTAAAGCTTAGGGAGGACGATGATTCAAACCCGTCTCCACGCATTACTTAGGTTTTCCGTGAATTCCCTAAATTCGTTTCAGCAAATGCCAGGTTGGTTTCTTTGAAAGGGCGCTGCTTTTTTCCTTCCCTATCCTTCCCTAATTTGAGTTTGTGCTCCGTCTCTAATGACCTTGTTGCCGACGGGACGTTAACCACTAATCTCCTCCTCCTCCGGTAAAGCTTGATTGCTGAATGGTAACAAGCAGGTTTGCAGGTTGTTCTTTACGACATATATTTGTAAACCTGTGAACACCTATAGTGGGAAAGATATCCCCCTTGGTGATCGCTCACCCTGACCACTAAAATGTAGAGCAGTCGAGTGTCACGACAGAATAAGGCTCGTCCACAACGAGTCGTGACAGGTTGCACGACTTCCAAAATCTGCACTTTGTAAGTTCTGTATCTACTTACCTAATCACTCCCAGCCTGTGAACAACAAAAAAGTTATGTAAGCTTCTATATTTTTAGTCTTCAGTACTTCACTGTTGACTAAAACATTGGACTTGTCTGTTACTTTCAACCTGATATTCACTTTGTTTTTCCCTCAGAAGTAATATCATTATGGCTTGTTTGTGACCTGGTGGGTAAAAATAAAAGAGTTTACATAGAACTTTAAAAAGCGGACGGCCCATTTTTTCATCCGCACTTTCCATATAAATTATGTACGGCCAATTATCTGTACGTTTGTAGAAGTTAGGGTATCACTGAGTATTTATAATTCCTAGAGGAGGATAGTTGGTATAATTTTTTATTTGGGAGTATAACAAGAAGCTACTGTTGCAAGGGTATCAACTACAACTGAAACATTACTAGCAGATGAGACTTGGTTAGCTTTTGCAATGAGGGTTTTTTGAATTCATAAACTCAGACAGATTTCGCTTCCTCGCTTATTTCTAACGTTGGAGAATCTGAGGGGTCCCTTTTCTGACTACTCCGTCTTCTCTTCTGCTGGCAGTATTCCACATTCACCGAGAACGACCGCAAACGAGTGACTTACAGGAGCCTTCGTACTGTCGAAAGTAGTTCCTGGAGGAGTTGTAAAGGGAGCTGCATCTTCACGTAGCCGCTGGGCAGCCAGTTGTTGATATCGTCCAGTGAGGGCGTCGAAATAACCACCCCTTCGCGATACACCCCACCACACATGTCGGGGCTTGCCGCTAGCAAGACGGAAGTCAGGTGTTAAAGTTTGTCACAGATAACTGAACCAAAAGTAAAATCAATATGCACACACTTGTTTGCTAGACGTAAACAACTCAAGCGACGACGTCGCAGAGGCAACAACACGTCAGAACGCTGTCCCTCCTCAAGCGCAATTGACAATTAAGGAATAAGGGAGTAATTCAGTCAGCACTGTTTACTAAATGGTTCGCTGTACGACAACTGCCACCACTATATATATGGTAGCCACGTCCTGGCAGGTGAACTGTCATTGTCCTGTCGCTCACCCTGACCATTAAAATGTACAGCTGTCGAGTGTCACGACAGAATAAATCTCGTCCACAACGAGTCGTGAAGTAACAACAGTTACGTCTGTCAAGTTAACCAAAGGTCTTAAGAAGATTCCTTTTAATTTTCAGAGCTTAACATTAAACATTTTGTTTCGATAAAAGAAGTCTGTACAAAGGAATGAGATGTTGATGAGAAACGTTGAACAAATTGTAATATTGTAGCAGATTTAATATTTATGTATCAGTACAACGACATGTACAAGTTCTTAATTTTATACACCAATTATAACAACAAAGGTTAACTTTTTCTGATTTAATTTCCTTTTGAAAACAGTTATTGATCACTCAACAAAAATACGGAGGAAAAGATGCTACAAAGGTCTCCATGGGAATGATCCGTTTAACGGATAATTGTTCTTCCTAGAAATATTATTAGCTATCAGTTGACATACAAATTAAAATCAGAAATGTAATATGTATACATTCACTGGTGAAGCAGAAACAGATGTCCGACAACCCATACAACGTATTTCAAATCATCCTAGAGACAATTAGTACTACGTTAATTATTAATTTTAATATTGAAACACACAGAGAAATTAAGAGCATAGCCTTAAATACCACAAAGGAGAACGACAGAACTGTTATATGCATCCCAGTTTGCAGCTCCATGATCAAATTTAAGTTTTCATTTATTAACAAGAAGATTTACTCTTGCTACAGCTCGGTGGTAAAACATGAATAAAATTTTACAACATAGAAATTTTAAAGTAATTTGAAGTATCTGTAAAATATAGTTGCAGTTGTAATTCTATGATATTACTCATTACGAAACTTCCATTAACTGTCGTGTATTTTGATAATATATTTATGTATCTCTCCTTGGTTATGAACAAGAATAGTGTTGTGCTCAGGGTTCCGTAGAAACGAACTTGTTCCATAAGGCAACAAAAGTCGGACAAAGAAGGTACGGTTGATGGCTCAGTGTTCGTTTTATGTTGGCATCATTATAGAGCCGCAAATAGACGCCAGGCATTATCATGTGTAGGTTTGAGGAGTAGACAGTTGATTATGAAAATATGTATTCGTTTTTGTTAAACACATCAGGATAATTAAACATCATACAAGGAAAATGACGTGAGGCTTGTGTTGTACCAACTTTGACGCTGCTGACAGCAGCAAAAATGGTTCATAAGAAATTTCTGAAAGAAAACTATTAGAGTAATAGAAAAAACGATAAACAGTGGGACACCTTAAAGTGACCCCATTTCCATTGAGGGATGAGAAGGGTTTACGAGTGTAATAAAGCCACATCTCACAATACAGGCTCGAACAACACCTCAAGGGTACATTAGTGACCATGTTATATTTTTGTCTTACAAAAAATATCTAAGACTTTCATTAGTTACTCGCTGGGACATGCCTCCTGACTCTGGTTAATGACACATCCCGAAGGAAATCTCAACTTGGGTAAAACGCCTGAAAAGAAGGGAAAGTTCGATATAACTGGGCTACGCACTACCTCACGCTGGAAAGGTTGGACGTATGAAATATATTTTGGTAATTTCAAAGAAACTGTCCCGGCAATCAGAAGTGGGTTGAGAAAACCAGGAAAATTGAAATCGTGTTGGAAGTTATAGATATTAATTTATTTTTAGAGAATACAAATTCAATATTTTGACCAATCCAGCTTGTCGATTGTACTGTCCATCGTGAAACCATATTTAGCTGTTTCGCGTTTCATACCATATCGACTGTATGGTGTTACGTATCTCAGATTTTCAATCAGCAAGGAGTCATTTTAAAGATGCTACACAGTACATTACCCGCCTTTTGGTATGGTATCATCCTGGAGACTAGAAGCAAAGGATACTGCTGTTGATAATCCGTAGAGCCAGAGCCTGTTGTTGAGGATATATTTCCCAGTGCTAAAGTTTTGTCCCTTAGTTTAACCACTTGTATAGGTATTTCTGTTTTCTCTTTTATTATGAAGGTGAATTTCACATTTCACGACTAAAAACCGTCACTGGTTCGATTTTAATGTCGGATGTATTCATTTTAATGACTCAGACAAAGACTGCGTTGGATATCTACAGCCCAAAGTGTGAAATATGTATTCGCAGTAAAACTTAACTCCAATTTTGTTGGTTGTAGTTAGAAGAGAAAATATTCTGAATAACAGTTATAAATTTTTCAGGTAGATCATATATTGAACTTAATTTCGGTATGTTCAGAAAATTTTGTATTATCCAGTAACTCAGTAAGTAAAAATTTTCATTAGTTTTACTTCCCGCTTTCGTTGAACAATAGAAGATGAGATGTTTGTCCATATTCTGAACTGACTGCCTAGAAAGAAATTTATAACGTTGGGATATTCTACAGTTTTTGAGAGTTGGTGGGTGTACGATGGTTCTGGAGCAAGAGATTACTGGTCTCTTCTGCGACGGAAAACATGCGAACACGGTCAGTGGACGTACGATGCTTCTAAACAACGGGCAGAACATATCTGAAGTGTCATTATTATTCACATCATACTCATACACTTTACTTGCTGTAACAAGGTTGACTGGGAAGATTAGAAAAAAGAACAAACTAATATGAAGCGCTCCTGGTAGAGAAGAGTGTATATTTTCCACGTTGATGTCAGGACTGGTAAGCTTGTCTGCCGAAGGCCGTTTACGAACCATGCCAACTAAACCAAATAATCGATATTTTTGTATGGTGTATGTCATATGAATTGATCACCAAGTTTAATTAAAAGTGGCTCCTATGTAGCCCTCCAAACTTTATTCCCAATGGGTGACAACGCTCCACCGCCCGATGGATGAACAACCTCCTATACGTGCAGCCTGCAACAGTGGGAGATGAGACACGATCAGAAAAGTTACGGGTGCTGGTCCGAACATTGCGATGCTCGTGCGAGAACGAAAAGGGGAGAACAAGTGATCCGCAAAAATACCGTCCAATATCGTTGGCCCATCAAACTGTCTTAGAATCCCATAACATATACAAAGCTCGAACAGAATGACGTCCTCTGTGGCAATCAGCATGGATTCCATAAACATCGATCATGTGAAACCCAAATCGCACTCTTCACACATGACATTCTGAAAATCTACGCATCAAGGCTGTCAGGTAGTGCAGTACTTCTTAACTTTCGGAAAACATTTGATTCAAGACCACATCGATGCATATTACCGAAAACTTGATTGTAAGGGGTCTCAAGTGAAATTCTTGACTGAATTGATGATTTCTTGGAACAGAGGACGCAGAATGTTATCTTGGATGGAGAGTCATCTGAAGATGTAGAAGTAACTTCGGGTGTGTTATATATTAATGGGCTGGCAGACAATATCAATAGCACCCTTAGACTTTCCTCAGATATACGATTATCTGCAATTTACTATTTGTCTGAAAAAAAGCAACACAAGTATTGTCATAACTTGACCATATTTCTTTTGTTCAGAAATGTAAGTTTGTATACTCCACAAACGAAAAACAGTATGACTGCTGAGTCCCGCGTCCGGCCATCCTGATTTAGGTTTTCCGTGATTTCCCTAAATCGCTCCAGGCAAATGCCGGGATGGTTCCTTACAAAAGGCACGGCCGAATTCCTTTCCCGTCCTTCCCTAATCCGATGAGACCGATGACCTCGCTGTCTGGCCTCCTTCCCCAACCAACCCAACCCGTATGACTGCAATATCAATGAGTCACTGATGGAATCAGTCAACTTATACAAATACCGGAGTGTAATAATTTATATTGGTATAAAATTCAACGGTCATATAGGATCCGTCGTAGGAAAGACAGGTGGCAGACGTCGGTTAATTAAACAGAATTTTAGAGGAAACCAATCAGTGTACGAAGGAGATTGCTTGCAAAACATTTTGACTCATCTTAGAACACTTCTTGTGTGTTGGGGACCCGTATCAAGTAGGACTAACAGGGGATGTTGGACGTGTAGAAGGAAAGGGAGCATGAATGGTATCAGGTTGTTTTGGCACATGGGAGAGTCACGGAGTTGCTAGGAAAACTGAACTGGCTAACACTTGAAGACAGATGTAAACTATCCCCAAATGGCCTACTTAGAAACATTCTACAGCCAACATCAAGGGATGAACCTAAGAATATGTCACAACCCTCTATGTACGAATCCCGTAGGGATCGCGGAGGCAAATGTAGAGTAATTACAATGCGCAGAGATGCGTGTAAGCAATTAATGTTCCAGCGATCCGTTCTTCAATGAAGAGGAGAAAGTCCTAACTACAGTTGCGATGAGAAGTAGACTCATTAGGCGCCCAATGACCCTAGGAATGCATTTTTCAGTCAGCCACACTAGGACGACGAACGGTGATAGTTTAGTCATAATCCTTCGATTTCATACGACATTCGGATACTATCCAATCATTTGTAGCAATAAAAATGCTATAGCACCAAATGAATTCTATTTCCAACACATCCGATCTGGAATCGCCTTCTTTCCATCCTAAGCCGATATCAATGATTTGTCAAAGTAACTTCGAATGTTACCTTTTTTTTTTTGTCTTTGTGTCATCTTCTTCTGATTATTTTGATGAGGCTCGTCAGGAATTTCCCTCCTGTGACAACCTCCTCATTACAGAGTAGCACTTGAAAATTACATGCTCAGTTATTTGCTAGATATATTAGATATATTCTAATCTGTGTCGTCCTCTACAGTATTTACGCTCTATAGCTCTCTGTATTAGCGTTGAAGCTATTCCTTTCTGTCTTAACGGATGTCCTATCATTGTGTTTCTTTCCGTGTGAGTGATTTTCATGCATTCGTTCCCCTTGAAATTCGCGGAGAACAACATCAATCGTTACCTTATCAGAGTACCTAATTTTTAACTTTTTTCTGCAGCACTTCATCTCAGATGCATTGATTCAACGCCGTTCCGTTTTTCCAGTTATGTTTCACTGCCATACCATGACGTGTTCCAAATGTATGTTCTGAGAAATTTCTTCCTCAGATTAAGGTCTACGTTTGATACTAATAGTCTCCTCCTGGACAAGAACGCTCTTTTTGCCAAAGCCAGTCTGCTTTTTATGTACTCCATGAGTCGCCCATCATGAATTATTTTGCTGCCTAGGTAACAAGACTCCTTAAATTCGTCTACTTCGAGATACCCAACCCTGATATTAAGTTTCTCGCTGTTCTTGTTTCTGCTATTCCTCATTACTTTCATCTTTCTTCGATTTACTCTCAGTCTATAATCTGTACTCATTAGAATAATCGTTCCATTCAGGTCCTATAATTCTTCTTTTCATTCACTGAGAGTAGCGATGTCATCAACGAATCTTATCGTTGATATTCTTTCACCTTGAATTGATTCCGCTCTTGAACCTTTCCGTTGTTTCCGTCATTGCTTCCTCGACGTATAGTTTGAACAGTAGGGGCGAAAGACTAAATCCCTGTCTTACACACTTTTTAATCCTAACACTTGGTTCTAGGTCTCCCACCTTTATTGTTCCCTCTTGGTTCTTGCACAAATTGTATATTACCTGTCTTTATCTATACTTACCCCTATTTTTCTCAGATTTTCTAAAATCTTGCATTGTCGAACTTTTTTTCAGGCCTACAAATCCTAAGGACGTGTCTTGATTTTTCTTCAGTCTTACTACCATTATCAATCGCAGCATCAGAACTGCCGCTTTTGCGTCCTCACCTTTCCTTTTCTAGTGCCAAACAGTTGTATGACAGAATAATTTACCGACTAGGTAATGGCCGATTTCTAAAATTCTTTTCAAACCGATTTATTGTTCCTTTTCTGATGACTCCTATGCCAAGCTTCTTCCCTCGTTTCTTCTCCTTCAGCTTAGACAGATTAGAAGTACAGTTCCCCAAAGTATTCGCAACATAATGTTTTCCATAGCCAAAAACGTCTTGGTCGAAGCAGTCGGACGGTAATCCTTCATGAGAGGGTCAACGCTTGTGATAAACAGGAGGCTTTGGAGTGAAATCTCCCTTTCGAATGCAGCAGGGGAGCTAATTAGACTCGAACTGCGGGCGAGATGAGAGAAATTAATGGGAATCCTCGAAGCTAATTAGAGCAACAGCGGCACTGTGCTGCTGCGACTCGCCAACTGCTAACTCGGCTAGCGCTCATAGCATATATCTCCAGGGCCGTAACCGCAGCGGTAATACGCGGAGTGAAGGGGAGGGCGGACAAGAACGACAAAGAGCACGACAATTCCGCTGCTCAGAAAGATAGGCAAAATCGAGTGGAAGTGCGAACTGGTCGAATCCGCTCCAAGTAACGAAACAATAATCCCACGTTTGGAAACAAGGGTTCACAATTCACTTCCTGTTGCAACTAACTTCGGATCACATTCTGAACTTAAAGGATCGTTAGACGTTACTCTCGAAAATAAACTAAAGTGTGTCCTCCGTTTCAGCTGTCTAGTTCTAAGCGTTGACGTCGAAACAACAAAAAAAGGAAATCACAGTATCCGCAAATCACGGTACTGCTTTTGCGCTCGGGATGTTAAAAAGAAACTAATTGGTGCAAAAGTTCTAATGTATTTCGAAACAGCAAGTTACGGAACGAGCGAAGTCCTCCAGCTTATAATAGATTAAGTTACGAGCTCGTACTTCGCGCTATTTTTTTCTTTGCTGGTTTGCGAGTAGATATCCACGGCACCATGTGCACAGGAGTTGAGGACTCCGTAAGCTATTCTTGTCGAATCGCTAAATTAAAAAGAAAATTGAATTTGTATATAAAAATCTCACACTATCTCGTTTGGCCAGTCAAGTAACTGCGTATCAATAAATGGCGTTTAAATGAACTTAACTGTCTGAGAGTATATGAATTCATATTGTCCAGTCATGAATATCAACTATCAATAATTAAGTAATGATTTTCAATAGTTGGAAAAAAGTGATGATAGGGATTTATAATGCGTGTCACACCGTAATTCTATCTGGGGAGGGGGGAATGAAATTATTAAAGCAGTGTATAAATGTTAACATTCTGTCCTGACACTGAACTTGCACTTCAGAGTAGATTTTCTTTCCAAAGATTAACTTTATTTCTGAATTACGTTAAATTAAGGTTTATTTATGAATATTAGCTCCGTATAGGCTGAGTTGTATGTAAATGAACGTGATGTTCTGCTTGGTTAATGCGTGGCACATAATAACTTGTGGAAATGAATTTACGCTTCATTGTTAATTTTATATGGCAATATGCTCGGAATTTCATATCTTTAAAACGAATGTTATACTACTGCTTGCTTTGTGCGACTAGAGACAGTATATCGATCGTCGTGAAGTTCGAGGTATTGAATGAGGTTTTCAAGGGCACGTAGTACGCACACTGACGTGACTGGCTGCCGTTACATTTTGCCTTCCGAGGGAGTGAAGAATGGTTAGTTGCTTTGAACTACCGTAATGGTGTTCGACAGTTCTCGAAGCGAGAACTACAAATAACGTTTTGAATAGAGTTTCTCATAAAAATAATCCGTTACGCAAGGTGTGCAGAACAATCACATACATCTGTGTAATACTGCCGACAAGTTCTCCCACAAAAACTATAGAACAGTAGAACAGTGCTTCCTAACCTTTTGTAGACCATTACTCTTGAGATCCATCAGTTGTATCCCCCCCCCCCCCCCAAATCATCAACATTAGCAACTATCTAAATTTTAGGATAAAAACCAAATTTTGTGAAAACTTGGACAATTTTGACGAAAGAAAAATCATGTTTTGCTTCTGTAGGAAATTCATTAAAGCTAGAACTAATGAACTATGAGACGTTTGGTACTGCTTATTTCTAACAATTATTTATACAGAATGATGCCAGTTCTCAGTGCATCGCAAGTGCTACCTGCAACTCCTCGGGAAAGAAGGCAAAGTGTCCACATAGGGAATAGAAATTTGTTTGGAAACATGCTTCCTCTGCACGACTACTCTCCCTAGCAACACTTGCATGATCCCAAGCCTACACCCCCACTTAAAGTGAAACAAATTAAAATGTGTTGCACTATCTTTTAGCGCTAGTGTTTGAAAATCACTTCACTACTGCACACCTTACTTCTGAACTGGTAGCAATTCGAAGACTTGAAGCCGCCAGGTTTATGTCTGAGCACTGACAGCAGTAATTACCACAATAATAATAGTAATAATAATAATAATAATAATAATAGCAAATTTCTGGCTAAAGAAGTTCACCTCAACACATTCACATCCAACTAAATTATTTAACAGTTACATTGCAGACCAATACACATTCCCTGATACACTTACACATGGAATAACTTATCTGAAACCTTAAAGATCAAGCAGACACAGCAAACCCAGCTAAATATCGCCCAATAACATGTCTACCAACAATATACAAAATATTAATTTCAGTCATTACACATAAATTAATGACACATACAACACAGAACAAAATTATAAATGAAGAACAAAAAGGCTGTTGCAAAGGAGCACGAGGATGTAAAGAACAACTGATAATAGATGCAGAGGTGACATATCAAGCTAAAACCAAACAAAGGTCGCTACAGTACGCATACATTGATTACCAAAAAGCTTTTGATAGTGTACCCCACTCATGGTTACTACAAATATTGGAAATATACAAAGTGAATCCTAAATTGGTACAGTTCCTAAACATAGTAATGAAAAATTGGAAAACGACACTTAATATCCAAACAAATTCAAATAATATCACATCACAGCCAATACAGATTAAGCGTGGAATATACCAAGGAGACTCATTAAGTCCTTTCTGGTTCTACCTTGCTCTGAACCCACTATCCAACATGCTAAATAATACAAATTATGGATAAAATATTACTGGAACATACCCACACAAAATCACACATTTGCTATACATGGATGATCTAAAACTACTGGCAGCAACAAATCAACAACTCAGCCAATTACTAAAGATAACAGAAGTATTCAGCAATGATATAAATATGGCTTTTGGAACAGACAAATGTAAGAAAAATAGCATAGTCAAAGGAAAACACTAAACAAGAAGATTACATATTGGATAACCACAGTGACTGCATAGAAGCGATGTAAAAAACAGATGCCTATAAATATCTAGGATACAGACAGAAAATAGGAATAGATAATATAAATATTAGAGAAGAACTAAAAGAAAAAAATAGACAAAGACTAACAAAAATACTGAAAACAGAATTGCCAGCAAGAAACAAGACAAAAGCTATAAATACTTATGCTATACCAATATTGACCTACTCATTTGGAGTAGTGAAATGGAGTAACACAGACCTAGAAGCACTCAATACACTTACACGATCACAATGCCACAAATATAGAATACACCACATACATTCAGCAACAGAAAGATTCACATTAAGCAGAAAGAAAGGAGGAAGGGGATTTATCGACATAAAAAACCTACAAGATGGACAGGTAGACAATTTAAGAAAATTCTTTCTAGAATTAGCAGAAACCAGCAAAATACACAAAGCAATCACTCATATAAATACATTGGCTACACCACTGCAATTTCATAACCACTTCTACAACCCTTTAGATCACATAACATCAACAGATACGAAGAAAGTAAATTGGGAAAAGAAAACACTACATGGCAAGCACCCATATCATCTAACACAGCCACACATCGATCAAGACGCATCCAACACATGGCTAAGAAAAGGCAATATATACAGTGAGATGGAAGGATTCCATGATTGCAGTACAGGATCAAACAATAAACACCAGATATTACAGCAAGCATATTATTAAAGATCCCAATACCATACCAGATAAATGCAGACTTTGGAAACAACAAATAGAAACAGTAGATCACATCACAAGCGGATGTACAATACTAGCAAATACAGAATACCCAGAAGACATGACAATGTAGCAAAAGTAATACATCAACAGCTTGCCTTACAACATAAACTTATAAAACAACACGTTCCCACATACAAGTATGCACCACAAAACGTACTGGAGAATGATGAATAAAAATTATACTGGAACAGAACCATTATAACAGAGAAAACAACACCACATAACAAACCTGACATCATACTCACCAATAAAAAGAAGAAATTAACACAACTAATCGAAATATCCATACCCAATACAACAAATATACAGAAGAACACAGGAGAAAAAATTGAAAAATACATCCAACTGGCTGACGAAGTCAAGGACATGTGGCATCAGGATAAAGTTGACATTATACCAACTATACTATCAACTACAGGAGTCATACCACACAATATCCACCAGTACATCAACGCAATACAGCTGCATCCAAACGTATATATACAACTACAGAAATCTGTAATTATTGATACATGTTCAATTACCCAAAAGTTCCTAAATGCAATGTAACGTATACCGTACAGTTAAAAGGAAGTCACGCTTGATCAAGGTCCGCATCACTTTCCATTTTTAACCAGACACAACGTCTGAGAAAGGAAAGAAATGTAATAATAATAATAACGTGTGGGCCCTGCATTTGCCTGGTAGCCAGAACATAATTACTGTTGTGGTGTACTGTCAGTTAGCTCTTTTATTGCTCCGAAGCAAGAAATGAAGGAATTTCTTGTCTGAGAAGGCATTTTCAGGGGATATTTTAACATCTGTGATGTATAAGTCTGAGTTTTACCGTCCAGATGCGTGTTTCAAAGTACACAATATGTGTGTAGGGCATGGACTACATGAGATGGATGTACATACATTCATTTCACAAGCTGTAACCAAATGGTTCAAATGGCTCTGAGCATTATGGGACTTAACATCTGAGATCATCAGTCCCCTAGAACTTAGATCTACTTAATCCTAACTAACCTAAGGACATCACACACATCCATACCTGAGGCAGAATTCCAACCTGCGACCGTAGCGATAGCGCGGTTCCAGACTGAAGACAAGCTGTAACCTCCAGCACATCGTGTCACTAGTTGATGACAGTATTTGAAAATAAGCAATCATTGGTAACTGAGGTAATCAGTAGTACCGTCTCATGAAATAGTGTTAATAGTCTGACATTTTAAAAACAATTTCATTTCGCTACAGAAACACAATTACCCTGCTGTTTCATTCCTCAGAAAACTATATTTTACGCAGTAAGGGGTAACCACCGTTTTAGAGGGTGTTTCAAAATCATGCAACTGATTTCACATGCACGTATCTTCCCATGAATGAAGACAGAAATTTTTTCTTATGCCTGGAAACCAAAAGTTTACTTTGGCGCCAATTGGTGGCCGGTTCATGTCTTTGCTGTTATGTATCTTTCTGGTGCGGCTAGCTCGTTCGGTTACAGGAATCACCTGTGTTGGAGAACCGGTTTTCTCGACAACTACGCAACAACGCCGAAAATTTATCAGCAGGCTTAATCACCACAACGGTGGCACAGGCTGTATGTTCATGGCCGGCCATTGGAATAGCGACCATTTATGAAAAGAAAATGGAAATTTTGATCCTAAACGTAATTGTAAAAAGTATCCCAACGTTACACGTGCATGCACGGTAAAGATATACTACACACGTTTAGGCATTTAGCCCACAGGAAGACGAGACGATCAGTTCCTGTTTCATAGAACGCAGTCGGCCACTGGCGGATCCACAAGCGCACCCTGTGTTGCACATCCCGTCCGACTGAAACCGACGTCTACGAATGTCTTTATTCAGGTCGCCAAAGACGCGAAAGTTACCTGGCCTAAGATCCGGGCTGTACAGAAGATGTTGCAATGTTACCCGACCAAACCACTGAAGGTCAGCCCTCGTCGGATGGCAGTGTGGAGTCGGGCGTTATAGTTGAATAGAATGATTCCGCCCGACAGCATTCTTTATCGTTTTCACTTTATGGCGCGTCGCAGTTTCTGCGAATTGTCTTCATGGCGCTATGCATAGATTGTTGTTCCACTCTCGAGGAAATCAACCAACAAAGGGCTCATGCAGTTAAAGAAGGAGGTCATTAGATTGCCTTAGTGGGGGAGATGTAGGATTGTTTACACTTTTGGCACAGTCATTTGCCCTCGGGCTGTCAGTACGCTGTTGGACGGAATCATCGTGTTCACGATAAAGCTCGCCCCCCACACTGCCAATCGGACGAAGGCACGCTTCAGCGACTTGATTGGTAAACTCTGCAATATCCTCCATAGAGACCGGACATTTTTCCATGTGACTTCCACATGTTTGAACTGAAGAAAGACAGGAGTGGACATCGGTCTCATTCGAACAGGGATATACAATAGTGGCTGCCTTTTTGGTCAAGTCATCGGCTGACCGCATTCTGAGAAACAGGAATTGATCTTTTCGTCTCCCAGTAGGATAAACTTCTTAATGCATGTGGTGATTGCTTATGAATGGAACCATTCCATGGTCTCACTATGGAGAGTGTTCGGTCATTTTACTGCCGCTCTTTAAGCATAACTAATGAGGAAGTATTGAATAGGATTGGGGAGAAGAGAAGTTTGTGGCACAACTTGACCAGAAGAAGGGATCGGTTGGTAGGACATGTTCTGAGGCATCAAGGGATCACCAAGTTAGTATTGGAGGGCAGCGTGGAGGGTAAAAATCGCAGAGGGAGACCAAGAGATGAATACACTAAGCAGATTCAGAAGGATGTAGGTTGCAGTATGTACTGGGAGATGAAAAAGCTTGCACAGGATAGAGTAGCATGGAGAGCTGCATCAAACCAGTCTCAGGACTGAAGACCACAACAACAACAACTTTAAGCAGTGTTGTGCGTTGCCTAAGATAGTCTTGTGAAATGGGATGAATCTTTGGAAGAACCTCTACTTTTCGTGAATAGAAAAAAAGGTCTGTTTAGTACTAACTGATTCCACACAAACCTTCGAGGACAAAGTTTCACAGAGAAACGTCTTACTAGCGTTATCGCATTTTGGTCCTCTCTCAAGGACTCTGAATTCGGAAACGTGTAATGACAGTTAAAGGTGAAGAATCCTGATGTTTCCCAGCAGTTAACGTACATAGGTACTAAACCGATTATGTACAAATAGTGTCAAAAGCTGTTTGCTACTATTTCTTCCGATAGCAGCTGACTTGAGACAGTAGCCGGTAATAAATGGCGCATGCTGCTGCAGAGCAAGACATATTTAAAAATGTTATTCGACACTTTCTTTGAGTTGTCAAGGCTGTACGCCTGGTTGGTTAGGAAGGAGTTGAAGTTGTGATGTCTGAAGATGGGTGTAATCCCGAAACGTGTAACATGTTCTAACAAAAGTATCAATTGAACATCTCATGACTTTATTGCGATTGTACAGCACTGGTTGCCAGTTGTTAGTACTTTAAAATGTTATACGTTATTTACATTCCCTCTAGCTTGGTGGGTTGGAGGTAGCGGCGGAAGTTGTGATGTCTGAAGATGGGTGTAATCCCGAAACGTGTAACGTGTTCTAACAAAAGTGTCAATTGAACATCTCATGACTTTATTGCGATTGTACAGAATTGGTTGGCAATTATTAGTACTTTAAAATGTTATCCGTTACTTACATTCCCTCTAGCTTGGTGGGTTGGAGGTAGTGGCGATCTGGTAGTAGTATTGCTGCCACTCTTCTGTCTTAGAATTGTGGGTTGGCAGGAGAGCCAACACCGTATTATTAGAGGAAGCCGCAAGGCACGTGTTTTAGCTCACGCAGTCTGGCGTGAGGTCTGGAACAGGACAAGGAAATTAGACTTTAGAAAAACTGACGTAGCTCGTGGAATACTTAACTTTAATCCATTATTGATGAGCGTCGCTCTTGACTGTACATGACTTAGTATCAATAGTAACTGGTAATGGCGCCTTGCTCGGTCGTAGCAAATGACGTAGCTGAAGGCTATGCTAACTATCGTCTCGGCAAATGAGAGCGTATTTTGTCAGTGAACCATCGCTAGCAAAGTCGGTTTTCCAACTGGGGCGAGTGCTGGGAAGTCTCTCTAGACCTGCCGTGTGGCGGCGCTCGGTCTGCAATCACTGATAGTCGCGACACGCGAGTCCGACGTATACTAACGGACCGCGGCCGATTTAAAGGCTACCACCTAGCAAGTGTGGTGTCTGGCGGTGACACCACACGAATAAAATAATTAAAACATTACCTAAAGTATATTGTCAGGGAACGGAATTAATGAAGCGTGATGAGGTGTTTTTGTGTAAGTATGGTGGTGCTTTGGGCTTCTGACATTAATTTCTATGTTATTTCGATGTAGGTGGGGTTGAAGAGGACGTGTTGTGAGAAAGCATGTGATATGAGCAGGGGGAAGGGCCACATGATTGCATGTAGCTAGTAGAATGACGGTAGGATCAAAGTTATGCAGAGAAAGGATCAATTGGAGATTTACCTCAGGAATGATTATTACCTGGGAGGGGGAAGTGCTTGATGTTATTCCGGAGTGCGTAGAAATGTAAGACACTGGAACTTTGTAATCGAAGTGCGCTTGCAGGTTTGAATTTTCAAGTATGGCTTATATAAGGGGAAGTGGTTGTTATTATGCTGGAGTGTGTAGAAATGTAAGAAAGCTGGAACTTTGTAACTGAGGTGTGGATGCACGTTTCGGTTTTCGAGAATGGCTTACACAACGGATGTTTGTACTCGATTTTCGGGAAGACATGGTTAAGGTATTATGGGGTATTTCTGGACTTGTGGAAACGTTAGAGGATTTTGCAGGTTACGGGGTAGGAAAGGTAAATGGCTGCGAGCCTCAGTCTGTGACGTTCAATGGTCAGGTGCGGGTGGTAAAATTTGGGAGGGGTAGGAATCATGCAACATTAGCACAGGTAACTAAGGGACGGATGAGGGTCTTCAAAAAATGTGTGATATTCGTCGGATTTATTCCCCAAGTTCAGGCAGTTAGCAGTTTTAATCCATTTGGACATCACTTTGAAAGATTAATTGGTGGTGGGCCGAAGTTAATAAATGAAAAACTAAACTAAACTAAACTCCGCCCCAACAGGCCGCCTTGGAAGGTCCAACGGTAGAGACCGGCCGCCGTGACATCCTCAGCCCACAAGCGTCACTGGATGCGGATGTGGAGGGGCATGTGGTCAGCACACCGCTCCCCCGCCGTGTGACAGTTTACGAGACCGGAGCCGCTACTTCTTAGTCAAGTAGCTCCTCAGTTAGCCTCAGAAGGGCTGAGTGCACCCTGCTTTCCAACAGCGTCCGGCAGACCGAACTGTCACCCATCCAAGTGCTAGCGCAGCCCGAGATCGCTTAACTTCGGTGATCTGACGGAAACCGGTAAGTTAATAATTAACACAACGTTAATCCAAGGTATTTTCGTATTTCAGTTACAGTTTAAAATATCTTTAACCCTGTAGTACAGATGTCCACTGCTGTGGACTGCGTTTAATGTTGCCTCTTTGGTGTTTTCAACCAATCCCGAAATGCACAGCACAAGTTCAGAGCATCCAGTCTAGTGTACTGTGTTCATTTACAGCCTAAGGATTGATTAAAAACGCTGCAGTGGATATGTATACCCAGAGCTAAATGGTTTTCAAACGAATGATGTCGAGGGCATAATAAAATTTCTACTGAATGAGAAGGAGGAAACAGTCTTGGTTGAGATGTTGAAATTACTGATAATTTTTCATACGTGACGGGCGTTTTGCCTAATTCAAGCATTATTCAGACAGGTGAATAAATCTCATAAGCAAGTTATAGTTATCGATGATAAGTCATAACAAAAATAAATATCCGTCGTCATGTGCTGGAGGAAAATTCTTCCGAAATTTCAAAAACCACGGAGGGTAGGGGGGGGGGGGGGGCAGTAGAAAACAAACGGTTATTCAAGTCGGTTTCTAAAATCTGTGAGAATGGAAACACAGAATGAAACTTTCAGAAAAGTGTAATATACTTAACTCCGAAGATAGGAATCGCAGATAAGTGCGAGAACTACAGAAAAATCAGCTTCACGGCTCATGCATGCTAGTTGCTAGCAAGAATAATATGCACAATAATCGAAAAGAAAATTGGGGATATTTAGACGATCAATTTGGCATGAGAGAGGTATTCTGACGCTGGGCTTGATAATGGAAGCGATTCTTAAGGAAATTCAAGATACATTCGTAGGAGTTGTGGACCTAGAAAAAGCGCCCGATAACGTAATATAGTGGAAGATGTTCTAAATTCTCAGAAAAATAGGAGTAAGGTAAAATGAAAGACAGGTAATATACAGTATGTGTATACAGTATCCGTGTAAATCAAGGGGTACAATATGAATGGAAGATAAGAATGCCACGCTCGGGCTAAAATGGGTATAACACAGCGCTGCTGTTCAATCCCTACGCTAAAGAAGCAAAGACAGAAATAAAGAAAACTTGTGGGATTAAAATGCAGGGCGAGAGGATACGATCATTGCTATGCTGAACGAAAATCATAGTAATGAAAAGCTTAGGAAATTAATTGGATATGATCATCAAAATTAGTGATCACAAAGTAGACGAAGTTAAGAATACAAAATAACAAAACTGAAGAAGTAAGCAATACATAAAAAGCAGACTAGCTCAATAACAGCGGAAATTCTTGGCCAAAAGAATTCTACTAGTATCAGATAGTGGCTTTTATTTATGGTCGAAATTCCAGGAAATGTATATTTAGAACACTTCACTGTATGTTAGTGAATTATGGACTGTAGAAAACCGGAAAAGATGAGAATCGAAGCATTTGAGTGTGATGGTATGGAATGATGTTGAAGATTAGGTGCACTGGTATGGTAAGAAATCAGAACGTTGCCCACATAAGTGTGGAGGAGAGAGACACGTGAATAATATTGAGAAGACTAGGGCACACGATGGTAGGACACAATTTAAGACATCATGGAATAAGTTCCATAGAACTTGAGGGGGCTATAGAAGGTAAAAACTAAGAAGAAGGCAGCGTAAGGAATATATTAAAGCCGGCCGCTGTGGTCGAGCAGTTCTAGGCGCTTCAGTCTGGAACCACGCGACCGCTACGGCCTCGGGCATGGATGTGTGTAATGTCATTAGGTTAGTTACGTTTAAGTAGTTGTAAGTTCTAGGGGACTGATAACTACAGTTGTTAAGTCCCATAGTGCTCACAGCCATTTTTGAATATTCTGAACAAGTAAGTGTGGACGTAGGGTACAAGTCCTGCTCTGAAATGAAGAGGTTGTCAAACAAGAGGTATTCATGACGAGCAGCATCAAATGAGACAGCAACAAATGGAACAGCAACTGCAGACGTGGCTGTGTAGCCAGACCGAACATCCTGGTGTAACAAAGTTGTGAAAACAGGTTATCTCCAATTATTTCCGTCCAGCTCTAGCATATTTCTGTCGTTGTTCACAGACGGCTTAGTCTGTATTTGGCCGATGGTGGAGTCTTACATTTGTAAGCGATTCTGATTTCTAAAACTGATGGGGCTTAGCTGTCTGCCGGTTTCCTGCTCATTTCTAATCTGAAGCTAGTTCTACAGGGTGAAGTGCGCTCTAAAACATCTAGCGAGAATTGGCGACACATGTAGATTGCGTATTACGCACACGTGCCGGAGAGGTGAATGAGTGTAGCAGTACTAGGCCAGTGCAGTGTTGACTAAAGACAGTGATCATAGCATTGTGGAAATGAGGCAGTTCTGAGTTGGGTGCAGGTCACTGTGCTACTTTGTTTTGAGAGCGGCAGTTGAAGCTTCGTGTGGTAGTGATCAATGTTCATGCTAGAGATGATGGGAGTGGCCAATGTATGGAAAGGAGCAATAGCTATGGAAGACTGTCCTTATTGCGGATGTTGTCTCGAGGAATATGGGGCATGCTTTTTGTTCTGCAGCTACAAATTGTAAGGTACTTTTCTCTCTTTGATACCTTGGTCTTGAACTCTGTTCCGAATAATGGATGTTGACTGCACTCGTCGTTAGACTGTGTCCGAACTACCGATAGCGAGATGTATTTGAGTCTTGGTGTGCGCTGCAATCTAATACTCGGAGCTTCCTTTTCCTTTCCGTGACATATCTTGCAACATGAATGATCTGTGTGAAGTTGTTATTTTTCATAGTGTGCTCTGAATGGTCGTTTATCGGGCACTCCCCAGTTTACCGAATGTATTTGTTCTTGGTCACGTTCTGAACTATATGAGCAGCTGTGAAGCATAACGGCGTGTAGGCGCACTGGTTACTGAGCAAATATTAAAGAAAAGAACTTCCCCAGTGTAGTCTTCAGTTAAAGAGCTTTGTATTTTAGTTTGCTGGCCACCATGTTAAGTGGGGTATAGCTGATAAGTTCCGGTTCAAATGTTGATGCATACAGCACGCGCAGGTTGTATGTAGTACCGGTCACCTCCAGTGAGACTTAATAGGAATGATGAGGAGAATACAGGCTTTATTGCAGTGTTGAAATTACATTTATTTATTGACCAATGACACGTGTTTCACACAATTGAAGGCATCTTCAGACTGGCTGATAAATTACCATGAGCAGGCTATGGATATTGATGATAAAGCACACACAAAAACAATTTACCCTCGCCATGGGCAATAATTAGGCGACACGTGCGTCACTGTTGGATAAATAACAGTAATTTCAATATCGCAAACAAAACTGTTTTCTTCTCATCTTTCTACATGCTGATTACTGTATCACCATGCCATGCAGAGGGAAACATTGATTAGGAATAATAAATTTATAATTAGCGCTGACTAGTAGTAATAGTAGTCTATTACTAGATTGTCACTAAATATTAACCTGCCATGCCTTTGTTAAAAATGGATTTTTCTTTTTTGGTCATCAGTCTTCTGTCTGATTTGATGCGGCCCGCCACGAATTCCTTTCCTGTGCAAACCTCTTCACGCCATAATAACACTAGCAGCCTACGTCCTCATTTATAGGCTGGTTGTATTCCATCTCTGGCTTCCTCTACAGTTTTGCCCTCTACAGCTTTGCCCTCTACAGCTCTCTCTAGTACCATGAAAGTCATTCCCTCATGTCTTTCCAAATGTAGTCCGCAGCTCGTGGTCTAGTGGCTAGCGCTGCTGCCTCTGGAGCACGGAGTCCCAGGTTCGAATCTAGGCCAGGTTGGGGATTTTCTCCACCTGGGGACCGGGTGTTTGTGTTGTCCTCATCATTTCGTCATCATCATCTCATCATCATCATTTGTGACAGTAGCTGTACTGTATTTTGTAAAAATTGGACTGTGTAAAAATTGGTACTTTGTACAGTCTCTGATTACCGCGCAGTTGAGCGCCCCACAAACCAAACATCATCATTAACAGACGCACTGTCATCCTGTCCCTTCTCCTTATCAGAGTTTTCCACATATTCCTTTCATCTCCGATTCTATGCATAACGTCCTCGTTCCTTCCCTTATCAGTCCACCTGAGTTTCAACACTCGTCTGTAGCCCCACATCTCAAATGCTTCTATTCTCTTCTGTCCTGGTTTTCCCAAAGTCCATGTTTCACCACCATACAATGCTGTACTCCAGGCATACTTTCTCAGAAATTTCTTCCTCAAATTAAGCTGTATGTTTGATATTAGAAGACTTCTCTTGGCCAGAAATGCCCATTTTTCCAAGCTCGCGTTGATGCCGTTCGTTCTTTGGCATTTTGTCACAATCGAGTGGCGACTTATTTCTCCCTGAGTTTCTACCACAACGAGTTGCTACTTGCCTTCATCAGTGGCAACAGCAGCGCTTATCGATAATAGTACTGCTGTACCATCTTTGGTGTGATCGCTATATTTTCGTGTGGTGATGTGTGTGGGAGTCAGTCGGTTGCACCGAGGAGTGAGGAAGTCTCTGCGTCGCGGCGTCAGGCCGGGACATCTGGAAGCGTGCATTCTCGGTCGGATTGTGAGGCGCTAGCTTCGAGAGCTACAAAGTTCGTTGCCCACACAACATGGACACTAAAGTTGAGTAATCGGTTAACCTGTTATGAAACCTCATCTGCTATGACATCTCTTCGTTCATTGCTGGTTGTTGCTTCCTGGGCCGTTGCGGCTAGCAGCAACATATGGTGTGTTGGAGTTGGTGAAATTTTGCAGCTGTCTTCCTGTATGGTCTTTAACTATTAAATTGGTTGTTACTTATCAGTGAAGTGCACTATCGGTATTTTCTGCCTTGTGGCCGTTAAATCCCCAGTTACCTGCCCTGGTAGTTAGCATAGTTTTCCAGCAGTGTGTTTTTCCTCGCCATGTTGATGCTGTCTGGCACAGTGTGTAGTTCGACAGCCTTTTAATTGTTTGTTCATATTTTTTTCTTAGAGTGGTTGTTGTGCTGTGGCTGCTTTTAGACGCCAATTTTGAAGACGTAATGCTGCTGGTATCTTCATCTTCAGCTGATACCTTCTGTTGTCATGCCGTTGGTTGGGTGGAAGGGAATTAAAATTTACTCTGAAGTACTGTGCGAGGCCATCAGCCGTCTATTAATTTAGCTTGTTTTAATTTTGAAATAAGGCCTTCAGCCAACTTAAAATTTGCAGGTAGATTTGATTAAAAACTGAATTTCGAAAGTTTGTTCTACCTGAAATTCTTGTTATCCAGACCTTAAGCCCTGAGTTGTTCAATGTCCAGTGTGTGGCTTTCAGCCGATTGTTTACGTGAAATATTTTTTAGTAAGGCCTTCAGCCTCGTGTATTCTTTAAAGCAAATTTTTATAACTTGTGTTCAGGCCTTCACTCATTCTTGTTTTTTTTTTTTTTTGTGGTTTTGGGCCTTCAGTCCAGGAGGTATCTCAAGTTTTCTTAACTACGCCTTCAGCCATATTGTTTTATTTTGATCCTTTTAAGGCAATGTGTAATCAAGTGGTTCATAGGAAAATAAAAGTTTGTATGTTTTCTGCAACTGACAGTAACTGATTACGACCCCCTCCACAACCCTAACCTGATCCGCGCTATCCTGCAAAAACCAGATTTCAGATACTGGTAGACTTCTCTTGGCCAGAAATGCCCTTTCTGCAAGCTTTTCATGTCCATCATCAGTTATTTTACTACTTGGGTAACTGTATTCCTTAACTTCCCCTACTTCATGACCATCAATCCTGTTGTTAACTTTCTCGCTGTTCTTATTTCTTCTACTTCTCATTACTTTCGTCTTTCTTCGATTTACTCTCAATCCACATTCCGTAGTCATTAGACTGTTCATTCCATTCATAAGATCATGTAATTCTTCTTCACTTGCACTCAGGATAGTAATGTCATCAGCTAGCTGTATCATTAATATCCTTTTACCTTCAATTTTAATTCTACTCCTCAATCTTCCTTTTATTTAAATCATTGCTTCTTTGATGTACAGCTTCGTCAGTAGGGGCGAAAGACTGCATCCCCGTCTTGCACTCTATTTAGTCCCAGCACTTCGTTCTTGGTCGTTCACTCTTATCATGCCATCTTGGCTCTTGTACATATTGTATATTATTCGTCTCTCCCTACATTTTACCCATATTTTCCAAAGAATTCAGAGCATTTTGCACCATTTTCACTGTCGAACACTTTTTCCAGGTCGATACATAATATAAACGCGTCTTGATTTCTTTTAGTCTTTCTTCCATTATCAACCGCAACGTCAGAATTGCCGCTCTCGTGCCTTTACTTTTTCTGAAGCCAGACTGTTCGTAATCAAGCACATCCTCAATTTTCTTTTCTATTCTTCTTTGTATTATTCCTGCCAGCAACTTGGATGCATGAGCTGTTAAGCTGACTGTGCGTTAATTCCCGCACTTTTAATCTCTTGGAGTCTTCGGAATTGAGTGGATGATATTTTTCTGAAAGTCAGATGGTATGTCGCCAGACTCATACATGTTACACACAAACGTGAAGAGTGACTTTGTTGCCGCTTTCCCCAATTATTTTAGAAACTCTGACGGAATATTATCTATCCCCTCTGCTTTGTTTGAACTTAAGTCCTCCAAAGCTCTTTTAAATTTTGATTCTAATATCGGATTCCCTATCTATTCTGAATCAACTCATGTTTCCTTTTCTTTTATATTAGACAAATCTTCCCCTTCAAGGAGACTTTCAGTGTATTATTTCCACGTGTCCACTCTCTCCTCTGCGTTTAACAGTGGAATTTCCGTTGCCCTCTAATGTTACGACCCTTGCTTTTAATGACACCGAAGGTTGTTTTGACTTTTCTGTATGCTGGGTCTGTCCTTCAATCATTTCTCTTCTCAATTTCTACACAGATTTCATGCAGCCATTTCATCTTAGCTTCCCTGCACTTCCTACTTATTTCATTCCTCACCGCCTTGTATTTCAGTATTCCTGAGATCCCCAGAACATTTTTGTACTTCCTCCTTCCATCGATCAACTGAAGTATTTCTTCTGTTACCAGTGGTTTCTTCGCAGCTAACTTCTTTGTACCTATGTTTTTCTTTCCAGCTTCTCTGGTGGCTCTATTTAGTGATGTCCAGTTCTAATCACATGTACTGCCTATTGAGCTATCCCTTATAGCTGTATCTATAGCCTCAGAGAACTTCAAGCGTATGTCGTCATCCCTTAGTACTTCCGTATCCCATTTCTTTGCTTATTAGTTCTTCCTGACTAATGTCTTCATCTTCAGCCTACTCTTCATCTCTACTATATGGTGATTTGCGTCTATATCTGCTCCTGGGTACGCCTTACAATACAGTATCTGATTTCGGAAACTCTGTCAGACCACGATGTAATCTAACTGAAATCTTCCCGTATCACCTGGTCTTTCCCGAGTATACCTCCTCCTCTTGTGATTCTTGAACAGAGTATTCGCTATTACTAGCTGAAATTTATTACAGAACGCAATTACTATTTCTCCTCTCTCATTCCTTGTCTCAAGCCCATATTCTCCTGTAACCTTTTCTTCTACTCCTTCCCCTACAACAGCATTCCAGTCCCCCCATGTCTATTAGTTTTTCATCTGTCTTTTAACATCATACTACCCTTTCAATATCCTCATATACTTCCTCTATCTCTTCATCTTCAGCTTGCGACGTCGGCATGTACAACTGTCGGTGTTGGTTTGCTGTCGATTCTGATAAGAACAACTCTATCAATAAACTGTTCATAGTAACACACTTTCTGCCCTACCTTCCTATTCATAACGAATCTTACTCCCGTTATACATTTTCTGCTGCTGTTGATATTACCCTATACTCATCTGACCAGAAATCCGTGTCTTCTTTACATTTCACTTCACTGACCCCTACTACATCTAAATTGAGCCTTTGCACTTCCCTTTTCAGATTTTCTTGTTTCCCTACCACGTTCAAGCTTCTGACATTCCACACCCCGATTCGTAGAACGTTATCCTTTCTTTGATTATTCAATCTTTTTCTCATGGTAACCTCCCCCTTGGCAGTCCCCTCCCGGAGATCCGAATGGGGGAGAGAGATCTTCTTGACCCATGCTACATGTCCTGTGGATACACGTTAAGTGTCTTTATTACAATGGTTTCCATTGCCTCCTGCATCCTGAAGCCCTTGATCATTTGTGAGTCTTCCGCCTTTAGGGGAAATTTCCCACCCTTATGGCAACACAGTGCACTGAACCTCTGTCCGCTCTTTTGCCCTATTTAACAAAGCCGTTGGCAGAATGAGGGTGACTTCTTACGGTGAAAGTCTTCGGCTGACAATGCCGTTTTTAAATAAAATTTAAGCAGTTGCGGGATTCGAGCCCGAGACCGAGAACGTTGTGATTACTAATCGGAAACGCACCCCTAGACTAGATGTGCATTAGAAATGGATTACTGATGGAATTTGAAAAATTTAACTAAATACCACCGAAGGTTTGATCAACATCTTTTTGGCAGTATACCGTTTATAGCAGTGGTGAGAATCTGTTGGTATTTGTTTGTGTGGAGATCACAGTGGAGATGTGAGACCAGTTCTGGCATGTTTTGAAATATCTGATGTCCAACATGAACTTGCTATTTTAGTGACTTTCGTAATTCTATTTAACAAGACATTGTACAAAAATGTCGATTATTGTGCTAACATGTACAACTATTACATTTTAACCGAGATCATGTTTTAAAGTCTTCGTGTCTTCATTACAGTTTCTTCATTCCCTGTTGACTTTAATTTGGCTGATGTTAAAACTTCTGGGATCCTTTGGCAGTTAAATGATGGCACTGTGATGTTAAAGAGCAAAAACTGTTTAATCAAGATGGTCTTCAGGATATTTCCCTCTTTGTATTTAAAAACAAGTGTTTAACTAAAAGTGTAACCAGTCTGTAAATAAGACCAGTCCACCACGACATTACTCTATATTAAGTTCTTGATAATTTTATAATGTGTTTTTTTGTCCACCCCAAGAGGAAAGGGAATAGCGGGGGCTCACCAGCAACCATAAATGATATTATTGCATAACAGTTAGCTTCATTTCAGAAGGGACTGACGTCTCTACTTCCTAAACTACTTGTTAGCAGACTGATCTGTGACGTCTACAGAGACAGTTGTGAATCAAGGCGCTGGCAGTGATTCATTTGGTACTTCAGGTCTGTAAGGTATAATTACAGCATCTATACAGACTCCTCTCGATAGTGATAGAAGGGGCTAAAGATCTGCAGACGAAGACTGTCGATAGCAGCTTTGATTCTGTAACGAACAGTTGTCCACACCGAGCGTTCATTAAAGCAAGGATAGGAACTCAACAGTCGTCCCAACCATACTAATTTTTATTATTCTTGCATATCCAGATATCAACCATAAATAGCAATTTTCAGAGCTAAAACATAAGGAAATTACACAACAAAGACTGATTTATTTAAAAAATCTGTAAAACACGAGTTATCCAACAGCAATTATACGTTCTGGACAACTTATCATTTCAGTGAGCCACCATGTAGCAAACGAGCAGCAGTAATGTACCACATGCTTTTACTGGTGTACAGGCAGAAGGAAGTTCAAATAACGTTACAAAATAACAAACCAGTTTCATTCCCATAAAGCACTTTAAAACCCGTTTTCATGAATAAAATCAGCAAGTCTATTTACAAATGAGCTTTAAAATACATCAGGAAATGACGATCTTCAGTGTGTTTGTTCATATATTAATGCCGAAGGGGTCCACCAAATATTATGCAAGAGATCATTAATAGGGTCCCATGGCTGTCCTGTATACAACTGTTAAATTTCATTAGAAATAAAAGATTAACAACTTGCTGAAGATCGTCTTAATAAAGTATAGCTCCGTACCAATTTGGAATTCGGCAGAAACTAAAATTATCCATATGTTTATATATTTCAATTGAAATATAGCAATTGAAATATATAAACATAGGGATAATTTTAATCGGAAAGAAGAGACCATGAAACTTAGTGATATTTGGACAGTAGCACTAGAGAATTGCTAGACAGTTTTATCCGTGACGAGATTACGATCGATAGTTAAGTTTTATCTCTGACAAAGATTATCTCTGCATATCACGTGTAACTCTGGCCACGCCCACTTTCTACGATAAAAATAAGTCGCTCTCAGACGTCCGACCCGTCAGTCGGCAAGACTCACCGGAGGAGAAACACCCCTGTGAAGATGTCCAGCGCAGCTCTGGACGAAACGTTAGGAAGGTTTACCAGAAGATATGTCATCCGGTCGTGAAAGCCTTCATACTATGAGCTTGGCTAGCTTTCGGTAGTCTTTTAAATGTACATTAATTATGCCTTTGGCTTCCACGTGAGGAGCCAGTGGGTTCACTACCAATGGGTTCACTACCTGCCGCACTAGGAATGCGCTGCCTTGAGTTTAAATAGGCACTGCTGTATTCCGTCGTGCAGAGCATCGACTTGTCGGCGATAGAATTTCACAGGATGCTGGTCGTTGGTCGGCGATGTAAAGGCATGACGCTAAGCTGCTTGCAGGAGATATATCCTTGCTATACGGTTCTTATAAAGTTTCAAGATGGACGTGTGATTGATGCTTAACTACTTTCTTGATTCGGAGCTCGAACTTGCTGTAACTTTCATGTGCCGGACAGTCTTACGTGTGGACAACGGCTCCTTTTATGTATGCGAGGCAACTTAATTTCGAGGTTAGGTACGGAATCTGCTTGCTGTCAGTTCCTTCTATCGGTAACCACTATAAATGGCTTAAGAATTACATTGAACGTTTTTTTGGGCTGTGTATTCAGGTAATAGAACTTTGCTTAACACCTGGTAATTCAGTGCTAATAATAGGTCTACAAGTGTTACTGTGTTTTACTTGCTTTTCCGAAGTCAGTTATTAACGTTAACTTCAAGTATTCTTGTTATTCACTTTTTCTTCCCACATATTCCTCTATTTCATGAATTAGTGTGGTTTGTACTTTGCAATGAGTATACGAATTCACAGTGCGGAATTAACCATCTGCCTTCAACAGTCTGTTAATTTTCGTTCAAGTCTCTTACGGCAATTCACATCAAAGCTAATATCAGTCTCCTTGAATATTTTCAGTAGATAACGTAGGTCTTGACACGGGTGCAAGTTGCACACTGAGGTGACAAATCGCATCGCATACCTCCTAATATCATGTGGGACCTCCTTTTCCTCGGCGTAGTGCTGCACCTCGACGTGGCAGGCACTCGAGAAATATTGAGCCATGCTACTTCTACAGCCGTCCATAACAATGAAAATGTTGCCGGCGGAGGATTTTAATCACGAAATGACCTCTAGATTATGTCCCGTAAATGTATGGTGCGATTCATGTCGGGTGATCTGCGTGGCCAAATCATTAGCTCGAACTGTACTGAACAACTGCGTCCCGGTGATAGGGCGCTTTTTGTCATCCATAAAACTCCCATATATTTTGGGAGCACGAAGGTCATGAATGACCACACATGGCCTCCAAGTAGCCGAACATAGCAATCTCCAGTCTATAATCGATTCAGCTGGACCAGAAGACCCAGTCGATTCCAAGTAAACACAGTCCACACCATTATGGAGCCACCATCACGTGTATTATTGATAACTCAGGTCCATGGCTTCGAATTCACCTGGGCGGGTCACAGTTTTCGAGTCGTCTAGGGTCCAACTAACACTGTGACGAGCCTAGAGAGGCGCTGCAGGCGAAATCGTGATGATAGCAAAGGCACTCGTGTCGGTCATCTCCTGCCATAGCCCATTAACAACGAATTTTGCAGCACTTTTTTAACGGATACGTTCGCCGTACGTCCCAAATTAATTCCTGCGACTATTTCACACAGTGGTGCGTGCCTGTTAGCACCGACAAGTCTACGCGAACACCACTGCTCTAGAACATTAAGTGAAGGCCGTCGTCCACTACATTGTCCGTGGTGAGAGGTAATGGCTGGCGTTTCGTATTCTCGGCACCCTCCTGACAATGTGGATGGTGGGATATTGAATTGCCTAAGGATTTCCGAAACGGGATGTTCCATGCCTCTACCTCCAACTACCATTCCTCGTTCAGTTTATTCCCGTCGTGCGGCCGTAATCACGTCGCAAACCTCTCCATATAATCACTGAGTACAAATAACAGCCCCAATGCTCTGTCCTTTTATACGTTGTGTCCGTGATATCACCACCATCTGTATATGTGCATCTCGCTATGTCATGGTTTTCGTCACCTCAGTGTCTATGCCCGATGAAGTACATTTGAGTGTTATATATGTAGACGGGACTAAATTCCCCAACGCACTGCAGCTTCTTTAAGCCATATTTTTAAAACACTTTTATGCTAGGTGAGATAACATACACGATGGTCGTGGTCCACTGTAAGTTGTTTCTCTCAGAAAACGTGTGTTGTCTGTCATGGTAATTTTATTCCACTTTCCAGTCAGTTGGCTTTACTGAATATGGTTGATGGCTCGAAACTTTGTATATGACAGGACGTCATGTCCAGGCAACGTGCACAAAGCGCTACAGTTTCAAAGAGTATAGAATGAATAATTAGACATATCATCAATCAATGTTTTAGTGGCAAACTTTCGTACCTATGCTGGGAAGGAATCAAGGCTTCAAGTGCTAATAGAAAGCAGTGAAGCTCAAATCAATATAAGTACCGAAAGCTGGCTAAAGTAGGAGATGTGTTCAGCAGAAATTTTTACAAGCGACCTAACTGATTTTAGGAAAGATATGTTAAATACAGTGCCCGGCTGCATCTCTGTTGCTGTTTGAAGTAGTTTACTTGTAGAGAAATTGAAGAAGCTAGCTACCATGAGTTAGTATGGGTAGAGGCTATACTTGACAACCGGAATAAATCAATAACTGGTTCCTTTTACCGATCACCGACTCAGATGCTACAGTTGCTGAAAAGTTCATTGAAAACTTGAGTCTCGTCACAAATGGGTACCCCACTCATATCATTATAATTGGTTGTAGCTATAAAACATCGTCAGAAACTGTAGAAAATGCTTTCTCCGAAAATAATTATGAGCAGTTAGTTCAAAAGCCAAATTGAAGTGTAAATGGCTGCGAAAAAACTGCTTGACCTCGTAGCAACAAATAATCCTGAACAGATTTGGAGCATCATAATGGATACGGGGATTAGTGACGACAATATCGTTACAGCGAGAAGGACGACCACAACACCCAAATCCACCAAAAATTAATCCAAAATAGGGTAAATCTATTTAAAAAACTGATAAAGAATCGCTTGACATCTTCCTACGGAACACTTTCCACTCCTTCCGAACTAACTGTGTAAGTGTAGACGAAATGTGACTTAAATTCAAAGCAATAGTACCTCAGGCGACTGAGAGCTTTATACTTTATAAATTAACAACAGATGGTGCTCATACGCCATGGCACACAAAACAGGTCACAGCGCTGTAGCAGGAGCAACGAATAGTGCATGTCAGGTTTAAAACAACACAAAATCTCCAAGATTGACGATGTTTCGCTGAAGCTCTAAAATTTAGCGAGAACTTCGGTGTGAAATGCTTTCAGTAGCTTACCCAATGAAACTCTGTCTCGAAATCGGACACAAAATCCTAATTATGGTCATGTTTATTTCGAGTAGATTTCCCCATCATGTTATAGTTCTGGGTGGAGATTTTAATTTGCCGGATATAGACAGGGAGACATAACTTTCATAACGGGTGGCAGGGACAAAGAATCCAGTGAAATTACTTTAAGTGCTTTATCTGAAAACTACCTTGAGCAGTTAAACAGAGAACCGACTCGTGGCGATAACATATTAGACCTCCTAGTGACAAACAGACCCGAACTATTTGAAACAGTTAACGCAGAACAGGGAATCAGCGATCATAAAGCGGTTACTGCATCGATGATTTCAGCCGTAAATAGAAATATTAAAAAAGGTAGGAAGATTTTTCTTTTTAGCAAAAGTGACAAAAGAAGATTACAGAGTAACTGACGGCTCAACACAAAGTTTTGTCTCAATTACAGGCAGTGTTGAGGATCAGTGGACAAAGTTCAAAACCATCGTACAATATGCGTTAAATGAGTATGTGCCAAGCAAGATCGTAAGAGATGGAAAAGAGCCACCATGGTACAACAACTGAGTTAGAAAACTGCTGCGGAAGCAAAGGGAACTTCACAGCAAACATAAACATAGCCAAAGCCTTGCAGACAAACAAAAATTGCGCGAAGCGAAATGTAGTGTGAGGAGGGCTATGCGAGAGGCGTTCAATGAATTCGAAAGTAAAGTTCTATATACTGACTTGGCAGAAAATCCTGAGAAATTTTGGTCTTATGTCAAAGCGGTAGGTGGATCAAAACAAAATGTCTAGACACACTGTGACCAAATTGGTACTGAAACAGAGGATGATAGACTAAATGCCAAAATACTGAATGTCTTTTTCCAAAGCTGTTTCACAGAGGACGACTGCACTGTAGTTCCTTCTCTAGATTGTCGCACGGATGACAAAATGGTAGATATCGAAATAGACGACAGAGGGATAAAGAAAAAATTAAAATCGCTCAAAAGAGGAAAGGCCGTTGAACCTGATGGGATACCAGTTCGATTTTACACAGAGTACGCGAAGGAACTTGCCCCCCTTCTTGCAGCGGTGTACCGTAGGTCTCTACAAGAGCGTAGCGTTCCAAAAGATTGGAAAAGGGCACATGTCATCCCCGTTTTCAAGAAGGGACGTCGAACAGATGTGCAGAACTATAGACCTATATCTCTAACGTCGGTCAGTTGTAGAATTTTGGAACATGTATTATGTTCGAGTATAATGACTTTTCTGGAGACTAGAAATCTACTCTGTAGGAATCAGCATGGGTTTCGAAAAAGACGGTCGTGTGAAGCCCAGCTCGCGTTGTTCGTCCACGAGACTCAGAGGGCCATAGACACGGGTTCCCAGGTAGATGCACTGTTTTTTGACTTCCGCATGCGTTCGATACAGTTCCCCACAGTCGTTTAATGGACAAAGTAAGAGCATATGGATTATCAGACCAATTGTGTGATTGGATTGAAGAGTTCCTAGATAACAGAACGCAGCATGTCATTCTCAACGGAGAATAGTCTTCCGAAATAAGAGTGATTTCAGGTGTGCCGCCGGGGAGTGTCATGGGACCGTTGCTATTCACAATATACATAAATGACCTTGTGGATGACATCTGAAGTTCACTGAGGCTTTTTGCAGATGATGTTGTGGTATATCGAGAGATTGTAACAATGGAAAATTGTACTGAAATGCAGGATCTGCAGCGAATTGACGCATGGTGCAGGTAATGGCAATTGAATCTCAATGTAGACAAGTGTAACGTGCTGCGAATACATAGAAAGATGGATCCCTTATCATTTAGCTACAAAATAGCAGGTCAGCAACTGGAAGCAGTTAATTCCATAAATTATCTGGGAGTACGCATTAGGAGTGATTTAAAATGGAATGATCATATGAAGTTGATCGTCGGTAAAGCAGATGCCAGACTTAGATTCATTGGAAGAATGCTAAGGAAATGGAATCCGAAAACAAAGGAAGTAGGTTACAGTACGCTTGTTCGCCCACTGCTTGAATACTGCTCAGCGGTGTGGGATCGGTACCAGATAGGGTTGATAGAAGAGATAGAGAAGATCCAGCGGAGAGCAGCGCGCTTCGTTACAGGATCATTTAGTGATCGCGAAAGCGTTACGGAGATGATAGATAAACTCCAGTGGAAGATTCTGCAGGAGAGACGCTCAGTAGGTCGGTACGGGCTTTTGTTAAAGTTTCGAGAACATACCTTCACCGAAGAGTCAAGCAGTATATTGCTCCCTCCTATGTACATCTCGCGAAGAGACCATGAGGATAAAATCAGAGAGATTAGAGCCCACACAGAGGCATAACGACAATCCTTCTTTCCACGAAGAATACGAGACTGGAATAGAAGGGAGAACCGATAGAGGTACTCAGGGTACCCTCCGCCACTCACTGTCGGGTGGCTTGCAGAGTATGGATGTAGATGTAGATGTAGATACCAACGGCAAGTGACAATCAATACCTTCACTGAGTGATACCAATGATAATATAAACGATGACAGCGCAACTAAAGTAGAGTTATTACATACTATTTTCCGAAATTTCTTCACCAAATAAGACGAAGTAAATAATATAGAATACGAATCGATAATAATTGTCAGCATGAATAACTTAGTAGTAAATATCCTTAGTAAAGCGAAGCAACTTAAAGTCTTTAATAAAGGTAAGTCTTCCGGTCTAGACAGCATACCAATAAGTTTCCTTTTAGAGTACTCTGAGACAATAGCCACATACTTAGCAGTCATATACAACCACTCGTTTGGCGAAAGATCCGTAGCAAAAACCTGGAAAGTTGGACATTGTTTTTTTTTTTTTTTGTCATCAGTCCACTGACTGGTTTGATGCGGGCCGCCACGAATTCCTTTCCTGTGCTAACCTCTTCATCTCAGAGTAGCACTTGCAACCTACGTCCTCAATTATTTGCTTGACGTATTCCAATCTCTGTCTTCCTCTACAGTTTTTGCCCTCTAGAGCTCTCTCTAGTACCATGGAAGTCATTCCCTCATGTCTCAGCAGATGTCCTATAATCCTGTCCCTTCTCCTTATCAGTGTTTTCCACATATTCCTTTCCTCTCCGATTCTGCGAGGAACCTCCTCATTCCATATCTTATCAGTCCACCTAATTTTCAACATTCGTCTATAGCACAACATCTCAAATGCTTCGATTCTCTTCTGTTCCGGTTTTCCCACAGTCCATGTTTCACTATCATACAATGCTGTACTCCAGACGTACATCCTCAGAAATTTCTTCCACAAATTAAGGCCGGTATTTGATGTTAGTAGACTTCTCTTGGCCAGAAATGCCTTTTTCGCCATAGCGAGTCTGCTTTTGATGTCCTCCTTGCTCCGTCCGTCATTGGTTATTTTACTGCCAAGGTAGCAAGATTCCTTAACTTCATTGACTTCGTGACCATCAGTCCTCATGTTAAGTTTCTCGCTGTTCTCTTTTCTACTACTTCTCATTACCTTCGTCTTTCTCCGATTTTCTCTCAAACCATACTGTGTACTCATTAGACCATTCCGTTCAGCAGATCATTTAATTCTTCTTCACTTTCACTCAGGATAGCAATGTCATCAGCGAATCGTGTCATCGATATCCTTTCACCTTGTATTTTAATTCCACTCCTGAACCTTTCTTTTATTTCCATCATTGCTTCCTCGATGTACAGATTGGAGAGTAGCGGCGAAAGGCTACAGCCTTGTCTTACACCCTTCTCAATACGAGAATTTCGTTCATTATCGTCCACTCGTATTATTCCCTATGGTTGTTGTAGATATTGTATATGACCCGTCTCTCCCTATAGCTTACCCCAACTTTTTCCAGAATCTCGAACAGCTTGCACCATTTTATATTGTCGAACGCTTTTTCCAGGTCGACAAATCCTATGAAAGTGTCTAGATTTTTCTTTAGCCTTGCTTCCATTATTAGCCGTAACGTCAGAATTGCCTCTCTCGTCCCTTTACTTTTCCTAAAGCCAAACTGATCGTCACCTAGCGCATTCTCAATTTCCACTCTTCTGTATATTATTCTTGTAAGCAGCTTCGATGCATGAGCTGTTAAGCTGATTATGCGATCATTCTCGCACGTGTCAGCTCTTGCTTTCTTCGGAACTGTGTGGATGATGCTTTTCCGAAAGTCAGATGGTGTATCGCCAGACTCATATATTCTACACACCAACGTGATTAGTCGTTTTGTTGCCTCTTCCCCCAATGATTTTAGAAATTCTCATGGAATGTTATCTAAATTCCGATTCTAATACTGGATCCTCTATCTCTTCTAAATCGACTCCTGTTTCTTCTTCTATCACATCAGACGAATCTACACCCTCATAGAGGCTTTCAATGTATTCTTTCCACCTATCTCCTCTCTCCTGTGCATTTAACAGTGGAATTCCCATTGCACTCTTAAAGTTACCACCGTTGCTTTTAATGTCACCAAAGGTTATTTTGACTTTCCTGTATGCTGAGTCTGTCCTTCCGACAATCATATCTTTTTCGATGTCCTCACATTTTTCCTACTGCCACTTCGTTTTAGCTTCCTTGCACTTCCTATTTATTTCATTCCTCAGCGACTTGTATTTCTGTATTCCTGATTTTCCCGGAACATGTTTGTACTTCCTCCTTTCATCAATCAGCTGAAGTATTTCTTCTGTTACCCATGGTTTCTTCGCAGCTACCTTCTTTGTACCTATGTTTTCCTTCCCAACTTGTCTGATGGCCCTTTCTAGAGATGTCCATTCCTCTTCAACTGTACTGCCTACTGCGCCATTCCTTATTGCTGTATCTATAACGTTAGAGAACTTCAAACGTATCTCGTCATTCCTTAGTACTTCCGTATCCCACTTCTTTGCGTATTGATTCTTCCTGACCAATGTCTTCAACTTCAGCCTATTCTTCATCACTACTATATTGTGATCTGAGTCTATATCTGCTCCTGGCTACGCCTTGCAATCCAGTATCTGATTTCGGAATCTCTGTCTGACCATGATGTAATCTAATTGAAATCTTCCCGTATCTCCCGGCCATTTCCAAGTATACCTCCTCCTCTTGTGATTCTTGAACAGGGTATTCGCTATTACTAGCTGAAACTTGTTACAGAACTCAATTAGTCTCTCTCCTCTTTCATTCCTTGTCCCAAACCCATATTCTCCTGTATCCTTTTCTTCTACTCCTTCCCCTACATCTGCATTCCAGTCGCCCATGACTGTTAGATTTTCGTCCCCCTTTACATACTGCATTACCCTTTCAATATCCTCATACACTTTCTCTATCTGTTCATCTTCAGCTTGTGACGTCGGCATGTATACCTGAACTATCGTTGTCGGTGTTGGTCTGCTGTCGATTCTGATTAGAACAACCCGGTCACTGAGCTGTTCACAGTAACACACCCTCTGCCTTACCTTCCTATTCATAACGAATCCTACACCTGTTATACCATTTTCTGCTGCTGTTGATATTACCCGATACTCATATGACCAGAAATCCTTGTCTTTCTTCCACTTCATTTCACTGACCCGTACTATATCTAGATAGAGCCTTTGCATTTCCCTTTTCAGATTTTCTAGTTTCCCTACCACATTCAAGCTTCTGACATTCCACGCCCCGACTCGTAGAACGTTATCCTTTCGTTGATTATTCAATCTTTTTTCTCATGGTAACCTCCCCCTTGGCAGTCCCCTCCCGCAGATCCGAATGGGGGACTATTCCGGAATCTTTTGCCAATGGAGAGATTATGACGATACTTCTTCAATTACAGGCCACATGTCCTGTGGATACACGTTACGTGTCTTTAATGCAGTGGTTTCCATTGCCTTCTGCATCCTCATGTCGTTGATCATTGCTGATTCTTCCGCCTTTAGGGGCAATTTCCCACCCCTAGGACAAGAGAGTGCCCTGAACCTCTATCCGCTCCTCCGCCCTCTTTGACAAGGCCGTTGGCAGAATGAGGCTGACTTCTTATGCCGGAAGTCTTCGGCCGCCAATGCTGATTATTTATCAAAATTTGGGCAGTGGCGGGGATGGAACCCGGGACCTAAGACGTTTTCATTATGAATCAAAGTCGCTACCCTTAGACCACGGGTACAATGTTGGACGTGTCACACCAATACTCAAGAAAGGAAATAATAATAATCCATAGTATTACGGACCCATATGGCTATTGTCGATCTGCAGCAGGATTTTGGAATACATGCTGTGTTCGAACATTTTGGATTGCCTTCAATGTAATACTCTACTGGCACACAGCCCGGATTTAGAAAATATCGTTTTTCTGAAAGTAACTACATCTTTATTAGCACCAAGGAATGAATGCTATCGGCAGGGGATCACAAATAGTTTCCATATTTTTAGATTTCCAGACGGCGTTTGACAATGTTTCTCAAGTGACACTTCTAATTAATTTGCGTGCTTATGGAGTATCGCTTCAGCTGTGCGACTGGATTCGAGATTTCCGCTCAAAAATGTCACAGTATATAGTAATCGACGGAATATCAACGAGTAAAACTGTACCAGAGGTCCGCATACGGTCCTGTCGACTATCCTGCAAATGTTCAGCTCTGCTTTCATCTTACAAGCAAGACTCGCAGCCTTTACCACTTCAGTTAGCCGCTTGAAACCAGACAGATTGGGGAAAGCAAACCCAAGACTACGTTCTATTGACAGAACGCTTAAAAGACTGCTTACACTAAGTTCGTCGTCTTCTTCTAGAGTAATGCTGCGCTGTAGAGGATCCTCATCATACAGGACATCGACAAAATTTAAAGAAGGGCAGCTCTTTTTGTATTATCGTGAAACAGGGAATAGAGTGTGGCGGCTATGATAACCGAGTCAGGATGGCAGTTGTTATAGCAATGTCGTTTTTCGTTGTGGCTAGACCTAGTCACGAAATCTGAACCGACAACTTTCTCCTATGAATGTGATAATATTTTACTTTCGCCATCCTACATATGGACAAATGATTATCACAATAAAATGAGAGAAATCATAGCTCGTGCAGAAAAATTAAATTGTCCATTTTCCCCACGCGCTGTTAGAGAGAGGAAGGGTAGAGAAATAGTCAGAACGTTGTTCGAAGAACACTTCCACGCACTTGATTATGAATTGCAGAGTAGTTATGTGGGTGTAGATGTAATGATGTAAGCAATGTAGTTCATTTTGTATATAAGGAAAATGAAAAAGTGCAACTAGAGATTACGCAAATTATTGGTCTTCGCACATAAAGTGGAATTTTACGAGGGAAGGTAGAGATGAGAAACAAAACAGTGTATTGTTACAAAAGTTTTTACACAAGTCATCACAACCCTAAAGATTGATAAAGTCTAACTTCACAGTTAAACTGGAAAGTAGCTGAGCATTATAAACTGAGTGCCCAGACGTCACCGGGAGGCACGTGTATAACACAAGAATATTTCGATTGGGTGCTTGAACGTAGGAGTTTGAACGCTACCAAATGCTTGGATCATAGCGTATTCCAAATCACAGGAGAAATCACGTTCCAGATGTTGATGGAGTTCTGGTATATCTCAGTATCGGAGTGGCATCGTCTCCACAAGAATACACTTCCGCACAGGATGACCACGATAACTTGATGAACAGACGTCACGCAGCTGTAAGAGGCTTCGAATGGTGCTGAGAATCTGGTTACGATAACAATTGCATGGAGGAAAATGCATCACATTGGATCCAGTAACCAACGACCGACATCCAGTGTCTCACTACGACTTGTGGCCCCTCAGTGTACATGCACTGAAACCTGGTAGTCAAGGGAAGGCAGTATTCGGTTACGATTGTGGACGGGGCGGTAATCAGTTACTGTTGGTTGCCTTTTACAGTTACACACTATTTTAAACCAGTAATTCCTGACTAAACAATAAATAAAAATACCACACGTTATTAATGAAGGAATAAAGAACTGTGTAAATAATAGCGGTTTCAGTGAGTTAAAATTTATCAAATCACCATTAAATACAGATACAGTAGATAATGTTTTAAAAGCAAGCCACTGTGATCCGGGCAGAAGGCCTTACACGCCAGGAATGGCAATAAATTACGAATTGTTTAAAACTCGCTACAACTTACAAATTGCAGGTATTGAAATATTAAAGGCAAGTCGCCACAAACACAGCAGAAGGCATCAGACGCCACGAATGGCAGTAAATAAGGTTTTAAGGCTTACTGCTAAAATACAAATACCAAATCAGAATTTTAAGGCAAATGACCACAATCACGGCTGAAGGCCTTACACGCCAGGAACGGCAATAATATAAAAATTTTATAAACCTGCTGTAAAACAGCAAATACAGTAGCAAAGGTTAATTAGAAAACAAGCAACTGATCACCGAACGGGTGAAATAAGATGATGGTAAACCTTGTAACACAACCCTTAACATCCACTGAACACTACACTGCTAGATTTATTTCAGAAGGAGACCAGAACTATTAACTAGATATATATAACCTTTAATGTAGGCATTACAAGGTACTGTAATAAATAATACAATGATAGGACCAGTACACAAATTTCTTAACCCGCAGATTATACGCGCAGAAGGCGTGGGCTGAAGGAACGTTACACTGAACTACTGGCCATCAGACCTTTTAGAACGCACATGTCATACAAGAACCAAGGGGCCCCAGACAGTGCTCCAGGAATCGACCTCTGAAAAGGTCCAGCAAGAAACACTTTTGCGAGCGATGAGATAGGCAGACAAGAGTTGCATTCTCTTCACAAGATGGTAACTCAGACTAGTGGCAGTCTAAGAAATGACTATTGATAATCTTTCTGAAGCTACCTGGCGTCCGATAAACCAAATGCAACGATGAAACAATACGCCAAAGCCGGAACCGGCGGTCTGCACTATGTCCCCAGAATACTGTGTTTAGAGCGCCCAGAACGAGAAAGGACTCACTACCACCAGAGTAGAAGAATCACCATCAGGCCTACAATCAAGAAAGCTGTCAAAATCACACCTCTTACCGGAGAGCAGCGGCAAGGCGAGGAAACGTACACTGTCTTTACATTCACTAATCCCCAGGGCAGGTAACTGGGGTGTTGGCGGCCACCAGGCAACAAAATCTCCGCTAGTTGAACATAACAAATTGTTACAAGTTGAGCGCAGTAAATAGTAATAAGAAGTCGAAGAAAGCTAATCAGATCCGCCTTCCCCAGGCACTCCACTCGCTGCTGTTCGCCTCGGCGTCACTATGAGCAACAACACGAACCCAAGTCACTAGAGAATCTCGAGATATTACAATGGTGGAGGCTTCTCTACTTGTTGAAACGCACTCATCTTGAAGCTTGCTGGATCCGGTTTACGACGAGGTCGTGCACCATCGTGACCACAGCCCTTCCATCCGGCAGTCCATGCGTGCCACCAGTGGTCCCGGCGTGTTCTGGCACTGCGTCGGCCTGGCTCCTCCTGACTCCCCGACCGAACTGGCCCACTCACACAACCCGGAGAAACAACGACGTCGTTCCAAAGATAGGGCAACAGCTACTACATATCGGTAACCGCCGCTGCTGCCACTAGCGGACAGGCAACGCTTGCGAAACCGAGTCGCCCCAGTCAACATAAGAAGAAGACAAACAACCGCAACCATGCCGACTAAACGATACCGTCTGGCCTCCAACATAGGGCATAAACCTACAAACAGCACCAACGCGAGCCGCAGCACGGTTCACGCATATTACCTGGAAATATGCGAACCCAGCAGTGGGGAACGGGAGGGTTGGTGGAAGAGGGAAGGACGAGGAGGGGGTCAGCTGCCCTCCATCGAACGTATAACAACTGATCTTCACAAACAGAACTTGAATCCCACCCCACATCGGTACAGTTCGGTTCGGTATCTGTTTGAGGAAAGGCAGAACATGGATGCTGATTAACAATAAATATACCCTGAACCATTTGTCATGAATGGTGAAACCTCTACACTTACATCATACTCCGCAACCTAACTGATGGTGTGTGGCGGAGGGTACTTTTTGTAACACTGTCTACCAAACCTATTCCACTCCCAAAGAGCGCGGAGAATGATTGTCGGTAGCCTCAATATTATTTCGTCATTCACCGTCATTCACCGAAAAACATGCAGGTGTTACGGATATTCTTCGGGAACTCAAATGGGAATCCCTGGAGGGAATGCGACGTTCTTTCCGAGAAACACTATTGAGAAAATTTGGAAAACTAACATCTGAAGTTGAGTGCCGAACGAGTCTATTGCCGCCAACACACATTGCGCGTAAGGACCACGAAGATAAGATACGAGAAATTAGGGCTCATATGGAGGCGTTCAGATGTTGAGTGGTACTTAAGATAAGTAAATAAATTAGTGAAATTAAAGTGAAGTATAAATTAGAAAATAAATGAAAAACTTGGTTTAGTTTAGAGAGTTACATACTGGCAAACAGCGGGCAGAGCAGAAGATACAATGACCGTCAAGTCAGCAAGTTCCACATAAGCGGACGCTGTCGATTCAGCCGTCAGGGCATCGCCCGACCGGCTCACGTGTTTCTCAGTTGTCACATGTGAGCAAAGGCCCTCGCCTACATTCCAAGAGCCAATGACCGACGTTAAGAAGATACTTCGAGAAGCTTTTCAAATGCTCAATCTTGTGGCGTAATGCGGTTTTATAGGTGTCTGGTTTCTAACCATCATCAATATGTGACCAAATGAAATCTTCTTCTTCAAAAGTACTGACTGTAGCTACTAATATTCCCTTATGCAACTCTTTGTCCTCCACTCCGAAATTGTCAATATGTACCGGTACTTTTCTTTCTCCCTCAACGTCTTGAACCCGCACAACACTTCTACGTACAAAACAATGTGACACATCTAATTCTTCATTTTCCTCTAGTGGCTCTATTAGACATATTGTATCTGTAGGTACCTCGGGGTCAACGGTCATCCAGAAAAGTTTTCCTGAGCCAAATGGTATCTTATCCCGCTAATGAACCTTCAAGGACGTTGCACGCAGTATAGCTGATTTCACCTTCCGGTTGGGGAAATCTTGCGGCAGCGGGCCCTTTGCAGCGGTGTCACCTAGCTGAAACACTATTCCGCTAAGTTCGACAGTTTGCTGTCTGAGGTCGATTTTAGCGTGATGTTTATTAAGGAAATCCAGCCCTAGGATCGCGTTGTACCGGTCAGTTACCTTTGTTACCACTTCTACATCTTCTTGAAATTGTACACCTTGCATATAAAAAATCAGTGATGTACATCCTAATGACTTCACTGTACCTCCTCCTACCCCACTCAATCTATACCTTGGAGGGTCATATTTCTTTTCTCCAATGCATTCATTACTCACTATTGATACATTTGCGCCTGTATCCACCAGTATCCTTGCCTCTTTATCCTGTATGCTAGCAGATAACCAGCATTCCGCCTTCACATTCGCCTTAATGGTATGAAATTTTATTGGGAAATTTTATTGGACATTCCCGTTTGAGTTTAACTGATTTCTATTTCCAAAAACTTTCTTAGACCTGCATTCCTTGAATATGTGACCTATTCTTTGACAATTAGTGGATGTAGGTTGTCTGCAATTTTTTGCTATATGTCGTTGTCGATCGCACCTAAAACATCGTACTCCTGCTGAAAATACATTTCGCTTCTCCTTGTATCTGTTGGCAATGTCAATTTCTTCGAAAGCCGTCGCCACAGATACAGCTTCCGCTAAATTTTTAGGAAACTCTGCCCTGACACGACGGGACGTTTCAGGAGGTAACCCACGTAAAAATGTATCCAGAGCTCTATCTTCTGCCTCTTGTAAAATAACTTTATTTGCTTCATCACTAGTTGTCAACTGATAGGTGTTAATATTAACTTTTCTAATCTTATCTACAAAGCTTTCTGATGACTCGTTCTGCCTCTGAGTGATAGTGTTTAATTTTTCCCTATAAAATCTACAGCTGTACTGTTTTTCAAAACGTTTAAGTAATCCTTTGTTCAATTCCTCAAATGTTGGAGAATTCCGTAATTCTTCATGGTGTAATACGTGTGCTTTAGCCTCTCCTAGCAATCTTAACTTTGTCATTTGTAAGAGCTGTTCATCTGACCATGATCCTAACTTCGCAGCTCCTACTAAATCATCAAAAAAGGCTGTTATGTCTTTGCCAGGTTTACCTGAAAAAGGAGTTACCAAGGCTGCTGCTGAGGAATCTAGGGTGGGAGGGATTGAATTGGTTTGCCTAACCTCACTCAACTGTTTAAATAATGTATTATTATCATTTTTAAGCTGTGCTGTCTGATTAACTATGCTCTGAATAGCTTCCTCAGTAGAAACCACTTGTGGTGCTGACTCTAACTTTGTACGATTTCGTGACACCATTTTACAAACTATTAGTTACACACTCTTACTACACTGAATTAAAAAGATGTTTAAATATTTTCGACAAACTCTTAAAATTGTAAGAGAGAATACATTTCTAAAAAAAAAATATATATTACGACTGCTCTGCAAACCTCTATCCTTTCGCACATTAAACAATACTAAGTGTGGACCTTTAGTGACTGTCATTCACACCTCATATTGAGCCAAGGGTTTTTTCTCTGACACTAAATGTAACAATTCCGTCACTAAATGTAACTGGATTTTCTCTTTTGATGTTAGTCAATTGTCAGGATGAGGATTTCTGCATAGGTCATTTGATTCTAAAGCATTATATCAGAGTGACAATACTAAATAAATTACTTTTTCTCTCTTAACAACATGTGGGCAGGGTGGGTTCTTCCTTGGCTCGGGGATGAAGTAGAATGAAACAGCATTTTTACATATGATAACTTTTGTTGAAAGTTTTGTACAACTGTATCTTACTGGATGTTCTGGCTCGGAGAGCGGCAGCTGTGTCGTTTGCGAAGCCTTCTGCTGCGGCAGCGGCGGTGTCTGATTACGCCTGGCGGTGTGTATCTCGTGTCGCCGTCTCGCCCAGTTGTTTGGAGACGCGCCTCGTGCGGTGGCCCGTTTAATTATTCAGAGTGAAGTCATGCATCGGATGGTGATACCTTGGATGTGGCGTCCCAGTGTTTCTCTTCTCTAAGCGGCCGCGTGTGTTGTGCGTCGGCCAGCGGAGCGGCGCGGTGGGGGAAGGCCAGTGGCCCGGATTCGAACAACGGACTCCCGCTTGCCAGTCTTCGGCTGTCAGATCTTCATCCCAGCTCACAGGTGACTGCTGATGTGAGGCCGTCTCCTTCCCGTCCTCACGAGTCACCCGGGTACGTAAAAATCAGACTTCAAATATCTTGTAACTTCTGTGTTCTGGCGCCGAGGCTGCTGCTTGCTATTCCATTACAGTGGCGGACTTGATGCGTCTGCGTATGATGTAGTCTCTTCTTGCATGACGGTCTTCAGCACCGAAACTGACTGAAAACTACTGCTCTTCTTCCTTGTCGGGCCCACTGTGTCTCGCGTATTTATTCACTTCAGTTCACTGGAGGTGAACGACTTCACGGTCATTGCCTCTTCTGTCACGCTGAAAAGTTTCTCGAAGAATCTCCTTAACGTCGGTCATTGGCTCTTGGAATGTAGGCAAAGGCCTTTGATCACATGTGACAACTGAGAAACACGTGAGCCGGTCATTGCCTCTTCCACCACGTTGAAAAGCTTCTCGTAGAATCTTCTTAACGTCGGTCATTGGCTCTTGGAATGTAGGCGAGGGCCTTTGCTCACATGTGACAACTGAGAAACACGTGAGCCGGTCGGGCAATGCCCTGACGGCTGATTCGACAGTGTCCGCTTATGTGGAACTTGCTGACTTCACGGCCATTGTCTCTTCTGCTCTGCCTGCTGTTTGCCAGTATGTAACTCTCTAAATTAAACCAAGTTTTTCATTTATTTTCTAATTTATACTTCACTTTGATTTCACTAATTTATTTACTTATCTTAAGTACCACTCAACACAGACAGTTGAGGTTCCCTCGCTGTTTGCAAGCCGAACACGAGGGGAAATGACCAATAGTGTTACATGGTATCCTCCGCCACGCACCGTGCGGTGGGTTGTGGGGTATCTGTGGTATCGATAGTTACGATGCCACGGTGTAGGTGCCCGTTCTTAGGTTGGCACTACAAGAGCGGACGATCCACACCGACGACAGCGCCCTCTAGCCGATGATATGGAGCTCTACGAGCGCCGCTCCACTTTCAGCAGTTCATCAAGAGCAGACGGCTGGGATACTTCGCTTCAATCCGTTTGGTACAGAGACTGTGCACTATTTACGACGGGTCTAAGGCTTCGCACCTACATGCTCGTCTGTACAAAGTTATGTATGCCTCTGTATATATTCATGCATCAGTAAACCCCTTTTACTTACTTGCAGTACCGACGTGTTTTACCTCGCCTGCTCATACTCGCTTCCTTCATTCGGCCAACATTTAAATGTTCAGGAGCAGACCCACGCGCTGCCTTCTAGGCGGAACACAAAAGTATCTATGTGGATGTAGATGTAACATTTATTACTGATGACCAGTTTTAACAGTTAAAACTGTCAACTTCTGATGTTGAAAAAAAATTGTTATAAATCGTGTTATAGTACTATGAATTTGCCACTCATAGGTTTGTCAAAAGTAAAACCATATGGAGGTAAAAAGCACCTTGTGTAAATGGGGATCTTCACATTCGTAACACTCCCCTGAGATTTATTAGTTTTTATAGTGCACGATATGTACTAAAAATGTGGATTCATACAAGTATTTACGTCTACATGACATGTTTTATACATCTCAGACGAAATACACCCTGCATGTTTACCATATATTGTGCACTATGAGAACTAACAAGCTTCAGTGTAGTGCTACACTTGTGAATATGCCCATTTGCACAAAGTGCCTTTTATCTGTGTATAGTCTGACTGTTGACAATCTTATTTGTAATACGCTGTACAGTCTCCACCGTTACGAAAACATGTCATGTGTGATAACTTCATAATATAACACGATTTATGACCAAGATTTTTGGAAGATGGCAGTTGAAGCTATCGAAACTGGTTGACAATAATAAACATTAATTAATGAAACCTCGGCTATAAAAATCTGTTTTCAAGTTGAATATATATCGCCCCTTCCATTTTCTCAATATGAGAAACTTCAATAAATTACATGACGCTCTGCGTCATTATTGTTACTATTATTATTATGGATGTTACTTTTGTGTTAGGCTGAAGAATATCACAAAAATTGTTTGTGTCTAGTAATTAAATGTTTCAAGAACGTCATAATATTTGCTGCACTGTCACTGGTTCCATGTCCTGCACCCTCGACAGCCCCTGCCCATTTAACAATGAGTTTTCTCCCTAAAAGGAAACGTTATCCACAAAGAAGACGAAATCTTCCGAATACTATAAATGCTTTATTCGTTCCATCACTAGCATATCCTCTGTGCTTCCGGCCACATAACCGCAAGAGTGACTGGGGCTTCGGATCTAAGGCATAATCTAGTCAGCTCATGACTACAGTATGAACCTTCTCCTGGCTCGATGTGTGCAGTCGATCACTATATTTCTGTTTTTGTATTTACCCACGCCTTAAAATACACCTTAGGTCCTTCATGATGTTTTACATACGAATCACCTGCCCCTTTTCCACACTGAAAGCACATTTCATCATTGCCATTTGAAAGTGCTTATTTTTTATGACATGCTGGGTGTGCGGCAGGAGGATGTGTAAAACAAATTTCTTTTTTAACAGGATTGATTGCGCACCATGTCATATCTCAGACATCAATCGCTTTCTCATGATAGATGTATCAGGGTACAGCAGAAAAAAATATGATGTGAGGTGACTTCACGAGCGCTCTGTAACTGTCACAAGCTGACCTTATAGCGAGCAGTTGTTCTCGACATTTCACTGGCTGCAGTTTTGTGCGCTGACCGCAACCCGGGTTTCGGAACGATAGGAGTAATCAGGTGGCCTGTTCTGCAGGGAACTGCCGAAACTTCGCTCATATCTCTCTGAAATGTTGTATGCCACTATGCCGTCAGCATAACTAGCTGTTGGGTGGAGGTGCTAGGCCACAATAAGTACACGGGAATTTCGTTTTAAACATTAATCATAGGCCGGCTGGAGTGGCCGTGCGGTTCTAGGCGCCACAGTCTGGAATCGAGCGACCGCTACGGTCGCAGGTTCGAATCCTCCCTCGGGCATGGATGTGTGTGGTGTCCTTAGGTTAGTTGGGTATAATTAGTTCTAACTTCTAGGCGACTGATGATCTAAGAAGTTAAGTCGCATATTGCTCAGAGCCCCCCCCCCCCAATTAATCACAATTAAATAAGAAAGTTCGGATTTAATTTACTCATCACCGAGAATAATGGTAGCTACTTAAATCTTGATTGTAAACGCTTTAGAAGAAATAAAATTTTAAACAATAATTTTTAAACAGGCCCTCTCGGCGAGAAGAATTATCTTACACATCACTGGTAATGAAACTACTTAAATCTTCATTGTAAACCACATACAAAAAATATTTAACAAGAACCTTTAGATAGGTGCCTTGGGTTACGAAACTACCGCCGTTACCAGTCGCCGTAACGGGATCACCCAAGCCCCACTAGTTCGGATTGAAAGGCATTTATAATCAATCACTATCATAAACTAAAACTTAAGATTACATTCAAATATAATAAGGGCCCCAGTAATATTTCCTTCTTCTTACCAAACCTAAATCCACTTAAAAATTCAAACCGTGGCGAAGTAGGAAGATAATGTAAATTCAAAAATAGAAATGGTTCAAATGGCTCTGAGCACTGTGGAACTTAACTGTTGATGTCATCAGTCCCCTAGAACTTAGAACTACTTAAACCTAACTAACCTAAGGACATCACACACATCCATGCCCGAGGCAGGATTCGAACTTGCGACCGTAGGGGTCGCGCAGTTCTAGACTGTAGCGCCTAGAACCGCTCGGCCACTCCGGCCGGCTGCAAAAATAAAACTGGATATTGAAAATAGTTGAGCGTAAAATACCACAAACAATTTAACCCTTGAAATATTCAATCTCTTTGAGAAAATTCCAATTTGCTTCCAGGAGACCTCCTGTTTCAACGGAAATGATTATAGGAAATGTGGCTCTGAGCACTATGGGACTTAACTTCTGAGGTCATCAGTCCCCTAGAACTTAGAACTACTTAAACCTAACTAACCTAAGGACATCACACACATCCATGCCCGAGGCAGGATTCGAATATAGGAAATGTACTACAAATGGTTAAAAGCGGTTAATAACAAATACCTGCTGAGAGTTTTTTTTCTAATTCATAAAGGCCACGGCCAGTCATATTGTAAAACATATTTACTTGGTTAAGCGCAATGAAATTAAAAGAAAAATTGGTCTGTCATTTGTGAATTAAGTTACTTAATGACCCGGGAGTTTATGATGATGATGTATGGTTTGTGGGGTGCTCAACTGCCCGGTTATCAGCGCCCATACAAATTCCCAACCATTGCTCAGTCCAATCTCGCCTCTTTTATGAATAATGATGACAACACAAACATCCAGTCATCTCGAGGCAGGTGAGAATCCCTGACCCCTCCGGGAATCGAACCAGGGACCCCGCGCTCGGGAACCCAGAAAGTGAACGCGAGACCATGAACTGCGCACTTTGGAGTTTACTCACCAACACAAGGGGCTCTAGTGACCATACGGTGCAATTCAGACTGTACAACAGCTTTACAGTTTAAGAAACACATAAACATTTCTTAACAACAAAGAGTTATGATCACTTTGCTCAATATGAGAAAGTACACGATACATCAGACTACGGCTATCAAGACCAAAATGTGTTTGGCCGTCAAAGGTACAAGAGAATGTGTTTTACTTGCTCTAATTAATCATGATGAAACCTAAGTAGAAACGCTAAGAAGATTCGCTCAGCAGTTTAGCCTCTATTGACGTCCAAAAGGTTAATTACGAAATACCAAAAACGCAATGGTAACTGTTCATATGCCTTGCTTTGCATTCACCCAAACAATTTCCCCCAGATTACGGACTGGAGAGGAATCAATCACCATTTAATTTGTAACGTCTCCTGTAATCGATATGCATTCGACAGCTTGCTTATCAATATTTTCCTAAAGGCCGTGCATTAAAACGAGATTTTCTGGTGTTTATACCTGGGGTTCCGGTAATGATAAAAGATGGGCCCAAGGGTTATGAATAGCCCTTGGGCTAGTGATTATTTGTACACCCATCAAAAGGTGTCAGTATCATATAGTACAGGATCTAAATATGGATAGTCGACGCTTCCTTTTACAGAGGCAAAAGGCGCAGATCGGACGGTTCGTTTTTTCATTTGATGTGGTCTACGGCGGGCTTGATGCGACTTACGTAGGTATAGCTTATGGGCAGTTTCTTGGAAAACACCGAAAAATGGCTTTTTACTGCATTTTAACCGTCACCAGCGAGCCAAAACCCAGCCAAGCACTCTAAAGGAGCGCTCTACAGCAAATGGCTGCAACTTTTAAGATATATGGCTAATATCCCGATCTTCAACTACCTCGGATATTTCCTCAATATCTTTAAACGCTTCCTAAATACAGAGGTTCAAAGTTACACTATGTGTATGTAAAATACGCACATAAGATTATTAAATGAATTGATTGATGATGACGGCTATACTCGTGATATCCCTGATTTAAACTGACAGGCGTTCCGGTGATGAATGAATGAACGATGCATTTGCGTAAATTTTGCTTCTACAGGTCGTCCGAACTGTATTAGCTGTGGGTTTAAAAATGGTTAAAAACATGGTTCTTTGGAACCAAACACCAGCCGCAGATTCTAACACGGCTATTCACAGCAAATGGCTGATCTTTCTACATTACATTTCTAAGATACCGAACAACCTTTAAATTTTCTTGATATCTTCACCGCTTTCCTTGATATACAGGTTGAAACTACCGTACTCGTATACGTAAAATATGCACGTAAACATTAAATAAATCTATTGATGACGGGTATACTACTGAGAAACCCATGATTTAACTAAAATGACTGCTATTCCCGTGAATGAATCAATGAATGAATGAATGAACGAATGATACATTTGCGTAAATTCATTGGTGGTGTCTGAGGAAACACCAATAAAGCGTTTATCACAAATTTTTCGCCGTTAGTCGTTGACTAAATACCAGTCGCGGATTCCAAAACGGCTACGCAGAGAAAATAGCTGTAATTCATAAGTACGTTCCGCAGGTCCCGGTCTCGAACAGCCTTGAAAATTTTTGAGCCACTTTCCTCCGGTACCAAGGTACATAGGTTCATAGCTACCCTACTTGTGCACGTAAAATACGCACGTTAAACGAGACGTGATGCGGAAATGTGGTTTATAAAGTGACGTGGCACGGTGATATATGTTCTAAAGGATATCCGTTATCATCAGAAGTGTTTTGGGATCTCCACGTTATAGCACTGAAGCACATGCAAAAATTTTTTGCACGTAAAATTCAGTTTGAGGCGTAAATTGATTTTGCGTTAGTTCAGTTCATATAAGTAAGGAGTCAAAATTTTACTGACCCAGCAAGTTCTTTTCATATGAGTGATATGCCCAGCTGTGTCAAGGAAAATAAGGAACTTTCGGGAATAAGCTTCAGTCGAACAAAAAAAGACGAGTATGCTCCCCTTTGTTAAAAGTGGGATGCCAGCTGTCTCATTCTATCTTTCCCAGCACCTTTAAGAATTTTCGCAAAAGCACAGACAAGCAAATATATTCCCACCTTTTTATCCTGAGAGAGTAGAAGACAGTGACAGCACGGAAGTGACGGAGAAATAATAAATATTGGTTTGGTATAGAAAGAGCGGAGGAGAAAATGGCGGTGTGACAGACAGAGAGAGACACAGTGGCAGTGGAACATTTAAGACAGTGAGAGAACAGTGCTAGGGCAAGACTGAAGGAGACAGTGCCAATCGGAGAGGAATAAAGAGAAGGAGAAAGTGAAAGCGCGTAAGAGCCAGTGATAAAGAGAGACCACGTCTATGACTATGACAGCAAGGAAAAGAAAGATAATGACAGTAAGAAGATATAGCAGCAGGGTGAAGGACTTAATGAGATAATAGCCGTAAGAGAGACCAAGAGGGAGACAGTGGTAGTTACAGGAGAAAGTAGTAGTAGGACAGAACGAAGGCGACTGTGTCTGTGAGACAAGAGACAGTGACCGTTGGAGAGTCGCAATGAGTAGGGCCGAATGAGTGAGAGAGTGATACTGGGCAATTGGGAGTGGATGAGCATGACAGACTTACAGCTACGGACTGTGAACCAGTTAGGGCAGCCTGTGGAAGTGAGAGGTGTGTTGAATGTTCAAAAGAGAGTGAATACGTTTCAGAGCCAAAATGTTTGCGAAGATTTTTGAAGTTTGAATGAGACAGATGGAACCCCACTTTTCAGTCAGAGTCTTTTAACCCTCCAAATACCGCGTGCGTCACAGTCTCATGAGATAGCACGCGAAGACCAGGATTCCACGTTTTCAAAATGGCACCATCAGTATATTTTTGTAACTATTACTGCTTGTATAGTGTAAGTAAAAAATAACGACACTGAGCTTCACAGACAAATATTATTTACTTTAACTTCAGTACTAATTTAGGGATACAATCACTTTGCATTTCCATTTCCCTATCTTCTCTTCGACGACAGCAGTCGCGAAGTACTTGGGGTGTTGAGTGATTCTTACATACAAAATGTTTGCATGTCTAACAACGTACTGTAGTCTTGTTCTTCTTGTGTGTGCATCATTCCTTTTACGGACATACTCTTTTTTCCATTCGTTTGACTCGTCGATTCGGTATTAGCTGGTTATCGGTAGTGTTAGAGAGGGAAATATATATTCTTTGGCTAATTCTTGAATTTAGCACTGTCTTTGCAGTGTTCTTCAAAAATTCCAAAAGCCATATTTTCCAGGAAGTCCTGTCTAGTATGTGTTCGGTCTATATTATTCCACATCCACAATATGTGTGAATTTATTCCTGCCATATCCAAAAATCTAAAGAATATTGCCAGCGCCCACTTTTTTTTTTAAGTCGAATAAAGTGAATACTTTTGGTCAACTGCATCGACGCCCCCTTGGTATGGTTATGATCCGTTATTAGGGTGGAATTTCAAGTTTCTCTGTCTATTTTCTTGCAATCATGCGTTTTAGATTACAGGAGGACACTGTTCTGTTCTTTGACATATAGGATACCGAAATGCAATTGTCCTGGAATCCAAATAGTGAAGTGCCCTTTCTCGGGATTTTAGATCCAGAAAGTCTGAAAGGATTTCTTTTTCATTCGTTCTGTATCAAGAAATATTACACCGTTGTCCAGAAGAAATTGCGCTCAATGGATATATAGTTGTCGGTGGTCACATTTGTGTGAGAACCTAAGATGGGTTGAACAACTTGGTTGCCTATGTGGAACGGTTTGTTCGATATAATGTAAGGACCTTCTCTTTGTTTGCCGCAGTATATCTCAAAGCTGTGCACATAAAATTTTCAGCTGTCGCACATGGCATACAATGTAAGGCCTCTGCAGACTTGGCATGCTTGTATTGGATGAAACTATATCGACCTGGAAAGTGAAGCAGCATTTCATCAAGAGTCACGGTCAAAATTTGGCGACATAGTCACGCTGACCTCACGCCATGCGAGATCCAGATTTCTGTATACTACTGGGAGACCTTTGGCAAGATGCTTCTGCAGTTGTATTCATTTCCACCTAACTATGTTACTTTATCCAAATCATGCTTAAGTTTTGCGAAGCATAGTTCCCAGCACTCAGATTACTTTTGAGTGTTGAATTTTATGAAGTGTCAGGTTACTATTGAATGATTAATTTTAGCCGCGTGGGATTAGCCGAGCGGTTTACGTTGCTGCAGTCATAGACTGTGCAGCTGGTCCTGGCGGAGGTTCGAGTCCTCCCTCGGGCACGGGTGTGTGTGTGTTTGTCCTTAGGCTAATTTAGGTTAAGTAGTGTGTGCGCTTAGGAACTGATGACCTTAGCAGTTAAGTCCCATAAGATTTCACACACATTTGAACATTTGATTAATTTTATGAAATGTGGGTGAAGCCGTCATTGAAGTCTACATCAGAACTGAGGTATAAGTTCGCAGACCGGTTTAGAGACGATTTTGTAACACCGTTTCTGTGCAGAACTGGACATATTGCTCTAACGAATCATCTTGCGGAGCTCATGAATAGGACATGTAAAAGCTATTTCCTACATTATCTGAAAATGGGGCAGGTTTTATTTTCACAATGATAAGATTCCTTGCATATTTTGTCCAGTAATATCATTTCTTGGTCTCGCTTGTGTGCTCCTGCTGTGGCAGTTGTCTACAAAAGCCTATGATTATGGGAGAAGGAGAATTTTTTTCTGCATTTGATGACCCGGTCTTTCCCCAGTCGTCCGACATCCTTCTGGGCTTACGACACTGGCTCATCGCCGTGTGATTTTTCATGACGTCTGGTGTAGGGAAACAGTCGAAAGAAACGAAACGATTCTCGCCGGAAGCAGCACTGAGTAAGACCTTCACTGTCGTACACGAGAATCACTGTAACTTTCACCATACTGGGGCTCTGACGCACTTTAGACTTTCGCAGAGACCCATAATGACTCCATTTGTTGGATTGACGTCTCATATTTGGCTCGTACGATAAGGCCCATGTCTCATCCAGTGTTACTATATGGCGTAAGAGAGCCTCTCCTTTGTGCTCATAGCACTCCAAGTGCGTCTGAGCAACGTTGTCCGCTGGTTGGTTCGATTGGAGAAGGGACCAAACTACGCGGTCAACAGTCCTTCAGACCTTGCAATTACGAAAATCGATAAAACCTCACACTATAAGAGGGAACTATAATGGCCATAAAATTACAAACAATTGACAGAGAAGGAAGGAAGAAGGCAAAAGAACGATGAAGGGAAAGAAAGCGACGAATGATACGAGCATGAAGGAAGAAGCGCAGGTAGACAAAATAGACACCCAAGATAAAACAGTCCCTATAAGGAAAGGAGTGGGAAAGCAGAGGGCGGGGGTGAACCACCAAGCCCAGTCGAATCCAGTCCAATCGGGGCGAAGGGGAGAGCAAGTCGGTGTGCCATCCCCTCCACCCACCGATAAGGTTCAATGTCCCACCCTTATATAAAACGATAAAAAAACCCATCACGAGGAAACCATAAAACGAGATCAGCCGCTGAGGCATTTTCAGCTAACGCCAGGGGTAGCAAGTCAGGAAAGCTATGAGGCCGTTGCAGGGTGGCTAGGGTGGGACAGTCCAGTAAGAGGTGAACCACAGTCAACATCGATCCACAACGACAGAAAGGGGGGTCCTCACGATGGAGGAGGTAACTGTGAGTCAGCCAGGTATGGTCGATGCGAAACCGGCAAAGGATGACAGAGGCCTTACGAGAGACCTGTAAGCAGGACGACCACATACTTTTAGAATCCTTTATTGCCCTTAGCTTATTCGGTGAAGGAAGAGTGTGCCATTCTGCATTCCAAAGTCTCAAAACCTGACGAAGTAATGACAAGCGAAGGTCTAATTCCGGAATGCCAGTAGCAAGAGATGGCCTGTTAGTAGCCAATTTAGCCAGTTGGTCGGCAAGTCCATTGCCAGGGATCCCAGCATAGCCTGGGGTCCAAATGAAAACCACTGAGCATCCATGTTGATCAAGAAGAGAAAGGGAGTCCTGGATAGCTATGACTAACAGGGGGTGAGGGAAGCATTGGCCGATGCGAAGCCTGTAAACTGCTCAAGGAGTCACCACAGATAGTGAAGGACGGTCCTGAGCAGAAGTGGGCTTAATCCAGTATGCGCATGATGGCTACCAATTCTGCAGTAAAAACACTATAACCATCTGACAAGGAATGAAGTTACGTGTGTCTTTCATAGGTGTAAGCATAACCAGGGTGACCAGCAACCATAGAGCCATCAGTATAAATCACTTCTGAACCTTGGAATGAACTGAGGAGACAGTAAAAGTGGTGGTGAAGGGCCTCTGGAGGGACAGAATCCTTTGAATTGATGGAGAAATCAAGATATAGCTGTGGCCGAGAGACGCACCATGGAGGGGTACATGCATGAGCAGAGAAAAGAGGCAGTAAAGGGAAGTGCTGGAGCTCAGGAAAGAATGACTGAAAGCAGGCAGCCATGGTAAGCCCACATTGTGGCCGCCACCTGGGAGGTTGATCTCCGGGTCTCGATAAAGGAGACCGCAATTAGGGTGCTTTGGGGTGCAGTGAATGTGGAGTGCATAAGATATCAGCTGTTGCTGGCGTAAAATTCGCAGCAGTGGGATCCCCACCTCGGCGAGAAGGCCAATCACAGGGCTAGTGCGGAAGGCATTAGTCGCGAGTAGTATCCCACAATGGTGGATGTGATATAGTATCTGCAATGTCGAAGGTGACACAGAACCATAGACTGGACTTCTATAGTCTAAACGAGACTGGACCAGTGCTTGGTACAATCACAGTAGAACAGAGCGGTCTGCACCCCAGGTGGTATTGTACAGGCATCTAAGAACACTGAGATGTAACAAGCACGTCCTCTTCAGCTGGCGAAGATGAGGTAGGCATGTCAACTGGGCATTGAAGACTGGACCCAAGAAGCGATGGGTGTCCACCACCTTGGGGGATTGGCCATGGAGGAACAGGTCCAGATGGCGATGGACAGTATGGCGATGACAGAAGTGCATGACTCACGACTTGGCTACTGAAAACTGAAAGCAATGGGAGAGGGCCGAAGATGCTTGAGGGGGTGGCGCCCAATAGATTGCCGCTGTAGATGGCGTTCTGCAGCGCCCATGATGGAGGCAGCGACGTAGATACAAAAATCGTCAGCATACAAAGAGGGGGACAGTATTGGCCAAGAAACTGCCACCAGTCCATTAATGGCTATGAGAAAGAGAGGGATTCTCAGCGCAGAACCGTGTGGAACCCCATTTTCCCATTTTCTTGCTGATGGGAAGTGCTGTAGGATGATTCAACTTGTGCCTGGAAAGAGCGACAAGAAAGAAAGTTACAGATAAAAATGTTCAGAGTGCCACAAAGGCCCCATTCTTGAAGGGTGGTGAGGATGTGGTGGCGACAGGTAGTGTTATAGGCTTCATGCAGGTCAAAGAAGACTGTGATGAGGTGTTGCTGATGGGCAAAAGCTGACCATATAGCTTACTCCAGGTGGACCAAGTCATCCACTGTAGAGCGGCCACAGCGAAAACCACCTTGAATCGATAACAAAAGGTCGTGGGAAGGATCCAAAACAGCCACTGACTCACCAGATGTTCAAGGAGCTTGCAGAGGGTGTTGGTAAGACTAACTGGACAAAAGCTATCCAATTGAAGAGGTGGCTTCCCAAGCTTCAACACTGGAGTAACAATGCTTTCCTACCACTGGGTAGGAAATAACCCTTCATTCCACAGACAGTTGAAAAGGGTCAGTATACGAAGGTGGAGCTTTTGGTTATGGATCCAGTCCAGTGCAGGAACCGTGTCAGGACAAAGGGCGACCGGCGATGGCGATTTCCCACTCGCTAAATAGGGCATTATAAGGCTCCAAGCAGCAAGAAACGAAAGACAAAGGCAGTCGTTCCGAGCGCTCATTCAGGAGGAGGATCGTGGGTGGATACTGAGGCGATGCAGAGGCTTGGGCGAAGTGTTGAGCGATATGCTCTGTGACTGTCCGGGTGGGTAAGGACACCACCAAGCACAGAAATTCCTTGAACGCCTGTGGGAGGATGATGGCCAAAATTTCGCCTGAGTTTCGCCCCAACTTGTGAAGAGGGGCTGTGCTGTCCTATGGAAGCCATGTATCATTCCCAGCAAATCCGCTTTTATTAGGTAATGGTTCCAGGCATAGAATCGTTTAAAGACCAGAAGGAGAGCACTAGAAGGGTGCTGCTTGAAGTGTTGAAGAACATGGCAGCGGTCTTTTATGGCTCCACCAATTTCTGGAATCCACCAAGGGACCATCTTCCGACAGGGGGAACCTGAGGAAGAAGGGACGGCTGAAACAGCTGAAGAAAGAATGGTGGCAGTCGAAGTCTGTGTAGACTCATCAATACTGTTGTGTGGTAGTACAGGGGGGATGGTAGGAGAGGAGAAGGCACTGCAATCAGCTTTAGAGTAGGCCCACCTGGGAGGGTGACAGAGCAAGATACACTGAAGGAACGTCAAAGCAATCGGGTAATGATCACTGTCACATAAGCCATGATGGACACCCCACTGAATGGAGGGAAGAAGGTTGGTACTGCAGATGAAGAGGCCAATGGCCAATAAAGTGCTATGGGCCACACTATAGTGAGTTTGGTAGACAGAGGTCAAGCCCTGCCAGAACAGATTCAATTGTCCTGCCCAGGGCAGTAGTCATGTGACTACCCCAAACAGGGCTGTGGGCATTAAAGTCTCCTAGAAGCAGGAAGGGAGAAGGGAGTTGTTGAAGAATGAGGAATGGCGGTTAGAGCAAGGGATGTGGGCGACCTGTCAGGCAGGAGGTAGAGAATAAAGATTAAATTGGAATGGGCAGATGGACCCTGACAGCATTTGCTTCCAGAGTGGTATGGAGGGGAACCCATTTACTAACAATGTTCTTGTGGACCAAGGTGCAAACACCACCAGAAGCCCACAAAGGGCCAATTTCGTTCTGACAGAATGCGTGGATCCTACGAAGGGTGGGTGAGTAAGAATTGACACAAAGGGTCTCATAGACACTAATGCAAGCAGCAGAGTAGGAGGGAAGAAGGCTCTGCAACTCTGGGAGATTGCAATTCCACTGGAGGATTCTCAAGCTGGAGTCCAAATGGGAAGCCAGCAGACCAGAGCCAGTCATGCCGCCGAGTCGCCATCCATCACTGATAAGGATGGGGTAATGTCCATATAGGTGGGGTCAGACTCTGTCAGTTCATTGGCTGGAGGAGGGGAAGGCGGCACCTCAGGGGGTACCTGAGGGGCCTATCCCTTGTTCTTGTGTTTCTGATTCTTCTCTTTTGCAGGAAGAGAAGGGCAGACTGCAGTGAGGTCAGCCACAGTATAGCACCTGGGAATCTTGGCGCCCACTGGCCATGAATGGCGCGGCCAATGTGGAGCTGCAGATCGCCTTTCAGAGGGGTACTGGGAAATGGAGTCCTGGGAGGGAGCATCAGCACTGGCGGCTGTTGAAGAAGGGAAGTGCTTCTCCAGTGGGTTAGGGAGAGTAGCACCTGAAGTGGTGAGTATGGGTACTGATGGGGTGGGGGAAGGGGAGTAGGAGACGGAGGGTGAGGAGGAAAGTGTGGGGTGAATGGGGCAGGGTTAGGAAGAGGAGGGGGTAGGAGGGAGAAAGGACATAATTGAAGCAAAAGTACAAGTTATAGGCATGGGATGCAGCCATCTATACTTTCGGCAAGCCTTGGTGTAGGTATGTCGATCTAAGGCCTTGTACTGTAGAATCCGTCATTCCTTCACATACACCAGGCATGCTGGTGAGCGTGGAGGATGCTCCACATTACAATTTGCGCATACTGATGGGGGAGCACAGGCACTCCCCTCATGGAGGGGGCGCCCACAGTCACATAGGTACAGTGAGAAGATGTGTCCAAACCATAAGCATTTAAAGCATCTCATCAGTTGTGGAATGTAAGGTTTTACATCACACCGATACACCATCACCTTGACCTTCTCTGGGAGGGTATCCCCCTCGAAGGCCAGGATAATGGCGCCTGTATTGGTGTGATTAGATTTAGGGCCTCGTTGTACATGGTGGATAAATCGAACTCCTCGCTGCTCGAAGTTTGCATCGAGCTCCTGGTCAGTTTGGAGAAGAAGATATCAGTGGAAAATGATGCCCTGTACTGAGTTCAAAGATCGATGGGGTGCAACAGAGACTGGGATGTCATCAAGATTGTCACAATCAGGCAGGGCTTCAGGTTGGACAGCAGAAGATGTCTTAATGAGCAAAGAACTGGACCGCATTTTACTCAAGGATTCCACTTCACCATTCTTATCTTCAATCGTCTCCACGAGAATCAAAGGCTTGGTCGTGGCAAAACTGTCACCATCTGTCCTGGTATAAACCAGGTACTGAAGGGAAGGTTTCAGCCCAAACCGGCGTGTTTGACCCTCTTCCCAGGGAGTGGCCAAGGAGGGAAAGGCCGAAGGATCAGAAGAAGGAGTGTCATGTCGTCTATCACTCTGAGAGATGGCAGCAGAATGCCCACGATGTTGACGTTTTTGTCGCTTCATGGGCAAGGCATCCGCCCTAGTACCACCCTGGCCACGATGTTGATGTTTTTGTCGCTTCATGGGCAAGGCATCCGCCCTAGTACCACCCACTCTGATCCGGGGCTAGTCCCGTGGGCGCCGCCCAGCCACAGCAAGGGCCGTCTGGAACAGTGGCCATTGCCAGTTATGATGCCTCTAAGTGATGAGCATCGACCCCTTGGCATACACGAGGAGTTAACAGCTCAGGTACTAGCAGTGTGATCCCTGTGTTGTAAGGGGGCTCATCCAAGTGGGTACTTAACAGCCCAACCACATGGACTGGCTACAGTGCTGGTGACTTAGCAGGAAGGGGCCCAGGGTGCAAGGGGAAAAGGAATGGGATGGGGAGAGGAGCCTACACCATGGAAACTAGATTGAGAGTTCATCTCCAAATGGCTCACACTGAACGGAAAAAGGTGGAAAGGGAGATCAAGGGGAGCTAAAATGCCGAAAAGGTGATGGAAACAGCAAACTAGACAATAACACATACTAAAAACAAAGCCGGGAGAATAGCCAGGTCGATATAAAAAAAGTCTACCAAGATGGAAAGGAGGGGGCATAGAGAAAGGGGCAAGGACAGGGAAGGAGAGGAACTGGGACGGTAATGCAGTCTGGAAAAAGGATGGAGACTGTATTAGCTCGGGGCCCCATGCGCGCCACACACGTACCCCCAAAGGGGACTGAGGGCCCCCTGGCGGGTTGAGCATTTCTGTGTTTCCGTCAAGTCATGCGGAACCCATCAGGATGCAATTTTTCGCATGCCCAGGCGTTCCTTCAGGATGCGAAGCACAGTCGTATGCGCTAATCCGGTTTCGTGAGCGAGATCACGAATCTTACGGCGTCGATCACTGTCCACTAACGCGGCAACAGCGTGCACTTCGGTAGGACGACCTCCCGATGCATGTCTGCCACAGTTTGCCGACCTTCTTTGAAGGTTTTTACCCAACGTGCCACTGTTCTGTAACGCAATGCCGATTTCCCGCACGCCTGTTGAAACCCTTGATGACACTGTCGTGCTGGACGACCTGTGGCACATTCACTCTTGATCCAACTCCGTTGTTCCTATTTCGAAAACATAGTGACACCGTGACGTTTGTTGCGGGCGAGTCCACTTGCGCGGAGGTAAGGTAGGTGTGTCAACAACGTGTGCTATCACCGACAATAGTAGAGTCCATTGCATAATGTCTCCACAGCAGTGTTGCCATTATTTAAGTTCCAACCTACGTCTATAGGTGCAGTGTTTTTAATGATTGGCTTCAAATTTCTGGGAAGTTTAATTGTCTTTCCATAAATATTGGTAATGTATCAGAGCAGAGGACTATTCCGGGTTCGCCAATAAGGTCGTTCGATTATCTCCGTGGAGCAGTACACCGCATAATTTTTCTCGCGCGCGCTTGTCACGGAAGCTCCGAGAAACAGACTAAAGGAACGTTTCAACACGTCGTGTCACAATCTTGATGAAAGATGCCTTTCCCTCTACATGTGGTGCATACAGGACTCTAAGAGAAACGACGCCAGTCGAAAAAGGGCATCTTTCGTTTGCGTCACTGAAAAATACGTCAAGTGCCCCATCGTACCCGAAAAATATAATAGAATCTACTGCCAACAATAGTTACTTGAAATTTAAAATCTTATACTACTGAAATTTAAAATAAGACTATATTATTTAAATACAAGTCTAATAGAATTAATTATTTACTTCGAGTTATCTCAGGTATTGCATTTTTCAGTTGTGCTCAACTTAATTAACCAATGTGATCATTGAACTCTATCAGGCCTTTGCTTGTTGGGAGGGACGAAAGGTGAAGCCTATTGCGAAAAGTTAAAGACATGAGATCAATGTATCGTTCGTATTGGTAACATTGTGTCGTGAGAGCACACAAAAACATTATGACAAGATTTGCACATAATCTTTGCAAAGAGAGCTGGAAATCGTATTGAAGTTACTGGCGTAATTCTAGAAAATGTATTTAAATGTAGGAAACTGGCCTGTGGTCAGAGGTAAGTAAACATTTTCGGTAAGTGTGTCCTATGGTTCATGTGAGATTTTCCAGCTTCGAAAGTTCAGGGTGTCCATAACTAAGTTTTCAGTTTCAAAACGCTGTAGAAAGAGAACTACTGTTAGAATGACGTCGAATTTGAGCAGCCTGTTATTGACGAAGGGGAAAACCACATGGGAACAAAAGAAATTAAGGAAAATTTGACCAATAGATGGCACTGTATGCGTCAGAATACTCACACCAACGGATGTGTGGCACACTGCTGTTAATTAGCTTGCGATCAAGACACCCAACATGACTTTCAACATGAAGGGTCGCGCGCTGTTGGTGAAGTTCTATCACAAGAGTGGTGACTGTGCACCAGTAGTCTTGCAGAAGTTTCAGACACTCAGCGGTATGAAAAAAGGCGCCAGTCTGATTCCTGCTAAGGCTCTGGAGAAAATGATTACGAAATTTGAAGAACCAGGCCCTTAAGAAGTGCAATGGAAGAAAGGCAGTCGATTCGACGTCTGTCGAAGATGTGGCCACAGCATTTCAGAATGTGAGCACGGTGTACAAAATGCTACGATACCTGCATTGCTGACCATACAAAATCAACCGTTTCAAGAGTTGCTTCCTGCTGATCTGCTAGCAAGACAAAAGTTCTTGTTCGCCTGGAAATAGACAATAAGTGGCCATGGAACACTTTGTGGACAGACGAAGCTCATTTCCGTCTCCAAGGACATTTCAATATGCAGAATCGCAGAATATGTTCGCCGGAAAATTCGCACGAACATCAACCGGTACCACTTCATACTACAAAAGTGACTGTGTCACGCAGGTTGACGGCATCGTTTATCGTAGGGCCGTATTATTTCGAAGAGAAGCGTCCTGTAGATCCCGTTACTTGTACGGTCGCTAGTAAAAGCTATGGAGTCTTTTGCTCACCAACGTCATTCCAACGCTTTCAACAGCGTGGATGTGTGGGTAGGATCATTTTTATGCAAGATGGCGCTCATCCACTCATTGAACAGCCAGTGAAGTAGTTGCTGCAGAGGCACTTCAGACATGCTGGAATTGTCATCCATCACTTCTCTACAGCGTACCCCTCCAGATCGCCTGATCTGGCTATGGTGTTACCTGGAAGTTGTTGTGCTCGGAGCTCGAACTACGAGCGTAGCTGAACTGAAGGCAAGCGTTGTGTGACACATTCTGAACTTTTAACTTGTGGCAGAAAACGATGGACAGCGTATTGAACATGTCTTGCACCAGTGTCATGACAGGTAGGAACTATGTCATTTTCCTTTTTATACAGTTTTTAGCCCCATGGCAACGAAAAACCGGTGTCAATTTGATTTTATGCAGTTTATGGCCTTGGGAAATTAAAAATCAATCCTTGTCATCCTATGTGGTACGACCTTGACGTGGTGTATGGACTTACCTAACTAACAGTGCCACAACTGTTGATTGACGCGCCTGAGCAATCATTCACAGTGAACAATAAGGATGGTGCACTGTGCAATTCAAGCCACAACTGTCGTACTGCGCTTCATTTGTGATTTGTAGGCGACCCCATTTATGGTATGATGCTAACAGCGCCATCTATTAGTAACTCTTTTTCTGTTCAGTGACGTCCCGCCTGAGTCAATAATAAGCTGTTCAAATTTGACGTTATTGTGAGCAGTGGTTCTGTTTCTGCAGTGTTACGGAACTGGAACTTTAATTACGAACATCCTGTAATTCAGTGAAAATTGGACTCCTGTTTACGTGAGCTACTCGAATTTTATCCATAGGAATATCTGCTGAAATGTTAACACTGAAAATATCAAGCGTTCCGAAAGTACTGGAGGACGATAAATGAAGGATGCTAGATCCCTACCTACGGCGAAATTTGTCGACAAATATGAGCGCTCAACAGAAAGTAAAACTTCCTTCAATAAAGAACATCGTTTATTCATGCAGTTCCGCTGCCTACACAGAGTGTGAGCTGGTGCACTGCTTACAGCACAAGGCTGAGGGGATGAAACAGCACAGTTACAACGCTTTCCCGACCATCAAGGCAGTTATTAAATGCTGTTCTTAAAGCACTGATATCTGAATGGTTCATTCTGACGGGTCATAACTTACTTCCTTTTCTTCCAATCTCAAAAGTGCATGTGTTCCGTTTCCTATAACCAGTATTGCTTTTGTAATAAACACACTGCCAACATTTTTTCTACAAAGATAAAAGAACGTAGGTCGACAGTTGCACAAACATCTATATTTGGTTCACTCTACCGGTCTCAGCAGTTTCAAATATCATATTCAGAAGTGAAATAGTCTCAAATCACAGCTAAGCCGACATTAAAATAAGAATCAGATGATAGTGTCCTTTCTTACAAAATCAATTAACGTAGTCAAATCGCAGAAGCGAATGGAACAGTTTATTGCTTGCTTCTCGTCGCATATATCGTGCATTCTTATCCGATGTGATTCTGTTTATTGATTCTTTAATGAATGGCATTACTGTTCGATTCCCATTTTGACATCGACTTATCCATGATTTGAGACTATTTCACCACTGAAGATAATAGTTTAAACAGTTAAAACCGACAAAGTGAACCAAACAAAAGTTTTTGTGCAGCTGATGACCGATTGTTTTTATTTCCGTAGAAGAGTACACACTCGGATCCTAACTACATCTATGAACAAAATCACACTGACAATAGCTCGGGTCACTTTTCGATTGTTTCATTTTTAGTGTGCTAATTTCCTCCACTTACGAATGAATAAAATGTAGCACTATGAGATGAAATGGGAAAGAACAGAAATATACATAAGATCTTTGTTTATCAGGCTTGTTCTATTCAGCGTTATGTAGTTCCTGAGGGTGGAAACCAGGAGTGCGAAACAGCTGAATACTCAGGGGCGATTCACAGCAACTCTGCGCGTGGAAGTACACAAATCTAAAGTAATCAGCCTGTTAGTGATACACTAAACCGAAAATGAAATCAAGTGAGAAAAATTCGTAAGAAATGAAAAATGAATAATGGCATATGGAGTAAAAATACACGTGTACGTCGAACTGAAGAAGCTACGAATTCCGTATTTTTTCGACGTTTTAAAGACTTCCTCCACCCTTAACATGCTACTTATACAAACTGTGTACCACTTGAGATATCTGTAATAAGATTTTATGAAGGTCACCATGGTCTACTTGTAGTTATTCGATTAGTAATCAAAACGTCTTTTCCCGGGGTCGAACCTCGTAACTGCTTCAGTTTTGCATAAAAATCAGTAGCAAGTGCGGCTAAATACTTCCGCCACAAGAAGTCACCCTCATTCTTCCAACCGCCTTGTCCAATAGGGCGGAGAAGCGTCCAGAAGTTCAGGGACACTCCTGCCCTTGGGGTGGGAAACTGCCCCCAAAGCCGGCAGAATCAGTATTGATAAACGGCGTAAGGAGGCAGAAGGCAATAGAAACCACAGAATTAAAGGCACATAATGCGTATACACAGAAAATGTGACCAGGGATTGAAAAAGTGTCACGATGAACTTTCCACTGCCATGAGATTAAGGAACAGCCCCCAATTTGGTTCTCGGTGTGTTGATTGTCGATGGGGAGGTCACCGTGAGAAACAGACTGAATAAACAACTTAGGGAAGCGAGAAAATATGTAAAGGGAAATACTAAGGTTCCAACTTGATAGAATGGGGGTCGGTGAAGTGACAAGAGAAGCCGACAAAAATTTCAGTTGAGACCAGTAGAGATTAATATCAACACAAGCAGAAAATGGTATAACGAGAGAAGGTTCGTTATCAATAGGAAGGTAGGGCAGAGAGTGACTTACTGTGAACAGTTGAATGACAGGCACATTAAATATATTCGCAATTGCGAATATGGACAACCGTAAGCTGTAGAGTGGAATGACGACAATGAAAATTTTTGCTACGCCTGGACTCAAACCCGGATTTCCCACTTATCACGAGCGGTCACCTTTCAATTTGGCTATCCGTGCACGACTTACAGTCAGAACCAAATTCCCACATGTCGTAAACCATGCGTCTTCAACCTGTACTCGTACATCTATTATGCACATTCCTGTGCAGGTGAAACATTTTACTGGAAAGTCGTTGTCCGTTGACGACGGATAAATACGACAGACCGCAATATCATGTACAGTGATTGGGTTGTTCTCAGCAGAATCGACAGCAAACCGTCATCGACAACAATAGTCGCAAGTAGAGGATAAGGATACAGGGAAAATGTATGAGGATACTGAATGAGACGAAAATCTAATAGTTAAAGGAGACTGGAATGCGATTGAAGGGGAAGGACTGGAAGAAAAGGTTATGGGAGAATTTGGTCTTCGTAGTAGGAACTACAAATGAGAAAGATTGAGTTCTGCAATTAATTTCGGTAGTAATAGCGAATAGTCTTTTCAAGAATCACAAGAGGAAGAGGTATACCTGGAAAAGGCCGGGATATAAGGGAAGATTTCCGTTACATGACATGATGGTCAGTCATCAGATACTGGATTTTAAAGCATACTTAGCAGCAGATACAGACTCAGTTCACAATTTAGTAGTGATGAAGTAGGCTGATGTTTAAGATGCCAGTTAGGAAGAATCAAGCCGGCCGAAGTGGCCGTGCGGTTAAAGGCGCTGCAGTCTGGAACCGCAAGACCGCTACGGTCGCAGATTCGAATCCTGCCTCGGGCATGGATGTTTGTGATGTTCTTAGGTTAGTTAGGTTTAACTAGTTCTACGTTCTAGGGGACTAATGACCTCAGCAGTTGAGTCCCATAGTGCTCAGAGCCATTTGAACCAGCCAGGAAGAATCAAGTGGCATACGGAACTAGAGAATGAAGGGATACGCTTGAAGTTCTCTGAGGCTATAAATACCGCGATAACGAATAGCTGCGTAGGCAGTGCAGTAGAAGAGCAATAGACATCACTGAAAAGGACAGTCACGAAAGTTGGAGAGAAAAATATACGTAGGTACAAAGAAGGTAAAAGAAGAAATACCACAGTTGATCAACGAAAGAAGGAAGTACAACAATGTTCAGGGAAATTGAGGAACACAGAAATACAAGCCACTTGGGAATGAAATAAGTAGGAAATTCTGGGAAGCTAAAGCGAAATGGCTGCATGATAAACCTGAAGAAGTCGAAAAAGAAAATAATCGGAAGGACTGACTCGGCATATAGAAAAGTCAAAATAATCTTCGGTGAAATTAAAAGCAATGGTGATAACATTAAGAGTGCAACGGGAATTACAATGTTAAATACAAAGGAGAAAGACTACAGGTGGACAGAGTACACTGATTGCCTCTATGATGGGGAAGGACTTACCTGATTACGGATTAAAAGAAGAAACATGTGCCAATGTAGAAGAGATAGGGGAACCAATATTCGATGCAGAATTTAAAAGAGCATTGGAAGACTTAAATTCGAATATGACAGTCGGGATTATAAGAGGTCACTGCAAAAACGCGTATTGCCTTTGTATTACCTGCAAGAAACAGAGTTTGTGTCACAAAACGTTAACGGTATCGACCTTACCTGGATACCCCGTATATGGAAATAGGGAAATAGTGGACTATTAGGTGTTAATGCTCATAAAAGGTAGGCTGTGGTTTTGATAAATACAAAAGTTATTTTCTTTACTTGATATTTCTTGTAAACTTTTACAGATATGTGTAAATATCGAAAACCTATGTAGATGTATGTAAATAAGTGCTACTTCATAATCTGTTAGGACATGTTTTGTCACACTCAGCTATTGCTCTTGACTACTCACCATAGGCGCACGCTTACAATAGCACTCGGAAGTGCTTTATAAAATGCAGCCAGTAATGCGATGAGGAAAACAGCTATCAGACGGCACCATCAAGCAGTTAATTCCGACTAATGGTTGTATTTTTGCGGCACGTAATGTGTACTGCCATTGCCAGATGTAATCGACCATTTTATGATGTCAATTTCCAGCGACCACAGACCGCATTAATTCCGCTCACGGAGCTACTTCGTTTAATACTCTCCTAGCATATAAATTATGAATATAATTCGCCTACGTAGGCAACTGGAAGCATCTGTTTGTCGGATTAATATTGACGATCACTTTTCCACTTCACTCTTACTACGCATGTTGGACGACGTATGTTAGTTCTCGCCTCTGAATAGCGTGGAAGTGCTTTCCGCTGGCATGCTGCAGCAGTTGCCACACGCCAAAGACGTTGACATCTTACTTACGAGATTCGAGGCTCAACTCAGGATCCAGCTACCCACATTTCGGTTTTCTATGGTTTCCCTACACCTTTTAAGGTGCTATTGGAATGACTCATCTGAACTAATGCTGTGTCTCTAATAACCTTATCGTCAGCGGGATATTTGACTCCCCCCTGTTTTTTCCGTTTTTTCTATATCGTTACATTCTAAATTCAATACAGAGACTGTAAAGTAGCACAGGTCGGTTTTGGAACGTATACTGTGTTCGAACAATATCAGTTACTTCAAATGTCACATAGTTAGCTCGAATTTAGATAATATCGTACATGTGAAACATTATATTCAAGCAGAGTAAGTGCTTTCGACAGGGAATTTCAAAATGGTTCCATATTTCTAGATTTCCAGAATTCTTTTGACACCGTTCCTCATAAGAGACTTCTAACCAAATTTCGCTCCTTTTGTACTACTGGATCCGTGATTTGCCCTCAGAAAGGTCACAGTAGGTAGTAATCAACGGAAAATCATAAAGTAAACCGCGAGTATTCCGTTTTTGAATCATCAGACATCCGACTGGTTCGATGCGGCCCCCCACGAATTCCTCTCCTGTGTCAGTCTTTTTTTATATCAGAGTTACACTTGCAGCCGAATTTCTCAATTATTTTCTGGATGTATTCCAATCTCTTTTTCCCTCTATACTTTTTACGCTCTACAGCTCCCCATGGTACCATGGAAGTAAATCCGTGTTGTCTTAACAGGTGTCCTATCATCTTGTCCCTTCTTCTTATCACTGTTTCCCATATATTCCTTTCCTCTCCGAATATGCGCACAACCTCCTCATTCCTTACCTTACAAGTCCACCTAATTGTTAACATTCGTCTGTAGCAGTGCATCTCAAATGCTTCGATTCTCTTGTGTTCCGGTTACCACACAGTCCATGTTTCACCACTAGTCAATGCTGTGCTCCGAATGTTCATTCTCAGAAACTTTTTCCTCAAATTAAGACCTATGTTTGACACTAGCAGACTTCTCTTGGCCCGGAGTATCCTTTTTGTCATTACTAGTCTGCTTTTGATGTCCGCTTTTCTCCGTCCATTATTGATTATTTTACAGCCTAGGTAGCAGAATTCCACAACTACATCTACTTCTTGACTATCAGTACTGAAATGAAATATCATATGGCTAGGGCCTCCCGTCGGGTTGGCCGGCCGCCTGGTGCAAATCTTTTTAGTTGACGCGTGTCGATGGGGATGAAATGATGATGAAGACAACACAACACCCAGTCCCTGAGTGGAGAAAATTTCCGACCCAGCCGGGAATCGAACCCAGGCCCCTTAGCATGTCATTCCATCTCGCCGACCACTCAGCTCTCGAGGCGGACACTATCAATACAGATGTTAAGTTTCCCGCTGCTCTCATTTCTGCTGCTTCCCATAACTTTCCTCTTTGTTCTATTTACTCTCAGTCCATATTCTGTGCTCATTAAACTGTTATTACGCATATCATGTAATTTTCCTTACTTTCACTCAGGACAGCAAAGTCATCAGCGAATAGTATCACTGATATCCTTTCACATTGAATTTTAATTCCGCTCCTGAACCTTTCGTTGATTTCTAGCATTGCCTCTTCAATGTGCAGATTGAACAGTAGGGGCGAAAGACTACATTCCTATCCTACACCCTTTTTCACTCAAGCATTTCGTTCTTGGTCGTCCACACTTATTAATGCCTCATGGCTATTGTACATATTGTATATTACGCGGCTCACCCTGTAGCTTACCCCTATTTTTCTCTGAATTTCGAACAACTTGCACCATTTTGCGTTGTCGAACGCTTTTTTCAGGTCGACAAAGCCTATGAACGTGTCTTGGTTGTTCTGTTGTCTTGTTTCCATTGTCAATCCCAGCGTCAGAATGGCCTCTCTGGTGCCTTTACCTTCCCTAAGGATAAACTAACCGTCTTCTATCACACCCTCAACTTTCTTTTACAATCTTACGTATATTACTCTTGTCAGCAACTTGGATGCCTGAGCTGTTAAGCAGATTGTGCGATAATTCTCGCGCTTGTCACTTCTTGCGGTCTTCGAAATTGTGTGACGATATTTTTCCAAAAGTCAGATAGTATGTCACTAGACTCATACATTCTACTCACCAACGAGAATAGTCGTTTTGTTGCTACTTCCCCCTAAGATTTTAGAAATTCTGATGGATTGTTATATATCCTTTGTGCCTTATTCGATCTTAAGTCATCCAAGGATTCTGATTCTAGTCCTTGATTCTCTATATCTTCTATATCGACGACTATTTCTTCTTCTATTACGTCATAACACAAGTTTTTTTCCCTCGTAGAGGTATTCAGTGTACCTTTTCCATCTATCCGCTCTCTCCCCTGCATTTAACAGTGGTAGTTCCAATGCATTCTTAACGGTATCACCCTTGCTTTTAATTTCACTGAAAGCCGATTTGACCTTCCTGTAGTCTGAGTCAGTACTTCCGACAATTATTTCTTTTTCGATTTCTTCACATTTTTTCCTGTAGCCGTTTCGCCTTGGCTTTCCTGCACTTTCTATATATTTCATTTCTAAGTGACTTTTACAAGATGGTACAATAAAAGTGGCACAGAGAACAGAGTTCCAGAGTACAAAAAAACACAGCAGAGGAAAGGAAATGTAGCACTAACCTGACTGTGGCAGAAATTGGAAGTGTCCACCATTCATTTCTTGGGATTCGTGGGCTCAACCGGACTGCTGAAATTGTTGCAGTCTCTATCGAAATGTTCTGCTGTAGTTCTTGAAGACTGTGAGGCTTGTTGCCAATCATCTTAGACTGGTTCTGAGCACTATGGGACTCAACTGCTGTGGTCATCAGTCCCCTAGATCTTAGAACTACTTAAACCTAACTAACCTAAGGACATCACACACACCCATGCCCGAGGCAGGATTCGAACCTGCGACCGTAGCAGCAGCGCGGCTCCGGACTGGAGCGCCTAGAACCGCACGGCCACCGCGGCCGGCCCAATCATCTTAGACTTGAGTGCTCCCCACACAACGTAATCCCTCAGATCAATTGACTTGGATGGCCGGCTGGAGCCCGAACCAGACTGACCTCTGCTAACAACTCAATCAGGGGTGAACAATGTGGAAATGTGCTCCATGGTTCTGCCAGTGGTATGGGCAGTTGCTCCATGCCGTTGGAAGTAACTGTAAGGGTGTGGGTATATGCAAACATTCACGTGTATTCGTATACACTCGTCCGGGTCACTTATTTTCCCCACCCTCCATTTCTGTATTTCTGAGATTCCCAAAACATTTCTATACTTCCTTCTTTCATCGAACATCTGAAGTATTTATTCTGTTACCCACGCTTTCTTCGCAGTTACCTTTCTTGTACCTACGTTCTTCTCTATAACTTCTGCGCTGTCCGGTGTGGCCGTGCGGCTCTAGGCGCTTCGATCTGGAATCGCGTGACCACTGCGGTCGCAGGTTCGAATCCTGCCTCGGGCATGGATGTGTGTGATGTCCTTAGGTTAGTTAGGTTTAAGTAGTTCTAAGTTCTAGGGGACTGATGACCACAGATAATAAGTCCCATAGTGCTCAGAGCCATTTGAACCATCTATAACTTCTGCGGTTGCCCTTTTTAGGGAAGTCCATTCCACTTCAGTTGAACTACCTACAGAGCTAGTCCTTATCGCAGTATCTATACCTGTAGCGAACTTCCTTCCTCACTACTTCCGTATCCCACTTCTTCACGTATTGATTCTTCGTGACTTGTGTCTTCAGCCTACTTTTCATCACTACTAAATTGTGACCCATCTGTATCTGCTGCTGTGCACGCCTTACAATCCAGTATTTGGTGCCTGATCATGATGCCTGAAATCTTCCCGTTTCTCCCGCCGTTTTTCAAGTATACCTCCACCTCTTGTTATTCTTGAACAGAGTATTCGCTTTTACTACCTGAAATTTATTCCAGAACTCAATTATTCCTTCTCTTCTCTCATTCCTAGTACAAAGACCATAGTCTCCCGTAACCTTTTCTTCCACTCCTTTGCCTACAACCACATTCCAGTCCCCAATGACAATTAGATTCTGATCTTCCCTTACGTATTGAATTGTCCGTTCAATACTCATATACTCTCTGTATCTCCTCACTCCCTGCTTCTGACATTGGCATGTACACCTGAACTCTCTTTGTCCGTGTTCGTTTGCCGTCGAATCTGATCAGGACAACTCTACCATTGAACATTTCACAGTAACTCACTCTCTGCCCTACCTTCCTATTCATATGGAATTCTAGTCCCTTTGTACCATTAACTGCTGCTGTTGGTATTAACCTATACTCTTCTGACCTGAAATCTTTGTCTTCTTTCCAGTTCACTTGACTGACTCTTATTATATCTAGACCGAGCCTTAGCACTTCCATTTTCAGATTTTCTAGCTACCCTATCACGTTTAAACTTCTGACATTTCACTTCCCCCAACCCCCCGACTCATGGAACGCTACCCTTTCCTTGGTTATTCAATCTTTTCTCACGGTTACCTCTCCCTTAGCAGTCTCCTCCCGAGGATCCGAATGGGGGACTATTCAGGAATCTTTGCCAATGGAGAGTTTATCATGACACTTTTTCAACTATAGGCCTCATGCCCTGTGGATATACATTACGTACCTTTAATTCAATGGTTTTCATTGCTTTCTGTATACTCATGCTGTTGATCATTGCTGATTCCTTCACCTTTAGAGGCAGTTTCCTATCCTATGGGCAAGGGTGTACCTGGAACCACTGTCCGCTCCTCCGCTCCCTTTCCAAGGCCGTTGCTAGGAAAACGGTGACTTCTTATGCCGGAAGTCTTCGGCCGCCAAGGCTGATGATTTTCATTCAGATTTCAGCGGTGGTGGCGTTCGACCCGGGACCGAGAGCCTTTTGAGCACTAATCAAAGACACTACCCGTAAATCACGATGTAGAGGATAATTTGAGATGCTCTTTCACAATGTTGCAGATGACGTTGTCATTTACAGTCTAATTTTGATTATATTCGTACGATAAATCACTCAGATATAAGGGCTAAATACCCAGGAATTACAATACGAACAATTTAAGTTGGAACAACGACATAGATAATGTTGTGGGGAAGGCAAACCGAAGGCTATGTTTATTGGCAGAACATTTAGAAAATACCAACAGTTCTAGTAGGGAGACTACCTATACTACGCTTGTTCATCGTCTGCTGCAGTATTGCTCTGAAGTATGGGATCGTTACCAGACAGAACTGAGGGAGTTCAGAGAAGGGCAGTTAGTTCTGTATTATCGCCAAATAGTGGAGAGAGTGTCATGGATGTGATAAGCAAGTTGATATGACAGTCACTACGAGCGAGGCGTTTTCCGTTGCGGCGAGATCTTTTCACGAAATTTCATCAACAACTTTCTCCTCTGAACTTGAAAGTATTTTATTTACGCCAACTTGTATAGGAACAACCGATCATCATCATAACAGTTCGTACAGAAAGAGTTCATTTGTCCCAAGCGCTATTCGGGAATGTAACGGTAGAGAAATTTTCGAAGAACCCTCTGCCAGAGACTTCAGTGTGCATTGCGGAAATGTGAATTTTAGAAGCGTTCGAAGGACATATGAACGGTTTCCCTCATATGTGAACCGTAGTAGCATCTGCAAGAAAATGGACGTATTCTTCTTAACTGTATTTTAGCTGGTAAAGTCAAAAGTCAGTAAGTTTAGGCCACTTACAGAACGGTTTTTCGCTTTACAGTAGGGAGTGCGCTCATATGAAACTTTCGGCTGATCTACGCTGTGTGCCAACGTGGTATACGAACTTGGTACCTTGCCTTTAGCGAACAAGTACCCTAGTGCACTATCCAAGCACGACTCGCTACACACATTCACAGCTTTCTTCCACGAGCGCCGTTAGGGGGAGAATTGTGAAGTTTGGACTACAGGGACAGAGGTATTATCGGAAGGCATTCCTTAACGCTGGCAAAAATATCCGTTGTTGATTACGGTAAGTAAGGAACTTATGGTGGCTAGTAACGATATCTTTAAATGCATAGAAGAAAATATCATATTAATAAACGGAGGACTGAGACGCTAATTATGATACATTAGTTCTTCCACAGAACTGAAAGGTAACAAGAGGAGAACTGGATCTCTAAATGTATAAGCGAATGTCAAAAAATCAGAAGGATATCGACCAGCATTCATTACTGAGCCCACTTCTTGGGAACAATGTTCAGTCCTACATGTATTTCGTTTTTCTTTGGCACGATGGCATCTACTAACAACTCTACGTAACTTGACTCACAGTTCGCAATATGCGTGTTTGGTTCTAGGAGCATCGCACTACCGTAGCCACCAAACTCCTCGGGTTTAAACTCAATCGAGAATCTGTAGAATAAAATTGTGTATGTACCTCGATGGGGCTGTTTGCGTCATGAATACTTAACCGAGAAATCTAGCGCAGCTGGCCACGGCATTGGAGTTGGCGTGGCTCCATACCCCGTCGGTAACTTCCAGGATTTCATCCTGTACGTCTAGCAGCAGGTCACACTGAAAAAGGTAATTATTCAGGCCTTTGACAGTTGGTCACAGTGTCACTGAACAGTGTACCTGCTGGAGAACTCCATCTACTCCATACGATTTACGAATACGTAACAATAACGTTACTTGTGTGTGTGTGTGCGTGCGTGTGTGTATGTGTGTGTGTGTGTGTGTGTGTGTGTGTGTGTGTGTGTGTGTGAGTGTGTGTGTGTGTACGTTAGTCATGGTGTGTATGCACTAGTCGGTTGTATGGTACCTGCAGAGACGTACAGTTAATGGCAGGAAGGAGCTATCGTGTTTGGACGTTCCAGCGACTGTTCTTGAACGAAGTTGCCCGATTTGTTGATGTTCCAACGCTGATTATCCAATGTAACTACAAGGAACAGTATACCACTCGGAGCTATGTAACACGCCGCAAGAAGAGTGGCCATTACAGGATTGTAATCGACCGGTACAGGAGACGGTTGTCGAGCCCTGTCGATGACATTCAGTTTCAAAATCGAGGGGGCGTGATGCTGCCATTTAAAGCAGATCGATCTTAACCATTTTGCAAATAAGAATTACGTAGGGAACTCCTTACATTGACCATCTGGAATCGAGTATCTCTCGGAAGGTCATTTCTCACTGCGACACTTAAAGCTGTACGTCTTCAATGTGCCAAAAGACAGAGAAAAGACGGCAGTAGCGAACTGGAAGTGCGTAGTGCGATCCGTTGGGTCACGATTTTTCCTATTATCAAATGCTACATGTAGTCTAGTGCACGGACGGTCCAGCAAGGCGTTCAACTCGCACAGTGTAGTTCTGGTCGCAGATGCTCCTGTGAAGTTTTGGAATGTGTCTCGTACGACGACCTGGGACCACTCATTAAGTTATTGCGATCCAGGACTTAAATGTTTATCTGAAATTTCTAGTTATACAAGTGTTGTCCTATCCTCCATAATGAGTTTCTATAGACATTCCCTCCTCCAAGATCACGACACCCGAGTTCACGGAGTACATCTGACGATCAAAACGTCAACTTATCGCACGTAGACTGCTTGCTAAATCATCCGATCTTAACCCCACGTGAAGTGTCTGATACAAATGGAACATAACAAGTTGAGAAAATTGCTGGATCTATTGCTCAAAGAGAGTTTTCAGCTTGACAAGACGTACCGGAAGCAACTTGTGAAATCTCTTCCTAGCCGAATGGAGGCTACTACCAAGAACAGAGAAGGTGCTTTATAGCATTAGAGGATAGCTCCTGACAGTAGCCAATATTTTTGTCTCATGTGCTTAGTGACATATAATTAACTAATCAATTCGTGTAAATGGTCATCATGTTGTCGTATTTCACATTGAGATGTATTACAATTAGGAAATGGAATCATTCCACTTTATGATGCAAGGTCGCAGTTATGATCCCCGAACCACGCTAATAACTGATTAACTGACTGAAAAGACAACTACGTAATAAGGCACACTTTTCACTGAACATGCGATGGACTTAAGATTTGAACGACGGTTGTGCTCCAAGGGGAGACACTACTAGAGAAGACCACGGCACTGTAACCGCGCGACCGCTACGCTCGCAGGTTCGAATCGTGCTTCGGGCATGGATGTGTGTGATGTCCTTAGGTTAGTTAGGTTTAAGTAGTTCTAAGTTCTAGGGGACTGATGACCTCAGAAGTTAAGTCCCATAGTGCTCAGAGCCATTTTTTGAACCACGGCACTGTAGTGTAAACAGAAAACTCGACCAACAGAGAAACGACGTTAATAGACTTAGCGGGAATCGGGGGCTAGGGCAGCGCGAAGTCAAAGATGGGGAAACTAGTACGAAGTTCCAAGGCAGTACACGCCCACAGACTACGAAGACATTACAGCTGTCGTACCTTCTTCGTACTCCGCAACTCTCTAGAGAGAGACTTCTTATTGGTCAGCAGATCTCCTCAAATAAATCACTAGTTCCTGGTTCCATTCTCGACGTTACTGGAGATGGAAGCGGGACCTCCTGTAGAATCAAAGATGCTGGTCGTTTACCTTCAAAGATGGATGCCAGCAAAGGCTGGCACTCCTTCCTCCTCAAGTTAAAAAAAAAAATACCACCTCCGAAACTGAACTAACATCCTACCCATTGTACTATCAGAAAATACATCGAAGACCCCTTTGTAGTGAAAAACTGTAGATCACACTATCAGATGACCTTGGTTTCTAAAAGATTCCAGTAACATTGTACGAGTATCTTCTTTCGTAATGTTTTTTTCTCTTGCTATCAGTCAGTGTCGGAGACAGCTAAAAACACGAATGCAAAACGTAATCGCATTTATCAGAACATTATGCTATCACAGAGTAATGAAACTTAGAGGGTACGTGAAGTTATTTTAGTGATTATAAAATCGAGTCAAATTTACAAAAAACATGTCAGTGTGAGGCTGTAAGGGGGCTGTCCTATTTTCCATGACGATATTCGGGGAGCTTTTACTATAAATGTGAACGAAGTTGTCAATTTGATAAATGTACTCAAATTATGTAATATCATATAACCATATTCTTTGTAAGGTTGTGTTTGAGACCACTGATGTTGGTCACAGTAAGTCAGAGAGTAACAGGATGTGTTGAACAGTCTGGCAATGTACTTGGTCTGAAAGGGATGGAAGCTGGCCTCCTGTGTAGTGGTGGCAGCATTATACAAAAATAGAATTTATAATAATATGTTTTGAGGAAGGATATTGAGCAAATGAGAATATACTAAGGGAATAAATGATAGAAGCCAACCTTTAAGGTATTCCATCTTTTTATATTTGTAAATGTGTAGCTTCTTACTGTCAAAACGTTGCGTATGGTTCAAGTTGATGTAGAAATTTTATAACGCTGCATCCGGTTTTGTCTTATATTTGAAAAAAGTGTCAAGGAAGGCAACTGTACACGTGGAGTTATTTAGAAATTTTTTTGCTATTTTCTTTAGGTGAGAAAACTTTATCAAAAGGTGTATTATTGTCATGGCTTAGTGAAGCACAGTTGAACTTGGATTCTTTGTTCTCATTTATCAGTCGTTTAGTTCCCAACCCTAATCTTTACTTTTATGACTGTATTTGAACTTTCGCATTGCACATAAAGAGTTGTACACTGAGAATCATTTTCTGAAAATTGATAATATACCCTCTTGTATTGCAAATCGCAAGAATGGCAAATAAAATTTGATTTTTGACCGTCACATCATTATTCCTAAAAGCAATAAACCGTGGATCAGACGAGCATTCCATCTACACAGGTATTTTTTGAAAATTTTCTCCCACCTAGACAAATTACCAAAACTATTTCTTAATAACTGTCCTGTGTACAACTGTTTTCCTTGACACTTGTTTCAACTATAAGACAAAACCAAATGCTGCATAATAAAATTTCTGCTGAAGCTTCAACCTGTAAAAAGCTACACAATTACAAATATAAAAACTGAGTAACCTTAAAAGTAGGCTTTTATCATTCTTCTATTAATATAATCGCATTTGTTCAATATCTTTCCACAAAACTTATTATTACAAAATTCTCTTTTTAATAATGCTGCCACCACTACATGGCAAGCCAGCTTCCATGCTTTTCAAACCAAGTACATTGCCAGACTGCATTGCCAGACTGTCCAACGAGCACTGCTGCTCTCTGACTTACTCTGACCAACATCTGTGGCCTTAAATACAGGCTTACAAAGAATATGATTGTATCGTTGTGACGTAGTTTGATTACATTTATCAAATTGACAACTTCCTGAAAATCGACATCGCAAACAGGACATCCCCATTTATTACCCCTCCTCCTTTAAACTAGAAAACTGCAGAGTGTTTTCTGGTGCTACAATAGCTGGTGGCATTCAAATAATTCTCCAGAAGAGGCAATCACAAACGCACAGAAAAAAAGTGTGGTAGCAAATTCCTGGCTCGGTGAAATGATATACAAACTGGCGGTGAAAAGGTAAAGTGATATAGATATGGTAGTTAAGTTGAAATACAAGTGAAATAGATTCATGCAAACAAATGTACAAAGCTCATTTTACCTACTTGATATTATACAGAAGACATCGCACAACAAAGTACTTGCTGTGGTAAATCTGCACTCTAGATCAGGCTAATACAGTGTAATAAATACTGGCAGTTTTAGATTAAGATGCAAGTCATTACAAAGTTATTACAATTGCTTAAAATTGTTTAAAACAGATCTATAAGAGCAAATAAGAATTCGTTTCAATTCAGATGAAGCAAGAAAGGTACAGAAAATTCATGAAACATGGTACAAAACTTTACAAAGCAGTTACAGTTGTTTGTTCTAATGTTTAAGAAAATCTTATGAACACAAGTGAATATTCTTGTCAGATCAAACAAAGCACAAAAGATACACAGATTAATAATATGGAAGAAAAACGCTTACAATTCTCTGTTCAGAATTATTGTGAAAACCTGTGAGGACATCATCATCCAATGGGAGGAAACAAATACCACAGCAAAGTGACACATGCATAACTATTTTGTCACACAGTTGCCCCAACATGGTACAAACACATACCTGAGGCAGACTGAGGGACCATGGGACTTTGCCTTCAGTTTTCTCCACTAACAATCAACTCAGCTCAAAATAAGTGTGTTATCCAGGCAGACTCAAGGAGGATGAAGTGTCTTGTCACAATCTGCAATGACAACGCAGAACATCAAGGGCTACAATCATTGCAGTAGCACTGCCGTACTGAGCAATGTTTCCATTGATCCATCTTTCATAAGCTGAGACATGGTGTGTCCTTATACTTAGAGCCACAGCAAACTGCATGAAGCCATCCAGTATAATATTTCCACTAAGTATTCTGTGTGCATAAAGATCTACTCCCATGTTGATTCCAGAATACATGGAACAAATTTGCAAAGGAGTTAGGTAACTACACTCCTGGAAATTGAAATAAGAACACCGTGAATTCATTGTCCCAGGAAGGGTAAACTTTATTGACACATTCCTGGGGTCAGATACATCACATGATCACACTGACAGAACCACAGGCACATAGACACAGGCAACAGAGCATGCACAATGTCGGCACTAGTACAGTGTATATCCACCTTTCGCAGCAATGCAGGCTGCTATTCTCCCATGGAGACGATCGTAGAGATGCTGGATGTAGTCCTGTGGAACGGCTTGCCATGCCATTTCCACCTGGCGTCTCAGTTGGACCGTTCGTGCTGGACGTGCAGACCGCGTCAGACGACACTTCATCCAGTCCCAAACATGCTCAATGGGGGACAGATCCGGAGATCTTGCTGGCCAGGGTAGTTGACGTACACCTTCTAGAGCACGTTGGGTGGCACGGGATGCATGCGGACGTGCATTGTCCTGTTGGAACAGCAAGTTCCCTTGCCGGTCTAGGAATGGTAGAACGATGGGTTCGATGACGGTTTGGATGTACCGTGCACTATTCAGTGTCCCCTCGACGATCACCAGTGGTGTACGGCCAGTGTAGGAGATCGCTCCCCACACCATGATGCCGGGTGTTGGCCCTGTGTGCCTCGGTCGTATGCAGTCCTGATTGTGGCGCTCACCTGCACGGCGCCAAACACACATACGACCATCATTGGCACCAAGGCAGAAGCGACTCTCATCGCTGAAGACGACACGTCTCCATTCGTCCCTCCATTCACGCCTGTCGCGACACCACTGGAGGCGGGCTGCACGATGTTGGGGCGTGAGCGGAAGACGGCCTAACGGTGTGCGGGACCGTAGCCCAGCTTCATGGAGACGGTTGCGAATGGTCCTTGCCGATACCCCAGGAGCAACAGTGTCCCTAATTTGCTGGAAAGTGGCGGTGTGGTCCCCTACGGCACTGCGTAGGATCCTACGGTCTTGGCGTGCATCCGTGCGTCGCTGCGGCCCGGTCCCAGGTCGACGGGCACGTGCACCTTCCGCCGACCACTGGCGACAACATCGATGTACTGTGGAGACCTCACGCCCCACGTGTTGAGCAATTCGGCGGTACGTCCACCCGGCCTCCCGCATGCCCACTATACGCCCTCGCTCAAAGTCCGTCAACTGCACATACGGTTCACGTCCACGCTGTCGCGGCATGCTACCAGTGTTAAAGACTGCGATGGAGCTCCGTATGCCATGGCAAACTGGCTGACACTGACGGCGGTGGTGCACAAATGCTGCGCAGCTAGCGCCATTCGACGGCCAACACCGCGGTTCCTGGTGTGTCCGCTGTGCCGTGCGTGTGATCATTGCTTGTACAGCCCTCTCGCAGTGTCCGGAGCAAGTATGGTGGGTCTGACACAACGGTGTCAATGTGTTCTTTCTTCCATTTCCAGGAGTGTAGTTACATACATTTCAATGCAAAAATGAATTGTCCTGAAAAACATGGTAATTTCCTGTGCATGTGTCTTATTCAAATATCCTTATCTGATATACATCCGGTATAAATGTTTAACTTATAACATGGATGTCATATAAGTTTCATATAAGATTTCTAAGAAAAGTTCTAGTATCATTTGAGACAGTTTCTTAAACAAGTAAACAGTTAAACATCAATCTGGTAGCAGATGTCAATCTTGAATATGTATCTCCATTTTTAAAGTACCTCATGTAAGTAAAAAGGCTTAGTCCACTTTCTTTCTGAAGTTACACACAATTATCTATCTGGTCAGAATGCTAACTACTATGCATCTCATGTACAGTAACATCAGGAGTAAGTGTAGTGATCACCAAAATAAGTATCCTATACGCACTCTTACAATAGAAAACCTTATCAGAGTACAATTAACGACAGTCATGTGTCGGTCAACACCTTATACTATTTTAATAAAAACCTTAGGTGTAACATCATCTTAGCATTTGTCAAGTTCACTGTTATCGTTATGGCCACAAAACCATTATCATTACTGGTGATAAAAGAGTAACATCTTAATTACATTTTCTTTAAGAAGCTGCAAGTACCTGAAAATTAAAATATCAAGTGTCAACCACAAAGTAGCTCCATTTTGTGTTGAGCGGTACTCCTCACACAGACATATATACAGAGCACAGTTCTGGAAGAATATATTCATGTTTAATGTATATTGGTTCTTGATTTAACTGCTACCGTAGTATACCTGTAAAGTTAACATTAAAACACACACAATATCTTTACTGAGACAAAACCTTTCTTTACCCCTCATAATCTACCTGAAATATTTATCCATGAAAACTTCACTGCTGAAAACAACATCACTTTGTACTCCTCATTCGCTTCCTGAAATATCTATTCTCAAAAACATCTCTTATCTAGATATGCATCACAATTCGATTAATATTATTCCTTTGTTATTACTCAGCATAAGTACCATTTACTTTACTGCATTAAATCAATATCTTATTTCATCACACAAATACAGATACATCAGAAGCATGTCATTTCTTACCCTTTGGCATCAGTATTTTTTACGTAAATATCATACTGTACCCATTCCGTCATTCTTTACACTGTGCACAGGTTTGTGCATTATATATATTCACTTGAAACTGAAAGACCTTTTCTCTGTATTATGAGTAATCAGTAGCTAAGGATTGTTAGTTTCATATAGCTATTGTCAAACATCTCAAAATGGCATCAGCACTGTAGACTTCTGAAACATCACTCATAAATTACGATAGTTTATAGCAATTTAGATTTATCACCAGCTAGGGAAAATAATTTCATGTGATGGAAAATCAACCAGTCTGCAAACATACTTATCTATTCTTACACTAGGATAGTACGAGAGAATTATTTACACATATTACCTAAATAGGACTAAGAAGAAGTCGAGTGCACCATCAATTAAAGAAGGGAGTTCTAGGAGGCATCAGCTGGCAACTGATGTACTCATCGTAGAAAGATGGATCCTCTACCTACTTTTCTTTCTTGTGGCCTTTGTCCTGCATCACATGGGGTCGGCTGTGTTACTATTGAATTTCCAGTGTTAGTTGCAGAGGGTGGCCAGATGCCCTTCCTGCCCCCACCTCAAACCCCCTGGTATGGAATTAGTGAACCCCAGATCTCTGTGTCTAGTGTAACCCATTGAATAGTGCAAACGTTTTCAAATGTCGGCGAGCTATGTAACTGAGCCAGAACGTGGGGACTAGCCCAGTGTTCATCTATCGGGATGTGGAAAACCGCCTAAAAACCACATCCAGGCTGGCCGGCATATCGGCCCTCGTCGTTAATTCGCCAAGCGGATTCGATCCAGGGCCGGCGCGCCGACAGAAGTCCAGGAAGCAGCACATTAACGCTCTCAGCTACCCTTGCGCGTATGGATCCTTTACCTACATTACTCATTAAATACCTTGACATTAGATCCATGATGAAGACCTCACGCTGTATGAGTCCTCAATCTTTCCACTTTCACATTTTCATGAACTATGCGACACATGTATTGTATGGTTCATTGTATAGAAAAACGAACTTATAACTGAGAGATTTTACCTTGTGAGGAGTATGGTGAGATTTCACCAAGACCTTTTGGCCTACCATACTACTGTTTGATATTTACACGTCATTGCAATTTCTTGCTGTTTTCAGTAGCTCTCTTAATGTTGGCTACAGCGAAGTCAAGCGCTTTGTGATGACGTAGGCGTCTCTCTTTGGTTAATGGTACAATAGCTATGCTTATTCAGGTGTCTGTATATTCTTTAACACAAGAAGAGGGGACACAGGTGGAGGTGCATTTGGTAGCTCATTCAGATCATTCTGAAACAAATGCAGATATCGATCCCAAGTGTCGTCTTTGGGGTGGCAATACAGTCTGCACAATTTTCCACGCTCCTTCATTAGGTATTCACAAGGGTTTGATGATGCATGATACAAGGAGATAAAGACAGCCATGATACAAGGAGATAAAGACAGGTTTAATCCTCCTATGGCGTAATGTACGCAAACAATGCTGGCATTGGAAATGACGTACACTGTCAGATATTTGTCTATGTTGCCGGGTTCTTTGAAAAAGTGTTTAACAAATGCTGCAGATACTGGTTTTGCTGTTGCTCTACGTAGTGGGGTAAATGACACAACTTTCGACGTACGTTCTACAAAAAGAAGAGAGTAACCGTGGTTTGTTCTGGAAAGGGGTCCAAAATCTATTGTCAGCTGCGACTTGTCTTAATTTTGTAGGGACTATGGGAAACAGTTAAGCAGAGCGGGATATAGTAGGAGGTTTTGCCTTTTGACATACACTCCTGGAAATTGAAATAAGAACACCGTGAATTCATTGTCCCAGGAAGGGGAAACTTTATTGACACATTCCTGGGGTCAGATACATCACATGATCACACTGACAGAACCATAGGCACATAGACACAGGCAACAGAGCATGCACAATGTCGGCACTAGTACAGTGTATATCCACCTTTCGCAGCAATGCAGGCTGCTATTCACCCATGGAGACGATCGTAGAGATGCTGGATGTAGTCCTGTGGAACGGCTTGCCATGCCATTTCCACCTGGCGCCTCAGTTGGACCAGCGTTCGTGCTGGACGTGCAGACCGCGTCAGACGACGCTTCATTCAGTCCCAAACATGCTCAATGGGGGACAGATCCGGAGATCTTGCTGGCCAGGGTAGTTGACTTACACCTTCTAGAGCACGTTTGGTGGCACGGGATACATGCGGACGTGCATTGTCCTGTTGGAACAGCACGTTCCCTTGCCGGTCTAGGAATGGTAGAACGATGGGTTCGATGACGGTTTGGATGTACCGTGCACTATTCAGTGTCCCCTCGACGATCACCAGTGGTGTACGGCCAGTGTTGGAGATCGCTCCCCACACCATGATGCCGGGTGTTGGCCCTGTGTGCCTCGGTCGTATGCAGTCCTGATTGTGGCGCTCACCTGCACGGCGCCAAACACGCATACGACCATCATTGGCACCAAGGCAGAAGCGACTCTCATCGCTGAAGACGACACGTCTCCATTCGTCCCTCCATTCACGCCTGTCGCGACACCACTGGAGGCGGGCTGCACGATGTTGGGGCGTGAGCGGAAGACGGCCTAACGGTGTGCGGGACTGTAGCCCAGCTTCATGGAGACGGTTGCGAATGGTCCTCGCCGATACCCCAGGAGCAACAGTATCCCTAATTTGCTGGGAAGTGGCGGTGCGGTCCCCTACGGCACTGCGTAGGATCCTATGGTCTTGGCGTGCATCCGTGCGTCGCTGCGGTCCGGTCCCAGGTCGACGGGCACGTGCACCTTCCGCTGACCACTGGCGACAACATCGATGTACTGGGGAGACCTCACGCCCCACGTGTTAAGCAATTCGGCGGTACGTCCACCCGGCCTCCCGCATGCCCACTATACGCCCTCGCTCAAAGTCCGTCAACTGCACATACGGTTCACGTCCACACTGTCGCGGCATGCTACCAGTGTTAAAGACTGCGATGGAGCACCGTATGCCACGGCAAACTGGCTGACACTGACGGCGGCGGTGCACAAATGCTGCGCAGCTAGCGCCATTCGACGGCCAACACCGCGGTTCCTGGTGTGTCCGCTGTGCCGTGCGTGTGATCATTGCTTGTACAGCCCTCTCGCAGTGTCCGGAGCAAGTATGGTGGGTCTGACACACCGGTGTCAATGTGTTCTTTTTTCCATTTCCAGGAGTGTAGTTTACACCTTGAAACCGCAATACAAATTCTTTTATCCATATTGTGAAAACAACATGTGTCATGTAACTTGTAAAAACATTTTTGGACCTCAAAATGGGGTACCTAAGGTGTATGCTAGAAAATAATCCGTCTTCAATGCAATTTACATACATCATCTGACTGCAAAACAAAGTGACTCACTTTAAGATATTAGCCCTGAATTTTGCTAATCGTTATCTTTAGTCTTGCAATCAATCACTGTAACAGAACTGTTATTGTAATTAAACAGCAAATGGAAGTAAATATTAATGGATCTATCTTTCTGATAACTGCTTGAAAATTCATAAGATGGCACTTTACTGAAATCTTCATATGGTATCTAGCCTCTGAATTGACACGACATTATTTTCATAAATAAACTTTGACAGTCAGCGTACCTTACAGTGGACATGAACTTTGATGATAATCAAATTTTTGAAACTTTTTGGATCTCTTTAAAAAGATGTATTGCTGTCATTGCTTAAGGAAACATAGTTAAACTTGGAATCTTTGTTCTCATTTGTCACTCGTTAAGATTAGTTCTCCATCTTCACTTTTCCTTTCATGAGTCAGTTTGCCACATGCGTTGCACATCACGACTTGTGTAGTGACAAACATTTTATGTAAATTGGTAAGACACCATCTTGCACTGGATATGGTAAGTACAGCAAATGAAATTCGATTTTTGACCGTCAGATTATTATTCCTAATAGCAGTAAGCTGCGGTCCAGACGACTGTTCCATGCGCACAGGTAAGCCAATAAATTTGTTCATCATCAATGTTAGTGTCCACTGTAAGGTACACTGATTTTCAAAGTGTATTTGTGAAAATAAAATACGAGAACAAGATTTCAGTAAACTGCTATTATATGAATTTTCAAGCAGTTATGAGAAAATTAGATGTGATAATTTTCGGGTTCATTTGCTGTGTAATTACGGTAACAGTTCCGGTACAGTGATTGTTTGCGAGACAAAACATAAAGATTAGCAATTTACGGCTAATATTTTAAAATGAGTAATTTTGTTTTGCAGTCAGATGGTGTACGTAAATTTTATTGAAAACGGGTTGTTTTGTCGCAGACGAATTGTTTGATGTACCAGATAGTCTGTATATCTTGTCTGATGTACTGTACCAGTTAGTCTGGATATCAAATCGTGTAGCGTGAACTCCATATATTTCCATTCAAAATTAAATTTTTACATAGTTCTGTTCCCTGCTTTGAGATTTACATCTTTCGATTTCAAAGTAAACTTTGCACATTTCCCAGATACCAACTATGCATGCAGTGATTCGATTCGGAAGGATGGTGTAAGAGTCTGCTGTATTGTCTCCTGATGCTGTCCCACAACTATCGTAAATGGTCTTCCATATCCAGGATGCTGGTGCAGGTACGAAGCCGACGTTTGAGCTGGTGCCTCACATGGTCTACTGGGGACAGAGCTGAGGAGGTTGCTGGCCACAGGACAGCTCACAGAGGTACGTGCCATTTGTGGGAAACTCTTCCCTGTCGAAAAATAATAGCACGATACTATCGTGGCAGTTAAAACATGAGGATGCAGGATGTCCATGATTATCATAGTGCCGTTACAGTTGCCTTTACCACCCGCGACCACAAGCTAAACCCGATGCCTTCACATGCCACGACACTATGAGTAATATTGCTGTGCATCTCAAAGACATTGGAAGTTTGGGACCTCTTCCCAGGTAGCCTCCATTTTCATTGATGATGGTCAGCCCAGAAAGCAGAGTTCCGCGATTCATCGCTGAGCACGATTCTACCCCGTTCATCAGCAGTACTTGCCTTCTAGTCACTGCATCGAAAGTAAAGTTCTATGTACTGACTTGGTCTTATGTCAAAGCGGTAGGTGGATCAAAACAAAATGTCCAGACACTCTGTGACCAAAATGGTACTGAAACAGAGGATGACAGACTAAAATCCGAAATACTTAATGTCTTTTTCCAAAGATGTTTCACAGAAGAAGACTTCACTGTAGTTCCTTCTCTAGATTGTCGCACAGATGACAAAATGGTAGAAATCGAATTAGGTGATAGAGGGATAGAGAAACAATTAAAATCGCTCAAAGGAGGAAAGGCCGCTGGACCTGATGGGATACCAGTTCGATTTTACACAGAGTGCGCGAAAGAACTTGCCCCCCCCCCCTTCTTGCAGTGGTGTACCGTAGTTCTCTAGAACAGCGTAGCGTTCCAAAGGATTGGAAAAGGGCACAGGTCATCCCCGTTTTCAAGAAGGGACGTCGAACAGATGTGCAGAACTATAGGCCTATATCTCTAACGCCAATCTGTTGCAGAGTTTTGGAACACGTATTATGTTCGAGTATAATGACTTTCCTGGAGACTAGAAATCTAGTCTGTAGGAATCAGCATGGGTTTCGAAAAAGACGATCTTGTGAAACCCAGCTTGCGCTATTCGTCCACGAGACTCAGAGGGTCTTAGACACGGGTTTCCAGGTAGATGCCGTGTTTCTTGACTTCCGCAAGACGTTAGATACAGTTCCCCACAGTCGTTTAATGTACAGAGTAAGAGCATATGGACTATCAGACCAATTGTGTGATTGGATTCAAGAGTTCCTAGATAATAGAACACAGCATGTTATTCTCAATGGAGAGAAGTCTTCCGAAGTAAGAGTGATTTAAGGTGTGCCTCAAGGGAGTGTCGTAGAACCGTTTCTATTCACAATATGCATAAATGACCCTGTGGATAACTTTGGAAGTTCACTGAGGCTTTTTGCGGATGATGGTGTGGTATATCGAGAGGTTGTACTGAAATGCAGGAGCATCTGCGGCGAATTGACGCATGGTGCAGGGAATGGCAATTATATCTCAATGTAGACAAGTGTAATGTTCTGCTAATACATAGAAAGAAAGATCCCTTATCATTTAGCTACCATATAGCAGGTCAGCAACTGGAAGCAGTTAATTGCATAAATTATCTGGGAGTACGCATTAGGAGTGATTTAAAATGGAATGATCATATAAAGTTGATCGTCGGTAAAGAAGATGCCAGACTGAGATTCATTGGAAGAATCCTAAGGAAACGCAATCCGAAAACAAAGGAAGTAGGTTACAGTACACTTGTTCGCCCATTGCTTGAATACTGCTCACCAGTGTAAGATCCGTACCAGATAGGGTTGATAGAAGAGATAGAGAAGATCCAACGGAGAGCAGCGCGCTTCGTTACAGAATCATTTAGTAATCGCGAAAGCGTTACGGAGATGATAGATACACTCCAGTGGAAGACTCTGCAGGAGAGACGCTCAGTAGCTCGGTACGGGCTTTTGTTGAAGTTTCGAGAACATACCTTCACCTCGGAGTCAAGCAGTATATTGCTCCCTCCTACGTATATCTCGCGAAGAGACCATGAGGATAAAATCAGAGAGATAAGTGCCCACACAAAGGCATACCGACAATCTTTCTTTCCACGAACAATACGAGACTGGAATAGAAGGGAGAACCGATAGAGGTACTCAAGGTGCCCTCGGCCACGCACCGTCAGGTGGCTTGCGGAGTATGGATGTAGATGTAGATGTAGACGCAGTCGTTTAAGTTGGGGTGTTAATGGCGGCGTACTCTCTCTTCTTGTCGCGGCAGCTTTACGGCTGTCGCTATGTCTCTGTCGCCAAACGCCTCATCTCGTCATTCTATCTAGTCTTCTTTGATTCCTCTTCTCTCCATCGCTTCGTGAATTCCCCACAGACATCCTTTTTGTTGTCTTCGTTTTCTTTCAGGAATCAGTTATATATGTTGCCACGGTATGTGGAAAACGTTGGACTGTAATTCAAATACGACGGCTCCCCTTGTCTTCACTGGGTATGATAAATTCATCTCCCCCTGCCTGTGTGCATTAATAACTGAAAAACTGAAATAAAATTGCTCCTGGTAATATTAATCAGTAAGACAAGTAAACACTAGACATTATCCAGATCCCAATTACTAAACTTAAAGACTGATGAAACCAACCATTTGAGTAGTGATTAAAAGCTACCCGAGCCCCTAATATAGAGGCAGGTAAGCTAGCCACATAAAATTTAATCGGCTGTAAACTGCTGAGAAACGTTAACTATATTCGTGCTAATCAATAAAGGAGAAAATATCGGAGACTTATTTGCACCTAGTTAAAGTCAAAGTGACACGCGACGCTCAATTCTAAGTGTCGATGAGTAGTAAAAATCAGAATCCTTCGCAGATAAAATTGAGACAAAGTCCATCTGTAATTTTTAGAATAAGTCCGAAACCTAATTCACCGCCCACCCTGACCTAGATGTTGTTTCAACTAGCTCGCCCAGCTCTGCGACCAGCACAGATTCTGCCCCAAGCAGGTCGCACCGAACGCTCCCTGACGGCCGTTGCCCTTACACAGTCTCGGTCCACCCCCTCAACGATATGTTCGCATGCGTCACTTTATGAGGTTCACGGGTTCACTAGCCTCCCTTAAATCTTTCGACACCGAGTGCTCATGAATGACTCAACTGCGCCATTAACTGGGCACTAAAATTCTGGTCTAAAAGAGTTCTTTCTCTTCGCGCAGTTAAATATTTTTACAATTATTAATTTGGCACCACTTTCCTAACGGATTTTTACTGCTGCTTTCGATACATTTCTCTGAATTTACGTATCTTTAATACTTTATTAATTATGGACGTAACTAGACAGAATTGTAAACAAACAAAAAAACATAGAATGAAAACAATAAATCTTAAGAAATAAAGTTTGTGAATTATGCGTTACGGCCTCCGCCAATGCATATTGCCTTGCTGTATGTGTACCCTTTTGCGGTAGATTTTACATCAATTCTCAGTTAATTCCAATTAAAATGTGTATCACTGCTGAATTAATAACGATATTAATAGTGTGTGTGTGTACCAGTCAAAGTGCCTCGCTGAGAGCTACAATTTGGCTGCTCGATTTCCACTGTACGCTAATTAGTAACCGAGAATCTGCTTTTGCAGATTGACGGTTACTGGGGAACTTCTTGGTGCTGCCCTTTTTCTTATAAACGATGATTACAAATAAAATCTGCACATTGACAGACTCATGGTGTTCCCGTCTACACTATGTATCGCCTTTCATTGTACGGTTAACCGTTTGCTTTGTTTGAGAGCAAACGTGGACAATGGTTTCACAGGAACACATGGCTCAGCCACGAACAGCTGTCGGCGCGGAGACTGGGCCAACACAACCCTGTCCACGGACAAAGCTCCAGGGCAGCAGCTGACACACACACACACACACACACACACACAGATACACACACACACACGCACGCACGCACACACACACACACACACACACACACACACACACACACACAGTCAGTAGCGAGCCAGTGGGTGTGTTGGACCTTCCATTGAGCTACGGACCCCCTTGAAGATGTCTCCCGCAGTCGGAGACGAAACGTTGGGAATCGACACAGAATTCATCAACCGACCACGGCATAACAGCCCGAATAATTATAATGGACATGAGATTTCTCTCTGTCAGTTCGGAACACTCACTCCAATAATTCGTTCTTGGTTCCATGATGAATATTTGTAATTGCGTTTTAATATTTAAACAAATATAATTCGTTCTTGGTTCCATGATGGAATACTATAATTTCATTTTAATTTTTAAACTAATTTAATTCGTTCTTGGTTCCACGATGGATTTGTATAATTCGATTTTAATATTTAAACTTATATAAGAAGACGAAAGTACAGGATTTAAGTTTTGGAGAGGCCCCAATCCATGTCTGACTTGTTTTTAGATACTCGTATTTCTGTCTCATAATTTTATGTCTGCCAACGTGCCAATTACTTCCGACCTCTCCACGAGATAATTATCCCGTCTTCTCAGAATTAATTACTGTATATTCTTCCAACTACTTCTTAAAGACATAAGGTATATCCTCCGTAACGTTTGCTGCAAGACCTTAACATTAGCATAGGAAAATGTGTACACACAGAGGTTCCCTACTTCATATCCCATGCCCAGGCACTCTCTACACAAGAGATTCACTGCTTTGTGTGGGAGACAGACAGCGTCCTCAGAGAAAGACAATTTCGTGGCCATATGTTGAGATTCCCATAATCACACTCCTCTCAATTTTCTTCCAGGATTTGATATCGGTTCTGTTCTTCTTAAGGATGGCTATTGAAATAGCTCTCTGGAGAATTTCCTACTTTTTAACGGTATTGTAAAAAATTAATTATATCCGCCGTATTCTCATTTCCGCCCTTTGACCTTTGTTCCCTTGTGAACATTCGCATCTGTCTTCAATCTCAATAGATCCTGCAGTACTTCTCTTTTCTTTCTTCCCAAACTCTGCTCATTCAATGTTGTTATTAACATTTTTCTTTCCTGGAACCATTTTAGTCTCCGTGGTAATCCAGTCCCGTTCCCAGAATGAAATTTTCACTCTGTAGCGGTGTGTGCGATGATATGAAACTACCAGGCAAATTAAAACTGTGTGCTGGACCGAGACTCGACCACGGTACCTTCGACTTTCGCGGGCAAGTGATCTACCGCTCTCGAGTGTCGGTCCAGCAAGAAGTTTCATATACTGAACACTCCATTGCAGAGCGAAAATTTCTTTCTGGAAACATCCCCCAGGCCGTGGCTAAGAAAGGTCTCTGCAGAATCCTTTCTTCCAGCAGTGTTAGTCCTGCAAGATTCGCAGGAGTGTTTCCGACAACTTTGTAAGATAGCAAATGAGGTATTGGCAGAAGTAAAACTGTGAAATGGGTTGTAATTCGTACTTGGGTAGCTCAGTCGGTAGAGCACTGCCCTGCGGAGGACAAAGGTCCCGAGTTCGAGTCTCCGTTTAGCACACAGTTTAAATCAGTCAGTAAGTTTCATCTGATGCTGCTATTTTTCTGAAAATTTTAACTGAGATATTTTACGATTCCATCCCGAAAGCAGACAAGAAGCACCGCGGGTTAGAAGTAGCGTCTTCGATTAGTAATAAAAACGTCCTAAATACCGCGTTCCAAACCTGCTCCAACTTAAATTTTGAATGAAAGTCAGCACTGGCTGTGGAAGAATTCCGGCGTGATTTCTCACCCACATACTACCAACGGCCTTTGGGGGTGGTAGAGAGAGTGCAGAGGTTCAGGACACACTCTTGCGCTTCCGGTGCAAAAGACCCTAAAGGCGGAAGAACCAGCAGTGATGGTCGGCCTGAGGATACAGAAAGCAATGGAAACCATTGCATTAAGTACCCATAATGTGTATCGACGAAACATGTGGCTTGTAATTGAAAAGGTGTCATAACGATCTCTCTATTGGCAAAAGGTCTCGGTATAGCCTCCCATTCGGGTCTCTGGGAGAGGGAGGACATCATGAGAAAAAGATTGAACAACCAACGAAAAGATAACGCTCTACGAATCGGATCGTGCAATGTTAGCAGCTTGTACGTAGTAGGGAAGCTCAAAAATCTGAAAAAGAAAATGCAAAGGCTCAATCTAGATGTAGTGGGGAGTCAGTGAAGTGATATGGAAAGGTGGCAAGAATTTCCGCTCAGATGAGTATAGGGTAATATCAACAGCAGTCAAAAATGTTATAACAGAAGTGGGATTCGTTATGAACAGGAAGGAAGGGCAGAGAGTGAGCTACTGTGAACTGTTCAGGGACAGGGTTGTTCTCATAAGAATCAACAGCAAAGCAACATCGACAACGGTTGTTCACGTACACGTGCTCAGATGTTGTATTTTCACACCGCCACATCTCGTCATATAAAACACTGATTTGAATAACGAAAGAGACCAAGAACCATTTATTTGTCAATTTATAATGTTTAACTACGCATTGCAATGATGTATTTTGACGAATCACAAGGAGAAATGAATCCAGCGCCACTGACGTGCCTAAGAAACTTTAGACTAATTGAATGCGCATGCAAAAACATCGATATTGAAGACAGACTCTGAAGACATTTGAATATTACAAAAAACAAGCGCGCAACCCATCGTCCACTGCCAGACGATATCACTCTCTTTTTTTCTCCTGTGTAATGCAGACACACCATTACATAGGCGTCATTATTAAGCTTGTAATTTTTTAAACCCCACAGATAAATACTATAATTTTTTTGCATGTCGGACTAGCATGTGTGAAAAACGTTGAGTTATTAATGAATGGACATTTCTACGTGATTTCTAAACTTTTCCATCCACTCAATCTCTGTCATTGTTATTAACGTAAGTGTTAACATGTTATATGTGTTTCAAATCCAAGCTCGTAATTATAGTGTCAGTTGCTCTAAATTTGTGTTTGTTTTAGTTGTTGGATAACCTTAATCATTTACTTTCTATGTGCCAATTTTTTTTTCACAGAGCCAACCGTGTCTGACGTGTCATTGTATGAACAGAACAATCGAGGCCGACGTTAACATACTACTTTCATCCCCCCCCCCTTCCCCTTGTAATTTCCTCAAACTCTATTGTAAACTGGCCCTTAGGTACATTTTCAGTGCAAGTGACGTCCGGGAATGTCTTAGTAAACTTCACTTCTCAAATCGTACATCGCTCACACATTGCCTCGCTGTTCCACAATGGTACGCGGCACTTTCTAAACGGAAAAGGGAGCCACGTAAGTATATGTTGCTTCCCATTCTCAGTCTGATGCTTAATAATAATCACATTTCCTTACATGAGAATGCCAACGTCGCATGCTGAAGATGACAAAACTATATAAGGATACTGAGCGGATAATTCAGTGCGTAACGGGTGATGAAACTCTGTCACAGGGGACTGGAATGCGGTTGTAGATGATGGAGTTGAAGAAAGGGTTACAGGAGAATATGGGCTTGATATTAAGAATGAGAGAGGAGAAAGATTAATTAAATTGTGTAACAAATTGCACCTGGTAATAGCAAATACTTTGTTCAACAATCACAACTGGGGTAGGTATATTGGGGAAAAGCTGGGAGATACGTGAAGATTTCAGTTAGATGACATCATTGTCAAGCAGAGGTTGCGAAATCAGATACTAGATTCTAAAGCTTGTCCAGGAGCAGGTATAGATGTGATCACAGTTTAGTAGTGATGAAGAGTACGCTGGAGTTTAAGAGACTAGTCAGGAAGACTTAATGTCCAGAGAATTGAGATGCAGAAGATCTATTGAACGAAGAGGTACGGATGAAGTTCTCTAAGGCTGTAGATAATACAATAAGGAATAGCTCAGTGGGCAGTGCAGCTGAAGAGGAATGGAATCTCTAAAAAAACGGCAATCAGAAAATTTGGAAAGAAAAATAAGATACAAAGAAGTTAACTGCGCAGAAACCGCGAGTAACGGAAGAAATACTTTAGTTGATCCATAAAAGAAGGAATTACAAATATGTTTAAGGAAATTCAGGAGTACAGAAGTACAAGTCACTGAAAATGAAATAGATTGAAGAGTTCAGAGAAGCCAGAACAAAATGGTTGCAGGAAGGATGTGAAGAAATCGAAAAAGATATGATTATCGAAAGGACTGACTCAGCATATGGAAAAATCAAAACAATCTTCGGTGAAATTAAAAGAAAGGGTGGTAGGTAACATTAATAGTGCATTGGGAATTGACCGTTAAATGCAGAGGAGAAGGTGGATAGTTGGAATGTGTGGATGGAAGGCCTCTATAAGAGAGAAGACTTGTCTCATGTGATAGAAGAAGAAACAGGAGTAGATTTAGCAGATGTAGGGGATCCAGTATTAAAATTTCAAAGCTTTGGTACACTTTAGAAGAAATGAGACAGCAGGGATAGGTAACATTCAGTCAGTTTTCCTAAATTCATTTTGGGAAATGACAACTAACGACTATTCACGTTGGTATGTAGAATGTACGGGTCTGGCGATAAACCATCTGACTTGCGGAAAAATATCATCCACACAAGTTCGAAGACTGCAAGAGCTGAGAAGTGCAAGAATTATCACAGAATCATCTTAACAGCTCATGAATCAAATTCGCTGATACCAATAATATAGAGAAAAATGGAAAGGAAAATTGAGGAAGTGTTAGATGGCGATTAATTTGGGTTTAGGATAGTCAAAGGCACCAGAGAGGCCATTCTGACATTGCGGTTGATGCTGGAATCAAGACTAAAGAAAAATCAAGACACGTTCGTAAGATTTGTCGATCTGGAAATGAAATGAAATGATCGTATGGCATTGTTGGCCGGGAGGCCCCATTCGTGGCAGTTCGGCCGCCGTATTGCAAGTCCTTTTTAGTTGACGCCACTTGTCGAGTTGTGAGTCAATGATGAAAATGATGATGAAGGACAAACAACACCCAGTCCCCTGCCGGGTATCGAACCCGGGCCCCCTGCGTGGTAGGCGGTAGGGCCAAGAGGTAAAATAAGTGTGGAGGACGAAGAATAAAGTGCTCGGATTAAAATGGGTATAAGACAGAGATGTAATATTTCGCTCCTGCTGTTCAGTCTGTACATTGAAGATGCAGTGATTGAAATAAAGAAAAGATTCCTGAGTAGAATTAAAATTCAAGGTGTAAGGGTATCAAGGACACGCTTCGTGATTACATTGCAACGCACAGTAAAAGTGAAGAAGAATTACGTGACTTGCTGAATCGAACGAAGGGTCTAACGAGTATCGTATACAGAGTGAGCGAGAAATCGAAGAAAGAAGAAAGTACTCAGAAGTAACAGAAGTGAGAACAGCGAGAGACTTAATATCAGCATTGATGGTCACGAAGTAGATGAAGTTAAGGAATTATGCTACCTAGGCAGCAAAATAACCAATGACGGACGGAACAAGGAGGACATCAAAAGCAGACTAACACTGGAAAAAAAGGCATTCCTGGCAAAGAGAAGTCTACTAGCATCAAACATAGGACTTTATCTGAGGAAGATATTTCAGATATTGTACGTTTGGAGCACAGCACTGTGTGGTAGTGAACATAGACTGTGCGAAAACAGGAGCGGAGGAGAATCGAAGCATTTGGGATGTGGGGCTACAGAAGAATGTTGAAAATTAAGTGGACTGATAATCTAAGGTACGAGGAGGTTCTGAGCAGAATTGGAGTGGAAAGAAATATGAGGAAAACACTGCAAGAAGAAGGGGCAGAGTGATAGGACATTTGTTAAGACATCAGGGAATTACTTCCGTGGTACTAGAATGAGCTGTAGAGGGTAAAATCTTTCCTGAACCTGGTCTTATTCACCTTCTATTCTATAAGCGCTGCAGAAGTGCAGCCATGTTTAAAATATTAAAGAAGACGCAGACATCCTTTCCTTGGCTTCAAACTCTGGCCGGCTGACAAATAAGGAAGGGAAACATCGGGACCGGATGAAAGTATGATGGGACCTTGTGATACACTCTTCGCCTGAAGAAAATTTGGCATGATGAAAAGTTGAAGATGGAACAGTACGCCCTTCGAAATTCGAACGATTTGGTATGAAATAAATACGATATAAGTGGTAGTTATTTTCCTCTCTCACCTACAATTCACAATTCTATTCATCCCGTTTTCTAACGAATTTTCACCTTCTTGTATGAGTACCAAAGGTGTAGGTAAGCGGCCCACGTGGCCTCACTCAAAGGACCTCAGTAGTGAAAGTAGCCGGAACAGGATTTCCGAATAAAGCAACTTAGGTATCCTTGACAGTCCGTGAGAGAAGTCACATTTCCGCAAAGGTATAAATTTTTCGGAAGTGGAAAAGGTTGTTTTAGACATCTTTTTCAAAAGGAAAGTACTTCGTTTGCATTACATACAGTGTAGTGTCCCGCATTCACGATGTAAGATGATTCATTTTTGACAGCAATATGTCTCTTACACAACGTATATGCTTTCTGAACTGTTCCTGTTCGTCAATTGATAGAAGAACATAGTGATATAAAAGCAATGATTTATCTACTAAAATATCGTCGATCAACTACAAAATGTGTGGATCTGAAAAGGCCAACTTTCCGCTTATATAAAAGAGAAGCTACACTATACCTCCCGAGTGGAATAGTCAAATTCGGGAGTAACACCAGATACACCTTGAAAATCGCGAATTACAGATTTGAAACAAACGTCAGCTGAAATGTGATGATTTTCCACGCTTCACATTACACTTGGCATAATATAGTTAATCAGGACAATGAATATCTTTGATTGCTTACATTAATTACAAAAAATAATATTTTATGAATAGAATACATGCTACATTTCAGCACACAATAATTTTTAGCATTTTGTGAATGTTTGTTAGTAAAAAATGTACAGTACTGTTTACTGCTCATCCCTCGGAAGGACATGTTATAGCGTGCAGGACAAGCTTTGTACACTCTAATTTCTTCTTGAAAACAGTCTGGAGAATGATTTAGAGACATTTATCCTAAATGTTCTGAGGCTGGTTGTATTTCTGGTGTATAAGCAACTTCAGCGCAGTAAAGATGGTGGAAGTTTGAGCTGATCTCTAAACTACAGATGTGTATTCGACCTGTCAGTTGTTGAAACCCAGTGTTAAGTAGCGGACGTGCGGCCCTAGTGTGTCAACGTTGTTTTGTCACAAATTTCAATCTAGCAACGTCTCTAAATCATTCTCCAGACTGTTTTGAAAAAGAAATAAGTGTGTACAAAGCTTGTCCTGCACACTATAACATGTCATTACGAGCGATAAGTAAAAACAATACTGTAAATCTTTTTCTAACAAACTTTCACAAAACGCTAAAAATCATTGTGTGCCGAAATGTAAGATGTATTTTATTAATCAAAAATTATTTTTTAATTAATGCAGTCAATCAAAGAATAACTATGTGTCATCCTAAAAAAAGGTACCATTACAGATTTCGCTCTCTCTTCTGTTTGCTTTCGATGTTAGTGAGCAAGTAGTATCTGTCTGAGAAATATATATATATATATATATATATATATATATATGTGTGTGTGTGTGTGTGTGTGTGTGTGTGTCTGTGTGTGTGTGTTTGTGTGTGAATCTGTTAAATATTTCAATATATGCTTATAGAGCATTTGCTGGAATTATTTAAGTATTGTAAAAACCCTGTCATGTCCAATTTATTAAGGTTTTTCAGCACTTACATTTTTATCTGTTCGACCAACATCGCTGACCAGCTCTAGCCACTATCATTACATGGCAATTATGAATTTAAACTAATTGTGCTAAAGGCGCACGACCTGTACTGATTTAAATTAAGTTGTTTCATTTTCAGAGCAGTGGAGAAGAAGAGCAGACCAAACTCTAGAACTTTCTTATTTAATTTTGACTTGGCCTGGACTAACGTAGGTACTTATCATATTTTTGTCAACAGTGAGGAGTTTTGCTATATAAAGTCAATGAAATCATTAACTAATAGAAGAGCTAAGTATTTCTCTCGTAGTCATTATTACCACAGACGCTAAATAAGTTCCAGACAGGCCAATGCAAAACTTATGCTGATCTAATTGCGTCATACTGAGCTTAGCTGGCAAGTGGTAATATTAATTTTTAACTGCATCGCATTCTTAGCTTATCAGGTAAATGACAATATAGATTTTAAACTGCATTCCCTTCCTGTGGGCATACAGAAAGAGACAAAACTTATCTCATTTAGATGTTTAAAAGACAAAATTTCGCTCTATAGAAAATTTATATTTCATTGGAGAAACGGGATAACACTTTGTCTCACAAACCAAAACACAATGACGCATGGGCACCTACAGGGGATAGCCAGATTATGTGAACAGCGGTAGTAATTGGATGGTTGTGTTTAATGGTCAACAACGTATGTGTGGTGCTGGACTATGCGTGTTCAGTATGGACTAGGCTTCAGTGCAGGTTGTTTACAAGTAGTGCAGGCTTCGTATTTGCATTTGGAGGCCGAGGTCGACTTAGTAGTAGCAGTAGCTTTATTCATCCATAGATCTCATTTCACAAGGATATAGGACATGTCAAAGTATTTACAAGTTCGACCAATTCAAATTAAGCTATTTCATATACACATATATCTGCAGACTTCTAGTTAGAGACAACCATTAGATTTACTCCTGTTATACAAAAGTTTTCTTACGAATAACTTATTAAATAATGTAATACCACCCTATTCACTCATATCTCACGATCAGTCACTGAACACACTACACACACATTGTTTTGTAATACTTCACTTACCACACACAAACACACACACACACCTCTGGGCCATTTTCTGTACCGAAACTTCCCACTTGCTATCCAGAAAAGCTGAGTCAGCATCCCTCCATAATGAGTGAGTTGTTGAGCTCAGATGGGGAGCAGCTGTTAGTATTGGGTTATGCATAGCTTGGGGGGTAAGTATTTCTTGGAAGGAAAAAAGAAGGAAAATAACATAAAAGTGAAGGTGTTATGTGGGATTCTGGATGCTTTATAATTATATTTATTATTTATTTATAAAACAATTTGCTATCGAACCCCTACTCTGTATTGTCTAAGTAATCCTTCAATGTATAAAATGTATAGCATAACAGGTACTTTTTAGCTGCCTTTTTAAATAAGTGTATTTTTGAAATTTCTTTAATCTCTTTTCTAATTTATAGCGCAGTTTTATTTCTTGGTAGAAAATGCTGTTTTGAGTTCTACGTTTTTTTTCCTTGGTAAATGTAAGTTGAGTCTATCTCTTGTTGCACGATCATGGACAGAGCTGTTTGTGCAGTAATTACCAATGTTATATTTGATGTGTACATCTGACTGGTAAATGTATTCACGTGGAGCAGTCAAAATCCCCAGTGTTTTGAACAAATCTTTACAATGAGCTTGACTAGTATTTTTGGTTATTATCCTTATGGCTCTTCTCTGGAGTTTGAAAACTGTGTTCACATTTTGTGCATTTGCTCCCAAAAAAGAATGCCAGAGCTAAGAATTGAGTGTACAGATGAATAAAATGTAACTAAAAGACAATGCATGTTACACACTGATCATAGGATTCTAAGGGCATAACATGCTGATGACATTCTGTTTGCAAGTACCTTTTCGTATTCACACCACTTCAGCTGAGAATCAATATTCTTTCTCAGAAATTTTGCATTTGTTACACAGTTGTCATTTTTCCTCTTCAAACTGAAATTCATGGCATTAGTTTTCTTTATTTTCAATGTCACCTTATTATTTATTGACCAATCATAAACTTCCTTGAGAGTTTCATTTGCTTTCTCAGTAAGGATTTTCCTTGTTTTCTCAGTGACTATAATATTGCTGTCATCTTCAAAGATAATTTTTTCACCATGTTAACACTAGTGGGAAAGTCATTGGTGTATATCAGGAATAATATTGGTCCTTATATGCTACCTTGTGGAACCCCTATAATAATGTAGTTTAGTTCTGGTAAGTGTTTTACTAAATATTTAGATGTATTTGAAGTATGTGCTACCTCTACTCTTTGTGCTCTATCTGCTAGGTATGGTCGAGATCAGTCATTAGCTACCCCACTTGTTCCTAATACTTCTAATTTATTTAATAGAATCTTGTGGTCGACTGTATCAAAAGCCTTAGAAAGATCCAAAAATATACCTGTAGCACATTCATCTTTATCAAGAGTATCAGGTACAACTTTTGTGAATTCAACTATGGCTGACTCCGTATTTGTGCCACTTTGGAAACCAGCCTGTGATTTGCTTAAAAGATTGTATTTATTCAGGTAATTCATTAATCTGTCTTTCATAATTGCTTCTATTTGATAATGCTGACAGCAAGGATATGGGCCAGTAATTTTCTACGGCTTCTGCATTACCATTCTCAGACAAAGGTACAACTCTTGCCTGTTTTAACTGCTCTGGAAATATCCCTGATGTGAAGGATTCATTTATTATATTTGTTAAGTAGTCTTGTATAATCCCTATGCATTGTTTCAGTACACACATTGGTACTTTATCTAAGGCTACTGACATTTTAATTTTTGGTTTTTGAACAGTTTTATTGACTTCATTCTCTGTGGTTGGATGTGACATCATTGTATTTCGTTCAAAATTGTTTACAGGTGTTATATTTGTTTTGGGGTATTTTTGCTGTAACTTCTCGGCAGTACTTGAAAAATGCTCGTTTACATAGTTTGCTATGTGTTGTGGAACATTTATTACCTTATCCCCCTTCCTTAGCTGTATGTTATTCTGCGTTTGTTTCCCTCTCCCCGTTTCATTTTTTATAACATTCCCGATTGCTTTGCTTTTTTCTCTTCATTATACATTATTTTGTCTTTAAATGGCTTTTTTCTGCAACAATCAGTACCTTCCTATAGATATTGTTGTACCTATGATAGAAACTTAAGAATTCTGATCATTGCGAAGCTTTTAATGGAACTGAGGTGTTTAAGTGTTTGGGAGGACTTCTTAATACCTGCTGTTATCCATTTGTTTTTGTGAGATGTTGATACGGACATGCATGCTTTTGGAAATGCCTTCTCAAAGTACAATTTAAACAATGTGGTGAATTTAGAGAATTTCTTATTCATCTTGGTTTCCATATACACTTCATCCCAGCTTTGTTTTTTTAGTTCTTTTGAAACACCTTTTATTTTGATTTCTGATAGATGCCGTTTGTAGGCTTGTAGTTTAGGTAATGTTTGGATGCCTGATTTTACTGTTGTTACTTGACAGAGATGGTCTAATCATCCGAGATCTTTTACAGCTACATCACTTTTTTCCCTGTCCATGCTTGTGGCCACATGGTTAGTTACTGATGCAGTCATTGTAGTAAGTCTTGTTGCACTATTGACACATGGGGACATGACAAAACTTTGAAGGATGTTTATGAAGGTGCTGCTGGATTAATTTATAATATTAGTGTTGATGTTAATGTTCCCACACAGAATTATGTTGACCTTTGTACTTAAGACTTTATCTAGAACTTGCGTTAATTTATTGAAAAAAGTGTCCACACTACCACCAGGAGATCTATACACACACAAAACGATTCATTTCTTGGAGATACGAAGCCCTGTAATTTAACAGCGGATATTTCAAAGTGTTCGTCTTCACTTATAGTACTGAGGTCATGTCTTGATTTGAACTGTGTTCCTTTTCTCATATAAATGCATGATCCTCCACCCATTTAAGTAGTTCTGCAGTAAAATTTTGCCATTTCATGCAATGATAATATTACATATTGGATTTCTGTGTCTCTACACCAGTGCTCAGCAATACAAACTACTGTGCAGTTCAAAGATTGGAGCTCAGCTTCTAATATTTGTACCTTTTTTTTATTGAATGCATGTTCTGATGCAGAATTATTAACTCTGTGAAATGCTGCATGTTACTCTTTGCAGTGTGTTGTTGTTCTTTGTATCATTTGGATGTGTGATATTTTAAGTGTTAAAATCTGTATTGTGAGTGACTGTTTCAGTATTTTTTAAATTGCTGGAGATAGTCTTCGAGCTGGGGAACCTGTTGTCTGGATTTATCCTAAAAAAGACCTACTTTTCCTACCTCTGACAACAGGTATTTGACCATGTGTGGTCCGACATCCACCCCCGATACTTTCATGAATCAACTGTACCAATCCTCCCTTCCCAGTCCTGCGTAGGTGTAGGCCATGTCTAGTGACACCCCATCTGTTGATAGTCCTGACAGGCACCAGAGAAACATGTGCCAAGTTGGCTGTCCTCAGAGCCATCCCTAACCCCACACTGATTCGCCTCACAGCTCCAACAAGGTGTGGTCGATCATTATGCTGGCACAGCTTAACGAAGTGTATGTTGGTGCCATGAGTCAGGGAAGCTACCTTGTCCACGTCACCACCTTTGTCATATGCCCCATCCCTGTCGAAACTGTTTCCCGCCCCACCCACTATCACTACATAGTCCTGTTTCGTAAAGTACTTACATAAAGACACTAGCTCCTCTATCACATGACTTAGCCCTGCACTTGGCTTGAAGATACTGGTGGCCTGGTACGCAGGCCCTAAACTTTCCTGTTACTGAGGGCCTACACCTCGCCCATGGCTACTACCTAGCAGCAGCACTTTCTTCTTCCTAACACTTTGTACACTCCTAGGCTTCTTGGCCTCAGTAGAAGTGTGCTGCACATTTCCTGCTCCTCGTTCTACCGGAGGCTCTTCTCCACTTTACTCTGGCAAAGGTAGATACCAGTTTTTGATGTTGATGATAAATCTGTCAGATTGCGTTCTCAATCTTCCTATCCTCCTACCGGCTGCGTTCCTAACGACCCTCATTTACTCTATCTCCCTTGATCCTTATGAGTTCCGTCCTTGCTTCCTCCAACTGTGCCTGAAAGGCACAGATTTTCCTTTCCTGTTCCCCAATCAAAATGTTCCTACTGCATACTCTGCAGTTCCAGGAGAGAGCCTCTTCTGTTCTCCAAATCTTTCATCCCACTGCATCCCCCCCCCCCCCCCAGTAAAATATTTCTTACATGATTGGCAACAAATCCCTCTACTCACTACCCTGTTACAGCTTCCACATTTCTCACACATGGTCAGTTTCGAAAGAATAATCAAGTTCAAAGAATGTCTTAAATTTGTCAAGGACGCGAGATTAGCTGCCTGTAAACAAAAAACGACACAAAGGTCTTACGTCCGGTAGCTGTGGTTTTTGTACTCATTTAGAGATACAATGAGAGGGAAATGAATCTGTAATTACTTTGCTATTAGAGAATTTACGTTATCAGGCGTGTTTGGTCAGGTTTTAAAAGTTTATAACTCGAAACATTTAGGCCTAATTGGGCCTAGATGACTAGTAAAAAATACGAAATGTGATTCTTGAGTTTCTCCCAGCGTATTTGATCATCAAAATATACACGGGTATACTGCCGGTCTACAGTGTCCAACGGGAACAATATTTCGACGATCATATATGTCACCATCATCAGGTGAACTGACGGACTGAGCTCCTGTGAACGTGCCGGCACGGAGATCCGTACGCTATGGCTGCTCAGAGGGAACTGGGTTCGGTCGCGGCGGCGGCCGATTTAAATAACCTCCGCCCGCGGCGCGCTCCCTCCGCTGTCGGCGCCCTGCGCCACGCGCCACGGTCGCGCGGTGGAACAGATTGCGACGGCGTCTGAGATGACGTCGGAGTGATGCCTCTGTCCGCCGTGGTCGTCACAACTGTACGTTTGCTCGATTTGCTCTTGATTAACCCAATCGCTGGTTCCCAAGCCTTGCTAAGATTATAGTCACAGTCACGGTTTATGAGGTCGTCATTGGTGCGAATTTCGATGGCCTCTCTAACAACGCTGTCCCAGTATCTCGACGTCTGTACCAGAATCCTCATGCGTTCATACTCCATAGCGTGATTTTCCGACAAACAATATTCAGTGACCGCCGACTTGCCCGGATACATCAGTCGAGTGTGCCTCTGGTGTTCACGGCATCGATCCTCGACGGTACGCATCCTCTGACCAATATACGACTTGCCACATTGTCACGGAATCTGGTACACGCCGGCCTTCCTCAAACCGAGGTCATCTTTGGCGCTACTCACCAGTGCACGAGTTTTATTCGGAGGACAAAACACAGTTCCGACCCAGTGTTTCTTCAAAATGCGATTTTCCCCGAGAGTGCGCCTGTATATGCAATAAACGCAGTGCCTACCTCCTCCCTCCTGATATCATCCGTCTCCACAGGTTGTGCTGTAGTGGTTGGGAGGAGAGCACGCTGAAGAAACACCGGGTCGGAACTGTGTTTTCTCCTCCGAATAAAACTTGTGCACTGGTGGGGAGCGCCAAAGATGACGTCGGTTTGAGGAAGGCCGGCGTGTACCAGATTCCATGTCAATCAGGCAAGTCGTATATTGGTCAGACGATGCGTACCGTCGAGGATCGATGCCGTGAACACCAGAGGCACACTCGACTGATGTATCCGAGCAAGTCGGCGGTCGCTGAACATTGTTTGTCGGAAAATCACGCTATGGAGTATGATCGCACGAGGATTCTGGTACAGACGTCGAGATAATGGGACAGCGTTGTTAGAGAGGCCATCGAAATTCGCACCAATGACGACCTCATAAACCGTAACTGTGGCTATAATCTCAGCAAGCCTTGGGAACCAGCGATTGGGTTAATCAACAGTAAATCGAGGAAACGTATAGTTGTGACGAGCACGGCGGACAGAGCCATCACTCCGACGTCATCTCAGATGCCGTCGCAATCTGTTCCACCGCACGACCGTGGCGTGTGGCGTGGGGCGCGGACAACGGAGGGAGTGCGCCGCGGGCGGAGGGTATTTAAATCGGCCGCCGCCGCGGCCGAACCCAGTTTCCTCTGAGCAGCCATAGCGTACGGATCTCCGTGCCGGCACGTTCACAGGGGCTCAGTCAGTCAGTTCACCTGATGATGGCGACATGTATGATCGCCGAAATATTGTGCCCGTTGGACACTGTAGACCGGCAGTACACCCGTGGATATTTTGATCATCAAATACGCCGGGAGAAACTCAAGAATCACATCATACACCTTTACGGGGAGGACATGTACCGCAGCATGAAGAAATTTGAAAAGTTGCGCCACCGTAGATGTCGTTTGCTAAGTACTCTTCCCTTTCTAAAGAGATGTCGTTCCGAGAATGTTGTTCCAAATTTTGCTAAGGTTATGCATCACATCGATTCTGCAGCCGCTAAGAGAATCAAGAAACGAGCCAGCCTCGCATGGGTACGTGAGACAGTGCAATTCACCCGCCGGAGTCTTGAGTTTATCTCGCAGAAATTACTCAAACTACATTTGCAACTGGCTAGTAATTTCACTTATTTTTCCTGGGATTGGATTGATGGTGTCACCTGGGTTGCAGCTGATTCCTCCCTTAAGAAGGCAACGGGACGTCAAACAGCTAAGTTCTCCCGTCTCCTTGAGAAACCATCTCTGCAGGTTCCGTGCAAGACTCTCATCAATTTGAGTGGTATGGTGTTGAGTGATGATGCGGTCTCGGTTTTGCAGAAAGGTCTCAACTTCGGTCCCACCCCCCAAGTTCACTCCGGTCGCAGAAATTGTTAGTGCTGTTGAACGGTTGCAGCTCGACTTCCGCCTGAATCAGCTGAGGAAATACGTCGTGAAACTTGTCGTGCGTTGACGAAATCCAAGCCGATGAAGTCAAATATCACCAGTAAAGAGAGGGCGGCCATTCGTGATCTCAGGGAGCGCTCTGAAATTGTTGTCTTACCGGCTGACAACGGCAATGCTACAGTTGTTGTCTCCCATCAGGTCTACACTGATAAGATGCAGAGCCTGCTAAATGTCGATTCCTACCGGAAGATCAGCGTTGACCCTACAAAGAAGGTGGAGAACAAGACGAGGTCGCTTCTGAAGGACGCTGATTTATCGGAGGGTGACGATAAGAAATTGTTACCTCAAGGTCCGGTACCGACTGGACTATATGGACTCCCGAAGGTTCACAAAGAGGGGGTGCCATTACGCCCCATAGTCAGGAACATCAGGGCACCTACATATTTGTTGTCCAAATACCTGACGGGAATATTAAGTCCTTATGTGGGTAAATGCCCTCATCACATCCGTAATTCCGTGGATTTTGTTAAACGCCTTGATAGCTTCAGGTTGGATGAGTAAGAGATCATGGTGAGTTTTGACGTCGTTTCCTTGTCTACGAGGGTACCCCTGCGAGAGTCATTAGAATTCATTAGTCGGAAGTTTGACGAGAAGACCACTGAACTTTTTATGCATGTCTTGACTTCCACGTATTTTCTTTTTAATGGAGAATACTACGAACAAACGGAGGGAGTCGCCATGGGTAGCCCACTCTCACCGGTGGTAGCGAATTTGTACATGGAGAACTTGGAGGAGGAAGCCCTGTCGTCATCCGAATGGAAACCTACTTGCTTTTTCCGTTACGTGGACGACACGTTCGTCATCTTGCCACGTGGTATGTATAAACTCCTTGACTTCTTTACACATCTAAACTCCATACATCCCAACATCAAATTCACTATGGAAACTGAAACGGAGGGTAAATTACCTTTCCTTGACGTCTTGGTCAAGAGAAGGGCTCACGATACCCTACGTCATGGGGTGTATCGGAAGACAACGCACACTGATCTGTATTTGCACGCAGACAGCTGCCACCACCCTTGACAGAGGAATGGGGTACTTAAAACTCTAGTACGTAGGGCGCGCACTATCTCTGACGCAGAGTCTACCCCAGGAGTTGGAACATCTGAGAACTGTATTTCGAAAAAATGGGTACGCAGAGTGGCAGATTCAACTTGCTCTCCGCCCAACCACTACAGCACAACCTGTGGAGATGGACGAAATCACGAGGGAGGAGGTAGGCACTGCGTTTATTCCATATACAGGCGCACTCTCGGGGAAATCGCCCGCATTTTGAAGAAACACTGGGTCAGAACTGTGTTTTGTCCTCCGAATAAAACTCGTGCACTGGTGGGTAGCGCCAAAGATGACCTCGGTTTGAGGAAGGCCGGCGTGTACCAGATTCTGTATCAATGTGGTAAGTCGTAAATTGGTCAGAGGATGCGTACCGTCGAGGATCGATGCCGTGAACACCAGAAGCACACTCGACTGATGTATCCGACAAGTCGGCGGTCACTGAACATAGTTTGTCGGAAAATCACGCTATGGAGTATGAACGCACGGGGATTCTGGTACAGACGTCGAGATACTGGGACCGCGTTGTTAGAGAGGCCATCGAAATTCGCACCAATGACGACCTCATAAACCGTGACTGTGACTATAATCTTAGCAAGGCTTGGGAACCAGCGATTGGGTTAATCAAGAGCAAATCGAGCAAACGTATAGTTGTGACGACCACGGCGGACAGAGCCATCACTCCGACGTCATCTCAGACGCCGTCGCAATCTGTTCCACCGCGCGACCGTGGCGCGTGGCGCAGGGCGCGGACAGCGGAGGGAACACGCCGCGGGCGGAGGGTAATTAAATCGGCCGCCGCCGCGGCCGAACCCAGTTCCTTCTGAGCAGCCATAGCGTGCGGATCTCCGTGCCGGCACGTTCACAGGAGCTCAGTCAGTCAGTTCACCTGATGATGGCGACATGTTTGATCGCCGAAATATTGTTCCCGTTGGACACTGTAGACCGGCAGTACACCCGTGAATATTTTGAATACGAAATATGTCAGTTAAATACGATTTAGAAACGTTTAATTACACTTTTGTTGCGAAATAGACTGATGAAACTAGTAGCAGTCTTTTTTAAAAGAATTTTGCACTATCAGGAAAATTTGAATAGAATTTTTTGTGTTTATGTCACGCAAAATTTTGGTTTATGACGCGATTATCGGGACTTCAGCTAAAGAACAAGTTTTTTCAAGAACAAGCACTGCTGAGACGCTAATATTTAGTTGTGTGACAAGAACGGACACTACAGCAAGTATACAAAATAAAGAAAATTTAAATTTGATACTATTTACTCTTAAATAAGTTCTTTTAGCGGATGACGAAAATATCTGTGATCTCACTCGTACAATGAAAGACCTAACAGAGTTCCAAGGACGGCAGGTTGTGGGAGCCCGATTAACAGGGACATCAGTAAGCAACACAGTCAACTTACTGAATGTTTCAAGAGCAACTGTTTCAACAATAATGGCAGCCTATACAAAACATGGTAATACATCACCGTGTAAACGTAATAGTGCGCGTAAATCAAAATTAAATGGCAGAGATTGCCGTACGCTAACACTAATTGTGTCGACACAACAGAAAACTACGGCGGCTAAAGTGACTGTAGAGCTCAATAGTCATCTCCGAGACCTCGTATCTATCGACACTGTCTTACGAGAACTCCATAAAGCGAATATTAATGGACGAGCTACTATGCCGAAACCATTTGTAACGACAACCAACGCAAAGAAGCATAATCATCGTGTCAGGAGCATAAATCCTGGACGGCTGGTCAGTGGAAACACGTCGTATGGTCCGACGAGTCAACGTTTTCGTTATTTCCTACAATGGGATTAGTTGAGGGAGTTCTGGAGAACGCCAAAAGAAGCCTAGAGTTGTGAGTACTCGATTCCAACTGTTAAGCAAGGAGGTGGAAATATGGTGGTGCGGACAGCCATTTCATGGTATTCTGATGGTTCCATCATTATTCTCAATGGCCGTGTTACAGCCAACGATTATGTGAACATTTTAGGTGATCAGGTGCACCCCACGCTTCAAATGTTGTTCCCAATAATGACGCCATATTTCAGGACGATGATGTACTCATTCACACAACCAGGACAGAACAATCGTAGTATTAGGAGCATGCAACGGAGCTGTAGCGTCTTCCTTGACCAGCACAGTCCCACGACTTGAACTTTATCAAAACTTTGTGGGCGGTATTGGAGAGCAAATTCCGGAGCAGATTTCCGCCCCCTCGTTACTACTGGAGTTAGAAGAGGTTCTGCTCGAAGAGCGGCATAATATTCCGCCGCAGACTATACAATCATTATATGCCAGTATTCCAAGAAGAATCGCAGCTGTATTACGGGCAAATGGGGGTCCAACCCTTTATTAATAAACCATTCCCAGCTAAGTACAAGTGTTCACATTATTTTGCCTATCCCCTGCACCACTATTTAGCTGAAATGTAGAACTTGGACAGTACTTTTCTTGAATAAATCATAACGCTTGGCGTGACATGTTCTTATTAATATGAACCAACCACAAAACGACAAAGTGCAGACTGTCTCTGTGATGGTTCACCAATAATGGAGGAGTAACGAATGTGATGAGCGAGTTCAACAATATCCAAATGAAGGACCATTCTGACAGTTTGATGTGGTTGTACGTATGTCCTATGCAGTGCGCCCAAGGGAAGGGGAATTATATTCATCACCTGAAACATTACAACCATAGTGACATCCGCATAACGATGTCTCATGCGAAAGTTAATATCTCACAACAGCACCACAAGTAAATGCAAATGCATCAAAGAAACGGAGACGACAGCGAAGGAACGCTCACATGTTTTTCCTTAAGCCGGGTTCCCACGGGGCGTGAAACGCTAGCGTGAGGCATGCTGTCGGGGGACACTACCCGTGTGAACGAGGAGCCTTGAGTTTGACGTCGCAGGCAGGCTTAAGGGCTCACGCTTCATGTCAGACGTGTTTGATTTTCAGTCGTGAGTTCTCCTCTTCTGTAGCTGCATCTTATTACAATATATAGTGCTTAGAAGATGACTAATAGTGTCATTAAATGACGTGTGATCAAGTTGCAAGACAGTGAAACTTTACAATTTCTGGAACTTTTACGCTACTGAGCAGGCCTTGTATGGTGTAAGCAGCGAAAAGTATAGAGACCGAAATGTCAGAATGGCAGCTGCCCAAAGAATTAGTGATGCGCTCCAAATTCCAGCTTTCGGACCGAAAGATTTACTCCAAGGTGCAAGAGTTTGGTTGCCTTGGCCAGCGTCAAAATGTTGAACTCACTGAGTTATTAGTGTCATTTTAAGGTTCCATCAACCAGTTCATTCACTGTGCAAAGCAGTAGCAAAAACCGAACTCACCACAGCACAACTCTCGATGATATCGTTCGTGGCCAGCTTCAAGCGATCAACTGAATCACTCTTTCGTTGTCACTTCAGTCCGTGTGAACTGTCCACGACCCACGACTGATGAGTGTCTCTCCAGTCGTGGCACGACAGGAAGTACGAAAGCGTGGCACACATGCGTGTTCACGCCCCGTAGCAACCCAGCGTTACCGGAAAGTTATTCACGAGTATGTCTGAGCGCAGAGCCACTCAGTCCACTCCTAACATAATTTGCGACCATTTGTAATCATCGCTTACGACAACAGTATCGTCTCAGCTACAGATACTGAGAACTTTGTATCAAGTTGGAGACAGTTGTTCTCGTATGTGAAACTATCGTTCTGCAGTGAAACAAGTGCTAAATGTTAAAAGTGTCACTGACCATATCAAATTCACGTCGTCAGTGAAGAAAATAATTGTTTCGAAAGTTAAGTATTTGCCATTCCCCTGTTTGAAAAATTTACTAACAAGTTTTGTGTGTGTTGCAGTATCTGCTCGGCCTTCTCTCGAAGTAATCCAGTTTTGTCACAGTGCACCACGAAAACCGCCGTCTTATTAATCCAGTCCCGATTCGTGGAATGTGGAATGAGGAACACAGAGCTTTGAAGTGTTAGTTATTGTAGGTACCATGTATTTTCGTTAATATTTGAAGAGAATCAGTATCAAATACGCGTATCTTTTTTCTTTAGCAGTCTTCGTGTATAGTAATATCTGTCTGTACTCAGCGAAATCGTACTAGAGTTTTATCGATGATCAGCGATACTGAAACGGCCAGTTGCTTGAAAGAACAGAGATGGAAAAAACGGTATCTGGTTTTTTCTTAAGAGCGCGAGCTCACTTACTTTGTCTTAGCAATAAGAAGTGCAGTGTTAAGTTGCCTAATAATAATAATAATAATTTTTATAGGGTAGTGAAATGTGGTATCTGTCAAGAACTTCTGTAATTATTTTTAATTTAGCTCCTCCCAGTTGGATAATTCACAAGATTTTTTTTTTTTTTTTGCCATGGTATGCAGCGGAGTCGTCAGCTTATTGCGAAGAGACGCAATGACAGAACGCGTATTGCTTCCAGTCATTAATTTGTACTTGTTCATAGCAATCATCGAGCCTGAGATCAACCGCCGATCGTTTTAATGTATCTCGCAACCATACCGTACGAGAGATGTTGCACTTGATTCGGTCATTCGTCTTCGAACTATGATGCTGTCGGTCTTTGCCGATGTCAGACATCGGACTCATATTCAATAGTTAGGTGGTTACCCATTTTGCAATGATGCGTTCATCTCAAGGAAGGTTGAAAAAATGAACAAAAAGTTTAAACTTGGAAAAAAATTGAGGTGCAACGCGTCCTGCTGGCGCCCAACTTGAGACGCGATGAAAAATAATTGTGTGGATATTGTATGTTTATTCTTTTCTGTTTAATGTATCTTATCAGACCGCACACAGTAAGACAAAACTGGTTGAAACAGAGTGACTCTTCATATCAGTGTGAGACGTATAAAGATTGGTATTTCATTATTCGCAAAAAGGAAAAGTTTTGTACGTCGCGCCTTAACATTTTGAGGAAACGGTAAGGGACACGATCATAGCTACCTCGCCTTTACATATTCGATAATTTTCTTAAACGTTTGTTAAATTTTGGGCGCATTTTGAGTATCTGAATAACAAACTTTATTATCTGTAATTTCATTTTTCAGATTTGTGCGGAAGTTACGTCGAGCTGACGACCACTTACATCGTTTGGTTGTTTACTTAAAAAATTAACTGATATGATGACTTCTCGATATGCGAAACTAAAGAATTAATTAAAAAACAAAAATGATGAAAGAATAGCAGAGAGGTTAACTTCTGGAGATGAATGAACACAAAGAAAATTTTTCCTGTATTGCAACGGAACAGTTCCTTAGGACAGCCAGAAAGTTATAAGACGTAGTTAAAGCCATAAATAATCAGATAACCACCACTTTAGCAGGTCTTACAAAAACATACCGTGAAACGCCGGGTGTAGTTAACCAATTGTCTGAGGATGTTAAGGAATTTATAAACCACTCAAACTATAACAGAAATAAAGTAGTCAGAATTTATGCAAAAAGCTAACAATTTATCATTTGAGCAATAACAAAAGATAACCCAAGCCTTCTCTGCTGAAGTTGAACATTTTTACAAAAAGTTTGGTTGCATTTCAGAGAAAATACTGTATCCTGCATGCATGAAAAAGCTGAAAAGGAAATTCGTGCTGCGGCACAATCCGTTGGTGCGGAGGTCCTATCTAAATCAGGTATCTCTGGCGAGACAATACCAAATAAGCTCGCGTGAGATGAGACAGATATTAACCCATCACTTACCTGACTGGCGTGAACTGTTAATATGAAGGTCTCTGACAAGAAGCAGGGGCTCGAAATGATAGAGAACTCACCGCGTGAGACAGTCAGTAAATGGGACTGAAAAATTTTGTAACGTAAGTCAATACATTTAGTCTCTTCCGCGTCACCATGGGCCTAGTAGCCCGTGTCCGGAATGCTCGTATGACTCGGTGGCGGCAGCACCAACTTTAACCGACATGCTTCGAGAGTATAGTTTGTTCAAGCACCGACAATTACAGGTTTATACACTTGAGAAAAGGTATCCACGTTCCAACATTTTCATTCGTTATTTTTAAGGGAATCTTGCTAAAACAAGAAGCGAAAAATAAAAAATATAGTTTTCGGTATCATAGAGACAAGGGGAATCCGTGCTGTGGGCCGCAGCTACTTCTGGAACCTGTTCTACATTTGATCAATTGAACAGGCTTTTCTTGCGAAATAGAAGACGATCGTGAGACATACAACCTGAGACAGTACAGTGAAGGAAAATATTTTGATAAGTATTTAGGAAAATCTGGCTAATGGGATAACTCAGTACTACACAGAGATATTATAGGAATACTGAATGACAAAACTAACGACTAGCATTGGTAAAAAATTGATTCATGCACCAGAAGACACCATGGAAAACTTTTTGTCTGTAGTAGATTCGCTCGATCTGATTCAAGAGCACGCGGAGCATAGTATCGGCTATGTTGGCGCGGCGACACGGCATTCCGTGAACCGTAACTACAATGGACGGAATCAGGTCACTTCCAGCAACGACGCCACGTCTCCACCTGACCTACAAATGAAAACGGACACAATCCGACGCAAAATGGTTCTGCATTGGCACCATCCTAGATATCAGACGGGCAGGAATATGAAAAATAAGGGGTACTTGGTGCCTTCGACAACGGAACTGAGTGGCAACAGAATTTTCACAGACCGCTCCTACACAGGATGCGAAGGTAACTGCAATAGGTCTGTAAATTATTCTGTACCACATTCTGGTCCACCAGAGCATCATCACGAAATTATGAGAGTGGTCGAGGTCACTGGAGAACGGCATCTCACCTCTGTCAGGCTTTTATAGCCTGGAGGCGGTCTTATCATGTTCCCGGGTATTACCGCCGAACGGCATGGGGACACACGTTTTACTGCAGCAGCATGCGTATTACGTCATAACGACTGGAAAACATATATGCGACGAGAAATGTGATGATCCCATATCATGAACAGAACATTTCGAAGATCCAGTTCACGCCGCAGTTCACGTTTTTGTGGGCGGAATACCAACCACGGTAATTATGGACACAGAAGCAATAATGAATTTCTTCGCTAGTCATTTTTTCAAGTAGGTTTGGGAGACTGCTAATATTCTGACGTTGCCGGTGCAAAATTTCATTGTGTCGGGTGCTATGGGCTCCCGCACGCAGAGGGTAGAAAAGCAGGCTGAGGTTAAGATTTGAGAATGGATCCAATGAGTGCAAGTTTTTCATTGTCAAGGGGTTATCTTTGTAATACTCACAGGCCACAGAATTCTTCGATGGCGGGATGCAAGAAGTGGAACTTCCCTACTGATAATTGTGCGAAAAGAAACAGCATTAAACTTAATTTTACTCGTGCACGTCGAGGCAGATTCTGTCTGTGGACAGACGGTGATCTTATTGTCTACAAATGCGACGAGCCTGTGTCAACGAATGTAGAAAGTGATTTGCCTGATACCAATAAGATTTACGCCAGGGCGCAAGTGTTTGGTTGCCTTGGCGATAATCAAAAGGTTGAACATACTGAGTTATTACCGTCATTTCTTCATGTTTTCTCCAGTAAAACCTGCAGTGATAAGGGATTACGTACATCACATCAACGTCGTTCTCCATTCTACGATTTGACCTCAAACCATTCTGCGAGCGAAAAGGGAAGCAGTGAAGCAAATTATTCGTCAGGCGATTATTTTGTGGACAATGGTGTTGAAGTGAGAAGTAGTGGGTATGAGAAGCTGCTATGGGCGTTCAAACCGTTTCTGTAAGAGATTTTATTTTGCCCTTTCAGAATTGTGAAGATTTCTCATGAAATCCTAGTTCTGATAAGGTAAAAGACCTTTATCAGAATGTAGATTTAAAATATATAAATATTCATTATGGTATTTGTCAGTCGATAAGAACCATCATAAAGACAATATTTTGTAGGTTTTATTGTATGACTGTATATATGCATATATTGTACCATGATGCGATGTGTTGTTTTCGTTTTCTTGATGATCTATGAGGAGATACTTTCCAGTCTGAAAGTCCATGAACTCCATGGAAATGCAGTATGTAGACAAACGTGTCATATGAACTAACTGTCAAATGAAAACATAATTTATTACCATGGTTCAAAAATACTTTATGTGAATCTGAACATTTCCTGATTGTTCTGTAAGACTGAGTAATCATAGCTACCAAAGTAGAGTCCAAGTCATGATCTAATTAAGCTGTGTAATAAGAAACACACGTAGTCAGTAGACCTTTTGATGATGTTTTTGTAAACTTCCCTATGATGGAAAGGGAACTTGCAATATTTGATCAGCAAAAGCCTGAACATGAAGGAAAACTTGAAACCCATATGTTGTCATGTATCATAATCTTTTATACTAAAACATAGTGCTAAGCCCTTGATTGAAATTCTTCTGCCAGTAGCAGACTATCGTGTGTACACTGGAATGACCGTACAAAAAATTACGAAAACTGGTGTTCCGTAGTTTAAGTAGCAAGCTAACGAAAATGATGACTTGGGTTGTAGATTATTATATTGTGTTTTAACTAATATGCTTTACATTTAAGTAACGACTTGTTTTCTTGTTATGTTGTTTCAATTATTTTCGTTGTACTAGAGCTGGCATGATATCAAAAGCCAAATTGAGCAAGGGATTGCTTTTTTTTTTTTTTTTAATATTAGCATGTGAAGTAATTAGGGAATTTCTTTTATGCTCTGACTACTTGTGTTTCTCGCGTTATTTGTGATTTGCTATTTTGCACCTCATTCAGATATGTTACGTTTCTTAAACCACATTATGTGTGGATCTAGAATTCTGTTGCTTAGAGTACTGGACCAAAATTTCAGTGTCTAACCGGTATATACCAGAATTGGAACACAGTCAATAAATAACAGTATCCATTCTAAAATGTATGTGAACACTATACACTGTGTGAAAGGAAAGCATTTACTATGTGAAAGTAGTTTGTAAATAGAGATTATCACGATCTAGGAACTAGAATGAAATAAATGCTAGTTTTGGTGGAGAATACAACATGTGCGTAAATGCAAAAACACTAAACTTTTATATGACGCTTCCGATAAAAGAAAATGGACGCGCCATTATGGTGTATACAAGAAACTCTCTCACCGATGTGAAAACAAAATGCCGGTGAAAAGTATGAATGTGCACAGTGAAGGAGTGTTCAATTCTGCCCAGTAATTAGTATAGCGGAGGCGAGTGATGACTTCGTCAAAAACACAAAATGCTGTGAATCTGTAGGTCACTAGTAACGTACATTTGAAAGGTACACACCCCACGACTCAATGTAGTATACTTAGAAAGAGTTCTTCCTCAAAAATCGCAGCCAACAATACTAGGCTCTGCTACTGACCCAATTGTTGGCGCGTTGTCTTGAGTGTGTGGATATATTTAAACCTTTCGCTGAGCATAGGTTATTTACCCCACTGCCGTGAAACGACGCTCTTGTAGTACGTGTGGCGAAGTATTTAGAATAAATAAAAGGATATTAAGCCATGGATTTCACTAGGAGCAGAACAAATGTTTGTTTTTAGTACAAATAGTTTATAAAGCTAGCAAACAAACACTAGTGCGACAACTTCTTTCGGAGTATGCTGATGCATTAGCTCCATACTTAACAATCATATACAAACGTTCGCTCGACGAAACATCTGTACCCAAAGACTGGAAAGTTGCATTGGTCACACCAATATTCAAGAAAGATAGTAGGATTAATCCACTAAATTACAGGCCCATATCGTTAACGTCGATATGTAGCAAGATTTTAGAATATATATTGTGTTCGAACATTATGAATTACCTCGAAGGAAACCCATTGTCATCATGGGTTTAGAAAACATCGTTCCTGTGAAACACAACTTGCTCTCTATTCACCTGAAGCGCTGAGTGCTACTGACAAGGGATTTCAGATCGATTCCGTATTCCTGGATTTGCGGAAGGCTTTTGACACTGTACCACACAAGTGGCTAGTACTAAAATTGCGTGCTTATGGAATATCGTCTCAGTTATGTGAATGAATTAGCGATTTACTGTTAGTGAGGTCACAGTTCGTAGTAAGTGACGGAAAGTCATCGAGTAAAACAGAAGTGATTTCAGACGTTCCCCAAGGTAGTGTTATAGGCCCTTTGCTGTTCCTTATCTATGTAAACGATTTGGGAGACAATCTGAGCAGCCGTCTTCGGTTGTCTGCAGATGACGCTGTCGTTTATCGACTAATAAAGTCATCAGAAGATCAAAACAAACTGCAAAACGGTTTCGAAAAGATATCTGAATGGTGCGAAAAGTGGCAGTTGACCCTAAATAACGAAAAGTGTGAGGTCATCCACATGAGTGCTAAAAGGAATTCGTTAAACTAAGGTTACACGATAAATCAGCCCAATCTAAAAGCCGTAAATTTAACTAAATATCTAGGTATTACAATTACGAACAACTTAAACTGTAAGGAACACATAGAAAATGTTGTGGGGAAGGCAAACCAAAGGCTGCGTTTTATTGGCAGGACACTTAGAAAATGTAACAGACCTACTAAGGAGACTGCCTACACTACGCTTGTCCGTCCTCTTTTAGAATACTGCTGTGTGGTGTGGGATCCTTACCAGGTAGGACTGACGGAATACATCGAAAAAGTTCAAAGAAAGGCAGCACGTTTTGTATTATCGCGAAATATCGAAGAGACTGTCACAGAAATGACACAGGATTTGGGCAGGAAATCATTAAGAGAAAGGCGCTTTTCGTTGCGACATATCTTCTCACGAAATTCCTATCATCAACTTTCTCCTCCAAATACGAAAATATTTTGTTAACACCGACCTACATAGGGCGGAACGATCACCACGATAAAATAAGGGAAATCAGAGCTCGTACGGAAAGATATAGGTGTTCATTCTTTCCGTGCGCTGTACGAGATTGGAATAATAGACAACTGTGAGCGTGTTCGATGAACCCTCCGCCAGGCACTTAAATGTGATTTGCAGAGTGTCCATGCAGATGTAGATGTAGAACGAAATCAGTGGATAACAGATATCGTTACAGTAGGGGATCGTGACGTCGTCGGGTGACTGGAAATTTTGTTTAACAGTAGTAGGAGATTTCACCTGGGATCTGAACAATGGCTGCTTTGTCTTTTCCAGTCTCTACCACGCATTGATACTGCCTTCTCACCATGTTTCTTAACTACCACCACACTCTTTGCTTTGTATTCAGTACAAATTTCCTTAATTCAGCTACCGTCACCTGTCCGTCTGAAATCACAAACTCTACTTAGCTTCGTATCCAGTATAAGTTATCTAAATTCATCTATCGTTTCCTGGACATCTGAAGACATTGAGCCCGCTTTCCCTTGTCTTTGGTAAAAAAATTTCTCAATTCATCTACCGTCACTCGGACATCGTCAGACATCGAGTCTACTTTGCATTATATTCAGTCAAATATTCCACAATTCAGCAACCACAGCCTATTCATTTAAATGCATCACGACATCTTAGTGTTGCATTAAATGAAGATTTAAATTTGTCATTATCGTAATGGAGGTAGTTCTCAAAACTACTTAATTGTAAGCTAAATTACTAACCTCTGACTTGGAAAAATCACTAACGCTAATGAAAAATATTTAGTCATTCACTGTTACTCGCTTTGAAGTATAACAAGATTCAGTAAATACCTGTTTTATATAGAGGTAATCAACCAGGAAAGGAGCCTCGCTATCCTCAGCCATTTCTTGTTGCAGTTTCGCTATTCGACAACTTCTTGTAAACAAAGAAATGCACGATGCTTTATTTAACTGTATGTGATCTGGTGAACAATAACATTTTTGTTTTTGTACCTGTACTTATGTTCAATGAAAATTATGTACTTTATAATGAGCGTAACGTATGCATTTTCTCTAGAAATTTATAGCCATGAAATTGCCTTCTAATAGAATTAAAATTGATGAATTATCCCGTGTGTTTTCGTTTTTTGTCTAAGCCTTATAGTCTATTCGTCTAACCAATTGGTTCCCAACCCGGGGATAATTATCCCTTTTTTTCTATTGAGTCATCAGTCTTCTGACTGTGCCGGCTGGGATGTCCGAGCGGTTCTAGGCGCTACAGTCTGGAACCGCGCAAGCGGACCGGTCGCAGGTTCGAATCCTGCCTCGGGCATGGATGTGTGTGAGGTCCTTAGGTTAGTTATGTTGAAGTAGTTCTAAGTTCTAGGGGACTGATGACCTCAGAAGTTAAGTCCCATAGTGCTCAGAGCCATTTGAACCATTTTTTTCTTCTGACTGTTTTGATGCGGCCTGCCACGATTTCCTCTCCAGTGTCAACCTCTTCATCTCACAGTAGCACTTGCAATCTACGTCCTCTATTATTTGCTGAATGCATTTTGCTGAATGTATTCCAATCTCTGTCTTCCTCTACAGTTTTTACCCTCTACCGCTCGTTCTAGTACCATGGAAGTGATTCCCTGATGTCTCAACCCCATGAGGAGTAAAATGTCGTTCTATGAGCGGTGAAAACCAAAGGAGTTCAATTGTGTTTCAGTGACGAAACTATGGCAATAGTCCATCAAAAATAATTTAATCACTGTTTCATTTAAGACTGTAATACTGATGACATTATTATCCAATAATTACCGTTTTTTTACAAATACTAGCATTAACGTATGACAAAATGTGATGGAGGGTACGACTTGTGACACGAATGTGTCAGCAACATCTTCGTCACATTGTCCTGCCACTATACACATAAGCTGAACGTAGTGCTATGCAACCATGGCAGCGAAATGTGCTTTACTCATGAAAATGGCTTCTGTAGGTTTGTATGTAGTTGTCAATGTAAACCAGAAATTGGTTCGTTGTTGATTTCGTAATGGCTAGTGCACTCGTAGCTAAGGCCCACAATGTATTATTATTATTATTATTATTTAATTACAATGGTCAGAAGCAATGTAATGGCAGCCTAAAGTCTTTCGATTTCTGCCAGTTCAGAAGTAAAGTACCTAGAAATCAAGTGATAAACAAGCGGTGGGCCTAATTATAGTGCACATATTTTGATTCGGTTTATTTCGAATGTGGGTGCATGGCATGAGTGAAGCCACTGTCGCTATAGCGAGCGGTGGTGCAGAGGATGTCTGTTTTGTAGGTAGTATCGAGCCTTGGATAGTTAGCTTTCCTTTCTGAGAAGAAGTTGCAGGTAGCACTCGCGATGCACTGAGAAATGCTTCATCTATCAACAAATAAAATAGTTACAAAAAAAGCAGTACCAACAGTCTCACTGACTAGTCGGTTCGTGGTTTATTAAGACATCGTTTATCTTTCGCGATTTTAAAAACGAGAGACCAAGGGAAGCTATTTTTCACTCTAAAGGTCACTTAGTGGCTAATGTTGATGAAGGTGTGGGCGGGGCTTAGTGGCTAATACCAGAGTGCACGCAGGGGTATTTTTTGTTGTTGTGGTCTTCATCCAGAGACTGGTTTGATGCAGCTCTCCATGTTACTCTATTCTGAGCAAGCCTCTTCGTCCCTGAGCAACTAATGCAACCTACATCCTTGTGCATCTGCTTAGTGTATTCATCTCTTGGTCTCCCTCTGCGATTTATACCCTCCACGCTGCCCTCCAATACTAAATTGGTTACCCCTTGGTGCTTCAGAACATGTCCTACCAACAGATCCCTTCTTCTAGTGAAGTTGTGCCAAAATTTCTCTTCTCCCCAATTCTGTTCAGTACCTTCCCATTATTTATGTGGTCTACACATCTAATCTTCAGCATTCTTCTGTAGCACCACATCTCGAAAACTTCTGTTCTATTTTGTCTAAACTATTTATCGTCCATGCTTCACTTCCATACATTGCTACACTCCATACAAATACTTCGAGAAATGTCTTCATGAGATTTAAATCTATACTCGATTTTAACAAAATTCTCTTCTTCAGAAACGATTTCCTTGCCATTGCCAGTCCACATTTTAAATCCTCTCTACTTCCACCATCAGTTATTTTGCTCCCCAAATAGCAAAACTTATTTACTAATTTGAGTGTCTCATTTCCTAATCTAATTCCCTCAGCATCACCCGATTTATCCTCGTTTTGCTTTTGTTGATATTCATCTTATATCCTCATTTCAAGATACTGTCCATTCTGTTCAACTGCTCTTCCAGGTCCTTTGCTGTGTGTGACAGAATTACAATGTCACTCACGGGTAATGTCAGACACTGGTCTAACAGAACAGCGTAAAGCCTTCGAGGGAGCGATGAAGTGTTACTTCTTGGAGAGAACCATATACTTTCGTTAATATTTGAGAAGAGCCAGTCTCAGATACGTATATATTGTTCCTATAACAGTCTTTGTGGATAATAATAATTGTCGTCTCTGTAGCTGATCAGCGATACTGGAATAGAGCGTGCGAACTCGCTCACATTTATTTTGTCTTTCTCTCGTTGTCTTAGCGAGTAAATGTTCAGTGCAAGTTGCGTAATAATAATAATAATAACGATTTTTGCTTGCTGAATTTAGAGTAATGAAATATGGTATCTGTTAAGAACTTTTGTAACTATTTTTAGTGTACATCAGCCCAACTGCATTATTTACATTATTTCTTTTCGTCATATTATGCAGCGGAGTCGGTAGATCATTGTGAGGAGACGCAATAACCGAACGCGTATGGCGTTCAGTCATTAACTGGTGCTTGTTCACTGCAACTGGTGACCCTGAGACCAACAACCGATTTTTTTAGTGTATCTTGCCACCATTCCATGAAAGCGATGATACAAATGATCCGGTCATTTATCGCCGAACTATGATGCTGTCTGTCTTTGCATATGTCAGACAGTAGCCCCACGTTCAATACTTAACTAATTACCAAGCTTACAATGATGCGTAGATCTGTAGAAAAGTTAAGAATACGAAAATAATTAAACTTATACAAAGATTCAGGTGTAATAGGTCAGTGTGTACCTTCAAGAAAGTCGTAAACGTATTTCTCGGTAGGAAAATGCCAGGTGCCGGCCGCGGTGGTCTAGCGGTTAAGGCGCTCAGTCCGGAACCGCGCGACTGCTACGGTCGGTCGCAGGTTCGAATCCTGCCTCGGGCATGGATGTGTGTGATGTCCTTAGGTTAGTTAGGTTTAAGTAGTTCTAAGTTCTAGGGGACTGATGACCACAGATGTTAAGTCCCATAGTGCTCAGAGCCATTTTTGAAAATGCCAGGCAGCTACATGTAGCTGACGGGAAAAAGTGTTGGCTTCGTGTCATCTTGACACGTGTCACGTGTGTGAAAAAAAGCTATCTTTGTAATGAATTTCATCAGTTTGTTGATAACCTTGGACCATTATTGATGAGTAAGGAAAAGTTTTTCAACAGCAGATGCATATTCATAATAGTGTTATCGAAGTCGAAGGGACATCTCATTACCTTTATCTGGTTTATTTACAGATTTCACTGCAGTGAAGAACTGCTTGACTCTTCAAAACAATTTTATTTCTACAACTTAATCTATATCGTAACGGAATTGCGTATGTTTTGTTGCTAATACTAAAATACTGTTGATGCACTTCCAAATTCAGATAGTAGTGAAAGAGGATTTTAGACGTATTTTGAAAAATATATACGTATAAGTGTGTAACATGGATGAACCATTTTAAACAAGACACCACTTACAAAGAAATATCTTCATTGAATACGGAATATGTACACCACAGTTAATTCGGAGCATTTCGTTATACATGAAATTATGTTTCGCAGTGATAATCGTGTTCTACAAAGCTGTCTTTTACTTCATTAAGGACTCCAGTGACTATTGTTGTCAGAAACCGGACGGCATGGCACATTCCTGATTCTGAATCGCACTTGAAGCTTTCCTCTCTGACGCACCTTCGGAGCATCTGTTGGCGTCATTTTTCTTCATTACAGTGTTTTAAGCGTGGGAGCGCGCAAGAGGTCTCGGGCAGCTTTTTCCGATAATGCGACCCGTGTTCTCCATTACAGTTTGCGAGTAGGGGTGGAGTGGGGATGGAATGGGGTGGAGGTATCGGTGGTGGGAGGGAGTGATCTGCAGGGCGGCAACCCTGATGTACAGGTTACCCCACACCCTCGCAACCCTCACACTGCTAGCGGCTGTACCGTTAACGAGCATCGAATGACAATACTCATAATGACTTTCTGTTGTGATTACGAACTCAGTTTGGGTGCACAGAATACTAGCGACTTTTTTTTTGTCTCTGTTTCTGTAATTCTCTATCAATGAAGGCAGGTTGACTTCCCGGATGTAACACACTGTTAATATGCTTTAGCTTGTATCGCAGTATTGAGCTCATTCGCCTAGCCAGTGAACCAAGCAGTATGAGTTGAACAAGTGAAAGGAGATATATTTCTGGGATCACGTTTCAACAAAAGCAAAAATGAAAACCATTCCTTTTCGTGAAGACATAGCGGTCCATATCTGTATTCATTTCATACGGTTCATAAATCCGTCGTCAGTCACAGTCACCATTCATACTCAGCCAGTCGACCGGAAATTACACCAAGCCCTCTTCCATCTGTCTGCCTTCCCGCGCGCGGATCTGTCAACCCCTGCGCGGCGGCGTATTTCCTTTAAATGAGTCGATCATAGCATTGCCCTCAAGTGCCATTCGGGGACGTACGGACGTTTCATATCACAAGTGGCAACTACGTAGATGTTACCTCCAGCCAGTGTTAATTATACGAGGGCGTGCGTAAAAGTAATGCCTCCGAAACTTTTATGTGAAAACTCTGGAAGCTTTTTAAATAAAACAAAGGTTAACGTTCTACTGCTTTATTCTTCATGTCTACGTACTTGCAGCCGTCCATCGCTAGAAGGCTCAGAATCGTAGCGTGTAAAATAGAGGTGTGTGATGTAACTATGGCGGTGGATGTGAAATAGAGAGCTGTAAACTGATTCCCAATTCGAGGAGTTCGCCCGCACACAGAGCGCCCCGTCCTTCAGGATGACAATGCCAGATCACACACGAGCGCTGCGACATCTGGCAACAACCCGATCCTTTGGGTTCGCTGTCATCGATCATCCTCCATACAGTCCCGCCTTGCTCAAATTTAGAGAACATCACCGAGGACTACACTTTGACAATGATGAAGCAGTGCAAACAGAGGCGAGTTGATGACACCAATAATGAAGTCAAACAGTCTACAAAGACGATATTAGCAAACGAGTCACTCGTTGGGAGAAATGTGTTGATCACTTGGTGGTTGTGTTGGCCAATAAATACAGAGGGGTCCAAAAAATGTATCCACTGTTTAAAAGTCCATAACTGGCAAATTAATTGACGGAGTTGTCTCATCTTAAGTAGTGTAATAGTTTGTAGCTCCGGCAATCGCCACACAAGCGTTGTATTGCACTGTTTTGTTTCGTCTGATGATAGTCGCCAGATAGTCAGTGTTTTGTTCTTAATTGCATCTAGTTACTCGAGTATACTTGGCTGGCGCAAGGCTTACACTCGATGAAAGGAAGTCAGTTTCGAAGTGGTATTTTAACTACGAAAACATTAATGAAGTTCAACGGCAATGGCGAAATGAATATAAAATAGAGCCACCGTCACGTTTACCGATTCGTCGCATTCGACACAAATTTGAAGCCGAAGGCTGTGTTAAAGATGATCACAAACAACGATCTGGATGTCCTGTAGCGCCGGCCGCTGGTGGCCGAGCGGTTCTAGGCGCTTCAGTCTGGATCCGCGTGACCGCTACGGTCGCATGTTCGAATCCTGCCTCGGGCATGGATGTGTGTGATGTCCTTATGTTAGTTAGGTTTAAGTAGTTCTAAGTTCTGGGGGACTGATGACCTCAGAAATTAAGTCCCATAGTGCTCAGAGCCATTTGAAAAAATTTTTTGACCTGTAGCATGGAGATGTGTCCTTGTGTGTTACAACAATTCACTCGCTCACCACAGAAGTCTCTGAGACAGTGTGCCCGTGAAACTGGAGTGAGTAGCTCAAGTATTCGGCTAATTTTGAAGACAGAAAAGTGGAAGTGCTACGTCCCACGATTGCTACACGCAATGAACGAGGACGACACAGATCGTAGATTGGAGTACTGCGAGTGGTTTACTAACATAGTGCGCAACGATGAAGAGTTTGAAGAGATGATTGTGTGGTCTGATGAGGCACAGTTCAAACTCAGTGGTACAATAAATCGCCACAATTGCATCTACTGAGCCGCCGAAAATCCGAACGTCCACGTAGACAAAGCCGTTAATTTGCCAGGAGTAAATGTGTAGTGTGGCTTGTCTTACCGGGGCTTGATTGGTCCATTCTTCTTTGACGGCACTGTTACCTGTGAAGTGTACCTTCAGAAGCTTCAGACATCCATTTTACCCGCCATCCGAGACTTGTATGGAGACGGAAGAGTTTACTTTCAACAAGATGGTGCTCCAGCCCACTACCAAACTCGTAGTAGGGCGTCTTTCGACGAAAATCCACCAGGAACATGTATCGGCCGTATTGGTGCTGAGGAGTATCCACCACATTCTCCAGACCGAACTCCTCTGGACTTTTACCCGTAGGAAACACTAAATCCATCGCCGGCCGGAGTGACCGAGCGGTTCTAGGCGCTACAGTTTGGAACCGCGCTACCACTACGGTCGCAGGTTTGAATCCTGCCTCGGGCATGGATGTTTGTGATGTCCTTATGTTAGTTAGGTTTAAGTAGTTCTACGTTCTGGGGGACTGATGACCTCAGAAGTTAAGTCCCATAGTGCTCAGAGCCATTTGAACCATTTTGAACTAAACCCATCGTACATTCATGTGCAAATATCCAACTGAACATGTTGCAGTCAGTAGTTTGTGCTGCAGTTCGGGGGCATCGTTTGTGTGTGTGGATGTTAACTGTGACGATTTCGAACACCTACAGTGATATATCTAAGTTTGACTTTAAGCTACACTTTCACCAAAAATGAGACATCTCCGTCAATTAGTTTGCAAGTTATGGACTTTTAAACAGTGGATACATTTCTTGGAGCCCTCTGTATATAGACATGAAGAACAAATATGTATAATGATAACAATGTTATTTCACTTGAAAAGCTTTAAGATTTTTCACATAAAAAATCGGAGCCATTAGTTTTGAGCACGCCTTCGAAACTTCCAGTCCGAAAATTACATTAAAGTGTTGGCAACTGCGAATATTGACAACTATCAGGTGTAGAATGCAATGAGGAGAGTGAAAATTTATACCGGATCGGTACTCGAACCCGCTTATCAGGAGCCGTCGCCTTACCATTTTTTGTTGTTGATCTATTTTGTTCGTTATTGTTCATTCAGTTTGTTCGAGGCGGACGTCCCATGACGCTTGTTCAGGTTCATCATTGAGCCATTAACTCACTTTTTTTTTATTACAGAGGGCAGCTATCCTTCTGACCAAATTCGCTGAGATACCGTGCCAGCAAAAATTGCTGACCAGTCCGGGGAACGAAACCGCTATGTCCATCCGTGCACGACTCACAGCCAAATCCAAATTGCCATACGTCGTCAACCAGATGTTGCTAACCTGTACCCGTACATCCTTTATGTATATTCCCATACAGTGTATATTTCGGACATGTCCGAAAGAACAGACACGATCCATTCATGTAACTGATTTCCCTAGATCGACAACTGATCCACCTTCTTCAGTGCGAATGCACAAGAAAATCGAACGACCTGTGGAAATCTCAGAGTAGCGAGTATGGAGGAAATGGTCAGGGAGTGCAGATGGGTGGCACTCGGTGGGATTGTGAGTTGGTTGAGAAGCTCGTCGAGGTACTCCTCAGAGTAGCGAGCATGGAGGTAATGCACACGGACTGTACATAGGTGGCGCTCGGTGGGAATGTGAGTTGGTCAAGAACCGTGTCGAGGTAGTCTTCAGAGTAGCGAGCATGGAGGAAATGGACAGGGACTGTAGATACGTGGTGCTCAGTGGGAATGTGAGTTGGTCGAGAACCTTGTCGACGTAGTCCTAAGAGTTGCGAAGATGGAGGAAATGGACAGGGACTGTAGATAGGTGGCGCTCGGTGGGAATGTGAGTTGGTCGAGAAGCTTGTCGAGGTAGTCCTCAGAGTAGCGAGCATGGAGGAAATGCACAGGGACTGTACATAGATGGCGCTCGGTGGGAATGTGAGTTGGTCGAGAAGCTTGTTGAGGTAGTCCTCGGAGTAGCGAGTATGGAGGAAATAGACAGGGACTGTAGATAGGTGGCAATCGGTGAGAATGTGAGTTGGTCGAGAAGCTTGTCGAGGTAGTGCTCAGAGTAGCAAGCATGGAGGAAATGGACAGGGACTGTAGATAGGTGGCGCTCGGTGGGAATGTGAGTTGGTCAAGAAGATTGTCGAGGTAGTCCTCAGAGTAGCGTGCATGTACGAAATGGACAGGGACTGTAGATAGGTGGCGCTCAGTGGGAATGTCAGTTGGTCGAGAATCTAGTCGAGGTAGTCCGCAGAGTAGCGAGCATGGAGGAAATGGACAGGGACTGTTGATAGGTGGCGCTCGGTGAGAATGTGAGTTGGTCGAGAGGCTTGTCGCGGTAGTCCGCAGAGTAGCGAGCATGGAGGAAATGGACAGGGACTGAAGATAGGTGGCGCTCGGTGGAATTGTGAGTTGGTCGAGAAGCTTGTCGAGGTAGTACTCAGAGTAGCGTGCATGGAGGAAATGGACAGGGACTGAAGATAGGTGGCGCTCATTGGGAATGTGAAATGGTTGAGAAGCTTGACGAGGTAGTCCTCAGAGTAGCGAGCATGGAGGAAATGGACGGGGAATGAAGATATGTGGCGCTTGGTGGGAATGTGAGTTGGTCAAGAAGCGTGTTGAGGTAGTCCTCAGACTAACGAGAATGGACGAAATGGACAGGGACTGTAGATAGGTGGCGCTCGGTGGGAATGTGAGTTGGTCGCGAAGCTTGTCGAGGAAGTCCTCAGGGTAGCGAGCATGGAGGAAATGGACTGGGACTGTAGACAGGTGGCGCTCGGTGGGAATGTGAGTTGGTCGAGAAAGCTTGTAGCGGTAGTCCTGAGAGTAGCGAGCATGGAGGAAATGGCCAGGGAATGAACATAGGTGGCACTCGGTGGGAATGTGAGTTGGTCGAGACGCTTGTTGAGGTAGTCCTCAGTGTAGCGAGCATGGAGGAAATGAACAGGGACTGTAGATAGGTGGCGCTCCATGGGAATGTGAGTTGGAACAAGAAGCGTGTCAGTCCTCAGAGTAGCGAAAAGAAGGACATGGACAGGGACTGTACTTAGATGGCGCTCAGTGGGAATGTGAGTTGGGCGAGAAGCTTGTCGAGGTAGTCCTCAGAGAAGCGAGTATGGTGGAAATGGACAGGGACTGTAGATACGTGGCACTCGGTGGGAAAGTGTGTTGGTCGAGAAGCTCGTCGAGGGAGTCCACTGAGTACCGAGCATGGTGGAAATGGCCAGGCACTGTAGATAGTTGGCGCTCGGTGGGAATGTGAGTTGGTCAAAGAAGCTTGTCGAGGTGGTCCCCAGAGTAGCGAGCATGGAGGAAATGGACAGGGACTGTAGATAGTTGGCGCTCGGTGGGAATGTGAGATGGTTAAGAGCGTGTCGATGTAGTTCTCAGAGAGGCAAGCATGGAGGAAATGGACAGGGACCGTAGATAGGTGGCGCTCAGTGGGAATGTGAGTTGGTCAAGAAGCGTGTCGAGGTAGTCCTCAGAGTAGCGAGCATGGAGGATATGGACAGGGACTGTAGATAAGTGGCGCTCGGTGGGAATGTAAGTTGGTCGAGAAGCTTGTTGAAGTAGTCCACAGAGTAGCGAGCATGGAGGAAATGGACCGGGACTGTAGACAGGTGGCGCTCAGTGGGAACGTGAGTAGGTCGAGAAGCTTGTCGAGGTAGTCCTCAGAGTAGCGAGTATGGAGGAAATGCACAGGGACTGTAGCTAGGCGGCGGTCGGTGAGCATGTGAGTTGGTCGAGGGGCTTGACGAGGTAGTGCTCAGAGTAGCAAGCATGGAGGAAATGGACAGGGACCGTAGATAGGTGGCGCTCGGTGGGAATGTGGGTTGGTCGAGAAACTTGACAAGGTAGTCTTGTGGGTAGCGAGAATGGAGGAAATGGACAGGGACTGTAGATATGTGGCGCTTGGTGTAAATGTGAGTTGGTCGAGAAGCTTGTCGAGGTAGTCCTCAGAGTAGCGAGAATGGAGGAAATGGACAGGGACTGTAGATAGGTGGCGGTCGGTGGGAATTTGAGTTGGTCGAGAGGTTTGTCGAGGTAGTCCACAGAGTAGAGAGGATTGAGGAAATAGACAGGGACTGTAGATAGGTGGTACTCAGTCGGAATGTGAGTTGGTCAGAAGACTGTCGTGGTAGTCCTCAGAGTAGCGAGCATGGAGAAAATGTACAGGGACTGTAGGTAGGTGGCGCTCGGTGGGAATGTGAGTTGGTCGAGAAGCTTTTCGAGGTAGTCCTCAGAGTAGCGAGAATGGAGGAAATGAACAGAGACTGTAGGTAGGTGGCGCTCGGTGGGAATGAGTGTTGGTCGAGAAGCTTGTCGAGGTAGTCCTCAGAGTAGCGAGCATGGAGGAAATGGGCACCGACTGTGGATAGGTGAAACTCGGGGGGAATGTGAGTAGGTCGAGAAGCTTGTCGAGGTAGTCCTGAGAGTAGCGAGCATGGAGGAAATGGACAGGGGATGTACATAAGTGGCGCTCGGTGGGAATGTGAGTTGGTCGAGCGGCCTGTCGAGGTAGTTATCAGAGTAGCAAGCATGGAGGAAATGGACAGGGACTGTAGGTAGGTGGCGCTGAATGTGAATGTGAGTTGGTCGAAAAGTTTGTCGAGGTAGTCCTCAGTGTAGCGGGCATGGAGGAAACGAACAGGGACTGTAGATAGGTGGGGCTCGGTGGGAATGTGAGTTGGAACAAGAAGCGTGTCAGTCCTCAGAGTAGCGAAAAGAAGGAAATGGACAGGGACTGTTGATAGGTGGCGCTCGGTGGGAATGTGAGTTGGTCGAGAAGCTTGTCGAGGTAGTCCTCAGAGTAGCGAGCATGGAGGAAATGGACAGGGACTGTAGATAGGTGGCGCTCGGTGGGATAGTGTGTTAGTCAAGAAGCGTGTCAGCCCTCAGAGTAGCGAAAAGGAGAAAATGGACAGGGACTGTAGATAGGTGGCGATTGGTGGGAATGTGAGTTGGTCAAAGAAGTTTGCCGAGGTAGTCCCCAGAGAAGCGAGCATGGAGGAAATGGACAGGGACTGTAGATAGGTGGCGCTCTGTGGGAATGTGAGTTGGTCGAGAAGCTTGTCGAGGTAGTCCTCAGAGTAGAGAGCATGGAGGAAATGGACAGGCACTGTTGATACGTGGCACTCGGTGGGAATGTGTGTTGGTCGAGAAGCTTGTCGAGGGAGTCTACAGAGTACCGAGCATGGAGGAAATGGTCAGGCACTGTGGATAGGTGGCGCTCGGTGGGAATGTGATTTGGTCGAGAAGCTTGTCGAGGTAGTCTTATGGGTAGCGAGAATGGAGGAAATGGATAGGCACTGTAGTTAGGTGGCGGTCGGTGGGTATACGAGTTGGTCGAGAGGTTTGTCGAGGAAGTCCTCAGAGTAGAGAGGATGGAGGAAATAGACAGGGACTGTAGATAGGTGGCACTCAGTCGGAATGTGAGTTGGTCAGAAGTGTGTCGTGGTAGTCCTAAGAGTAGCGAGCATGGAGGAAATGGACAGGGACTGTAGATAGTTGGCGCTCGGTGGGAATGTGAGTAGGCCGAGAAGCTTGTCGAGGTAGTCCTTAGAGTAGCGAGTATGTTGGAAATGGACAGAGACTGTAAATAGGTGGCGCTCGGTGGGAGTGTGAGTAAGTCGAGAAGCTTGCCGAGGTAGTCCTCATAAGGCGAGCATGGAGGAAATGGACTGGGACTGTAGATAAGTGGCGCTCGGTGGGAATGTGAGTTGGTCGAGAAGCTTGTCGAGGTAGCCCTCACGATAGCGAGCATGGAGGAAATGGACAGGGACTGTAGATGGATGGCGCTCGGTAGGAATGCGAGATGGTCGAGAGTGTGTCGATGTAGTCCTCAGAGTAGCGAGCATGGAGGAAATGGACAAGGACTGTAGATAGGTGGCGCTTGGTGGGAATGTGAGTTGGTCAAGGAGCGTGTCGAGGTAGACCTCAGAGTAGCGAGCAGGGAGGAAACCTACAGGGGCTCCAGATAGGTGGCACTCGGTGGGAATCTGAGTTGGTCGAGAAGCTTGTCGAGGTAGTCCTCAGAGTAGCGAGCAACGAGGATATGGACAGGGACTGTAAATAGGTGGCGTTCGGTGAGAATGTGAGTTGGTCGAGAGGCTTGTCTAGGTAGTCCTTAGAGTAGCGAGCATGGAAAAAATGGACAGGGACTGTGGATAAGTGGCGCTTGATGTGAATGTGAGGTGGTCCAGAAGCGTGTCAGTCCTCAGAGTAGCGAAAAGAAGGAAATGGACAGGGACTGTAGATAGTTGGCACCCTGTGGATATGTGAGTTGCTGTGAAGCTTGTCTAGGTAGACCTCAGAGTAGCCAGCATGGAGGAATTGGACAGGGACAGTAGATAGGTGGCGCTCGGGAGAATGTGAGTTGGTCGAGAAGCTTGTCGAGGTAGTCCTCATAAAGGCGAGCATGGAGGATATGGACAGGGTCTGTAGTTAGGTGGCGCTCGGTGGGAGTGTGTGTAGGTCGAGAAGCTTGTCGAGGTAGCCTTCAGAGTAGCAAGCATGGTGGAAAAGGACAGGGACGGTAGTTAGGTGGCGCTCGGTGGGAATGTGAGTTGGTCAAGAAGCGTGTCGAGGTAGTCCTCTGAGTAGCGAGCATGGAGGAGATGGGCAGGGAATGTTGATAGGTGGCTTTCGGTGGGAATGTGAGTTGGCCAAGAGGCTTGTCTAGGTAGTTCTCAGAGTAGAGGGCATGGAGGAAATGGACAGGAGCTTTAGATAGGTGGCGCTCGGTGGATATGTGAGTTGGTCGAGATGCTTGTCGAGGTACTCCTCAGAGTACTGAGCATCAAGCAAATGGACAGGGACTGTAGAGAGGTGGGGCTCGGTGGGAAAGTGAGTTGGTCGAGGAGCTTGTTGAGGTAGTCCTCGTAGTAGCCAGCATGGAAGAAATGGGCAGGGACTGTAAATAGGTGGCGCTCGGTGGGAATGTGAGTTGGTCAAGACGCTTGACGAAGTAGTCCTCAGAGTAGCGAGCATGGAGGAAATGGACAGGGGCTGTAGATTGGTGGCGCTCGGTGGGAATGTGAGTTGGTCAGAGGCATGTCGAGGTAGTCTTCAGAGATCATGGACGAAATGGATAGGGACTGTAGATAGGTGGCGCTCGGTGGGATTGTGAGTTGGTTGAGATGCTTGTCGAGGTTGCCCGCAGAGTAGCGAGCATGGAGGAAATCGACAGGGACTGTAGTTGTGTGGCACTCGGTGGGAATGTGAGATGGTCAAGAGCGTGTCGATGTAGTCCTCAGAGTAGCGAGTAGGGAGGAAATGGACAGGGGCTGTAGATAGGTGGCGCTCGGTGGGAATCTGAGTTGGTCCACAAGCTTGTCGTGGTAGTCCTCAGAGTAGCGAGCATCGAGGAAATTGACAGGGACTGTAGAGGGGTGGGGCTTGGTGGGAATGTGAGTTGGTCGAGAAGCTTGTTGAGGTAGTACTCAGAATACCGAGCATGGAGGAAATGGACAGGGATTGTAGACAGGTGGCGCTCGGTGGGAATGTGAGTTGGTCGAGACGCTTGTCGAGGTAGTCCTCAGAGTAGAGAGCATGGTGGAAATGGACAGGGACTGTTGATACGTGGCACTCGGTGGGAATGTGTGTTGGTCGAGAAGCTTGTCGAGGGAGTCCACAGAGTACCGAGCATGGAGTAAATGGACACGGACTGTAGATAGGTGGCGCTCGATTTGAATGTGAGTTGGTCAAGAATCATGTATAGGTAGTCCTCAGAGTAGCGAGCATGGAAGATATGGACAGGGACTGTAGATAGGTGGCGCTAAGTGGGAATGTGAGTTGGTCCAGAATCTTGTCGAGGTAGTCCCCAGAGTATCAAGCATGGAGGATCGGGAACGGAAATGTAGATGGGTGTTGCTCAGTGGGAAAGTGTGTTGGTCGAGAAGCTTGTTGAGGTAGTCCTCAGAGTAGCGAGCATGTAGGAAATGGATTGGGACTGTTGATAGGTGGCGCTCGATTGGAATGTGAGTTGGTCAAGAAGCGTGTCGAGGTAGTCCTCAGAGTAACGACCACAGAGGAAATGGACAGGGACTGTAGATAGGTGGCGCTCATTGGGAATGTGACTTGGTCCAGAATCTTGTCGAGGTAGTCGTCAGAGTAGCGAGCATGGTGGAAATGGAGAAGGACTGTAGTTAGGTGGCTCTCAATGGTATTGTGAATTCTTTGAGAATCTTGTCTAGGTAGTCCGCAGAGTAGCGAGCATGGAGGAATCGGACAGGGTCTGTAGATAGGTGGCGCTCGGTGGAAATGTGATTTGGTGAAGAATCGTGTTGAGGTAGTCCACAGAGTAGCGAGCAAGAAGAAAATGGACAGGGACTGTAGATAGGTGACGCTTAGTGGGATTGTGAGTTGGTCGAGATTCTTGTCGAGGTAGTCCTGAGGGCAGCGATCTTGGAGGAAATGGACAGTGACTGTAGATAGGTGGCGCTTGGTGGGAATGTTAGTTGGTCAAGAAGCGTGACGAGGTAGTCCTCAGGGTAGCGAGCATCGAGTTAATGGACAGGGACTGTAGATAGGTGGCGTTTGGTGTAAATGTGAGTTGGTCGAGAAGCTTGTCGAGGTAGTGCTCAGAGTAGCGAGCATGGAAGATATGGGCCGGGACTATAGATAGGTGGCGCTAGGTGGGAATGTGAGTTGGTTGACAAGTTTGTCGAGGTAGTCCTCAGAGTAACGAGCATGGAGGAAATGGACAGGGACTGTAGATAGGTGGCGCTCGGTAGGAATGTGAGTTGGTCGAGAAGCTTGTCAAGATAGTCCTCAGAGTAGCGAGCATGGAGGAAATGGACAGGGAATGTGGATAGGTGGCCGTCGGAGGGAACGTGAGTTGGTCGAGAGGCGTGTCGAGGTAGTGCTCAGAGGAACGAGCATGGGCGAAATGGGCGGGACTGTGGATAGGTGGGCTCGGTGGGAATGTGGGTTGGTCGAGAATTTGTCGAGGTAGTCCCCAGAGTATCGAGCATGGAGGATCGGGGACGGAAATGTAGATGGGTGGTGCTCAGTGGGAATGTGTGTTGGTCGAGAAGCTTGTCGAGGTAGTCCTCAGAGTAGCGAGCATGTAGGAAATGGATAGGGACTGTAGATAGGTGGCGCTCGATTGGAATGAGAGTTGGTCAAGAAGCGTGTCGAGGTTGTCCTCAGAGTAACGAGCATGGAGGAAATTGACAGGGTCTGTAGATAGGTGGCGCTCGGTGGAAATGTGATTTGGTGAAGAAGCGTGTTTAGGTAGTCCACAGAGTAGCGGGCAAGGAGAAAATGGATGGGGACTGTAGATAGGTGACGCTTAGGGGGATTGTGAGTTGGTCGAGATTCTTGTCGAGGTAGTCCTGAGGGTAGCGAGCTTGGAGGAAATGGACAGTGACTGTAGATAGGTGGCGCTTGGTGGGAATGTTAGTTGGTCAAGAAGCGTGTCGGGGTAGTCCTCAGGGTAGCGAGCATGGAGGAAATGGACAGGGACTGTAGATAGGTGGCGTTTGGTGTAAATGTGAGTTGGTCGAGAAGCTTGTCGAGGTAGTGCTCAGAGTAGCGAGCATGGAAGATATGGGACGGGACTATAGATAGGTGGCGCTAGTTGGGAATGCGAGTTGGTTGACAAGCTTGTCGAGGTAGTCCTCAGAGTAGCGAGCAATGTGGAAATGGACAGGGTTTGTAAATAGGTGGCGCTTGGTGAGAAAGTGAGTTGGTCGAGAACCTTGTCGAGGTAGTCTGCAGAGTGGCGGGCATGGAGTTAATGGACAGGGAATGTAAATAAGTGATGCTCGGTGGGAATGTGGGTTGGTCAAGAAGCGTGTCAGTCCTCAGAGTAGCGAAAAGAAGGAAATGGACAGGGACTGTAGATAAGTGGCGCTCGGTAGGAATGTCAGTTAGCCGAGAAGTTTGTCGAGGTAGTCCTCAGAGTAGCGAACATGGAAGAAATGGGCAGGGACTGTAGATGGTGGCGTATGGTGGGAATGTGAGTTGGTCGTGAAGCTTATGGAGGTAGCCCTCAGAGTGGAGAGCATGGTGGAAATGGACATGGACTGTAGATAGGTGGCGCTCGGTGGGAATGTAAGTTGGTCGAGAAGCTTGTTGAGGTAGTTCTCATAGTAGCAAGCATGGAAGATATGGGCAGGGACTATAGATTTGTGGCGCTCAGTGGGAATGTGAGCTGGTCAAGAAGCTTGTCGAAGTAGTCCTCAGGGTAGCGAGCATGGAGATAATGGACAGGGGCTGTTGATAGGTGGCGGTCAGTGGGAATGTGAGTTGGTCAAGAGACGTGTCAAGCTAGTCCTCAGAGTAAAGGGCATGGAGGAAATGGACAGAGACTCTAGATAGGTGGCGCTTGGTGGGAATATGAGTTGGTCGAGAAGCTTGTCGAGGTCCTCCTCAGTGTACCGAGCATCGAGGAAATGGAGAGGGACTGTAGAGAGGTGGGGCTCGTTGGGAATGAGAGTTGGCCGAGAAGCTTGTTGAGGTAGTCCTCATAGTAGCAGGCATGGAAGAAATGGGCAAGGTCTGTAGATGGGTGGCGCTCAGTGGGAATGTGAGTTGGTCAGGATGCTTGTCAAAGTAGTCTTCAGGGTGGCGTGCATAGAGAAAATGGACAGGGGCTGTAGATAGGTGGCGCTCGGTGGGAATGTGAGATGGTCAAGAGGCGTGTCGAGCTGGTCCTCAGGGTAGCGAGCATGGAGGAAATGGACAGGAACTGTAGATAGGTGGCGCTTTGTGGGGATGTGAGTTGGTCAAGAAGCGTGTTGAGGTAGTCTTCAGAGTTGCGAGAAGGGAGGAAATGGACAGGGACTGTAGATAGGTGGCGCTTTGTGGGGATGTGAGTTGGTCAAGAAGCGTGTTGAGGTAGTCCTCAGAGTGGCGAGCAGGGAGGAAATGGACAGGAAATGTAGATAGGTGGCGCTCGGTGGGAATGTGAGTTGGTTGACAAGCTTGTTGGGGTAGTCCTCAGAGTGGAGAGCATGGAGTACATGGACAGGGACTGTAGATTGATGGCGCTCGGTGGGAATGTGAGTTATTCAAGAAGCATGTCGAGGTAGTCCCCTGCATAGCGTGAATAGAGGAAATGGACAGGGACTGTAGATAGGTGGTGCTCAGTGGGAATATGAGTTGGTTGAGAAGCTTGTCGAGGTAGTCCTCAGAGTATCGAGCATGGAGGATAGGGAACGGAACTGTAGATGGGTAATGCTCAGTGGGAATGTGTGTTGATCGAGAGGCTTGTCGAGGTAGTCCTCAGTGTAGCGAGCATGGAGGAAATGGACAGGGACAGTAGATATTTGGCGCTCGGTGGCAATGTCAGTTGGTCAGGAAATGTGTCAAGGTAGCACAAAGAGTAGCGAGCATAGAGGATAAAGACAGGGACTGTAGATAGGAGGCGCTCGGTGGGAATGTGAGTTGGTCGAGAAATTTGTCGAGGCAGTCCTCAGAGTAGCGGGCATGGAGGAAATGGACAGAGACTGTAGTCTGGTGGCGCTCGGTGGGAATGTGATTTGGTCAAGAGGCATGTCGAGGTATTCCCCAGGGTTGCGACAATGGAGGAAATGGACAGGGTCTGTAGATAGGTGGTGCTCGGTAGGAATGTGAGTTGGTCGAGAAGCCTGTCGAGGTAGTCCTCAGAGTAGAAAGCATGGAGTAAATGGACAGGGTCTGTAGATAGGTGGCGCTCGGTGGGAATGTGAGTTGGTCGAGAAGCTTGGCGAGGTAGTCCTCAGAGTAGCGAGCATGGAGGAAATGGACAGAGACTGTTGATAGGTGGAGCTCGGTGGGAATGTGAGTTGGTCGAGAAGCTTGTCGAGGTAGTCCACATAGTAGCGAGTATGGAGGAAATGGACAGGGACTGTGGATAGGTGGCACTCGGTGGGAATGTGAGTTGGTCGAGAAGCTTGTCGAGGTAGTGCTCAGAGTAGCAACCATGGAGGAAATAGACAGGGACTGTAGATAGTTGGCGCTCGGTGGTAATGTGAGTTGCACGAGAAGCTTGTCGAGGTAGTCCTCAGAGAAGGGAGCATGGAGGAAATGGACAGGGACTGTAGATGGGTGGCGCTCAGTGGGAATCTGATTTGGTTGAGAATCTTGCCTAGGTAGTCCGCAGAGTAGCGAGCATGGAGGAAATGGACAGGGAATGTGGATAGGTGGCGGTCGGTGGGAACGTGAGTTGGTCGAGAAGCGTGTCGAGGTAGTCCTCAGAGGAACGAGCATGGGCGAAATGGGCGGGGACTGTGGATAGGTGGCGCTCGGTGGGAATGTGGGTTGGTCGAGAACTTTTCGAGGTAGTCCACAGAGTAGCGAGCAAGGGGAAAATGGACAGGGACTGTAGATAGGTGGCGCTCGGTGGGAATGAAGTTTGGTCAAGAAGCGTGTTGAGGTAGTCCACAGAGTAGTGAGCAAGGAGAAAATGGACAGGGACTGTAGATGGGTGACGCTTAGTGGGGTTGTGAGTTGGTCGAGATTCTTGTCGAGGTAGTCTTGAGGGTAGGGAGCTTGGAAGATGTGGACAGTGACTGTAGATGGGTGGCGCTTGGTGGGAATGTTAGTTGGTCGAGAAGCGTGTCGAGGTAGTCCTCACGGTAGCGAGCATGGAGGAAATGGCCAGGGACAGTAGTTAGGTGGCGCTCGGTGAGAATGTGAGTTGGTCGAGAAGCTTGTCAGGGTAGTCCACAGAGTTGCGAGCATGGAGGAAATAGACGGCAACTGTAGATAGGTGGCGCTCGAAGGGATGGTGAGTTGGTCGACTAGCTTGTCGAGGTAGTCCTCAGAGTGGCGAGCATGGAGGATATGGACAGGGACTGTAGATAGGTGGCTCTTGGTGGGAATGTGAGTTGGTCAAGAACCATGTGGAGGTAGTCCCTAGGGTAGCGAGAATGGAGGAAATGGACAGGGACTGTAGATAGGTGGTGCTCGGTTGGAATGTGAGTTGGTTGAAAAGCTTGTCGAGGTAGTCCTCAGAGTAGTGAGCATGGAGGAATTGGACAAAGACTGTAGATAGGTGGCGCTCGGTAGGAATGTGTGGTGGTCGAGAAGCATGTCGACGTAGTCCTCAGAGTATCAAGCATGGAGGAAATGGACAGGGTCTGTAGATAGGTGGCGCATGGTGGGAATGTGAGTTGGTCGAGAAGCTTGTCAAGGTAGTCCTCAAAGTAGTGAGCATGGAGGAAATGGACAGGGACTGTTTATAGGTGGCGCTCGGTGGGAATGTGAGTTGGTCGAGAAGCTTTTCGAGGTAGTCCACAGAGTAGCGAGTATGGAGGAAATGGATAGGGACTGTAGATAGGTGGCGCTCGGTGGGAATGTGAGTTGGTCGAGAAGCTTGTCGAGGTAGTGCTCAGAGTAGCAACCATTGAGGTAATAGACAGGGACTGTAGATAGTTGGCGCTCGGTGGAAATGTGAGTTGGACGTGAAGTTTGTCGAGGTAGTCTGCAGAGAAGCGTGCATGGAGGAAATGGACAGGGACTGTAGATAGGTGGTGCTCAGTGGAAATGTGATTTGGTTGAGTATCTTGTCTATGTAGTCCGCAGAGTAGCGAGAATGGAGGAGATGGACTGAGAATGTGGATAGGTGGCGGTCGGTGGGATCGTGAGTTGGTTGAGAAGCGTGTCGAGGTAGTCCTCAGAGGAACGAGCATGGGCTAAATGGGCGGGGACTGTGGATAGGTGGCGCTTGGTGGGAATGTCGGTTGGTCGAGAACTTATCGAGGTAGTCCACAGAGTAGCGAGCAAGGAGAAAATGGACAGGGACTGTAGGTAGGTGGCGCTCGGTGGGATTGTGATTTGGTCAAGAAGCGTGATGAGGGAGTCCACAGAGTTGCGAGCAAGAAGAAAATGGACAGGGACAGTAGATAGGTGACGCTTAGTGGGGTTGTGAGTTGGTCGAGATTCTTGTCGATGTAGTCCTGAGGGTAGCGAGCTTGGAGGAAATCGACAGTGACTGTAGATAGGTGGCGATCGGTGGGAATCTGAGTTGGTCAAGAAGCTTGTCAAGGTAGTCCTCAGTGTCCCGAGCATGGAGGAAAGGGACAGGGAATGTAGATAGGTGGTGCTCGGTGGGAATGTGAGTCGGTCGGGAAGCTTGTCGTGGTTTTCCTCAGAGTAGCAAACATTGAAGAAATGGACAGGGACTGTAGATAGGTGTCGATCGGTGGGAATGTGAGTTGGTCTAGAAGCGTGTCAGTCCTCAGAGTAGGGAAAATCAGGAAATGGACTGTAGATGGGTGGCGCTCGGTTGATTTGAGAGTTGGTCGAGAAGCTTGTCGAGGTAGTCCTCAGAGTAGCTAGCATGGAGGAAATTGACTGGGACTCTAGATAGGTGGCGCTCTGTGAGATTGTGAGTTGGTCGAGAAGCTTGTCGGGTTAGTCCTCGTAGTAGAGAACATGGAGGAAATGAACAGGGACTGTAGATAGGTGGCGCTTGGTGGCAATGTGTGTTTGTCAAGAGGCGTTTCGAGGTTTTCTCCAGAGTAGCGAGCATGGAGGAAATGGACAGGGACTGTAGATAGGTGGTGCTCGGTGGGAATGTGAGTCGGTCGAGAAGCTTGTCGAGGTTGTCTTCAGAGTAGCGACTATGGAAGAAATGGACAAGGACTGTAGATAGGTGGCGATCGGTGGGAATGTGAGTTGGTCTAGAAGCGTGTAAGTCCTCAGAGTAGGGAAAAGGAGGAAATGGAGAGGGACTGTAGATAGGTGGCGCTCGGTGGAATTGTGAGTTAGTCGAAAAGCTTGTTGAGGTAGTCCTCAGAGTTGCGAGCATGGAGGATATGGACTGCGACTCTAGATAGGTGGCGGTCGGTGGGAATGTGAGTTTGTCGAGAAGCATGTCGAGGTAGTCCTCAGTGGAGCGAGCATGGGCGAAATGGGCGGGGACTGTGGATAGGTGTTGCTCGATGGGAAGGTGAGTTGGTCAAGTAGTGTGTTGAGGTAGTATTCAGAGTAGCGAGCTTGGAGGAAATGGACGGGCACTGTAGATAGGAGGCGCTCAGTGGGAATGTGGGATGGTCCAGAATCTTGTCGAGGTAGTCCTCAGGGTAGCGAGCGTGGAGGAAAGGGACAGGGATTGTAGATAGTTGGTGCTTGATGGGAATGTGAGGTGGTCGAGAAGCTTGTCAGGGTAGTCCTCAGAGTAGCGAGCATGGAGGAAATGGACAGGGACTGTAGATAGGTGGCGCTTGGTGGGAATGTGAGTTTGTCCAGAAGCGTGCCGAGGTAGTCCTCAGAGGAGCGAGCATGGTCGATATGGACAGGGACTGTAGATAGGTGGCGCTCAGTGGGAAGGTGAGTTGGTCGACAAGCTTATTGAGGTAGTCCTCAGAATAGTGAGCATGGAGGAAATGGACAGGGACAGTAGATAGGTGGCGCTCAGTGGGAATGTGAATTGGTCAAGATTGTTTTCGAGGTACTCTGCAGCGTAGCGAGCATGGAGGAAATGGACAGGGCCTGTAGATAGGTGGCGCTCGGTAAGAATGTGAGTTGGTTGAGAAGCTTGTCGGGGTAGTCCTCAGAGTAGCGAGCATGGAGCAAATAGACAGGGATTGTAGATAGGTGGCGCTCGGTGGGAATGTGAGTTTGTCCAGATGCGAGTCGAGGTAGTCCTCAGAGGAGCGAGCATGGACGAAATTGACAGGGACGGTAGATAGGTGGCGCTCGGTGGGAAAGTGAGTTGGTCAAGAAGTGTGTCAGGCCTCAGAGTAGCGAAATGAAGGAAATGTACAGGGACTGTAGATAGGTGGCGCTCGGTGGGAATGTGGGTTGGTCGAGAAGCTTGTCGAGGTAGAACTCAGAGTAGCAAGCTTGGAGGAAATGGACAGGGACTGTAGATAGGTGGCGCTCAGTGTGAATGTGAGTTGGTCGAGAAGCTTGTCGAGGTAGTCCTCAGAATAACGAGAATGAAGGAATTGGACAGGGGCTGTAGATATGGTTCAAATGGCTCTGAGCACTATGGGACTCAATTGCTGAGGTCATTAGTCCCCTAGAACTAAGAACTAGTTAAACCTAAGGACAACACAAACATCCATGCCCGAGACAGGATTCGAACCTGCGACCGTAGCGGTCTTGCGGTTCCAGATTGCAGCGCCTTTAACCGCATGGCCACTTCGGCCGGCGGGCTGTAGATAGGTGGCGCGCGGTGTGAGTGTGAGTTGGTCGAGAAGCTTGTCGTGGTAGACCTCAGAGTAGCGTGCATGTAGGAAATGTACAGGGACTGTTGATAGGTGGCGCTCGGTGGCAATGTGAGTTGGTCAAGAAGCGTTTCGAGGTATTCTCCAGAGTAGCGAGCATGGAGGAAATGGACAGGGACTGAAGATAGGTGGTGCTCAGTGGGAATATGAGTCGGTCGAGAAACTTGTGGAGGTAGACCTCAGAGGAGCGAGCATGGACGACATGGACAGGGACTGTAGATATGTGGCGCTCGGTGGGAATGTAAGATGGTGAAGAAGCGTGTCAGCCTTCAGAGTAGCGAAAAGAAGGAAATGGGCAGGGACTGTAGATAGGTGGCGCTCGGTGGGAATGTGAGTTGACCGAAAAGCTTGTCGAGATAGATCTCAGAGTTGCCAGCATGGAGGAAATGGACAGGGACTGTAGATAGGTTTTGCTCGGTGTGAATGTGTGTTGGTCAAGAAGCGTGTCAAGGTAGTCCTCAGAGTAACGTGCATGGACGAAATGGACAGGGACTGTAGATAGGTGGCGCTCGGTGGGAATGTGAGTTAGTCGAGAAACTTGTCGAGGTAGTCCTCAGAGTATCGAGCATGGAGGAGATGGACAGGGACTGTACATAGGTAGCGCTCGGTGGCAATGAGAGTCGGTCAAGAAGCGTGTCGACGTTGTACTCAGAGTAGCGAGCATGGAGGAAATAGACAGAAACTGTAGATAGGTGGCGCTCAGTGGGAATGTGAGTTGGTCGAGAAAGTTCTCGAGGTAGTCCTCAGAGTAGAGAGCATGGAGGAGATGGACTGGGACTGTAGATAGGTTGCGCACGGTAGTCCTCAGAGTACCGAGCAAGGAGGAAAAGGACAGGGGTTGTAGATAGGTGGTGTTCGGTGGGAATGTGAGTTGGTCAGGAAGCTTGTTGAGGTAGTCCTCAGTGTAGCGAGCATGGAGGAAATGGACTGGTACTGTAGAGAGGTGGCGCTCGGTGGGAATGTGAGTTGGTCAAGAAGCGTGTCAGTCCTCAGAGTAGCTAAATGAAGGAAATTGACAGGGACTGTAGATAGTTGGTGCTTGGTGGGATTGTGGGTTGGTCGAGAAGCTTGCCGAGGTAGTCTTCAGAGTAGTGAAATTATGGAAATGGACACGGACTGTAGATAGGTGGCGCTCGGTGTGAATGTGGGTTGGTCAAGATGCGTGTCAGTCCTCAGACTAGCGAAATGAAGGAAATTGTCAGGGACTGTAGATAGGTGGTGCTTGGTGGGAATGTGAGTCGGTCGAGAAGCTTGTCGAGGTTGTCTTCAGAGTAGCGAGCATGGAAGCAATGGGCAGGGACTGTAGATAGGTGGCGATCGGTGGGAATGTGCGTTGGTCTAGAAGTGTGTCAGTCCTCAGAGTTGGGAAAAGGAGGAAATGGAGAGGGACTGTGGATAGGTGGCGCTCGGTGGAATTGTGAGCAGGTCGAGAAGCTTGTCGAGGTAGTCCTCAGAGTAGCGAGCATCGAGGAAGTGGACAGGGACTGTAGGTAGGTGGCGCTCGGTGGGAATGTGAGATGGTCAAGAAGCGTGTCAGCCCTCAGATTAGCGAAAAGAAGGAAATGGACAGGGACTGAAAATAGGTGGCGCTCGGTGGGAATGTGGGTTGGTCGGAAAGCTTGTCGAGGTAGACCTCAGAGTTGCCAGCATGGAGGAAATGGACAGGGACTGTAGATAAGTGGCGCTCGGTGTGAATGTGGGTTGGTCAAGAAGCGTGTCGAGGTAGTCCTCAGAGTAACGAGCATGGACGAAATGGACAGGGACTGTAGATAGGTGGCGCTCGGTGGGAATGTGAGTTGGTCGTGAAACTTATCGAGGTAATCCTCAGAGTAGCGACCAAGGAGGAATTGGACAGGGACTGTAGCTAGGTTGCGCACGGTGGGAATGTGAGTTGGTCAAGAAGCTTGTCGAGGTAGTCCTCAGAGTACCGAACATGGAGGAAAAGGACATGTGTTGTAGATAGGTGATGCTCGGTGGGAATGTGAGTTAGTCGATAAGCTTGTCGAGGTAGTCCTCTGAGTAGTGAGCATGGAAGAAATGGACTGGGACTGTAGATAGGTGGCGCTCGTTGGGATTGTGAGTTGTTCAAGATGCGTGTCAGTCCTCAGAGTAGCGAAAAGGAAGAAATGCAGAGGGACTGTAGATAGGTGTGTCTCGGTGGGAATGTGAGTTGGTCAAGAAACTTGTCGAGGTAGTCCTCAGCGTAGCGAGCATGGAGGAAGTCGACAGGGACTGTAGATGGGTGGCGCTCGGTGGAAATGTGAATTGGTCAAGAAGCTTGTCGATCCTCAGAGTTGCAAAAAGGAGGAAATGGAGAGGGACTGTAGATAGGTCACGCTCGGTGGGAATATGAGTTGGTCGTGAAACTCATCGAGGTAGTCCTCAGAGTAGCGAGCAAGGAGGAATTGGACAGGGACTGTAGAAAGGTTGCGCACGGTGGGAATGTGAGTTGGTCAAGAAGCTTGTCGAGGTAGTCCTCAGAGTACCGAGCATGGAGGAAAAGGACACGGGTTGTAGATAGGTGATGCTCGGTGGGAATGTGAGTTAGTCGATAAGCTTGTCGAGGTAGTCCTCAGAGTAGCGAGCATGGAGGAAATGGACTGGGATTGTAGATAATAGGCGCGCGAAGGGATTTTGAGGTAGTCCTCAGAGTTGCGAGCAGGGATGAAAGGGACAGGAACTGTAGGTAGCTGACGCTCGGTGGGAAGGTGAGTTGGTCGACAAGCTTATCGAGGTAGTCCTCAGAGTGGCCAGCATTGAGTATATGGACAGGGACTGTAGATAGGTGGCGCTCGGTGGGAATGTGAGTTGGTCAAGAAGCGTGTCGAGGTAGTCCTCAGAGTAGCGAGCACGGAGGCAATGGACAGGGACTGTATATAGGTGGCGCTGGGTGGGGAATGTAAATTGGTCAAGAAGCGTGTCGATCCTCAGAGTTGCAAAAAGGAGGAAATGGAGAGGGACTGTAGATAGGTCACACTCGGTGGGAATGTGGGTTGGTCGAGATGCTTGTCTAGGTAGTCCTCAGAGTAGCAAGAATGATGGAAATGGACAGGGGCTGTAGATAGGTGGCGCTCGGTGCGAATGTGAGTTGGTCGAGAAGCTTGTCGAGGTAGACCTCAGAGTAGCCTGCATGAAGGAAATGTGCAGGGACTGTCGATAGGTGGCGCTCGGTGGGAATGTGAGTTGGTCAAGATGCGTTTCGATGTATTCTCCAGAGTAGCGACCATGGAGGAAATGGACAGGGAGTGTAGAGAGGTGGCGCTCGGTGAGAATGTGAGTTGGTCGAGATGCTTCTCGAGGTAGTCCACAGAGTAGGGAGCATGGAGGAAATATAGAGGGACTGTAGATTGGTGGCGCTCGGTGGGAATGTGGGTTGGTCGAGAGGCTTGTCTAGGTAGAGAGTAGCGAGCTTGGAGGAAATGGTCAGGGACTGTAGACAGGTGGCGCTTGGTAGGAATTGGAGTTGGTAAAGAAGCGTGTCGAGGTAGTCGTCAGAGTAGCGAGCATGGAGGAAATGGAAAGGGACTGTTGTTAGGTGGCGCTCGGTGGGAATATATGTTGGTCAGGAAGCGTGTCGTGCTAGTCCTCAGAGTAGCCAACATCGAGGAAGTTGTCAGGGACTGTAGATAGGTGGCGCTCGGTGGGAGTGTGACTTGGTCGAAAAGCTTGTCGAGGTAGTCCTCAGAGTAGCGAGAATGGAGGATATGGACACGGACTGTACATAGGAGTTGCTATGTGAGAATGTGGGTTGCTTGAGAAGCGAGTCATGGTAGTCCTCAGAGTAGCGAGCATGGAGGAAATCGACAGGGACTGTAAATATGTGGCGCTCGGTGGAGATGTGGATTGGTCAAGAAGCATGTTCAGGTAGTCCTCAGAGTAGCGAACATAGAGGAAAAAGGACAGGGACTGTGGACTGGTGGCGCTCGGTGGGAATGTGAGTTGGACGAGAAGCTTGTCGAGGTAGACTTCAGACTAGTGAGCGTGGAGGAAATGGACAGGGACTGTAGATAGGTTTTGCTCGGTGGGAATGTGAGTTGGTTAAGAAGCGTGTCGCGGTAGTCCTAAGAACAGCGAGAATGCAGGAAATGGACAGGGACTGTAGACATGTGGCGCTTGGTGGGAATGTCAGTTGGTTGAGAAGCTTGTCGAGGTAGTCCTCAGAGTAGCGAGCTTGTAGGAAATGGTCAGGGACTGTAGATAGGTGGCTCTCGGCGAGATTGTGAGTTGGTCAAGAAGCTCGTCAACGTTGTCCTCAGAGTAGCGAGCATGGAGGAAATGGACAGGGACTGTAGATAGGTGGCGCTCAGTAGGAATGTGAGTTGGTCAAGAAGCTTGTCGAGGTAGTCCTCAGAGTAGCGAGCAAGGAGGATATGGACAGGGACTGTAGGTAAGTGGCGCGCGGTGGGTATATGGGTTGGTCGAGAAGCTTCTCGAGGTAGTCCTCAGAGTAGCGAGCATGGAGGAAGTGAACAGGGACTGTAGGCAGGTGGCGCTCGGTGGGAATGTGAGTTGGGCGAGAACCTTGTCGAGGTAGTCGTATGAGTAGCGAGAATGGAGGACATGGACAGCGACTGTAGATAGGTGGCGCTCGGTGCGAATGTGGGTTGGTCGAGAAGCTTGTCGAGGTAGTCCGCAGAGTAGTGTGCTTGGAGGAAATGGACAGGGACTGTAGGTGGGTGGTGCTCGGTGAGAATGTGAGTAGGTCAAGAAGCATGACGAGATAGCCCTCAGAGTAGCGAGCATGGAGGAAATGGACAGGGACTGTTGATAGGTGGCACTTCGTGTTAATGTCAGTTGGTCATGAAGCTTGTCGAGTTTGTCTTCAGAGTAACGAGCATGGAGGAAATGTACAGGGACTGTAGATAAGTGGAGCTGGGTGGGAATGAGAGTTGGTAGAGAAGTTTGTCGAGTTAGTCGTTAGAGTAGCGAGCATGGAAGAAATGGACAGGGACTTTAGATAGGTGGCACTCGGTGGGAATTCGAGTTGGTCAAGAAGCGTGTCGAGGTAGTGCTCAGAGTAGCGAGCATGGAGGAAATGGACAGGTACTGTAGATAGGAGGCAGTCAGTGGGAATGTGAGATGGTCGAGAAGCTTGTCGAGGTACTCCTAAGAGTAGCGAGCTTGGAGGAAATAAACAGGGACTGTAAATAGGTGGCGCTCGGCGGGAATGTAAGTTGGTCGAGAAGCTTGTCGAGGTAGTCCTCAGAGTAGCTAGCATGGAGGAAATGAACAGGTACTGTAGTTAGGTGGCGCTAGGTGGGAATGTGAGTTGGTCAAGAAGCTTGTAGAAGCAGTCTTCAGAGTAGCGAGCATGAAGGAAATGGACACGGACTGATGATAGGTGGCGCTCGGTGGGAATGTGAGTTGGTCGAGGAGCTAATCGAGGTAGTCCCCAGAGTAGCATGCTTGGAGGAAATGGACAGGGACTGACAGGGACTGTAGTTAGGTGGCGATCGGTGGGAATGTGTGTTGTTTAAGAAGCTTACCGAGTTAGACCTCAGCGTAGCGAGCATGAAGGAAATGGACAGGTACAGTAGATAGGTGGTGCTCGGTGGGAATGTGTGTTGGTCAGGAAGGGTGTCGAGGTAGTCCTTAGAGAAGCGAGCATGGTGGAAATGGACAGGGACTGTAGATGGGTGGGGCTCGGTTGGAATGTGTGTTGGTCAAGATGGGTGTCGAGATAATCCTCAGAGTAGCGAGCATGGAGGAAATGAACCGGGACAGTAGGCAGGTGGCGCTTGGTGGGAATGTGAGTTCGTCGAGAAGCTGATCGAGGTAGTCCTCAGAGTTGCTAGCAACGAGGTAATGGACAGGAACTGTAGGTAGGTTGCGCTCGGTGGGATGGTGAGTTGGTCGAGAAGCTTGTCGAGGTAGTCCTCAGAGTGGTGAGCATGGATGCTATGGACGGGGACTTTAGATAGGTGGCACTCGGTGACAATGTGAGTTGGTTGAGAAGTTTGTCAAGGTAGTCCTCAGAGTAGCGAGCTTCGAGGAAATGGACATGGACTGTATTTAGGTGGTGCTCGGCGGGAATGTGAGTTGCATAAGAAGGGTGTCGAGGTAGTCCTCAGGGTAGCGAGCATGGAGGAAATGGACAGGGACAGTAGATAGGTGGCGCTCGGTGGGAATTTGTGTTGGTCAAGAAGGGTGTCGAGGTAATCGTCAGAGTGGCCTGCATCAAGGAAATTGTCAGGGCCTGTAGATTTGAGGCGCTCGGTGGGAGTGGGAGTTGGCCGAGAAGCTTGTTAAGGTAGTCCTCAGAGTAGCGACCATGGAGGATATGGACAGGGACTGTAGACAGGTGACGCTTGGTGGGAATGTGAGTTGGTCAAGAAGTAGGTCGAGGTAGTCCATAGAGTAGCGAGCAAGCAGGAAATGGTCAAGGAATGTAGACAGGTGGCGCTCGATGGGAGTGTGAGTTGGTCGAGAAGCTTGTCGAGGAAGTACTCAGAGTAGCGAGCATGAAGGAAATGGATGGGCACTGTAGATGGGTGGCGCTTGGTGGGAATGTGAGTTGGTTGAGAAGTTTGTCGAGGTAGTCCTCTGCGTAGCGGGCATGGAGGAAATGGACAGGGACAGTAAATAGATGGCGCTCGGTGGGTTTGTGAGTTGGGCAAGAAGCATGTCGAGGAAGTCCTCCGCGTAGCGAGCATGGGGGAAATGGACAGGGACTGTAGATAGGTGGCGCTCAATGTTAATGTGTATTGGTCAAGGAGCTTGTCGAGGTAGTCTTCAGAATAGCAAGCATAGAGGAAATGGCCAGGGGCTCTAGATAGGTGGCGCTCGGTGGGAATGTGAGTTGGTCGAGAAGCTTGTCGAGGCAGTCCTTAGAGGAGTGGGCATGGAAGAAATTGACAGGGCCTGTAGATAGGTGGCGCTTGCTGGGAATGTGAGTTGGTCGAGATGCTTGTCGAGGTAGTCCTCTGAGTAGCGAGCATGGAGGAAATGGAAAGGGACTGTTGTTAGGTGGCCCTCGGTGGGAATATATGTTGGTCAGGAAGCGTGTTGAGCTAGTCCACAGAGTAGCCAACATCGAGGAAGTTGTCAGGGACTGTAGATAGGTGGCGCTGGGTGGGAGTGTGACTTGGTCGAAAAGCTTGTCGAGGTAGTCCTCAGAGTAGCGAGAATGGAGGAAATGGACTGGGACTGTAGATAGGTGGCGCTCAGTGGGAATGTGAGTTGGTCAAGAAGCTTGTTGAGGTAGTCGTCAGAGTAGCGAGCATGGAGGATATTGACAGGGACTGTAGGTAAGTGGCGCTCGGTGGGTATGTGGGTTGGTCGAGAAACTTCTCGAGGTAGTCCTCAGAGTAGCGAGCATAGAGGAAGTGAACAGGGACTGTAGGCAGGTGGCGCTCGGTGGGAATGTGAGTTGGGCGAGAACCTTGTCGAGGTAGTCGTATGAGTAGCGAGAATGGAGGAAATGGACAGCGACTGTAGATAGGTGGCGCTCGGTGCGAATGTGGGTTGGTCGAGAAGCTTGTCAAGGTAGTTTGCAGAGTAGTGTGCATGGAGGAAATGGACAGGGACTGTAGATGGGTGGTGCTCGGTGAGAATGTGAGTTGGTCAAGAAGCATGACGAGTTAGTCCTCAGATAAGCGAGCATTGAGGAAATGGACAGGGACTGTTGATAGGTGGCGCTTGGTGTTAATGTCAGTTGTTCATGAAGCTTGTCGAGTTTGTCTTCAGAGTAACGAGCATTGAGGAAATGTACAGGGACTGTAGATAAGTGGAGCTCGGTGGGAATGAGAGTTGGTAGAGAAGTTTGTCGCGTTAGTCGTTAGAGTATCGAGCATGGAGGAAATGGACAGGGACTTTAGATAGGTGGCACTCGGTGGGAATTCGAGTTGGTCAAGAAGCGTGTTGAGGTAGTGCTCAGAGTAGCGAGCATGGAGGAAATGGACAGGTACTGCAGATAGGAGGCACTCAGTGGGAATGTGATATGGTCGAGGTGCTTGTCGAGGTAGTCCTAAGAGTAGCGAGCTTGGAGGAAATAAACAGGGACTGTAAATAGGTGGCGCTCGGCGGGAATGTGAGTTGGTCGAGAAGCTTGTCGAGGTAGTCCTCAGAGTAGCGAGCATGGAGGAAATGAACAGGTACTGTAGTTAGGTGGCGCTAGGTGGGAATGTGAGTTGGTCAAGAATCTTGTAGAAGCAGTCTTCAGAGTAGCGAGCATGAAGGAAATGGACACGGACTGATGATAGGTGGCGCTTGGTGGGAATGTGAGTTGGTCGAGGAGCTAGTCGAGGTAGTCCCCAGTGTAGCAAGCTTGGAGGAAATGGACAGGGACTGACAGGGACTGTAGTTAGGTGGCGTTCGGTGGGAATGTGTGTTGTTTAAGAAGCTTACCGAGTTAGCCTTCAGCGTAGCGAGCATGAAGGAAATGGACAGGAACTGTAGATAGGTGGTGCTTGGTGGGAATGTGTGTTGGTCAGGAAGGGTGTCGAGGTAGTCCTTAGAGAAGCGAGCATGGAGGAATTGGACAGGGACTGTAGATGGGTGGGGCTCGGTTGGAATGTGTGTTGGTCAAGATGGGTGTCGAGGTAGTCCTCAGAGTAGTGAGCATGGAGGAAAGGGCAGGTACAATAGCTAGGAGGCATAAGGTGGGAATATGAGTTGGTCAAGAAGCGTGTCGAGGTAGTCCTTAGAGTAGCGAGATGGAGCAAATGGACTGTAGATAGGTAGCAGTCGGTTGTTATGTGAGTTGGTCGAGAAGCTTGTCGAGGTAGTCCTCAGAGTAGCGAGCATGGAGGAAATGGACAGGGACTGTAGCTAGTTGGCGCTTGGTGGGAATGTGAGTTGATCAAGAAGCGTGTCGAGGTAGTCCTCAGAGTAGCAAGCATGTAGGAAATGGACAGGGACTGTAGATATGTGGCGCTTGGTAGGAATGTGAGTTGGTCGAGAAACTTCTCGAGGCAGTCTTCAACGTAGCGAGCATGGAGGAAATGGACAGGGATTGTAGATTGGTGGCACTCGGTGAGAATGTGATTTGGTCGAGAAGCTTGTCGAGGTAGTCCTCAGAGTAGCGAGCATGGAGGAAATAGACAGGGACTGTAGATAGGTGGCGCTCGGTGGGCTTGTGAGTTGGTCGAGAAGCTTGTCGAGGTAGTCCTCAGAGTAGCGAGCATGGAGGCTATGGACAGGGACTGTAGATAGGTGGCACAAGGTGGGAATGTGAGTTGGTCAAGAAGCATGTCGAGGTAGTCCTCAGAGTAGCGAGCATGGAGGAAATGGACAGGGACTGTAGATAGGTGGCGCTCAGTGGGAATGTGAGTTGGTCGAGAAGCTTGTCGAGGTAGTCCTCAGAGTAGCGAGCATGGAGGAAATGGACAGGGCTGTAGATAGGTGGCACTTGGTGGGAATGTGAGTTGATCGAGAAGCGTGTCGAGGTAGTTTTCTCTGAGGCCATTAACTTTTTGATGCGGGTGGCGTGTAAACTCCCCATCGCATATCGACCTAGATGACAGTGAAAAATTAAACCGCGTGTACCTAATGGAAATTTGTGAAAAGCAATCGTCACCGAAGTTAATTTGTCGGTAAAGAGGGAGGAAAGGGTTACACCTGAATGAGAGTTAAAATGCAAATGTTGGAAATTAATTTTGAAAAGGAATAGAGTTAATAAAGGAAGTAAAAGTGCGGCCGTTACGTTAACAATTAACTAGCGGTACTTAGATATTTGTGATTTGGGGGAATTACGGTCGCCAGTCCTATGGACAATTACTATAGTAACTGAAAAGGAAAGGTTATTACACATATAATTAGCACTAGAAGCGTGGCAACTGACGGTTGATACGTGTTGTGTGAAAACTGAATGTTTGTCAGAAGTAATAAATTTCGCTACACTCTGTCTTAATTTAGCAAAAGAATTAATAAAACCGGAAAATCGAAAGTTAATTTAGTGACTGAAGTTCATAGTGAGCTTTCTTCCTGAAGCGAAACTCAGTAAAATACGGTTAGTCTTGGACTACTTCAACAATCATTTCAAATGCTACTTGAATCTACGCAATTTAGAAATCAGAGATTTAACTTTGAACTTGAATTAAATGATTCCGAACAATTAACAATAGTAAAATTTAGTACGTACCAAGCTGAGCTGAAGTCACAGGTAAGCTAAAATACAGTAACAAAACTCGCACTCTTAATCTGTGCTTGTGTAATCTAAATATTGTAGCCAGCTATGAATACCTTAACTGAACTTTGAAATTAAAGCAGTGAAATCGAATGATGCTGGCGTTTGAATTTCAATGACACTCGGGTTCATTCCGGAAAAGGAAGGGACCCTGCTTGGTAATGCAGTTGGGACAATGAGCAACAAAGTTTCATGCTACGTTGCTGTAATTTAGTTATGAAACTGGAACAGTTTGAAAAGCTGGGGTCTGTCATACAGTTCTAAAACTTTACGTGCTTCCAGTCTTCCTTGTTGGTTGATTGAAGGTTTGAAGCCGTCGATCGAGGAGGTGGCGGCAGTCACTCATTGTCGGCCGTCGCTGTTGCAGAAGCTGGATGTTGGCGCGCCTTCTTCTCGACACGGTCACCAGGCGAAACGGGCTCTTGAAGTGCGCCAGCTAATGCTTCTCGTCTGCGACACCGTGTCAGAAACTATCATAGCAAGTCGAGCGCAATTACATGCTGCCCAACCCTGAAAGCGCGGCAACTCGCAGGAGCGTCACACAACACACCTGCTCCACTGCACCACCCCAGCCAGACTCACCCTCTGCCCGCGCACCACGCGACAGATTTAACACTACCAAAGATCCTAAACACTTTGGTTCTCCACACGACCTATCGATGTATTCGTTCGATAGCATAGTTTTCCCTAGGTAAGACCCAGAGCAAAAATACAAATAATATTTACAAAACAACCAATTATACATCGACATAAATGCATAAATATATATATACAAATAGTAAAACAATTACAATATATAAAGACATAGAAATGTCATATCTTGAGGTAACAAAACAAGGAAAAGAAATTATAGTACAATAGATGGAAACAGGAGGATGTGCATTTCCGGCGTTACAGGCTGACTGGTTAATGCATTTGTCTAATAAACAGGGGACACAGGTTCGAATCCTTGGCCGGCACAGATTTTCACTCGTGGCCTCTGATTCCGCGTAATGTCTCAGTGAAGCTGACATCAGTAGTCTCTTTCCTTTCTCTCCCCCTCCACCTTTAATTACGAGACTTTTTTTTGCAAGTTGTTTACCCGATGTCAGCAGGTAAATGCGATTTGCAGTGCTTTTGTTATTCCGAATACCATGTCGACACCACGCAACGACTTCCATGTAAAATTTCTTGCCTTTACGTCAATATACATAATGGCTGTATGGCTATAGATGTTCGACACATGATTAACGACATGGAAGTTTGGATATGGCTGTGAGCCATGCATGGATAACAAAATGGTAAGGTGACTGCTCGTGATAAGCGAGAAATCCGTGTTGGAAACAAGGTCCAGCACAAATTTTTACTCTCATCATTCCATTCTGCAGCTGATGGTTTTCCATATTAGCAATTGCGGTAGTTGCCTCAGTGCCACGGAGCATGCATGTCCAAAGGAACTTTACATCGTATTCGCAATAACACAGGCACTACAATATCGTAATCAGAATATTATACGACCACAATATTATTGCGCCTGGGACTGGGAGCGCTCCGATTGTCCTATCATGAGTGATCACGTAAGCGGGATTGAAGATGAATGGAAGAACTGTTCGACTACAGTTATGCAACGAAAACTGCACTAAGCTTGCAGATTGGAGTTATGAAATGTGTGGTCCATCACACAAGGATTACACTCAAAGTTCTTGATCAACTGTATCTTTTCAACTGAAATCCGTTCCAAATTCATCTACCGTGTCAGTTTCCTTAACAGTATCGACGTGATGTGGTACATATTTATCTTAACTCTGCAGATCAACATTATTATGTTCTCTATTGGTTCTTCCATTAACCTATCTTTGCATCAATATTCATTTTCAAATTCCTTCAAATATTCGTAATTTATATCCCATCGCTTTAGGTAATCTTAGATGCAGACTGATTATTTGCTTTAGGGTGTGAGTAGGCTGTTTAGGTTTTTTTATTGGTAACGCCACGTAGCGCTCTATATGAAAATCACTGACTGTGCTGTGTGCAGTCTGAGGCTGGTCGACATTGTTGCAATAATCGCTATTGTTTTGTTGGGCAGTTGGCTGTTAACAGCGTGTAGCGTTGCGCAGTTGGAGGTGAGCCGCCAGCAGTGGTGGATGTGGGGAGAGAGATGGTGGAATTTTGATAGCGGACGATCTGGACGTGTGTCCATCAGAAAGAGTAAATTTTTAATATTGGATATAATGGACTGATATATACATTATGACTTTTGAACACTATTAACGTAAATACATTGTTTGTTCTCTATCAAAATCTTTCTTTTTCTAACTATGCCTATCAGTAGTTAGTGCCTTCCGTAGTTTGAATCTTTTATTTAGCTGGCAGTAGTGGCGCTCGCTGTATTCCAGTCGTTCGAGTAACGAAGATTTTTGTGAGGTAAGTGATTTGTGAAAGGTATAGGTTAATGTTAGTCATGGCCATTCTTTTGTAGGGATTATTGAAAGTCAGATTGTGTTGCGCTAAAAATATTATATGTCGGTTTAAGCAGTCATGTATAATTTTTCTAAGAGGACGTTTCATATGTCGACCCTTGGCCAAGGATACCTCATTGGAATCTTCTTGTTTTTTCTTGTAGTTTGTGTAATTAGTGTAGCTATTGTTTATTGCTAGCACGTAATTATAGAGAGAATCTCCTTTGTAGTTGTAGTTTTTCGTTGTTGTACAGTAAAACAGTTGTGGCATGCATGTAGATTTGCACCAAGTTTTTCGCAGTGCGCTTGCAATTAAGTAGACATTATTTTCAGTGCTATGTTAATGTGTTTTCTTATTTTGCTTTTCAAATTGTGCTTTTCTGTGTTATCGTGTGAAATACGTGATAATTATGGCATGCGAAAAACGTAACACTAGGCTCCAAAGTAAACTGAGAAATAATAGTGACGACGAGCGTAGCTTATCAGAACCACTGTGTAATGAACTAACAGACATTCAAAGTAGTAATTTGGTAATTGCGCATAGGGAAATGGAGCGGGCGGCAAATAATGGCGTAGACAGTGAAACAAATAGTGAACAGGGAAGCATTATCGATCGATCGGTCGGCAACAGCTCGCCTCAGGAATCCGAAATGACAGGACACAATCTTGCAAATACTGTAGATTCAGGTTTTGCGTCCTCACCGTTTTCTCAAATAAGTCAAGACACATTTTCTGCTTTTCAAAATGCGAATATTGCCGGTTCAAATGCACTGCCGAATAGCACTGAGGAACATGTTTCAGACACCAGTGCATTGTTATTACAGTTAATGCAACAAATGGGACAAAGGCTACAGAAGTTAGACACAATGTAACAAAATCTTCAAAAGTTAGACACAATGGAATAACACCAGAGACAAACACAGCAACAGTTAGACGCAATGGAACAAAATCTTCACACCACGCTTGAACAAACACGTGAAGATTTAACTGCTGAAATACATAAAATCAAATCGAAATGTCAAAAAGTCCGGAATAACGTAAAAACACAAATTTGTGAGCATTTCCAACCTATTTTTTTGCGGCATGAAAATACATTACAGAATCACAAAGCAGCCATAAAAGAACTGCAAACTATTGTTCATGAAAATCATGAGACCTTGCAAGCTAAAATTGACTCAGTTGCATCTACCGATTCGGTTACGCAACTTGCAAAAACTCAGGAAAACTTAAAGGACACAGTAGATACGATTTCAACACAAATAGACACTCTGAAACTTGGTTCAGAAAAACACACTGAGGAAATAAGTACACAATCGGAGAAAGTAGCCGAACTTTCGGATCAGTTCACTAACTTATTTACAAAGGTAGATGATGATCTGAATGACACAGGGCCTGTAGCCATCACTGACACAGAAGAGTATGAACAAATTAAGAAATTCAAACAAAATCAGAATCAAATTAATACGCAACACAAAAGAGAAATCTGGGAAGTACAAGATCAGTTGGCACAAGTAATACAAAAATTACATATTTCAGAGGACACTCGCGCTCCAACACGGGAAGAGGGACTTAGAAATAAGGAAAAGTCGCAAAATAATAACATAGGGCATTTCGGAAATTATGAAAGAAATTGGCAAGGTGCACCGAATTTTGAGATGGAATCGCCGACACGACGTAACAAAGACCGATATGCGACTCGCCGACACGATGATTTTGACTATAAGCTGTTCATTACTACACGTAAATTCAAAACATTTAAGAATTCTGGCAACGACATTCATCCACAAGCGTGGCTCCATCAATTCTCTCATTGTTTTCCACCCAACTGGTCATTAGAGCACAGATTAGAATTTATGTGTGGCTACTTAAAGAATGAACCAGCTGAAAGAATGCCATCGGTCATTCACGACTGTCACAGTGAAGGATAATTTTATCATGCCTTCCTCTCAGCATATTGGTCTCAAGCTACACAAGACCGAGTAAAACATAGCATCATTATGATGAAACATTTCGAAGATTATGAATTTTCCAGTCTTGTGAAATATTTCGAAGACATGATGCACAAGAATCAGTACCTGTCAAACCAATACAGCCCCTCAGAACTCATCCGCATTTGCTTAATCAAATTGCCTGAACATTTACGACATATTATTTTGGCAGGACGTTGCAAAGACGACATTGAAGCTTTTCAGGGACTCTTACAAGAATTAGAAATTGACACTGACAATCGTGGGACGCGAAAACAGGAACACAACAATTACAGGTCATATCCGTCACAATTCCGTGATTAAAGAAATAATAATGGGACACGACAAGGCTATTCTTACAACGTAAATCGTGACCAAAACAGACACCACCCATATGACAACCGTTGGCAGAGTAGTAATAATTAGAGGGAAAGATCACCTTTCCGTAGTAATGAATATGACAGAGATAAACATATAAACAGACAATACGGGAACCAAAACAATTATTATCAAGGGAGACAGAATAACATCTGACGCAACGGTCCACCACGCAGTTACGATTCCGGGAGAAATTCTCCACCACGTGACGGACAAGAATGAAACTATGGAATCTACCGACATAACGACAAACGATATAATCGTAACGACAGACCTGAATTGCATCAGAAGTGGCGGGATTCAAACAGGTCAGGAACCTCTCGACAAGGTGAATTTGTAGAAGTTAGGTCTCCTAATCTCAATAACGACGCGCGCCAACAAAGAGACAGACAACGACTTGAACCGCAGGCAGCCACGTGCGGCAGCTGGCTCAGTGAAAAATAACATAGACACCAACCTTGAGAAAAATTTTAGCATTCCTTACCGACGTATACCGCATGATAATTGCGTTCAAGGTAACTCTACGTACTAGGAAGAGTAAAGGTTTACACCACATTTCACATGTAAAACCGTTTATTGAAAGATAATCTGCAATGTTTGAAGTTAAATATCCTGTCAAGAACCAAGAGAACTTATTTAAACAGAATTTAGGAATGCATTGTTATAGTGAACAGATGACACAGTGTTGTTATTTGTACATTCTTGCTTGTCTGTTGCACAATTACCTAACGACTATAAGGGTCACGTACTTAAAACATATACCGACACTGCTAATGAGATTTTCATGCAACATTTTGGTTTACTTGAAAAGACATTCTTTATTTGAAGTACTTTCTGTGAGATTAAAGATGACTTAGCATTTGGTTTCTTTAACAGTTACACGATTATATCACGACGCTACTAATGTGCGACACAATTTACATTGTTGCTTTTGCGCTGTATCTGCTTTATATCTGCACAGTTTTTCTGAATTCTTCTGGAAATTAAAACATGTTTTAGTAGTAACTTTGTGGTATAGCTACAAAAAGACAGCCTTTTTTGTAGCACAACAATACATTACAGTGTAGTACTTTCTTGATCACGGTACTGTATGTAATAACAACGATATCTATACGCATAGCATTTCGCTTTTGTTTATTACAAGGTAAGTACATTGACTTCCACAGAACTTTGCTTACGGACGACGATAATTACGACACTTGGCACATTTTTTACCCTTAAGTAACGACTGGGATTATATTACAACATGACGCACAATTTAGCGCTACAGGACACACATTTGAGTGATTAATCTTGTACTTAAAACATTTATTTTTAAAGATTTTTGAATTACAAAGAAAGTTTTCCGTGATACATTTCATTCTATTGCTGTAATCTGTAACACCTGAGGGTACAATTACATTAATCCTCAGGGGGGGTACACACTTTCTTTGTGTACCATGTGTTTGGCAAGCACAAGGAGCCCTAGCTAATATGGTATTTGCTTATACAACTTTACACATCAGTACCATATTTCTCTAACACTGAATTACAGAGCTATCTGATTATTTAACAGAGAAACAAAAATTTTTTTACTATGTCAGTGACACATGTTTACGCAATTACAAAATTGGATAATTTCACACTTATGAAATTGTATTTTGTCTGTACTTTGTGAACTGTTCATATATTTTTCGGAACCATTGTGATACTATGGGATCTTTGAATGATGTATTTGGTATGGGGTCATGATTTTTAAAGTACGTTTGAGATAGATGACACTATTTAAATGAGCAGAGTATTTTCTTTAGGTTTTGAAGTTATTGCAGAAAGCTACAACGTTTTTGTGATTTTACTAAGGTGTTATGATATTATTACGACGACGATGTGTATTATGCTGTTGAGGAATGATTATTATGATATGTATTTATCATGATGAAATATTGAAGAAGTGTCGACGTATATGTATATGTGTAATAAGTTAAGGAATAATGAGTAGTGGTTAGGGACTCTGGTTTGTGAAAAATGTTGTTGGAAACCATGAATCGTACTTTAAGAGTTATGAAATGTATGTACCTGCGTCAATGTATCACAATGCCGGCGAAAATTCTTTGGACGCTGTTATATTTATAGGATTTTGTTTCTACACATTTGTAACGCAAATTATCGACCTGTGAAATTTTTTTATATGAGACTGTCACTGCTGTCGTAAATATTTCGGTAAAAAAGTGACCTTCACGTAATGCGTCGTGGATGCCCAGCTGTGCCACCTGCCTGGAGAAAAAGCCATTAGGTAAAGAAAAAAAGAGAGACCATTAACCTTGCTATTGACATTCCTTTGTAGAAAGCATCGCAAATACGACACGCTCATTACTCGGAAACATCTGATCATATTGTGGAGCGTGTACTTTGTGCTACTTACTGAAATGCTTATAAACTGATGGGAAATATTCTTACATCTGCACACCTGATTATGACAAGTGTCTTTCTACGAGAGTTGAGAGAATTTCTACTAACTTATGAAATGTCACATGACTATTGAATGACATTTTTATGCTTGGCTTTTCATAGTTGCTTATTTCATTTGATATCTTGTTTCCAGCTGTGTTGCAGCATTGGTTTTATAAAATAAAATTAAATGCATTTGCTAATGTGAACACTTTCTGTCAACAGATCTATTAAATAATAATTTTATGATGCACATTCTTTGGAAAAGGAGCATTTGGAAAGGAAACAACCATAAGAAGGCATTAATAACAGTTACTTCATACATAATTTTCTTTTCAACTATTTGGTAATTTTTTTGGTAGAATAACTTCTTGTGGTGCACCACTTTAACTACATAGACATTAAGATGTGAATAGACATTTCCCTTATCTGGATTGTTGTCTTTAGTGTACTATTTTTTCTGCTTGGGCTATGTCATATTTAGGTATAAGTTATTGCATTTGCTGCTACTGTTTGCCAGGCATAGTGCTACTAAATTTCACTTTGTATTACTCTGTTAAGCCAGTTTTACTACTGATTTATTTTTTCTTGTTGCTGCACATTGGCTCATATTAGTTATAATGTAGCATTTGCTTTGCTAATTTAGATATACTGGTGCTTGCTTTGCCATTTTACTTTTTTTTATCATTACTGTTTGTGTTAATTGTTTTGGGCTGCTGCATTGTCTCATCCCTTAGTTTGTATATCTGAGCTCAGATCTACAGACTGAAGTTTTGGGTTGGACTGCAGTACCAAACATTACACTGAAAACAAACCCTGTCCTTTCCTCCTATGTTATTCTGCTATGTGTTTGTGTACCCTTGTGTATTTGGTATTTGTGTACTTCCTGTCTTTATGTGTTTAGCTAATAAGATTTATGTTGTAGAATTTTTCTAGTACTAAGCTACATTCACTATGATGAGGAATACTGTTTTCCTCAAATATAAATTGCATTAATAATATGTTATTTTCTTTGTAAAGATGTTTATAGACATTATTAATTCTGTTCTGTTTCAATGCTCATGTGTGACATTAATGTTTCGAAAACTATTCTCATTATTTTATATATTTACTTATGTCATAATTCCTGTAACACTGATGTATATGTTTATTTCTGTTCTTTTGTAAAGCCTGTGTTACTGCAAATGTTATCTGTATTATTACGTTTTAATGATCCTTTCTGTATCTTTGTAATTGTATTCTCATGTCATAAAACTGTAATGGACACCAGTTCAGCAAATTAAGTAACTTGTAAGCATTCATTTCAGTGCACACGTTTCTGTTGGTCATAGTATATGCTCAATATGTGAGAAGTTGGGACCGTTAGTGTTTACATGTATGTTAATAATTCAGCAAGGGACTGGTTAACAGCATTGCTGGTTCTAAGGACAATTCCAAAAACTTTGTGAGTGCACAAGTGGTGTTTTATGGACTTGCTATATTGTCCGCAAGACTCTTCGATGGTGATTGTGCACCTGCACAGTCGCAACAGATGGCTGCTCGCCATCTCCACAAGGACTACAGTGGGTCTGCATCTTTGATGGCCCACCAATACCATTATTTCTACAAGGACTACAGTGGGTTTACATCTTTCATGACTCACCAATACCATTATTTCTACAAGGACTGCAGTGGGTCTGCACCTCTGGTGGCCCACAAATACTGTAATCTCTAAAAGGACTACAGTGGTCTGCTCTGTGATGACCTACCTAACAATATTCTTCAAAACTTCGACTGACTCTGCTGTGGGTTTTCTCTATTGTGGCCCATTAACTGTGTGCATGTCAAGAGTCAGCACTGTCTTTCCGTTGGAAGGACAACACTACTTCTTCAAGACTGCATGGAAATCCACTGTTTCCACGTGCACTTTCTTTTACTACTCTGACTTTGAAAAAGCACTGCAATTTTACTGTGATGAATGATCAGGACTGTCTTTATGGACTGTGAGATAATTTTAGCTTTTGACCAACATTGTATGGATAAGTCTGTACATTTGATTTCTTTGTTATTGTAATTATGAAAAATTTTTTCAAATCTCTATTGGCCACTGCCCAAAACAATTTGTAAATTTTTTAGTGGGGAGCATGGGGGGTACGTGAGTAGGCTGTTTAGGTTTTTTTATTGGTAACGCCACGTAGCGCTCTATATGAAAATCACTGACTGTGCTGTGTGCAGTCTGAGGCTGGTTGGCATTGTTGCAATAATCGCTATTGTAGTGTTGGGCAGTTGGCTGTTAACAGCGTGTAGCGTTGCACAGTTGGAGGTGAGCCGCCAATAGTGGTGGATGTGGGGAGAGAGATGGTGGAATTTTGAGAGCGGACGATCTGGACGTGTGTCCATCAGAAAGAGTAAATTTTTAATATTGGATATAATGGACTGATATATATATTATGACTTTTGAACACTATTAACGTAAATACATTGTTTGTTCTCTATCAAAATCTTTCTTTTGCTGACTATGCCTATCAGTAGTTAGTGCCTTCCGTAGTTTGAATCTTTTATTTAGCTGGCAGTAGTGGCGATCACTGTATTCCAGTAGATCGAGTAACGAAGATTTTTGTGAGGTAAGTGATTTGTGAACGGTATAGATTAATGTTAGTCATGGCCATTCTTTTGTAGGGATTATTGGAAGTCAGATTGCGTTGCGCTAAAAATACTGTGTGTCAGTTTAAGCACAGTCATTTATAAGTTTTCTAAGTGGACGTTTCAAGGGTAGCTAAATTAAGAAAGAGACATTCTTTCTGCAATTTGTTGTTTCATTGTATTTGAGATTAGCTCTATAGAATTAAAATCACAGTAGTGTGGTGGGAGCCTCAAAACAATATATCCCCTACGCCTTAAACTTCATCTGCTCTAAAAACGGGATTTGGTTTATAACAATGCACAATTCCTTGTAGCTCATTTCTTGTTAGGCTGGATTAAAAACCGATTTAGCTCTGAATGAGCCATTCAGTTATGTCCTTTTAGTGAATTGCAGTAGTAGGAGCATTATTTTAATCGTAAGATATGCTGTGTTATCAGGACCAGCAGTACTGCTAGCTCATACATTAGGAATTAGTTTGTTTTGTAACCATTTGTGGTAATTATCGCCACTCATATCCTTTTGATAATCTTGCAGTTTACACTGAACTATAAACTGACTGCTTCCTCTATGAAACCCATTGCTCCTACTCCAGCGTGGACAACAATAGCTCTTCGGCCTGCTCTGCCATTAGTCATTACACCGGGATATTCGTCATGCAGCCAGCACTTTTTCATGGTCTAATGTGTATGCACCCTCGTTTCGTCCGACTATTTTGTTTTACCCCTCCTCGTCATGTCTAACTGTTCTCATGTATTCCGCATGTTTTGCAACAATGTAAGAACGTTATGCTAGGATGGTTCTCTTGTTTTTACATATTTGAAACGACATCCAACATCTTTCAGAATGTTCCGAAATGGTTCCCGTCCTCCCTAAAGCTTTATCTCAGTCTTTGAAAATATATGCAGTTCTCTCAAGTTTGAAGTTTCTTTCTTCTGCTCCTAAAACTCCAATAATTTTCTTCGAATAAGTGCTTTGAAATCACCTAGAGAAACTACTTGTCTAGAACACCTTTGGTTATTGCAGTTTTGACTTTTCAGCCAGTTTCTTCCGCTTTCTTAAAATCCTTTCTGACTTCTCTATTATTTTTGCCGCTCATAGGACTGCTTTCTGTATCGTGTCACTATACAATTTTCCTTTATTAATGTGTGGAAAAATTGTACAAGTTTGAATATAAGCGCTTTTTCTGTTGAAAATGTCTACATTTACGACATCATCGACTGATTTGTACTCTGATTATTGATAACACTACACAGCGTCTGTATATATTTCACTAGAACACATAACTACTGGATACTATGTGCAGAACTCACCTGCAAGGACCTACAGTGCAATGCGCTTTCCCTTGGTCACCACCGTACTTGTTTACCGTAAAATCACTGCGAGTTTCCGATAATGGCCAGGGAACGCCAAGTGCTATAATATCTTGTTACAAAAATTATGCACATTATGTGATCAAAAGTACCCGGCCACCTGGCTGATAACAACTTACAAGTTCGTGGCACCCTCCATCACGAAAGCTAGAATTCAGTATGGTGTTGGACAACCATTAGCCTTGATGGCAGCTTTCACTCTCGCAGGCGTACGTTCAATCAGGTGCTGGAAGCTTTCTTGGGGAATGGCAGCCCATTCTTCACGCAAATGCTGGTCGGTGAGGCCTGGCACGAAGTCGGCGTTCCAAAACATCCCTGAGTGGTTCTATAGGATTCAGGTCAGGACTCTGTGCAGGTCAGTCAATTACAGCGATGTTCTTGTCATGTAAGCACTCCACCACAGGCCGTGCATTATGAACAGGTGCTCGATCGTGTTGAAAGATGATCGCCATACCCGAATTTCTCTTCAACAGTGGGAAGCAAGAAGGTGCTTAAAACATCAATGTAGGCCTGTGTTGTGATAGTACCTCGCAAAACAACAAGTGATGCAAGACCCCTCCATGAAAAACACGACAACATCATAACACCACAGCCTCCGAATTTTACTGTTGACATTACACACGCTGGCAGATGAAGTTCACCGGGCATTCACCATACCCACGCCCTGCCATCGGATCGCCACATTGTGTGCCGTGATTCGTCACCCACACAGCGTTTCTCCATGTTACCGACCAATGTTGACGCTGCTTACACCAAGCAAGGCGTCGTTTGCCATTTGACGTTATGCGTGGCTTACGAGCAGCCGTTCAACCATGAAATCCAAGCTTTCTCTCCTCTCGCCTAACTCTCATAGTACTTGCAGTGGATCCCGATGCAGTTTGGAATTCCTGTGTGATGGTCTGGGTAGATATCTGCCTGTTACTCAGTACGACCCTCTTCAACTTGTAAGGGGTCCATAGGCCCTTACTATAACTTTGCACTTGGCACAGGGCGAGAGGACGAACAATCGACTGTGACATGTTGAGAGAGCGAGTGTCGAGATGCGCCACTGTGGTTGGCGGTTATATGTGTATGAAGGCCATTGTTGAAATACAGGGCTTTAACGGAGAAGGGTGTCGCCATCGCCGTGGTTAGACCCCTATGTAATAGATTAATACCGGGAAAGTGAAGAAGTATCATTACGAAAGTGATCAGTGACATTACTAGTGCCGATATTTGGTTTCGCGTCTACAGCGCCGGCCTAACCTTGGATTGCAGTGTTGGATGCAGCGATGGATTAGCGTGTGACGATAATGGAAAAGGAAGAAATCCTGTGCTGAGATTAGCCGTAATTAGATATGTATTACGAAGGCAGTGGCTGTCTCCTTTTTGTGTTTTGAGAAGAATATAAGTTCGTAATTAGTAAAACTGTGTTGGTGTTCCTTATTACCAGACATTCAGCATTATAGTATTGAACAGGACGAACCGTAAAGTAACAACTTCCGTAGCAGTCAATTCCGATTACCAGCCCCATTAGGTTCACGGTCATGTTAATAATAAATATTGGGCTGCTATTCGATCAGACCAGGTCGGGATCATAAACGAAGGTGTTACAAACTGTTGGCGGTCTCTGTCAGTCAACAGACGAGGTCGACCTGTACCCTTTTGTGCTGTACGTGCCCCTTCATGTTTCCACTTCACTATCACATCGGAAACAGTGGACCTAGGGATGTTTAAGAGTGTGGAAATCTCACGTACAGATGTATGACACAAGTGACACCCAATCACCTGGCCACAACCGGAGTCCATGAGTTCCGCAGAACGACCCATTCAGCTCTGTCACGATGTCTAATGACTACTGAGGTCGCTGATATGGAGTATCTGGCAAGAGGTGGCAGCACAATGCACGTAATCTGAAGAACGTATGTTTTGGGGGGGGGGGGGGGTGCTGTCCGGATACTTTTGATGACATTGTGTATTTTCCTCAGAGACTGGTGTAATTATGCTTCTTGCTCTACTCTCGAAATTTCCTACAAGCTTTTTATTGCGAAGTATTACTAATTTATTTCGACTTTACAAACTGAAAGAATATGTTTTAGAGCTATTTCTCAGTATTGCAACAGCAGATCGCCGTAAATATTTTAAATGTTTGTCGCATTATGATTCAACGCATGTGGCACTGAAACTGTTATCACTGTGTGACATGTGTTTGATAGCAGTGTAACGGTTTTCGCTGGTGTGGATATGGTGCTTCAATGCTATTCCGCCTGTAAAATTCGTGAAACTAAAACTACTAGAGGAGACATGATTTACAATTTTCAAAATAGTTTCGTGTGAAAAGGAAAAAAGCAAATAAAATTTTTTGCGAACAACTGGCTGTAGTTGTCTTCTTATTGTCAGCCGGAAAAGGAAATCAAGAAAATGTTCTATGTAATTGAAATTGAGAACTCTGTTGTTGAATGTGCTCATTAAAAAGAGAATGATAATGCCCCCTGCTCTAGAACATTGGTCTGCCGTAAGTGGCTTTTGTGAGGTTTCTTACGAAGTTCTTGCCAAATTGTGGCACGTTTTCGGCGTACGCTTCAGAAACAAATCACATGAACAACGAAAATATATATTAACTTATAAAATTTCCATGGTCCGCAGACACATCTCATTTATCGCAGTCGACCATCACATCATTGCACAGAAAAAAAAGTGTATATTCACCGCTGATTACATTCAGACCTGGTGTTATATTAGTATTTGTAACTATCGAACAGGAAGAGAATATGAAACATTCAACCAATAGGCGAACTGCTAGATTAAACATTTTTTCGTGGCAGGCTGGATTCGCCCAGATGTGTAATGGAAAAGTGTTTGCAGAAAACAATACCGCGCGACAGTGTGAGATTACTGAATTACACGAATGGAGCACCTACACTGTTTTGAAACTCTTCCGTCAATTTCGACGCCTTTCACGATGTAATTCTTCAGGCTTTTCCAGCGAGGCGTTGTCATGTTGATTAATCGGGTTTCTGTCGGTTATTCACGTCTTTCCTTCAAGATATTTCAACTGTGTGACTCGCAATCTTCTTCAGGTGTTGTCCGATACCCATTACAGCACCTGAAGAAGACTGTGAGTCAGGCAGTTGAAATATTGTGCAGGAAAGACGCGAATAACTGACAGAAACCCTATTAATCAACATCTCTTTCACGATGATTCGATTTCATTTTAAATCCAGGGAAGTTTTAGTATGTTTACGAGAGAGACTGCTTACTTGTGTAGCGCACACACATATCTTGCTCAAAGCCGCCGACATGCCCGTGTTAGTGTTAAAAGTTCCATCGAGTGACACGATTGGTTTTAATACTCCCTGAGTACGGCATTTTGTAAAGTCTCAGCAGGTAGACACTCTAAGAGATATATAAATATCTCAGAAAATTCCAAGGACTGTCTATAAGAAAATAATATTCTTCAGTTCCCGACGAACCACTTCTGCAAAGCCTGAAGTAAAATTAGAATACGACGTCTGTTCGTTCATTAAATTTGTCTCGAAATGCAAGACACAGTGAAATCCAGCAATATTTTATTTGTAGCAGTTAGCTACACCTTACTACTACTTCCCGACAGAGCCACTACTCAGATATTTGTCGTAGCGCAAAATTATTAAGGCTTTCGTGGCCACTTGTTGACGAACTGCCTATTGGCTTCCATCTCGGGTTCGTCTGACGATTTTACTGACGTTTCGCCAGCACGAGTGGCTGACATTGTAAAAGCTTCACCCTCCATAGCTGGTGGTGTACTGGATCGGTGCTCGCGGTCACAGTCTATATGCACGTGGCGCGCCAACGTCCGAGGTCTTCGCCGCGCTCATTTCCAGTGCGTTTTTCCTCTTGCTACGTGCGACCGTCGTTCTCTGCAGCACTGGAAGCCAGGGTCTGTTTACCTTAAGGCTCTCTTCTTTTTTGTTGAAGCTGTTCTCATGTTTTTTGCATTTCTATCGCTTCTCTGAACATGCGGGTGTGACAGTGCTTCTCTACAGCTAGAACTTCCGTGTCGCCTAATTTTACTACGTGGTCGGTCTCATGCAGTGCGTGCTCTGCCACGGCCGATTTCTACACCTGCAATGCCGCTTATGTTCTTTGATCCTGGTGTTGATTGACCGTCCAGTTATTCCGACATAAGCTTTTCCGCATGCGCATGGTATGCGTCATATTCGCAGCATTGCAAATGGGTCCCTTTTCTCCTTTGCCGATCTAAGACACTCTTTGCACTTCTTTGTCAGTTTGAAACTCGTCTTTACGCCGTGTCTGCGCAATGTACGGCCGATTCTATCCGTCGCTCTGGGAATGTATGGAACAAAGGCCGTACCCGACATTTCTTTTTTTCCGATTTGTCGCTTCGCCGAGTGTTTGGGTCTGTTACACTTCTAATATAACTTTTGAAGTACCCATTGCACCTCAAAACACTTTCCAGGTGTTACACTACGCGTCTGAGGTGCTGCGACTCACATATTCATCTTGCTCTCGTTACGAGCGCATTAATCATGCCTCTTTTCTGGCTCGGGTGGAGGTTTGATAGTTTGTGCAGGTATTGGCCCAATTCTGTCGGTTTTAGATACATAGTGTGTCCCAGGTTTCCGCCATCCGTTGTGTCCATCTCATCTAGAAATGGAAACACGGGAATAGCTTCAACAAGAAAGCCCTAAGGAAAACGGATCCTGGCTTTCCGTACTGCAGCGAGCGACCGTCGCAGATAGCAAGAGGAAAACCGCACCGGAAATGAGCGCAGCGCAGCCTTAGGACGATGGCGCGCCACGTACAGCACATATAGTCTGCGTCCGCGAGTTTGGCTCCAGTTCACCACCCGCCGCGGAAGGTGAAGCCTAGACAATTCCAGCCACTCGTCCTGGCGAAACGCCAGTAAGATCATCAGACGAACGTCGGCCGAAGAACCAGAGACAGAAGCCAATTTGTAGTAGCGTTGTACCAATTTTCCACCACCCTCGATATAGAAGCCAGCAGCCTGTGCTTTCCGCCAATTCTGTGTCCTGCTCTGCAGGATCACTTCATGGCCTGTGCAATGTACGGCCGAGAATTGTCATGAAAAAGGAAATGCATGACAGGTAACATTATGCGCGCTCCATGAAATCAGCCGGAATCTTTCAGCAGGCACACATACCTTATTTTTTAGGCATCTTTACGTGCTAACTGTGCACTCATAACCTTCAGGCATACTAGACACACTGCCCATAAGTACGTCCGAATTTCTCTGGGGTCTTCATTTGGCGACCTATCGGACCTTAATAAACGAATGGCACACGTATTAATCATTCACAAAGAAGCGTTTTTCAAGGCATTCATTCTTAGCACTGTCGATCTGTATATCGAAACGTTAATGAGAAACATAATACAAAGTTCCCTCTTCCATGCACTATTGCCGTGATTCGTTGAATATAGCTGCAAATGTAGATCTAGAATGGAACTCAGTATACTGGTTCAGTTACATACCTTAGTCCAGTTAACAAGTGCGCGTTATCATGTGCATTACCCAAATGCATATGTTTGTTATTAGGGTCCATTTCCCGAAATGGACCAGGAAATTTTAACCACGTGGAAGGAAAGTTTTTCCACTGAATTATTAAAATATACAGAGCCTCGTATATGTGTTAAGAAACTTAAATATGATAAGATTTGCTGTAACCCTTTCAGATAAAGGACTTAGATTCAGACACAGCAATTAAACTGTATTGTTTCGGGGTTGTTTCTGCATTTGCCATTAACTTTTACCTGGCATTTATTAATGAGAGTGGACGCAAACTGATTGGAATGTCGCCGTAATTGAGGCTGAAGGGGGTAATCTGACAGGGAATGGTGGTATGGCAGAGTAAGCAAAATTATGTCACTGAGCCTTGACACCTGTGTTTTGTGTTCTTTGTATTTTAAATGTTTCTGTAAACTGTATCTGGCATGATAATCAATGACTAGTCTGCTATTTATATAAAACTGTTGTGGAAAACAGGAAAGCCACAAATCCGTTTCTCAAATGTCTTTAACCCGCTACAGGTTTATGGTCTGAATCAGACATTAATCACGGCGTACGTATTTATACTGTGCGAATAGGTCACGGCGGTCAACGCGAATAAACTACGCGGGAAAGAATAATATCTGAGGAAGACGATGTTTAATGCGTGTAAGAATAAACTGAAAGAATATTCTCCGTTTTGCACAATAAAGGGAAAGAGCAATGGCATTTGGAGTCATCTTGAACGTTACTTCTCTCTGGGAACAATATGCAACGCTTTACATGCCTCTTTTGAAAGGTTCGGCGATGAATGGAGCGTTTCTGTGCGCCGAGGACGTGTACCGGGGAGGACAAGCGGATTATTCCGGCGCAGCTGATAGCGCCAGATGCGCAGTCATTGTTCTGAGCTGAGAAGCGTGGTTTTTGAAAGCGTGTAAAACAGTTGGCGTCGCATTGAACGGAGCAAACATTTGTTTCGTGCCTGTGGCTGTCACTCGGTGTGGCGGAATTTTCACCACTCTCTGAAGTTGAGTTCTGTTGCTCTAACAAATACAGGGTTATTACAAATGATTGAAGCGATTTCACAGCTCTACAATAACTTTATTATTTGAGATATTTTCACAATGCTTTGCACACACAAACAAAAACTCAAAAAGTTTTTTTAGGCATTCACAAATGTTCGATATGTGCCCCTTTAGTGATTCGGCAGACATCAAGCCAATAATCAAGTTCCTCCCACACGCGGCGCAGCATATCCCCAACAATGAGTTCGAAAGCATCGTTGATGCGAGCTCGCAGTTCTGGCACGTTTCTTGGTAGAGGAGGTTTAAACACTGAATCTTTCACATAACCCCACAGAAAGAAATCGCATGGGGTTAAGTCGGGAGAGCGTGGAGGCCATGACATGAATTGTTGATCATGATCTCCACCACGACCGATCCATCGGTTTTCCAATCTCCTGTTTAAGAAATGCTTCTGCTTTAGCCTTTTCCGTAAGATTTTCCAAACCGTCGCCTGTGGTACGTTTAGCTCCCTGCTTGCTTTATTCGTCGACTTCCGCGGCTACGCGTGAAACTTGCCCGCACGCGTTCAACCGTTTCTTCGCTCACTGCAGGCCGACCCGCTGATTTCCCCTTACAGAGGCATCCAGAAGCTTTGAACTGCGCATACCATCGCCGAATGGAGTTATCAGTTGGTGGATCTTTGTTGAACTTCGTCCTAAAGTGTCGTTGCACTGTTATGACTGACTGATGTGAGTGCATTTCAAGCACGACATACGCTTTGTCGGCTCCTGTCGCCATTTTGTCTCACTGCGCTCTCGAGCGCTCTGGCGGCAGAAACCTGAAGTGCGGCTTCAGCCGAACAAAACTTATGAGTTTTACGTATCTGTAGTGTGTCGTGACCATATGTCAATGAATGGAGCTACAGTGAATTTATGAAATCGCTTCAATCATTTGTAATAGCCCTGTACTTCACGTGGCTCTTTGAACTCTGTAAAGTTTCCTGATTTCGCGCCAATTGGTACGCACCGGCAGGACGAGTAATTTCTAAGCTAGAATGGAAAAATAGTACCCACTCTAACTACCAAAGAGCATACACAGTATGACGTGTCATATCTTCAATCTCAATAATGGTGGAATTATATATTCATTTTTGTTATGTGAGAAATAATAAATAACAAACTGGGCAATCACATTTAGAGCTCATATAAGAATTATGAAGAGTTTTAACGGTGTTGAACCGCTTACTACGAAAGGACATCAGGTGACATATTCTGCAGTTGCTCTCGGAGCTCCCAACTCGGTATGACCTTGCCATTGCGATTCGTCAAACACGAGCACTGCTATTTCTCTCTTCAATTCATCGACTTCGCCATTTCAGAGACTGATATTGTTATACTGTCCTAGGTTTCAGCGTGCGTTCGCGGTGAGGTAGCTAATTATTTCAGTTAGTTAGTGACATCTACATCTACTTTTGCACCATACTCTGCAAGCTACTTAATGGTGTGTGTAGCGGAGGGTACTTCTGGTACCACTTCGATTCCTCCCTTTCCGGTTTAACTCGCGAATTGTGCTGGGAAGAATGACTGTCGGTAAGCCTCTGTATTAGCTTTAATTTATCGGATTTTCTCGACGTGGTCATTACGCGAGATGTATATGAGAGGAAGTAATATGAATCCCAACTGTTTCCGGTAAGTTTCTTTTTCGAAATTTCAATAGTAAACTTCTCCTTCATGCTCAACTCCTCTCTTGTAACGTCTGCCAATGGAGCTTGTTGAGCGACTCGCTAACGCTCTCACCCCGACTACAGGAACCTATGATGAAACGCGGCGTTCTCCGTTGGATCTCTCTGTCTCTGTTTTGTCCTACCTAGTAAGGATCCCATATTGATGAGCAGTACTCAAGTGTCGATCAAATAAGCGCCTTATAAGCCACTTCCTTCGTAGACGAGTCACATTTCCTTAAGATTCCTCCTATAAATCTCAGTCTGGCGTCTGATTTTCCTAATATTTGTTTCATCTGATCATTTCCGTAAGCTCGCTCTAGATAGTCACTCCTGGCCATTTTACGGTAGAAAAAGCTTCGAGCAGTTTGTCATCAATAGCGTAATTGTATAGTACTGGCTTTTTTCCCTACGTATGCGTAATATGTTACATTTATTTACGTTCATGATCAACTGTCAGAGCCTGCATGTCATAATGCAAATCGATATTGCCTTCTGGAAGTTGCTACCTTTCTACAGACAACCTTATCATGTGCGAACGCCGCGCGGGGTAGCCGCGCGGTCTAGGGCGTCTTCTCACGGTCCGTGCGACTTCCCCCGTCGGAGGGTCGAGTGCTCCCTCGGGCATGTGTGTGTGTGTGTGTGTCTGGCCCCATAATATCTTACCCGAATTACCACCATCTGCGAACGGATTAAAGAGCATCTGAAACTTTCTCCAAGATCATTTATATAAATTGTAAACAGTAACAGTGCTATCATATTTTCTTGGCGTGCTCCGGAAATCACCTTTACATCGGCTGATTTTCTTCCATTGAGAACCACTTGTTGATTTCTATCTGCAAATAAGCCTTCTACTGTTGTAGGATGGACATCACTATACTTCTCCAATTAATTAGCGATTATATGTATTGTGATGTTGCAGTTTAAATGCCTAAACCTTGAAGGTGTACCTACCTGTAAGTTCTTATATCTCAGACTGAAAACCGAACTGTTTTGAATTTCCCACACCTATTGGATGTACAGACAACGAGCGTAAATCTTGGTACAAATACGTTGTACTCTTCCAAGCAGTGGGGCCGACATCGTGAGACAAAAATACCACCCGTGAGAATGTTTTTGCGCAATATAGCTTTGGGCGACTTAATATCATTATTTTATTTTCGAGTCATCAGTCTTCTTTCTATTTTGATGCTGACCGCCGCAAACTCCTCTCCTGTGCCAACCTCTTCAGCTTAGGGCAGCCCTTGCACACGTACAGCTTCAATTATTTACTTGATATGTATCAATTTCTGTCTTCCTCTACAGGTTTTACCCTCTACAGCATCATAATTATGAGGCAATAATTCAACGACTAGTCTAAAAATACTTAAAACACATGAAATGCCAGGAGCATTGAATAACAGATCCAAGGACTAATCCAATACGTAACTTGGGAAACATACACTATTGACGTAATATACTATTTATTTATCTAGCGAACTGCTCTTCGACCCAAAAAACCCTCGAATGATTCAAGCTGTCTTCTTGCTATTGATTCGTAAGCCGAGAAACTAGTCACTACATACCCTTTGTGTTTTTATTGTTAAAGATGAAGTTAAGAAGCAACAACGGAAGAACCCTCCACAGTTGGTTTATAAGTTGTAGATTCCTCGACCTGCGCATGGGGTGGAAGGTTGTAGGACACCCCTCAATATATCAGGGGTGCACTACACACAGAAAGCAGCTAAATGGATAGCACAGTAGTTGTGGCGTGCACATGGGGGGGGGGGGGGGGCTTACATTAGGTTCCTCCCCAAGGGAACAACCCGTTGGCCTGGAAAATTACCAGTTCATGACAGTGAGGCGGGTGTGCTACTTGCAAAAATTGTTAGTTCTATTAAACAGGTCATTCCAAAGGATTTAAATATGCTAAATCTCGTGTTAGTAAACTGTCGAAGTGTCTGTAGCAAGAATACCTGAGTTATTCTCCGAAATGAACAGTAGCAATGCCAATATTGTATTAGGTACTCAAAGGTGGTTGAAACGAGACATAAATAGCAGTGAAATTTTGAACTCGGATTGGACAATGTTTAGAAAGGATAGGACTAATGGTATGGGAGGTGGTGTGTTCATTGCAGTTAAAAGCTGTTTAAACGCAGTTGAGATCGATACTGGATCGGACTGTGAAATAGTCTGGATAAAGCCGTCAATCAGACAAGGATTGACCATTGGATTAGTATGTTTTTATACACCACCAGCATCCGCAACAAACGACGCAGAACGTTTCAGGGAAAGTCTTGAATACATAGGAAATAGATATACAAATTATTCATTAGTTATACGTGAAGACTTTAATGTGGCATCCATTGACTGGGAAAATTACACGTTATCTCAGGGGGCATAAGCAAAGATTCGTGTGAAGTTATTCTAGGAGCGCTCTCAACATACAACCTTGAGTAATTGGTTAGAAAACCAACTCGAGATGGGAACATATTAGATATGTTGGCGACAAATAGACCCGATCTTTTTGAGGTAGGTTATCTAGAAGAAGGTATTGGCGACCATAATGTCGTTGTGGCTTCTATGTCAGTGGAAGTTGAAAAAAAAAAGCGTAGAATTTTCTTTTTTGGGAAAGTAAATAAAAGTGTCATTAATGAATATCTTCATAGTAAGCTCCAAGCATTCACCGCGGGACACATAGATATTGAGCATCTTTGGTCGGAATTTAAAGGTATTGTCCACCATGTTCTAGACAAGCATGTGCGTAGCAAAAATATAGGGGAGGGAAAAGATCCACCTTGGTACAATAAACATGTTAGGAAATTTCTGAGAAAGTAGAGAATTTTGCAGTCGGTTTAAACGTAGTCACTGCCCCGCTGACAAACAGAAATTATACGAAATGAAAGCAGCTGTCCAAAGGTCATACAGAGATTCTTTTAACGAATTCGGAAGCAATATATTATCTTTAGATTCTAAAAATAACTCGAAAAAATTTTGGTCGTACGTAAAATCTATGAAAGCTACAAATAATTCAATACCTTCTCCGCTGACAGTACGGCTAATGTAACTGATGATGATAAACAGAAGGCCGAAATTCTAAACTTAGCTTTCAAAAACTCGTTTACGGTAGAGGACTGCAGCATCATTCCCCCTTTCAATTACCGAACAAACGCAAGGATGGCTGACATAGTGTTTAGTGTATATGAGATTGTAGAACAGTTAAGATCCTTAGACGCCAAGAAAGCATCTGGCCCAGACGGTATCCTCGTAAGATTTTATGTTGACTATGCTACAATTATAGCACCATTCTTATCTATCAGAGATCTCTGGAACAGCGGAAAGTTCCACGGGACTGGCAGAAGGCCAATGTCATAGCAATCTATGAAAAGGGCAGAAAATCGGATGCAAATAATTACCGTCCAATTTCACTGACAACGATTTGTTGTAGAATCATGGAACATATTTTCTGTTCAGACGTAATGACCTTTCTACACTCCTCATCCGCAGAAAGCAGTACGGTTTTAGGAAACAGCGGTCTTGCGAAACACAGCTGCCCTCTTTGTACATGATATACAACAGGCTCTAGATACCGGTTCCCAGGTTGATGCCATATTTCTCGACTTTCGAAAGGCGTTCGACTCAGTTCAGCACAACCGCTTGCTCCAAAAAGTGCGTGCTTACGGCATATCCGATGACATATGCGGTTAGATAGATAGCTTTCTAACAGACAGGGAGCAGTATGGCGTAATGGACGGGGTGACTTCGACAGAAACAAGCGTAACTTCAGGTGCTTCCCAGGGCAGTGTAATAGGTCCGCTGCTTTTTATGATTTACCTAAACGATCTGGTTGATGGTACTGACAGCGGCATTATACTGTTTGCCGATGATGCTGTAGTCTACAGCAGGGCTTCCCAACCTTTTCAGCTGGTGGACCCCTTCTTCAGTCGAAAATCCATGGCGGACCCCAAGTCAGTGAAGAGCACAGTAACTTTAAATTTCAGAGCGAAACCCTTGGGAACTGAAAACTTCTTAATGCAAGTTCCATGTTTCCAATGACCCCCCAAATCAAATGGTTCAAATGGCTCCGAGCACTATGGGACTCAACTTCTGAGGTCATTAGTCCCCTAGAACTAGTTAAACCTAACTAACCTAAGGACATCACACACATCCATGCCCGTGGCAGGATTCGAACCTGCGACCGTAGCGGTCGCGCGGTTCCAGACTGCAGCGCCTAGAACAGCACGGCCACTTCGGTCGGCATGACCCCCCCCCCCCCCCCCCGAAGTATTAGTAGTCTTTGGCGTGGAGATGAATGAAAACAACTTGAAGGTCAAAAATCGACTTATGAAATAGGTAGTGCACTGACAAAGCAAGTTTAACATTTAATGATGCCTGGGGCCGCATACGTGCGAGCGAGCGCTGTGATTGATGGACAAAGCTCGCTCCGCGCATGCGTAAAAGGTTGCAGTGCATCTACTGCCGTGAGCCGGCGCACAAACGACCCCCGTATTGTTGCGAAACAGTCGGTCAGAGAAGCCGCATTCTCCGGCACTAGACTGTGTATGCCTTCTCACTTAGGAACCGCAAAGGCTGCTTGGGAATACGACCTGAAGTAAAAGTACACAATGTTTTTCACACGAAAAAAATAGTGATGAATTTGATTTTCACATTGTTATTCAATAATTTTACTCATTATTTTACACGATTTGTTGAAGGGTGGCCGCGGACCCCCTAGAAAGAGCCGGCGGACCCCTGGTCCGCGGACCACACGTTGGGAAGCCCTGGTCTACAGGAAAGTACTATCACACGAACGTTGTGAACAAATCAATGAGTATTTGCAGAAAATAAATGCGTGGTGTAATGACTGGCAGTTATCTCTCGCTATTAGTAAATGCAACCTGCTGCGTATAACAAGGCGAAAATCCCCATTAATGTACGAGTACAAAATAAATACCCAGTCTTTGGAAGCAGGCAACGGCCTTGCCGCAGAGGATACACCGGTTCCCGTGAGATCACTGAAGTTAAGCGCTGACGGGCGTGGCCGGCACTTGGACGGGTGATCATCCAGGCCTCCATGACTGCTGCCATTTTTCGGGGTGCACGCAGCCTCGCGAGGCCAAGTGAGGAGCTACTCGACCGAATAGCAGCAGCTCCGGTCAAAGAAAACCACCATGACCACTGGGAGAGCGGTGTGCTGGCCACACGCCCCTCCTATCCACATCCTCAGCTGATGATGACACGGAGGTCGGATGTTCCCGATGGGCCACTTGTGGCCTGAAGACGGAGTGCTTTTTTTTTTTTTTTTTTTTTTTTTTGGGAGCGATAACATCCGTCAAGTACCTGGATGTAACTATTCGAAATGATCTCAAATGGAATGATCAGATTACACAAGTAACGGGAAAAGCGAACTCTAGATTGCGGTTTATTGGTAGAATCCTGAAGCGATGCAGTCCTTCAGCAAGGGAAGTAGCTTACAATACGTTACTTCGTTAAGTCTTTGAGCATTGTGCGTCTGCATGGAACGCTTACCAGTTGGGTCTGATTCAAGAGATTGAGAAGATCCAAAGAAGAGCGGCAAGATTCGTGACTGGGACATTTAACCATCGCGAGAGAGATAGAAATACCATAGAAAGTTTCAAGTGGAAGACGGCGCTCTAAGCGGAAGGAGCTGCTCACTAAATTCCGAAATCCGATCTTCGCCAAGGATATAGAGCACATATTATTACCACCAACTTTCAAATCGCACAATGATCACCTTTCAAAGATAAGGGAAATTAGAGCTCGTACCGAGGCGTTATGACAGTCGTTTTTCCCTCGCGCGAATAGACGGGGGAAATATGACTTTGGCGCGAATTGTGCCCTCCACCACGCACCGCTAGGTGGCTAGCGGAGTATACACGTAGATGTAAGTTTCAACAGCATCTTAGAAGTCAGTAACTTGCACCAAATGAAGAAAACCGTTTGTAACTTACATGGCGAGTCAACTTGCAGCTACCTTTGGGCGTTAAGAATGACTTTCGAATGGTTCAATTGGCTCTGAGCACTATGGGACTTAACTTCTGAGGTCATCAGTCCCCTAGAACTTAGAACTACTTAAACCTAACTAACCTAAGGACATCACACACATCCATGCCCGAGGCACGATTCGAACCTGCGACCGAAGCGATCGCGCGGTTCCATACTGTAGCGCCTAGAACCGTTCGGCCACCGCGGCCGGCGAATGATTTTCAGATAGCCTCAACAATTTTTTTTTTATAGTCAGATAATTATTATCTCATTGTATTCCTGTAAGTGGAACTACCCAGTGAGAATGAAAGCCGCCGGAGTGGCCGAGCGGTTCTAGGCGCTTCAGTCTGGAACCGCGCGACCGGTACGGTCGCAGGTTCGAATCCTGCCTCTGGCATGGATGTGTGTAATGTCCTTAAGTTAGTTAGGTTTAATTAGTTCTAAGTTATAGGGGACTGATGACCACAGCTGTTAAGTCCCATAGTGCTCAGAGCCATCAGGCTCAAAAATATTCGAACGACATGAATGCTGTTCCGCCTGATAAGTGTGCAACTCACGTAAAGTATTTGTCATGCAGTTTCTCTAATCGCTTTCCGCTACAATCGTTTGACTGCACAAAATGATTACAGCAAAAGATCATTTGAGAAATTTGCTCCGTATGACAATCATTAGAGATGCAAATTAATACCGCTATAGTTAAAATATTAGGAAACGCTTTATTTGAGATGACTGACACAGGCTTTAACGCTTGGAAACTCAAATTTATTGCAGTATATAAAATTTCAGAAATGAAGTTGAAATTTCATGACGAAAATCTGGTACTGGAACAGGATCCGGTACCCGTATCCTGTAACTATTTTCCCTCGTAACTATACATATAAGATTTTCAATATGATGTGAGTCACAGAGGGCAAAGTATACACACGTTTAAAGTGGGGTAAAGTTTTATGTTGGACGAGGATTCAAAACTGTCACCTAATCGATCGTTAAGTATGCACAGTCAGTGTTAGATAACTGAAATGTTTCGCTAGTACCGCGTTAGCAACGAGATGAGAGAGATTTCACTTACCAGTATTCGAACCCAGCAACTATTTCTATTCCTTCCCAGCCACGAACAAATGATGAATGTCGTGTGTTTCATCAGTAGGGAGTTTTTCACTGGAAACAACATGACGAATAGTTCTGTGGTGACTGGTAATCAAGTTCACACCTATCATCGTTGTTGACTACAAACGAAGAGACAGTAACTATCAAATTCATTTTCACTTGTAACCGAGAGTCGCATATTTGCACCTGAAATGACATGAAGAAACGGACTCAGTCTAACTGAGTCGAAATCGCTATTACTCGTTTCTTTCAGTGCACGGAGACACTTTGCACGGAGACACTTTAAAATTCATAACTATTTTTCATTGTAGGTGCACATACTACAGCATGAAATGACGTCATGAATACTACTTTGCCAGACACGTGACTTTTGTGGACACCTTGAGGAGTTTTAATCTTGGGAAGAGGGGGGGGGGGTACAATTAAATGCAAGAACTGTATCGTCCCGAAGTTGTCAGATCCCACGAAAAGGCAGATCTGAGTTCGAATCCCAACCCAGCATCAATATCTTTAACATCTCAACTTCAAAACAATAAGAAGTAAGTGCTCTATAACATTACAATACGACTTTTTCGTTAATGAAGTAAATTTCGTGGTTTAAGAAAGCATACTGGTGACAGAGGAACTACATCCTACAACTACCGTCTCTCTCAAGTTCCAGACTACAGCGACTCTCTTCCCACCAGTAGCGCAGGGACGTAATGTTTAATGTGGATTTGGAACCACTGCCTTAATCTATGTTGTTCAATTGGTGTTACCAGAGCGTAAAAAGTTCCGGTCACTTGGTGAAAAATGATTGACAAAGGTGGGAATCGAACCCAGATCTAAAGGACATGAAGCCGGAACCATCCCAACAGACCACTACACAACAAATGAGGCTTTGAATGACCTAGTAATAACAGTGCTCCACACTGAATGACAGTTCTGCCTCCATTGAAGTGAATTACATCCCGTTTAAAACATTCAAATCCTTGTCCTTGTGCACTGCCACCCACCAGTTATCTAGGCTACGATAGTTTGTACTCTGCTGTTTTTACTGAAGGACCTAACCAGGAGCATGGCCGGGAAGCAATCCCTACGGCACTTATTTCTACACCTCCAAGCGTTTACACTTCTCTCTCCGTATCGAACAGCCATGAAGTAGTTATTTGTAGACGGAACTGGACTTCGAACTTGGACTGACAACATCCTTGTCTCTAAAAATAGTAGTTCTCTATAGGCGGCGGCTCCAAAAATGCCTGACATTACGTTCATATAGTTGTCACACGTATTGTACAGAACAGGGACCCTATTCGTCCCTCATAGGTAGCACACAGCGCCTAGTACACGTCCATCGCGGCGCTCGGGGACCTCAGCACCAAGTTGCGACACCTGAAGATGGACTTATAAGAGCCCGAAACCCGTCGTGTGCTAATAACAGAACTTTACAACTGAAGCGGTATTTTCAACCTCTGGTATAATGCTCAGTTGCGGATGTTTCTCCAACAGGATCGTTTGTATGATGTTGAAATTGTCGTCCACGCTTCATAACTACGATTTAGACGATTATAGTAGTTACACAACTGCGAATGAAGCTAAACATGCTATACTTTAGGTATTGCGGCTACCTGTGAATGTTGTGGCAGCTGACACCGCTGAGCCTTCGAAGCGCGTGCCTCTCAAGTGGTAGCCAGTTGAAGAAACGCATCAGTCGAGCAAATGTTTTCATCCTGTTGTTAGTCTAATGGAGAATTGGCAACATTGTACAATACGTGTGGCAACTATATGAACGTCGATTTACTTCTTGGAGTGGTTCTCTATCATCTTCTTAAATTAACTTGACATTTTGTTCTTATTTCGAAGAAATAATCTGAATTATTCTAACTTCAGGTGTAATATTGGGTGCTGAAATTTGTGATTTTATTCCAGGAGGGTCGTTTACGCAGAATCTGCAACTAATTTTACATTTTACGGTGGGACGGTAATTATCTGTGTTGGTACTCACTATGGTAATGAGAGACGGTAACGGGTTGCTAGCTAAGTACTAATACGGCTGGTTTGTGAAGGGGAAGATGCCTTAGCTCATAATTCAAAGCTGGCTGGAAACCTAAAGAATTTGTCAAATTTTGACCTCTCTTATCGAATTACAAGCTTTCAGTTCTAAAGTCAATCAGAAAAATTAATTTTCTCCACCTTATTTCTCACGGTCTCCATTAATCCCCCCTTGATCTAAAGTTGAAAAATGATAGAAGTTTCGAGACTGTACCCCTTTTTCGTACATATTTTTCTGCCTATGTTGACATAATTTTTATTTTGTAATTTTTTAAACTTTTTGTGGTTAAAGAAATTGATTGTTTTGTGTGTGACATTACATAATTCGTTAGCTAGGTTTCTTTTCGGATCTATTGTTACTGCCAGATTCACATATTTTCGTAGTAGGCTCGAAACCACAGGATTTCACGTGGACAAAGAGAATATCGAGTTCATACGTCCATAATATTTTACTAATAAGTGAAGTTTTTGGCAGATATGTACTATAGAGATCTTTCCGTCCGCAAAAAATTTTTCTTGATGGTTGTGCGGTATGCAGCGAGAAACGTAAATTTTTGAGGGCGCAACAATAAGTCCGATGGAGTGCTTTCCAGTCATGCTCCTGTGTAGGTTAGTGAATTCAGCGGAGTTCAGAATGGCAGTTGATGCAGATTATTTGGTCGAATTCCTTATATTCGTATGGCAACCACCGAGAGTCTCTGTTCTTGGCATGAAATAGATACATCCCTGGCATGAAGTTCGTAACACGTTCCTCGTGTCATCTGCTGCACAAAATTACCTTCTGGGGATGCATACTTCAGATATTTTTTGGGTGTAGCCCAACCACTATTTCGTTTTTATGAATTTCACACACATAGACGTCCAAATTCCCATGTGATCACCCTGATTCAAGTTTTCTGTTATATCATATAATCAATTAAGGCAAAGGCTGGGATATTTGTTTCGAAACGGCAACGTCAATTTAACTTCTCATCATCCCAAATCCCATCTTCGGCTTCATCTCTGATGACCTCGTCACCGGTATAAAGTTTATCCTAACCGCTCTTCTCTGAACGGAAGTGTCCCACGAAGATAAATGGTCGCAGTTCATCAAATTTGGCAGTAACAGGAAGCAACATAGTGGTAAACAAATGAAAATGTCATCTGCTCTTACTCTCTTTCTTTCCTTCTTTTTTGCGTCTCTATGCTCCCATACATACAGCACCACATCAGCTTCAATCGGAAACAGTTTATGCACAAATTTTCGCGTCCTACTGTTTCAGCAGTTAGTGCAGATAGGTATTTTATTTTGGTGATTTAAAGCATAACGTGCGTTTTGGGTAGCCAAGGCAGCTGGTGGATGGTAATGCTGACGAACAAGGAGATAATCAGTCAATAAATTTCTTCTGGGTATGTGACCGTATTGTCAATGTATTAAATTGTCCGCCGTTTCGGCCAGTGTTTTAAACGGCCTTTCTCATGGGGTCTTTTCTAATCAGCAAAAACATCCTGAGGAAGGCCATTTGCAACAGCGGCCGAAAATTGGAGAATCTTAGGCGTCGGAATGGTTCTAGTTTTATACGCTAAAGGCTGAGTTCAGTCCCAACTTTAGTCAATGATTTTCAACCCTCTTCACCTCTGATAATGCCACTTGAACATTATAGATTAGCAACGTGTTTGCAAACCCATGACAGAGCCCAAATTTGCGACAAGAAGAAATTCTCTCAGCAGTAAGCTTTCTTCTACTTGAAATTTTACTCTATTAGCGAACAACTCGCAATTTAATATTACAGTGCACTTATTTCCTATTGTACATGAAACTGAGACGTTAAAAATATTGATGATAGACTGGAATTAGAACTAATATCTCCTTTCTGGTGGTATTTAACCCTTTCGGCATGATACAGTTCCTCAATTTAGTTGTTTCCCCAAGATCCAAACATTTCAAGGTCTCCTCGGAAGGTGCGTGTCTCCATTCGAGTCCTGGTCCTGCCAAATTTTCATCATTGCATTTCCAGCTCTGTCATACGCAGACCGAACTACAAGTGAAAAACAATTATGATTTTTAAAATGTCTCCCTGCATTGTCAACAATAACTATAGATGCTGGTTTCAAGTTCCAGTCACACACAGGGTTTTCGTCATATCATTTCATGTTCAAACGTGCCACAGGTGAGAAAGAATTCTAAAATAACGTCCTTTCATCTGCAGTCAACAAAGACAATGTATGCATGTCTGACTCCCGGTCAGAACACATTATAACACACGCACATCTCCCTGCTGATGAAACACGCAATATTTAACATTTGTTCATGGCTAGAAAAAAACAGCGATAGTTAATATGTTCCAATCCAGACGAGGAGAAACTTCATTGTCTCGTTTTTCAGTTTCAGTTATGTAAGCAAAATTTTACGCCACGTCATTTCAGGTTTAAAAGTCTGTACATTTTTGAAATTTGTAACTGACACCATATTAGGGACCCTAGTGATTGGTCAAGAGTAGGAATAGTTACTGGATAGGTGTTCTGGCTCCCGGTCCAGTACAAAATCTTCGTCATGTTATTTTAAGTTGAAACTTGATGCTTTAAGTTTTGTTTATTGTAATTGTAGGTATAAATAAGTTGAAGGCTGCGCCAACTCTAATAACCCGTTTCGTGGACTGACTCACATGGACCAAAGTTCTCCAGTTGTGTGGTGTTGTAACCGTATTGTATAGTCAAACGACTGTACAGAAAGGAGGTTAGAGGACACGCAAGACAGTTACTTTATGTAGGATGCATAGAAATCAGGCTGTAAGCAATTAGGTCGTTCGGGTACCCTTGAGCATGAGAGTGCGTTCATTGGTTCACAATTTTTGCATCTTTCTACCACTAATACGGCACAAGTTAATATTTTTCCTTTGTTTTTATATGCCAACTGTTTTTATTAAATTCATAATTTGTATTTCGTAGTTACAATGAATTTCTTACAGTGCTAAATAATTGCATAGGTAGAAGGACGTTCATGATTGAATTATTCGTCCGGAAATGTCTCCCAGCTGAAAGTACGCTTTTACACAAAAAAAGGCCATTTGTATACAGCACTCAGTCCTGTAGTCCATTAAAGCACATGAATTATTAATGGAGACCGCAGGAAAGAATTACATCAATTACTGTGGAGTCTAATTTACTGTCGCACATTCAAAGAAAGACATACAAAAAGAGCTAAATAAGTACTGAATGGACAGTAGTTTTCTCTCACATTATTGATTATGGGGCTAATGTGAAAATCTGATGAGAGGAAGTACTGTGGTGTGTTGCTTATTTCACCGGTTATTTCATTAATTACAGTGCTTCTTAATACTATAGGTCTGTAACTTTGAGGGTTCGTTTGTATGTCCATCTGCTACTTATTATACTACTCGAACATACAGACGTAACGTATTCTGACTTACACTCTCTATCAATAACATCAATGACATATGCCACTTACGAAACGAAAGAAAAATAAGACTGAGACATTTTTAAGCAAACTTTTCGAACGATTGTGTTCTGAGTGAGGTGAGAATTTGTTAGCCTTGCAACGGACCATTAATCTGTTGTGCCATAGTGAAGTTGTCTGATGACAGACACACAACAATCAACATTTATAAACAACAGGAGGACAGCAAGATAGAGTCAAAGTGTCTCCAACTTTTCTTTCTACTTTCAGTATCTCCAGTTGACTTCGACAGAGATTAAAAACAACTAACCGCATTCATGCTACCATTGTTTTAAGAACTAGTAATACTTAGAAATTGGCGTTTCTGAATGCTTGTTACGTTCAAATCATTATCATCATCACAGAGTGTTTATGGATCAGAATGTCTTGTTTATTATCTGTTGACATGATTTTTAATTTTATGAAACTGATTAACCCCCCCCCCCCCCCCTCTCTTTCTCTCTCTCTCTCTCTCTCTCTCTCTCTCTCTCTCTCATTTCACTCTCACTCTCTATTCTACATGGTGCTATTTCTTTTTCCGAATTCCGCATATAATGAAAACTTGCTCGACTTGGGTTTAGCAGACGTTACATTCTCAACTCTTGTGCCATTCCCATCACAAAATCATTTACGCAAACCCGGACAGGAGATGTACAGGCGAATGGCGAATTTTAGACATTTTCAAAGTTCGTATTTATTTTATTTGTTTGTGTATTATCCTTCTGAGACGTACGTGAAAAAAGACTTCGCTCTACGTTCCTAGATGAGCTACAAAAACGGCACTCTAATGTCTTAGTATACAGGGTGAGTCACCTAACGTTACCGCTGGATATATTTCGTAAACCACATCAAATACTGACGAACCGATTCCACAGACCAAACGTGAGGAGAGGGGCTAGTGTAATTGTTTAATACAAACCATACAAAAATGCACGGAAGTATGTTTTTTAACACAAACTTACGTTTTTCAAATGGAACCACTTTAGTTTTGTTAGCACATCTGAACATATAAACAAATACGTAATCAGTGTCGTTTGTTGCATTGTAAAATGTTAATTACATCCGGAGATATTGTAACCTAAAGTTGACGCTTGAAACCTCCGACGTTCAGTTGCGTGTTGTAACAAACACGGGCCACGGTCGGCGAGCAGCATCTGCAGGGACATGTTTACGATGACTACCGTGTTTACGTGTGTGGCTGTAGTGCACTGTTGTGGTTTGGTCTAGCTGTCGCAATGTCCGCATGTAGCGCTTGCTGCTATTGTTATTCTGCATTCGTCTCCGCACGCAGACCAACTGTAGTACACCGTCTTACCAGACGTCTGTGATAGTGTAGTGTAGTAGGAACTGTGACCATGGTGTATTCGGACTCTGAAGAGGCGGAGATGATACTCATCTATGGCGAGTGTCGACGAAATGCAGCTGAAGCCTGCAGGGTGTATGCAGAACGGTACGCGGACAGAGAGCATCCTACGTGCCGCACATTGCAAAACATCTACCGCCAACTGTATGCAACAGGTATGGTTGTAGCACGCAAACGGGTCCGTAACAGGCCCGTCACAGGAGAAGCGGGTGCAGTTGGTGTGTTAGCTGCTGTTGCCATGAACCCACACATGAGTACACGGAACACTGTGAGAGTCGGTGGACTGCGTCAAAGTAGTGTCATGCGCATGCTGCATCGTCACCGCTTTCACCCGTTTCATGTGTCACTACATCAGCAATTACATGGTGATGACTTTAATCATCCAGTGCAATTCTGTCAATGGGCATTAACAGAGATTGCGTTGCAGTTCTACCTGTTTACCGATGAAGCGGGTTTCACAAACCACGGGGCAGTGAATCTACGGAACATGCATTACTGGTCCGTGGACAATCCTCGCTGGCTCAGACAGGTAGAGTGACAGCGACCGTGGGCTGTAAATGTATGGTGTGGAATCATTGGCGACCACCTCATTGGTCCTCACTTCATTGCAGGGGCCCAAACAGCTGCAACATACATCGCGTTTCTACAGAATGATCTGCCAACGTTGCTCGAAAATGTCCCACTGGAAACGCGTCTATGTATGTGGTATCAGCATGGTGGTGCACCTGCACATTCCGCAATTAACACTAGGCTGACCCTTGACAGGATGTTCGACGGGCGTTTCATAGGACGTGGAGGACGCATAAATTGGCCAGCCCGTTCTCCTGATCTTGCACCTCTGGACTTCTTTCTGTGGGGTACGTTAAAGGAAAATATGTACCGTGATGTGCCTACAACCCCAGAGGATATGAAACAACGTAATGTGGCAGCCTGCGGCGACATTACACCAGATGTACTGCGGCGTGTACGACATTCATTACGCCAGAGATTGAAATTGTGAGCAGCAAATGATGGCCACCACATTGAACATCTATTGGCCTGACATGTCGGGGCACACTCTATTCCACTCCGTAATTGGAAACGGAAACCACGTGTGTACGTGTACCTCACCCCTCATGGTAATGTACATGTGCGTCACTGAAAGAGACCAATAAAAAGGTGTTAGCATGTGGACGTAATGTGCTGTTCCAGTCTCTTCTGTACCTAAGGTCCATCACCGTTCCCTTTTGATCCCTACGTTATTCGGTCCTCTCCGATACACACGATCGAACAGCGGAGGAGTGATACTCAAGCGTCAACTTTCGGTTACAATATCTCCGGATGTAATTAACATTTTACAATGCAACAAACGGCACTGATTACGTATTTGTTTATATGTTCAGATGTGCTAACAAAACTAACGTGGTTCCATTTAAAAAACGTAGGTTTGTGTTAAAAAACATACTTCCGTGCATTTTTTTATGGTTTGTATTAACCAGTTACACTAGCCCCTCTCCTCACGTTCGGTCTGTGGAATCGATTCGTCAGTATTTGATGTGGTTTACGAAATATATCCAGCGGTAATGTTAGGTGACTCACCCTGTATAAGCCTTCCTGCAGAGACTTACGCTAGAGGTGTTAACAGTCCGAAAGCACGAGCGACACGTAGTGACCCATCGGCACTTCAGTTATTACATAGAAAAGTGGCGCAGCGGTAAGGTACCAGACTTGCAGGAGGGAGGGAGGGAGGGTGAGAGGGAAGACAGCGGTTCAAACCACATCTCACCACGCAGAATTAGGTTTTCCGTGGTTTCCCTGAACAGTTTAAGGGAAACGCTAGCGTGGTTCCTCTGAAAATGGCACGGCCTGCTTCCTTAGACACTGTTCGTCTGTATGAGCATGGATTTTGTCTCCAGTGTTCCCGTCGTCGACAGGACTTAATAATCTAATAGTCCTCCCTTCCTTTTCTTCAATATTCAAAATCAATTTTTCACTTCTTAAAAATAGATTATAGACATTAAAAACATCCTAAATTAGTTTTAGTTCCAACTGATACACAACGTGAATATTCCAAGTCCTATGACATTCAACTGCGTAACTAAATCGTATACCGGAGTAGCTTCGCAGTTTTATATTTTAAATTTACAAATCAAATTGAAATAATAACTTGAAATGGGAGTACCTCGTCTATTACCTATTACTTAAACAGAGTGCATCATTGAAATGTCCCACAATATACTACTTTCTTTTCCTCTGCAACTTTGACCTTTACAATGAATCTATTTGAATATAATGGAGCTATGCTCATAGAAATTGTCTGTGAAGGGTAATGTGCTAATTTCTTCATTCTACATTTAAGGTGTTTGCTCCTTTATAACTGTAGTACCAATGCATTCTGAGGGTGTCTTAGATAAAACAGTAGCGTCGATCTGTAAACATATTTGTCCACAACGTTCTGCAATACTACTTTGCTGACTCTTCACACCTCAAACAGAGTAGAGTGTCACGTCTTCCTATGTGCCAAGAAGACAGGTCTAGTGATCACGGAAGACAGAAGTCCGCTCCAAAACTTTTTTTAAAAAAATAATGGGATAATAGAACAACCGACGGGACATTTTTACCTGTAGTAAAGTTTTAACTCCCATACCTCTTCTAATTTTTTTTATTTTTTTTTTTTTTGGGAGTGGATGATAGATCATTACTTTTAATATATCATAGCCTAGTGCATTTTTCAATAAGTCAACGCTTTTAATTGCGTAGTTTTCGAGAAAAATAATAAATACCTAGGACCGCCGACGGGACATTTTTGTCCCACTGAATGAAGTGCTGGCCGTTGCCATACGTTGTTGGTATATTTTTTTGTGTCAGCTGCAGCAGTGCAGATGTTATACTATAAGTGCGGCTCCTTTGACAGAACGGAGCTCTATGCAAATAAAATGAAACAGGCACTCCGAAGTAGAGCAATACGGATCTTCATGGTGTCCCTGACGAGCAGATGTTGCTTTGAAAAAAATAATATTTTGTAATTTGACTCTAAAGGAGAAGATGTAGGCAGTGTTTTGAGTGATTCTATGACAACTCAAAGGCAGGCACGGGGTCAGGTGAATCAAAGGGCAGCGACGAAAATTCTGATGAATCTCCATGTGTACATAGTAATATAAAAGGTAATAAAACCTAGTACACTTCCGTTTATTGATAAATTTGTCTGAAAAAATATTTCAAAATGAACTAAAACACAGACGTTGAGAGGTAATAAGTGGTCATTACAGTAAGAAGAGCTCTATACTTCTTGCCAGTCTACCGTCTCGTGGCAGTGTATCTGAAGGAATAGACACTGACCTCCTCTGATGATAGAGAAAGGGAATACAGTTTTATAAGTCTGTGTTGTCACGTAATGGACTCAGGGAAATCACGAGGTTTCACAGGTTGTCCTCGACACGGTCGGGGCAACTAGAATATTCAAGTTTCATATCACGTATCGTGGAGATTGCGGCATAGCAAACTATCAAAACATGTAGATGTAGATTTCGGATACCTCATTTTATTGCTTAAAGACCCAAGAATTATGGGCAGAAACGCTGGATGTAGATTTCGGATACCTCATTTTATTGCTTAAAGACCCAAGAATTATGGGCAGAAACGCTGGATGTTTGTCGGCAATGTTTTCCCATATATTGGTAAAGATAAAACTCTTCCTGGTGGTGTACGTCCTGATGACGTTCTGGTCAGGAGACTTGTATCGTTATATGTCACGTAAAGACGGAAATAATAATAGTGACAACTTCTTCAGCTATCAATAGCAAAACGTCTAAAAACAAATCGATGAAGCTCGCTTGGTACAATTGACAAGGATAGGAAGCAAAGTGTCTAAGGGCATAAAGAAAGCTAGCGAGGACCTATACAAGACTGTAGTTTTCGAAAACGATGATACTGTCCTCCCAGCATATCAAGGGAGGCCATGGAAGGTTCCAATAATCTCAGTTGCTTGGGCACAAACATATAACTAGAACAGAAACGAAGTCAAAGCCTGGCAGCGTGACATGTTACAATGAGATTATGTATGGAGTAAGTATGACCCACAAGTACACTGGTAGAAGGAGGGGGCTTGTTCAAACTTTTTATACTATTCTATTATTAGTGGACATCAGTGATTGGGAAATTTACAGAGAAATAACGAACATCAAAATAATAAAAGATTTCCTTCTCAAGATCGCAGAATTACTAGGATCGGGGAAAGGACATGGCTGCCTTAACTGACACAATTTATCCTTGGACAACAACATTTTTTTCTTTGTGTTTTAGCCAACAATAGATCTCCTTTAAGAAATACGTAGGATAATTGAAGTTAATTTGCTATTAAAGACATGAAGGCTTTCCCAAAGGGTGAATGAGACAGCCGTTGAATTACAACAATTACAACCTCACATAAATTCAAGAAATAAAACCTTAACAATATTGTCCTTTTTCAAACTTTTAAATTAAACAATTTAAATAAACCATCCAATTAAAATAATTAAAACTGTTGTAGATAATTTTCTTCAATCGGATTCATATCCAAGCTATTACGCAGAAGAGAAGATTTCCTGTGCCAAACGAGTTAATCAAAGACCTCTTGGAGCCGCGCTAGGAAATGCTACAGAGCCGTGTACACGGCCACAGGTAAGCCAAGCCCACGCTGCAGGAAGCCGCCGACACGGAACGCTCTCCAAACTACTTGGTAAGTACTGTCAACAAGTAAAAGTTATCGTTTAATCATGATTACACTTACAGAGCCTTTTAAGTAAGATGATACGCCCTAGGAAATAAACTTCGCTAACAGAGAACTTCAGATAGGGAGCTGTAATATCTTTCAGAAAGCAAAATAAACAACAACTCACTAGGGTCTTACCATCAGCTGCAGCTCGCAACATGCTTCAAGGGCTGCATAATTGTGATACGAGACAGCTCACCAACTTCTAAAACATCGTGAAAGCAAATATTAAAACTCCGGGACAGCTGGCTCTCTCGCACGAGAATTTTAAAACAAACACAGCCTTTTTGTAGTAGATAAGGCGTAGGCCCCTTATGTAGCTATACTTGGCACATGGGCACATTACATTGCCCTAACAACATTAACCATGCAAAATTTTTGAGAGAGGACGCGGACCAACATACTAACACAATTTACTTCAAAATCACATAAAGCAGACATGACAGCACACTAGTCCTAGAGTCACAAAGCCAAATAATGAGGCATGCATTACGATTAAATGAACATAAACATGAATACCTCATCAAACAGCCTGCGGAGCGGAAAATCAGTGCACAGAGCCGGAGAAGTAGTTGCGTACAACATAAGCGAACCAGTCTGCCCAGCCCTGGCGAAGAAGACTGAACGATGACCCGGAAAAGACGTCATGCCGAACCGCACCGCGTGTAAGTTGTTCCATGCACTGTTGCTGCTCTCAGCTTTACACTGTGCGAAAACGCGTCAACTTGCTGCGCCGCGCTCTTCGGAGGTATCTACCTAGACACGATTCTAGCGGCCGCTTTTGAAGACTAGGCTAGACAGTGATAACCGCACAAGGGAGTAATCCACGTCCGCTGGCGAGACGCCAAAGTTAGCGATAGTAGGAAGAGGAACTTGCCAAATTTTATTGAGGAACCAATATCGCACCTCCTCCGGTGCGAGTATTGATTGTTGTAACCTGCATATGTGAAGAAAAAACTTTTTCTACAATGAAGTACTACCCTAGTACAGGGCATGTCAGCGGATTTGGATGAGAAACTAGCGGTTCGCCATCTAGTTGCAGAAGTGTAAGTTACTTCGGATTTCCATCAAATTGGCAATACTGATGAATCGCCATTATTTTTTGAAACGCCAAGCAATGGTTTGTGCCACGGAGATATCCTCTGGAGAGACATTTAGTCATAATATAACAAGTTTATTTCTCGCACACAACTCTAACGAAGTCTTCGATGTTTTATGAAGGTAAAGATTCTACAAGTTCGAAACTAAACAAAGTTAATTCACTAGTGAAGAATAGACAGTAGTTCTTTGGTGAACGAAACTAATGGTCTTGAAACAAAAAACCAATTACAAAAAAAAAAGAAACTAAACTTATCGTAAAAGAGAGAACAGAAGCTCTTTGAAGGTGAGTAAACTCTGAACAAAGTTGAAGTCAAAATAGCCCCGTGGTCTAGGCGTAGCGTCTCTATATACTAATCGAAACGTCCTCGGTCCTGGGTTAGAAACCCCCCACTGTTTAAAATTTGATTAATAATCAGCATTGGCGACCGAAGACTTCCGGCATAAGAAGTCATTCTACTAACTGCCTTGTCAAAGAGGGCAGAGGAGCGGACAGAGCTTCAGAGCACTCCCGTGTCCTAGGGTAGGGAAACTGCCTCTAAAGGCGGAAGAATCAGCGAAGATCAACGGCACGAGGATGCAGAAGGCAATTGAAACCACTGCTTTAACGATACGTAGTCTGCATTCATAGGATATGTGTCCGCAGTTGAAAAAAGTGTCATGAGGATCTATCCATTGGCAAAAGACCTCGGAATAGTCGCCCATTCGGATCTCCGAAAGGGGACTGCCAAGGCGAAGGTGAGGATAAAGTTCTACGAGTCGGGGTGTGGAATGTAAGAAGCTTGAACGTGGTATGGAAGCCAGAAAATCTGAAAAGTTAAATGCAAAGGCTCAATCTCGATATAGTAGGGGTCAGTGAACTGAAGTGCAAAGACAAGGATTTCTGGTCAGATGAATATAGGGTAATACCAATAACAGCAACAAATGGTATAACGGGACTAGAATTCGTTATGAATAGGATGGTAGTGCATAGAGTGTGTTTCTGTGAACAGTTAAGTAATAGGATTGTTCTTATCAGAATCGATACCAAACGAACATGGACAACGATTGTTCAGGTATACATGCCGACGTCGTAAGACAGAGATAGAGAAAGTATATGAGGATACTGAAAGCGTAATAAAGTACAAAAAAGTTATGGGTGACTGAAATGCACTTGTAGGGGAAGGAGTAGAAGAAATGTTACAGGAGAATATTAGCTTGGGACATAGAATAGGAGAGGAGAAAGACCAATCGAGTTCGGTAATAAATTTCAGCTACTAATAGCGAATACTCTTTTCAAGAATCACAAGAGGAGGACGTATACTTGGAAAAGGCCGTATGACACAGGAAGAGATTCCGAAATCAGATACTGGATTGTAAGGCGTACCCAGAAGCAGATATAGACTCAGATCACAATGTAGTAATGACGAAGAATGGGATGATGTTTAAGGGATTAGTCAGGAAGAATTAATACGAAAAAAAGTGGGATACGGAAGTACTAGGGAACGACGAGTAACGCTTGAAGTCTCTAAGGCTATAGATACAGCAATAAGGAATATCTCAGTAGACACCCTACAGTTGAAGCGGTGGGATTAAAAGAGGGAGAAAGGGACCAAACTACGAAGTCATCAGTCCCTTGTTCCGAATAAAACAATGCCACAAGTGTGAGAATAAAACAAACGAGACTGACAAGTCAAAACGGAATGAAAGGAAAAATCACAAGAACGATGAAGGGCAACACACATGTAAATGGACAAAAGGGGACAAGAAAACCACAGAAACGCAAGAAACTGGATGAAGAGTCAAAGTGGGACAGTGCACCAGAATGTAGGCCACTGTCAACCAGGCGCCGCACCGACACTCAGGCGGGTCTTCACTGCGCAGTAGGTAACCGTGGGTCGTCCTAGCGTAGCCAATGCGGAGCCGGCAGAGGACAACTGATTCACTGCGAGAGACCCGCATGGAAGTCTTCCATACATTCGTAGTTTCCTTAATGACACGCAGATTGTTGTGTGTACTGTTATGCCATTCCGTCTCCCAAAACCGTAAAACCCTACGGCGTAAGTCAGAATGCAGGTCAGGTTCAGAGGTTCCCATCTCAAGAAGCGGTTTCCCCGTAGCCTGTTTGGCCAGCCTGTCGGTAAGTTCGTTGCATGGGATGTCGACGTGTCCTGGGATCCACACAAACACCACTTAACGACGGGACCAGTCCAGGGCATAGATGGACCCCTGTATGGACGCTACCAAAGGATGGCGAGGGTAGCACTGGTCGATAGCATGTGGGCTGCTCAAGGAGTCAGTATACAGAAGAAAAGACTCCCCTGGGCATGAACGGATGTGTTCAAGAGCACGAGATATAGCTACCAGCCCTGCAGTGAAAACACTGCAACCATTAGGCAAGGAATGCTGTTCAATATGTTCTCGATGGACATACGCGAAGCCGACGTGACCATCAGCCATCGAGTCGTCGGTGTACATCATTTCATGGCCTCGGTACATGTCAAGAATCGAGATGAAGTGACAGTGGAGAGCTGCAGGGTGAACTGAGTCCTTTGGGCCATGTGAAAGGTAAAGGCGAAGCTGCGGCCTAGGTGTACACCATAGAGGTGTACGCGATTGGATCTCGAGTATAAGTGGTAAAGGCAAGGACTCCAGTTCAAACAGAAGGGATCGCACGCGAACTGCAATCGTTAACCCTGACCTGGGCTGCTGATGTGGGAGATGAAGTGCCGCGGGTGGAAAAAGGAGATGGTAATTCGAATGCTCAGGAGAACTACGAATATGTGCAACGTAACTGGCGAGCAGTTGTGCGCATCGGATCTGCAATGGAGGGACTCCGGCCTCCACCAGGAAACTGGTCATCGGACTCGTCCTAAAAGCTTCTGTCGCTAGGCTAACGCCCCAGTGGTGCACTGGGTCGAGTACACACAACACTGAATGCGCCGCCGAACGAGAAACCAGACTCCCATAGTCAAGGGGGGATTGAACAAGGGCTTTGTAGAGCTGCATCAGAGTAGAGCGATCTGCACCCCAGTTGGTGTTGCCCAAGCAGCAGAGGACATTGAGGTGCTGCCAGCGCTTCCGCTTAAGCTGACAGAGTTTGTCAAGTCAATCAGGCGTCGAAAACCAGTCCTAAGAATCGATATATTTGCACTACAGTGAGTGGATCGTCATTAAGGCAAAGTTCTGGTTGCGGATGTACGGTACGACACCGACAGAAGTGCATGACACACGACGAAGCGGCCGAAAACTGGAAGCCGTGGGCGAGAGCCCATGACTGCGCCTTGTGGACGGCTCCCTGTAGGCGCCGCTCAGCACCAACAGTACTAGTGAAGCAGTACGAAATGCAGAAGTCGTCTGCATACAGATATGGTGTGACGGACGGCCGTACAGCTACTGCTGGACCTTTAATGACCACTAAAAATAGTGGTACACACAACACAGATCCCTGTAGGACCCCATTCTCATAGGCCCTGCGTGGATAAAAAAAACGGCAACAAGGTGTTGGCATCTGTAAAAGGCTGTTTGGATGACAGAATCGAGGGATACAAGATTATCAGTGGTAGAGCGCTCCTGGCGGAAGCCGCCCTGACAGGGAGGAAGTATACCACGTGACTCCAGGACCCGACCCAACCCAACCACTGACACACCATACGTTCCAGCAGCTTACAAATAACGTTGGTGAGGATGATGGGCCGACAGCTATCCACATCAAGCGTGTTTTTACCGGGTTTGAATACCGGGGATGGTTCAAATGGCTCTGAGCACTATGGGACTTAACATCTGTGGTCATCAGTCCCCTAGAACTTAGAACTAATTAAACCTAACTAACCTAAGGACATCACACACATCCATGCCCGTGGCAGGATTCGAACCTGCGACCGTAGCAGTCGCGTGGTTCCGGACTGAGCGCCTAGAACCGCTAGACCACCGCGGCCGGCGAACACCGGGGACATTACGATGGAAAGACGCCATCGCACCATATCCGGTTGAAGAGGACGAGAATATGGCGCTTGTAGTCAGACGAGAGATGTTGAATCATGTGACTGTGGATCCGATCCGGCACAGGGTAGTTTTCCGACGCAGAGGCTGAGAGGCTGATCAGTTAACAACCATTCGGATTCACGGCACCCAGTTTTTTGGCACTATACGATAAGCTTTTTGATATGAAAAAAGCGTATGGGACTTGAAGATGGTGAAATGAACTGCCGAAACTGGTAGCGTTCGAAATAAAATTAAATAACCTCAAGTATATGGCTGTTGGTGAAGTTTATTGAATTGAGAAGATATTATACCATGTCGCAGGTAACACACCGAAGATCATACTTAGTCCAGACGGAGGACGTAGCGTGCTGTAGTAGAAGGCGATGCCGGAGTCCATAGAAAGACGTTGCTGAAATTTTCCTGTCAGTTGCTCGCAGCGATGAAACGGGCTTCCTAAGGATGAATTCCGACCTAAATAGGTGCAGCATGGTAGGACACATGAGGGCCTAGACACTGCATACAACACATACTTGAAGTACAAAAACAAACAGAATACAGTGGTCTGCATAAAAGTATGTTGTGAAAAACATAAGAAATTCTTAGTGCTACAGAACATCTAAACATTAGACCCAAATTATCAGTGTCTAACGCAGAAAAACAACTATTTGCTAGCAGATGGCATTTCCCGATGTAAACGAGAAATCAACCGTAGATCATCACCACTGAAGATGCCTTACCTCACTAAAGCGAAACGTGTCCGATGAAAAAAATCACGCATTTTAGTAGCTGCAGCGACAGAAAAAAAATACCCTAAATTATTACCTTACGACCTAATCAGCTCTCTAAGACTAAATATATAGGATAAATTTCTTTTATTTCACGTCTATGGACACAAGCTCTTTAGATCTTTAGACTGCCGGTTTCGGTCAGCAATGAAGATCTTCGTATATGCAGAAAAATTTGGAAAAAATACAAATACAACAAGCAGATTGTCAACAGCTTAAAACAATAAAATAGACCACGATCAAAAATGTTACTGACATACATGTGAATATTATGCACTTTCAATATTTTTATAAAAACGTGTCCTAATGTACTGGAGCCATAGTGGCAGTGTAAAAAACTGAACACAAAATCAACACTAGCGTCGTCGCACATACATAAGTAATAGTGTACACGAGTGTCATCTTTTCAGCAGCACTACTGTTTAAGACACTCTGCTGTACAGTAGCCACGAAATGTTTGAGTTGCAAGGTCGCCAGATATAGCTACTGTAGGCGTACACATATTCTTCAATGATAATTGTACGATGTAAAATAAAAAGAGGGAGACAATCAGTAAAGTCTGCAGTGGAATTGTAAGGCGTAAAAGTCATTACAGTGATAAAATGAAATGAAGTAAAATACGACAAAAATTAGATTTTTTAAAAGGAGAAAGTTAAGTGACAGAACGTCAGATATGCTCAAGTGGAGATAAATAGATAATGACATAAATAATAAACAGCTTTCCAAGCACACAGAATGAAATAAGCGTTACAAAAGTAGCTAAAGACGCCCAACGGATGAGAACAGACTAGAGCTAATGCCAGAACGCCGCATAGGCGAAAAGTCGTTAGACAAACGAGACGGTCAGAGAGCCCCTCGTACCCTGCGGCACGCCGTTCCAAGAAACGAATGATAAACCACCGTAAAAGTGCATGAGCAACATTATCTAGTTAATAAAGTTTATATAATAAACAGAGAAGGGACAATAAAACACTAGAGTTATACGCACAACGTAAGAAAACGAAGTAAATATGTTCATCTCTCTATACTGGGTGAGGTCATAAACAAGATATATGGAACATAGGTGTTCAATGTTTAAAGTAGAACATTGTCAAACACAGTGAAGTATGCATTGGGTAAAAAATCGGTCTGCAATTAAGAACTTTTGTGGGCTCTTGTTTTTTCGCTTTATAAATTTCAAGCTCTTCTAACCAGTTAAGAGCACGGCCTTTTTCTATCCTGTGGAGAATACGCATACTATTTATCAGTGTTCCCTATAGAACGACCAGTTTTTGATAAAGCAGTTTTGTCACGCGTCTTTGAATCTTCTCGAAACCTTACGTTAAAAGAGCAGCCATTATGACCGCTATAATATTTATCACAGTGATTATAATCTATTCCGTATACTGCAGAGTGATCAGATTTGTCATACGTCCTTTTCAGTTTGTTTAACCCGAAGTTTTAGGGTAGTGTTAACCTGAAATCAACATCTAACATAAGATTTCCTGAAACATTTTTCTATTTGCAGGGACATTTTGCTGTGAAATTTCATAGGAGTGGTTTTCGTTCTTTATTTACCGGTTCTATTTTCTGGTCGATTGTGTGTGTCTGCTGTTTATTATACGTTTCTTTAGCCTAATGTAAGAGCGCGTTATCCCATTTACAGGAAAGTCGTTATCTGCAGCAACCTCCTTTAAAATGCTTTATTCTTTACGTTTATCGCTTTCGACCAAAGGCAGACGAAGGAGCCGGTGGATCACTGAGGGGAAGAAGGCCTTTTTGTAACGGGGAGGATGACATGAACTGGCATTGATGATAGTGTCTGTATAAGTATGTTTTCTGAAAAACTTACATTTCTTGTCAACTATCTTAATAGTAAGGTCTAGCTCTCCTTTTCAACATCCGTATTAAAAGTCATTTTTGGGAGCATGCTGCCTATAGCTTTGTCAAATGCGTTGACCTCACTAATGTCGTCATCTATCAGTAATGAAATGGCAACGTACCGTTTATAATAAATCGTTTTATCTTCTAGCTGTGGAAACTTGGGAAAAAATTACATTCTAAACCGTTCACAGAAACATCTGCTAAAGAACCAGCTAGACTGTTACCCATCCCCAGTCTATCTTTTTGATAACATGTTTTGTCACTGAAGGTATAAAATTCAGTTACTTCTGTACCCTCTGCAGTACTGATCTTGTTATGGAATACAAGATTACTTGTAACAATTTCCATAGTTTCTTTCACAGGGACATTACTGTAGAGGCTTTTCGTACAACCAATGACGCTAATGTCGCATTATTTGACGTATTTATATATCACCTTGACTGCATGTGCTATCTCAGGACTATTCCTGACCCTAAAATAATGATCGAAAACGTAAACAGATTTGAGTTTCTTGTTAAGAAAGTTATTTAGTTTATAGCTTGATGATGGCATATTGTTCGCAATCGGATGAACCGGATTTAAGAATGTTAACTTAAGATCTAAGGTCGTGAAGTTTAACAGTCATTATTTTAAGCGATTTATTTTCATAGAAGTTAAGAAGAAACTGAGTGCTGTCTATCTTTCTACGAAAACCAGTCAAACTTCTCAGTTGGATCTTTGAAAAATTTCTCCTTCATATATTAGAACTGCAGTATTCCCCTTGTCAGCTCGAATGGGCATTGTCTTCTCCTTTTCTGACTTGGTATTCAGACCTCTTAAAGAACGGCTCTCGTGATTTATCGCTTTACAGAATCCTTTTGAACTGATAAAGCTTTATTGACGTTATCAGCTGTGTCCGCAATTTCTAGTTTCGTCAACCTAGCCACTTCGCATGCCATTTTAGTTTCAGCTATAACTCCCTAAATTTTTCCTTATTAACATCTGGAGTGATTTTATGTCGTAAGTCTTTATTCAGCAAAATAGTTTCATCACCACTCAGTACCATATTTGTTAATTTAGCTACTGTGTCATGGAAGCGATGTTGTCCAATGCCGTCCTTGATTTTTACAATATGTGCAATCTGAGGTTTGATCAATGTAGCCAATGTTTTTTTATGACTCTTTTCGATATTTTGCTTCACTTCTGAGAAGCTACTGGTTTGTGACCATAGATGTGAAATAAAGAAACTTATTCTATATTCTCAGGTCTCTGTTCTATTCGCGACCATGCAGCAGCTTGTGAGACTACGTATATGTTTTTTGCAACTTTTTATTGACTATTTCAGTTGCTGTAGATCTGTAGATGGATCAAATACTAATGATGAATTACTTCAGCTTGATGTTTTGTATAATTCGTAGACAATGTAGGTTGCTTCCACTTAACGATAATACGACCGCTACCTTCCAGTACGTTCAAGAAGTGAAATTAATAGATGAAGAGGTACAAATGTGGAATACGGGTAGAAATATGATTGTTTTTCCCCTGTACTCTGATGAACTGCTTGAAAACTACGTTCAACAACTGCAGATTGATTCAGGATGCTTTCATATTGCAGCTGGCCACCATAGCGAGTAAGTGAAGCTGTTTTAAAGAACTCTGAAGGAGGAATAATTGTTGCAGGTTGGTCGTTTTCACTTTCATTCTTGTCACAAGACATAAATTAATAATATGTGTTCTAAACAGACGTTTAGCTAGTGCTTTAAGCTGTAAAATGGGGTTAAAATTGCCTATTTAAATTTAATTTTCGATTTTATTTGCGTTTCTGAACTTCGAGATGGATGTGTAACTTGTATTGAATACTTGTAAATGGCTCTAAGCACTATGGAACTTAGCATCTGAGGTCATCAGTCACCTAGATCTTAGAAATACTTAAACCTAACTAACCTAAGGACATCACACACATCCACGCCCGAGGCGCGATTCGAACCTGCGACATAGCAGCAGCGCGTTTCCGGACTGAAGCGCCAGAACCACTCGGCCACGGCGGCTGGCTGAATACTAGTATTCTGTATTTGTACCCTAACTTTCTACATTTCTACCGCCCTTTTACAGCCTGTTTTATTGATAGGTATCGCTTCAGAAATGACTTCACGAGCTCGAGAGCGTTGGGATGAGTCTGATTTGCAAACAGCGATTAAAACGATATAGGAAAGAAGATGGGATTCCTGAAGGCGGCAAAAACTTTCCAAGTTCCCAGGGCCAATGTATTAAGGCTAGTAAAATCGAATTTACCAGTTGATTTGGCCAAATAGACCAAACTTGCCGACAGTTTTCCCCAGTGATGGAGTAAAACTAGTTCCTACCTGATAGAATATAGAATGTCGACAAAACTGGTCTAAGCGTTGGGCAGAGCAAAGTTTCCCACATCGTTGCAAGAATGGGGAAAGCTACAAGTAGCAGCCATCTCTTCTGCAAAGAGTGGACCACTTGCGATCAGTGTCATCTGCATAAAAGCTACAGGAAATTTTGTCCCGTCCATGATGATACTCCCTCGTAATAACCGCAGCAGTCAGCTAATGGGAGGTGCCCCACCAGCTCCATTTCTTCATGCCATCAATCTGAATGGATTCACTGATTGGTTTCAACATTTACTGAGAAAGGTGAAGCCAACAGCAGATCCACAGTGCTTCTGATCCTGGATGGGCATTATAGCCACTCAAATCTCAACGTTATAACTCTCAAACGCGAAACCCTTAGCAGCATCTTGTGTCTGCCTCGTCATGCCTTCCACAAGATGCTATCACTGGATAGAACTTTCATGACTTCTTTGGAAATGTATTACACTGGTAATGTACGCTTATACATGAGGGAAAATGCACGTCCAGCAACAAACATAACGACTAGCCGAACTGTTTGGGAAGACTCACCTCAAGTGCAAGAAAGGTGTGATTGCAGTAAATGGATTCAGGAATATACCCGTTAAACCCGCTTATTTTGACGGACCCACATTTCATTGTCAGCAATGAAAGAATAGTTCAGGATTTACACAGTGATCCAGCCAACGAACCATCTGCAGGAGCTACGGCTTCTAAAAATGGAAAGGCCAATGTTGACGTCGAGGCAGGAAGATCTTCTGTCATATCGGAAATTACACCTTGGCAGAACTCATCCATTCTTGAAATAAGGAAGAGGCTCAGCACCAGCAGAAGAAAAGCTAGTTGTTCAGCAGTCCTAACATCGTCTTCGTACAAGAGATCTCTTGAAGTATCGACGACAGCTACAAATAAGCTGAGAGCAATGACGCCACCAAAGGCTAGGAGCAAAGCATCTAATTTTGAGGATGACGGTTTTAGCGTGAGAGACCATTCGTCCGCCCTCAGTACCGTTCCGGACAACTGTGTACGCACTAATGAAGCTGCAGATTGTCTCTTTTGCTCAGGTAAATTTTCGTAAGAGAAGGAAGGGGAAGATGAGATAATGTGTGTAGTGTGCGAAATGTGGGTGCACAATGAATGTGCAGATTACGATAAATGACACGAGACGCCCTGCTAAACCCGCAGGACAGGCAGTTAAGTTGTGGAAAGCGGCCCAAATAAGCGGCTGTCAGTTACACTCGAACACACAAATTTTTATTTGATCAAACATTACAAAAGCCAAGAATTTTTTAAAAAAACAGAGATTTAGTTGTGTAACTTAATTAGCCGCTGAATGCACCGTACAATCTCATGCCTTAAGGGCAAGACCACTTTAATTTAAAAATGGCTGAAAGCCAATAACTTAAAGCTCAACCAAAATCAGAACTTTAAAAAGTAGAGCCTTATCTTAAAACCAGTTCCTTAATTAGGCTGAAGGCCCAAAGAATCTGACACTTTAAGAGCAAACAACTTAAATTCGAAATCGGTTGAAGGCCCAACACTTAAAACTCAATAACATTAACTTTAGAAATGCCGATGTTTTATGTAAAACAGTTCTTAAATTAGGCTGAAAGCCCAAACCATTTGACGCCTTACGGGCAAAACAACCTTAATCTAAACATCGGCTAAAAGCCATTCAAGTGCAAACAACAAGAACATAGAAGAAAAGGCAGTACACCCAAGGGCGCTCAGACGTTCCGAGGGTTGGCCTGGAATCCAAACACTGACGCTCGTTTAGGTGAGACAGGCAGTCAAACCAACCATTGTCGATCTGACGACACCCAACCAACAGACAGTCAATGGACCCACCGACTAGATAACCTCCACTTCACCCGACCAGCACTCAACAGGAGTTCAATGGAACAATGTAGAAGGTATTGGCTCCCACAACCAATTATACATTGAGCTGTCAAACTACACACCGTGCTGGACAGTGACAACACGATGAGAAAGATACACTGCCTGAATTTACGTCAACGGTCAGTGCATGTAACCGGAACGTTAACGGCCACAAGGCAGAAGATTCCTCTGGTTCACTTCAATTCAAATAACCAAGTACAGTTAAACTCCACCGGAGAGTGGCTAAAATTTGACAACTTGAAAACACGTTGTTGCCCGCGGGAATATCCCTACAGCCGACAACAAACTCCAAACTATACAATGTGAACAGTTGTGACTTGCTGGTAGATGGAGTCAAAACTCAACTTTTATGTGCAGGATCGGTGAGCAGCATCGTAGCAATGGGAACAGCACCACACACTCCGACGCTGCATAGAGGCCGCCAGCAGGCCTGGCCAAACTATGCGCCACGGGGATTTCCTCGTTGTTCACGCCAACCGGCCCACTCCTTACAGAGCCCAGCAGGAAATTATAAGCGCAAGGCCAAAGATAGTCCAAGGTGCGAATATCGATACACACCGCTGCTGCCAGCCGTGGAAAGAGAGGATAACAGCGTAATCGCGATAACCGCGGGAGACTAAACACAGAACAGCAATCGAGGTTTAATAGACGCATAGCATGAGCCAGCCACGGCTCATGAAAATGTGTGTGTGAGACTTCTGGAAGTGAGATTACTTACAAATTTAATAATTGGAAGTGGTATATTTCGTGTATTTGTCTATTACGTTATTATGTTTATAGTGCTTCCTTTGTCAATGAATCATCACAGCTGGCCGGAGTGGCCATGCGGTTCTAGGCTCTACAGTCTGGAACCGCGCGACCGCTACGGTAACAGGTTCGAATCCTGCCTCGGCCATGGATGTGTGTGTTGTCCTTAGGTTAGTTAGGTTTAAGTAGTTCTAAGTTCTAGGGGACTGATGACCTCAGAAGTTAAGTCCCATAATGCTCAGAGCCATTTCAACCATTTTTCAATAATCACATTTCCCATCATTACTTGTTTTCACTTTAACAAACTTGAAACGAATCAGCTACTCCGCATTTGTATACCAGAATCTCAAGTGCCAAATCGCCAAACTTCCTGTGAAGCCTAATTTAGAGATGTCCCTAACGCATTAAAATACATCCCAAATTGGGTTACTTAATGTGAAAAACTGAGAAACTTACGAGCGAAAAACAAAATGGTATTCCATATTTCTAGCACTTTCTCTATTCTTCCTTTAGTGTATTCTTGGAGCTGTATTACGAATCATCTATAATTGTCCGCAATTTGTATCAAAGTGGCAAAAAAATTCCTTTGCGCTTACTACTTCTGTTTCTTCCCATAGAGATCCACCAGATTGGTTCATAAACAAGTGAACATAAAATTTATTGACAAATTGCCTATTGGTTTCTATCTCGTGTTCTTCGCCGACGTTCGTCTGATTATTTTTCTGACGTTTCGCCAGCACGAGCGGCTGGCACTGTCAAAGCTTCATCCTCCATTGCTAGCGGTGAAATGGAGCCGAGCTCGAGGCCGCTGACTATGTACCTGGCGCGAAAACGTCCGATGGCTTCTCCGTGGTCATTTCCTGTGCGGTTCTCTTTTTGCTACTGGCGACGGTCGTTCGCTGCAGCACGGGCAGCCAGGATCTTTCTACCTTGAGGTTTTCTCCTTTCTTGTTGAAAATACTTCCGCGTTTTTGTATTTCTATAGCTTCTCTGAACAAGTGGATCTGATAGTGCGTCTCTAAGCCAGGCCATCCGTGTTGGCGAATTTTACTACGTGTTAGGTCTCACACAGTGCGCGCTCTGCCACGTCCGATTTCTCCACCTGTCCCAACCTGCAATGTCGCTTATGTTCTTTGATCCTGGTGTTCACTGATCGTCCAGTCATTCCGACCAACTTTTTCTCATGTGCTTGCTGTGCGGTTTATTTCAAACATTGAGGTGAGACCCTTTTTCTCCTTTGCCGACCTAAGACACTCTTTGATCTTCTTTGTCAGTTTCAAAATAGTCTAAGCAGTGTTTGCGCAATACACGGCCGATTTTGTCAGTCGCTCTGGGAATGTAAGGCAGAAAGGCCGCACCCGGCATTTATTTTTCTGGGTTGTCGCTTCGCCGAGTGTTTAACTCTGTTACACTTCTAACATAACTTTTGGAGTAGTCACTGCTCCTCAGAACACTTTCCATGTTTTGTACTTCGAGTCTGTGGTGCCACGGCCTCCATATTCGTCCTGCTCGCGTTACGAGCTTTGACAATACCAGCCACTCGTGCTGGCGAAACGTCAGAGAAAACATCAGACAAACGTCGGCCGAAGAACCCGAGACAGAAGCCAACAGGCAGTTTTTCAACCAGTGGCCACGAAAGCCTTAACAATATTGCATAAAATTTGTTCTTTGAACGACTCATTACTTCAGTGGTCGTTAGAGATATACTTTGGAAGTAGTTAAATTCGGCCTTGAAAGTTTTCAGTCATACAATGAAACTCCTTTTTTCGACACGGCGGTCTGTTTTAAAACATTCGGCCGTTTCATTATGAAACGTCACTGAGTTTGGCACGCGCTACATTTACTTTTTTCTTAGTGTCATTGAGCCATATGTGGTTGCATGTTATTCGTTCCATTTAGAAACTGAGTTAAGCTGTCGCTGTTGGCAACACAACGGTTTCGCTGGCACTTCGTACACTTTATAAACAACATTACCTGCTTTTGCTTATAATGTGTGACAACTTTGTTATTTACCGGTACCCTAAATATGTATGACTGGAACTGTTAATTGGGACTGCTTATGAATACACATACATTCTGGTAGTTCGAGGTAGATCTTCACCAAGGGATCAATGAACAAGTGAATCTTTAGTTTATGTGATTAATGCGATCTTGCTGGTATATGTCGAAAGCATTAAAATTCGTTCATCCAAATAAAGTTTTAACTAACAAGAAGCAAATTTTACAAGAGTTAAATGGAAACTGTTTGATGCTGACCTACGAGGGCTGGAACTTAAATAGTGGTAATTATTTATTCACAACCAATACAGAAGAGTTACATGTTTGCATCTGTTACTGTAGCACAACGCTGGGCACTACTCTGAAGGACAGTAGCAGGTGCAAACACAAAACCCCTTTATATCGGTTGTGAATAAATAGTTGCCACTATTTAAGTTTAACCCTCGTATTTGAACTTCCATAATTCAGGCAATATCTATAATGGTAAAATGCCATAATGCATTTTTGTAATAGGTATTACACTATTGATTAAATTATCTTAAAAAATAGCTTTGTTTTAAATTTCCTGGATGATCAACGTTGTAAAGGGTTATTACAAATGATTGAAGCGATTTCAGAGCTCTACAATAACTTTATTATTTGAGATATTTTCACAATGCTTTGCACACACATGCAAAAACTCAAAAAGTTTTTTTAGGCATTCACAAATGTTCGATATGTGCCCCTTTAGTGATTCCGCAGACATCAAGCCGATAATCAAGTTCCTCCCACACTCGGCGCAGCATGTCCCCATCAATGAGTTCGAAAGCATCGTTGATGCGAGCTCGCAGTTCTGGCACGTTTCTAGGTAGAGGAGGTTTAAACACTGAATCTTTCACATAACCCCACAGAAAGAAATCAAATGGGGTTAAGTCGGGAGAGCGTGGAGGCCATGACATGAATTGCTGATCATGATCTCCACCACGACCGATCCATCGGTTTTCCAATCTCCTGTTTAAGATATGCCGAACATCATTATGGAAGTGCGGTGGAGCACCATCCTGTTGAAAGATGAAGTCGGCGCTGTCGGTCTCCAGTTGTGACATGAGCCAATTTTCCAGCATGTCCAGATACACATGTCCTGTAACGTTTTTTCGCAGAAGAAAAAGGGGCCGTAAACTTTAAACCGTGAGATTGCACAAAACACGTTAACTTTTGGTGAATTGTGAATTTGATGCACGAATGCGTGAGGATTCTCTACCGCCCAAATTCGCACATTGTGTCTGTTCACTTCACCATTAAAAAAAAATGTTGCTTCATCACTGAAAACAAGTTTCGCACTGAACGCATCCTGTTCCATGAGCTGTTGCAACCGCGCCGAAAATTCAAAGCGTTTGACTTTGTCATCGGGTGTCAGGGCTTGTAGCAATTGTAAACGGTAAGGCTTCTGCTTTAGCCTTTTCCGTAAGATTTTCCAAACCGTCGGCTGTGGTACGTTTAGCTCCCTGCTTGCTTTATTCGTCGACTTCCGCGGGCTACGCGTGAAACTTGCCCGCACGCGTTCAACCGTTTCCTCGCTCACTGCAGGCCGACCCGTTGATTTCCCCTCACAGAGGCATCCAGAAGCTTTAAACTGCGCATACCATCGCCGAATGGAGTTAGCAGTTGGTGGATCTTTGTTGAACTTCGTCCTGAAGTGTCGTTGCACTGTTATGACTGACTGATGTGAGTGCATGAGTGCATTTCAAGCACGACATACGCTTTGTCGGCTCCTGTCGCCATTTTGTCCCACTGCGCTCTCGAGCCCCCTGGCGGCAGAAACCTGAAGTGCGGCTTCAGCCGAACAAAACTTTATGAGTTTTTCCTCGTATCTGTAGTGTGTCGTGTCCATATGCCAATGAATGGAGCTACAGTGAATTTATGAAATCGCTTCAATCATTTGTAATAGCCCTGTATATGTGCAGTTGCGAAGGTTGACTGGTGAAACACAATTGTTTTTCTGTCATAAGCATTGCAGAATTAGTACGCTTATTTTGAGAAAATATAGTGGGAAAGATACTTAATAAAGTTAAAAAAAAATTCTCTGCCTCATGATAACTGGGTATTGTGTGATGTCCTTAGGTTAGTTAGGTTTAAGTAGTACTAAGTTCTAGGGGACTGATGACCATAGGTGTTTAGTCCCATAGTGCTCAGAGCCATTTGAACCATTTTGAAATTTAAAAACTTATGGGCTGTTATGCCGCGTCATATTTCCTCAAATGATCGACGTTTAGACCCGTCTGCTGTCATGTTCTTCATGTTCTAGTGGTATCCACTGTAGACTGAGCACTGTCAGAGACCTGTATCGCGTTCTCTTATAAAGGTGAGTTTTCCCACACTTGTCCACGAGAAATCGAATTATTATATTCCAGCCAGCCCCCCTTTCTCTAATAGTTTCGCTTCTAGCCATTGCTGATGGCCCACCAATAGCTGCAGGAGGAATTGTAACCAATATTTCCTCTCCAGCAAAAGCGCGGGATAAATTGTTTTTTAATCGATGACGGTGGCCCACCATCCACATGAGATTTAGCCAAAAACTCCACGTCTTCGGCATTAGCGCGGGAATACTTCTCTTACTATCCAATGGTGATGGCCCACATATGCGGTAGCCACAAGAGTTTTACCTACTAATCCCACTTTTCCAGCACAAACGCGGGAAATTTCCTCTTTATAAGAGAAGGCGTAGCTTGAGTCTGACGGTGTTCATTCTACTGTAAACACCAAAAGAGTCTGGAGAAGATGCCATCAAAGTGGTCGAAACGTCGATCGTTTGAAGAAATATTACGCTGCCTAACAAGCCACAAGAGTTTAACTCCAGTGAGATCGGCCGTGGAAGCTTGCAGACTACAGAAACCGAATGTTTACTGCAATACAAACCTGTACAGGCAGTATTAGAAACATGTACTTTCAGAATTAAATTTTAAGTCCTTAAACAGTGGATTTTACCTAACTTGCATTAAGCAGATAGTTACTGAAGGAAATCTCATATATGAGATCTGACATAGCGCCAGATGTCATGTAAGTTCTTATTCTTGTCATTTTTGACAGGCAAAAGTTTGTCATGCAAGGTAGGAGAATCTTAAATGTTCGATGGTAGCAAATTTCACAGTATCTCTCAGCTTCTTTTCAATGCTTTGGCAAACACATAGTTGCAGGTTGTTATGAATTTTTTCTTGTCCTTAGTGCAGGATCCCCATGAAATTTATAGCATGACATATTCAATTTGAATGAGTCTTTGTGTAACCCTTGGTCTATTGCGCTAAGATTCCTCAAATCCTTTCTTCCAACTTGCAGACAAGGAACCTATTGTTCAAATAAATTTCGGGCTTGCAGCCGGTCGTCGTTCTGTATATTCCACGATATTTCAACTGTCCATCTGCCGTTTATCCTCTAGAGAGCTGTCGAAGAGTTTTCAGATTAAATATCGCAGAATGTATTTAACGACGACCGGCTGGAAGTCCGAATTGTTTTTGAACATTTAGTTCGCCACAAAAATTTTAAAATCTACGAGGAGTCTACCTCTGGGTGACAAATTAAATCATCGTTTCTTCGTCCTGACAATGCTTTCTTAAAACAAGAAACACATGAAAGCCGAGTGATTATCAATACTATATACTGCGATGTTGTCACAAAAGTAGTGTCGTTCATTAAATACAGAAGAATGATTCAAGTGTGGACACAAGGGCATCTGCTGAATATCGACGTACAAAGTCACATTATTACCCCTTTTCTAACGTTCTTTTTTTTGTTTAGAAACGAGCGTTTTGTAGGCTGTTTCAACCTAGCATTGTGAATTGTCCTCATTCCAGTTTCGACCACGTGTTACACTATTATATTAGAACTCATCTAAGTAGCAGCAGTTACTACGTTGTCCCGTTCGTCCCAACACGTGTCAGTTTTTCAGGAACGGGACCACTTCTTCATATACAAAGTGTATCCTTTTTTCCCTCAGTGCTTTTTGATTGTCGTATTTTTACTTAAAAACGGCGACTTTACCTTTATTTCCTTAATTCAGTAACTTCTGCGTTCCTCTCGTTTCTACCATACTCGGTGCGTCACTCACGATGCCTTCACTTATCAGTTGTTCGCCGCAATGATTTGCAATTCGACAACAGTGCCAAAAATTAACACGAGGAGAAAACAAGTAACCAGAAGGTGGCAGACGTCAGATATAACTTTACTCCTACTTAAGCTTGCTTCCGACGTAAAAGTTCATTGCTTCCGACGTAAAAGTTCATCACTACTTTTTTCACGTGAGCGACCGGTGTAAATCATAGTCATTAACGTAGCTTAAGATGTACCATCAACATGTCGTTTGTAAGTATACATGCACTGCAGCGCATCTGCCTTACAACTTTATGATGGCTGTCCGTAGCATGTCGCGACTTAAAAGTTCATGAAGTTAAAATGTTTAGGAGAGGACTAAGAAAGGTGACTGACGAAATGATGGGAAGAATAGATTTAGTGACTACCGAAAACGGACTCTACATAGAAACCGCACTGTTCTCTAGTTTCCGGGACTGTCTTTTTGAGCCGGCCGGAGTGGCCGAGAGGTCGTAGGCGCTGCGGTCTGGAACCACGTGACCGCTACGGTCGCAGGTTCGAATCCTGCCTCGGGCATGGATGTGTGTGATGTCCTTAGGTTAGTTAGGTTTAAGTAGTTCTAAGTTCTAGGGGACTGATGACCTCAGAAGTTAAGTCCCATAGTGCTCAGAGCCATTTGAACCATTTTGTCTTTAACAGCGGCGAATTGCTACCGAAAGTATACACGAAAAGTCGTTCCACTGTCCGTATTTAATTAAGTAAAGACAGTTTTATCGACGAGTAGTGGAGAAAGAGTACTTGTATATGTAACAAACACCACCGCCTCTGAAGTGTTTTGTTCTTGTATTTTCTCGCTGAGTGTTAAGCTATATGACTGTTCGTATCATACGGACCCAAGTTTATCGCCAGCTGGTTTGTGAGCATGAATCTGGTAGACATCCTGTCTTAGTTTGTACTACCTGGGGTTTCTCACCACATCCAAGATGTATAAGAGGATACAATGAAAAGATTACGGGCTTTTCCCTTGCAGCACTTGTCAGATCCACCGAGAATGTTCCGTGAAGACAAAAGAGATCTCGAGACCGTGTAATAACATCAAAACCTTGAATAATGAAAAGTCTGGAACTAGAAAACGGAGGCTAATGCGATATTTTCTGCTAAAGATAATCTCCTTCCCTTGCTTTCGACGGCTGACTGCGGAGTGTCCTTCACTTACAGGTAGCGGTGTTCCAGCAACTGAAATGGCCGACGAAAGTGCAAGACGCTAACAGGAAAATCCTCATCGAAGCGGGGTAGCGCGCGAGAGCCCTCAATTAGCGAGAGCGCAAACCGCGGCCCTCCCGGCTCTGAATAACTGAAGGCACGCCGGTGAAAAGCCCCGTGAAACTCCCGTTTCTACGTTTTTTACGAAGTACACTCTGCCTTTTACAAAACAAAAGGACGCCGTCGGCGCTGTAGGTTCATTTAACTTCAGCCAGGAGCTCGGCTCTGAAATTAAGCCGTCGTTGCACAGCTGTGTTATCGAAGCAAAATACTTCTACTTGCAACGTATGAAGTTCTTCCTGACAGAATGCCTCGATTATATTTTACATCAAAACTCGGTTAATTTCTAATACTTTTCAACTTTGTTATTATTTTTGTGGCTGACAACGTGTTACGTCTTTGCGTTCGCTTAAAGTCTGCATAATATTTTGACAATACGAGTCACATCCTCCATTTGAATCAAAGGCGGCCAAGAAATTGGCTCCTGAGCCATCCTTGGCATAAGAGCCGTAGCGCTCGATCGATTCCCCATCCGCAATAGCACGCGGATTTTCCAGTCTAGAGGTCCGAGTGCCAGTTAGACCGACAGATAGAGCGCATCGCTAGTTCCTGCTACTACTAAGGCGAGTACACCGTTCGCTTGTTACATATTTTTGCGAGCTACAAACAGGAGGAGTGCAGTATTGGATAGGAACACTCGTTGTGTACAAATGTGAGCTGAGCTGGCGACCCTTCGCTCACGGCTTCAGGCTGCGTTGGCTTCCGTCACACAGCTTGAGGCTGCTGCCAGGGGGCGTCACTGTGGGGAACCGGACGCGGGGATGTGAGCGACGCCGAACACGTCCGACTTGTTCTCCGATGGGTTCACTGCTGTGACCTCCCCGGGTACTGCTTGCACTGAGGTTGACCCCTCACCCGTTTTCGAGTGGGAGATCATTCCAAAGTCTGGCAGGCAGAGAAAATCTTTCCGTGGGGCCGATCGTAGGGCCTCCCCGGTTCGTTTGATGAACAGGTTCCGGGCGTTATCTGTGGCTGACGATGTCTCTGAGCCGGATGCAGTCGTCCACCCCATTCCAGAGGACGCTTCTCGGTCCGCAAGGTCTGGGCATTCACAGAGGGTGGGTTTGCTGGTAGTTGGGAGCTCCAACTTTAGGCGCGCAACATGGCTACCAAGGAGGGGAAGGAAGCCAGTGTGCACTCTGTGTGCATTCCGGGGGGGGGGGGGGGAGGTCATTCCGGATGTGGAAAGAGTGCTTCCGGATGCCATGAAGAGTACAGGGTGCAGCCAACTGCAGGTGGTGGCTCATGTCGGTACAGTGATGTGTGTCGGTTTGGATCGGAGCAGACTCTGTCTGGTTTCGGGCGGCTAGCGGAAATGGTAAAGACTCCGAGATTAAGGCGGAGTTCACCTTCTGCAGCATCGTCGATAGAGCCGACTGTGGTCCTTTGGTGCAGAGCCGAGTGGTGGATCTATATCAGAGGCTCAGGCGGTTCTGTGACCGTGTAGGCTGCAGATTCCTTGACTTGCGCCATCGGGTGGTGGGTTTCCGGGTTCCGCTTAATAGGTCAGGAGTCCATTACACACAGGACGCCACTACACGGATATCAGGGGCTGTGTGGAAGGGACTGGGCGGTTTTTTATTTTAGAGGCTCTCATGAAACCACAGAAAGGGCGTCCGTCTAAAAGGGGGCAGGTAAAACACAGTAAGGGAGTTGTAGAAACGATTGGTATTGCAGTTGTAAGTTGTCGTAGCTGTGTTGGGAAAGAACCAGAGCTCCAAGCCCTAATAAAAAGCACTGAAGCTCAAATAACTGTCGGTACAGAAAACTGGCTAAAGCCGGAAATAAGTTCAGCCGAAATTTTTTCAAACAGGGTTCAGAAATGATAGATTAAATACAGTTGGTGGTTGAGTATTTATTGCTGCCAGAGGTAGTTTGCCTTGTAGCGAAATTGAAGTAGATAATTCATGTGAAATAGTATGGGTAGAGGTTATACTGACAATCGGACTAAAGTATAACTGGATCGTTTTACCGACCCACCGACTCAGAAGACATAGTTGCTGAACTGTTCAAAGAAAACTTGAGTCTCATTTCAAATAAGTACCCCGCTCATACAATTATAGTCGGTGGTGACTTCTATCTACCCTCGATATGCTGGAAAAATTATACGTTTAAAGCCGGCGACTGGCATAAAACATCATCCGAAATTGTACTGAATGATTTCTCAGAAAATTATTTTGAACATTTAATTCATGAGCCTACTCGAAGCCTAAATGGATGTGAAAGCATACTTGACCTTATAGTAACAAATAATGTTGGACAAATAGTGAGTGTTGTGACGAATATAGGGATTAGCGACCACAAGGCAGTTGCTGCTAGGCTGAATACTGTAACACCTACAACCATCAAGAAGAAACGCAAAGTATATCTATTCCAAAAAGCTGATAAAAATGCTCTTAACGTCTTTTTAAGAGACAGTCTTCACTCCTTCCGATCTGATCGTGTAAATGTAGAAAAGTTGCGGAATGTTTTCAAAAAGATAGTATCAACAGCAATTGAGAGATATATACCACATAAATTAATACGTGATTGTACTGATCCCCCAGGGTACATAAAACGGGTCAGATCGTTGTTGCAGAAGCAACGGAAAAAAGCATGCCAAATTTAAAAGAACGCAAAATTCCCAAGATTGGCAAAGTTTTACAGAAGTTCGAAATATGGCGCGTACTTCAATGCGAGATGCTTTTAATAATTTCCACAACGAAATTCTCTGTCGAAATCTGGCAGAAACCCAAAGAGATTCTGGTCATACATAAGGTACATCAGTGGCAAGACACAATCAATACCTTCACTGCGCGATAACAAAAGTAAAGTCACTGATGGCAGTGCCACTAAAGCACAGTTATTAAACACGGTTTTCCGAAACTCCTTCACCAAAGAAGACGAAGTAAACATTCCAGAATTCCAATCAAGAACAACTGCCAAGATGAGAAACGTAGAAGTAGATATCCTCGGTGTGACAAAGCAGCTTAAATCACCAGATTGTATACCACTCAGGTGCCTCTCAGAGTACGCTGATAAAATAGCTCCATATTTAGCAATTATATAAAACCACTCGCTCACAGAAAGATACGCACCTAAAGACTGGAAAATTGCTCAAGTCACACCAATATCCAAAAAGGGAAGTAGGAGTAATCCACTGAATTACAGGCCTATATCACTAATGTCGATTTGCAGTAGGGTTTTAGAACATATACTGTATTCGAACATTATGAAGTACCTCGAAGAAAACGATTTATTGACATATAGTCAGCACGGATTCAGAAAATATCGTTCTTGTGAAACACAACTAGCTCTTTATACTCATGAAGTAATAAGTACTATCTACGGAAGACGTCAAACTGATTCCATATTTTTAGATTTCCAGAAGGCTTTCGACACCGTTCCTCACAAGCGCCTTCTAATCAAACTGCGTGCCTACGGAGTATCGCCTCAGTTGTACGACTGGATTCTTGATTTCCTGTCAGAAAGGCGACAGTTCATAGTAATAGACGGAAAGACATCCAGTAAAACGGAAGTAATATCCGGCGTTCCCCAAGGAAGTGTTATAGGCCCTCTATTGTTCCTGATCTATATTAACGACATAGGAGACAATCTGAGTAGCCGTCTTAGATCGTTTGCAGATGATGCTGTCATTTACCGTCTTGTTAAGTCATCAGATGATCAAAACAGCTTGCAAAATGATTTAGATAAGATATCGGTATGGTGCGAAAAGTGGCAATTGGCCCTGAATAAAGAAAAGTGCGAAGTTATTCACATGAGTACTAAAAGAAATCAGCTAAATTTCGATTACGCGATAAGTCACACAAATCTGAAGGCTGTAATTTCAATTAAATACTTAGGGATTACAATTACGAATAACCTAAATTGGAACGATCACATAGATAATATTGTGGGTAAGACTGCGATTCATTGGCAGAACACTTAGAAGGTGAAACAGGTCTACCAAAGAGACTGCTTACACCACGCTTGTCCGCCATATTCTGGAGTATTGCTGTGCGGTGTAGGATCCACATCAGGTTGGACTGACGGATGACATCGAAAAAGTACAAAGAAGGGCAGCACGTTTTGTATTATCGCGAAATAGGGGAGATAAATGGTGCAAATGGCTCTAAGCACTATGGGACTGAACATCTGAGGTCATCAGTCCCCTAGACTTAGAACTACTTAAACTTGAGTAACCTAAGGACATCAGACACAGCCATGCCCGAGGCAGGATTCGAACCTGCGACCGCGGCAGCAGCACGGTTCCGGACTGAAGCGCCTAGAACCGCTCGGCCACACCGGCCGGCTAGGGGAGATAGTGTCCCATACTTGATACGTGAATTGGAGTGGCAATCATTAAAACAAAGGCGATTTCGTTGCGAAGGGATCTTCTCATCAAATTTCAATCACCAGTTTTCTACTCCGATTGCGAAAACTTTCTGTTGGCACCCACCTACATAGGGAGAAACGATCATCATGATAAAATAAGAGAAATCAGGGCTCGCACGGAAAAATTTAAGTGTTCGTTTTTCCCGCGTGCCGTTCGAGAGTGGAACGGTAGAGAGACAGCATGAAGGTGGTTCATTGAACCCTCTGCCAGGCACTTTATTGTGAATAGCAGAGTAATTACGTAGACGTAGACCTCATTTTCTACATTTTTGGGGTGAAATCAAAAGATAAGTCAAACAATGCTTATATCCTTTTATTTATCTATATTTTGCCTACATTCAAATAATTTTTGTAAATAAATGGGCGTAGCTGTGGCCACAGCCCCAGATAAATGAAAAACTAATTTTTTTCACAAAATGGTGTCTATTTGAAAAGAGTAAGAAAAAATCGACTTTCTTTGGACATTCAAAAAAACATGCTCTGAAATTTTTTTTAACTTTTAATGGTTTCGACCGGAGCCACCTCAATTCTCTACACAAATCGCTAAGCGGCGTGAAAATCGGCCGAATATTTTTTCGGCGGTCCATACACCCAGCAAAAAAAAAAAAAAGTAACTTTTAGGAAAACGCGTTTAATATTTTTGAATCAGTATACAATGCCTCGAGCATACAGTATTCGTTCCGCGATCTCGTAAATCTCGTTCGCTTAAACCTCTACCTCCCGGGCCACAGATCTGACTTCTTTACTGGCCGTAGACGCGCGGTGCTGAGTGTACAAGGCGGTCCGCGTTGCGCCTTCTTAAAAATTCGAACGCCGTGTTGCTAAGTTGAATGCCGGTGACAGTCGAGGTCTGTGCGAGTCCACGATGCTGTCGTTGAAGATATGTGTGTGTTTGTGAATTCCTAAGGGACCAAACTGCTGAGGTCATCGGCCCCTAGACTTACACACTACTTAAACTAACTTACGCTAAGAATAAGACACACACACCCATTCCTGAGGGAGGACTCGAGCCTCCGGTGGGACGTTGAAGATAACGGTAGCCAAATTGTTTGCAAATTCGACTACTGCTTTACCGGAATATATGTGTTTCGGGGGAAGCGTCCAAATGAGCGAATTTATCGACTCGTTAGAGTTCTGAGAGTTCGCGACAGCAAATCTTTCCAGTAGACTGCCATTCGATGGGTCTCCGTCTGATTGCTTCTGAGCGCCGTGTGGAGGTGCTCGACGAAGCGGGATTGCCGGCCCGATTATAGTGTATTTCGATTATCTACAGTAGTTTACGTCCAAAATGGTTTCGTCCACATGTTCTCCGTAAAATAAGGTATCAAAATATGCAGTAACATATCGATTTTTTTGAAACTTCTAGAACAGAAAACCCTTTTAAGGCGAGGAGGGGGAAGACGGGGAACTGCGAACATGCCGCATTCAAATTGCAGTAAAGATGCACGGCATGCGACATGGTTTTATACTTCATATTTTTCCACCAACATCCATCACAAAACGAATTTTCAGTACCACTTTATTATTTTTGGTGCGCTGAAGATATAATTTTTATCTCGTACGAACTGTCAGAATACTGACAAGTGCTGACAGTTTCACAGATTTTTACCCTTCAAGTTCCCACGTAATCATGACTTACTCAGTTTCATAAATGAAAAAAAGTCTTTCACACAAACATGTCGATTAAAATATTATGTCACTTTTTCATCTTTATTATGGAGAGGTTTAAACTCTACAAAAACGGTCTCGAAAACAGATGTAAGCTTGGCAGTGTCCTTAAAACGTTTAGGAAACTATTCTTGTATTTAGTTCAAGGCCACAATGAATTCTTCAAGCCTCGCCTTTTCTTCAACGGCAGTAAGCTTAGAAAACTGGACTGTTTGTCAAAATGTGTCCTTTTTATTACGCGAAGTTCTTTTTAAATCTATCCCCGTGAAATCAGAAAAGAAGTCGTTTCTCACCTTCTGATGTCTTACTGTGGGCAGTGTGCTGTCAAGTACCCTTACAATGCAAGGTTTGCAAATACGTTCGAGATGTTCTAATCCTCCCTCCTGCACTCCCTTTTCCTTCGAGAATTCAGTAATGGCAAGTTTTGAATAGAAAAGACGTTCCAGGGATGTCCATTGACTGAACCAACGTACTTTGTAGTAAAACGAGATGAGGTCATCCAAAGTCGCTGTTGATTTCCGTCGACAAGTGTGGAAATATTAGTAGAATAATGGATGCGACTTCAGAAATTGTACTTTTGATACCACCAATTTGTTCACGTTCTGCATATCAACAGATTTTGTACAAAGTGCTTCCTGCCGCACAGAACAATAAGCTACGTCTCTCGATCGTGTAACTTTTCGCTCTTTCAGTGTCAACTACATCTTGAAATTCGTTCTGCATGTTACTGTAGTAACGTTTCACAGCTAATTTGTAGTACCCATCGCTTACGTGACTTCCAAATATATACTGAGAAATCTTATTCCTCTCTTTTGTCGTTCCCGCTCATTTTGAAAGGCTTGAGAAGATAGATGGCTTGCCTGTGTTTACGCAAATAGCCACTTTACCACTGAGCGTCCATCAAAAAAATGGTTCAAATGGCTCTGAGCACTATGGGACTTAACTACTGATGTCATCAGTCCTGTAGAACTTAGAACTGCTTAAACCTAACTAACCTAAGGACATCACACACATCCATGCCCGAGACAGGATTCTAACCTCCGACCGTAGCGGGCGCGCGGTTCCAGACTGTAGCGCCTAGAACCGCTCGGCCACTCCGGCCGGCTGAGCAAATAGCTAAGGGTAAACTGAACTGACGCCGCGATACTGTTGAAATGAAGAGAGCTGTGCCGACCGAAAGATGCCTCACCGCAATACTAAATAAAATGTCGCGCTGTACGGAGTTCTTCTGGAAAGGATCTTGCAAAACTGAGCAAGACCAAGCCGGCCCGCATGCCGTCTGCAAACTCGGCCAGTGCGATGCTTGGCACGCCGTATCCGACCCTGATTTAAATGCTATAAATAGTTAAATATATGGTCAGATGCATTTCAAGTAGCAGTAGGTTCGTGAACGCGTCGTCTGTACTAGGCGCGACCGGTCAATCGAGCCGACGCACTGGTATCAGCAGGATTTTCATTTTATGTACAAGACTGTTTAGGTTCAGTTCTCGTACGCTCCTGGGAAGACTGAATTGTATCCTTATCTTTAACTGTAGTGGTTAGTTCTAACTTCTTGCACTGACTTCAGTGCGTTTTCGTCGTGTGAGCTCAATTTTGACTTAAACATGAAAACGATGTAGCGTAACAGAAGTAGGTTACTTAGTTTGCATGCAGCAGCTACTTCACTTGCGTTATTGCTTTTCTTGCTGTATACCGGAACATTGATTGAAGATGTATGGGTACTACGCCTGTTGTGTACGGATCTAGACGCAGTTGGCCACCGACCGTAGAAAGAGCTGGAAGCTCTACTGGCCATGGTCGACGTGTTTCTTGCTACTGTCCGGGGTTGCGGTGGCGTTGGATCACCTGAGACGAATCCATTGGAACCTCTGGTGTCTATGTCTTCACCTGGGTTCGAAGATGTCGTAGCGCCTACCCATTTGCTCGTCCAGGTCGATCGAAATTCACTTGACGGCGAATGGTGAACAGTGGCAGCGACGTGTATATCTGACAAGGAAACTGGTTCGTTCAAACGGATATATTTGGGGTACGCTGGCTTCGGTGCTCTTGAGCACGGCACGAGGGCATGCTGTTGCTAAAGGTTAGTCAGGAGACGCAGCGCAAGCACGGAAGTAATGAGTGGGTACGCTGAGCGCAGTCTGAGTGTTTTTAATGCACACGCTTTCCGTGAAATAATTATTATCGATGTGGTATAGCTATGTCACACCGAAAATAATTGTTTTACGAAAAACGCGTGCGTTAAATACATTCAGACTGCATTCAACTGGTTCAAATGGCTCTAAGCTCTATGGGACTTAACATCTGAGGTCATCGGTCCCCTAGACCTAGAACAACTTAAACGTAACTATGCTAAGGACATCACACATATCCATGCCCGAGGCAGGATTCGAACCTGTTACCGTAGCAGCGCTGTTCCGGACTGAAGCGGCTAGATCCGCTCGGCCATAGCGGCTGGCTCGGACTGCATTCAATGTACCCACTTACTTCTTTATATCAAATTTTACTGGGTATGTTGAGCGCATTAGAACTAGTTCAAAATCCGTGATGATGAAAATCTGTATCATTATAGGCGGACAAATTTTTGATCCCAGAAAATGTTGGGCATTTTCGGTGCCAGCTGAAGAAGGCTTAGGCCTGCAGCCTGGCTTAGGCCTGCGGCCGAGCACTAGGTTTAATTTGAAACATAATTCGAAGCAAAAAATTTACAAAATTTCATAAAAACTTTTCGGCTCCTATTGAAAGGAAATCCGGTGGTTTTCTTTTCTGATGTTACTATATTTCATTTCACCCCACCCTGTTTTTTTGTTGAACGGCCGGCCGTAGTGGCCGAGCGGTTCTAGGCACTATAGTCTGGAACAGCGCGACCGCTACGGCGCAGGTTCGAATCCTGCATTGGACATGGATGTGTGTGATGTCCTTAGGTTGGTTAGGTTTAAGTAGTTCAAAGTTCTAGGGGACTGATGACCTGAGATGTTAAGTCCCATAGTGCTCAGAACCATTTGAACCTTTTTTTTTTTTTTTTTTGCTGAACGTCGCTGTTGGACTGTGACTGGGCTCTTAACCAACGTTCACCGATCGTCTTCTGATGCGTCTTTGACAGTTTGCATTAGTATGCACTGGATGAGTTGCTTCTGTCGTTCGTCTTCTTCTTGACGGGTCGAGCAGTGGACGAACATAGCATACTACAAAAGTACTGGCTGCCCGAAACAATTGCGAAGTGCCGGAGTGGAGAAGAGTTCGTACCTCTTAATTCAGACGAATTCAGCAGGAGAACGAGACATGCACTCGACCCCCTCCTTGTCTACCACCTAAGTAATTACGAGCACAACGGTAACGGAAAAAAATTATGGAGGACCCTGTTAGTTGGTAAAATAAGGAGTGCACACTCACAATAATTTAATAAAAATCGTAATCTATTCATAAAAAGAGAACTTTATCATCATAAACAACAGGAAATGGGATTCTGCATTTATCTACTAAATGATATGCGGATTAAATATTACAATGAGATTTATTATACATCAGAACATAAATGCACATGATTGTCGACACAAACAGTAGCTTAAAGGGTAGGGTACACTGAAATATTATGAGAATAAGAGTTGGCTCGAGAAAAAGGGGCTCCTACTCTCTGTGATGTAATAGATTGACGATAGTGACTGGAGGTCCTAATGAATCAAATATTAATCTCCCGGCTATATAGCAGTATCACAATCAGTAGTGAGAGCTAAAATGGGATCACATGGAGAAACAAGCAAGGTGGACTTGTAGCAAAGCGAGCGCACGTGCTGCCGAGGGTTTCAGTATAAAACTGATAAGGTCCTATAATGCCGGAGCTGCAAAATACTGTACTGTACTGAAATCTGCAGCAGGTCGTCGGTAGGCAGCGTCCTGATGATGTAGGCGCCGACGTCTGCCATGCAGCAACTCTGTATCAACCCCTGGCCGCGAAGGCTGTCTAAGAATTCTAGTCCTTCTGAAGAAGAGCGAACAAGTCCCAAGACCATCCGACTCCAAGGAAGATCAGATCCCGAATCGACTGCCCACGCAATGCAAGAGCGAAACCAACATTACTCTACTCCCTACTCTCCTCGAAAACTGCAAATCAGCATTCAGTTCTGATTCCAAAATTCCCCCACTCTGTCTCAGAACATCATTCGCGCCAATAGCGACCATTCCCTCAAATTTCGAGTAGGGCCTTATGACGTCAACTAGCCTCAGTTTAAGTTGACCAATCATGCCTCTGCTATTCAGTTCAGGGCACTGAACTTGTCGTTTGACCGGCTACGAAAACAACTTGCCTAGACCACTGGCCATCCAGCGCCAGACAGTCGCACCCAGCAGGGCACAGTCCACAAGTATTCTGAGAATCAAGAGAACAATGCAGTCAGTCGGTGCCAGGAATCTTCGTTCCGGACGCGCCGGAACGATAAAACTGCAGCGACACTCAGACGTCTCACAGGTCATTTCGCCCTGCATACAATAGGCGAAACTCGACTGACGTCAGTCGTTCCACCAGGCGCTTAAGCCTATTGTACGAACCCCTCAGAATTCAGAGAAGTGCAACCCCCAACTGGAGATGCCGTGTGCCGCGTCCTCCGATGCTTGCCTCGCACAAGCCACCCAGGTAAGTAACCCAACATGTTTAGAAACCAAGTGAAAAGTATTTTTTGAGCTCTCAGTAAAAATACTCTCATTACAATAACCTTATTCGGTCTGTTACTACCGTGCAATGACATAGAACATTAATAAAATTGATGAAAATGAGAGGAGACCTGCAAAAGAGGGATGTAACCTCTCATTACCCCCCCCCCCCCAGTCACTTTAGATTATTTTTTGTAGTGGTTGACTCACTTGACAAAGGTAGTATGTCAATCACTCAAAAAGAATCGGTCCAAACAGTTTCCAAAATGGCACAACAAATTGGCAGATTAAAATGGAAATTGATGATAAAATGAAAGGTGGAATTTCTCTTATGACTTTGCCAACATCTTACTCACATTGACCAATAAGCCACACGGAACACAGATTCACCCTCAGGGAGCCCACTTTCATATATGGACATGTTCTCACAGTGATACAAATGTTGAACACATGCCAGAAGGCCAAGTTCGAAGCTGCAGTAAAATATTGACCTAATGGACATGCAAGCTGCTCATTAAAGTAACGTTTGAGAATTAGATGCTGGTGCCCAACTCAAACACACATACTTCTACATGAAGCCAAAAAGACAAAATATATTTCTATGCTTCATGGTTGAAACATTTAACCACACTCACGCCGTTTCCCTGAACAGAAAGGATGATAATTTTTCACAGTGATTGATTGACTGATGGTCCATTCACCAAGAAATGTCGTGGTGGGCGAGGAACTGATAAATTTTTGTGGTAGTTAATTCCTTCCAGAGTTGGGCTAGTTCCATGTTCGTGGCGTGGACTGCTTTCGCGTTATCTGTATATATCGTGTGGGGTAGTCCGCGTCTTCCGGCGAATCGCTGAAGTGCCTTAAGAAACTTGTCCGTTGACAAGTGTGTACAGAGTTCGAGGTGTACAGCTCGTGTGGTAGCACATGTGAAGAGAGTGATATATGACTTGTGCGTTTCCTTCCCTACTTTGATGAATAGTGGGCCAGCAAAGTCTATTTCGGTCAAAGCAAATGATTTGGCAAGCGAAACTCCTTCAGGTGACAGCGGTGCTTCGATCTGCTGCCCTCGTAGATTCTTCAAGATCTTGCATGCGAGGCGTGAGTGTAGGATTCTTTTGATGGCCTGACGAGCTCCAAGGATCCAAAATTCGGTTCGCAGTTCGGATAGTACAGAACGAACACCAAAGTGATGAAGGCGGATGTGTGTCTCTCGAATAACCAATTGTGTGAAGTGGTGGGAACCGTCAAGGAGTACAGGATGTTTTTGTTCCCTATTTAGGCTAGTGCACTGCAGTCGACCTCCTAGACGTATCAGTCCATCTTCTAAGAAAGGATTGTATCGTGCGATTTTTGACTCTTTTGGCAGTGGTAAGTTATTCTGAAGTGCATGTAATTCGCTGGGGAAGAAATCTCTCAGGCCCACTCGAATCCAATACATTTTGGCAGCTGATAATTCGGTGGCTGTAAGTTCTCCTGAAGATTTATTCTTCTGACGAATGTTGTGTAGGAAGCGGAGAGTCCATGCTGTGATACGAATGAGCTTCCACCATGAGCTGAATTTAACTAAGTTCAAAAGGCTGGTTGGCGTAGATATCGACAAAACTTGGCTCTGGGTTTTCTTCCTCTTTTCTTCGGGAGGAAGTCGTACCATCGTTGGAGTATCGTTTGGCCAGCATTCAGGTGGGCGTGTAAGCCAAGGTGGCCCATGCCACCAAATATCCAAAGAATTCATTTGGTAGCCGAGGAGTCCACGTGAGAGGTGGCCAGCAGGATTGTCTGGTCCTGAGCAGTGTTTCCATTGCGTGGGAGTCGTGTGTGTTTGTATCTCAGTTACACGATTACAAACACAGGTCTTCCATCTGTTAGGATCACAGCGAATCCAACTTAGTGTTATTGTAGAATCCGTCCACAATATCGCATGGGCAATTTTAAAGTCTGTTGCGCGGCAAAAGTAACACAATAGCCTGGTCCCAACTACTGCCGCTATAAGTTGAGGCAATGTCACCTTCTCAATAGGAGCAAGTCTGTTCTTGCTACAGACTAAATGGGTTACGACGTCAAGACAGTACGAATGTACAAAGCTGCTCCACATGCCTTTTCCGAGGCGTCACAGAATACGTGCAGCTGAGAGTCTCTCCCACGAGCTGTAGCTATCCATCTAGGGACACGTATATGTGACAATGAAGGTAAGCTAGATATCCAAGTGCGCCATCGTGCCCCTAAGTCCCAGGGCATAAGTTCATCCCAGCCAACTCCTCGGCACCATGTGTCCTGGAATAGCAATTTCCCAACAAGAGAAACAGGGGAAAACAGTCCGAGTGGGTCATGGAATTTAGCCGTATATTGTAAAAGGAGTCGTTTTGTGGCTGGCTCTTCTGACGACCTTCTGATGATTTCGCTAGGATCGATACAGAAGTAGTCACCTGCAGTGTTCCAGTCTACGCCTAAAACTTGAGTCTGTGTGTGGAATTCTCGCCCTTCTGCCCTCCAGATAGTTTGGAGGTGTTCACAGTTGGTAGCCCATTTTGATAAGGGGAGACTGATCAATTTCATTAGGGTTACAAGTTCATGGTATATAGTTATAACCAAATTATCACCTTCTACTGAGATCACAAAGTCGTCCATGTATGCAGTCTTGTTTATAAGTGGCGCTACGGTGGGATATGCTGTCATACACTTCTCGGCAAGTTCTCTTAGTGTTGCAGAAAGTAAAAATGGGCTGCAGGTCAGGTCGAATGGGAGTCTGTTAAAACGGTATTCTGTTAGTTCGTCCGTCGTTTGAAGATATCCTGTTTGATCCTGGCTAATTTTGAACCACAAAAATCTGGTCAAGTCTTTGTCCTTTTCGTTCAAGGTTAATTGAAGGAAAGCTTGTCTGATGTCCGCGACGATAGCCGTAGAATATAATCTGAAACGCAGTAAAATTTCCAGAATCTCTGGTAATAGGTTCGGTCCTACGTCTAATACCTCATTCAGAGAAGGTGCATTGTTTTCGTGAGATGAGGGGTCAAAGACTATTCTCCACTTAGTGGTTCCGTATTTCTCCTTCCTCACTGCATGATGAGGGAGATAAAATAGCTCCTTTGCTGAGAGTGGGGTGGGAGCGACCTCTACTTGTCCCTTCATAATGTAGTCTAGCATAAGATCGAAATACATTTGCTTAAAGGTCTCTTGACGCTGAAATCTTTCCCTAAGGTGCTTGAATCGTTTTTCCGCGATAGGTCTGTTACTCGAAAGCACTGTACGCTGCCTTTTGGGAAGTGTAACCACTGCTCGATGTGCCTTTATAGAGAAAGATGCTCTAAACTCTTCAAGAAGTCTCGTATCCTTGTTGTTCACAGGTAGATCCTGATCGGCAGTAATCCTTATAGTTTCCAAGTCCCAAAAGCGTCTGAAATCATTTTCCGAGTGCAGAGGAGATCGGTCAGTCTGAGCAAAATTTACCACGGTTGCATGCACACAGGCTTGTGACATGTTACCACTAAGTATCCAGCCAAACAGAGAAGGAACTAACACTAAGGTTTCAGAGATGCGTATGGGCGAATTGCGCTTCACTATCTTCCAATAAAAATCGGCTCCTACAAGAATCTCCACGGGAAGATCTTCTGTTCAATCGGGTTTCGGATCTGCTAGCGTAATCTTACGGGCATCCGGTAAGCTCTTTATACGTTGTGGAACTGAAGGCTGGTGAGAAATAACGTGAGTACTTTCGATGGCAGTAAGTGGCACTGAAGAATTCTGCCAAAGCCCTTTCATATTAAACTGAACAAGCCTGCGGTGGCGTGGGCGTGTAGGGTTTGATTCAAAGGAACAAACGGTTACTTCTTGTCGGTCTACCGTTTGCAGTTTGAGATCATCAATCAGCGATTTTGCTATGAAGTTGGACTGACTACCTGCGTCCAGGAGACATCGCGTTGTCCTGCTCAATCCTGTAGGTCCTGAGACGCGTACTTGAGCTGTCTGAAGGTACGTATATACGTGGGAAGCGACAGATACCTTTCCCACGGAAGTAACGTATGTCTGACCCGCAGGACCCTTAATATCCTTTCGTTCGTCACAAATGGACTTATGATGCAGTCTTTTACAGTTAACACACCGAGCCTTTTCCTTCTTTTTGGAATTTGACTATTTATGCCCACGTTGAAGACAAAGAAAGCATCTGTTTGCTAGTATCAATTTATCTATTCGATCATTAACGCGTACGATCTTCTTACAGTCTTGCGCCCAGTGACCGCAAGATTCTCAAAAGACGCAGAATGGTTCCTTTACGCTAATATCCTTCGGAGTCGATCTTTTAGATTTCGCGTGTACGTGAAGTGTGGACGCTGTGGGAAGGTTACTAGAAGTGCTGGAAAATTCACCGCGTATCTTCTGCAAGGTAAGCGCCCCGTCGACTTCCTCGTTCAGAAACTCCATCAGTTGCAAAATGTCCCCTTCGGATATTCCTGTACGCTTGGCGTGAATTATCCAGCGGCGGCATATGTCATCCGGAAAAGCGCGTAAAATTTTCGGCGCGAGGACTCGGCCGTATCCGTTCACGTCTTCCCCAAGTGCCCGGAGAGCTTGAATACGTCGCTGGCATTCAATGAATGTTGAATTAAGTTCCTCTGGGGTGGACAGCTTAATTGGTTTTATGGCTTCGAGATAATCTAAGTGGGCTTCAATTATTCGATCCTTGTTGCCATAACGTGCTCGGAGAATCCTCTTCGTTTCTGCGTACGTCTCGGCCGTCATCGCAATACCGTCCACTAAATGCTTTGGTTCTGCCGAGAGATAGCCGCGAAGAAAGATGTGTTTATTAATTGTAGTTACCGTCGGATCGTTGTCAACCGACTGCTCAAACTGCTCCCAGAATCGCGCCCATGTCTCGATATCTCCTGAAAAAGTCTCAAGTTTGATCGGCGGAAGTTTTACTGAAGCTGTGGGAACACTCATTGTTACAGACTGTACCGGCGGATTGTCGGGAATATTTCGGTGTGCTACTGATTTCGCAAGCTGTTTCTCTATTTCGTGAGACAATCGAGAAATTGTGAGTTTCGCGGTGTCTGTATAATCCTCGCATTTAAGAACATCTTCTTCGTATTCATCATCGTCTAACAACTCGTTAATATCCTCATCTAATTTAACGAGGCGGTTCAGAACGCTTCCCAATCTGTCATTGTAATATTTATAAAACGCGATTTCCGATGTGTCTGACAACCTTGCAACTTCCGCTACGAGTCGCGTAATGTTTGCTCTTTCTCTCATACGTTTTCTCATTAGAGAGTGTAACTGAGCTTCTGGTTTGTGGTCTGGTATGTCCATTCAGACCGATTACTCCAAGGTTTAAAGCAGTGTCGGCTAGCGATCAGCTGGTCCTAGTAGGGCGTTATCTTTGGATCGCTAGTCGAAGTAGTTCAATTGATGGTCGCTAGATGGCAGCACTAGTCATAAACAATCTACAGGCGTAGCGTAGGATCTGATAATTCGTTAAAGCGTTAATCGAACAGCTACAATATCAGTACACAGCGGCAATAATGTAATCAGTTGCCTTTACAAATGGCAGTACAAAACATGTTGCGTGATAATTCAATTGAACTTAGCTGTGTATGCAGGCGGTTGTCGTCGAAGAGCTTGTTGCGTGGTGTAACAAATCGCTGCAGTAAGACCCCTCGTAGTATTGCCGCGTGACGTGCATCTAGAATTCGTGTTTCACAACGGCAATCGTGGAAATTGTCTCCCGGGTTTCGGCACCAAATTCTTATGTCGTGAATCACAGTAGAGCAGCGATTAGCACTTTATTACAACACTTTATTACATGAAACTTCCTGGCAGATTAAAACTGTGTGCCCGACCGAGACTCGAACTCGGGACCTTTACCTTTCACGGGCAAGTGCTCTACCATCTGAGCTACCGAAGCACGACTCACGCCCGGTACTCACAGCTTTACTTCTGCAGTATCTCGTCTCCTACCTTCCAAACTTTACAGAAGCTCTCCTGCGAACCTTGCAGAACTAGCACTCCTGAAAGAGAGGCTAAGCCATGTCTCCGCAATATCCTCAGCTGACCCAGAGCTGTCTGCCAGGTGAGGCGCCACCTTACCTTTACTGCGCTGAACAGGTTGGCGGTACGTGGATCCGAGCCCTCGGGTAGAAGGCGGGATGTGTCGTGACTGACAGCTGCCTCCCTCAGGCTTCTCCCTGCCACCTGTGTCCATTTACTCCACACCGACTGCCGCGCGGGATTAGCCGAGCTGTCTGAGGCGCTGCAGTACTGGACTGTGCGGCTGGTGTGTGTGTGTTTGTCCTTAGGATAATTCATGTTACGTAGTGTGTAAGCTTAGGGACTGATGACCTTAGCAGTTAGTCCCATAAGTAAAAAAAAAAAAAAAACCACTCCACACCAACCACCCGGTAGCGTCAATTCTTGTCCAGCAGTCACTCGCTGTTCCCATTACCAGCACAATACTTAAGTCCTTTTATAAAGTTTGCCTCCCCAAAACTTTTTACAAAAATGGCATTCAGAATTCGTAAAGATCGTATTTTGTACGCTCAATAAAAAAATTAATAGATATGAATATTTACATGAATAGAACTGTTACACTAATACAATACAAAATGCTTATACTTTGCTGAGAGAATTTATAATTAACGATTACTGTAAAGAATAGTGACTTAACCTTTGGGCCCATTGTTAATACCAGGGTATGTGTAATTGATTCGTTAAGATAAAGAGAAGCTGATGTACGCTACCCACAACTCTTAAAATACTATATGTTATCCCAACTATGGCCTACCCGTCACTGGAGCATGCTCACAACTACTGGTGACCCTTTAACTTCCCCAACTCCGCTAACTACGCTATCTATAGGCGCCAATGCACGTCCCTCGCCGTCTCTGACCCCAAAGGCCTCATGGATGCCTGAAACTGCTCAAAACATGGCGGCCGCACAAAAAATTGGTTCAAATGGGTCTAAGCACTATGGGACTTAACACCTAAGGTCATCAGTCCCCTAGACTTAGAACTACTTAAACCTAACTAACCTAAGGACATCAGACACATCCAAGCCCGAGGCAGGATTCGAACCTGCGACCATAGCAGCAGCGCGGTTCCGGCCTGAAGCGCCTAGAACCGCTCGGCCACATCGGCCGGCGGCCGCACACAAATGCACAATGAACACATATTAGATGAGATAATATTAGCTGCAATGGCCTTGGTAACGGAAATTAATGAAAATACTGTACGTAACTTATCGGCTACACCCTTTTACCATACATACTCCCCGTCCTGCCCCGCTGAGACAACTTGATGGATGTTGTTGTATCTGGCGTGGCCGATACGCTGAGTTGGTCACTACTCATCTGAGATGGAACTGGATGTACTGAACCTTACGGTGGAAAATTTTCAAAGGAGAACACGACAGACATCGCAAGTTACAATCCAAAGACTCTACCTCTGTAAACAAGTTCTTATAAATATACTTTTAGACTTGTCTTGTGTGCTAGGTCTCACACGGAGACACCAGTTACCGGACTTCTTGAAGAATTCCATCCTTTTAAATTACACCGCTCATACGATAAATCCCGACGACCTCACACAGTCAGAGACGTGATGTGCCATCGTACAACAAACTCGCCACACTCCAGAAAGGTTGCGCCCAGCAACAGCGGCATGGGCGGGCACAATGGCCACCTTTGTGTATCCACCTCCAAACCCTAAGAGTATGGTGCAACGCGCTGTGGCGTGCCCAACACGCCAACGAAAGAAAAAGCCTCACTGAAAATATCTTCTATATATTACAATTTTTGATCCTGTGGGAGTTCTTCCGCACTTGCGCTGGAAAAGTGGGATTATTAGGTAAAATTCTTGTGGCTACCATCTGTGGGCCATCGTCATTGTATAGTACGAGAAGTATTCCCGCGCTAATGCCAAAGACGTGGAGTTATTGGCTAAATCTCGTATGGCTACCACTGGCGGGCCAATGTCATCGATTAGAAAGCGATTTTTCCCGCACTTACGCTGGAGAAGAGTTCTTGGTTAAAATTCCTCCTGCTGCTATTGGTGAGCCATCAGTACTGGCTGGAATCGAAACGGTTTGAGAAAGTGGAACCGGCTAGATTATTTATCCACAATATTGATTCCCGCGAGATGGCTTTCAGGGCGATGTTTGCATTTTTCCTATGTCGCGGCCACGTATTCAGTTTCATGACGGCGGGGAGCCATGATTCTGTAATCCTGTAGCTGTGGTCTCTGTTCAAGTTCCACACGTTCCTATAAATTTCAGTAGCTTCTCGTATTTTTCTTTTATAAATGTTATTTTCCATATCGAGAACGCCAATGTTATTCAAATTAGTGTCGGGGCCACAGTTCTCGTGATATTCCGCTACCACCTATTTCACACTCTTTTTGGCCTCTTTTGCCGATCTAAAACACTCTGTGATCTTCCATGTCGATTTTAAAATCGTATTTCGCCGTGTTTGTGCAATACACGGCTGTTTCTGTCCGTCACTCAGGGAATGTATGGTAGAAAGGCCGTACCCGACATTTCTTTTTCTGATTTCTTACTTCGGCGAGTGTTTGGCTCTGTTGCTCCTCAGAACACTCTCCAGGTGTTGCATTTCGCGTCTGACGTCCTGCCGCTCACATATTCGTCCTGCGCGGACATATGCGCAACGAAGAAACCTGACCACCTCGGCTGTAATGGATTACCTAAGATCCATAAGAACAACGTTCCATTAAGACCGATTGTTAGTGCTCCTGGCTCACCAACGTATAAACTGGCAAAACACTTGGCCGCTCTGCTCCAGGCGCACGTGGGGAAGACCGACACATACATAAAGGACTCAGAACATTTCATTGAGAAGCTGAAGAAACTGAAACTTGCACCAAACGACATCCTGGTCAGCTCTGATGTTGTTTCTTTGTGTACGAATGAACCACACAGTGACGCTCTGGAGCACATCAGTTTCATTTTCCCTCAAGACATCACAAAACTCTTCATGCCTATCTCACCACTAGCTATTTGACGTGGAATGGCAATTCCTACGAACAGGTGAAAGGCGTCGCCATGTGCAGTCCTCTTAGCCCAGTGGTGTCCAACGTCTTTATGGAACATTTCGAAGTACGGGCACTGGACTTGGCGACCTGCAAACCTAAGGTGAGGTCCAGATAAGTCGATGATAGTTTCGTTGTGTGGAGCCATGGTAAACAACAGCTTGGTGACTTCCTAAGACACCTGAACAGCTTCCATGCCAACATAAAATTTACCATGGAAGTAGAAAAGGACAAAGAACTCCCATTTCTAGATGTGGTGGTCACAAGAGATGGCGAAAACCTGGGACACAGCGTGTATCGAAAACCGACACACACGGACAGATACCTGCACAAACTATCAAACCACCATCCGAGCCAGTAAAGAGGCATGATTCATACGCTCGTAACGCGAGCTGGACGAATATGTGAGTCGCAGAACCTCTGACGCGAAATGCGACACGTGGCTAGTGTTCTGAGGAGCAATCGGTAATCCACAAATTATATTACAAGTGCAATAGAACCAAACACTCGGCGAAGTAAGAAAAGAAGTGTCGGGGACGGCCCTTCTGCCATACATTCCCAGAGTCACTGACAGAATATTGCGCAAGTTTTCAAATCGACAAGGAAGATCAAAGACTGTCTTGAATCGGCAAAGGAGAAAAGGGACCCACTTGCAATGTCGGGACTATAAAGCATACCATGCACATCGGAAAAGTTTATGTCGGAATGACTGGACGATCAATCAACACCAGGATCAAAGAACATAAGCGGCATTGCAAGTTGGGGCAGGTGGAGAATAGGCCGTGGCAGAGCACGCACTGAGACCGACCACGCAATAAAATTCGCCGACACGGAAGTTCTGGTTGTAGAGAAGCACTATCACACACGCTTGTTCAGAGAAGCTGTAGAAATACAAAAACACGCGAACAGCTTCAACAAGAAAGAGGAAAGCCTTAAGGCAAACGGATCCTGGCTTCCCGCACTGCAGCGAACGACCGTCGCAGGTAGCAAGAGGAGAACGAGAAGCCCTCGGACGTTGGCGCGCCAGGTACATATAGGCTGCGGCCGCGAGCTTAGCTCCAGTTAACCACCGGCAATGGAGGGTGAAGCTTTGACAATGCGAGCCACTCGTGCTGGTGAAACTTCAGTAAAATCATTAGATGAACGTCGGCCGAAGAACCCGAGACAGAAGCAAATAGGCAGTTTGTCATACCATTAGAAACCCTGATGATGGTAAGCATAGAGAAAAGATTAAAGGTTTTTTTCAACATGATAAACGTTAAACAAGAATGTTAAAAATTATTTTATTTAATTTGTTCATCTGTATTAAATGTTTACGAAATATGATCCAGAAGTTCTAAAAAAGATAAGCAAAACAGAAAAGAAGTTGAAGAAATGAAAGGACAATTCAAGTTTTGGAAGAAACAACAAAGAACAATATAAAAAAAAGAAGATCAGCCTGTTATTGATACACCAGAAAAAGCCACAAAATTAATTGAAGTTAAGGTGATAATGTTGTGAAAGCTCTTGAAGAAAGTGGAGGGATTGAGGAAATGGGTAATTCCTTATTCCCACTATCTGAAGAAAATTGTCATGACACTTTTTCTATTACTACAACACCAACAGAATTATCATTTGAGAAAAGCTTAATTCATAAAGATGATACTGAAAGTCCATCACATTAAAGGCAATAAGTAGTTGAAGAAATGCTGAAACATGTAGAAGAATAGAATAAATAAAAATGGTTCAAAAAACGGTTTTACCTCTAAATACAGTGGTCCAATGAAAACAAAGTGTGTGGGTGCTATCAATGAGAAAGTTTCTGGCTCGCGTTTTGTAAATTTTAAATACTATATTGGGGATTCTAGAATTAAATTTAACGATGACAACACGTTAACTCTTGTATAAAAATAATGTTGATGTTGAATATGATGTGGATGCTATCAACAACTATGAAGACTAATAATATCAACAAATGTTATATTTCAAAGTAAAAATCCTAATACTAATACTAATAAACTAAAATCAAGTGAAGGTGACAAATACGATCCATTAATCAAACATATATAAGAGAAAATAATAGAACCTGTAAGTCCCAAACAATTGGGTGAAAGTCTAATAAAATATACAGAGAAACCGACAGAATATGTTCGGATAAATGTTACAGATTTAATCGATATATTAGCGGTAGTTCACACAGAATAATTAGCTTGAAATAGAAACTATTATAATGAAAAGCAGGAATAAAATTTTAACAAATAAATTTAATTTTTTATAATGAATAATCTAACATGAATTCCATATTTCGTTGGATCTTTGAATAATTTTCCTCACACATTTTGAAAAAGTAAATAATATGGAAATGGTTTAGTAAATATGTTAATTAACAAATTACTATATGTAACACTCGTATCTGGGTACCGATTTTGCCTCCTGTGTACCAAACTAGATGAAAGATTAGCCAGAGGAAATTCAGAAATGAATCCTTTAGATGAAGCTTGCGAAACACATGTTATTGCTTATATAGACAATAAACATTTAGAAAAAGACAGAAAGCAGATAAAGAACGTCATTAACTGTAAAATAATGCATCATTCTGATACTTAGTTAGGAAGGAAATTAGCAGCTGCAGCAGAAAGAGAAATAATGTCAGGAAAATGAGAAATAAGGATGGGCCTTAATAGCCCTGAAGGGCTGAGTATGAAATACAATCCTGATGATAATATTTGGGGACTATAAACTACTCATTCTGAGAAAAAGTTTATCAGTATAAATGAATTATGTCAGCTATGATTAAACGTTGCTACCTAGGCAAAAGACTAAACCAAAAGCCAGCTGCGGTGGTCTAGCGGTTCTGGCGCTGCAGTCCAGAACCGCAGGACTGCTATGGTCGCAGGTTCGAATCCTGCCTTGGGCATGGGTGTGTGTGATGTCCTTAGGTTAGTTAGGTTCAAGTAGTTCTAAGTTCTAGGGGACTTATGACCTAAGATGTTGAGTCCCATAGTGCTCAGAGACATTTGAACCATTTTGAACTAAACCAAAATCAATTAAAATTAAATTAAATAATGAACAACTACATGGTATTGATGATTTTCTTAATTGATGCACGGAAAAAGAAAGAGAAAAATATCAGTGGAATTTTACTCATAACATCAGGTATACCTGTTGTGAAAAGAAGTTATTAAACCTCTAATGTAAATGAATGAAGGTTCTGGATTAACAAAACATGAAGGTGGATTTCTTCCATTACTGTTGGCTGCTGTACCATACTAACTACTCGTTTACTAGCAAGTAGATCTCCAGCTACTGCAAATGCAGTAATAAACAAGAAAAAATTGAAAGAAACTATAAGACAAAGATACTCTAGCAATGGAGAAGAAAGTAGGTGTAGTAAAACAAAATTGCAAAGAATAATCTATGTCAATTATAATGTATTAAGTAATTCCAAAGTAGAAAAACTTGGCAAGCAATTACAAATTAAACACTTCTGTGAAGGTTTTATGAGTGACGAATCATCTTAGATAATTTAAATCTGGGATACTAATTTTAGATAAAACTAATAATCCCAGTACACACTATATTTGTTATAATAAGAACAAATGTAAGAAATTTGTATTTGATTGATTTGGATGAAATTTTTGTGAAGATTTGTTAAAAAATCTTGAGGCAGCTGAAGCAGCCTTACGGCTGCATCCAGGCTTTTACTGTAGTGTACAGAGAATTTAAAATTTTAATCAAATAATATACAGTCATTTGTGTATATTTCTTTTAAAGTAGTTTTTTTAGACTCATTTTAATTTATATGATATTTTGTGCCTAATAAATAGACATTTCTGGAAATAAGATGAATAAGCAAATTAATGGAAAAATAAAATATAGATACTTAAATTAAATTTTTTCAATAAGATTCAGATATAGAAAAAAATTGATCCAAAATTAGAAAAATCATCAGTCAACTTAAAGAAGCATTAGTTAAATTTCTAAAGTAACCAAATTCTATATCCCTTTAAAAGATGGAAGGATAGTAGATTTAAAAGAACCAATGAGTGGTTATCTTGCAGTTACCAAACGATATTTAGAAAATGAATTATCTAATCTGGTTATATTGAAACGCATTTGATAATTTAATGAAAAGCATTATCAACTTCACAGTGGTATCAACAACCATTTGACAAATTACTTTACCAAAAAGCAAATAGAAAATCATTTTACTGGTAATTTCTCTAAGACAAACCAAATCTAAGTCAATTAAGCGATGTGATTCTCTTGGCGTATTTTATGACGAAATAAATCTCAGGTGAAAAGCCTCGTATGAGTGTTCATAGGACACAATATTTCGGTAATCGACCACGTCGCCATCATCAGGTGCGCTGATGTACATCAGCAACGGCAACGTGGTCGATTGCCGAAATATTGTGTCCTACGGACACTCATACCAGGCTGTTCACCCGAGATTTATTTCGTCAATTAAGCGATCTTACAAACAGAATGTGTGACACACCTGAACTGAAATTTAAGTTTATAAGGGGGTGATGAAATATTAAATTACACTTCTGAGTATGATGTTTATTCAAGTGAACTATTGTATTTGGAGGCAATGTCAATGGTGACCTGACACATGCTGATTTTAAAATAGAGATAAAGTGATATACTGTCATTGCACTGCCAATTTCATATCAATAATCAATCACTGTAAATGAAAATGAAAGACAAAATATTTTCTTTCTAAATCAATCTGTTAAAACCAAACTACTTGGTGTGAATTACTCATGTTTGGAGAACTGATTTTAGATGCAAATAATGATGATACAATGGAACAATAATTTAGCATTAATTAAACCCTTAACATCTACATCCACACAGTTACTCCGCAATTCACACTTAAGAGCCTGGCAGAGGGTTCATCGAACAATTTTCATACTACTACTCTACCATTCCACTCTAGAATTGTGTGTGGGGAAAAAGGAACACCAAAGTCTTTCTGTTAGAGCTCTGATATCTCTTATTTTATTATGATCAATTCTCCCTACATAGGTGGGTGTCAACAAAGTATTTTCGCATTTGGAAGAGAAAGCTAGTGATTGAAATTTCGTAAATAGATCTCTCTGCAAAGAAAACCGCCTTTGTTTCAGTGACTGCCACCCCATCTCACGTATCATATCAGTGACACTCTCTCCCCTACTGCGCCACAACACGAAACGAGCTGCCCTTCTTTGCACTTTTTCGATGTCCTCCGTCAATCCTATCTGGTGAGGATCCCATACCGCTCAACAATATTCCAGTAAAATGGTTCAAATGGCTCTGAGCACTATGGGACTTAACACCTATGGTCATCAGTCCCCTAGAACTTAGAACTACTTAAACCTAACTAACCTAAGGACATCGCACAACACCCAGTCATCACAATATTCCAGTAGAGGACGGACAAGTGTAATGTAGGCTGTCTCTTTAATGGGTTTATCGCGTCTTCTAAGTGTTCTGCCAACAAAGCGCATCTTTGTTTCGCCTTCCCCACAGTATTATCAATGAGGTCTTTCTAATTTAAGTAGCTCGTAATTGTAATTCCTAGGTATTTGTTCGAATTCACAGCCCTTATATTTGTGCGATTTATCGTATACATTTATGGGATTTCTTTTAGTACCCATGTCGATTACCACGCAATTTTCTGTGCTTAGCCCCAATTTGCACTTTTCGCACCATATACAAATTTACTCTAGTTAATTTTGTAATTGGAATTGATCATCTGATGATTTTACTAGATGTTAAATTACAGTGTCATCTACAATTAATCTAAGGGGGCAGCTCAAATTATAACCTAGATCATTTACATAAATCAAGAACAGCAGAGGGCCTATGACACTACCTTGCGGAACGCCAGATATTACTTTTGTTCTACTCGATGATTTACCGTCTATAACTACGAACTGTGACCTCTCTGAGATGAAATCACGGATCCAGGCACACAACTGGGACGGTACTTGATATTCACGCAATTTAATTAATAGTCGCTTGTGAGGAATGGTATCAAAAGCCTTCTGGGAATCTAGGAATATGGAATCAATCTAAGCTCCCTTGTCGACAGCACTCATTACTTCATGGGAATAAAAAGCTAGCTGTGTTGCACAAGAATGATATTTTCTGAACATGTGTTGGTTATGTATCAATAAGTCATTTTATTCAAGGTGATTTATAATGTTCAAGTACAGTATAGGGTCCAAAATCCTACAGCAAATTGAGGCCAGCGATGTGGGTCTGTAATTCAATGCGTTACTCTCATTTCCTTTCTTGAATACTGGTGTGACCTGTGCTACTTTCCGGTCTTTAGGAACAGACCTTTCGTCAAGTGAGCGGTTGTATATGATTGCTAAGAAAGGCGCTATTGTGTCTGCATACTCTGAAAGGAACCTGATTGATGTACCATCTGGACCAGAAGACTTGCCTTTCTTAAGTGATTTGAGTTGTTTCGCAACACCCAATATATGTACTTTTATGTCGCTCCTGCTAACAGCTGTTCTGGTTTCGAATTCTGGAATATTTACTTCGTCTTTCTTTGTGAAGGAATTACGGGAAACTGTATTTAGTAACTCTGCTTTAGTGACACCATCACAGTAACATTTCTATCGCTATCATGCAGTGACGATTTTGAATTTTTTCTTTTTTTTTTGCCACAGGTGTACTTCAAATATGACCAGAATCTCTTTGGGTTCTCTACCATATTTTGAGACAATGTTTCATTCTGGAAACTATTAAAAGCATCTGGCATTGATGTCTACACTAAATTTCGAGCTTCTGTGAAACTTAACTACTGTTGGGGATTTTGCGTTCTTCTGAATTTGGCATGCTTTTTTCGTTGCTTCGTGTTTCGTGTACCATGGTGGATCAGTCCCGTCTCTTATAAACTTATGTGGTATAAATCTATTTATTGCTGTCGATACTATATCTTTGAATAAAGAATATATAAAGGGATCAAATCTACTGTTTGAAGAGTAAAACATCTGACACACACAGTGCTCAGAGCAACAACTAAAAATGGAAGACAGTACTGAAGGTCCTTGTACAGTATGTAAAAATAAAAAGAGTAAATTCGTTAAGAAAATTTTGCAGGTAATGAATTACATAAATCAATAAGAAAAATGTTAAAACAAGAAACGTCATTTCTCTTGGTATGGATGATCTATGGCAAGCAGATTTAGTCTAACCTGATTCTGGAAAATGGAAAGGAATTTCAAAAATAAGTAAAAGATATAAATACTTATGAACTATAATCAACAATTTTTGAAAATTAGCTTACACCATTCCCGATAAAGATAAAACAAACATAGTGTTGCTTCATAAAAAAGAGACAAGAATGAAAAAATTACAAACAGGTAATGGTAAAGAACTCTATAGTAAAACGTTTTCTAGAACAGATGGAAAAATATAATATTAATCACTATTCAACTTTACTGAATTAATAGCAATTGTTATTGAAAGATTTAATAAAGTGATTAAAGAAAAGATGTGGACGAGATTTAGTCTTCAAGGAATTTTTACGTGGATTGGTTTAGTTCCTAAATTGATTGATGAATGCAACAATACAGAACTTTCAACAATAGAAAGAAAATCAATAGAGTTTAATGAAAGAATTAGAAACCTGTTTTGTTGATTCTAATGATTACACTAAATTGAAAATAGGCGATAAAGTTACTATTAGTTAACTTCAAGGAATTTTTGAAAAAGGTTATACAGCTAATTGGTCAACAGAAATTTTTAAAATTAAAAATGTTATTCATTCTAATCCAGTTAGATACAAACAGAGGGGAAGTAAAAGCAAATTGAATCACAGAAATGTATCCAGAAGTGTATCTAATTGAAAAAGTTTTGAGAAAGAAAGGAGATAAATTATTTGTTACATGGTTAGGATTTGATAATTCACATAATAGTTGGGTAGATAAAAATAATATTTCATGAAGACTCAGTATGCTGAAGATTTATTACGTCATTAACCAATTCTTCTTGTGTGTAGTATTCTAAAATATAAGGTGCATCTGAATTGTTCGGTGAATAACTTCACAATACAAAGGAATAAGGAGTTATAAACAAAATGCATTTACTGGCGTGCAGGGTAATCATCAATTAGAACATACTTCTGCCACTGGTTGTAGATCTGTTAGAAACTGACTACAATCGCTTCTTGGGGAATCGTTCAAAGCTCCATGGCTACAGTTGTTAGATATATGCAACACATAGATGCTCAGCTTTCTCTCTGAACGTGAGGTGTCTGTTCTTTAATGCTCTTTTAATTTTCCACATTTGTCACCAACAGATTTCTTTTTGTTTCTCCAACTTAAATCAGCTCTGGAAAGGCCTACGCTCCGCAGACGCTGCACATGACAATTTTGCTTCAAGCATATCGGCAACAAGCGATTGCTGACAGCTCACAACAGCTTCACAAGCGATGTCAGAAATGTGTTGTGATTACTTTGAACACAAGTAAAGGTATTTTGTTTGTAGCTCTTTTTTTCTTTATTTTCTGAGACCATTCACCGATTTATTCAGACACACCTCGTATTAAAATAGTGTCGATGGCAGATCCTGAAAATTTCTTTCAGGCCTTTTTGCAAGTTTATTGAGCTAGGATTGTACTCTGGTCTACATTTCTTTACACTTCGGATGTGTATCTACAGCCTTTGTAAATTTCTTCTTTGTTTTCTAGTGATATACTTATTATATTCAGAATCATCAAATAATTTTAAAAAAACAAATATGTGCCTCAATATCTTCAGTTGGTATGATGATATGTGGTTGCATTTCTCTATTTTATCTTTCTCAGCAATATGATGTAGTTGCTTTCCTTCTTTGTCTATTTTTAATTTATTTTCAAGTTCTAATGCTAGTTATGGAGACTGATTGACTTTATATTCTGTTGCATATCTCAAATAATCATAAAATATTTCTTCAACAGTAATGTAACATTTCTTTTAAATTTCATCAGCTACTTTCGTTCTTAAAATCATTCCTAGGAGTTGCAAGTTTTTGACAGGCAAAATCCATGTTGTTTGGACCAAATTAAGCGTAGTAACTGTTTTATTTCATTTTATATATATTCGTATTCTAAAGCTAATAGACTACCTTGATTTATTTCAGTGTAGCCTAGATTTTAATTATTAATTATTTATGAAATTTCTCTTCTATTTTTTACATTTTCATGGTATATACCGCTACATCCAGCAGTTCCTTAATGAATAAAACAAAATATCATTAATAATAGTTTCTCAGGCTTCCAACCGCATCAAATGGTTTAAAATCCACAAGCTTTCGGTCGAGTACTCCTCGGCCATTGTGAAGGGTGACTGTCTTATGGTTGCTGCTAACGTGCTTATATAGCCGAGCTGACTTCCGTGACGTCACTGGTACCCGCTCTGGCACCATACATGGTAATGTTTGTGTTGTGCGGCCGTTGCGCCCGCTTGAACCTTCCGATGGCTGGATCTCAGGATGTGCTAGGCTACAGGCCGCCGACTTTATTGAGCGTGTTGTAACAAATTTTTATTACGATCACAACTTTTATTACGCTACCACTACAACCATTAGTCCGTGTGATAATATGTCTCGTCGAATGCAATATGATGACCTTTTTCTAATGTATGCTCTGCTACCGCTGATTTCTCTGGTTACCGTAGACGAAAACATCTCTCGTTTACTACACACTGCTGTCTGTTCGACATAGAACTTTCCTCACCCACATGGTACTTTATATACTCCTGGCGTTCTGAGGACTACGTCGTATTTCAAGGAGTCAGGAGTTGTCGAGTTTTTGCCGGAGCCCTGAAGACCAAACCGATTTTATGCCTCTTTAGGAGCCGGCTTATCTTTCCTGTTATTGAGCCACAGAACGGCAATAATGCAAACTTCTTCCCGTCTTCCTCGGAGTATTTCTGCTTACATATTTTCGGAAAAATAGCTTGCAAAATCTGGCGGTTGCTGTAGCCGGTTTCCTTCAATACTTTCCGGAAGTGGCTCAGTTCCTTCGGCAAGTTTTCAGAATATGAGACGGCTTCGGCTCAGCGCACTAACGTCCTCAGAACAACGTTTCTGCGACGGATGGTGATAGCTGTTAGCGTGCAGATATCGGTCTGTGTGGGTGAGTTTCCGGTAAACGCTGTGACTGAGACAACCACTGCTTTGCGGCGGACGAGAACATCAAGGAACGGCAAGTAACCATCTATCTCCATCGTGAACATGATGTTGTCTTGGATGTTGTTGATGTGGTCTAAGAATTCTCTCAGGTTTTCACGCCCATGAGACCAGAGCAACGATAAAAGGAACTGGGTTTTACAGGAGCTGTGCCCAGGGCGACGTTTTCAGAGTACTCCATGAACAAATTGATTGCAACTGGAACTAATGGGCTTCCCATTGCAACGCCGACCGTCTGGTTCAAATGTACACCATCACATAAGAAATACGATGACGTCAGAAAATGCTTGAATAAATCAACAACACTATCGTCAGCTTTGATTTAGTGTCATTGATCAAGCGCGTTCCAACTAAAGACACTATAGATCTGCTCTCCAAGTTATTTTACGAAAGTGTTATGGATCTATTCAAGCATACTCTGACGTCATCATATTTCTTGTATGAGGGAGAATACTTCAACCGGACGGACGGCGTTACGATGGGAAACCAATTAGCTCCAGTTGTAATCGATCTGCTAGTGGAGTATTTTGAAAACATCGTCCTGAACACGGCTCCTGAAAATCCTAGTTGCTTTTATCGTTGCGTCGTCGATACGTTCGTCGTCTGGTCTCACGGACGTGAAAGGCTGAGAGAATTCTTGGACCGAATCAGTAACATCCGTGACATCAGGTTCACGATGGAGATACAGACGGATGGTGCCTTGCAGTTCCTTGGTGTTCTCGTCCGCCGCAAAGCAATGGTAACTTCAGCCACAGCATTTACCGGAAATCCACCCACACAGACCGATATCTGCACGCTAACAAGTGTCACCATCCATCGCAGAAACTATCTGTTCTGAGGATCTTATTGCATCGACCCGGAACCGACACAGATTCTACCGAAGGAACTGAGCCACTTACGGAAAGTATTCAAGGAAAACGGCTACAACAACCGCCAGATTTCGCAAGCTATCTTCCAGAAAATACGTAGTCAGAGAGACAGACGAGGACTCCAAGAAGTTTGCTTTCTTGTCGTTCTGTGGCCCAATAACAGGAAAGGCAAGCCGGCTCCTAAGAGGCATACAATTGACATGTATTTATAACGGCTCTTAAAATTAGAAACAAAGGAAATATTGTCGTGAAATCAAGTCTATTTGTACATCTAGCACCTATGTATATATTTGTTACTACCATTAAAAAAATCTATCTGTATGTGTAGGACAACAGTTTAAATTTGTGTACACATTTCTTATTTATAAAACTATATTACATGACAGATTTACAAGGGAGTATGAAAATCATTAAAAAGGTCAGCACTAGGTAACATACAGTCAAGAGCATCGTACAAACAAAGCAAATATTTTTTAGTTCCTTTATTATTTTCTTAAAAAATAATGAAATCCTATAACATTCTTTCAGATGAGGGATCTCCTAGTACATATGAGTCCCAATCGTTAAATTTTTAGTAAAATGTCACATAATAAGGTTTGAATTACAATAGTCTGCATATTTACAGCCTAGGCAATATCACAGATGGTAAGACAAATAGTTTTCACAGTAACAAAAATAGCTTGACACAAAACCCAATTGCAGTCGACATATTAAGAGAATATAGCGTGCATAGCCAACACTACGAATATTGACATACGTTATACAACGAGCGGGAATAATTTATTCTTTGACACAGTTTGTTCATTTGAAACATTTCCATGCTCTTTCTCCACGTGGATGTAGACTGCCATATTTTCAAGAACATCCATCGTCCCACCTTTATCAGTGATGTGTAATATCTCTTAGACTGTCATTAATACTTAGAATCTTATATTATGTCGTTCGTATTAATACAGATTCTCTATTAATAGTACTCCAGTCAGTTCAAATAGTTCAAATGGCTCTAAGCACTATGGGACTTAACATCTGAGGTCCTCAGTTCCCTAGACTTAGAACTACTCAAATCTAACCAACCTAAGGACATCACACACATCCATGCCGGAGGCAGGATTCGAACCTGCGACCGTAGCAGTAGCGCGGTTCCGCACTGAAGCTCCTAGAACCGCTCGGTCACAGCGGCCGGGTCCTGTGAGTAGTCCAGAAGGACGGTATTAAAAAAGTGCTTCTCGTATGAGAGATCGATTTGACTGATAAAAGGGCACAGTGAGGTATACGGGGATTCCAAGGATGTTGGCCGTGATATAGTCGGATCGCTTAGTGAGACATGTAGTTCGGTAGCAACTCACTGTATTAAAGGCGGACGATCTCTGTCATAACTTTAGTACCGTTTCGGCTAGAATAATCCTACTAATATTGGCACATCAGGGTCTAGTCGTACGTTATTATTGGGGCTTATTGTAATAAATAAATATTGTTATTTTGGGGACTTTTCTTTGGATGATAGGTGAAACTTCCGCTTAGCAACATTTATATACCTCTACATCATTTAAGCACTTACATGTTGTACCATTGTTTCTGACATTATGAAGTTTTTTTCCTGTATATTTTCTCATGCAAGATTCTTAGCACGAATGTAATTGTTCAACTTTATTATAACGCACTGATTATACCTGAAGCTTACTGTCTTTCATATGAACTCGTAGATCTTGCTTTCTGCAACTCCTTGTATCCGTTTTATAACAGTCTACTCCTATGATAGACAGCATTTGCGATCATGTTTTTAGCTTATCGGTATCTTTTACGCTAGTTTTGTAGTTAGGACCATGAAGTATTTTGTGTTCCCTTTGCCTTTTAGACCCAAACCGACACAGTCCCCAATCCGCTTGTGAGATTTCGGTATATCTCGACCACACCAGACGAGTATGATTAGGACCCGGTCAGTATATCAGCGTGTTAGCGTGCCTCTTACTTCTCCATACAGTTTGGAGAGTTTGCCATGATGTTTTTACTATTAGTGAGTTTTGGTATTTATAGAGGTAGATGTTACTCCTTTATCGGGCCTCAACTTCGAAAATATAATGGTCTTCGCATACTCATTTACCTTTTACTCTTTTCCGTATCTACGTACCTTATCACTACACAACTTGTTAGTGTTAGTATTTAGATGGGTTGGCATCTATAGATCGGTCTTGTTAGGAATTCTTTATATTACCAACGACATTGTATGTAGTCGGATGTGAACTTTATGGACTCACCCTGCTTTAATAAAATTTGACTTTCTTCTTTTTTAGTTCGCTGTGGTAATGCTAGCCTGTTCAGGGATATAAATGAAACCAATCATATCTGTTATTCCGGCTCGCTGTATAACTTATGCTACCGGTTAGTTGTCAATATTCATAGTGTTCGCTATGCACGCTATATTCTCTTAACATGTCGACTTCAATTGGGTTTGTTACTGTGAAAACTATTTGTCTTACCATCTGTGATATTGCCTAGGCTGTAAATATGCAGACTATTGTAATTCAAACCTTATTATGTGACATTTTACTTAAAAATTAACGATTGGGACTCATATGTACTAGGAGATCCCTCATCTAAGAGAATGTTATAGAATTTCATCATTTAAAAAAAAAAAAATAACGAAAAAATAAGACGCGCTTTGTTTGTATGTAGCTCTTCACTCTATGCTGTCTAGTGCTGAACATCTTAATTGTACATGCTCTTTAGTAAATGTGTCATGTAAAATAGTTTTATGAATAACAAATGTGTACACAAATTTTAACCTATTGTGCTAGATATAGAAAGACGTTTGATCTAATGCTATTAACAAATATATAAATATATTTTAGCATATTTGTGCTTGCTGTTCACATAGACTTCATTTAACGACAATATTTCCATTATTTTTAAGTTTAAGCGCCATTTTGAATACCTTACAATTGTAAACATGAACTGCACACACTTATATCACTACATGTACACTACTTTATCATACAGGGGCCTGAAGATGGCAATATTTAGGTGCCGAAACTGATAGAATTTGAGATATAAAATATAAACCAAAACATGTGGCGGCTGGTAAAGTTTTTGAATCAAGAAATAACAATTTGTGACAACACAGCGGCCTGCAACTAAGCAGTGTGGGACCCGCCATCGGCTGCACAACGCAAACTTTACCGAATATGGTGCCACAGCTGGTACCAGTGACGTCACAGAAGGCAGCGCGGCTATATAAGGACGTCAGCAGCAGCCAGTACACAACCGCCACTTGACAGTGGCCATGGAGTTTTAAACCACTTGACACGGCTGGAAGCCCGAGAAACTCATTAGTAACACACATTTAAAAGAAAAAAACAATGGAATCCAAATACCTTTGAATAAGGAGCCCAAACATTACCTGACAGTTATTGTATTAAATAAATACTAATATATTAATCATTGCTGATACTGAACTCTAAAATTCAATAGATGTATTTGCGATTGCTGCCATTTATGTGAACTTTTTTAATTAGGATGAACTTTTTTTATATATAATTGACGAGTACAAACCAGTTTCATCGATAAATACTGTTTTCACATCAATTTTCTGGAGGTCTCTCCTATATACCTCTGAATTGCAGCTTATCATCATCAACAATTTTATTATAGCTTGTTTTGTATTTTCATAGTCTAAAATTCTTTCATTGTATGTTACTATCCACTGTGGACTGTCTTAAATTATGTTTTATTAATATCTACATCCACATCAATACTCTGCAAATCACATTTTAGTGCCTGGCAGAGGCTTCATCGAACCACAATCACAATTCTCAATTAGGCCAGTCTCGTATAGCGTGCGAAAAGAAAACCTGTGTCTTCCGTACGACCTCTAATTTCCTTTATTTTACCGTGATGATCGCTTCTCTCTAGGTAGGTCGCTGTCAACAAAATGTTTTCGCATTCGAAGGAGAAAGTTGGTGATTTGAATTTCGTGAAACACGCCTTTCTTTTAGTTACGTCCAGTCCAAATCATGTATCATTTCAGTGACACTCTCTCCCTTATTTCGCGCTATCCTCCTTTGAACTTTTTTATATACTCAGTCAGTCCTATCTGGTAAGGATCCCACACTGCACAGCAGTATTCTAAAAGAGGACGGACTAGCGTAGTGTAGGCAGTCTTAGTTTTGTAGACTTGTAATATTTTCTAAGTGTCCTGCCAATAAAACGCAGTCTTTGGTTAGTCTTCTCCACAACATTTACTGTGTTCCTTCTAATTTAAGTTGTTCGTAATTGTAAGTCCTAGGTATTTAGTTGAATTTACGGGCTTTAGATTTGATTGATTTGTCGTTTAACCGAAGTTTAACGAATTCCTTTCAGCACTCATGTGGATGACATCGCACTTTTCGTTATTTAGGGTCAACTGAAAATTTTCGCACCATTCAGATATATTTCCTAAATCGTTTTGGAATTTGTTTGGTCTTCCGATTCCTTTGTCAATAAACGACAGCGTCATCAGCAAACAACCTAATACGGCTGCTCAGATTGTCTCTCAAATCGTTTATATTGATAAAGAACAGTAATGAGCCTATAACACTACCTTGGGGAACGCCAGAAATCACTTCTGTTTTACGCGTGACTTTCCGGCAGTTGCTACGAAGTGTGATCTCTCTGACAGGAAATCACAGATCCAGTCACATAAATGAAACGATATTCCATAAGCACGCAATCTCACAAGCCGCTTGTGTGGTGCACTGTCAAAATAAGCCGGTCGGTGTGGCCGTGAGGTTCTAGGCGCTTCAGTCTGGAAACGCGTGACCACTACGGTCGCAGGTTCGAATCCTGCCTCGGGTATGGATGTGTGTGATGTCCTTAGGTTAGTTAGGTTTAAGTAGTTCTAAGTTCTAGGGGCCTGATGACCACAGCTGTTAAGTCCCATAGTGCTCAGAGCCATTTGAACCATTTTTTGTCAAAATAAAGGCTTTTATATATATAAATGTCTTTCAAAACGAATGAGAAAACTAATACTTACATTTTCTGCCTGTATTGTAATGGTCACAGGCTCGGACGCAGCCGTCACGTCCGAGCACGAGTGTGAGCTGGCGTTATAGCGGAATGCTGACGAACTGTGCTGTCAGTACATGCCGGCGCAGACTGTCTCCACACACAAACACACACACACACACACACACACACACACACACACACACACATTCACACACACACACACAATAGTCATATAGCGTCCCTGTCCGCCTGAACGAGCAGACCTCTCCCGTACGTGGGTCATTTTGACGCGGAATTTATCTCGTTTTCGGCTGTATGGAGCCTTTACAAATCCGCATTTGTTTGTGGTAGTGTGTCAGACACAGTTATGACGGGTCAGCATAGTGACCACTTTATTATTGTCCTTATAGAAATAAAGTGGTGATGGTTAGTAACTAGTAGTTCGCGTCTTCCTGTGCCTCATGGACCCAATGTCTCCAGTATTCTTGACAAATACGAAGGGAAGCCCTCAGCCGAGGGCAAAATAATTGTAAACGCCTTATAGAAGTGGTGTCCGGAGGGGAATTAATTATGGAAATGCTACAGTCCTGAGGAAGTGCAGTGATGTGTGAACTCCCGAGAATTTCCGAGTTCCGGGCGTATCTCCATGACGAATCAGTAGCAGGAGCAGCAGCGTGGACGCCATGCGACAGCACGGCATCATCCAGCGTCGGAATTCAGATTACTCTATTCAGATTTGTCTACAATACGACAAGCAGTGATGCATTTATAAAACTTTTGCTGCAACAGAGTGATTTTGTTGGCGAACATAAATCAGTATGGCACAATATAACCAGGGTAACATGGCCGATCTCCAAACAGTTACAAACGATTTGGAGAAATAGGTTTAGCTGTTAAAAGCTGACAAAAATGAGCGCAACCTTCCACTTGACTTGTCAAGTGATAAGCCTTGCAGTGCTCACCCCATAGGGAATTATTTGTTGCTGCCATCACTAGCAGTGTTCAGGAAGACGAAAAGTAGTCTAACGTAAACTCGAAGGAGCTGCGTTGTTGCGTTCGTGGACTGATTCAGATAAATTGGCAGTTGCTAAATTCAGAAATCTGGGAGTTACACGAGATTTCAGCAGCGCGGAGTCCACTTGCGTGGAATCAGAAGATCACAATGAATTCAAAGCAACACTTATTCAGAGATTCAAAAGCAAATTTGCTATCAGATTCTACAGAGAGCAACTCCGTAGTTTGCGAACGCGACGGACCGAATCTACTGAGCGGTTTGCCCACAGAATTCGAAACATTAACGCTCAATCATACGACTGGGAGAAGACGAAAATGAGAATCGCATTCAGCCACTGGTTGCATGTCGGGGAAGTAAGCAAAGCGGTCAGACCGGTGTGATTTAAGACCTTTCAGGAAGCAGTAGTAGAAGTTTTTGGCTTCGTGGAAGCATTAAGACGGCCGAATGATATCCGAAAAGAAGAGCGTCGCGTATTCAACTCAAAATGAAGAAAGTTACAGATGTAACAAGCCTGGTCATAAACGTAAAGATTGTAAGGAGAAGCGAATTGGCTACAATTGTGGGACACAGAGCCAAGTATCAAGAGATTGCCGCAATAAAAGAAAGAATATTGAGAGCAACAGGCAACTTGTTAGACGGTTAAGCGAGTACGGAGACGTACGGGCAACCACATCGTCCGCCCCCTGCCCAAGACATTGATTACTGTTAGTTCCACCTAAACTCGAAGCGAAAATGACTTTGTGATAAGAGCTATATATCGTGGACGACTGATCAAGCTACTTTATTGACACGTAAGCAAAGACCTCACTAATCTGGTGTTACATTGACAAAAGGGGTAAGTCAAGACAGCTACACTGAAAGGTACGCGGGTTAAACGGCGGGAAGTTACGTAATCACGGAGACGTTGATGTAGAATTGAGTTCAGGCTATCAAAAATATACAGCGATGGTGCAAGTAGTTACAAACAATGAAACGCACTAGTAGTCTTTCGTTCCTTCTGTTTAGTTTATACATCGAAGAAGCAATGACGGATGTAAAAGAAAGGTTCAAGAGCGGCATTGAAATTCAAGGTGAATGGATATTGACCATAAGACTCGCTGATGGCATTGCTATCCTTAGTGCAAATGATGAAGAAAATGGCTCTGAGCACTATGGGACTTAACTGCTGAGGTCATCAGTCCCCTAGAACATAGAACTACTTGAACCTAACTAACCTAAGGACATCACACACATCCATGCCCGAGGCAGGATTCGGACCTGCGGCCGTAGCAGTCGCGCAATTCCGGACTGAAGTGCCTAGAACCGCTCGGCCGCCACGACAGGCGACGTCACGTAGGAACCTGCGTAAGTGTAAAGGTTCTCTTGTCAACGTAGTCATTACGGAGTATTAGTGATAGCAATCAGTCAATACCATATGAAACATAAGACGCATAATGGACAGTCCAAATCACTTTGTGCGTAGCCGTGTTGTCACCAACGACGTCCCACGAGAGAAATCTACGCTGGCTGTGAAAAGTACAGTCCCTTCTTTTGTCGGCGGTCAGTGAAGTTCTGTATTGGCGGGATTGACACCTAGAGTCTCACCGGCAGGCAGTAAAGAAGCATTTCGTGCCGTGGGTCTAAGAGCAATTCAGACCAGTTGCATGTTAGGAAAGTATGTTAAGCAATTGTGTGGGTTATTTTATGTGTCGATTTGCAGATCGCTTATTGGTGAGAGGTCGCTAGATTGTGACGACTTTGGTTTTGTTGTTTTGACACATGGTAACGAATAAAATAATTATTACATCCCCGCTGACATTTCGTCCACCCCACTTAATAGTCTAACAAGGAGGTCACAAGAAAATCTGATTTTTATATATTTTTTAATGTTTATCGCACATCAGGTTCAGAACTCAAATATCAGTATCGAAAATAAGTCAAGGAACTCTCCAAAACTCTAGAGGAAATCGACTTTGAAGTTATCTGAGCATCTGTAATAGTTCGGTAGTGTTTTCGAGAGAGTGGCTCTGTGCTAAACTGCTTACTAGCGGAAGTAGAAGGCTTTGGTTCGATTCACGGCCGACGCTAATTTTTAAGCAAAGGTATTCTACGACCATTTCCGTAAAACGTAAAATAAGTAAAGATGAAAAAAGGGAAACGTCATTTTTTTAAAATTTAAACGACTTTTAAAAATCCGTTACAAAATATAAGTGATTTAGAATTGCTGCATATAATTTGTAATTAATGTAATAAGATTCTCAATTTTCATAAAATGACAATCAGATATGTGTCAACTAACATATATTCTATGAATTTTATATTTAAATTTTATGAGTATTCGAACTGAACGGAAAAAACTAAAAAATAACAACTGACACGAGACTCGAACCAGTGATTACAAGTCTCGAGTGCTACAGAATCTTTTCTGTCTTTATGTATTTTACGCTCTACGGAAATGCTTGAAGAACATAAACCTTTGTTTAAAAATTTGCATTCTTCAGGAATCGAACCAAAACCATCCCTAGGTCATGTGAGCATTGTACCGCACAGCCACAACAGCTTGCTGAGGAAAACCAACGTTTAGGATCCTAAAGACACACGGAAAACATGAAACTCGATTTCTTGAAGAATTCTGTAAAGTTGCGATGTAACTGAGTTTTAAATTTCACATATCATGAGTATAAAAAGTTACAAAAACTCGATTACCGTTTGGTTTGTTTGTGAGCCCGAATATATCAGTAAATATAGTTGCAAACAGTGTCACATAACAGTATCTGATCAAGATCTGACAAGTTGCATTTCACAGCACTGGAACTATTGCGAGTTAAGGGGAGTGCCGGTGAAATTTTAGCCAGATCGTAAAAAAGTCGTAGGTGCTGAAAATTTGTTTCGCAACACATCTTGGCATGCTGAATTCAGTGGGCAATCCCAATTCACTAAGCAAATGTTTTTAATTTCTTTCGAATTTTTGAGTTTTGAAAAAAATTTGAGTCAAATAAGTTTAAAGTTGACGGAGGAGTAGCATTTTTTTGTGGACATTGTTTTTTTTTCAGAAAATTCGAAGTATAGTTAGTTTTCTATCACTAGATATATAAATGTACAGTGTAGAAGTTTTACTGAAACATTAACTGTATATGAATATGTATGTATATGTGCATAAATTGTACAAACATCCGTAGTCATATATGTATATGTGCCTAATCTATGTACATCGGAAATCGACGTAAGTAAATAAGTGCAACTATAATTTTATTTTTTATTTTTTTATAATTTTCAGAGAAGTTCATTTACGTTCGCGGAGGACTCAGATGTGAACAAGGAAGTAAATATTTATAAAAGCTTCTGGTCGAGAATTGGTGGCGTTGTGGTGTGAGGCTCTTAGATCGAGCAGGTGATCAACATTTGAACACAGTTCACTCCCTTTATGTAACTTTATGCTCACCACTATACATACACACACCATAGCGGTAACAGCCCTGCAGTCGACCAACTCGAACACGATGCAGCAGCCCAGCGACTGATGACAACACGACGCCTGGTGGTCAGAAAAGACCCACTTTTAATCTGCGTGGCCAGCTATACGAGAGGCTGACGAAGCACCCCTGTGGACATAGCCGGGACGTGAATGTGCGATGTAGTACGTAAACTGAAAATAAAGCATACAATTTTCAAACATATCAAGTCGTCTTTTGTTTCATACTGGGCCATACATTGTATACTGTCGTAGTAATTCTATTTTACATTACATTCTTGTCATGTACTATAACCACAGAATTTTGTAATTCACATACAGTTTCCGTATGTATTTAGTGTTAAGAAGGTAAATTATACTTCAATTTCTTTGAAAAAATCAAAATGGTCGAAACGAAAACAATGCTACTGCTCAGTCAATTTAAAATATTTTGGGTCAAAATATTTTTGTGAATACATTCCGTGATAACCAACAACTCCACCTACGGGTTTGAAAAAAAAATGATTTTTCCAAAACTCAAAATTCGATACTGATGAAGAAATTGTTTTACAAACTGGATTTACTCACTGAATTCAGCACGTCAAAGTATTTATGAAATAAATTCTCTGTCCCCTGTGACTTTTCTGCGACTGGAATGAAAATTCACCAGTACCTCCGCTTAGGAGGCCAAGGCATTTCAATTTTTAAAACTTTGTGGTCTGTTCCGATGTATGAAGATATTGCTGTGACCCCCAGATGAACTGTAATTTTAGTAAAAATGAGGTCGGTGTCGTGGAGACAGTGGTAACATTTGTGAGCTGATTCGTAAGTAATCACTACAATTGCGAAACACTTTGTACTGACTAGAGTTGTATTGAAGGTTACGGTAGGCTACCGTAACGAAGCGTAGACTATAGTAGTTTTCTTAGCAGTTTCGGTTAGTTAAGGTGTTACATACGTTTCCTGTACATTAGGTGTGTTGCATATCTGTCGGGCTTTACCTCATAACGATCGGTTTCTTTACGTATGCAATCAGTGTTTTACTAGAATCTCCTAAGAACCATAAGCGGTAAACGGTATAGAAGCTGGATAAGGATGTATAAAGGGCCACGTAATCTACGGAAGATTTCTTTTCTATGTAATGAATTGTCCTACTACCTGTTAATTAAAAATAAAGCGTATTTATAGCAAAATTGAAATTGTGATTGTTTAATTGAGATTTCATTAGAAAATTTTTGATTTATAACATGGAACAGAGGGGCGTTGTGTAGAAATAAAAGAAACAATAGTGTTAGAAAACGCAATTTCCTCAACAAAAAGGTAAAATTAAAGAAACCGGAAAACAACAACATATCAAACATCGCTTCGATAGTTCATCGATCTTATATAAGCCATGTTTCTGTTATTCATAACGAGCTTTTGCATTTATTAATAATAATGATGAACGTTTGATGAGTAGAAAATAACAATAATTATATATTTTTATGTTTGTGTACTTAAACTGTAGTTCCATCAAAAGTAGTTGCTTTGGTTTCATGGGAGCGCAGCAATTATACGCACTCAACTAAATGTTATTACATATAAAATGCAATTTATACTATGTGAGAATGTAAAATACACAGTGGATTAACATAGAAAGATGTACAGTTCCAATAAGGAGCAAAACAAACAAACAGATAACAAAGATAAGTTGTCACCTCCCAGTTCCTCTCTCACACAATCATTTATTTTTCTCTCCCTACCTACGCTAATAATACTATCGGTAATCCTACCCTTTACTGCCTCATTTATGTAGTGTACCAAAACAACCGAACCACAGGTCTGGTACTGACAGTGTAAATAATATAGTATTATGTCCGATGGGAGCACTCAAAAAAGTGACACGATACAACTGTATCTTTCCAGTTACTGTGAATGCGTGCTTTACCTTTACCAACAGCTCTGTATCGCAAGCACCGGAGTCGCTTGGCACAACAGAACCACGAGTACGCGGCCGGACTTGCGACATGCTGTTGACAGTTGTTTGTATGCGAACACCGCTGCACACGGGCTGTCGGGGATGACGTTTGCATATTGCAGGACAGGTGTCGCTGCGGTTGCGGCTCTCCCCGCCGATGCCGCCCGTCACGGCTGCATCCCACCAGTGATGATTCAGCTTAGCGCGCAGCAATGCCGAGCTGTCGTCTGTGTGCCGCAGGGAAGCGTTGCAGTGAAACACCACACAGGCAATCCAAACATCGTGTGCAATTATAAGTTCTCGGAGAGGGACGGCAAAGCTGTGTTGTTGCTAGTCGCATCCGTGCCAGAAGTATAATTTCAGTTTTAGTGGATCCTCCCTTTTTCTCAATGCTCGGGGTCCGATTTACTAATCATGGACCATCTCTCCCGTTAGCAGGCATCATCTGCGGTGAGGCTTTGCTTCTTCATCACTCTGAATATCGATCTACCAGCTGGTTTTCTGTTTTCCTCTGCCAATGCTCTTTGTAACTAGGAGAACGCCTTTTACCACGGCGTGGTCATCAGGTCTTCATGTTACAGGACCGTAACATTTTCCCTTGGACTCTGAGAGTTTTTCGTTAATGGGGACTACTTTAAATCTACCTCTTATGAACTCATAATGAACTTTGCCTTTGAATGTCACTCTTTCTGCCCATCGTAACATAAAATTACTGTTTTATTGAGCTTTTGTACATGTGTCGTTTTTGGCCCCGAGACTTCACTGTTATGAAATAGGGCTGGTTTTACAGGCATTTCATAAATTTTGCTTTAGGTTTTTATGGGAATTTTGCATCTCACACAAACCCTAAAAGCATACTGTACTTTTTCGTGTCCATATGTTAATTAACGACTTGCATTTTCTTGAATTGATCTTCCTTCTGATCGCAGATACTTAAAAATGTTAGCTCTTTGGAAGTGTAACGTTGTCGCATCGGGCAGAAGATGCATATCATGGGCTCAGTCTTTGTTCTGCTGATACGTAGTACATTTGCTTCATGTATAATATGTGATTTTTGCATTTCGGTAGCAATTTTTGTACCAAATGAGCTACTTAAGCATTACTCATGACTCTCTGCTTCCCCTACCCCGACCGCTCTTCTTCCGCCAACGCTTCTCCCCTAGAAACAATCCGCTATTCTGTGGCTAAGCCTGAAAATTCATGGCATACAATGTTTCGTACTCCACAATCATAATAGATTACGGGGAGTTCATCCCATATGCAATATGGAGCTATGCATTAATAGACATGCCTCATTCATATTAACGTTGCAGTTTCTTTATCCTTTCCTATTAATTGATTTGAGGTATTCCGTTGACTTCACTGACTGCAAATTATTGCTCTACACTACCAGCTGTCCTTGATCCCAAACTTGCATTCTCTTCGACTCAACACCTACATGACAGCCTGCTTCGCAGTGGCACATTCTTTCACTCGCATTTGGAGGTTTTCTTGGCTTCTCTACATGGCAGCTTCTTTCTGCAAATCCCTTTGTGCCACAGTAGCCAGCGCAATGCCATTGTTACAACATATGCAGAGAGTTGCGAAGGTTTCGCAGCATTTTGTCTGCAGGCTACACTTTCAGACATTAAGTAAATTAGATCAGATGAGATATTTTATCCTTCTGAGACACCCTATGTGTTACAGCATTTTCGGTGTAGTATACAACACAGTGCCACACGCTATAAACGGTTTGGATGTCGAAACTTGAAGACAGTTACGGATATCTGCTGAACACCAAATGGCTTTCTCTTGCTTTGTGCTGTCCTTAGGTAGTACAGTAAAACTGAGACACTGATCTATAATACTAACAAACTCTTTTTAAAGAGAATTCATGAATATAGTCATTCTTTTACTCCGGTATACGTGTAAAATACGAATATCTGCCACACCCATTCCCCTCTAAATATATAAAAATGCCATGATGCTCACCAACAGCTTATGCCCCCTGTAGGTGTGCCATTAATGGAGTCTTTCGAAGGCGACAGGTATTAGAAAAACATTTTGCATGCTGAACTGTATAGCTCGGTATCCTGACGCTCTGCAAAAGCGCTCCAGTTAAGCCATGCTTTATCGTGAGACTCTCTCGAAAGCCACAGGTGTTGTTTGCAAGTGCTTTACTTTGCAGGAAAATGGGTGTCCCTTCTATAACGACTGACTGTCAGCCAAGGGACGCCGCCTAATTCCGAGCTCGTGAGGCAATTGAGTAGGGAGCTTAAAGGCATTTCCTTTGAAAACAACTTAGCCTGTCGTGATCGTATAGCCTTCTGGATTACGCAGGCATGCAGAGAAACTTGTGGAGGTATTCCCAGCGGTTTTCTCGAGAAAATCCAGCTGTAAGCCCCTAGGAAAATGACAGTCGACAGCTGGGTGGGCCACAAAGAGACATTGTGTGAGAACACTGAGTTCACGCCCTCCCCGGCAGCCGCAATCCAGGAAGTTCCAAATCAAAATCTAGAAAAGGGACAGCTAAGAACTCTGTTCCCGTGCACGCATGCCAGTCTCTCTCGTCTAAGTGCAGCCTTCGCCTTTGTAAGTGGGAAGAAGGGGAAGGCGCTGAACCGGCGAACATGGCGCATGAGGCATCTACATCTACAGGGTGAGTCACTAACTACTGACACCTAGAGTAACTCCGAAAGTATGATAGTAGCTGAAAATGTTGTGGAACATATGTTACATGGAACAACAGGGGCCATAATATGACTTTGGTTTTTTGTTGTTAGAGATAGGAAGTTCAACTTAATTTTTTTAAATGTGATGCTATAGTTTGGTACTTAATTTCTGACAGCGGCTATCGAGACGAATCCAATGACGTGTAACAGTGAGGTCTTTGAAGGGCAACTTAGGTCAGAAAGGTGATATGAACGTCAGTTTACAGAAGCTGTTCGAATTGTCGACTATTGGTACCAATACAGTGCTGCAATCTTCTTATTATGGATTTAGTGGTATTCCGTATCACATCGGCACTTATCAAAGCACATGATCTGACAATTATCTCTCGTGTATCGTGCAAACAGGGAATGTTCGCCTAATACGCCGTATCCATCTAACGTGCCACTGACATATAAACACCAATCGACGGTTTCGAAACACACTAATCGGAACGGAAGACTCGTTTCATCGAATCAAGCGAATTTGAATGATGTTTTCCTTCGATGAACAAGTCGACATGTTTCTCATTTACGGAGAATGCCAACGAAATTTAGTGAGAGCTAGAGACTTATACGCTGAAAGATATCCTGAACGTACTCACCCTACATGTCGCACATTTAAATATGACAACAATTGATCTTTAACGCATCGGAAACATACGCGGCAAAGGAAAGTTACTAACGTGGAAACGGAAATTGGTACTCTTGCTGCTGTGGTTCGAGAATCTTGTGTTAGTTAGCGTCGAATCGCAAGGGAATCTGTCATGAGCCAGAGTAGTGTTGCTCGTGTTCTGCATCGCCATATCAGTCTCCATCAAGAATTAACTGGTACAGATTGCATGCGTCGCACTGAATTCTGCCGATGGGCTCAACTTCAGATCCAGAGGGATGACACGTTTATTAATTTGATTTTATTTACTGACTGGGCTACATTCAAGAACTATGGAAATGTTCATTTGCATTACATGCATTACTGGGAAACTGTAAATCCATTTTGGCTGCGGCAAGTTATACACTAAAAACCGTGGTCGGTGAATGTATGGTGTGGGATCCTGGAGGACAGAATTATAGGCCCCTATTTCATCGATGGAAATCTTAATGGTAGAAAGTTCACTACATTCCTGCAAGAAACATTAGGTCTATTATTGTACCTTTAGGAACAAGGAACAGAATGTGGTATAAGTACGACGGGTGCCCGGCACATTTTTCGCTGAGTTGCAGAGACAATTCCCAAATCGTTGGATAGGACGCGGAGGAAATATCTCGTGGCCGGCTCGTTCGCCAGACTTGACGCCTCTGTTTTTTTTTTTTTTTTTCTTCTGGGGGTTCGTAAAAGACATTGTTTATAAAGACGTCCCAACTACACCTGAAGATATGCGAGAGAGAATTGTCAGAGCATGTGCTTCGATAAGTACCGATGTGATAAGGAATACCACTCAATCCATGTCAACAAGATTGCAGCACTGCAATGATACCAATGGTCATCACTTCTAACAGCTTCTGTAAACTGACGTTCATGCCCCTTTTTGACCTTCGAAGACCTTTCTGTTACACGTCATTGGATTCGTCTCGATAGCCGCTATCAGACAATAAGTACCAAACTTTATCATCCTACTTAAAAAAAAAAACAAAGTTGACCATATCTTCGACGCGACCCCACCTAGCAGCAAAAAACCATCATATTATGGCCCACCGTTGCCTCATGCAATTTTTTCCCACAAACTTTTCAGCTCCTATCATACTTTCGGAGTTATTCTTGTTGGCAATAGTTAGTGACTCACTCTGTAAGCCACGTTACGGTGTGTGACGAAGGGTACCTTTTGTACCAGTGTTGCATCCGTTTTCCGGTCCAACTGGGTACCAGGTATAGAAGTATGAAACCGGAATTTCCCTTTAGATGGTGCTAGCCCCCAGTGTAGGGCCCGTGAGACCGCGTCTGCAGTGCCATTGGCTTCTTATAACGGCTGACGACGAATGTCAACACACAATATCCCATGTTCCATACATCGGTATCTGATTCAAACTCGTAAACATGTCGAGTTTTGTGCCTAGGAACTATGATTTGCGGGCATCATTGGTTTTCTGTTATCATTTGAAGAAAACTGCTGCAGAATCGTATCGAATGCTTGTCGAAGCTTTCGGTGAACATGCTGTTGGGAAAACAGTGTTTCGACTGGTTCAAAAAATTCGAAAGTGGTGATTTTGACTTGGGAAACGACGTGTGCGGGAGATCACCGAAGAAGTTCGAAGACAAAGAATTGCGGGAACTCTCGGAACAATTGACTGTGACGCAGAAAACCGTTTCTCTTCGGTTGAAAGCTGTCAGAAAGGTGCGAAAAGAGGAAAAATAGTTTCCGCATGAACTGAATGACCACTTGTGAAATGTTGCTCACCAGATACAACAGAAAGTCGTTTCTCCATCGAATAGTGAGAGGTGATGAAAAATGGACATATTTTGAGACTCCTAAGCGTCGCAAATCATGGGTGAATCCAGGAAAACCATCGATATCCAGTGCAAGACCAAATTGCTTTGGAAAGAACACAATGCTCTGTGTTTGGTGGGATCAGAAGGGTGTCAGCTATTATGAGCTGTTAAAACCTGATGAAATCGTTAACACTGGTCGCTACCACCACCAAATGATTGATTTAAATCGAGTATTACTTGGAAAACGCCCGGAATATAGAAAAATGCAACACTAAGTCATGTTGCCCCATGATAACGCCCCATCACACACAGCAAAACGGGTCAGGGAAACGATCGAGGTGTTTACTTGGAAAATACCAGGGCAGAGTTGGCTCTGTCCGATTATCATCGATTTGCATCACTGGAACACGTTCACGCTAAACAGCGTTTCAGTTCGTATGAAAATGTACGAAAATGGCTCGCTGACTGGTTCGCTTCAAAAGACGGTTTTTTTGGCGTGCATAGCTTGCAGGAGGGGTGGGAGAAACATGTAATTAGCAATGGAGATTATTTTGAATAAAATATTGTTTATCAGTTTCGAACAACAGACATGTAATTATTGCAAACAAATTCCGGTTTCATACTTCTACATCTGTAGTCTGTGGGAAGAACGATTGATGTTAAGCCTCCATATAGGCTCGAATCTCTCTAACGTTATCTTCATGATATCTGCGGAAGAATACGTAAGAGGAAGCAATACACCGACTGACCCTCCTGGGAAAGAAGCTCTCGGCATTTTAATAGTAGACCATACCGTAATGCAGAACGCCTCGCTAGCAGCATCTCACACTCGAGTTGGCTGAGCACCTCCAAAACTCTTTCGCGCTTGCTAACTGAACCTGTAATGAAAGTGCAGCACTTTTTTTAATCCCCTCTATTCCATCTATCGATCCTATCTAGAACAGACCCTAGACTGACGAGCAATATTCAAGTATTGGTCGATCGATTGTTTTGTAAGCTCCCTTTGATAGTTCTTGTTATTACTTTGTGCGTGCCAGCTAATCTTCCCACAACTTTACCCTTACTGTAATCTATCAAGCTGTAATACAGAGCCGGCCACAGTGGCCAAGCCGTTCTAGGAGCTTCAGTCCGGAACCGCGCGACTGCCACGGTCGCAGGTTCGAATCCTGCCTCGGGCATGGATGTGTGTGATGTCCTTAGGTTAGTTAGGTTTAAGTAGTTCTAAGTTCTAGGGGACTGATGACCTCAGATGTTAAGTCCCATACTGCTCAGAGCCATTTGAACCATTTTTTTTTTTTTTTGTGTAATACAGACATTGAGGTATTTGTAGTTCACATATACAGGCCACCATAAATTATCAAATGCTTCAGCAGTGTCCATTAACACACCTATTGCTTATTTTTCGATCGCCTTGTTAAATGCGTCTTCGATACATTTTCCTCTTCTGAAACCGAACGGGCACTGATAAGGTCGTGAGCCTCTCTTTGTCAGAGTAATTTAACACAGAGGAGCCTCTCCTGAAACTTTGCAAGTGTGTTAGTTAATCAAACAGACTGGCCTATAGCTTCTAAGATTACCCGGATCTTTATCTTCGGCATTTTTTATTGTAACAATCTGTAGCGCATATCTAAGTTGCCTGTGGATTTAGTTATCCTCTTGATCTTCGACCGGGAGGAGGTTGTGGAGCAGGCATTTTGCTGACTGTCTCCATCCATGGGTCATCTAGTCATATTCATCGAGCCATCTTCGGTTTTCATTGCGGTTAAGATAAATGGGTGTCCTATTTTCTCCGACAATATTTTATACGATTTACCCCACACATAGGTCTTCAGCTGGTTTCTGGTAGCTTTCCCGCCGTACCTCTTTGTGTTGATTAAGATACTCTCAGTACTGAGCCTCAGTGTTCCTTTAATGTGCCAGTCGGGCTGTCTTGATGACAATAATGTGGAACCTCTGTTATTCCCTTGCACCTTGCCTTGAACATCATCTAAAGTCCGTCAGCTCCGGCATCTTCTTTAATGACATGAAGGCAATTTAAGGAATATATTTGAGTTGCGTTTTTTTATTACTTCTTGTAATGCTTGAGCCCTTACATCTACACTGCCTGATATTTTATTGACACTGTCTACCATCTCCGTGGCTTATCCAAATACATTTTCTTAAAGTTAAATCTTTCTACAGTTATTAGCCTTTGATCGATATTATTCATATCATAATTGTGAGTGTACTTGTTCTGTGATCACCACTGATCAATCCAGAATGAACTATTCACTCGGAAATATTATTTACAGCTCTTCTGTTCAGCTGATTCTGAGCACTATGGGACTTAACATCTGAGGTCATCAGTCTCCTAGAACTTAGAACTACTTAAACCTAACTAACCTAAGGACATCACACACACCCATGCCCGAGGCAGGAATCGAACCTTCGACCGTAACGGTCGCGCGGTTCCAGACTGAAGTGCCTAGAACCGCTCGGCCACAACGACCGGCAGATCTTCTGTCTGTTAGTGTAATGTCTTGGTTAGTATCTGTGCAATCTCTGTTAGGATATATCTCAGGTTGTCCCAGCCGATTCACCACTAACAGTTAAGGTTCTTGAATGATGCCTGAGACTTTCTGGCCTCTGTGTATGTCCGCTTAACCAAAGGGCGCTGTTAGAATTTATATCTGCTGTTATCTGCAAGTTTTCGCCATGAGCGATTATTTCAGTGTACGGTTCTCTGTGATCAGAGTACTCTGTATATATATCGGTGAAAATCTATTAATTGTTATGGTGTCAAAATGTAATAGAAGCCGAATGCTCGCTCTACACTTCCGAAATTTTGTAGATTGTTATAACTTTCCAGAATGAGATTTTCACTCTGCAGCGGAGTGTGCGCTGATATGAAACTTCCTGGCAGATTAAAACTGTGTGCCCGACCGACACTCGAACTCGGGACGTTTGCCTTTCGCGGGCAAGTGCTCTACCATCTGAGCTAAGGCAAAGGTCCCGAGTTCGAGTCTCGGTCGGGCACACAGTTTTGATCTGCCAGGAAGTTTCGTTATAACTTTGTTTGTAAGTACATTCACCGCTTTTGCGTTTGCTAGTCCAAAGACGTAGCTGATATCTGGGGCGGAAATTTGTAAGGTTCCCATTTTTCAGATATGGCTATGAATATGCAACAGATCAGCTCCCATTTCTATTGTTCTTTTGTAAGTTCAGCCATTACGAAGGAGCTTCTAGTTGCATTGGTCTGTAAAATTTTTAAAGTCATTAAAGGATATGTGTTCGAATGCAGCACGAGGGGGGAGGGATTGTTAGTTGAGTCGGGCCTCGAATTCTAGTCGTCCATGGGCTCGTACTAGGTCTCTATATACTCACAACTGCTCTTCATTTTGTTGGTGGTGACCGATTTCGCTTACCATAGCTATCACGTGGCCTCAGTTGATTTACTTACATCACATAATGAGCCGGTGCAAGTATCACTCCTGAAAGGTTGCTTTCTGTCACTAACTGCTGCAATGTTTCTCTCCCCTCTCTCTCTTGGCTATCCTCCACTTGATATACGAAGGGGGATGACACTATAATCTTTTGCGAATGGAGAGGCCATTATGACACTTTCTTTACATGCCACATGTACTGTGGGTAAACGTTATGCGACTTTAATGCAGTATTGTCCATTGCCTTTTGCTTTCTCATGCCGCTGAACATTGCTCATTATTCCACCATTTACGGGTAGTTTCCCACCTCAAGGGCATGAGGGTGCACAAAACCCCTGTCCATTTCTCCTCTCCCTATCGCGATACGTTGCCAGACTTAGGCAGACTCTTTGTCTGCCTCCACTGCAGAGATCGTTAGCTGCAGCAATGCAGGAAGAGATGTGCCTGTATGTGCAACGATAATCGACTGCTGCAAGTCAATCGCATGTAAGCGACGTACACTTTCTGATGATCAGATTTTGCAGAACATATAACAACCTTCCAACGTATGATGTAAGTATACTTTAGCAGTGGTTGCTTATAAGTTGGTTGTCCACCTTTAGCTCTTGCCTGCAACTCGTCCCTTTTGTGGAGGCTATATCTATTTTCCAGAGCGTCTGTATCCTTAAAATGTTGATCCCGAATGCATAAGCTAAACTTTTAAATTCCTTTATGTAAATCGAGAAACCATTGATCCATCATACAGAATTAGATCTGAACGGTCTGAGTGTATGCACCCGGATTTCACACACACATAACAGTTCCCTCATAGTTTTTATTTCGGAGGAGACTGTAAGATCATGCTCTTTTAGTGCTTTCTTGTTTTCTAGAGTGTGTCGGTTCTGATATCAGAAACTCTGTAAAATTGGTACTCAGGCCGTACTCTACCTCTCTTGAGGGAGCAACCAGTCTTTTTCAGGTGTGACTCCTGGAATTTTTTACTTGCGTTCATGTTGATGCATCAACTACCTGACGACAAAACGGTTTTTCGCAAACCACCATCCACAAAACATATCTCTCTTCGTCTGTATTATCGTTGTCAATGTTTGAAGCAGCTACCGTCATGGAAGCTATAACTACCACAGATTCCTTCACAGTTTCAACAGAAATTGCATTTGTGCTATCTCTATACGTGGTGTTTGGAAACTCCCGTTACAAACTTCTAGAACTTGTGCAGGAGATTGAGTACATAACACTTTAAGTAGGAACCCATGTCCGGAAACGTACTGTTTCCATTCTACGATGATTTCAGTTCAGATTTTTAACTCATTCACTTCTGCTTGAGGAACTGGATTAGTCGTGACGCAATCCCGTTAATAGGTAACAATTCGAAAGGAAGCATAACGAAACATCAACTCACAAATTAAACGCATTTGTTTGTATTAACACATAAATGTTGCATGTTTTCATTATTCCAGAACCCAGCATACTATACGTACAGAAGAATACAGTTACATTACAACAACGTTGTTATAGCCACTGTACCTATGAAGCATGCTCTGGTACACCCTCTCCATCAGACTGCAGCCAGAATTCGTACCAGCAGATCTTCCTCTGGCTCTGCAGGTGTCTAGTAACTTTAATTTTGCTTTCGACCCCAGTAGAAGCGGTCCATAGGAAGTAGTACACATTATCCTGTATATTCTATTGCATACCAGGATAAACAACTGTGATAATTTTCTCCTTCCCTCAGCAGACGTGGATTCGTTACACACCTGAACTGAAAACGTCGTAGAACGAAAACGTTTCCGGACATGAGTTTTTATTCGAAATATTATGTACTCCCTCCGTCCTAGAAGTCCCAGAAGTTTGTATCGGGAATTCCCGAACATGCCGTACCTGTTGGTAGACTAAGATCTGAAGCGGGGGTTATTTTCTTAGACTGTTCCGCTTTACAATTTCTTTCATTTAATTGTTAGACACATAAAATTCCTAGATTTTCAACATCCGACAACTGAAATTGTTTTCGGGTTCGTTCTCATGACCAGTTTCTCCTAGGAAATAGTCAACAGATGCCTATATAAACACTTTTGCTATTGACTAAGACGCTAATTCCACGGACACTTTTGAAGATAAACATTTGTTGCGTAAAGATGAATGAACGCTCTTATGAGCAGCTTTTAATTTCCACCTCTGCCACTAGTTAAGTCACATAAATCATTATAGATAGAAAAATAACAGCCGGCCGCTGTGACCGAGCGGTTCTAAGTGCTTCAGTCCGTAACCGCGCGACTGCTATGGTCACAGGTTCGAATCCTGCCTCGAGCATGGATGTGTGTGATGTCCTTAGGTTAGTTAGGTTTAAGTAGTTCTACGTTCTACGGGAATGATGACCTCAGATGTTAAGTCCCATAGTGTTGAGATCCATTTGAACCATTTGAAAAGGAACTGTTGAAGGCATCAATAACTCAGGGACACGCTGAATGTGAAAGTATTGTACACTACTGGCCATTAAAATTGCTACACCACGAAGATGACGTGCTACAGACGCGAAATTTAACCGACAGGAAGAAGATGCTGTGATATGCAAATGAATAGCTTTTCAGAGCATTCACACAAGGTTGGCGCCGGTTGCGACACCTACAAAGTGCTGACATTAGGAAAGTTTCCTACCGATTTCTCATACACAAACCGCTGTTGACCGGCGTTGCCTGGTGAAACGTTGTTGTGATGCCTCGTATAAGGAGCAGAAATGCGTATCATCCTGTTTCTGACTTTGATAAAGGTCGGATTGTAGCCTATCACGATTGCGGTTTATCGTATCGCGACATTGCTGCTCGCGTTGGTCGAGATCCAATGACTGTTAGCAGAATATGGAATCGGTGGGTTCAGGAGGGTAATACGGAATGCCGTGCTGTATCCCAACGGCCTCGTATAGTAGTCGAGATGACAGGCATCTTACCCGCATGGCTGTAACGGATGGGGACATTTGCAAGACAACAACCATCTGCACAAGCAGTTCGACGACGTTTCCAGCATACGGCAAGAAAAAAGGAATAAAAGTGAGATAGTGTTAATACCTTCACCCTTCTTTACCTTCTCTGCAATACTGCAGATGACGTGTCACTGAGCACATTTGCACTGTGCACGCAGTACACGTGAGGTGCCTAGTTGTTTCCACTGCCCTGTGTGGAATACATAAGTTCTTGCACACTTCACTAACCTGCTGGCTTCATGATGATGATGTCCCCAGCGCAGAAAACAGCACGCAGGTCGTGGATTCTTTTTCTGGAGGCTGAAATTAACTTCGCAAGGAACTGCTGCTACGAATAAACTATAACTCATTTGGGATGCCACTCGCGTTTTTATTGATATAGACACAAGAAACTATTCATGATCACAACGTACTGAACATATCATTCCACAGTCATTATATCTGGTTAAAATAACATGAAATACATCCTGCCACCGACAACATGTCTGTCTACTGGAACCGTCAGAACCGGAGAATAAAATTACATGAATCAAATACTACTATTACAGACAACATGTCAGTACCTAGCGACGGTCGGAACTGTAGTAAATAAAATTGCATGAAACAAATACCGCTATAACAGACAACATGTCTGTCTACTGGAACGGTCAGAACTGGAGAGCCGGACTGCCCGAGACACTTCGCGCGCCAAGCCAGCAAGGCGTGACCCGAACGCCAACGAAGTGTATCGGCAGTAATATCGTCAGTCTTTTGTTTTAGTAATACTTTGATTTTAATAATTTTGAAATGACTGATTGATAGCTGGCTGTTGAGAGATGTTTATTTAAAAAATGAAGTAATTTGGATGACACGTTTTATTAATAATAGCAACTAAAGTTTAACGTTTTGGCGCCCTACCGCCGAACACAGCAGCCAATCACAGAGCAGCAGCATCAAGCAGGCGGTCTTTCTCACGGGAATGGTACCGAATCTGTCGCCGGTACCTCATCCCACATTGCGTCATCTCTATGCTTCTTGCATCTCCACTGCCATGGGAATAGCTTCCTGGAGCCTAATATGATGGCTGAATAAGCCAGAAATATTACACATCCCCTTCGTTCTGAGATTTCCAAAAATTGGAGTTTTCTCGAAGACAACACTCAATTTATGAAATATATGAAAAAATAGAACCAAATTTTGATAAAATCGTAAACCAATAGGTAATCTCTCAAGAGCCAAGCTATCCACTGTCCCTACTTTAAAAAATCAGCCTGTATACAAGAAGATTGTTTTAACCAATCTGCCCTAAAATTATTATTAAAATTCCAAAATCTGAGAAGAAGATAATGATGTGATGCTTCCCGTAAATTCCAAAACAGTAACATCCTACACCACAAACATTGTCAACATAAAGTTACATCTTCAGCTCCTAACACAATAATACGAAGAATAAGTAAACATTTTACAAATAGTATATCATCATGTGATTACACAAAACATGTGAGAAATAAACGGATTTTCAAAGTACATCACATAGTTATCTGAAACACAAGAAAAAATCAGCTTATAGTTGTATTTTAAATTTACCCAAAAAGATTATGAAGTTATCTGAAAAACAGTAAGAGCACACAAATGTTCGCATTATTATCGGCTCATTGCCATCCATTGAAACTCAAAAGAAATTATAGCATTACATAAATTGTATTAAAATAGAGACACCTTCTCGGCTCATTGCTGTCTCCTTCAATATCACTATTCACACTTTCGAAAATAAATGACCGAAAATCACTCTTTTACGTACACTTTCACTATTACAGGAACAAACGCATGTGACTCACAACAGCAACAGGGGCTTCCATTGTCCATTAAGTGGTCTTGCATTGCTTAGTTCATCTCAAAATAATGGTTCAAATGGCTCTGAGCACTATGGGACTCAACTGCTGAGGTCATTAGTCCCCTAGAACTTAGAACTAGTTAAACCTAGCTAACCTAAGGACATCACAAACATCCATGCCCGAGGCAGGATTCGAACCTGCGACCGTAGCGGTCTTGCGGTTGCAGACTGCAGCGCCTTTAACCGCACGGCCACTTCGGCCGGCTAGTTCATCTCAACTGGTGCTGGGTTTGACAAGTGACTGTCCATTCTCAGTCTCCAACTCCAGCATACAGGACCGGTACATTTCATGTAACAATACAAAATGCCTTATATTGTATTTATAATAAAACTTAACTAATCCCTGAAATAAACTTTTGATTATAGAATACAATGAATATGTACCTGAATAGACGTAAAAAGTAAACTTCATTCTGTTTGAATGCAGTGCCACTGTTTATAAACAGTGACTGCTATCATGTGGGTAGGGCACTGACCGCAGCGTATGATGGGTCGATGTCCATTCACAACATGTGACGTCCAGTACTAGCGCTGTGACTCATTCATACAGACGCCAGCTGTTGCCGTACGCTTTAACTCTGACAGACAGCTCTGCGCCGTATAACTGTTTCGTTATGCAGACTTATATGCCTGCACCTCCAACTCATTCTCATACGTTATTTCTACATTTTTCAATACAGTATCATTTTAGATATTACGTAAGCAGTTTTCTTAATCATTAATAGGCACACAGTTGCGATTCACAGATATTGAGAGAACACTTCAGAATAAATCTCTTAATGAAAACTTTGACTGTCAGAAACGTTGCGTCACTCAACAGTAAAAGTTACCATACCTTTCTCTTCTCGTGTAAGCGTTGTTACTATTTCTATAACCAGTGGAACTGTATTAATGTGTTCATATGTGAACACTTCTGTAATCATTCCTGTGTCAAAAGTCGTATGTAAGTATTATGTGACTTCATGCAGGGGCTGTTTGAACTATTCATTGTAGTTTTCTACTTCTTATTATAAACCACTGAGCTGTTCTCCATATCTTATATAATGTGGCCTTATCTTTAAATCGTTATTGTATTGTGTCTGTTTCCCTTGACATGTTCGTGCTGGTGTTGTGTCTTGCTCATGTCAATAACAATACGTCTATTCTCTCGTACTTCACAACCAGTTGGCGGAACCACATCGCCAATAAATACCTCCTTAATAATGGGCTGACTCGCACGTCGCCTTGTACATGCACTTCCTCATACTTCATAAATAATGGGCAGACTTACACGTCGCCAAATAATTCTCATCTCCTCACTTCCTCATTTACAATTGGCCGACTTACCTGTCGCCTAATAATATTTCTCCACAACATAAACCTCTTCGGCTGGACCATCCCTTGCCTATAAATACATACTCTCTTGCCTCAGTGGAAATTGCGTCGCTGGCAATTCATACATAAGAATATAATATATTTATTTCCACAAAACTTAACACGTCTTTTGCACTAATAATCTCCTGACATCGTTTTCTGCCACCAAATCTCATTCTTTCGTCATGTTCCCTTACCTGGTTTAGCGTCGTTCTCTTCTTTAGCAACTGCTAGCTTAGGTCTGTAATAAGAGTCCATATTTCACTTACTTGCTACTTTTTCCAGATTTTTCAATCATAATGCGTGATGTGTAGTACTTACCAGTTCTTAAAATTCAAAACTAAATCGCTCTACTGTATACTTTGTGATAGATGTAATGTCATTAAACGCTTATACTGATGTTTCTCAAGACAACGTAATACCTGTGTTCTCTAGCTTGTGTATCTGTGATGCTACACTTTGGTGTTATAAAACTCGCTGTTCACATATTTTCCGTCAATTCCTGTTTTTCACCTGTGTAATGCGGATGTTTATACTGCTGGGTTACTATGCTGTTACTAATTATGTTTGTTGTCACAAATCGGGTAAAAATTGTCATAGCCTTGGATAGAGAAGAATGTAAAGAAGACATAATATAGCTAAGAATGAAAGAAGAGGAAGAACGAACAGCATGAAAGAAAATGAAGTAATGCTGTCAGTTAACTCGGGTACCTGGTAGTCGTCATCTACCTAGCAATGCAAAGAACGCTATTGCCCCCTGAGGGTTTCACGGTGGTCTGCACGCCACCTGTTCCTTCTCCAGCCTTCCTGCACTTGCTTGTTGCCTGACAATGCATCTAACTGCTCGAGGACGAGCAGTAGGTTATTGACATCGCTTTTGCTTACATTGATTAACTTCTCTTGTACAGACACTGGAAATTTATTTCTATGAGGTCTGAGTCTCTTAAAGGTTCAGTTAAGTGTTGATTCTTTTCCCAATAGTGTTGAAAAAACTCTTTGTAACTGTTACAACCACTACTAGCGAAACTCCTTCCCTCAAAAATTTCACTCCTGACGCTATTTTGTGTGCTAGTAGACCGGTATTGATTTAAAAATGCTTGTACAAATTCCTCGTATGTGGTACATGTGTTACTGACCCCGGTTCCCTATGATAATACGTCTCCCTGAAATCTACTTGCCACAGCTTTTATTTTTTGTTGTTCTGTTAGATTTTCAGGAAGTGTACCCTCGAACTGTTTAATAAAATCAACTTGATGTATGTTACCTCTACTAGAGAAAGGATGGTACACAATAGTGGAATTTATTACATCACTAGCATGTACACACACTCTGTCCTTACTTTTGTCAGGAAATTACTTAATTGCTTGCTCAAATTCCTTCAATTTATCTTGAATCGCATCTGTGGTACCTTTACAATGAGCACCTATTTGTGAAACCTTACGAAGTACCTGCTACTCTTCTTTGATGTTTTCTAACTCACTTAACTGCTGTTCATGTTTATCATTACATTCTTTAGCAGCCTTGCTCTGCTCCTTTATTACTTGGCTAACATTACTACTTATTGTTGATATTACACAATGCTGAGCCCCATATCATCATTCAGCTTTTTAATTTTACAATCAAACTTCTGATTTATCTGAAGCTTACATAATTCTAATTTCTTACCCCATTCTTTTGTTTCTCGATCTATTTTACTGGAACAAGCCTCAGTTTTAGCTTCAAGTTTTGATACCTTTTGTCCTAAAGCCTTAAAATTGCTATTGACTTGAGTCATTACTGCATGTGCTTTCCTGACGTCACCTTTTGTTTCTCTTAACTCGGCTTTTATCGCTTCTTTAGTGTCATTTTGCCCCTTATCTATTTTATATATTTTTTCGATAGTTTCTTTTTAACCTTATAATAACATAGATAACGTATTTTGCTCCTTGCTGATTTCCATCTGCCGGCCGCGGTGGTCGTGCGGTTCTAGGCGCTGCAGTCCGGAACCCCGGGACTGCTACGGTCGCAGGTTCGAATCCTGCCTCGGGCATGGATGTGTGTGATGTCCTTAGGTTAGTTAGGTTTAAGTAGTTCTAAGTTCTAGGGGACTGATGACCTAAGATGTTAAGTCCCATAGTGCTCAGAGCCATTTGATTTCCATCTCCCCATTAGCTACTGTTGGCAATGTTTCAGCTGAAGCAGTGCCACGACTTAATCTGTGTGACTCCACTGTTGGCTCATTTGCAGTGTTGACGCCAGATTCAGTGTGTCTGACGTATCATCCAAATCTATTACGTCGTTGTGGTCAGGAGCGACAGTGTCTACATTCTCGGTACGATCATTTAACACGGAATCAGTATTTTCCGTAACATTTTCAGTTTCATTATCTAAACTTTGCAAATTATCTGATAGATCATGAACATTGTTATCTATTTGCAAGTTTTGTGGCTGATCTGAAGGATCATTGCCATCAATATCTACTTGATCCCTTTCCATACTTCTAAGACGATATCTTTTTTCAATTTTGTCAGACATTTTACACTTAATATAACTTACAAATTTTAGCCAAATATGTTTAAAGGGATCAATTTTAGACTTTGAAGTTACAATATTATTCTACTGTCCGTTACAGATATTAGCTATTTGCGCCAGAATAACAATTACTTTTCAATGCTATTCTGCGTGCTGCCGTCGAGAAGCTCCTTCTCTGCTCTGGCTGCTGAAGCTGAAGTGTCGTACTGCTGTCTGGACTGCTGGAACACCCTGTTCAGCGGCTGCTACTGATCTCGCCCGCTGCTGGCTGCCGATCCTCTCACTTCACGAGGAGAACTGCGGCCGCTGGCTCTGCCTCCCCGAGCTGCGTTGCGTCGCCTCGTAGCAGGTCGAAACCTCGATGAAAATTAAACGTAATCCCATGGACCGCGTACACGTATTTCATTTTCTGTCACTTGCACTTTAACACTTTCAGCATCTACTGTACACGGACGTTATGTTCTCGTGAATAAAAAAACTTGCCTGTGTCATCAAAAATCGAAGTTCAAAAGAGTTCAAACACAGTTCAAAAATCATTTGAAACAGTTCCTACACATTTCTATTTTTATTGTAGTAGTAGAACAGTCACTTTAGGTGTTATGAATTTTTCCAAGAATTTTTCACAGTTCACAGTCCTCGCTAACAATCAAGCCGCAAAGCTCCAAAGCACTCAAACGTCGAAGATTTCCCCACAAGGGATGCCATGAACGGCAAGAAAAAAGGAATAAAGGTGAGATAGTGTTAATACTTTCATCCTTCTTTACCTCTTCTGCATTACTACAGATGACGTGTTACTGGGCACATTTGTACTGTGCATGCAGTACACGTGAGGTGCCTAGTTGTTTCCACTGCCCTGTGTGGAATACACAAGTTCTTGTACACTTCACTAGCGTGCTGCCTTCATAATGATGATGATGTCACCAGCGCAGAAAGCAGCACGCAGGTCGTGGATTCTTTTTCTTGAGGCTGAAATTAACTTCGCAAGGAACTGCTGCTACGAATAAACTATAACTCATTTGGGATGCCACTCGCGTTTTTATTGATATAGACACGAGAAACTATTCAGGATCACAACGTATTGAACATATCTTTCCACAGTCATTATATCTGGCTAAAATAACATGAAATACATCCTGCCGCCGACAACATGTCTGTCTACTGGAACCGTCAGAACTGAAAAATAAAATTACGTGAATCAAATACTACTATTACAGACAACATGTCTGTTCCTAGCGACGGTCGGAACTGTAGTAAATAAAACTGCATGAAACAAATACCGCTATAACAGACAACATGTCTGTCTACTGGAACGGTCAGAACTGGAGAGCCAGACTGCCCGAGACACTTCGCGCGCCAAGCCAGCAAGGCGTGACCCGTACGCCAACGAAGTGTATCGGCAGTAATATTGTCAGTCTTTTGTTTTAATAATACTTTGATTTTAATAATTTTGAAACGACTGATTGATAGCAGGCTGTTGAGAGATGTTTATTTTAAAAAATGAAGTAATTTGGATAACAGGTTTAATTAATAATAGCAACTAAAGTTTAACGTTTTGGCGCCCTACCGCCGAACACAGCAGCCAATCACAGAGCAGCAGCATCATGCAGGCGGTCTTTCTCACGGGAATGGTACCGAATGTGTCACCCGTACCTCATCCCACATTGCGTCATCTCCATGCTCCTTGCATCTCCACTGCCCTGGGAATAGCTTCCTGGAACCTAATATGATGGCTGAATAAGCCAGAAATATTACAAGCAGCATGGACTATCAGCTGCGGTTACCCTTGACGCTGCATCGCAGACAAGAGCGCCTGCGATGGTGTACTCAATGACGAACCTGGCTGCACGAATTGCAAAACGTCATTTTTTCGGATGAATCCAGGTTCGGTTTACAGCATCATGATGTCCGCATCCGTGTTTGGCGACATCGCGGTGAACGCCCATTCGAAGCGTGTATTCATCATCACCCGGCGTGATGGTCACCTCTTGTTCGCATTGACGGCGCTTTGAACAGTGGACGTTACATTTCAGATATGTTAAGACCCGTAGCTCTACCCTTCATTCGATCCCTGCGAAACCCTAAATTTCAGAAGGATAATGCACGACCGCATGTTGCAGGTCCTCTACGGGCCTTTCTGGATACGGCAAATGTTCGACTGCTGCCCTGGCCAGCACATTCTCCAGATCTCTCACCAACTGAAAACGTCTGGTCAATGGTGGTCGAGCAACTGGCTCGTCACAATACGCCAGTCACTACTCTTGATGAACTGTGGTATCGTGTTGAAGCTGCATGGGCAGCTGTACCCGTACACGCCATCCAAGCTCTGTTTGATTCAATGCCCAGGCGTATCCCGGCCGTTATTACGGCCGGAGGTGGTTGTTCTGGGTACTGATGTCTCAGGATCTATACACCCAAATTGCATGAAAACCTAATCACATGTCAGTTCTAGTACAGTATATTTGTCCAATGAATACCCGTTTATCATCTGCATTTCTTCTTGGTGTAGCAATTTTAATGGCCAGTAGTGTATTATCCGTTGGTGATATGTCAGTTTCGGTAACCGGTCGTGGAAGTGAACAAAATCGGTACTAGAGTTGCTGTTTCATTAGGATACACTCTGTAGTTCGTGAATGTTTTTAATTCGTGCAGTAGTCAGTTGTCTACTGCAATGAAGACTTACTGGTTTTACAATGGCAATAGTTTCCGTGTTAGGTGCGTCCACATATGAGACAGAAAAATAATGAAATAATAAGTTTGAACACCTTTACGTTTCTTTACTGCTACCAACACTACAATGATATTGTAACTGAAGACGTTAAAGCCATGCCTAAAACCACCCGTTTCAAACTATCTACGCTAACGGGAATAAAAGCACTACAAAAAATATGCCGGCCGCGGTGGCCGAGCGGTTCTAGGGGCTCAGTCCGGAACCGCCGACTGCTACGGTCGCAAGTTCGAATCCTGCCTCGGGCATGGATGTGTGTGATGTCCTTAGGTTAGTTAGGTTTAAGTAGTTCTAAGTTCTAGGGGACTGATGACCTTCGCTGTTAAGTCCCATAGTGCTCAGAGCCATTTGAACCATTTGAACAAAAAATATACTTAATGTTGAGTAATGAAATTTCGGGAATACATTTGTCTAGGAAAAATATTTAAGTGATTAACATTGCAAAATCCCAGTTTATTGTAATCGTGAGATAATCCACCGCAATTGCGAACTCCTGGTACATTAATAACCAGTGTAAGCTCCAGAATGTTGAATGGACGCATGCTAACGTGAATGCGTTGGTTCGTACAGATGCTGTATGTCAGTTCGTGAAATGGTGTTCAATTCTTGTTGCTCTTGGTCTCTCAACACAAGGACGGTTATGATGTTTGTAGATAATATTGGAGTTGTCGTCCGATGATGTCCCGTGTGCGCTCGACAGGAAAGAGATGTGGTGATGGAGCATGCTAAAGCAACATGTCAGCACTCTTTACAGCGTGTCTGATCACAGCAGTTGTATGTGAAACACGCCTTGGAATGCTGTTCATGATTGGCAGCACAAGAGGTCGAATCATCTGACCGACGTACAAATTTGAGGTCAGGGCGTGTGGGATAACCACAACAGTCCTTCAGCTGTCACTGGAAATCGCACCACAGACCATAACTCCAGGTGTAGGTCCACTGTGTCTATCAAGCAGACAGGTTGGTTGAACCCCGTCACCTGGCCTCTTCGTAACCAACACACGGTCATCACTGGCATCGAGGCAGAACCAGTTTTCATACAACAGACATTCACAATGAAATTTTCACTCTGCAGCGGAGACTGCGCTGATATGAAACTTCCTGGCTGATTAAAACTTTGTGCCGGACCGAAACTGGAACCCGAGTTCGAGTCTCGGTCTGGCATAAAGTCTTAAACTGCCAGGAAGATTCAACAGACATCCATCTTGCTCTTCGATGAGCTCTCGCCTGGCGCCATCGAATGGCGGTGGTTTGGGGTCAGTGGAACGCATCTGGTTCAGAGATGTCACTGAAATAACCGATTTGTAACGCCTCGTTGTGTCACTGTAGTGCCAACAGCTGCTCGAATTGCTGCTGTAAAAGCAATAAGATGCGTCAGAGCCAAGCGCCAAACACGACGATCTTCCCTCTCGGTAGTGCCACCCGGCCGTCTGGAGCCCGATCTTCTTCCTGCAGTACATTCTCGTGTCCACTGTTGGCATCCTCTGCAGTGGCTACATTCCTGCCAAGTTTTTCTGCAACATCGCAGAAGAAACATCCAGCTTCTCATAGCCAACTCGTTAAACTCAGTGAGGTGATGATAATGGAACACCACTTTGTCTCAATCGTAGCTAGTGCTCATGACCATTACTGTGTGTATTTGAAGTAAACCTCACTTGCATCCTCATAGTGGCGCTACTAGCGCCAATCTTATAAGACTGGAGCGAAGTCTGAATCGATATCATCTTTCAGATGTGGCAACACGCCTGCCAACTTTCGTTTATATCGCACAACTTCTCCTTGGCGCTGCGATTGCGATTGTATTTTTACGTGTGTTTTAAGTCGCTGGTGAAGTTCAAAGACACTTTATCGTTGGATTCCAGTCTGCTAAAGCGTGCTAAAGTTTCTGGCTACCTATTGAAGATATATCTACACACGACATTTTGGAAGACTTGCTGACTGACCAATCTGGATCAGCACATGAGGGTTTGCAGAAAGCGTAGCTAGGTAGACGACCGAACTATGCACTCTGTTTTCAGCTTTTCATTACTGCGTGCTGTTGTGGGCTGTCTTGTTTCCGGAGAGCTTCGGACTACACGCATCGCGGGGACACAGACTACCCACACAAGGCTTTTCTTGATCTTTCTTTACGACGGCCATTTCATTGTGGCAACACAAAGGAAATTTTGGCGAGTCCGTCTTAATATTGCAATGTTTTCAGTTTAATGGATGTACCTCCCTCAGTACAAAAGACTAAGATCCGCTGTTCGAAGAGACACATGTAGTTCCATGTTCAAGGATTAATATCAGTACTTCATTTATTCATTTGTCAGTGTATGACATCGTAGATATTACCTTCCGCTTACCGTATTTAATATTGCTATACGAGTTTTAGACTGAACGAACTTTCGCTTTACTCAGATTCTGATGTCTGTGAAACTTTATTCCACTTGGTCTGTTGGTGATCGATTGCGACCTTTGATACTGCTGCTTCTTACTGCATTATTGAATAATATCACTGATCAATTTAAATTCCTATTGATTTATTTTTAATCCTACAATTATTTACGAAATTTGTAACGTATTTCTGGGTTGTTCCTGTGAGTTATTTTATTCTTACATAAATCCGTATGTGATGTGACCACAAGCTATTAAATGAAATATTCCATCATCCTAAACGTTATTCAAACAAACTGATATCAGCAGAAATATTTTACTATTCTTTTAATGCATTTTATAGACAGTTTAAGGTAAGTTTACATTTAGGTGAACTTCGACACTTCATGCTGGTTCTGAATATGTCTGGACTGTTTACTGCATTTCAAGTCCACTTGTGAATAACTACTAGGGTTTATAATGAAGTCTTACATCCTCACAATAAGTATTCTTTCTAGAATGGAGGACACAAGACCCACAGTTTTTGGCAGGAAATTGGAAGGTGCTCTTATAATGTTGTTTAAAAATAAATATCAAGTACCCCCTGTATTTTTCGTTGGACTATGAACACTTCCTTCTTCTGGATGTATTGGAGGGTTTCTGTACGAGCCGTTTCACAAAGTTTTACTCAAGTTAACTTCGTTTTTCTAAACATTAGCACCTCCCACTATTAGTGCATTTAGTAAATCATGCTAGCACAAAGAGTGAGCAGTTGAGTGTGTCTTTATGAGCCACAGTTTCAGATATTTTCCGTAAGTGGTTTGTAAGTGGTTTACACGTGTATATTTAGATTCATGAAGTGTCTGTATTTTCTCTACCTTCCACATCCTTGTTTTTGATGTGTTAATATTGTGTTCCTACGTTTCTCTCCCGTTCTTCCCCTCGTTAAATCACAGAGTGAGTTCATATGTCTGTGTATTGCATTTTCAAACTGTTTGGCTTGTTTCCGTCTGATGCCGTGGCAGTTTAGCCAACTCTTGTGTAGATACCGTGTGAGGCTAAAAGGTTGGACCGCCTCTGGTTGAAGCGGTATTGTAATTAAGATGGCACGGTGTGGAAAGGGTTTCTGTGGCATCTTCCACTATATGTGTAGCGCCTGGCTCTGCTAGGCACTCGTATCTGGATGGTTGCTCGTTACAGCTCTTCTACCGTGGCTTTAGTATTGTGATTGAGATTGGATAAGTTTCAGCGTAGCTGAATTATTAATCCTCTTCTTCTACAGCCTTAGGTCTCGATAATCACGTGGTACAGCTTACTGAATATAGGGGACGCTAGGATTTTTACTGTTATTTGATTTTTGTAGGTAGTCGCTTTGTACAGCCAACTTAGTAATCTGGGAGTGTATGGACGAACTTTGCTTGGATAGGTGATAGGACAATAGTGCCCAGAGCCATTTGAACCAATTGATAACGCCCAGAAAACATTCTCTAGTACTCTTGTTTTCTCAGTTTGAATGTGCATGTGTTTGTGTTTCTTGCGTTATAATTCCTTTTTTCGTTAGATTCGTTTTATTCTACCATTTGTATGTTGTTACCTGTTCAATTCCAAATGTTCGTGTAAGGTTTCAATGGCCTTCAATTCTCTGACTCTGTTTTGTTTGGCATTAATTTGCAGTAATTTCCTTATGTGCATAAATCTTCGTCCGTATTAGCCCCGTTTTTCAGGATCTTTATGTTTTCATAGGTTTTTCTTTCGTGTAACACGGATCACACGCTTGAAAAGCGAATGAGCTTTCAGCCTCCCTTCTCCAGTTCCTCCATGCGCGTGTGCGTCATTTCTGATTTGAATTACTGACCGTTCGCGATTTTCAGAAATTATTTCCCTTTTGTGGATGCTTTGAGTGATTGTATCTCCGGACGTGGCAGGTCCATGCCCCACGTTGCAGTTATGTCAGTGTTTAACTGTTCCTTCACTTTTGATGTTTCTTGTCTGTTCTTTTCATTACTTTCGAAACTGTGGAATTTCTGCAGTTTATTCAGCATATTAACCTATTCGGTCATTTGATTCTTATCCGTATGCTCGAGTAAATCCGCGTTCCTGTTCGTTATTGATTAGTGCCTCGGAGGGAACTTACATTTTGCCGACTATATGTGGATATGGATATGTTTTACCAATTCTCGTTTCTTTTCTTTTGTCTGTATGGTGCTTGATTGCATATGTAAGTGCGTGTCGGGTACCTATCCATTACATTGTTCCTATTTTACGAGTTATTGACTAATCTTGTGCTCATGAGACAAGATATTTTGTTAATTTTTATACTCTCTTGCTTAGTAAATAAGGCGCCAGCAATCCACTACGTTATAATTCAAAAGTTTCGTGCTTTCGCTCTAAATTTCGGAGCATAGTAAAGGTTCTATCCAATTTAATTCAATTTCAATCTTACTGCTGGTAAATTATCGCACACATGACAATCTATGTTTCCCAGGCTGCATCGTACGCCGTATTCCTCAGAGCAAATCAATACAGACTCATTCATTTTCTTCATCGAGTAGAAGATTAATTTCTTTATGCTGATGCTAGAGGCAGATTTGTTACCTGATCAGTAATGTGGTTAAGCTATTAGTTACCTACTTTAACATTCCAGACACCCAAGAGAAAAAGTTATTTCGAATGTGGGATGTGTTTTGCTAACAGAGGTTAATCCTCTGTTCGTTGTTTTTTGATCGGTATTTGTTGTAATAAGGGAGTCGGTTGGTTTGGAGTTAATTTTATCCATACAAGTTATTAAGTAATTTTACCAGTGGGTTAGTGTTATCCACACTCTCAAGTCACGTTTATGTGAGGACCTTTAAAACGCCCGAATAAGCAGGTTTTGAAGCGCGCACCGCTGTGAGACGTGCAGAAACAGAGTCAGTGAGGTTCCGGAATGTACCGACAAGCATGAGGCGTCAGGCTGACTCCATTGCCGTGGCCCGCTGCGCTAGGTTTCTCGATTGCAGATCCATGGCGCGAACAGCTCGATCGAGGTGGTCCCACAGACTCTCGATTGGGTTTACGTCTGGCGAGTTTAGTGAACAGGGGAGTACGGTAAACTCACCCTGGTCCTCTTCGAACCACGCACGCGAACTGTGAGACACGATGGCTAGTCCTGCTGGCGGATGCCATCGTGGTGAGGCAAAACGGCCGCCCGGAGTGGCCGAGCGGTTCTGGGCGCTACAGTCTGGAACTGCGTGACCGCTTGGGTCGCAGGTTCGAATCCTGCCACGAGCATGGATGTGTGTGATGTTCTTAGGTTAGTTAGGTTTAAGTAGTTCTAAGTTCTGGGGAACTGATGACCTCAGAAGTTAATTCCCATACTGCTCAGAGCCATTTTTTTTTTTTTTTTTTTGAGGCAAAACAAACTGCATATAGGGGTGGATATGCTACCCAAAGACAGATACATACTTGTGTTGATCAATTTCCTCCTCCAGAACGACGATATCACCCAGGGAATGTCCTCCAGTCTGCACCCTTCGAACGATGTTTGCCCGGTATTTGCTTCCAGACGTTACACGCCGTACACGACCACGGCCATGTCTCCTATGAAGCAGTCATCTGGAAAGGCCAGCTGTCGCTACACAGTGGAAGTACAATTACGGTACTCACGTGAAAAAATTCCAGCCTTGTTCGATGAACAGCAGTAAGCATGGGTGGGTGAACCAGGAGCCTGTTGTGGAGGCCCATATGCAGCAACGTTCGTTAGGATCGTTAAGGACACCCTGTTAGTAGCCCCTTCGTTCATCTGTGCGACTAGGTGCTAAACAGCGGCACATCTATTCGTCCTTCTACATCTCCGCAGCCGTCGTTCGCCCTTCTCATCTACTGCCCGTGCCTCGGCGCAGGTTTTGGATACCATCAGTGTGCTTTGCACGTTATAATTTAACAGAGTCACTACAACAACTTACAAACTTAGTCGTTTCGGTACTGTTCCCACCCTTAGCCTGAAAACCAATCATTATGCCCTTTTGGACATCAGGTAAATCGCTCTGTTTCAACATTACGACAACGACCGTACTGTTTCCGCTTTCCCTCGGAACGCTCCACTTATCTAATGCTAGCGCAACTACCTGCCGCATGCGACAGGTTATTGAACGTTGGCGTCGAACAAAATCGGTGGTCAAATTTATGTGGCTGGAGATTGTATCTCTTCTGAAAAACTCAAGTGATCAGTCAGCTTTCCTGCAATTGAAATGCCTTCCACAGCCTTTGCACCGCGACTCGGCCGAGAACAATCAAAGTGTATATAAAAACCATAAATCAACATCTGCCTTTTAATGGTAACCAAATCGAACACAGAATGGGTTAATATTCTTCTTGAGTCAGAATTACGTGTAAAAGCGGGAATGTTCTCTGGGACTTATCACTGTCGGGTCAGCTCTGAACTTAGTTTAGTTCAAAAATGAGTATGATGCTCACACAATAAATATACAGTATCCCGTCCATTGTTAATGTTACTGCCATTCTCCCTTGCCTGCTTCTTAAAAGATATTTATGGTGTAGATAATAATCAATATGAACGATGTGTTCAAGTTTAATATTAGAGGTGAGAATGTTAACATCAGTCAACGGAGGACAGTATCATGGATTGATGACGAGTAAATTGAACCTGAAACTTAGACCCAAAATCGAAGTCATAGGGGATTTGAGTAGTAAGGTGCAGTATCAAAGTGTACTCAAGGAGAAAGTCTTTAATAAACCACCACTCAACGAACAAGATGCAGAAGCTATGACCAGTCAGATCTAATAGATAATGGGTAGCACGAGAAGATATAGGTACGAAAAGAGTGAATATGATAGTACTACCTACAAGACACGGTGATTTAACCAAGAGGTTAAAAAATTAGCTACTCAGAAGAAGAAAGCATTCATAAAATATAAAGCCTGTTAAAATCAAGACGATTGTATAGGGGATAAGATCATTAGTAACAGGGTGAACTCGAATATTCGGAAAATAAAAGAGCATTATTGGGAGCGATACACAAAAAGTATGGAACGAGATCTTCATGGATCACAAATGAAAGTATGGTGGATGCCTCAAAGGTAAAAGAAGGATAATAATGAACACATTTGGATACACAATGACAGCAAAATTCTGTGGGAAATTTATTTTTAACTGCAGTGTAAGGACGCAGAAAAGGTGGAAATTGAAACTAGGTACCAAAGCGCAGAAAATGACAAACAAAGAGACTTCTCATTGGAGGAAACATGCACTGCAATAAAAAGACTTAAAAATAAAAAATAGCACATACAATGAATTAATAAAACACGGGGGGCAAGACTTATATCAAGAGCTTCATACTTTGCGTAACAGTGTAATGAAAGAAGGTAGGATACCAAAAGAACGCAAAGAAAGTATTACAGTTCCAGTGTATAAAAAGGAGATAAGGAAGTATTAGATAATTACCGAGGAATTGCTCTGCTTGATACCACATTAAAACTGTTAACATCAGTAACTGGAGACAGAATGCCGAATTACGTAGAAATAGCAGGAGAACAACAAGGATTCCGGCAAACCAGGAGCACAAAATGCTACTTCTGCTTTAAGACAAAACGTGGACAAATCCATAGAGTTTATTAACCCGGCTTACCTGTGCTTCGTTAAATTGCCAAAAGTATTTGATAGGATCAGAAAAATGATATAATTCAAATCTTAATCGACTAGAAGGTACCAATGGATTTAGTGAAAATTATGGGAAATATATAGACAGTTAACAAAACAACAATTAAAACACAGAAAGGATTCACATATTAAACTATAATAGGTAAAAGAATTAGACAAACGGACCCATTGAGGCCATGCCTGTTCAACTTATTAATGGACCATATCATTGATGATGTAAGAAAAAACCGGCAACAAAATGGGAAATAAAGTAAATATCATATGCTATGCTGATGATGCTGTACTGATAGCAGATACTGAGGATAATTTACAGAAGTTGCGTCACCAATTTAATAAAATAGCCAAGCAATATAATTATATGATGGCGAGGTGTCTGTCTGGAAGAACAGATAACAGCAGAATCCGCAGCTGTGAAACACTATATGTAAATAGAAGGGTGATCACTGCAGTTAGCTACAGCGGGACCTTAAGGGGAATTAGCGGCGACGAATGAAAATGTGTACCGGATGGGGATTCAAACCCGGGATTGTCTGCTTACTAGGCAGGTGTGGTAACCACTGCGCTATCTGAGGTACATTGTTAGCGCAACAGGACGAACTATTTAGAGCATGCCTCACGGCCGATCCACACGCCCAGCGAGCGCCACCTATCCGCAGTCCATGTCCATTAACGACATACGCTACTCATAGATTCCCACAGGAGGTAGGACGTAGTTGTAGATTCGCACTGGGGAAAGGGGATCCACAGTCGAGCTAGGCTTATTAACTACATGAGTGCGCGGTGTCTGTCCAAAAGAACGGACACCGCGCAGAATCCGCAGCTGTGAAACACTATATGTAAATTGAAGGGGGAGTGTGAATCGGCCGTGAGGCGCGCCGAGATAGTCTGTGCAGTTGTGATAACACTGTGGCTGGGATGGCGCGGTAGTTAGCGCTCCTGCCTAGCAAGCAGGGGATCCCAGATTCGAATTCTGGTCCGGTACACATTTTCGCTCTTTTCCTCGGATTCCGCTTAAAGTTCAGCTGCAGCTGCAAGCAGTGATCCCCTTCGATTTACATGTAAGCAGTGTAGCATGAACATCTCATCTAAAAATATCTAGAAATTTGGTAATATCAAAAGTATCTGTACGATGTAAATTAGAAGCAGATGATGTGTCCATTGAACAAGTGATGAGATCTAATCATGTAGAGATTGTTATCACCAAATGCAGAGACTTATCGATGAAAAGGAAAAATCAAGCGACGAAGGTAATAAAGGGGAGAGGGATTCCTACAAAATACTGTATAGGGGAAAAAAAACTCCCGACAACTGAGGGGAAATAAGAATATATTGACACATGCAGCTGAATCTAGAGCAGAAACGAGAAAGATAAAACAAACGTTAGCGGTAGTGGAAATGAAGGTACTAACACAGATCCAAGGAGTAAACATGTGGGACAAAAGAACAAATGTGTCGGTAAGGGAAGAGCAAGGAATTGTTGTTGTTGTGGTCTTCAGTCCTGAGACTGGTTTGCTGCAGCTCTCCATGCTACCCTATCCTGTGCAAGCTTCTTCATGTCCCAGTACCAACTGCAACGTACATCCTTCTGAATCTGCTTAGTGTATTCATCTCTTGATCTCCCTCTATGATTTTTACCCTCCACACTGCCCTCCAATGCTAAATTTGTGATCCCTTGATGCCTCAGAACATGTCCTACTAACCGGTCCCTTCTTTTTGTTAATTTGAGCCACAAACTCCTCTTCTCCCCAATTCTATTCAATACTTCATCATTAGTTATGTTACGTACCCCTCTAATCTTCAGCATTCTTCTGTAGCACCACATTTCGAAAGCGTCTATTCTCTTCTTGTCCAAACTATTTATCGTCCATGTTTCACTTCCATACATGGCTACACTCCATACAAATACTTTCAGAAACGACTTCCTGACACTTAAATCTATACTTGATGTTAACAAATTTCTCTTCTTCAGAAATTCTTTCCTTGCCATTGCCAGTCTACATTTTATATCTTCTCTACATCGACCATCATCAGTTATTTTGCTCCCCAAATAACAAAACTCCTTTACTACTTTAAGTGTCTCATTTCCTAATCTAATTCCTTCTGCATCACCCGAGTTAATTCGACTACATTCCATTATCCTAGTTTTGCTTTTGTTGATGTTCATCTTATATCCTCCTTTCAAGACACTCTTCCAAGTCCTTTGCTGTCTCTGACAGAATTATAATGTCATCGGCGAACCTCAAAGTTTTTATTTCTTCTCCATGGAATTTTTCTTTTGTTTCCTTTACTGCTTGCTCAATATACAGATTGAATAACATCGGGGAGAGGCTACAACTCTGTCTCACTCCCTTCCCAACCACTGCTTCCCTTTCATGCCCCTCGACTCTTATAACTGCCATATGGTTTCTGAACAATTGTAAATAGCCTTTCGCTCCCTGTATTTTACCCCTTCCACCACTAGAATTTGAAAGAGAGTATTCCAGTCAACATTGTCAGAAGCTATCTCTAAGACTACAAATGCTAGAAACGTAGGTTTGCCTTTCCTTAATATTTCTTCTAAGATAAGTCGTAAGGTCAGTATTGCCACAGCAAAGAATACTGAATACAAATAAATGGATGAAGACAAAAAAAACTGAAACGATGATTCGAACAGAACGAACCTTACAAAACTAGCTAAAATCTGTGAAGATGGACGACCGGAAAGGAAAAGACTGCCCGAGCGACCACCTGAGAGATGGAACAACAGCTGGTCCAGTACATTCAACGGAAAGAGGTAGACAAACAGGGGCAGCCCTAGTCAGCAGCAGAAGAAGATCAGTTCAAATTGAAAAGGTAGTAAAAATTCATTTTCAGAACGTAGAATGTGTTTATTCTTATCTAGGTGATAAACATATACAGTATCCCATTTTAACAACTTTCTGTACTTTAGTTCGGCCAACATGTAAGTGAACTGAAAGCTTTCTCTTCGTTCCTGCCAGAAGGCTAACGACTCTGACCGGAGAGCACGGAGTCTCACGATGACAACACACGGTGGTGAAACGAATCGTTTCGCGAGCGGACTGGCTTTGGGCCTTCTCCGCTAAAAGGACTGCCGGTGTAAGCTGGCCGGCCGTGTTCTGCTGTGAAAGGACCGCTCCTGTCCGGATCTGGCGCCGGCGCGCCGATCGGTCAGTTAGCCGTGGGGGCGAGGCACGGTGCGCTCGCTGATGCTGCGAGGAATTAGCAGCGGAAGCGCGAAAGCGGATTACGCGCGAGACGGGACAGCACTGGCGCGACGTCTGCAGAAGGGGCGGCGGTCGGTCGCCGGCAGAGGCCAGCCGCAGCACCATACTCGCACTTTCGTCTGGAAATGCTCACCCCCAGTCTAATGCCGGGAACTCCAGCCGTAACATATCCAAAACAGTACTGGTGATTCACATGTCAATGTTACATCAGCTATACTCCAGCGTCTCCATCATTTTACTTGCTTCATAATTCCTTTACATCAGCTTTCCTTTTGTAGATTGCTACCTTTTGTCTTCATCAGATACTTACATGCCACAATGAACCTAATGAATGTTTCAAATTGCCTTGTAACACCAGACGTGGACCATGTAAATTTCCACACGATACTCGGATTCTGTTCTAATGAGACGAAGTTTGGAATCAAACGATAAACTATACCCTGGGCCTGGAGCGTAGTTATAAAAATCACGGTTCGTTTCATAAATCCATGATCGACTGGGACCTCTCTGTCTGTTCCAAATCGATTATTTCCAATGAAAATGCCTTTGTAAAATTCTCTGAAAGAAATTTCCGCCATTTCACTGTTAATTGTTCACTTATTTTACAAAATCATGTTTTAGACTTTGTAGCCATTCTCAAGTGCATGTTGAAATGTTAAAATATGTCTGAGCTATCTATGACTCGTCTTCATCAAAAAGAAACGTATTTCACGTCTTATAGAGAAGCTGTCGTATCAACAGAAATACATTATGCTTTTTTTTTATAACAACACGGAACAGACAGGTCACACATACATCAGCTTTCCTCACATGTTCAATGTTTTGTATTTGGTTTACCTTTTAGAAATAAGCTCCTGGTTTACTAACACATTTTTAAGACATACCCCTACTATTTGCAGTGACATGATAGGTTTTGTAGAAGAGGATTCCTATCGCCAAATCCCGCAAAACAAGTTATTATAAAGCTCCTCATCTTAAACCAGAAACTTTTTGAGAAAAACCTTTTGAAACAATTAAGGTAATTCAGTCGAAGCATCTCGAAATACGTCAACTATGATTAACAGTAATATTAGTCGAGGATCTTAATTATCATTAATTAATTGAAAGATCATTAAATGAACATAGATAAATCTCGTACTACTTTGCCTACACAAAATCCAATTCCAGTTTCGTAATTCTATAATCAAACGGTATCTTTGATATACATCACAAAAATATCCCTTTCGATTTTTGTTTTGGCATTTTTCTAGTGATATTACTTTTGTGTTTTTAAAACTTCCGCCCTCCCTTTCAGTCAGTTTAGTCGATCGGTATCATTATTACAAACGCGATTTCCACTGAACCATTTTGAAACCTGACATTAAACATAACCGAAATGTATGTAAAACTTATTTTGACTCATACGATATATCATGATATCGACTTATGGCTAGTTGGATGCCGTGGAAATGACGTCACAAGCCAAAAGAATTAAAGTAGCACTTCCAGCTCTCAGTGAATAGTTGTACGGACAGTTTTTGAGGGTGCTGAGAGAATTAGGCCACTGATTCCCATTAGTCGATCTAATTAAATAACATTTTTGCAACACCGACTAAGCGACCATGTTTTGGTTTTTTCTTCTTTAGTGTGTCTGTTTCACGACAGATTTCAACTGGAGGCTCTCCATCACATCTGAGCATCTTCCTTCATTTGTTACTATTTTCGTTCTTTTCTAATGTCATCCATCATTTCAATTCTCTTCCTACGTCTTTCGATCATTCATTCCGCTTTTGCCTCTATAATTCTTTGTTTCTGACGGTTATTACGCGGTGTATTTTTCCTGTTACTGACCACTTCTTCTGATATTTTCTTCATTTATTCTTCATTCTTAAGTCTGCCTGTCTGCTTCACCTTAAGTATTCTTCTCCACAACCACATTTCAAAATTTTATAAATATCTTTCTTCTGCATTTTAATTGTCCATGATACAGCTAGTGTACCGTATAAGACTACTCTCTAGACATAATATTTAGCAAATCATTTACTCAGCTCAACTGGAATTCTTCTAGATGTCAGTAACTACTTTACCTTCTTAAATGTTCTCTTGCTCATGGATATCTGCGTTTTTCTGTGCAGCTTCTGTTATTAAACAGAAAGTATTTACCTGTTCTATCTTTTTTCCGCCTGGGAATATGTTAACTGGAGTTTTCTTCTTGTTTATTGTCATCGCTTTTGTCTTTTTTATGTTTCTCTTTATTTCATACTCCTTGCCTCTTCTGACAACACTCTTCAACGTCTTTTGTAGCTGCTTTTCTGTTTCCCAAAACACTGCTTGATCATCAGCCTATTTTATAATCTTTATGCCTTCTTGTCTAATCACAATGCCTCTTGCTCGACTATGGTTTTACCTGTATTCTTCTACAGATTAGTGAACTGAGTCGCTGACTGTGTGCATCATTGCCTTACACCTCTTCCAACTCTTATCTCTTCCGTCTCATTATTTCAACAACAACTGTAATTAGTTGCTTTGCATGCATCTCCTTTATTCCACTCTGTACTCACAATTTTCAAGAGTTTCAGCAGTGTACTCCAGTTGAAACAATCGAAGGCCTTCGCCCAGTCGATAAAACAAATATACACTTCTGTGTTCGCTTCCATCATTTTTTCCCCAGTCATCTCCAGACAACCTATAGCTTTTCCTGTTCCTTTACCTTTTCTGAATCCCAACTGGTTTCCCCAGTACTTTCTTCAATTTTTTTTTTCATTTCTCCTTAGGATGACTCTCGTTATAGAGCTTGTAACATGACTGATACAACTACCTGTCTTACACTCTTTGCATTCTTTTGCGTTGCACATTTTAGGTAACGATACTAGACTGGTCTTAAGTGGATTTGGAGGCAATTTTCCTCTCACATAAATTATGTTCACTGGGTTATTCAATCAAGTTCTTTAATTTGGACCTAACACTTATATTGATTCAGATAATATTCTGTCACAATCCAATGTTTTCTTTTCCTAGAGTTCCCGAATTTCTTTGTCCAGTCCCCATTTCAGTATCTTAGGACCTCGGTCTTCGCTGTGTTACCCTCATCTTCAAAACCCAATGTGGTGTTTTACACCTGTGCAGCGTATAATTTTTCCAGATAACCCATCAAATCTTCCTTCTTCTCTTCTATACACACGGTCCTCTTTCTCTGTTTACGTAGCATTTCTTGTTTGTTTACTTTCCTGACTTCTCTTATCTTTAGAAATTTTAGTGTTTTGTACATTTCTTCCAATTTTCTTTTCTTTTCCGATTCTTCTGTTTCCTCACATTGTATCTTTAACCCATCCTGCCGGCGCGATCAGTTACTTTTCTTAATTCATGGTTCTGTTTCCTGTACCCCCATCTGCCTTTTTCCGAATTTCCATTCTTCAGTTTCCTGCGCTCATTAATTTCCTCCAACGTACTTCCTGTTATCCGCTTTTTTTCTTTCCTGTGCTTTTCACTTCTCCAATTTCTGTCTATAGTTCATTCAACACTGCATTTCTCGTGGTATTTGCACTACTATTTACGAGTTCCAATTTATTTTTGATGTAATGACTGTGTCGGTTGTTACAGGTCTCTTTCTTCAATTTCTCGACTCCCTATTTCTTTATCTGTTTGCTTTTCTTAATATTATTTAAACCTGTTCCAATATTTGCTGTGGGTGAATCATAATCTATGTCAGCACTTGCGCACGGAAAGGTTTCTGCCATCTTAATGCTGTTTCTGAGTCTCTGACTGCTTATAATAGAATCTATTTGATATCCAGAAACATCACCTGGAACTTTCCATGTCTATAATCTTCGTTGATTGTGTTTAAACCATGTACCGGCAACCCAGAGATCAAATAGTTCGCAGGAAGCTATCAGTTTTTCTCCCTTTTCATTTTTCTTTCCCGATCCATTATCTCCTACTAAGTTGTTATTTCTTCTCTTTCTCACTACACCATTCCAGTCTCCTATCTTTTCCCATTTTATTTGTGGTTGTACTGAACAGTAATAACATTACAGATGACAGATAGTTGTTGTGTGTTATTACATTACAGATAGTTGTTGTGTGTTATTTGTAAATTCACAGCAAACAAATATAGATCCCTAGACCTACAACCCTGGGCTACTAACGACCACAAGTACTTCCACAGTACTTTTGAATCTGAGAAAATTGATGATGGGGGGGGGGCTCTATTTTGTAAATAACGAAATATCGATACATCCAAATCAACAGAATACTGTTGGGGTAAACAACGTAAGAAGGAGAAGGAAGAGAAATCAGGTAAGAGCAGTGAAAAGCATGGCAGCAATTTATCATCTAAGTTTTATAACTTTTTGTATTCTTCTTCGTTTGTCCATCACAACTACAAACTATTTAGCTAAGAAGAAATTTTGAGAGAAAGAAGAAACAAAGACATTGAGGATTATCGATGACAGACGGCAAAAATGGTGTGAAAGAAATGGTTACAGTCTTAACAAGGAGATTATAAAATGAACATAAGCAAACATTGAAAACAAACGGAACTGAGTATAGTCGAATTAAATGAGGTTTGAACGAAAAGTTTTCTAGCAAGGAAAGATAGTAAAGAATGTAAAATTAAGGTTATTAATTCTTTCCTGCAACGCGCATGTGTGGAATGTGGCCTCGTGCGGAATTTAAGACAGGGCGATAAACAGATCAGAGAAGAAGAGAACAGAAGCATTTTAAATTAGGTGTTTCAAAAGAATGGTGAAAGTCAGATGAGTATATCGGATAATTAATGAAGAGATACGGAATGTAAGGGTGAGAAGAAAAAAATTATGGTACGACCTGACCACCAGATTAGGACAAATCTTGAAGCGTCAAGGAAGCAGCAGTTTAATAATGCAGAGAAGCGTTAGGTGTAAACATTGGAGAAGGAGACCAAGAGTTGATTACAGTAACTAGATTCGAAAGATGTAAAATGCAGTAGTAATACTGAGTTAAAGAACTTTGTGTAGGAATAACTACTGTGGAGACAGGCATCAAATCAGTCTTAGGAATGAATAACACTTATGGACACCTAAAATATTCTATGAAACTCACTCTTTGTGTTCATTAGTCGTTGGCTTATTGGTTAAGTTATCGATAGTAGTTCTGTAGTGGTAAAAGCATCTTTTTACAGTAGTAGTTGTACTAAATTATACTTCTACCTCTTGCCTTGGTAAATGTCTCTCAGCTTTCGTTCTTATGAGTAATCGCTCCTTTGCGAAACTAATATATCTGAACAACTGTATTTCCTGCCGTTGTATACTCACTGAAATTATTTCGCTCAACATTCATTTCTTATGGATTCTTTTAAGAGTAGAAATAATCAGTCACCAGCTGAACAAATTTTGTATTAAATCATCTTCTTGACTAGTTTCGGCAAATTAATTTGCATGTCTCAGAAGATCATAGAATTATCCTTACATCGGAAAGCAATCGTCAGGCAAATTCTGGACGATGGAGTCCAACAGAAATGGGTATAGAATAAAAATTTAATGATCACCAGGGTTGGACAATTAATAGCAGATTAAAAACAGTGAGTGTACTATGAAAATAGATAATAAACGTACCTTCGTTGAAGTTTTTACATAGTGGTGTCAAAAATTTAAAAAGTAACGTAAAAAATGGGAAGATGTTGTGGCCAAAAAAAAAAACTTCGCATCATAAGTAAAGTATTTTAAAACACCATGAGACGCCGGCCGTTGTGGTCGAGCAGTTCTAGGCGCTTCAGTCCGGAACCGCGCTGCTGCTACGGTCGCAGGTTCGAATCGTGCCTCGGGCATGGATGTGTGTGATGTCCTTAGGTTAGTTAGGTTTAAGTAGTTATAAGTTCTATGGGACTGATGACCTCAGATGTTAAGTCCCATAGTGCTCAGAGCCATTAGAACCATTTGAACAATGAGACGAGTGATGGTTAGCACCTACGGACTGACATTCGACTATAAAAGATTTCACTTGTACACTCCTAGAAATGGAAAAAAGAACACATTGACACCGGTGTGTCAGACCCACCATACTTGCTCCGGACACTGCGAGAGGGCTGTACAAGCAATGATCACACGCACGGCACAGCGGACACACCAGGAACCGCGGTGTTGGCCGTCGAATGGCGCTAGCTGCGCAGCATTTGTGCACCGCCGCCGTCAGTGTCAGCCAGTTTACCGTGGCATACGGAGCTCCATCGCAGTCTTTAACACTGGTAGCATGCCGCGACAGCGTGGACGTGAACCGTATGTGCAGTTGACGGACTTTGAGCGAGGGCGTATAGTGGGCATGCGGGAGGCCGGGTGGACGTACCGCCGAATTGCTCAACACGTGGGGCGTGAGGTCTCCACAGTACATCGATGTTGTCGCCAGTGGTCGGCGGAAGGTGCACGTGCCCGTCGACCCGGGACCGGACCGCAGCGACGCACGGATGCACGCCAAGACCGTAGGATCCTACGCAGTGCCGTAGGGGACCGCACCGCCACTTCCCAGCAAATTAGGGACACTGTTGCTCCTGGGGTATCGGCGAGGACCATTTGCAACCGTCTCCATGAAGCTGGGCTACGGTCCCGCACACCGTTAGGCCGTCTTCCGCTCACGCCCCAACATCGTGCAGCCCGCCTCCAGTGATGTCGCGACAGGCGTGAATGGAGGGACGAATGGAGACGTGTCGTCTTCAGCGATGAGAGTCGCTTCTGCCTTGGTGCCAATGATGGTCGTATGCGTGTTTGGCGCCGTGCAGGTGAGCGCCACAATCAGGACTGCATACGACCGAGGCGCACAGGGCCAACACCCGGCATCATGGTGTGGGAAGCGATCTCCTACACTGGCCGTACACCACTGGTGATCGTCGAGAGGACACTGAATAGTGCACTGTACATCCAAACCGTCATCGGAGCCATCGTTATACCATTCCTAGACCGGCAAGGGAACTTGCTGTTCCAACAGGACAATGCACGTCCTCATGTATCCCGTGCCACCCAACGTGCTCTAGAAGGTGTAAGTCAACTACCCTGGCCAGCAAGATCTCCGGATCTGTCCCCCATTGAGCATGTTTGGGACTGGATGAAGCGTCGTCTCACGCGGTCTGCACGACCAGCACGAACGCTGGTCCAACTGAGGCGCCAGGTGGAAATGGCATGGCAAGCCGTTCCACAGGACTACATCCAGCATCTCTACGATCGTCTCCATGGGAGAAAAGCAGCCTGCATTGCTGCGAAAGGTGGATATACACTGTACTAGTGCCGACATTGTGCATGCTCTGTTGCCTCTGTCTATGTGCCTGTGGTTCTGTCAGTGTGATCATGTGATGTATCTGACCCCAGGAATGTGTCAATAAAGTTTCCCCTTCCTGGGACAATGAATTCACGGTGTTCTTATTTCAATTTCCAGGAGTGTATAAGAAGTAAAGAACGCCTAAAAGCTTACGAAAACTGAGCACAACGAGGGCGCTCGTGTCTATAACGTAAGTCAAACGAAATGGAACATCAGTGTTAAGAAAATGAAACACCATTAAGACCTTATGCCATGTGCCAATCAAGTGTATAATTTTATACACGAAAGTGACATAGCTTGTAACAAAGGCTAAAATTGGGTTCAACGATCAAGTTTATTTAATAGTTGATGGTGACTCCTTGGGCCGATGGAGAAGCGGAGCTGCTTTGAACTTTCCAGTATCTTGACACAGAAGCCGGCAGCCGTATACGAGATTTCAGCGACGCAAGTAAGCGAGCCCGCCCCGGCTTAGACATACGACTCGATGGAAGCGAGGTCCCAATGCGTATTTACGAGTTGTCTTTCCGTCTCGCGCTCGCCATCGAGTCGATCGTCTCAGCCGGGACTCACCGGCTTACTTGCGTCGCTGAAAACATGTATCCCGCGGCCGGTCTCTGCGTCAAGATACTGGAAAGTTCAACGTAGCCCTGCTTCTCCACCGGTCCAAGGAGTCACCATCAGCTATTAAACAAACTTGATCGTTGTACCCATTCTTAGCCTTTGTTATAAGCTATGTGATTTTTGTTTACAAATTTATACACTTGAAAAAATGGTTCAAATGGCTCTGAGCACTATGGGACTCAACTGCTGAGGTCATTAGTCCCCTAGAACTTAGAACTAGTTAAACCTAACTAACCTAAGGACATCATAAACATCCATGCCCGAGGCAGGATTCCAACCTGCGACCGTAGCGGTCTTGCGGTTCCAGACTGCAGCGCCTTTAACCGCACGGCCACTTCGGCCGGCTATACACTCGACTGGCACATGACATAAGGTCTTAATGGTGTTTCATTTTCTTAAGACTGATGTTCCATTTCGTTTGGTTTACGTTATAGACACGAGCGCCGTCATTGTGCTTAGTTTTCGGAAGCTTTTAGGGGTTCTTTACTTCTTATACAAGTGAAATCTTTTATGGTCAAAAATCAGTCTGTCGGTGCTAACCATCACACGTATCATGATGATTTAAAATATTTTACTTATAATTCGAAGTTGTTTTGGCCACAACATCTTCGCAGTTTTTACGTTACTTTTTAACTGTTTGACAGTAGTATGTAAAAACTTCAACTAAAGCACGTTTGCTGACTATTTTTACCGTACACTTAATGTTTTTAATCTGCTGTTAATTTTGGTCTAACCCTCGTGATCATTAAATTTTTATACTATACCCATTTCTGTAGGACTCCATCGTCCAGAGTTTGCTTGACAATTGCTTTCCAATGTAAGGATAATTCTATGATCTTCTGAGGAATGCAAATTAATCTGCCGAAACTACTCAAGAAGTTAATTTAATAAAAAAAAGTGTGCAGCTTACGACTGATTATTTCTATTGTTAAAACGTGTATCATAGCTGCTAATTTACAGACATGAATAAAATTTCAATTATATGGATTCGTTGGGATTAGGGCAGTGCATCACCAATATTCCAGTAAGCTTAACCGTAACGTCACAGAATCTTCATTTCCACAATCACATACATTAACACAATACAGATACCACGTTAGTTGTCGCCGACCTCAGTTCTTTCAGTTTCTACCGATTGTTTACTGGCAGGGATAGCAGTACAATGAGGTGTAGTCGGATGTGTCGTCAAGTTCTCCCTGGCCTTCCAGGATAGTGTAGCTGCGTTATCGTCCAGGATGCCAGGTAGACGTTAGATTGGCCCTCTACACAGTGATGCTCTGAAATCCATCGCCACTGATACCTGCTGAATGGTACCCGCTTAGCTTCAAAGACCACACTGTACCACAACGTGTGCTCTTTAGTACCCACACTGCCATTCGATTTTTTTTTGTTCTTTTCTCTTTTTTGTTTTGTTTTATAGATATATGCGGCATATGCTGCATGACCACTCACGAAAAATATGACCTCTCGATAGTTACATGAAGTCCAATCTTGGTTCGCCGGCCGCGGTGGTCTCGCGGTTCTAGGCTCGCAGTCCGGGACCGCGCGACTGCTACGGTCGCAGGTTCGAATCCTGCCTCGGGCATGGATGTGTGTGATGTCCTTAGGTTAGTTAGGTTTAAGTAGTTCTAAGTTCTAGAGGACTGATGACCACAGCTGTTAAGTCCCATAGTGCTCAGAGCCATTTTTTCCAATCTTGGTTCCTTCTGATGTTATGAAGAAATTCTTGTGTACATGCATGCATCGGAAGTATCCTATTCATTTTTCCACAAATTTAAAATGCGATATCGTATTATATTTTCGAAATGGCCTCAGTTTCAAGTATCCTACTTACTTCCGTTTGATCATCTTTCTTTAACCAATGAAGTTCTACTCGTTCCCTGAATTCCATATACAGTTAGCCTCTTCGAGAATTACGAAGAATGCATCGCACATTGGGCGCCTTCACACAGTCAGTGGTACATCTCGTTTTACTCTTACGAGCAGTGATGGTGTGTGTGTGTTTAAATGTGTGTGTGAAATCTTACGGGACTTAACCGTTAAGGTCATCACTCCCTAAGCTTACACACTACTTAACCTAAATTATCCTAAGGACAAACACACACCACCCATGCCCGAGGGAGGACTCGATCCTGCGCCGGGACCAGCCGCACAGTCCATGACTGCAGCGCCTTGGACCGCTCGGCTAATCCCGCGCGACAGCAGCGAAGGTGGTTTCATAAAGTGTAATCCATGAACCCATACGCTCATAGCATACTACATAAGTGATGCTAACATACGCTGCTGGTCACTACAACTGCAACGCCGTGCGTTGAAAGGTAAATGATGAGCTTTTCAGCACAACGGCTTAAAATAAGTTGGAGTAACGCCACCTACGACTCCGTACTAGTTTATGACACACCTACTTGGCTAAAGGAACTTGACTATTGTGGGCCAGGAGATGGCATGATGGTGGTACTTGCTAGCGAACTGCCTTGTCCTCTTCCTGGTTTCGTTATCGGTTCGGGCTCCGATATAATCAAGTTTTGGCACTTTTATTCTGTTTCGCGCTGCGGTCAGATGCCTATCCTGTCGTCGCAGTCCTAAGTACGATACCTAAGGGAGGGGATGCCGTGTACCTTATTAGCCTGCGAATTTTGTAAAGTTTGTTCTGTGTGTGGACGTATTTTAACTGCATGTGTAACGGAAGTTCTGAGAATGGGGATAAAATACGGTGTTAGGGGAACTGGGGCTTCAATTAACAAAGCAAAAAACAGTTACGGTAACAAAATATAAGGGTCTGTAGCCCGAGATAGCTTAAGTAGGCTAGAATAATCAAACACGAAGTATCCTGAATGAGATTTTCACTCTGCAGCGGAGTGTGCGCTGATATGAAACTTTCTGGCATATTAAAACTGGGTGCAGGACCGAGACTCGATCTCAGGACCTTTAACTTTCGCGGGCAAGTGCTCTACCATCTGAGCTACCCAGGTATGACTCATGACCCGTCCTCACAGCTTCAATTCTGCCAATACCTCGTCTCCTACCTCCCAAACTTCACAGAAGCGGAAGCTGTAGAGGGGAAAAGCTACAGAACAAGACAGAAACAGGAGTAGATCCAGTAAATAATCGAGGATGTAGGTTGAAAGAGCTACTCTGACATGATGAGATTGGCATAGGGGCAGACCACATTAAGGTGAATACGTACTGTGAAATTCGTCAAAAAGTGACATTTTCTGATTATTATCTCTTAATTGTATTTGATCCCTTCTGAATAATGTGATGCATCAGTTGTTGCTTAATTCCAATTGGAAGTGTACTTTTCATTATTTCAAAGTTAATTGTGCAAGTGTAGAAAAATCCATTCTACACTGACTGAGTATCTCTGTCTATAGAACTATTCAATCTAGAAAGCTGTGGTTTTCAGCTATTGATTCCTGGAATTCATCATAATGTTCGTGTTAAGAGGCTAGATGCAGTGTGAACAGAAATGGCGGTACTGCACATGCATTATGAGGATACTCTAAATGGTAAAGGAAGATTTACAGATAAAAACAATAATGAACACCAGCAGTGTAATGGAATGGCAACAACAAAAAAGAGACCTGGCCCACAAGGGATGAAAAGAGCAGTGTGCGCTACACTCTTTCACAAATTACCAACTGATGAGACACCTATATGTTGTATCCTAGCCAGTAATGCCAACCGAGCCCGCTGCCAAAAGGTTGGCAGCATCAAAGTACGGACGCCGTCCGCATAAGCAGCGCCAGCGAGACAGGAAATCGCCGCGAGTCTGCGCGCGCCACCGCTGGCTTCTGGCTTCTTAAGCGCTGGAGTCGCGAGCGCTAGGACAGTTCTGTATTCGCCGCTCAGTTGTATACTCGCCACCGAATTGTGTACTTGCTAGTCAGTTGTGTGTTCATCGCAGCAGAGTTGTTGTTTGTCGTCAGCCGACGCTGACCTAGCCGCTCCGACTCGAACTAGACAGATTTCTGTAGACACCGAGTTCACTATTGTGTTTCTGTATCTTCATCAATAAAGATAAGTACCGACTTTTACTTAATCAGAGTGTTTGGGTTTTCATCTTTCTGTTCACTGTTCCAGCGGACCGGTCGGCCCGCTATTAAAAGTGTGGCGGTGACTTCGTAAGCCATTTCCACAGCCAAGTGTTTGTCGCTACGAACACCGCCACAAAACTATACATGGCTCCAGAATGAGATTTTCACTCTCCAGCGGAGAGTGCGCTGATATTAAACTTCCTGGCAGATTAAAACCGTGTGCCGGACCGAGACTCGAACTCGGGGCGTTTGTCTTTCGCGGGCAAGTGCTCACTATGGTAGAGCAATTACCCGCGAAAGGCAAAGGTCCCGAGTTCGAGTCTCGGTTCGACTCACCGTTTTAATGTGCCATGAAGTTTCAGGAAGTATCCTTTTGCAACACAAGAACAAAGTGAAACATAAAAATAACCTTAGTGACAGTGTTGAACAGCTGACTGTCCACGTGACCCGAGGGTCTACCGAAAGTGTCTCATCAACGACCGTTCAGTCAATGTGGCCGTTTATGGGAGCCTAGTTGCTGCTCTCATGCATACTGCTGCTCACAGCGACGAAGGCTGGAATTTTCACTTCAGTAACCCAACTGGACTTCAACTGAGTGGCGGAAGGTGTCCTCTTCTGATGACAGGTAGCTGTTGAAGTGGACGGCGTGAAACGCCTCAAAGCAAACACCCTTCAACAATCGTAGGAGGGGTCTAGGACGGAGGAGGATGTTACGGTCTGAGAAATATTTTAGTGGCATTCACTGGATGATATTGTTATTCTGGAAGGCACAACGGATCAACACAGGTATGCATCTAGCCATCCAATCCTACATGCAGTTCGTTTTGCTTCAGCACCATGCCATCTACCAGCAGTAAAATGCAACGTTTCACACACTTGCAGTACAAGTGTTTGGTCCGAATGTCACATGAATGTTTATCATACTCCCCTGGTCACCAATTTAAACCCAGTTTATTGTGGCATCATCTCGATCGTAATGTACACACCATGTAAATCTAGAGCAGCTGGCCATGGCACTCGAGTTATCATGGCTCCACCTCCCTGTCGGTACCTTCCAGAACTTCATTGACTCACCTCCTTCTGTCACGCTGAGATCTGGGCTGCAATAGATGGTTCTTCAGCATTTTGATACGTGACCAGGTGAATGTCACTGGACAGTGAATGGCGATTAATTCACATAAAGTAAAACGGAAAAAATGTTAATGTACATTTGTGAATCACTAGCTCAATCTCAAGAATTCAATACATCAATTTTTAAGACCGTTAAGCAACTGATTCATAGCGAAAAATAATGAACTTCCATTTAATTTGCTTAATGACGCCCACGGCGTGTACTGGTACAATTTCGCTGCTCTTTCGCACAACACTCACTGCTGCTTGCCTCACTTTCCATAACCACAAACAAGCCGTTACTCAGCACTCCCGACTCTTTTCAGTAACTTGTTTACGAATGTCTGCACTTTGTGCATGCTCTCACATAAGACGGTGCACCGCATCAAACACGGGGACACCAGGTTGCCACAATTAACTGTGAAAGCATCCAGGTTATCCTCTTTATGATCTGAAGAAGTCGTTCCCTCGCCTTTGCTGCAATGCTGTCAGTTCGACCGATAAAAATAGCAACCGTCGCACCAGGTTGTTGTCAAAACATGTTTTGATGTACATCAGCCTCACCAGTGCTGACTGTCGTCTTGTTCCGTACTGTAGCACACCCCATCTACTTGAGGCCCTCGGACTTGGCTCACCCAAAATTGCCTTCCACCGAGACAATCTGTGGTCACGCTACCATTCGCTGCTCATCTGCAAGCACAGTCCACACTACCAGCCTTGAGCGCTGCCAAAGCCCGCCATGCACTGCGTTGACTACCGAAGATGCACCACAGGCACCAACGACAGACACGGCTCCGCCTTCTAGAAGATGTTACTCGTTCCAGTGGATACAGCTCACTAACCACTGCCGTCCTGTCCTAAGCTGAGCCTTGGTGGGAGTCACGTGCATCTTATGACCTGCTTCATCCACCATGAAGTAATCTCTTGGGGCGGGGAATTCGATCGTGCCATTAGACATGACTCTGGGTCCAACTCACTGAATGCCTAAGCTGGCGTGAGAAACCACCTAAAAAAACACTCACGCTGGGCGGTGTACGAGCCACAGTTGTTAATCCGCCCCGTCGATACGATCGTGGCCTGGCTTACCTTCTTGTGTCGCAAGCTAGTGCGCTGCATGTTACGCTATACGAGCAGGTATTAAAGAAACTGCTGGTGATATGAGAAAGAACTGTATCTATAGGCCAAAGCAGTTCTTTTAATTTTCTTAGTCTCTGTTGCAGTAGACAAAATGTTGTGAGTACATGAAATGTATTCTCAGTTGCGAATACCAACAGCTATCAGCAGTACACGGGAATGACAACAGTAAAAATTTGTGCCTGACCGGAACTCGTTCCAAAATTTCCCACTTTAGGAAAACCGGTCGCCGAACCGCCTTAGCTATCCGTGCACTACTCGCTGCTAGAACCGAACTTCCGTACGTCGTTCCTGCATCACAGCCTGTACTCGCACATGCGGTAAGGAATTCCCGTAAAGGAGAGGACATTTTATTTGTAAGTCGCTAGCTGGTATCGGCGAATAAATACGAAATTGCAGTGCCTGTGTTATTAAGAAGGACTATGCAACTTGGCGTTGTTATGCGTTTACTGCGGCGCCGTTAAAACGAAGCACGAACTCTAGTCGTATTTCTCCAAGATAAGCAGCTGTCTTTTATAGGTTAAGGATGACGGTGTCCTCCTAAGACGAGAAGAAGCTAGCCGAATGGGACAGTAGTCTGTATACGTGATGCACATGCACCGTAAATAAATGATTACAATTTCAGAAAAATTGAGAGAGAAAGCTTCACAAATCGATCAAGTCAAATTAAACGTTGGTCCACCTCTGGCCCTTAGGCGAACAGTTATTCGGTTTGGCTTAGTCTGATAAGAGTTGTAGGATGTCCTCCTGAAGGATATCGTGCCAAATTCTGTCCAACTGGCGTGTTAGATCGTCAAAATCCCGAACTGGTTGGAGTGACGTGCCCACAATGCTCCATACTTTCTCAACTGGGGAAAGATCCGGCGAACTTACTGACCATGTAAAGGTTTCTTTGGAAGCACGAACAAAAGTAGTAAAGACTTTTGCCGTGTGCAAGACAGCACTACCTTGCTGAAATATAAGCCCAGGTTGGCTTCCCACGAAGGGCAACAAAACGATGCGTAGAATATCGCCGACCTACCGCTGTGCCGCGCAAGGCTGCCACAGAAGATAACTAAAGGGATCCTGTCACAAAAAGAAGCAGAACACCAAACCATCATTAGTGGTTATCGGGCAGTATCGGACGACAATCAGGTTGCTATACCTCCATTGCGCAGTTTGTCTCCAGACACGTCTTCTGCCCGAATTATCATCGACTAGGGTAGAATTGTTTCGATGATGACTGCCAAGCCGTTCCGGGCTTACATTTCACCAAGATAGTTCCTGCTCGCACAATGCAAGAATTTTTATGTCTTGTCATCGTGCTTGCCAAAACCTAGCTTGACCAGAAAGGTCGCCGGATTTCTCCCAAATTGAGAACGTTTGGAGCATTATGGACAGAGTCCTCCAACCAGCATGGGATTTTGACAGTCTAACACGTCAATTGAATATAATTTTGCACGATATCCATTACATAGAACTAGCCCTGCAACCATTCGGCATTGTAATAGAAATCAAACAAGATAAATTGAGTCGCAATCATCACTTCAAGAAAAAAAATACGAAATAAGATTTATCAATATGGAAATCACTAGGCGTATACCGTCATATACAATCACGGCAGCTTGTAGAACATCAGTGACGTACGACAGACAGCCGTCTACATAATGTGCTCTGTGTAAATCTATAGAACACGTCAGAGCAGATTGAATTGGTAAATAACCATCTGTGTTACCACTGACATACACCTGCAGTTCAGTGCTGTTGCGCACTCGCTTCAGAAGGGAACACGCAGATGACCAGAGGAAAAGTTTACAGAAATTCGTGCGTCTACAAAAAAATCGATGATCGAAACTTACAACTTCCACCGTCATACCTAATTAATAGAGCTTACGAAAAATCTGGAAAAATCGTGGTCATACGTAAAATCGGTAAGTGGGTCTAAGGCTTCTGTGCAGTCATTAGCTAAGCGGTTCTAGACGCTTCAGTCCGGAACTGCGCTGCTGCTACGGTCGCAGGTTCGAATTCTGCCTCGGGAATGGATGTATGTAATGTCGTTAGGTTAGTTAGGTTTAAGTAATTCTAAGTCTAGGGGACTGATGACCTCAGAAGTTAGATCCCATAGTGCTTAGAGCCATTTGAACCATTTTGCAGTCATTAGTTGAGCAGTCTGGTGTGGCAGTAGAAGGTAACAAAAGTAAAGCGAAGGTTTCAAGTTAGCATTGAAGAAACCGTTCACATGTAAGAATCGTGCAAACGTATCGTTGTTTCACCATCGCGCGGACTCTCGTGTGGAGGACATGATGATGAGAATCCTTGGTGTAGAAAAACAACTGAATGTGTTGAAAACAACTCAAAGGGTCCTGATAGAATACCTGTTCAGCTTTGCAAGGAGTACGTTACAGCTTTGGCCCCTTACTTATCTTGCATTTATGGCGAATCTCTCGCCCAGCGTAGATCCCTAACGATTGAAAAAAGAGCAGGTGGCTGCTGTTTTTAAGAAGGGTAAAAGTACGGCCCCGCAAATTTACAGGCCAATATGTTCAATATCGGTTTGCTGCAGATTCCTTGAATATATTCTAAGTTAGAATGTAAAATGAAAATGATTGTATGGCGTTGTTGGCCGGGAGGCCTCGACCAGGGAATTTCTGCTGCCGGGTTCAAGCCTTATTTCAGGCGACGCCACATTGGGCGACTTAATAAGTGTGCTTGAGAGGAAAAGTTTCTCTTCACAGATCAGCATGTATTTTTAAAGCGTCATTCGTGCGAAATTTCGCTTGCCATTTTCTCACATGCTATACTGTGAACATGGATGAAGGACGACCGGTGGTTTCCATATTCCTAGATTTTCGTAATTTTCGTAAAGCATTTGAAACGAAGGTACAGGCGCACGGAATAGGTTCTCAGACATGTCGGTTGCTCGAAAACTTCTTAAGCAATAGAATTCGGTATGTTGTCCTCGACGGCGAGTGTTCATGAGAGACAAGAATATCGTCAGGAGTGCCACAGGGAAGTGTAATGGACGGCTGTTATTTTCCACACATATAAATGACCTTGTGGACAGGCTAAGCAGCAGTCTGCAGCTGTTGGCTAGCGATGCTGTGCTGTATGTGAAAGTGTCGTCGTTAAGCGACTGAAGAAGGATACAAGTTGATTTCTAATTGGTGTAATGAATGTCAGCTAAATTTAAATGTACAAATGTGTAAGTTAATGCAGATGAGTAAGAAAAACAAACACACAACATTAGAGTACAGCATCAATAGTGTTCTGCTTGACACAGTCACTTCGCTTAAATATCTAGGTATAACCCTACAAAGCAATTTGAAATGGAATGAGCATTTAAGGATTGTGGTAGGGAAGGGGAATAGCGGACTTCGGTGTATTGGGAAAGTTATAGATAAATGTTGTTCATCTATAAAGGAGACACTATTGCGACCTATTGCTGAGTGCTGCTTGAGTGTTTGGGATCCACAGCAGGTTGCATTAAAGGAATACGTCGAAGCATTACAGAGGCGGGCTGCTAGATTTGTTACAGGCAGGTTCGAACAAGGAGCACGTAGTACGGAGATGCTTCGGAAACTCGAATGGGAACACTGGGGGGAAGGCGACGTTCTTTTCGAGGAACAGTATTAAGAAAATTCAGAGAATCGGCATTTGAAGCTGCCTGAAGAACGATTTTACTGCCTCTGACCACGAACATAAGATTAGTGAGATTAGCGCTGTTACGAAGGCATGTAGTTAGTCGCTTTAGATAATTGCTTTCCCTTACTCTATTTGCGAGTGGAACAGGAAAGGAAATGACTAGTAGTTTTACAAGGCACCCTCCTCCACGCGCCATACGATGTCTTTTGTATTTATGTAGATTTAGCAACAGATTTCGTAAAGATAACTTCGACTATGAATACCCACGCTGCAGAGTATCAGTCGCGAACAAAACTATACACATGGTGCTGGCCAAAATTACTTGGAGGCGGATAACCAAACTGCCGGACTCAACGGGAAAATGCCGAGCATGCTGTCAAATAGTTCCACAGGGAAATCTCAAACTCATACATTTAACCGGGTAAGAATAGTAAAAGTACACAAATGAAAAGAAACCAGTCAAACATGTGAAGCTGCAAATATCTTCAGAACCATATCAGGCAACGACCTCAGAAAAAAATGAGGTTCTGGGCATCAGCAGACAGCTGACGTATGTAACTGTGGAACCTGATGGAAATGCAAAGGTAGCCAATAGTAATCAAACCAATATCTTTGCAGAGCGAGAATAGATGGTCACTACAGATGTCAAACAAGTATCTGTCCGAACTATGTATATCAGGAAGACAAGCTAACAGGAGACGCATGTACCACCCACAGACCAAGAGGAAATGCTTTTGAGCCCTGTACGAGTCCAATAACACGACATTTCAGTAACAAGACCGTCGACAGAAAAAAGTGATTTAGAATAAATCAGTTTCAAAGTTGAAGATACACATGGTGGGCTATATAAAACGGGAACCGGAACTATTTCATCGTGTGCTCCGGGACAGATGACGTATGTTGGATGAAATATTCTCCGAACGAGTTTTATTTTACCTATCCTGTGGGAATGAAATGGTTTATGCGTAAGAACACAACAGAAAATACGGCACGAATGCAGTACAGGCTAGAAAGAATCGAAAATACCTAACCGTCGACAAGTCGGACAGCAAGACGGCACAAAGGTCGCCATAGAAACCTGTAAAATCCGACTGCAACAAACATAAAACGGCCACTGACGGAGAAAAGCAGGCAACTATCATCACGCAGGGAGGGCCAACGCCCAGTGGGAGGAGGGACTGACGAATGCGAAGTTATATAAATGTGAACGTTGTAGAAGAAAAAAAAAACTTGCATAGAACAAACACATAACTGGAAAAGAGAATAATAATTTAAGCAGAACATAAAATTGTAAAATGAAAATAAATAGTAAACAAAGTGATTAACATTTAATGACCTCGTAATCCTGCAAAGCATTGGTCATGGTGCTAGTCAACATTGACACCTCTAATCAAACATACTGCATCGCTTTGATGAACGTAAACGGCACAAGAAGAAAAAGAAAAATTTCTGGAAAGAATAACTATCTGTTGCGGAGGTGAATACAATCTCATTGTAAAAGAAGACTTTTGGAAGCTTAGATAACGTATTTGGACATGAATTAACTGTTGCGCCACTGCCTTTTTACTTGACGCATGACACCTTTGGCTTAGCTACGTTGTCACCATGGTCTGACGCAAGAAGCTGCGGTGGGACTGACTAAGTTGACCTGACTGAAGGCACCAGAAGGGGATTAGTTAGCGACTAGGCTCGACACTGCCGCCAGCGCAGCAGTAATGCTGGCAGAGACTGTAGAATGATGACTCGCATTGCCACACGCACGAGTCTGCCAGCGCATCGCTAGTGTGGCCTATGTGATGAAGAAACATGTCCTGTCAAAATAAGGGCGAATTAAACCACCATAAATACAGCCCGTTTCAGCTATGCAGTATCTGTCACCGAGAGGTACTCCACGACATTTATGGATTTCATGTGGGACAATCAGCGTGTTGTTAATCACTACCAACTCCGCGAACTGCGGAACTATGGGCTACACTTAAGTGCAGACTGGCTGACCTGATGCTTTTCAGATGGAGGGCTACCCACTGACTAACACCTGTCGACTTCAGGACTCCTACCCAGGGTTCCATGATTCGCAACTCCGCCTAACAACTGCCGAGCCTCCATCTGCCTAGTACGGCCACATTGACTCTGTAGCCCACTGTCACTACACCTTGCGCTGAGGTCCTCGGTTCACCTCCACCCTCGAGTGTTACTTGCACTGAGCTGTACATGTGCAGTCAGCATGGCCGACTTCTACGGGGCCATCGTCGCTGAATGTCGGCACCTTGCCTAGGGCCTGACGTGGCTTTATACTCACAAAAGCGCTGACGGTTTACCTTCACCTTGCTGCCGCCTCCTCGGTGGGGCGGCGCTGTGAGCTGACTGCCTCAGGAAGCTAAGCACATTAGGCACCATCTCGGGTTAGCCTGCGTCCCTGGATGCTGACTGCAACAAGACAGCAACATCCTACCTTACACACTGAATGAATGAAATAATGATATTACAACTCCTGCCAACCAACTTGTATAGTTACTACAACTTGTAGTGGGACGTTATTAATATGTATGCTCCGACGGTGAACCAAAACAGAAACACCCATAAATATTTTTATACGGTCATAGTACCCAGCATATGTAGTAGCACATCCACTGAGGATAGCAATGTCATCAAGCGAATCGTATCATTGATATGCTTTCAACATGAATTATAATTCCGCTCGTGAACCTTTCTTTTATTTCCACCATTACTTCTTCGATGTAAAGATTGAACCGTAGGGGCGAAAGACTACATCCCTGTCTTACATCTTTTTAATACGAGCACTTCCTTCTTGGACTTCCACTCTTATTATTCCCTCTTGGCTTTTGTACATGTTATATATTACCTGTCGACTTCAGGACTACTACCCAGGGTTCCATGATTCGCAACTCCGCCTAACAACTGCCGAGCCGCCATCTGCCTAGTACGGTCACATTGACTCTGTAGGCCAGATGTACGAGACAGGCGAAATACCCTCAGACTTCAAGAAGAATATAATAATTCCAATCCCAAAGACAGTAGGCGTTGACAGAAGTGAAAATTACCGAACTATCAGTTTAATAAGTCACTGCTGCAAAACAGTAACGCGAATTCTTTACAGACGAATGGAAAAACTGGTAGAAGCCGAACTCGGGGAAGATCAGTTTTGTTTCCGTGGAAGTATGGAAAAGCGTGAGGCAAAACTGACCCTACGACTTATTTTAGAAGCTAGATTAAGAAAAGGCAAACCTACGTTTCTAGCATTTGTAGACTTAGAGAAAGTTTTAGACAATGTTGACTGGAATTCTCTCTTTCAAATTCTGAAGGTGGCAGGGGTAAAATACAGGGAGCGAAAGGTTATTTACAATTTGTACATAAACCAGATGGCAGTTATAATAGTCGAGGCAGTGGTTGGGAAGGGGGTGAGACAGGGTTGTAGCCGCTCCCCGATGTTATTCAATCTCTATATTGAGCAAGCAGTAAAGGAAATAAAAGAAAAATTCGGAGTAGGTATTAAAATCCAGGGAGAAGAAATAAAAACTTTGAGGTTCGCCGATGACATTGTAATTCTGTCAGAGACAGCAAAGGACTGGGAAGAGCGGTGGAATGGAATGGACAGTGTCTTGAAAGGAGGATATAAGATGAAGATCAACAAAAGCAAAACAAGGATAATGGAATGTAGTCGAATTAAGTCGGGTGACGCTGAGGGAATTAGATTAGGAAATGAGACACTTAAAGTAGTAAAGGAGTTTTGTCTTTTGGGGAGCAAAATAACTGATGATGGTCGAAGTAGAGAGGATATAAAATGTAGACTGGCAGTGGCAAGGAAAGCGTTTCTGAAGAAGAGAAATTTGTTAACATCGAGTATAGATTTAAGTGTCAGGAAGTCGTTTCTGAAAGTATTTGTATGGAGTGTAGCCATGTATGGAAGTGAAATATGGGCAATAAATAGTTTGGACAGGAAGAGAATAGAAGCTTTCGAAATGTGGTGCTACAGAAGAATGTTGAAGATGAGGTGGGTAGATCACGTAACTAATGAGGAGGTATTGAATAGTATTGGGGAGAAGTTTGTGGCACAACTCGACTAAAAGAAGGGATCGATTGGTAGGACATGTTCTAAGGCATCAAGGGATCACAAATTTAGCATTAGAGGACAGCGTGAAGGGTAAATATCGTAGATGGAGACCAAGAGATGAATACACTAAGTAGATTCAGAAGGATGTAGGTTGCAGTAGGTGCTGGGAGATGAAGGAGCTTGCACAGGATAGATTAGCATGGAGAGCTGCATCAAACCAGTCTCAGGACTGAAGACAACAATATATTACCAGTCTCTCCCTGTAGCTTACCCAAATTTTCCTCAGTCGAACATACTGCACCATTTTACATTGTCGAATGCCTTTTCCAGGTCGACAAATCCTATTAAAGTGTATTAATATGTCATTAGTCTATTTTCATTATCAACCGCAACGTTCGAACTGCCTCTTCCGTGCCTTTACCTTTCCTAAAGCAACAGTGATCGTCATCTAACACATCAACAATTTGGTTTTCTACTCTTCTCTTAATATATTTGTAAGCAACTTGGGTGCATGAGCTCCTATGTTAGTTGTCCGATAATTCTTGCACTTGTCAACCTTTGCAGTCTTCGGAAATGTGTGAATTATGTTTTTCCGACAATCTGACGGTATATCGCCAGACTCATTTATCCTACGCGCCAACATGTAGAATCGTTTTGTTACCACTTCCGAAATGATTTTAGAAATTCTGATGGAATGTTATCCACTGTTCCTGCCTTATTTGTTCTTAACACTTCCAAAGATCTTTTAAATTCTAGGGCTGAATCCCCTATTTCTTCTACATCGACTCCTGTTTCTTCTTCCATCACATCAGACAAGTCATCATAGAGGCCTTCATTGTACTCTTGTTACCTATCCGCTCTCTACACAGCTTTTGACAGTGGAATTCGCACTGCAGTCTTTATGTTACTATCCTTGGTTTTTTTTTGTACTTACCTCTTTCATCGATCAGCTGAAGCATTTCTTCTGTTACCCATGATTTCTTCACAGTTACTTTCTTTTACGTTTCCAACTTTCATGAGCAGTTTTTAGAGATGTCCATTCCTCTTCAACTGGACTGCCTATTGAGCTATTTGTAATCGCTGTGTCTATTGCCTTATACAACTGCTGCGCTAGTGTCAGTCCTAGTCAAAGGAAAGGGAAATTTTATCAAAATTCAATGAAGGCAAGGTTGAGCGACGAAATCTGGGGCCAATGGGAGATTGCAGTAACAGACGACAGCCACAAGGCCAGGAAAGGTAAACATGGAACTCGCGGGCATGGAGCTGCGACTGCGGTATTGCACTCATGATTTGTTTTGAGTGGAGCAACAATAAGGCAGGAAACTGCAGTGTTGCTTTATTTCAACGAGGCGGGGCGCTAGGCCAGAGACAGGAGTGGCGATCTGTTAATGGCTGACGTGTGGGAGTTTATCCCTGCCATAGTTTGTCTCTCTCTGACAATACGTCAGAAGCAAGGGAGAAACCAATTTAAATACACTACCGGCCATTAGAATTGCTACACCAAGAAGATATGCAGATGATAAACGGGTATTCATTGGACAAATGTATTATACGAGAACTGATTGGGTGCTTAAATCCTGAGAAATCAGTACCCAGAACAACCACCTCTGGCCGTAATAACGGCCTTGATACGCCTGGGTATCCAGTCAAACAGAGCTTGGATGGCGTGTACAGGTACAGCTGCCCATGCAGCTTCAACACGATACCACAGATCAACAGGAGTAGTGACTGGCGTATTGTGACGAGCCAGTTGCTCGGCCACCATTGACCACACGTTTTGAATTGGTGAGAGATCTGGAGAACGTGCTGGCCAGGGCAGCAGTCGAACATTTTCTGTATCCAGAAAAGCCCGCACAGGACTTGCAACATGCGGTCGTGCATTTTCCTGCTGAAATGTAGGGTTTCGCAGGGATCGAATGAAGGGTAGAGCCATGGTTTGTAACACGTCTGAGATGTAACGTCCACTGTTCAAAGTGCGGTCAATGCGAACAAGAGGTGACCGAGACGGGTAACGAATGGCACCCTGGGTGATACGTCAGTATGGCGATGACGAATACACGCTTCCAATGTGATGTGCGTTCACCGTGATGTAGCCAAACACGGATACGACCATCATGATCCTGTAAACAGAACCTGGATTCATCCGAAAAAATGACGTTTTGCCATTCGTGCACCCAGGTTCGTCGTTGAGTTCACCATTGCAGGCGCTCCTCTCTGTGATGCAGCGTCAAGGGTAACCGCAGCCATGGTCTCCGAGCTGACAGTTCATGCTGCTGCAAACGTCGTCGAACTGTTCGTGCAGATGGTTGTTGTCTTGCAAACGTCCACATCTGTTGACTCAGGGATCGAGACGTGGCTGCACGATCCGTTACAGCCATGTGGATAAGATGCCTATCATCTCGACTGCTAGTGATACGAGGCCGTTGGGATCCAGCACGGCGTTCCGTATTACCCTCCTGAACCCACCGATTCCATATTCTGCTAACAGTCGTTCGATCTCGACAATGCGAGCAGCAGTGTCGCGATACGATAGACCACAATCACGATAGGCTAGTAATCCGACCTTTATCAAAGTCGGAAACGTGATGGTACGCATTTCTCCTCCTTACACGAGGTGTCACAACAACGTTTCACCAGGCAACGCCGGTCAACTGCTGTTTATGTATGAGAAATCGGTTGGAAACTTTCCTCATGTCAGCACGTTGTAGGTGTCGCCACCGGCGCCAACCTTGTGTGAGTGCTCTGAAAAGCTAATCATTTGCATATCACAGCATCTATTTTCAATCGGTTAAATTTCGCGTATGTAGCACGTCATCTTCGTGGTGTAGCAACTTTAATGGCCAGTAGTGTAGATGGGCAATTTTAGCTTGACGGAGTATGTCAGGCCAGTCGAGTGTTGGTACGGACCTGTGCTGGTCTACGCCTATAGGGGCCAGTCTCGCAGCAATGTTATAAGTATTCGGCACTTGTTCGGGCTATATTCCGCCTCCGGAGACACAACACTGGGGCGGGACCGAACAGCAGCCTGGTCTGTCTGAAAGAGGGCAGTGATTGCAGTCTGCAGCAGGTCCGGGAGGGGCTCGGTTCCACTCCAGTCTACGGACCACATTCGCTTCACAAGTGGCATACCGGGGTCTGCGCGAGGCGTATGATGCAGGAAGCGTAAAAGCTCTGTGACAGCGCCAGATACGGCCATCCGGCAACCACCACTAGCGGCAAGTTGCGGCACAGCATTGAGGAGGGCACAGGTTCGAGTCCGGTTCTGTCCTGGGAGCAGTGGTGGCCAGAGGGCCACAGGTGAATAGTACATCTACCTTCGTCCCATGGTCAGACAGAGCAGGCCAAATGAGGCAAAGGGTGGAGAGGACAAGGAACTGTAGCAGTCTCCGGAATCGCGTGCAGCAGCGCGGCGCAAGTCGCAACGCATCGGCGGGCGGCGAACGGGAGAGCGACGGCCGACTTCCATCGGCGGGTGGCCTTGATGACGACAGCAGTAGCGTCGGCATACCAGGAGTCTGCTGAAGTGGCTGGACTCGCAGGACATCGGCTGGCGACAAGCTGACACTACGCTTCACAATCGAGTACTGTAAATTAGCTGAATAAAGGCCGGTTCCCACTAGGGCTGCCGCGCGTCAAAACCGCGCGTCAGCTGCGTGGTTGCCATGGAAACGGCGTCAGCGGCAAGGCGCGGCGGGCTCTGCGTCGCGGTTTGACCATGTCGAACCGCTTCCGCTGCCGCGTGCCGCGCTCCAGGTGCGCGCTGCCAATCACAGAACGCGCTGAGCGTGACGTCAGATGCGGAATCCCGGGCCACACGAACTTTCGCCGAACCGCTGGCGCGGACGCGGCGGCAGCTAAGAAATACTTATCATCCGATTCCAAGGAAACTATTCGGTAGAAAAATTTGATTCTTGAGCATGTTACAGACTGATATCATCTCTCGATAAAGGACCGAATTTCTTTTCGTTATTCGTCGTGGTTACTAGCTGTATCGGATTTATGTAAACCTTTATACGAAATTTTAATGAGTGTGCAGAGGTAAAAACGCATTGCGTGGACTTTGCGTACAGTTCATTTTAGGTAATACATTACTGCGTATGAAATTTAGTCAACATATCGAAATTGTTTTTAAAGCTGAGAGCAGAACGATAGCTATCACCGTTCTCGAGATATTGAATGATATGTCGGCGGGCGGGCTGTGCGGTGACCTCTCGCTACACGACCGATACTTTCGGCCTGCTCGTCGTGAACCATGTGGTTGTATCAACCGCAAATTTCGTAAACGGTTCAAGAAATCGAAACGTGTTTTTTTTGCAAACGATAACTTGTAAAAAGTCATGTATTTCGTCGCATGATAAATATCCAAAATCTGTTTATCTACCGAGATATGAAAGAAACTACAGTTTTTCGGAAGGGATAGATGAATTTTTTTAAACGCCATTTATTAGCATGTGGGATGAGAAGTTAAACCGAGACTAATTTGCTGGTATGTCATAAGATGTAATTTGCTAAGTATCCACAGCTATTGATTATTTCCTTTGGAAGTAGCAAGCGTTTTTTTCTATATCCAGTGTACTTTATTGGTTCAAAACGCTTTTTGCCTTTTACTTTAAGGCATCTTCGGTGGAATCTAGAATGATTCAGTTTTGTTTTGATATGTGATGCTTGCAGATTATAAAACAGTTCACTTTTTTTTATGTGAATAACTGATTACTTACAGTGAATCGAGTTTTTGGCGGACATCTGCGTTTCTCCTCACCTGGTCACATGCTGGAGGTTGAACTAAAACTTAATTTGTGGAACATAAGCATATTTTCATGTTCGCTCTTTTTCTTCTGTCACTAGCTGTAGACATTTTACCGAAAACACTGAATTGAAGTCATAACTAGTGTGTTCACCTTATGTCCCTTACTGTTTGGTTTGTTTATGTACATGTTGCCAACCTAAAGAATTATATGCTGAAAACTAATGTTTATTTCTGTTCTCCTTATATCTGTATGTGTGTGTGTGGCTAGCCAGTGATAGTTATAGAAAGTTGAAAGTGAATGCAGTAGTTGTCAGACAATGGTTGAAAGATTTAGTGTTCAGCTGATTTCAGTTTTGGTTTAAATGTTTTGTGGAGGAGTGCATGGAAGAGTAAATTCATTGCTAACATTAATAGATAAAATAGTAGAATAGCATTTCAACAGATGATTATTATCAGAATACTGTCACCCAACCCCTTTGTCCCCATTCGTTGACGCCTCATAATATGTCCTGTCAACTTACCCCTCTTCTAGTCAAAGTTGTGCCGTAATTTCCTCTTCCTCCTCTATTTAATTCCGTTCCTCTTCTTTAGTTACACGATCCTCATATCTAATCTTCAGCATTCTTATTGATCACCACGTTTTGAAAGTGTCCATTGTCTTCTTGACAGAACTGTTCATCGCCCACATTTCACTTACATACAAGGCTGCACTCCACACAAATACCTTTGTAAAATAGTACCCAATCATAAGAATTTATATTCGATGTGAACAAATTTTCTTTTTCAGAACGCTTTTCTTGCTATTCAATGACTTCATTTTATATCGTCTCTACTTCTGCCTTCTCAATTACTGCTTCCCTTTCAAGTCATTGAAGTCTTAGAAATGCAGTTTGGTTTCGGTACAAGTTGTAGATAATCTTGTGGCCCTGTGTTTTATCGATGACATCTCCAGAGCTTCAAAGAATGTTTTAATGAAGATTGTCAAAATCTCTCTCTTAACATACAAATGCTATAAACACAGTTTCGCAGTTCTTCAGTGTGTCTACTTAGCTAAGTGATAGGATCAGTATTGCCTTGCGTGTTCAGACATCTCTCAGGAATCTGACATTGTGCTTATGTTAGTTTGTACAACCCCTCCCCCTCTCCTCTGTACATATTCCTTCCACTTTCTAGCCTTATCTTATTTGCTTAGTTCTGGCTTGCCAAATGAGTTCTTGACAGTTGCTTCTCCTTTGAACAAAGTTTTCTTTGTTCTTTCTCATTTTCATCCCTTATGTTTTCCAAGTGCTAAATCGCGTTGCAATTTTGGACTTTCTGTCAACGTCATGTTTAGACATTTCTATTTCCTATGGCCTACTTTATTTGCTGCATTTTTATATTTTTCCCTCGTGTCAAGTTTAATATATCACGTTTTATCTAGCGATTTCTACTGTACCTTCTTCCCGTTCACGTACTCTGCTGCATTCACCACTTCTTCTCTCAAAAGTGGCGAGAGTGCAGTGCAAGTTTCACCGTGGATAGCTAAAGGTGTAATGTGTCACGTTACATGTTAAAGTATAGTTCGGAGACCGTAGTTTGACCGTGAGAGGTCTTTCTTTTCTGTGATAGTGAATGTATTCTTGCGTGCCGTGTGGCAAGTTCCGTCGGCGGAACGGGAGGCTATTGTCTTCTCTGTGGGCTGCGCGCGTTGCGCTTTCTGCTGACGTTGTGGAGTGCAGCGGCTTGTAGTGACGTCGGACGCAGACAGCGCGGATTGCGGAGGGCTGGCTGTGCGAGCCACAGCTGCTCGTTGCGTCGGGCGTCCCAGACAGCAGCGGCCGATTCAGCGGACGCCGTCTACGGAAAGCTGGCTGCAGGTACTGTCAACTGGCGTGTGGCTCTTATTTCCTAGCTTACCGAGCAAACTGTGGAGCAAATTACAGATCCTACTGCGCTTGACGGAACTGGTTGCACTCGGTTTAGAGATAAACTACATGCGCAACGGATCCAGAATTTGGGAATCGGCTGCCGTACAGCAAATTTGGTCCGGTGTGCGCTCTCTTTGCCTCTCTCTGTGAAGCATTTGGGACATGTGCATCGACTTTTAACTAAGTTAAGCTCCACGCCCGCGAGTATACACGGACACTGGAGCATACAACCTGGTCCACGCTGGCGGCAGCCGCTGCTACTTTCCAAAATGCCGAACGTGCTCCCGGAATCAATGTGAGCTACACATAAGTCGGAGGACGTTGAAACAGTGATGCGACTCCGACGGGCAGGAGCACGGGGGTAATAAGACGAGTAGTATCTAGTGAAAAGCTAATTCCCAAAAGAAAGAAAATGGAAACTAAAATGATGAGCGCTGTAGATGAGATCTCAGAGGAGTTACAGAATGAACTAAAACAAAAAAGGGAGTCAACCACAATTACATCGCAGACTACAGACAAAATTTGGGCTCACGCATTAGGTCAAGTAAGGCTTTATGGACAAAATGAAGAGCTCAAACTGAAAACGCCAGACTCAGAAAAGAACTAGCGATTGCAAACGCACCACATGCCCAGGAACGCATTCAGCGCCTGGAACAAGAAATAGCGGAGCTCAAATCCGAAAATCAGAGATTAAAGTCAGAAATTAAATCCCTCCCACCCTCATTTGCAGCGGTTGCGGCTGCCTATCCGACTGCAAAACCTATTAGCAAAGTACAGGAACTCATTCAAGAAACCAAAGCTAAACATTCCAGCACACTTTTCTTTAAATCAGAAACCAACCAAGATGAGAGAACCATTAGAGAAACCATCACTAAAACAATTACCCCCAAGCAAGACAAACTAAAAATAAAATAAATCAGGTCAACAGCAAACACCGTAATAATGGAAACAGACTAAAAACAGACTCACAAGTAGAGAAGAAAAAGATAATGGAAAAAGCAGTACAGCCTAAGGTGTGAAGAACCCAAAAAGTTCAGACCCCTGATGGCAGCACCAGGAATTCTTAGAAGAGCTCTACGAAATAATACTGAGTGAACACATTACTAAAGACGAGTTCGATAACGAAGTTAAAATAAAGTTTAAAACAGGACCAAAGGCCAAATGGACAGTAAACAATGTTCTAGAAGTGTCGCCAAAAGTACGATTACTGCTGCTCCAAAAAAATGGTTTTTATTCAATTTAAATCTTTGTACATAACGACTTTGTTGCTGTACAAATATGTTTTAATTGTTGGGGCTTCGGTCACCCGTCGAAGCCTTGCGACAAAGATCCATTATGTGGAAGATGTGCAAAACCGGTACACAAAAAGTCAGAATGCAGGCAGGAGAATCCTGTAGGCTGTATACCATGCAAACACAGAAACAGAACATGCGATAAGGCAGGCTAGACTGTCCTACATATAAACAGCTCTAAGAAAGACAAACAGAGCGCACCGAATACGATGTCCTGGACAACGTCCATTAATAACGAGTGCTACCGTAACTGTCAGAAACCCACCCCCCTAACACACGCAGAACAGACGTAACTAATAATGTTGTTGTTGTTGTTGTTGTGGTCTTAAGTCCCGAGACTGGTTTTATGCAGCTCTCCATGCATCTCTATCCTGTGCAAGCTTCTTCATCTCACAGCACTTACTGCAACCTTCATCCTCCTCAATCTGCTTAGTGTATTCGTCTCTTGGACTCCTTCTACCATTTTTACCCTCCACACTGCCCTTCAGTGCTAAATTTGTGATCCCCTGATGCCTCAGAACATGTCCTACCAACCGGTCCCTTCTTGCACAGCATAGGTTGGCATGGAGAGCTGCATCAAATCAGTCTCAGGACTGAAGACCACAACAACAACAACTAATAATACAAACAGGCAAAGGTACAAATCGCCGTCGACTTGGATGAGAGGCTGTCTGCGAGCCGCTGCTTGGCGGCAACACATGGGGATATTACAACCCCCAAATGCAGATACCGTTACTAATGTAATGCCTCAGTGCTGAGAGACAATACAGTGCAGGTACGTCAGCATTACCGACTATGTAGACGATATGTACATGCAGGGAGCAATAGAATATGAGGTTGCCGGGCATACGTTTTATTGGGCCATCCTCCAGGCTGCTCTCCTTTTACGAGTTGACAAACTGGAAGACGAAATACTGCGAGATAGTATAAAGAAATACAACGACGTCCTTGAACATCTTTAGAATGAAGATGTCACTGAGTTCACAACAATCTAACGCCACAGGCAAAGACAAACAAAGGCATTTGCACATTACCCGCGCAACAAGTAGAATATGATACAACCAAATGTAGACCCTATATTACACCAGTTCGTTTTGTCTACGGAGGTAGCGCACACAGTCAATACGCGAAACAAAGCAGTAATGTAGCTGAACAGAAAGAGACATAGCCGGCCGCGGTGGCCGTGCGGTTCTGGCGCTGCAGTCCGGAAATGCGGGACTGCTACGGTCGCAGGTTCGAATCCTGCCTCGCGCATGGGTGTGTGTAAAGTCCTTAGGTTAGTTAGGTTTAAGTAGTTCTAAGTTCTAGGGGACTTATGACCTAAGATGTTGAGTCCCACAGTGCTCAGAGCGATTTGAACCATTTGAACCAGAAAGACACAGCCTGCACCGGCACAACACCAGACGCAAACACCCCAGAGACGGACATACAACAGCCACATTTTACGAACAAGTCCCCGGTAGAGATCAAAAACAACAAGTCGTTATCAGGGGAAATGCTCAGCGAAAACACATCGAACTCCATACTACCAGAAACCATAAAACAGGAAAGACGTGCTGCAGTACCAAATTACTCGAAATCGGAGCATCAAACAGACAGTCAAGAACACCAACCAGATACAACCAAATACGCCAAGCTGAATACCGTTAATTACGTAAACTACGAAAACTTAGAAGTTAACCTCCGGCTTAGCACACTAGAAAACAAGGATATATTTCTAACAGCTCTTCGCTATGTAATACGAACGAAGCATGAAAACGGGGATAAAATCTGCTTTCCAGCTACAGAACAAACTGACAGGATGATCCTAAGAGTTAAAAATCTGCCAACGAACCACAAAGAACTATGTAAGCTTCTAGGAGAGGCATGTGCGCGAAGGGGAGAGGGCCTAAACCTATAGAAAGTATACAAGGACTTCGTCAGAGCACATGGACGTGTGTTTCTGGATTTTAAAGAAACCACTAGATATCGCTTCTGAAGGTAATACAACTAAATTACCAGGGCAGTACCCTAGTAAACAAGGAATTAGGTAGGCTCGTAGAAGAAACAAAAGCAGACATCGCCTGCGTTCAGGAATCTTTTCTGCGAGGTGGGAAAATTTCAGGGCTCCCCTCACATTACATCACAGTAGCTGGAACACCAAACGCGAAATCCGCGATAATGGTAGTTAATAAAACCTCATAGTAGCACAGATCACCCAGATTTGCTCTGAACACATTGCCACAGCAGAAATAACAGACGGACAGGATGTATGGATCATGTCGTCTATTTACGCTCAGTACTCGTATGATACAGAACCTTTCTTGGACATAATAAGACATTTCACGACACTCAGATAGAAAAAGTCTCCTCATTCTAACTGATATCAACTCAAAATCCCCCTTGTGGAACTCAGAACTGACGACAGAGGGCAACTAGTGTTTGACGTGGTAAATGAATGCAACCTCTTCATACTGAATAGGGAGGGTCAGCCACCTACCTACCGCGGAGACGCCGGTAGTGTGAGTAACATAGACGCAAAATCTCTTCCACTAGTCAATACATGGAGGGTATTAGATAGAGCCACACACAGCGACCACAACGCAATCGTCATAACCACGGACAGATATATCAATGCACATAACATGGACCACGAACAGCAGCATTTACTCATAAGAAGAGCCGACTGGCAAAAAGTTCGAGATATTGTTGAGGCGTCATCGCTACACAGTGTTCAAGGCCGTATAGATTACAAAACGCATGTACTGACATAGGTCCTACAAAGAGCACAGGAAGCAGCTATACCACGGTCAAAAACTGGGTGGGGACAGAAACAACCGTGGTCGACAGAACTGGAAAGACTAAGGAAGGATTCACGGGACAAAAGAAACTACTACCAACTAGCAAAGACAGCTACTGAAAGACTGTTAAGACTTGATCTGTATCGTAACGCTAAACAGGAATACCAAAATTAACTAAAAACAAGGCAAGACTCCTGGACCAATTTTGTAAAAACCCAGCTACATAACGACATCTCGGGACCACCATTCAAGATAGAACGAGTTAAGACACCGACAGTTCTGTCAACACTAAAACAAGCTGACGGCACAATGACCAGAGGATGGAGGAGCACAGCAGAATATCTTCTGAACAGGCTCCTCCCGGATGACGACGACACACAAGACGAGGGACACCACACAGACCTAAGAGAGGGCATGAGACACCTATACATCAGTGACGGAGTAACCTTGCCATTCGCGCAAGAAGAAGTCGCTACGGCGATCATCAGGCTTAAAAACCGAAAAGCACCCGGCCCAGACAAACAGTAACACAAATCACACCTTTTCTTACTAACATGTTCAACGAGGCATTACTAACAGGCAGAATTCCAAACCTCTGGAAAACTGCTAATGTAGTAATAATAAGGAAATCAAAAGACAAAGACCCAACAGACCCCAAAACGTACCGACCGATCTATCTCTTAAACACTCTCGGCACGGTACAGGAAAGGCTCCTGTGTGACCGTTTACAATCGCACAGGCGCGTCCTCGGCCTAACGCCCCATCAGTTCGGCTTCAGGGAAGGCAGATCAATAGAAGACGCCGTCAACCAAGCACTGACAGTTACAAACAGCATCAGAGACAAATACGCGGCCGCCATTCTAATCGACATAGCCGGGACTTTTGACAACTTGTGGTGGCCGTCCCTCTTCGCCACATTAAGGGAAATGAGGCTATCAGCTTCTCTCTACAATAGCCTCCTCGATTACTGCACAGGCAGAATGGCAGAGTGGAGGGCTGGTACACGGAAGGTTGTCAAGAGAATAACAAAGGGATGTCCACAGGGCTCGATCTGCGGACCAATATTCTATGATATCGCAATCGAGCCCTTTCTGAACACCGTGATCAGTGACGACAGGGTAAGAGGTGTGGTGGCGTAAGCAGATGACCTGCTCATAGTGGTGTCAGCCAACTCGAGAGCAGCACTAGAGACAAAAGGTACGCAACTGCTTCAGAAAATTAACAGTTGGTGCACAAAAAAAAGCGCTCCCAACAAAACTGTATATTTACTGCTCAGAGGGACCTACAGAGGAATCCAATTCTAAAATCAGACAATACAAGCATACAGAGGAAGTAAGCCACACGTTATTTCGGACTGCATCTAGACGAGAAACAGACTTTCAACCACCATATAAAATTGACAATTGACAAAGCCTCTTAAATTATGCACAAACTAGCAAGACTAAACACAACTCAGTACAAATTAGCTATTAGGACGATAAAGACCTACCACATTGCGATATTTGAATCCATCACATGCTTTGCCTCAAGTGCTTCGGCTCACAGACTGAACATACAGACTAACAAGACAATTGCAAGACGAGGTCAAAGTAGTGTACTCCTGAGAATGATCGGAGCTTTCAACACCACGTCACTAGAGGCACTTTGCGTTGTGATGGGGACCTGCCATATAGACATAACAATACGTTACAAAGCTGCACTTTACTTGCTTAAGAGGGACAGGCTCGATAAAATCACCGAAATTACGGGAACCAACATCATGAACAAAACACAGTTGAAACAATGGCGGATTCAAACTTGGAAGAGAGAGTGGGATGCGTCCGATAAGGCTCGCCGAGGGCACTCTCTCTTTCCTGATGCACACGAAGACTACAACTGAAACATGTCGACCCAGCCCGGGGGGTGGTCCATTTCCTGACAAGTCACGGGCCGTATCCGGCACCTTTAAACCGTATGGGACGAACTAACGATGAAGTATGCGTATTCGGAGAATCTGGGACACCAGAACATGTCACACTTCTGTGCAACACGCTAGCACAAGTGAGACCTATATAGAATGACAATGACATCGTTAGAATAATAAGTAATCCCGATGACTGGAACACAACAAATGGTGTAGCCGATGTAGTATCGAACATTCTGCACGAAGAATTCAAGCACCAAAACCCATATGGAAGGAGGCGTAGACAAGCACAAACAACACAGTAAACCACATGGGAAGACACAAACACTCACACAGATTCCGGAACCGAGGAAGGAACACTAAGTGAACATGACTCAGAAGGGATCAACTTGTAAGGGATCAAAATCAACAATGTATTGCACTGCACGCCACAACACAGTCACAAACAACACAACAATCATAAAACAAATAAACACCGGCACCACATACTAAGACTGTAGTAATGAGGTAATGTCGCTTGGGAGGAGGAGGTTCGAAGAACTTTTATTCTGAGGCTCCACCTCCCCAATGGCATCCTGCAAAGTTTTAAAGTGTACTGCACCCAAGCAGTAATCTATTCCTCGTGTTATTGTGTGCAGACAGAAGTATATTCTCGTCTCTGTTCAAAGCTAAAATTAATGAATCTCATATATTAGCAATGTATTAAGTTATCTAAGGAATAAGTAGCAATGAACTATATTCTATTTCAATTAACAAGTTACAAACGTAGGTGTATTTCTCATGTGAAGCTAAAATTAATGTATTCCATGTATCAAGTGCTCAATCAGCATTTAATCTGTATAATCTGTGTAAACATACATTAGCGCAAACAATTCCAGATGAGAATAGCTCGAGGTTGTACCGAGACCTTCTCATCTGAAGTAAATAGAAATATGCCATTGCTAACCAACATGCTACTTACACTGTATTACTCATCCAAATACAGCATATCACTTCCCTCTATATATAACAAATTATTCTTAACCACGTTCATTGTGTTATTTTTTTTTTTATTTTTCTTTGACATTTGCATTGTACAAATTATATTCTCATCAACTATGTAGTAACAAATTATATGGAACCATTTTAACAATTATTAAACAATCAATTCGCTGTAACCTCAGAGAAATCTTTATATATTATGTTCTTTATATTATTTTTAAAGAAGCAATAACAACTGTTTACCAATCAGACTGTAACAACAAGAAGTCTTTGTTATTAGATTCAGAAGCATACGACCCACCTTACATTTCAAGGCGGTGGGTTACTCTGTACTATTAATGAAATAAATAAATGAAATTAATCTGCACTGCCCCTCAATGCTCTTGAACTTCCTCGGCCTCCTGATAAAATACGGCGCGGTGGGTCCTGGCTTTAGCTCTGCCATCTGGAGTCCCTGGTTCCACACACTGACCCCGAAACAGTGGTGTCAGGAGTGGTGCTGGTTACAACGCTGGTACCGGATTTCCACTCCCACATCTTATGTCTAGCAAGTAGCTGTGAGGAGTGCCTGTGTAGAGGAGTAGTTGAGGTGTTTGGTTGCGTTCGTGATGGGTGGTCGTGCAATTCTTGTTACGTCTTGTCGTTCCTGATGTGTTTGTACATACCAGTATAGAGAGGAAAGCAGGACTGTCACCTGCACACGAGCAAGATATGGATGGGTGAGTTACTTTTGATTTATGGTTTATGTGTCATTCTTTTGTTAATTAGGATGGACTTTTTAAAGGTATCTTTTGTAAGCCCAGAGGTGCCTGTAGATTTATCTGGATTCAGGGGAAATGGGGACATGATAACATAGCTCCTAAGCGATGTAATTTTTGTAACCCGTCAGACCACGGATTACTGTGTACAAAGTGGGTGCCAAAGAATTGTTTTATTTGTAAGAGATTTGGTCATTTGGCGCGCAATTGTTCAGAATGTAGGTGGGCGATGATTCGCCGCAAGAACTAAGCTTAAGGAGTAGCAGAATGAAATTAACGGCAACAGTGGAGCTATAAGCAGGAATGGTGGAAACACAGCAAGCAGCAGAGGCTGCAGCAGTGACTACACTGGAAGCTGTAGCCGCTCTATCAGAGCAAATTCGGGTATTGTCAGAAGCGAGATTAAGTGACAAAGAAAAATATGAAGAATTGGTAGGGAGTTTTTTGAGGCATTGCGAGTAGGGGAACGGTCGTCGGGTGAAAGTAAATTACAGGTCATGGAGTGTCATAGACCGTTTGACCCGGCAATCGCTGCATTGATTAATCCCTTTTCGGGTAAATCAACGTAAGATGTTGGTATTCCTTAATGACATTATCACAATGGCTGAGGCCAATGGGTGGTCGGATGTTGTAATGTTGAGAGAAGTGAAGTTACACTTAATAGGGGATGCCAAGTCGTACGTATTGTACCATAAAACGTTGAACAATGTGGGGACGTTTTCATAGCTTGAGGCTGGGTTACGCCAGAGGTACCAAAAACAGAATAGTACCAGGTTTTTTCGTGAAAAAGTGCATTAGTTATGAGGAGAAACGTGGCTGGGAAGGTTTTCTAAAGATAGGATTCGGCAACTGAATACGCAAACATTCGCACTGTCACAGAATGGGGAGACTAATAGAGTGCTGTTACAGGAGGCCGAGAACAGGGCGTTAGTGTGTTTTTGGGGGGGGGGGGGGGGGAGTACCACCGGAGATATCACGTCGGGTGAGAATGGAGAATCCCAGTGATCTTGTGGTGGCTCTAAGGATTGCCGCATACTTAGAGGAAGTAGATCATACGACGAAGCAAAGGGAGGAGCATAGAGTCCTGGCAGCGGAAATTTAGTAAATTAAGTATTTTGGTTGTGGCCACGTATGGCACATTAGGAGGCAATGTCAGCGTCAGCTGCGGTGTTACTCATGTAGGAAAATGGGTCACCGGGCAGTGAACTGCAGGAGTAAAAGTAGGGGGGAAATTCGGCGGCAGCAGCCGTTAAACGAGAACGGGATTGCTTCAATAGTCAGAGAGCCGTCCCTGTGAAATTAGGTAATGTGCTTGTAGGTGCACAGACGGAATGCTGCTTATTAGGATTGTTGAACGGAAGGGAACAAAGCTTCTGGTTGATACGGGGACAGACGTGTCTGTTACTAATCTAGACCTGGTTAGCAGGAGAAGGCTTGAGCTACCACATTACAGGTTACGTGGGGCGGGAGATAACAAAGTGGAGTCATGGAGTACAACGGTACTTCAATTCGTCATCGCAGGAACCAAGTTTAGTCAGCAGGTAGAGGTGTTACCATGTTTGGGTGAGGGGTTTTCGGTGACTCTCAGACTAAACGTCCGTGACAAACATTGTGCGAAGATAGATCTTTGACAACAAACCGTGTAACTCGGTGGAACAATGTTTCGCATAAGGGAAACGGTTGCTAATGGACGAATGTCGCACGGTGCACTTAACGTGAAGGTGACGCCAGCAAAAACTGCGAACGGATTCATTAGTACCGGCAGGTACAGGGAAGGTAGTTTAGGTTCCGATAATACTGATTTACCAAAAGAGACGTACATGGTGGAGCCGCTCTCGAGTAATGAGGAGTTGGATAAAGCGCACTGTTTTGTGTGGATGAGTTTAGCTCAAACAAGTTACGTGGAAGGAGATTATAGAGTTCCTGTTAGTATAGATAACTTCGGCAAAGCGGAATTTATCTTGTCGGAAGGGTGTTATTGGCCACGTTCGAGGTTTCTGATGAAGATGCCCTCGATAGGGAGGATTTAGAGGCGAGCCATAAGCAAAACGTCGATGCAGCGCAATTAAGGGGAGAATTACAGCATTTGCAGAGAGACGACAGAGTCGCGTTGGAGGAACTGTTATTAACATTTAGAGATTTATTCAGAACGGAGGGTAGGTTACCGGCAACACCAATTACGAAGCATCACATACCAACGGAGAATAATACACCACTGTTTAGGAAACCATATAGGATAGCACGTCATATGCAAACCGCTACTTGAGGAGTTTATAGAACAACTACTACAGGATGGAATCATAGAGCATAGCGATAATCCATATTTAAGCAATGTAGTTCTCGTACCTAAGGTACAAGGAAATATAGGCTTTGTTGTGATTATATGTTTCTGAATGCGAAAACCATTACTGACGCATATCCGATTCCGAATATCATAGACACACTGGGCAATCTGGGACAATGCAAGCATTTTACGAAGATTGATTTACGGAGTGGATACCATCAGTTGTAAGAAGCGCCAGAGGATAGGTCAACGACAGCTGTTACTGTTCCTGGGTGGCACTATCAATATATAGGTATGCCATTCGGGTTGAAGAATGCACCGACAATTGTTCAGCGATTATTAGATGGGATTTTAAGGGGACTGAAACCAAAGACACGTATGGTTTACCTAGCTGACATTATAGTATTTTCCAAGAATATACCAGAACATGTATCGCGTTTAAGAGAAGTCTTTAGAAGATTGCGGTCGTCATGGTTAACATTAAGTTTAGAAAAATGTATTTTTGCGCAGACGCAGGTCAAATATTTAGGTCACGTAATCAGTGAAAAAGGGGTCCAAACCGATCCTCGGTGAATAGAGGCAGTTCAAAATTTTCTGACACTACGTACAATGAAGCAATTACAATCGTATATTGGGTTATGTTCCTATTACCGTAAATTTGTAGAAGATTTTCCTAAAATAGCCTTTTAAAGAAAGGGGTTAAATTTCAATGGACAGAGGAATGTCAGGAAGGTTTCGATGAATTGAAGATGAGATTAGTTTCTGATCCAGTGTTGGTTGGCTATGAGCACAATGGGACTTAACTTTTGAGGTAATCAGTCCCCTAGAACTTAGCACTACTTAAACCTAACTAATCTAAGGACATCACACACATCCATGCCCGAGGCAGGATTCGAACCTGCGACCGTAGCGGTCGCGCGGCGCCAGACTGTAGCGCCTAGAACCGCTCGGCCACTCCGGCCGGCTCCAGTGTTGGTGTTTCCGAATTTTGAAGAAGACCTCATCTTATCATGTGACGCTTCAAATTGGGGTGTAGGATGTGTTTTGGGGCAAATAGTGAATGGACAGGAGCACCCGGTGGCGTATGCTTCTAGACAGTTAAATAGGTCAGAGCGGAATTATTCCACAACGGAAAAGAAGATGTTGCCTGTAATATATGGAGTAACGTATTTTCGTTGTAACCTTTATGGTAGGAAGTTTAGCGTCATAACGGATCATGCAGGGTTAAGATGGTTGCTGGGACTCAAGGATCCTTCTAGTCGATTAATACGGTGGGCTCTAAAATTAAGGTAATTCATAATCCAAGGAAGAAATACGGGAATGCAGATGCATTAAGTCGCAAATTAGACGCATTAGAAGTAATGGGTAAAATTGTTGCGGAATGCAAAGGGCACAAGCAGAGGATGAGGGGTGCCAGAGTTTTAGAACTCAATCACATTTAACTGTGGAGGGAAATTTGTTGTAGAGTTACTAGGTGCGGACCATGGGTAGTGGTTCCAAAGAGTTTGAGAGAGGTCTTAAAGCAGGCCCATGATTATGTGCACTCGGGTCGTCGAGCAACAGGGAGATGAGTAGCAGAACGATTTTGGTGGCACACCCGGTGAACGGATGTGGGGAACAATACGTAGCAAATTGTGTGCCGTGTGCGCAGCGAGTGGATCTGACGCGCGCAAGAATTCCATTTCAACGGTTACCAAAGACTTCGAAACCATTCGAGTTTATCAGGCTAGATATTTGCGCGCCATACAACAGAACACTGGCAGGGAATCGTTACGTTTTAACTACAACTGATCACTTTTGGCGGTTTCTAGCCATGGTTGCAATACCAGACCAAGAGGCAAATACGGTAGCACAAGCTTTAGTCAATAACTGGTTATTGAAGTTTGGTGTGCCTGATACCATAATTACGGATCAGGGAACGAACTTCATTTCTAAATTAATGTCACAGTTGTGTTGTTTTTGAGATTTAAAACATTACAGATCAGTCCATTTCATCTGCAGGCGAATGGGAGAACGAAGAAAGTAAATAGGACAATTTATAAAATGCTAAGTTGTTATGTGTATGGAAACCATGATAACTGCGACGTTATTTTCCATACGTGGTCACGAGTTATAACATTAAAATACATTCGGGGGTCGGAATGTTGCCGTTCGAGGTCGTATACGGAAGAAAGATGCCATCACCATTTGACGATCTATGTCCGAAATCTGGAGCTAAAGGGGACGCAGTGAGGGAATTTGCACAAACAATATGGGAAGTCTGGAAGAGGGTATAGAAGGCCAATACGAAAGCGTTAGAGAGGCAGGAAGAACCGAATAAGCGGTTGGGACCCTTACCACAGTACAGGGTAGGTCAATGGGTATTAATCACGAATCCATACACACCTAAGGGAAAGACGAAAAAATTCTTGACGAAGTACCATGGACCATACGAGGTTGTGGAGATGACTTCGCCTGTGAATGTTTAAGTGCAGCTGCCAACAAAAACATTCATTATCCACGTGAGTAGAGTAAAGTTGGATGTGTGTGATGTCCTTAGATCAGGTAGGTCTAAGTTGTTCTAAGTTATGGGGGACTGATGCCCTCAGATGTTAAGTCCTATAGTGCTCAGAGCAATTTGAACCAGTAGAGTAAAGCCTTTTAAAAGAATGGTGGACGAATTACCTCAATTGCAAGGAAGTGACCCGATGGCAGAGGCTAGGCAAAGCAAGCGGAGGAAGAAGGTTTCAGCGGAGGAACAAGAGCGGACGCATAACGTTCTGTATGCGTTACAGTCACGGAGGGAGTAAATTATTGTATGGGTAATATTGCATGGCGTGTTTACATTTTGTGGTTCAAATGGTTCTGAGCACTATGGGACTTAACATCTGTGGTCATCAGTCCCCTAGAACTTAGAACTACTTAAACCTAAGGACATCACACACATCCATGCCCGAGGCAGGATTCGAACCTGCGACCGTAGCGGTCACGCGGTTCCAGACTGAAGCGCCTAGAACCGCACGACCACACCGGCCGGCTACATTTTGTGTTTTTAAATCAACGGATAATTTTCATTTTGTTTGTGTGTGTGTGTGTGTGTGTGTGTGTGTGTGTGTGTGTGTGTGAGGTTGTGTGTGTGTGTGTGTGTGTGTGTGTTTTTCTCTTCTCTCTTTTTCTTGCGTTTTGGTGGGCCCGATAATAGTTGCGTTTTTCTTGTTTGTGGTTTTAGTTTTGTCATTGTATGGGGGAGACTTTTTTTTTTGTTCAGAGAATTCGATAGGGGCAGAGTGAACCGTCGGGAATTTTTTAGCATGTTGTACGATCTTGTAGCAACTTGTAGCGAGAAAGGGGTGTTATTGACACATTCCTACTTCCAGATGTGAATTGGTTATATTCGGTATTTACGCCGATATGGGTGATGGTCACTTGTTATGCTAATCAGAGAGCGTATAAAATAAGGAGTTTGCAACTACAGGAGAGTGGAATAATTATAAATGGTACGGCTTGTGAGATTGTGGGGAAGGATTTCCGTCTTCCAGCATCACGTACAGGTGAAACAGCTTTACCTTTGTCACAGGGAACGTTGTTTTATCCGTCAGGGGTTCTAGAGATATTACCAGTGCAGAATCTGACACGTTAAACCCAGAGTTTTTGGAACGTTGCATTCCTTTATAAATGCACAGGAAGGATCTATCACGGTTAATAAAGTTTTGGAAGACGTTCGAACGTCACAACAGCATCAGAGCAACAGGATAATGACAGTGAGCAATTCAGCCACAGGGTGTGCAGTTTTCTATTTTTTCTTAAGTATAGCTTTGTGGAGAATGTGGAAACGTACACCAGTGGAGGACATGCCAACACATCAGTTGCCTACGGCATGGGTAACCAGAGTAAACAGTGTATAGGTGTAGAATTAATGTTTTGATGATCTCGTTAGTGTTAGTCTGTAGGCCTCGTCTGTTTTATCTCTATTCGGAACGAATCTTGTTGAAAGGATGGAGGGGTGCTCCACTAGTGGCAATCTTACTCGAGGGAAAGGGAAATTTTATCAAAATTCAATGAAGGCGCGGCAGGGCAACGAAATCTGGGGTCGCTGGCAGAGTGTGGTAACAGACGACAACCAGCAGGCCAGGCAAGGTAGACATGGCACTCACGGGTATGCATCTGCGACGGCAGTATTGCTTTGAGTGGAGCAACAACGATTCAGGAAACTGCAGCTTTGTTTTAAGTTATTGCGATGTACGAGGCGGGGCATTAGGCCAGAGCCAGGAGTGGTGATCTGTAAATGGCTGACGTGTGGGAGTTTATCCCTGCCATAGTTCCTGTCTCTCTCTGACACTACGTCAGAAGCGTGGGAGATACCAATTTAAATAGAAGGGCAATTTTAGCTTGACAGAGTGTGCCAGGTCAGTCGAGCGTCGGGACCTGTGCTGGTCTATCCTTATAGGGGCCAGTCTGGCAGCAATGTTATAAGTATTCGGCATAAATTTGTACTTTGTTTCTATGTACTTGTTCGGGCTATATTCCGCCTCCGGGGACACAACACTGGGGCAGGACGGAACAGCAGCCTGGAACTTGGAGATCGCACGGCCTGTCTGAAAGAGGGCAGTGACTGCAGACTGCAGCGGGTCCAGGAGGGGCTCGGTTCCACTTCAATCTACGGGCCACGTTCGCTTCCTACCTGCCGTACCGGGTTCTGGGCGAGGCGTACGCTGTGGAAGGCGCAGCAGCGCTGCGACAGAGCCAGAGATGGCGATGGATGTTGCCATCTTGCAAGCACCACTAGCGGCAACTTGCGGCACAGCGACCAGGAGGGCTCGGGTTCGAGTCCAATTCTGTCCTGGGAGCAGCGGCTGCCCGAGGGCCACGAGTGACCAGTACATCCACCTTCGTCCCATGGTCAGACAGAGCAGGCCAATCGAGGTGAAGGGCGGCGAAGACCAGGGACTGTACCAGTCTCCGGAATCGCTAGCAGCAGCGCGGCTCAAGTCGTAACGCATCGGCGGGCGGCGACCGGGAGAGCAGCGGCTGACTTCCGTCGGTGGGTGGCCTTCATGACGACAGCAGTGGCGTCGGCATACCAGGAGTCTGCTGAAGTGGCTGGACTCGCGGCACATCGGCGGGCGGCACACTGACAGTACGCTTCACCATCAAGTACTGTCAATTAGCTGAATAAAGCAATCTTACCGAATACCACAGTATCACTCTGCGCTGCCCCTCGATGCTCTTGAACTTGCTCAGCCTCCTGACGATATATGGCGCCGTGGGCCCCGGCTTCAGCTCTGCCATCTGGAGTCCCGGTTTCTACACACCGACCCTGCAACAGAACATCTATCCTATGTCTCCATTCCTTAGCATTCCCGTGTTCCATTTCTTTTCGTATTGATTCTTCCTGACTAGTCTCTTAGGCATCGGCATACTCTTCGTCACTAGTAAATTGTGACCTGTGTCTATATTTGCTCCTGGGTATGCCTTACAGTTCAGTATTTGATTTCCAAATCTCTGCTTCACCTTGTTTTAATCTTAATAAAATCTTCCCGTACCTCCCGGCCTTTTCCAAGTATACCTCCTACTCTTGTGATTCTTGAAGCGAGTACTCGCTATTACTATCAGAAATTTAGTGCAGAGCTCAATTTGTCTATCTCCTCTCTCATTCCTAGTACTTTCTTTTACTCCTTTCCTGCAAATGCATTCCAGTCACTCATAACTAAAAGATTTCGATGTCTCTTTATGTACAGCATTATCCGCTCAATATCATCATACACTTCCTAAACCACTTCATCTTAGGCTTGCGACGTCGGCATGCGTACGTGAACCATGGTGGTCGGTATTAGTTTGATGTAGAGTCTATTGAGAAAACCCCTATCACTGAACAGTTCATAGTAGCTCACTCTCTACCGTACCTTTCTATTCATAACGAATCCTACTTCCGCTGTACCATTTACTGCTGCTGTTGATATAAGCCTGTACTCATCTGACAAGAAATCCTTAACTTTTTTTCCATTCCACTTCAATGCAGTGACCCCCAGTATATCTAGACTGAGTCTTAGTGTGGGGCAGCGGTTAGAAAATTTGTTTGTTGTTATATATGTTTGAATGTTGAAACACATCACGGCCGATTAACCATATGTGGGGCGGTGGGTGGAATTAATTGTTATATAAGTGTTCCTATTATTTATGCTGTTGTTTTGCCGTTCTCAACACTGGCTCTCTAACTACAATATTGGCAACCAGAAAGTGATTAGCAAAACGTGAAGCCTGTAATTGGAATTCCTAGTGCCCACTTCATCTGGGAAATACACTTAGAGCTACAGCTTAAAGCTCTGAGGAATTAGGAAATTGTCTGGGATTCATAATGAAAAATGATCGTGAAAAAAAAAAACGTTCTCTATTTTTTCTGAAAGTCACAGATGAAAAAAAAAAAAAAAGAATCCACACAATCTGACTAACAGAGCAGTTCAGAGTCTAATGCGCTGATGCAACTATAATTGTTCAAATTAAATGTTTAAGTGAATTCTCGCCATAATTTGATGATAATGCTCCTCAAACTCCAGGCTAAATAATGGTAGAATGTCTGTCCCGCGGCGGCACGTGAAAATACGACTTACGCAAACTGAAGCTAGATAATTAACATCATCCCTGAATTAACACTTCACTCGAAAATGATGTGATGGTTACGCGTATCCCGAGTAACTTAATACGGCATCCGAGGCTGTTTATAGCAATGATACCGACGCGACGCGAACTCCCGACACAAATGGTGTGCTATTCAGCGTCTGGAGAGAACTGGGGCCTTGCTTCCTTGCGCAGCGTTCTTATATATAAAGCCGCGGTGCGGACGGCTAAGGGAACACCTGATCAAATCGGCTCTCCCGACTAGCCGCTGGGCTAGTAATGCACCACATTAAGTTACCGAATAAATCATAGCTTCTTTTGCTGATGGCCGATGAAGCTCTTAATTTAAATGTGCATTCAGCACATAGGTAAGTAATCATAATAAAAGTTTGACGTGGCTAAGTTAAATATTTTGGGCGAGATAATTGATTTAATTACACTACACGCAGTAGACGAACTCTGAACTTGCCCTTTGGAGATACGCTATCGCTATAGTTTTATACTTATTCATATGAAACTTCTCACATCTTTATGGTTATAGCGGATCTCCATTCAACTTAAATATAAACCTCCTAGCCTTATTTATTAGCCTACTTAATCTATCTTGCTTCCTTAATTTTTTAGACAAAAACCAGAAAATCATGAATTTGAACTAAAATTTGAATTCGTGAGATCCAAAGTACTGTTTCTATTAAATTTTTATTGAAAAGGAATCTAAATATAAATTTTTAAATCTCTAGCTCTTTTCTGCTGCGCCAATGATTTTTACAGAAAAACATCCAAGTTTCGTAAATGGTTAAAGTTATTGAACTGTCATTCAACACATGTTAATTTAGTATTACTCCTGTCATGCTAGAACCGTTTCAGGTTATTTGCTTGATTTTTAAAGTATTGCGCAACATTTATGACGTCAGAGCTAGTTATAGCGGACTAGGCTGGCACATAATGGAAGGACTGGTGTGAATTTACTACGGCGTGAGTAGGCTGCTTCCCTACATCAGCATCTCCCTTTTCAGATTTTATAGCTTCTCTGCCAAGTTTAAACTACTGACATTCCACGCCCCTAGTCGTAGAAAGTTACTTTTTCGTTTGTTTTTCAATCTTACCTGCCCTTTGCAGTCCGCTCCAAGAGATCCACATGTGGGACTATTCCAGAATCTTTTACCAATGGAGAGATCATAATGACCCTTTTTCAATTACAGGCGAAAGACACTTTAATGCAATGGTTTCCGTTGCCTTCTGCATCCTAATGCGCTTCATCATTGCTGATTCTTCCACCTTTAGTGTAAATTTCCCACCGCAAGGGCAAGATAGTGCCCTGAAACTCTGTCCGCTACTCCGCCATGTTTGACAGGCCCGTTGACAGAATGAGGGTGACTTCCTATGCCAGAAGTCTTCGGCTGCGATTGCTGATGCTTTTATTCAATCTTTATGCACAGGGCGTGTTCGAACCCAGGACCGAGGACGTTTTGGCTACTAAGCTATGACACTATCCACGGGGGAACAGAATATTGGCTAATAAGCTTTCCTGATCGCAGTGCATACCACTATAAAATTAGATTACAGTATTAGTAAATACAAAAAGTGGTAAACGCATCGAAACTGAACGCGACTATTTTGAAAATACACAGATAAAAAATGACATAACTCACACCTGTATCTACAGATAAATGCAAATGAAATGCAAATGTAACCAAATGGTGGCTAAAGTGTGCAAAGCCTAGAATCAGAGAAACCGTAATGATATTATCACGAATCTTACGAGAATGGCCAAACCTACTCAAAGAACATCTTCAGCCGTCGGTTATTCTGCTGGACTTCAGCATCGTTCTTGCACGACATTTCGACGACTTCATTCATTATCTTCATGAGGTGCTACCTGAGACTCGGATCTTGGCCATCAAAAATGTTCTGTTTTCACATCTTTTAATGTATCGCTTGCCCAGCAGTACTGAGCAAATATTATTTTCTGTTTGTCCTACCATGTTTGTGGTAAGATACCTTGAAACTTCTTATAAAAAAAACTGGTTGTGGCGATTCCTTTCCTTGTAAGAATACGTGGAACTGTCTGTTTTAATAGGCTTTCTTCAAGAAATTTTGAAAAGGAAGTTGGCCTTGCCCCCGCTTGATCAAATGAATTAGCAGTGTGTGGACTAACTGGTCTAGTTTCTTCCCGATATTTCCTTTCGTACAATGGTGCATTACCGTTTATGTCGCCTACACGTGCTACTGGTGATTTGGGTACCATATTTCTTACGGCCGTTATTTCTTCCGTTACGTCCATGACTTACGTTGTGACTTGTTCTAATACCTGTTTTACCTGATTATTAGGCTAGATACGCACAGACGGTTTTTCAGTCGCTTCCGTGTAATTTTTTTTTCTTCGTTTAATTTCTCCAGCACGAGAACAAGCATTAAAGTAAAATTTTTGTCCTATCTACGTGCCAGCCGGTGTGGCCGAGCGATTCTAGGCGCTTCAGTCTGGAACCGCGCGACCGTACGGTCGCAGGTTCGAATCCTGCCTGGGGCATGGATGCGTGTGCTGTCCTTAGGTTAGTTAGGTTTGAGTAGTCGAAGTTCTAGGGGACTGATGACCTCAGATGTTAAGTCACATAGTGCTCAGAGCCATTTTAACCATTTTTTCCTTTCTAATTTCTTTCTTTTGTTTCTCTTTCATACATTTGAAAGAGGTTATTCGTATGAAGTACCCTTCTTGGCTTCTCTTTTACTAGGATTTCTTAATTTTGTGCTGTGTGTGGCGTCGTTGTTGTTGTCTTGTGAAGACAACCTGAGGGGTGGGGGCGGGGGCGGCAGGCGGGAGTGGAGATTCTTACTTGTTTCCTTTGTAGTTTTTTTTGTTTTCTTTTTCTTAATTTCGATGTTGCTTACGTCTGAGGGATCAGAAATATATATAAATATATACAGATATTTTCTCCGTTTTCTTGTTGCCTCTATTTTTTCTGTGGAGGCAGTGCTCTCGCGGAATTCTCTCGCGAAACATATCTTCAGATTACTCCACCACTTCTGCATTTCGTTACATGCCGTGAATGAAATTAACTCTGTATATACTTCACTGTATGTATGTAGCCTAATATTTCTACGAATTAATGCTGTTACTGAATATTGTTTCTTCTAGATACCTCGCAACCGGAAATACCTGTAGCTCATTGCAGTACGAGTATCTGCTACGGGCCACTAAAATCACAGAGAATGTGAATATTACATGTGACCAGCTATGGAAATACGTACAGCTTCTTCATATGGCAGAAAAAAATTCAATGCATCTGGATGTATACTGTCAAACGGTTTTTAGACAAAAGTGACTTTCAAAATTGCGTGGCTGCTGTGGACAGGAACCTGCTAACAGTGGCTCAGAGTTTAATAGTAGCAAGAATTTTTTTTCGGCAATACTTCTGGGTGTAGTGGACCCTGACTATTGTTTCGCTGTGATAGACGTGGGCTCATGCGGCACCAGTGGGATATAATATATTCAAGAAATCCAACTCCTATCAAAGAATGACAGCTAATCAGCTACACATCCCAATTCCTCAAAAATTACCTCACGACGAGGAAGGAGAAGTTCAGCATTTTAATTTTGTAAGAGAAGAAGCATTTGCACTGTCTAAATATATTCTGCGACATTGTTCTAAGAGAAACCAGAAAATGAAACACCTTATTTTAAATTATGGGCTTCGTCGTGTTCGTAGAGTGGTGGAATGTACTTCTGAGATTTTGGCTAATGCGTGGAGAACACGTCATTAGCCTATCGATGTGGATGTCGGTTCCTCAGACACAATCATAAAAGCAGGTAATAGTCTACATAATTTCGTAAGAAGAAATGATGGTGTACGAATCTAGGACGAGTCATACGAATGCCTCCTGCTGCGCTGTAGAGCCTATAGGAATAAGAAGTGATACATGTAATATGTAGATAAGAGGTTATTTTGTGAACTACTTTGTGACTCCACGAGGATCAGTACTTTGGCAATGTGACAAAAATTAAATTGTGGTAATGGCGATGTCTGCATGAAGGAATAAGTGAACTATGAAATACCTTTGTTATTCTTTTTTGGTCCAGACAATTCAGTCCGAACGACGCTGTGGCACGCTCCTCCCCACAGTTTCTCTTTCATATTACTATTATAGAGAGCAGGCCTCTTTTCTGTTTCTGCGGTTAGTCTTACTGAACCGACATCCCAACTTACAGTGTCATCTCTAGCGCAACACTCGTTAGTAGACATGCTTCTGGTACACAGAACGCGTCTGTCTGCAACACAATGAGAGAGCGATTGAGAAACAGCTTCGCTAGTGCGTGTGGGCATAAGCCAGTGCTTGTGATTCATTCAACATTTGCGACTATCGCGTCGTACGTAAAATAGGGCGAGTTTTGTCTCTTAAATCGACGCGCGTTCGTATTCCACCCACTGTGTTTCATTCTTACGACAAATAAATCGCGCGATGGAAAACAGCCATTGCGCGTTACGCTCGCGTAATGTTTCCTGACTTACGTTCTGCGCAGCGGCACGGTGTTACGTGAGTCATTTATAAGTTTTTCTTGTGCCTTCGACCGTGCGGAAACATCATTCGTTCAGTTACTGACGCTGTACGTCAAAACCTTTGATTTCGTTTTCACGTTCCGTAGCTAAAGTTTGCATCTGGTTCGTAGGTTGCTGTACTGAAGTTGCATCCTGGCCCGCTCTGTTTTCATTGCGCCTACTTTATTCGATAATTGCTGTATTGCCTGCGTCATAGAGCTGTATGCCTTTTTAAATTAGTCATATCGGTACTGATTACTGAAAATTTCACGGAGATATGTTCCCACTGCTGCTTACGATGTGATCAAGTGTAATTTTTATTAATATGGATTGTTCTTTTGTTACCCTCCCGAAATTATAGTTTACCCCCTTGTCTATGTTATTGTGAAGATAGTGTACCATGATCTTGAAACTAATTTTCACTTGCTCAGACTCTTTATTTGTGAGATACATTGGTTACCTGCCATCAGCTCAAAATTAGTTTTCATCATATTTTCTAATTTGTGATTTACTGAAGTTAAGGGATAGGGCGCTACAGACGGTTTCTACAATGTCTGCATGAATCTCCACTTCGACTTCAATGGCAGCAGCTCCTACAATATCGGCGTTCGGCTCCTCCATGTTGTCATTTTCTATATTTGTGGGATCCATGACTACTCTTTTAACAATGTTAGTCCTAACATAAAACATGCTTTAATATTACGTTCACTCATCTTGGTTGCAATAGAGTACTTGTATATATTGCATGTGACAGCATTAAATTATCTAGACGCTCGATATAAAATGCTCTCTACAATGTGATTAATAAGGTCCTGTCTGGAGATAAAAATGTACAAATATGTTTGAATTCCTAAGGGACCAAACTGCTTAGGTCATCGGTCCCTAGACTTACACATTACTTAAACTAATTTAGACTAACTAATGCTAAGAGCAACACACGCACCCATGCCCGAGGGATGACTCGAACCTCCAACTGTAAGGGCCGCGCAGTCCATGTGTACGGAAGCAGCATAATCACGCCTTATATAATTCGCATCAGTCTTTCCATTGTGTGCCAGCCTAGTCCGCAATACTTTAAAATGGAGTAAATAACCTGAAACGTTTCTAGCATGTCAGGAGTAATACAAAATCAATATGTGTTGGATATCAGTTCAATAACTTTAACCATTTTCGAAATTTGGATGTTTTTCTGTAAAAATCATTGGTGCAACAGAAAAGAGCTAGAAACTTAAAAATTTATATTTAGATTCCTTTTGCATAATAATTTAGTAGAAACAGTATTCTGGATCTCACAAATTAAAATTTTAGTTGAAATTCATGATTTTTCTGGTTTTTCTCTTAGAAATTAAAGAAGCAAGATAGATGAAATAGGCGAATAAATAAAGCTAGGATGTTTAAATTTAAGTAGAAGGGCTATAATCATAAAGATGTGAGAAGTTTCAACTGAATAACTATAAAACTATAGTGATAGCATATCTCCAAAGGGCAAGTTCAGAGCTCGTCTACTGCGTGTAGTGTAATTAAATTAATTCTCTCGCCAAAAATATTTGACTTAGCCACGTCAGACTTTTATTATGATTACTTACTTGTGTGCTGATTGCACAGCAAAGGAAGCAATGATTTATTCGATAACTTAAAGTGGTGCATTACTAGCCCAGCGGCTAGTCGGGAGAGCAGATTTGATCAGGTGTTCCCTTAGCCGTCCGCACCGCGACTTTATATGTAAGAACGCTGCACGAGGAAGGAAGGCCCCAGTTCTCTTCAGACACTGATTAGTGCACCACCTGTGCCGGGAGTCGCGTCACGTAGGTATCGATGATATAAACAGCCTTGGATGCAGTAATAAGTTACTCAAGATACGCGTAACCGTGAAATCGTTTTCGAGTGAAATGTTAATTTTGGGATGACGTTAATGATCTATCTTTACTTTGTGTATGTCGTATTTTCACGTGCTGCCGCAGGACAATGAACATTATCATCAAATTATAGCGAGCATTCACTTAAACATTTAATTTAAACAGTTTTAGTTGCATCAGCGCATTAGACTCTGAACTGCTCTGGTAGTTGGATTGTGTGGACTCTTTTTGGTCTGTGACTTTCAGAATATAGTGAACATTTTAGAGAGAATGGTTTTAGATTAATGAATCCCAGACAATCTCCTAATTCCTCAGAGCTATAAGCTGTAGCTATAAATGTATTTCTCTGATGAAGTGGGCAGTAGGAATTCTAATTACAGGCTTCACGTTTTGCTAATCACTTTCTGGTTGTCAATATTGTAGTTAGAGAGCCAGTGTTGAGAACAGCAAACAACAGCATTACATAAATAATGGGAACATTAAACAATTATACCACCCGCCGCCCCACATATGGTGCATCGGCCGGGAAAGAAACTGAGTAAAAGTGGAAGTGATTTTTAAATATTCGGATTCGGGAGTGAAAAGCCACACGCAACTGAGTAATAGAACAGTGATAGTGTTACGTGTGCATGTGGATGATGCAATTGGATTAACAACGCATCTGGATTGACGGAGCTGGCACTGAGTCTAGCGGCGCTGCTGGCACTGCAAGAAGCCAGTTTCGCCTCACCGCAGTCGTCCGCCGGAGCAACCGGAGCCGCACCTGCGGTTGTGGGCCACGCAAACACACAGCAGCCGTCAGAGTGCCGTCTGCAGTTCAACGCGCTGCGTTGCATCAGTAATCTTGGTATGCCGCGCCGGCAACGCCATACGTCGTACAGAAGGAACTAAGTTAAGTGAAAAGCTGTTATAGTTTTTACTAACCTGCACTAAGAGACTGCCAGAAGAAACTGAGGTTAAGCTTAAATCAGAGCCTATGTCTGTTGAGAAAACTGTGTATCCAGACAACGCTTCAAGTGTAAATATGCATGAAAATAGTAATGTTAAAGTGAAATATGAAGTGTTGTCTCCTAAGTGTAGTGTGAAAAGGGGCAATGATTCAAAAATAGAGACCCCTGTAGTAAAGCAGAAATCAGGAATTGTTAATTTATTGGATGATAATTTATCTGATGAGTTAAAAACGAAACAGTCATCAGAGGTGGTAGAGTTTAAACAGGAGAAGTGAGATATGACTGATCAATCAGATGTTTCATTTCGTTTTGATGATTCTGGTATTGGAGCTAGTTTTTCGTCACCTGAGTGTGATAAAAACCAGCTAGTGAGCAACCCAAAGATACTGGGGCTATTGATTTAAATGTTATATTACAAGCAATAGCTACCAGTAATGCTAAAATGACAGCTGAATTAAAGTCTGAAATAACTGAGGTCAAAAGCAGTAATGCTGAATTAAAGTATGAGATTGTGCCCAGCCAAACTAATTTTAATAAACGATTGGAGGTAATGGACGATACTTCAAGGCTGGTTGCAATAAGTTGAGAGAGGATCTGGACAGTTTGAATTATAAAATTGATTACAATCATGAGGATATTAAGAAAAAGGGTGCTCAACAATTTTCTGAAATGTATAAAACAGTAAAATCCGAAGTTGCTGAGGTTCGCAAAGACTTCCAAATGGAAGATGCGAAGCTGGAGCCCAAGTTAACAGAAAATATCGAGGCGGAGTCTGAACAGTGCTCAGATAGGTTTAAAGATGTTAATATAAAAGTAAACATTTGTCTAGCAGAAGTAGATGCAGTCAAGACTGATACTACTCGTATTGTGCAAAGAGTAGATAATGTTGAAATGAGAGTAGAAAATATTAGTACTAACATTGCTAACATTGAGGGTAAAGTAGCTTCAGTAACTTCTGGTAACGGTAGTATGCAACAAGTTGTAGCTGCAAACGCCGCTTTTATCGGGTGTCGGCAGGTAAACAACAGTGCGGAAAGAAATGCTGTGCCTGTTAACTATAATGGAAATAAAGGAAACAGTAGTAGGCCGAGGCAGGAAAACTAGTTCCCGTCTATGAGGACACTGGCGCTCACCAGGCGGTTACTTTTCCTAAGCCAGTAGTTACAGTAATTGGTAAGACAGACCAGAATACTCAGGCTGAACAGGTGGATGAGGGGTCGGTAGCATCTAAGGACACAGCAGAAATATTAGATCACTCACAGTATTTAATGGATACCATGTTAGAGACGCTTTCTAAGTGGGAAGAGAAAGAGAAGGCGCAGCAGTGTAATGGTAGGGAAGAGCTACAAAATACTGAATTGTCAGATGAAGAAGCAGAAGAAATTCATGCTTATATTTACGATAAGGATGATGTGCTCTTATCTAAAGTGCCTATGCAGGATGTTGATACTGTACTAACAGATTTACGACAGGAGGTAAGTGAGAATGTAGAGGATAGCCTGTTGTGGGTCGATGAACCCAGTAGGTGTGACCAGTTGTCACTTGAGAAGGAACCCGACGATAATTGTGAAAGTGGTTTAGCTGTAACTAGTGTTATGCCCGGTCTCGAGTCGCAGAATCGCTCAGACTACAGTAATTTGGGTCATGTTCAGTAAACTAAATGTAATGAATCCAGAATGAGTTTTTCACTCTGCAGCGGAGTGTGCGCTGATATGAAACTTCCTGGCAGATTAAAACTGTGTGCCCGACCGAGACTCGAACTCGGGACCTTTGCATTTCGCGGGCAAGTGCTCTACCATCTGAGCTACCGAAGCACGACTCACGCCCGGTACTCACAGCTTCACTTTTAAATGTAATGAATTCATGAGGCGTTTCGATTTAAAATTAACAGACCGACTGGAAAAGGCAGCTGAAAATGTAATTCAGGAAACCCCTACACACTTTGACCTAAATGTAATGAAGACAGATGTCGATCACTTTAGTTGGAGACAAATCCAAAAGTAACTATTGGATGAGTTTGAGGAACCACCTGTACAACCTAGAATAAGCCACCCTGTAATAATAGTGAATATGTTGGGTATCAATGTACGTTGTATCTTAGACAGTAGAAGTGAGGTGAGTGCGATATCTCAGTCCTTCTTTGATGCATTACCTAGTAAAGACAAGCTTACAGTAATGAGGGTATCAGGACTAAGAATAATTGGTGCTACTGGCAAGGTGTCAAAAACGGTAAAGCAAGAAACTTTGCTGCCCTTTCACAATAATGGTAATTTAATTGATCATCCATGCTTAATTGTAAATAATCTCAGTATTGAGGTCTTAATTGGCATAGATTTCTTGTCGAAATATCAGAGTGTTGTTGAGTTTGAAAGAAGCCAGTTAAAATTGGTCTTGCCGATAACGGGAGTAATTATGGTACCTTTTATTGATAAACATGTAGTAACTAATGATGAAACTTGGGAGCTGCCTATACGAGTTCTGAAAAATAGGAGATATTGGGACGAAGGTGTTAATCTTAGTAAAAGTAAGCTAAACACAGAAGAAGAAGAAGCTATTATTTTGGACAAAATAGAAGCTAAATCGCAGGAAATCGATAAAATTTCAGCTGATCAGAAGGAAGAAGAGAAATTCATGTTCGTATACCAAGGACCTTTCAGGTTCATAGGAAAACCACATGCCAATGCATGTAGGCTAGAGTACCCTAAGAGTAAAAAGCTATTAGGTCTCAGGAACGTGATCGACCTAAAGAAGTTCATAGGTAGTGAATGCATTCTGTAGGGAGGAGGTTGTTCTGTAACCTCTACACAGTGTGGCAGCTGTGCAGTCCCAGCTGTGTGAGATCTTCTTTCCCATTTCAGATTTCACTCTCTCTTAATCTTTTCTGGCCACCTAAAATTTCGGCTTCTTCTTTCCAACACATTAAATTTTCCGTTATGGTTATCAAGCCAATAGTAAACTAATGAATTCTGTAGGGAGGAGATTGTTCTGTAACCTCTACAAAGTGTGGCAGCTGTGCAGTCCCAGCTGTGTGAGATCTTCTTTCTATTTCAGGTCTCACTCATACTTCATCTTTCCTATCTACCAAAGTTTCGACTCCTTCTTTGCAATACTAATATTTTCTGTCACAGCTATCAAGCCATGAGTTCTGTAACCATTCTATCCACCGATTAGTGAAGAAAATACCTAATGTGACAAGCCTAACAGTGACATAAACAATAGAGAAGTATGACGTAATTAAGATACAAATGTATTTGAGTAACAAGTATGTATAGAACCCTGGTAATATTGTAAGTACAAAGTTGTTGTTTTATTGGAAATGGTCCCACAATATTATTTAAAAAAATATACAAGTTCGTTTATAAGCAGGATCTGAAGTGGCAATGAGGCCTAGTGTATGCATTAGAGATAACTAATAAACAGTAAGAGAGAGTGCTTAGTGTTATGAAAAATAGAGAGATAAGTTGTAAAAATGAACTCACCTTGTGTAGCAAGGAATGGCAGTGTAATAGAATTGAGTAGTGTTTGTGGTTGAGACGTGAAGGACACGTCCCTGAAGTATTTATAAGACTGGAGCTGGCCATTATTTTGTTGTTGGGTGTGCGGTGACACACCTACATGTATTGAGGTTATGAGTTGGAGGCGTAAATGCGATCACAGGTACCCTTATGTTAGATGAGACAGAGCAGCTCATGGTGTCCTATAGGTTTAAGGAATTTAGCATTACGCTCGTCCATAATTACTTGATGCACTTTAGTGGTAGGTCGAGAGAGACTACCTGTGGTTTCAGCGTCCGATCGAGTGGAAATGGATTGCCACGTGAGCAAACTGATCAGCTGCAATACACTATAGATATGAAATAAATGTGCTGTCCTATGCTTTAAATGATAATAGAGTGAGTGTTAAATAAGTACATACACTAGCAACATAATTGCGTAACATCATGGCAGACGTGAAACATTACCTATAGCTCAGCATAAATACACTTCGATGAAGTAAGTACGTAATTGCAGATGTGGAACTGACACAGCAGCAGAGGACCAATAAGTGGATTTAGTAGTCAACTAAATGTAGAGTGCTTTCAACACTCAGAACTGTACTATTACCACAAGTTACTCACATGTACAAAGAGGCTGAGAAGACAACTGCTAATCAGATATACCCATACTATCTCTAAGAATAAGGTAATCGAAGATGAGTCAGTTAAGTAAATAAAATACAGATTTGTCCGGAATGTACCGAGCATTGGTTCAGTGTTCCGGCCCAGAAATAATAAATTGAAATTAAATAGGATTTATGACTGTATGCCTTGAGCATAAATTTTCTCTAGTACGTGACTAACGGCGTTTTGAGCCATTTGTTTACCGATTTTATGACAGTTAAGTAACCGCGAGAGTAAAATTGAAAAAGTTCTGTTAACTTTGTTCCAGTAACATATTGGAAGATAAAATGTATATATCCCCATTTCATTGTGACCCACCCTTAGATATTAAGTGAACAGAGTCTGAGGCACTCTTTTTGTTTGTTCTACAGGACAAGCCAGATAATGGCAGCTTGGTAGCTGCGTGACAGCGTGGAGTGACTTGGTCACAACTCACAGTGGCCCCTCCCCTTTCCCCATGTAATTTAGAGTGAACATGAAGGACGCACACCATAGCAACCTCCCCTCCTCTACCCTTGTGAAAGGAAGTGTAGAACGCCAGCCAAAGCGGCTACAACCATGTGTGTAAAAATGAAATTGTCATGATATGTGAAATTTTCTTTCAGGTTTAGAAAAGACTGCTAAGATATAATTATCTGTTTATGTATCATGAATAACTGTGTTATTTTCTTTGAATTTTTTTATGTAAAAATATTTACAGACAATTTAATGGATTTAAGATTTTCATAATTTTACATATTTTTATGTGTTTGTCTGTCTAAGCCAATATGTATGCCAAAGTGTTTCATTGCTTTTGCTTAAATTTTTAGTGATATTGCAGTGAACATGCCAGCAATTTAAATAATTGAAGTAGGTAATAAGTTTTCCTGCAATATTATTATATGTTTACATTTCAATTTTAATTTTCATAGGGAGTTAAGCTGTACTCTAGCTTCCCTTTTTGTAATTAATTTTTTTCATTTACATTCAAAAAAATTAAGTAGAGGGTGATGTAGGGAAGCAGCCTACTCACGCCTTATGTACTTCACATCAGTCTTTCCATTTTGTGCCAGCCTAGTCCGCTGTAACTAGCTCTGACGTCATAAATATTGCGCAATACTTTAAATTGAAGTAAATAACCTGAAACGTTTCTAGCATGTCAGGAGTAATACAAAATCAATATGTGTTGGACATCAGTTCAATAACTTTAACTATTTTCGAAATTTGGATGTTTTTCTGTAAAAATCATTGGCGCAACAGAAAAGAGTAAGAACTTAAAAATTTATATTTAGATTCATTTTGCATAATAATTTAGTTCAAGCAGTATTCTGGATCTCACAAATTAAAATTTTAGTTGAAATTCATGATTTTCTGGTTTTTGTCTTAGAAATTAAGGAAGCAAGATAGATTAAGTAGGCAAATAAATAAAGCTAGGATGTTTAAATTTAAGTAGAAGGGAGATCCGCTATAAACATAAAGATGGAAGAAGTTTCAACTGAATAACTATAAAACTATAGTGATAGCGTAACTCCAAAGGGCAAGTTCAGAGCTCGTCTACTGCGTGTAGTGTACTTAAATTAATTTTCTCGCCAAAAATATTTGACTTAGCCACGTCAGACTTTTATTATGATTACTTAATTGTGTGCTGATTGCACAGCAAAGGAAGCAATGATTTATTTGATAACTTAAAGTGGTGCATTACTAGCCCAGCGGCTAGTCGGGAGAGCAGATTTGATCATACGTTCCCTTAGCCTTCCGCACCGCGGCTTTATATGTAAGAACGCTGCACGAGGAAGGAAGGCCCCAGTTCTCTCCAGACGCTGATTAGTGCATCACCTGTGCGTCGCGTCGGTATCGTTGATATAAACAGCCTCGGATGCAGTAATAAGGTACTCGGGATACGTGTAACCATGAAATCGTTTTCGAGTGAAGTGTTAATTTTGGGATGACGTTAATGATCTATCTTTACTTTGCGTATGTCGTATTTTCACGTGCTGCCGCAGGACAGACATTCTACCATTACTAGGGTGGCGTTTGACGAACATTATCATCAAATTATGGCGAACATTCACTTAAACATTTAATTTGAACAGTTATAGTTGCATCAGCGCATTAGACTCTGAACTGCTCTGGTAGTTGGATTGTGTGGATTCTTTTTGGTCTGTGACTTTCAGAATATAGTTAACATTTTAGAGAGAATGGTTTTTGATTATGAATCCCAGACAATCTCCTAATTCCTCAGAGCTATAAGCTGTAGCTATAAATGTATTTCTCTGATGAAGTGGGCAGTAGGAATTCTAATTACAGGCTTCACGTTTTGCTAATTAGTTTCTGGTTGTCAATATTTTAGTTAGAGAGCCAGTGTTGAGAACGGAAAACAACAGCATTAAATAAATAATGGAAACATTAAACAATTATACCACCCGCCGCCCCACACATGACATGACGCCTCAAACCGAGCGGTCACTCCGCGCGGCTGTAGATAGAAAGTGAACGACAATCGTACGAAGAATAACGGGATTATGGGCAGAAAGGAAAAGAGTGCCATGGCAAGGCCACGGCAAAGAAGCCTCTGCGGCGGTGACGGACTTTCTTGATATCTGCGACAGATCATGAAAGCGTAGGTTGTGATAGTAGTGGGTATCACGCACCTCGACGCCAGTGACAGGGCCGTGGAATGGGTGCAGTATCTATGCCTACGGTCCTTCCCCCCCATGGTCAGTTTCAAGCGTTCCGTCCGCCGTCTGCTCCCGCTAGGGACGACTTTAGGCGTTCCCTTTTCGGTCCAGTACGCCTATATGCGTCCTGAGGTTCCGCTTTCGGTGTGGTGCAATTCTAGATGCCCCCTTTGCAGTTTCTTCCGCTAGAAACGTACTGCTGCGTCCCATCTTCCATCCGGTACAACTGGTGCTCTGTCTAAGATTCGTTTCCGATGTCCATAGCCTCAGTTTTTCGTACGATGGGGTGTCGAGCTCTGCTGCTGTCCCATTTGTGTTTACAGCAACTCCAGAGTAGGATCCCAGACTAAACGGAGTTGGTACCCTGTGTGACGATTCATTAGGTTTTCCATCACATTTATCTTTACAGACACTCTTACAACACTGCCCCAGTATCTGGTGGCCTGTGTCAGAACCCTCGTTCATTATAAACCATAGAATGATTGCTTTCACACAGTGCTGGCTGATTTAGTTGCCTGCCTTAGTCGTGTGTGCCTCCGATGTTTTTTTTTTTTTTTTTTTTTTTTTTTGCATTCGATACCCACGTTATAGTCGTTTGGTCACTGTACAACTTGCCACATTGACAAGGTGTATTATAAAATCCTGGTTCTCTTAGACCCAGACCGTCTTACACTTTTCCCAGCAGTCCTCTTATTTTAGTAGGTGGACAGGATACACACTTGATGTTGCGCTTCCTGAGAATCCCGTATAGGGTAGGTACGCCGCAGTCTTTTCATCTTCTGTATCGTGTTGTGGGGTGGCTGGTTGAAGGTGCTGTTGAATTTGTTTGGCTTTGCATCCATTCTTACAGAACGATGACCGTAGATGCTCTATTTCTGCTGACAAACTGACAAGGTGTGTTGCCTGTGAACCAATGTCTTCAAAACCGTATTCTTCCGTGCAGGATGGCGACAGCAGCTGGCTTGCAGGTATAAATCAGTGCTTACTGGATAGCGATACACGGTGTGGGCAAGCGACCCATATGTTCTCTTTTTCAGTAGTACATTCAGAAACGGCATCTTGAAATCCTCTTCCAGCTCCGTGGTGAACTTAATATTTGGGTGGCTTGAGTTAAGATGTTCCACTAACTCATTAAGCGTATCCCTATTATGACAGCGGATAAAAGCTGTATCATTCCTATTCCTGAAGAAGCATGAGGGTTTGCATCTAGCCGTCTCTAATCCCTCCTCTAGGAACCTATTGGCAGTTACTGGAGACAGAGTGCTGCCCATGTCTAAACCTTCTGTATGCTCGTAATATTGGTCTTATATACAGAAAAAAGGTCAGGGATAGTGTATGACCGAACAGATCCAACAGTGCCTCGTAAAATTTCTCTGCAGTCCGTTCCAATGAGTCTTTCAGTGGCACCCAGTGAACAGGATACCACGTCAAAACCTACTGTCAAATGAGATTTTGTAATTTTTTTTTCAGCACACTAGAGAACTTACATGGCACGTTCAATGATAAGTATGCAAAAGAAGTAAAGACAATGAGCACAAAAGTAACGAAAATTATGGGTCTTTGAACGCTCATGTCTCCACCGATAGCTAAGGCGCAGTCGACCTTATAAAGAGAAATTTCGACTGTCTGTCACTTGATATGCAAATGATAACCGTTTCAGGGAGTTGGCAGGAGTAGCGTCATAAACACACTGTTCGTTAGGAAAGATCATGAAGACCGTTTCTCGTTCAGAAATCGTGTCTGAATATTCATTGTTTGTGAGAAAATTGAGTTCTACGTCCTGTAAGAAGGATTAACGACTACCAGCAGGTGTTGGAAGACAACAGTAGGCTAGTGGCCTCTTGAGACTGCAGTTTATCACTCCGCAATGTTGTCCCCTTTGGTCGGGCTCCCACCACCGTCATGGGAAATAACCGAGCGAGGTGGCGCAGTGGCTAGCACACTGGACTCGGTTCAGTCCCACGTCCGGCCATGCTGATTTAGGTTTTCCGTGATTTCCTTAAATCGCTCCAGGCAAATGCCGGGATGGTTCCTTTGAAAGGGCGTGGCCGACTTCCTTCCCCGTCCCCTCCCTAATCCGATGAGACCGATGACCTCGCTGTCTGGTCTCCTCCCCAAAACAATCCAACCCTTCGCCATGGGAATAGGGAATCGACAGGAACGAGACAGACTACTCTGCGACACGCAGGAGCGTAAAGGCCCCACGCAACTAGCGCCCAAGAGGAAAACAGTTTCATTAGGCGATACAGTGTTGAACAGTCACGCAGACATCAGGATGATATCTAGCGCACCGCGAACTGTCAGTATAGTGACCACTATTATGGCTTCCGTGACACGGTAGCAGAATGAAGCACATTAAGAATGGTGCGCCCCAAGGATACCACTGAACACAGCCGCATTTCTACGTCGAATACAAGCAAACGAGAAAGGAGAGTGTCTAGGGAGAAGGACTGTAATGGCAACAAGAAGGTGGTTGAAAGGATTTGTAGTCAGGCAAGTGAACGGTAGGCGGACCAAATTTTCTGCATTTCAAAACAACATTAATACAAGTTAGAAACAGCACTGCATATGTCACATTACAAAATATGCTGAACATGTATACAAATCGCTGAAGACCAAAATGCTCAGAAAAGTAGAGAAGGCACCTACACCTGGCTTAGGACGGCAAATGGATGACTATTAAGACAATGATGACGATAATGGAATAACTATTCTCATTGAAGAATATGGATTAATTTTAAATAATTTAGAGTCATAAGCTCAAAACAATGAATACTTTACCCCACAAATATCACAGCTACGTTGTCATGGGAAAGAGGCTACACAAAAACAGTGATGAATGCTTTCCACTAGGCAATCTAGATATAGATGATATCATACCGAAGTCCTTTTCGAGGAGACAATATTATGTCATCATCCGCACTGCTGATGTAACATATTTCTGCTTTATATCCGTGTACCGCTAGCCTGCTTGTACATGCAGCACATTGGTTTGCTACAGACGCATGTGTTAATTTAGCTGTGAATGAACGTATTCATCTACTAAAAGTGAAGGAAGCCTAATGTGTCTTCCCTGATTTCTAACGTACGTAAGTAGCCTATAACTGAAAAGAAGAATATTTGACATTCCCCAGGACTGACTGTATATTGCATCCTCACACGAAATCAATACTCATGAAACTATAATATGATGAGTATTCACATATCTGTCAAAACCAAAAATGTTTCCGCTTAACATATTTATTTATTTAATACATTGCACAAGTCGTGATGAGCTACTGTTTGATAAAGTAATGCCGGACAATGAACATCTGCTCAACACACAATAATTCACACGATAATCGGCGCAAAAACGGGGGAATATGAAAATAAAACAATAAGAAGCCAGCAAAAAGCACAAATAAATAGGCATAAGCGACTAAAGCAAATGAAAAATAAAGCCTGAATAGCTTGTCTCATTGATTGTAATAGCAGTTATTTGCAATAACGAGGTACAACAATGTGGTGGAAGAGAAAGCTGTGCTTGCAAAGAAATTATATCTGTAAAACCAATTGATTTAATGAACGAAAGTGATTTTAATCTTCAATTTTTAAAGCTATCGGAAAAAAATGTAGTTCGCTCACAAGTACAACTCAATTATTCGAAGGACATTGACTGCAAAAGGGTAACCTAACTTTCACACAGTTAATTAGCTGAATACAAAGTTCGTTCCAGCAATAGTTCGTGTTCGTTGGGCTTTTGTATTATACGCCAGTATTCACTTAGCTGGTACTGTCGGCGAGTTGTCGACGTCTGTATAGGTGGTCTGTAATGCTTCAGCATACAGTCCAACAGTTATTGGCGTCTTGCCTATCTTCCAAATGGTTCAAAAGGCTCTGAGCACTATGAGACTTAACATCTAAGGTCTTCAGTCCCCTAGAACTTATAACTACTTAAACCTAACTAACCTAAGGACATCACACACATCCATGCCCGAGGCAGGATTCGAACCTGCGACCGTAGCGGTGGCGCAGTTCCAGAATTAAGCGCCTAGAACCGCTCGGCCACACCGGCCGGCTGTTGCCTATCTCCTTGACTGTAATTGCCCGTTACGAATATGACAGGTACTTGCGATGTTTGTCGAATTATCGTAATCAGTAAATCTCTATGTAACCACGAAAGTAAGGCACACTTCCTTCTATAAACGCATGGCGTATCCCAGCATACAATGTTCGTTGGGCGTCGGTAGTAATATTTTCCAATCTACTTTTTTCCGTTCTATTGCAGCTCCGCACATTTGACAGTACAACCATCAGCAATAATAAAGTACATTCAGATACTTGGAACTTGACTGACGGTAAGCATCACAAATAGTCACACTAGTCACAACTGCACGGCGATCGGCACACGGTATATTCATGATTAACATTACTGATATTAGGAAATGCGTTACAATATTTTTTTTGCGCTTAATTTCACAGTTCGCGCTACGCACTAAAAAGTCTGTGCTGTTTATATTGAAGACAGTGTTCTTACAGCGTTCACGCAAGCTATCAGTTTGCACATCATAGGTTTAAAACTTAATGTGCCGAGTAGCAGTTCCGACTAAAAAGCAACACTACAGGTGATTAATTCTTTGTACCCGGTACACACCAAAATCACAAAACGCAATGCAGTTCAAACAAGTATTTTACATCGGCCATGGGTACAACAAACCCGCCGCACTGGGTAGCCGAGCGGTCAGGGGCGCCTTGTCACGGTCCGCGTGGCTCTCCCCGACGGAGGTTCGAGTCCTACCTCGGGCATGGATGAGTGTGTTGTCCTTAGCGTAAGTTACTTTAAGTTAGATTAACAATCAACAGTTTGGTCCCATAAGACCTTACCAAAAGTTTCCAATTTGTTTTTTACAACACACCCACAAGCAGTCACGTGACACGACAATCACCTTCCAGTTTCTCGCCCCCGAGTCTTTATTGACGGTTTTTCCGGCGGCCTGTCGATATGTTTCTACGCCGCTCAACGTATCTTTGCTTCAAATTATATTTAAAAAAATTCCAGGTACGTCGAATTACTGTTTATACAAAATTACTGCTTCATGTTAATCCGTTCATGGAAAAAGAATTTCAAGAACATGTTAATAAAAGAGAAAATATACAACATCAGAACAAATTAAAACATAAATTACATTCATGACCCACTGTATGACGTTTAACAGCAACAACGATTTTCAAAGAAATAAATTTACAGCGCTCACCGTCAAATAACTCTTTCCGTGTATCACTAAAATAAAACACAAATAAGGAACAAGAAATAACAGGAAAATAGAAAAGAAATCTTTATCATTCTGTGATGTTATCTTTACAATATCTGCACATCGCTCAGTTTAATTTTGTGGATATTCTTTTTGTTCCACATAAATAAACATTAAAAGAAGACTGTATTGTCGGCTTTAAAACTGAGTCCTCTTTGTGTCACAATGACGAACAAAAATTCTCATAGGATATTTACCTTCAGTCTGGATTGTAAAAATGATCCACTCTATTATTTCTAGCTTCTGCTCTCGGTGGCCTACGTCGACATCTAGAGTAACACGATGTAGACAGTGGTAAGTGTTACAGAACGATTGGTTGTGCGTATAGGCGGACTTATGCACACATTGGAGGAACAGTTGACTGACGCTTGCTGGATATGCTTCTCCTAACACCGCTCATCCTTTCAGCAAACAGCCTGTAACGAGACATCTACCGGCCAGAAATGAGACACGCAGAATAGCGAAAGCAGTGACTATCACAAATACAAATAGACAGCAGTAAAAGCTAGTCTTTGTTTACCCTTACATCTTCGTAAATGTTTCAGGCAAATAGATAGCATTTTATAAAGGACAACATTTAATAAACACCTGCTGTTATTAAAGTAATGAAGACAACCGTTCGTATTACACTGACAAAAGAACTGAAGCACCCAGAAGGGACAAAACTTCATTAAATTTTATGAAGCTTCACACGTTAAGAGATATCTGATATTATGACAGTGTTTTCAAAACTGATTGAAATTTACAAATAACTTCGCAATTCGAGTCCACCTCAGTATGGCATTTCACCCTCTCTAGCCTAGATGCGTGAACTGATTCAGTTCGGAAGAGTGTCATGCAGTCATTGTTTCCTCTTGCCAGGAAAGATGCCCACAAGTGTTGTAAGTGGTCTTTGATATCCTGGATGGATCCTGGCACGGGGACGGAGTCGACATGCGAGCAGGTTCGACACCAGTTCTGTCTGGGACAGGTGAAGTGATGTCGCTGGACACAGGACTGGACCAAAATCTAGAGGACAGTTCGTACAGACTAGTGATTTCTGGGCTACATTGTCCCGTTGAGGGACAGCTCCACGATACTGAGGCGTGAAATGTACACGAGGATGTTAGGTGTCCGTGACGTACCGATGTGCCGTCAGAGATTCCTCCATCATTACCTACTGTGTCCTGAAACCATACCCGACAGCTTCCCATACCACAACTCCAGGAGCAACACTAGTGCGCCTCTCCAAAACACAAGAAGAATGGCACTTCTTCCCAGATCGGCACCGTACTAACCGACAGTGGTCACCACTGGTAGCAAAAAACTGCGATTCGTCGCTCGACACAATGCGACTCCACTCATCTGTTCCATGCTTCCCGGTCACGCCACAACTCTAGATGCAGCCGTTTGTGTTGTGATGTTAACGGCAGGCTATGTACGGGACGGTAGTCCCCCCAGGCTCTCACCAATTGTATAGTATACAGAATGTTGCAGGGGGTCCATTACTGGTTCTCCAAAGGCAGGCGCAGATGTACTGGGGTTATGATGTACCTGATACACACAACAGTACTCTTTCCTTAGGTGGTCAGATGTGGTCGACGGGAACCTCGACGACCAGTAAGCCTGACTTCAAGTCCCCACCAAATCCAATATCGGATCATTGTCGCCCCAAATGTCCCACATATCAGGATATTGCACGATTGGACCACCTGATCAAGTGAAGACACGCTATGAGGCTGCTTCCAAACTCTATCCGGTGCTGATACCGACGTCTCACATGAATGCATGGAATATCCACGTCTTCCACTGTGATCTCGCTATATTTGACGCTGTTCGCGTCCCTTGTATTCACCACCAGGCCTGGTAACAACATTAAACACAAACAACGCGGTGAGGTGGCCTTTCTAGCTGTCGCAGAGAACTGAAACGCTAATCATTTACATACCCACAGTTGGTGCGTAAGTCTACGAAGCTACTGTGACATTCGACCATGTTTTCTGTGTGCAGAACTTTTTTTGTCCGTTTGTATAGAACGTTCTGATTTTCATCATAGATGTAGTAACGCTCAGCATTATGGTTGTTTGATTGTCCTATTGTTATTAATTATTGTATATTGTTCTTCATACCAGACACGTTGACCCACGTCTCTCAGTAAAGAAAAGCCTAACGCGAGCTACTTAAAAGTGTAACTGTTTTGTATAGAGACAATTCTTTGTAGACTTGTCGATGACATTCAGCGAATATTGTACTGCAGAGTGAAATAAAAGTAGAATTCTTAACCACACTATCAAATTTTTTTGTCAAATTCGCTCTTTTCCATTCACAGGTTTGCCAGACAAGCTCGTACATTACCAACAACGTTTGGTAATACAACCTCACTTTGGAAGCAGACGTTGTTTGTTTCTCTAAATATTTTGTCACTAGTGGGAATGCAAGCAAATCATTTCTTCAACTGAACACATCACTGTGTACAAAGAACAAAATGAAACAAAGCTGGTTTAGGGAATAGTGAAATCAAGAAAGAAAAAAATTATGAAAATCTGCTAAAGAAATTATTACGCCCTGAACCTGATGATTGCAGCAACTTTCTCCAAATGGATAGGCAATCTTATAATAATCGAACTAACTCGCCCTCATGTTGAGCGAGAAAATTTATTCGTTTCTACTTCGTCCTTTAACGGTGGCTCTTTAAAATATCACAATGTGGCAACGTATGCATCGTCCGTGAAAGAATTACCGAGCTTCGATCTTTTGTATTTTGTTGCATTCGCGCCAGTATGTTGTGGGAAAAATATTGACTTGTTTCTAAACCTCTCCCAGTGTAATACCGTGTATAACTGGAAAAGATGCAACACCACTACTATTGCGGCAATTGCCAATGATATTTTGTTTTCATCTTTGACTGTAGTTTCCATAGTTGTGGAAACCCACAATACAGTAAGGTAAAATGTAACAAAACTCTTATCAGCTAAACACGTGCCGCGAAACACGGCCACAAACAACATCCACCATCTTCTGCAATCTGCTGTCGAGCAGAGTAAACAAGTCGAACACGCTCTATGTTTGATTAAGGTGTCAAACAGCGCAGTACACGATCAAATATTTGATAAACGCAGCAATATTTGACAAACAGTTTGATCGCGTACGTGGGCTTTAATAGCTTCTGCTCCGCTTTATAATTTACCACTCAAGCTAAAGTTCCTTACAGTTCTGGTTTCTATTAAGATCGTTGTTTCTTCTTTTTAACGATAGCACGACGCTCATATGGACATACAATTAATGATAGAGTTTTCTTGAGTGAGATACTAGTCTTTCAAATGGTTCACGATGCCATCAAAAAAAAATCTAAAATAAGGAATAATTTATGAACACTCTGCAAAAATTCTTTCAAGTAACTCTGAGGAACATATTTACGAAACTCTAGATTTATCAATGACAGACTTAACACTTAGTCGTGGGATGATGATACTGAATGAAATAACAAATAGGTAGAGTACTAAATACTTATTATCAGAAAAAAACATATGAAAATCAAACGTGAAAACTACAGTTAGAAGAGATACATAAGTCTATATTAGAAATCCCACTATTTTTACTGCAGTCTGGTTATGGATCTGTTAAATTACAATCAAATATCGTGCCAGCTTTCAGTTAATGCAACAGGTTATTCATTTCGCAAACACTGTGCGTCATATTACTCGGGCAGTAAACAATAAACACAGCACATACAGTACTAAGACGTTCTGACTGCTCAAGGCATGACTTGATATTTTTTATTTACAATGTCGGAACAACAAATATGCGATAATGAGGCTGTGCCGGTGGTAATGACGACAGTAGCGCTCTGCCCGCACTGACAACAATCAACCTGCTCGAACTCGTAGCTTTTGATGCAGTGTTCAGTAGGACTCTATCTTGACCACGTTTAAGCTGTTCACAATGGACTTAAAGGGTACCTCAAATTCCAACGTAAATATCCTACAATACTCTTATGATTTATGTGCTTACACTCAACGTGAAGCATCAACGTATGGTCTCCATAACATAGATCAGTTGATGACTAAATTACGCTCTTGGTTGGAGGCAGGAGATCATCGGTGTTATTATTCAACAGGTAATGGTTTCCGAGCTCATGCTTCTCAGGTCGAAACTGGAGTCGACTGTCAATATATTCTCACTGAGAACAAACTAAAATGCAATCCATATGTTACGAAGGCAAGTAAACAAGTTAAAGCAGCTTTTTCTTCTCCAGAGGTCAACAGCACTGACTCAATGACGATATTCCGCAACCTCACTGTTGTTCTTGCTCATTGGGTGTATTGATTTAGAAAACAGCTCCATCCTTTCTGTTCATTATGAGTGCCCGTTGTCCGTGTGCACCAACATAAAGTCTACAAGGTATTGTGAGACCTTCAGAAAACTGAAAGCATTCGAAGATTTCGACCACACCGTCTCATTCAGCAAGATAATGCCAGACCACACACGAGCGCTGGGACATCTACGAAGCCGACGCCTTGAATTCACTGTCATCGATCATTCTCCATACACTCCCAGCTTGGCGCCGTCCGATTTTCATCTGTCTCCAGGATCTAAAAAACACTTTCGATGACTTCACTTTGATAGTGATGAAGAGGTGCAAGCAGAGATCAGTCTGTGGCTCCGTGAAAAAAGTTAGACATTCTACAGTAACGCTGTCAACAATCTGGTCTTCCTTTGGGAGAAATGTGACCATGTTGAGAAATGAATATACACACAATATGAACAGAACTGTAGCTTGTTAACGTTTGGTTTATTTAATAGGATTCAAGAGTTTTCGCACAAAAACTTGGAAGACGTTACTTTTCAGCACGCCCTTATAGAAGTAGACACTATGGGTAATGCTGTGTGTGGCTACCGCACATCCTGACTCATCCTGCAGCCCTTCTTCGCAGTGAATCATGCACACATTTTGGTTCAGCTGGCTCCATTCGTACTGCGCCACATGCATTGGTCACACGCTCCTGTAACGCCTTAGTGCTATTGTCGATGAGCTAGGCGTACACCGTGACTTCAAATCACCCAATAGACAGAAATCCAACTGATTCTACTCCGGTCAACAGGTGTCCATGCTACTGGACGTCCACGGCCAATCCATCGCACATGAAATGTGTGGTGCGCCATCGTGCATAACCCATTAAACGTAGTCTTTCTGCAAGGGTAACAGAAAGTTGGTGCTAAGTTATTGCATAGATATCGCTCATACACAGCAACTCTTAATCTGTTTGATAAATTATATGTCCCAACAATTCCTGCCTATACAATGATACCGACGTGATGATGATTCCTCACTTCCTGATCGCTCGAGGATTTGCATCTCCTCACAGTTGCGTGTCGTGCTAATTTACTGTGACATTTCTTGTGACGGCCTACACCACCGAATGCTAGTACCTGTTACTCGTCAAAAGTGAGAGGGACACATTTCCTCATAGGTCCTCAATTCCAGACACGTGATTATGTGAATGTATCTTCTTGATTTGACCTCCTATAGGAATATGTGACTCTTTTTTAATACACTGCATCATGAAAATTTGTTTTTTCCGTCGAGTATTTGCAGTTACAAGAGTAAACAGTAGCCTATTTTTTGACGGGTCGATCTTCTCTATTTCCGATATAATCAGTGACCAGGAGCTCCTATTCCAGTAATGCCTGAAGTATCTATTGTGTAGCCTACTTACGTGTTAGTCAACACTATAACATGAAATCGAATGTTTTCTAAACGCACCAGGTAGAATCATCCACTTTTCTGGAATCTTTCCTGTGATTTGAGTAAGACTTTGCATTTGTGCCGAAATCTGTGTATTCTTAAATGTCACAGCAATGTTTTCCTTGTTGTGCTGAAAACGAGCGCTTTTTGGAATACTAGAAGCAATGTAAACTTCCTGTCTTCTTTTCCCACAGTTTTTCATGCCCTGATACTATACAAAACACAAAAACAATCTGAAGTGACACTATGATACATGGTAGAATATTTTTATGGCTATACAAGAAATGTCAACATTGCGTTATCATCCACTGCAACTTCTTTTTCTCGGCGTTTATTCCGTATCTTCTATGGGACATGTTGATAATTGTTGGATTTGGCAATTTTAGTAGTAAAGAGTAACTTCATGACATCACTGTCACCAACTATTGCCTCCTAGGACGGAATTTTCGTACTCCGTCTGACTGCGTCTAGTTTTATCCCACGTGAAAGAGCGTGAAACTTTTTTAAATATTTGCGAATGATGTAACTGAGGCGGAACATGAGAAACCGACCGATATTCGCTGACACGAATGTAGAAAATCACCCAAAAACCATAACCATAACCATAACCATAACCATAATCATAGCCATAACGAGCCTGGCCAATTTGATACGGGAGCGGCGCGCCTCGCCAAATCCCGAAACGGCGTGTCAACCCTTGTGGCTATCCTGGCGGGTATCGTACACTGTTATTCAAAAGAATACAGTCCACCTTCAGATAAAAATCATCCCGTGAGCTCCATTCCACGAGGACCGTCGTCATTCGTGGAAGATAACAAGATGTAAATACCTGTGTAACGTCGCTCCCAGTGCAACGTTAACTTCAAGGATAATTACTAGATTGCCTGGTAGGTTCCTCCAGCGTCGACAGAGCTGAAATTAATAGAACTCTGGAAGTGATGGTCTTCGCCTTACGATGTCATGAACTGCCTCAAATCTAGTTCCAGTCTTCCCGCTTATTGTAACTCTCCATACCTTAACTATAATTATTGTCTCGTGGTGTTAGATTGCATCTCTTGTAACAAAATCGCTTCCACATTACAAAAGGCTACCCTACTTTTTAAACTTTCTGTAAACAGTGATTCTCTTGTCGTATGCATTTGTTAACTGACGTTCCATGTCCAGTTTATCATCGGATCTGCCTTCTTTCTCATTACTGTTGCTTTCAAGGACTTTTAGTATTTATACTAATCTTTTGCCATTTTCACTAACTGTTTTAGTTAAATGAGGTTCTAACAGGTCTTTTTCCGTATAGAATTAAAATAAATATGTTTTTATATAAATAACTAAAATACACTGTCCAGTGACATTCATGTGACCATCTTTCGAAAGCCTGAGTTACCTTTTGCAGCACGGATCTCTGAGGGACGTCCAGGAAGAGAGTCTATGGGGTTCTGGAAAACACCGAGAGGGATGTGGAGCCACGCTTACACCTGTGTCGTGTCCAGCTACGCTAGGTTTCTGATGAAGGTGGCATCACAGGTTCTCGAGGGCTTAAATAAGGTGGGTCTGATGGCCAGGGGAGAACGGCAAACTCGTCCTGGTGATCTCACAGCCACGCAAGTACACTACGATATGTGTGGCACGTTGCAGTGGCCTGCTGGTTGATGCTATCGTGCTGAAGAAAAACGAACTGCATGTAGGGGTGAACATAGTCTCCGAAGGATAGATGCGTACGCGTACTTGTGTTGATTAATAATGCCTTCCATACTGACAAGATCAACCAAGAAATGTCACGAAAATATTTCCCAGACCAGACGCTTCCTCCTCCAGCCTGAACCCTTCCGACGTGTTTGCTGCAGGGTGTTTTCTTTCAGACGTTTCGCGCCGTACACACCAAAGGTCAAATGGTTCAAATGGATCTGAGCACTATGGGACTTAACATCGGACGTCATCAGTCCCCTAGAACTTAGAACTACTTAAATCTAACTAAGGACATGACACACATCCATGTCCGAGGCAGGATTCTAACCTGCGACCGTAGCGGTCGCGCGGTTCCAGACTGAAGCGCCTAGAACCGCTCGGCCACACCGGCAGGCACCAAAGGTCATCTGACCGTTGTAGTATGAAACGTCATTGATGTGAAAAGGCCGTCTGTTGCCACTCAGTGGACGTCTAGCTGCGCTAGTCGCCAATGAACAGCAGTCGGCATGGGTGCGTGTGCCACACACCTGCTTCAGAGTCCGATACGAAGCAATATTCGTTGAAAAGAGACACTGTTGGTAGCCACTGGGCTGATCAAATGGATCAAATGTCTCTGAACATTATGAGACTTAACATCTGAGGTCATCAGTCCCCTAGACTTAGAACTATTAGAACTACTTAAACCTAACCAATCTAAGGACATCACACACTTCCATGCCCGAGGTGGGATTCGAACCTGTGACCGTAGCTGCAGCGCAGTTCCGGACTGAAGCGCCTAGAACCGGTCGGCCACAGCGGCCGGCTGGCTGATTAGGGCATTCAGTTGCTTAACAGTTGCACATCTATTTGCCAATACACATTTCCACAGACGTAGTTCAGACATCGCTGACCCCCGTAATCTAAGAGCCGTGGTGCACAACATTTGCCTTGGCAGCGTCATTTTGTCGTGCACGGCGTACTTTCACCACGTTGGCAAGAACAGTCTTCAGACTTATCCGTTGCGTAAATGCTTCCACCCTTGTCCCGGAATTCAATGACCATGTCCTTTTAGACGTCAGATAAATCTCTCCATTTGCGCATTACGACAGCGATGCACTGTTTACTGGGACCCCCGACGCGCTTTATATACCCTCCGCTGCTAGTGCTGCCATCTGTCGTGTGTGAGTGGTTATTCCACGATGACGTCGAACATATGCGGTGGTACATTAATGTGACTCAACCGTGTAGTAACAACAGAAGACAATAGAGAATTTGTTTACAACGTCATTACCTCAGATTTAGGCTCTGTGTCGAAATATTAACATTCGGTAAAGAGATTATTTGAAATTTCAAACTGAAACAAAATTGTGTTATAGGAGTTTTGTGTGAATACTACGAAAATAAACGCGCAATACAGAGACATACCATACGTAAATGCCGTCCAGTCATCCTGCTTCGTGTACCTGTGCAGAAGAAATTTAGAATTTGTCATTTTAACTTGAGCGAATATCTCCGGTCGTTTTATATTCAGCGCCAGTGGTTTTCATGCATGGTCGCGGTGCCACTTGCCTGCAAGTGACAGGTGTATTGCAGCCATTCTGACGCACAGATATTACTTCCTTGCAGCACGGAGATACTCCTCCTCCTCTCCTTTTCTTGAAAGCACAGTACTGGCAACTTCCTGCAATATGTGGTTTTACAAAGGCTACCAGTTCTGTGTCGACTCAAAAATTAAATTTGATTTTAAATTGTGGTCCTATACTGGTTCATTCGGTTACTGTCCACACACAGATACAGTTTCTTTTCTTTCGTATAAATTAGTGCTTCCTGTTCAGCTTTCAGTCAATTTTTATAGACAAGTCGGCTCATGCTAATGAAGAGGAATGGTAACAGTGGTATCAGGAGTCATATTTCTTGTCTTTTTTGCGCATAATAGGAAATGTAAGTCTATAATTTCAGGAGAGAAACATCAATTTTAGGATAGTGTAGCTACTGCTCATAAAGAGATTAAACAGTGTCACTGCTGATTAACGTCGTATTTTAGAACGTGATCCAAGAACTGGGGGCTGAACATGGTTTTTCACAACAAAGACACTAGTTGAGGAAACTGAAATTGATAAATGGGAGTACATTAGAAAGTTTTTCCCGCCGTCGCTGTTTATAAATAGGCGCATTTTTTATTCATCTCTGCATCCACAGAATTATGTAACGAAATCATCGAACTCTTGTACAATATCCTCACTGCTGTTACGTACTGTGCCACCGTACGCAAATGGTGACGTTTTTCACGATGTCTCTGTTCTAATATTCAGCCCGTAGAATGGTACAATACAGTTCTACACGCTGGCATGTCTTGAGAGTCGTCATCTATGCGCATCTCTAGGTCGTAACTGTATCCTTCTTCCAGTCTAATCTGCTTCCTGCTTACGAAATTAATTCTTGTCTGGTGTTTCAGGATGTCTCCTACCAAACCATCCCTTCATTAGATCAAATTATTCCGTGAGCCTTCTTTCCTCAGCGATTCAATACCGCCTCATTGTTTTACTAGTCTGCCCATCATATGGTGAGAATTCAATTACAACACCACTTTTCAAAAACTTCTAGAAAAAGAATCTAGGCCACTTTTCGATTTGTTTTCTTCGTGCTCTTATTGTACAACAATGCTTCTATTCTCCTTCAGAGTAGTTTTGTTCAATTGATAATCAGAATATGAATATTTACTACGAATTGTCAAATGAGGTGCATAAAGTCCTTCACGGCATGGAACAACGCGCTAGAGGATGATGGCATTTAGAAAGAAATTATTAAAGATGTAGGAAAAACTAATACAAAAGGAACCTGCAAAATTATTTATAGAGCATTTGCAAAAGAAGATGATATTCAGAAACTTGATAAATGCCTTAAGTACTCTACAAGATTCGCACGCTATTCGGCAGTCTCGGCAAGAGTCTGTACATGTAATCGCATTATAAGTCAGGACAGCACAAGAAACCCTGCAATCTCGAAAATGGTCAAACGGTTCAAGAAATTCTACGTATTTTGTACCACGTTGATTTTTCTTCATGTTAAAGCTGCGTTGTGGGTTTTCCCACGGTCGTCGGTTATTCTGTATAAATAATGTTTAATATGTTCTGTTTTACTTCATATAGAAACTCTCGCAGTAAAATTCTGTTGCAGGTATTCATTTTTGCACTGGCAATCTATCTTGTACACAGCGTGAAAATACAGTGCACAGTCCATGATAATGTTGCGCAGCATTAAATACACGAAATACATTAGCAGTGCATCCAAACAGATTCTGTCTTGTTGAATAGAAATGTCACATACTGGTGTAACAATCACCCATATCAATTAATCTATTACTTTTCGACATCCTTAATCATCTGATTAAAACAGCGCATAATAATGATAAAAAGTATCAGATCTATGGTCTAACTCAATATTTATGTAATCATTGAAGTGGAAACGTAATTTATAGTTTTTTTCATTTAGTTGTACAGGTAGTTTAAGTTCGGAAGTTTTTCCGGAAATTCTGTAAGGAAAATTACTTTTTAAACTCTGCTTTTCTCTGTAAGATGTTTCTAGGTGTTGTGTATTGTTTTATTGGTGCAAAAATCGAAATTGGAATTAGAAATACGACACAATTTAAATGTTAATAACTCACTCCAGAAAGTGTGACAGAATATGAAATGTATTCCGGATAATCTGTCTCCTGTGTTCCCAGACGAGTTACAAATACTGAAATGGCTAATTCCTTTTTGTAAAAGTAGCTTTGTAAGTTTACGTATTTCGGAACTTTGCGTTTCTCATCTATTCTGTAGTAATTTAGATGGTTACTTAAGCACTGTGGTGTAGTCTATCGGTTTTGGATTACACGGTATTTTCAAACGTGTTTGTACATATAGTATGTCAACAACTTCCGCTAACCGGAAAAAATAAAAATCGCCTATTATGATATTAACTAAGTATACGTGTCACAGAGCGAAGATTGTCATTTCAATCAAAAGCGATATTCGCGGAAATAGAGCGTGAAAACTTCAACCGAAGGGATCGATATGCAGTAACATGTGACGCAGTCCTCGAAAGACTGACCAGACTAGTTAGTGAATCGACCGATACTCAGCCTAAAGGGTTACAAAACCCATCATTGCAACTTATAAGGTATTTCCAAAATGTTTATTAACCAAACAAAAAACGCTTTGGATTTTAATCAAATAAATAAAATCTTACTTTGAACTGGTTACATTACAATAAACATTTTAAAATGTTAAACGAAATTATAGAACTGAGAAGAAGTATAACCTAGTCCACTCCCTGGGATTCATTAATTTTGAGAAAGTTTTCTGCTTGCTTTGAACCAAATGCGTAGGGTGTTCCCCAATTTCTATTGTAGGATTTTAGGGGCTTTAGTGTGATTAGATTGACAAGGAACTTATACCCAAAATGTGGCGTTTGGATGCAAAATTAGTTTCAATACCGGATCACTTTCAAATCTCCGGCTTCACCACAGGCTCTACAGATTCTCTTCTCCCCGACGGAGGAGCACAGTCAACCCTCCTAGTTGCAAACGTACCAGTTTCTAGTCGAACGAAAACGATATGTGTTGTCATAATTACAAACAGTACTGATGACGGCGCCCTATTTTCAGTTTTTGTGTGTACCATGACGTGGGAGATTAGAAAGTGATCTCATCTTAAAACTTATTTAACATTCAAACGGTACATTGCGTACATCGGTTCCTTATAAAAGCTTTATCTACTAAATACCGTCTACAACTCCTAGAGAAATAAAACATTGATGTAATTTATGTCAGTATACTGAAGATGACACACTTAAATACTAGAGCTTCCAGAACTGAAAGCGGAGCTAGACAAGGACATTTCACATTACCCAAAATGTTTCCGGAAGCCCTAGATGATTGAACATGCAGTCTCCCTGAAGAATGAGTTCAAAATTAATTCAGGCGTTTCTTGGGTAACGATATTAACCACCGACTGATCCTTTTATTTCTAAGGGCTTGCTGTGTCCTCTCTCAGCGCCGAAGATCACTGCTATGTCAACAAAAATTGCTGGTTGTATATGGAAATAGGGAATAGTTTCTAAGTGAGAAATGTAACGAGTAAGAAAGTAACTTGCAGCACACAGAAGAGACTCAGAGACAAGACACTGCACAGTCTGAACACTAGAGGCGCGCACGTTGTGGCTGAACATTCCCATCGACAGTAAAGGCGCGCTATCTTTTTCAAATCCAACATACGTGTTCTCTCTATAGAAATAGCAACAGAAAATTTTGAAAATTCCTCCGATGTAAATAAATAAATTCACCATAACTTCAGTCTATGAAGCACCAGTTTCTAATTTAGTTTTCGAAGAGCCCTAAAGCTTTCGGAACCAAACCATGAAGAATGTGATTTGTGGATTCATTAGTCGTAACACAATGTGGTGATATATGGAGGAAGTTGTGGGCGGGAGGGAATTACTTGTCCAGACTCAGCTGTATAGTAGCTAACTTCTAATACGCCTTGCTGGAAATGAGGTTACAATACTCCGTGATGCAAGCGTATCCTTCATCAATCAGATATGTCAGCTGGGCAACCAACTCTTAGTATCCAATAATATTGTAAGAAAATTAATCGGTTCAGCTGCAAATGGGATCAGATTCATATGATGACTCTGACGATGCTGTGAAATACAGTGCTTGTATCACAGTTCTCAGAGCTTGCAGAGGACAATACAGGAAAGGTTTGTCATAAGGTTTTGGAAAGCTACAGAGAAATATTGCAAGCGGGAGAAGAATTCCTAATATCGATATCTATAGCCAAAAAACCTTCAGAATAGCGTTAATTGAAGAAATCTATCGGAGCAATAATAGTTAAAAAGCATACGGTCCTCTTAAGAGAAATCCGACAGATATAGGACAGGCAGTTTTTACTGTCCATCAGGAAGCTCAGCAAATCCTCATGAACGGTAAACCTGGAAATAGTGTAATAGTTGCATTCTGTACTAGAAAACGGACTAAAGGACATGAAACTAATGATCTCTAGCTGAACTGAAGGCACCCATTGTTGTAGATGCTATCAGAGTAGAACAAATAAAATATTACGGAAAAACTTTTAAGAATGGTTCCTTAAAATCCGTAAAATCCATGATCACTGCCGGAGAACGTGTCATATCCTTACGTTCTTGAGAAAATCACGTGCGATATATTTATTGTAAAATCAGATGTGATAGATCTTTATGAACGATCACGAAGCAAGTGTCAGCGTGGAGGCGACCTACTAAATATTTACAAAATTTATGGGTGAAGACTTCCCCTCCAGCTCTCGGCGTTTCCCCTGTAGTGACTGTCCATAACCCGCACCATACTGCTCTCCCCACGTGTGCCGACTGATCATCTACCGGCCACCTTATTCTGCGTGGCGTCTACACTGTGTTTTTGTGCCAAGACATACCTTACTTCCGCCAGACTCATGCAAGTGTCTGCCATCTCAGTGTAATTAGCAGTACAGTTGTACATATTTTGAATGTCTCTGTAAGTTCGTTCTATTTATAGTACTTAATGTTTCATTAATGGTTCAGAAACGTTGCCTTACAAAGTGTGTGTCATTATCAAAAACAACTAAATTAACAGGAGATATCAAAATGGAAAACATGGAAGTAACAAAAACACTAAACTCCGTCCGAACAGGCCATGAAGGCCCAACGGTACCAACCGGCCGCCGTGTCATGCTCAGCCCACAGGCGCCAATGAATGCGGATATGGACGGGTATGTGGTCAGCACACTGCTCTCCCGGACGAGACCGGAGCCGCTACTTCTCTCTCAAGTAGCTCAAAGTTTGCCCCACAAGGGCTGAGAGCCTCCCGCGTGCCAACAGCGCTCGGCAAACCGGATGGTCACCCATTTAAGTGCTAGCCGAGCCCGCCAGCGGTTAACTTCAGTGTACTGTTGGAAACCGGTGTTACCGCTGCGGCAAGGCCGTTAGCATGGAAGTAACAACTTTGTGGTATACAACTCAATGAAAAGATGAATACAGGGCTCGCGACATTAATGTGCTAAGGTAGTTCCATAAACAATATTTACACAATAACTCTAAGACGAGTTCATATACTTTATAAGTTATTTTGCAAAATTTGAAACTGAGCTTCACATATCCAGAGCGAACTGCCAACACCGTGGTTCTTCCATGAAGGCTGCATAAAACTACACGGGTAGGAGCAGCTCAGTCACCACATATACAAGGATTGCAGAAATGTACTTGCACGCAAACAAAAAGTGAACCAAAGTAAATAATACGTACTTCTTTTCAGGGTATAAATAAAAATATATGAATATCGCTTTTACAACACAATGTAAAGCTCAATCGTTCAGTATTATCTATACTTATCATCACATAGAAACTTCCTATGTAGACCTCCTAATCTAGAACTGTTCGACAAACGTTTCCTTTTATCAGTGTTTGCATTGTCAGCGACGTTGCAGCTCTGATGGAAAAGCACTGTAGTTTCTATGGTCTCTGTCTTTCTGTTTTTTACATTATTTTGCACAGTGAGATCCCGTCAAGACTATATTTCACTCTGCTTCTAAAAAATGGTTCAAATGGTTCTGAGCACTATGGGACTTAACATCTGAGGTCACCAGTCCCCTAGAACTTAGAACTACCTAAACCTAACTAACCTAAGGAAATCACACACATCCATGCCCGAGGCAGGATTCGAACCTGTGACCGTAGCAGTCGTGCGGTTCCGGACTGAAGCGCCTAGAACCGCTCGGCCACCGCGGCCGGCACTCTGCTTCTCCAAGGATGTAGATCAGACTGTAAATGTAAACTCTGTTTTGTTTATAATAAGAATTGAAGTCGGCTGGTCCCGGGGGAGGTTCGAGTCCTCCCTCGGACATGGGTGTATGTGTTTGTCCTTAGGATAATTTAGGTTAAGTAGTGTGTAAGCTTAGGGACTGATGACCTTAGCAGTTAAGTCCCATAAGATGTCACACACGCACACAAGAACCGAAGCCTTGACGCAGTTATAATTAACGTCAACCTAAAGCTTGCATTTAGCTGTTTGTTATAACCGAGAAGGTTGTCTGGTAGAGTGTGAAAGTTACCAGCTTTGAGTACAAAGAAACTGTCGCTTCTTTGTTGGGAACTGCCAGCGACAAAGTAACCGCAGTGCTTATTACGGCCTCACCTCAAGCCTTGCAAAGTCTTCTTTGATTTTCTGCTCCGTAACCCCCTGAAAGACATAAATCGCACCTGCACACAGCCGAACATCTAATTAAAGCTTGAGAGAATTACTGTGTTCGCATCCACGGTTTTCACTTTCCTTAATGAAGTCTGAAAGTTGAGGAAAGCTATGACATCGTTATCTGTGTTACACGAATTCTTCGCCATTTCTCGTTGTCCATGATACGTCAATGGCAGTCAGTCTAAAAATGTACAGATTGCCAGGCAAAATGTATTTGTGTGGGTACTATTCAGTGTGTATTAACACGTTCGAAGAACACATGGGACAGTGTATGGCGCAGAAGTATGAACTCTAAATGTTTGTCGGTATTTGCACACAATGAGGAGACGCTGGTTTCATATAACAAGGACATCGTCGTAAATCGCCTCACTGACGTTGTGCTGGGGGCAATGTTTAATAACTTTACATCGATATAGAAATAAGTGTAAAAGGGATCGGTGAATGTCTCATAGGCTGTCACTTTTGACGACACACAATGCCTGGAGGACCGCATCACAAATAAATTTCAGAACCACAAATAAATTCCCTTTGCGTATTTGTCGTTTGTAGAGCCAATAAAAAGAACCTGCGTGAGCAGTGACTAATACAGACTTTCTACTTCATACTTTTAGTTCTTAAAATTGTTATATTCTTATCGAGGAAAGGCGGAGAGAAGTCTGTACTTCTATGCAAATGTTACACTTGACACAGCGACTGTGCAACTGGTTGGTACACACCAAGAAACTAGACATAATTTCTACTAAAAACTGCGTCGTTTCTGTAATCTTCTGAGGAAGCTGTCGCATATATTGAAGTAAATTGCCATTATCGCACAATTAATGTCTCAAAATAGTCAAAAATACTAGCGTTAGTCTGAACCGTAACTCAAAGTGTCACAGTGACTGCAAAGGAGGAAGACAATCCGAGATAGATGCCCAGGTGAAATACAGCAGTATGAGACAGCATGGTAACTTGCACTTCGTGAGAGACAAAACTCAAAGAGTTCCCCAATAAGGGGAGAAGAATTTCCTCTTATGCTGGTTGTTGATCGTTACGGAGAAAATTATTCAGTTTACATAAAGTGTTTCAGTTAAGGGTCCTTTTAGTAATTACAGACTGATGAAAAATTAGTCGTTTTGTAACAGCTTACTAGTTTTTAAATTAGTTGGCATTGCTAACAGCTTTTTATTTTGAAATTACAGATCTTTCCAAATCTATGCTTTACGAATGAGTGGATTTACCATACAAGAGAGTCACCGCAAATGCCCTTTTAAACTTAGCTTAAACTTGTGGAAGTTGTCGCAGACTGTAATGGATAAAACAACGTCATACCATTTAATTCAGTACTGCGTTAAGAGTTTCTAACAAATTGATTGTATTTGTTCTGTCAGAAATCAGGCTTACAGTTATATACAGGGTGTTAGTTTTAATTTGCAAAATAAAAATCTAGAAATGTACCCATCGTACAAAATAAAAGTTCTAGATGGGAAATAAACATTACCGCTACAAATCGGCACCTGCTACCACTCGCTTCTCCCATAGGTGATAACTTTCTATTTTCAAATGGGAACCTATCATTTTACTGTAGATTCTGATTTTAAGCCAAAAATATACCTATGGTATACCCTGACAAATTGTTTGTTGTTTGCTGTAAACGACACAATTTAATTCATTCTGTTTTATTATTAAAAAGCTACTCATTTAATTGTACATTACATTTGCAACAAAAAAATGAAGTTTTTCCCAAACAGTTGACATTTATTCTAAAAATTTTATTAAGTTTTGCAAATTTGATTGTACAATAAAACTTTTTTCTCATGCATTTAAAAATGGCTAAGAAGCTACTTTTAATATAACGTTCTTTACTGTTCTCTTCGGTCAGTCTCTACGCTATCAGAATGATGGATTTTTGTGTCTCCTACAATCTCGCAATGAGAGTGAGTGATTTCGGTGTTCTCCCTCCGGTCGGAGTGGCCGTGCGGTTCTAGGCGCTACAGTCTGGAACCGAGCGACCGCTACGGTCACAGGTTCGAATCCTGCCTCGGGAATGGATGTGTGTGATGTCAATAGGTTAGTTAGGTTTAATTAGTTCAAAGTTCTAGGCCACAGATGACCTCAGAAGTTAAGTCGCATAGTGCTCAGAGCCATTTGAACCATTTTGTTGTGTTCTTCCTTCCAACCGCCGTAACTCTCGCTCCAGTTGCTAAGCGGTAATCAGCGGAAAACAACCCACAATAATATTAAGGAAAAATGTTCTTAACAATAGTGACCGGCGCCGCTCCCATGGATACACACATGCCGAGTGAACTCGACACGACTATGCGGCTGGTTCCGGCGAAGGTTCGATTCCTCCCTCGGGCATGGTTGTGTGTGTGTTTGTCCTTAGGATAATTTAAGTTAAGTAGTGTGTAAGCTTAGGAACTGATGACCTTATCAGTTAAGTCCCATAAGATTTCACATACATTAAAATTATCATTGAACTCGACACGCACGCTCCACCGCTCAGCGCCCCACCGCAGGGCACGCCCCACCACAGCGCTGAAACCCTTATGAGCATGAACACGCGACGACTCGACACCACTCCTCTACGAAGCCTTCTCTGGCAATGGATGTCCTACTCTCAGAACAAAATAAATTTAATTTAAGGGGAGGCTAGAAGAAATGTGGGCGCTACTGTTGCTCTTCATGTGACACGTTTTGCTGATGTCCCACGATTTCCTACGACTGTCTACTGTGTTATAAAATAATTTACTGACTCCTAGAGAAAGAACTTGTAGAGCAACTGTTAGTGGGACAGCAGTAACGAAATTGCAGTACTAGCTGTAGTGACTCAGAATCTATATACGAGTAACCGAGGAACTAGTTGTTGGAAAAGTGGATGACAGATTTTGATTCGTCAGGAGGGTTCTTGCATAGTGGATTGATAAATTGAAATAGCTTGCATTTTGGTAGTGGGACTTTTGTAGATCACTGCTCCAGTATTTTTGGTCCTTATAAAGCTGTACTGACAGCAGCTATCAACGGGTAGCTTGGATAGCGGGCTAAACGATATGAAAATGTAACACAGAAGCTCAGAGCATTTATCTGAAAATCGTTTGGAGAATGGCGACGAATCCTGTTAATTGAGGTTAGAAGCCGGCGTTTTACGTACATTGTACAACTATTATGGTGCCTCCCTCTCACTTCTCTCATAAGGGTTATGGAGAAAAGCCACAAGAGATAAGGAGTCCACTCAATACCACGCTTGTTCCTCTATGTACATCTTTGAAATAGTATAACATCTACCGCGATAACTCGTCCGTGATGCGAATGACCCAATCTCTTCAAGTCCCTTTAATAGCTTGGTGGAATGTTTGACAGAGGGGATGTAATGCTGTGGATGAAGATTAAGGTTGCAGCAAAGCAGAATTTTGAAAACGAGATTCACCTTCGAAATTGTAACAGCCTTATGATTCCATCGGAATCAATGTGTGGTGTGGTTATCTTATGGGGGTTTGATTGGCTTGTTCTTCTTTCATAGCTCATTTACCAATAAGGTGTACCTGCAGAAGCCTGAGACTTCCATTCTACCTACCATCCGTGAGTTGCATGGGGACGAAAGGCTACAATTTCAACAATATGGAGACCAGTTCAAAAAATGGTTCAAATGGCTCTGAGCACTATGCGACTTAACTTCAGGTCATCAGTCGTCTAGAATGTAGAACTAGTTAAACCTAACTAACCTAAGGACATCACACACATCCATGCCCGAGGCAGGATTCGAACCTGCGAACGTAGCGGTCGCTCAGTTCCAGACTGCAGCGCCTAGAACCGCACGGCCACTCCGGCCTGCGAGACCAGTTCCACTACAATAATAGTGTAAGGAGTTCCTCAACTAAAATCTACTCGCAAGATGAACAGGCCGAGGAGGTGCTGTCGAGTATCCACTACGTTCTCCAGATTCAACGCTCCCGAACCATTATGAACGTGAAACATCAAAAGACATCGTTAATCGAGAAAAACCACGCATATTGGAAGTACTTCGAGAATACAACGAATATTCCTATGCAAACATCCAGCTGGGCACGTTGCAATCTGTAGTTCGTGCAGCAGTTCAGCGGCATCGCCTGTATATGTATGTTAAAGGTGACTACTTGAAACACCTAGAAATAGTTATATAACTAGAACTTTATGACAGACTTTCACCGAAAATGAGACGATTCGGTCACTTAATTTAGAAGTTATATGCAATGAAACAGTATCTCTAAATTGAATCAGCTTCTTGAAGTTAAGCAGTAGGTTGTAACAAGATCACACAATTTAGCAGTTTACAGGTTATCGGAACTGTCTCCCACTAGTTGAAGCCTAGGATTCTTCCAATATGGTTACACCAGTTGTCTAGAGATGTCCCTTACGTAAGTTTTCTCTCCTTCTCTCCATCTATCAATCTATCTCGTGCTCCCCTCAAGTACTTCTTTGTCCCATCTCCCATCTTCATCTTGCCCTATATGTTGGCCACTTCCATTTCATTGCCTGATTGTACTAAATCAATGACTCGTCGCTGTGCAAATTTTCACCTTCGTAAGTTCACTTATTATTCAAGTTTCGCAAGCGTAACTTAAAACAGGAAGGACACAAATAAGATACGAGTGGAAATATACACTAGAAATCTATACTAGAAGACAGTCGGCTCTTTTCTAAATGTTAAAGTATTAAAGGAGCACACTGGCCACATTCAAACGCTTTGGATCATGTAGAAGTGGTATAAGACTATTTTAATCTCCATGTGGTGAATGATGAACAAACAGTGTTGGTCGCAAAACTGGATTTTTTTTTTATTTTAGCTATCCTCCAATGACGCGTTTCGCCTTATACAAGATACCATCAGATTGGCTAGCAAAATGTGGTGTAAGCACATAGAATTCCGCACATACAAATGTCAAAGCAGGAAGCAAAGAAACTGAAAAAAAGTTCTGACCGTGGTGGTTTCCTGCTGGGACATTTGGGACATTTGTATGCGCGGCAACCTACGAGCTTAACACCATATTTTAGCAGCAAGTATTGTTTGTTCTTTTATATTGTTACCACTCGTTGTTTTACCACAACGCCATCGGTTGGAAAGCGTTCCAAGTAGTGTGTATATGGTAGTCGGTTGAATGAATTCACCGCAGTAAGGTAAGTCTACGTGTAGATTTGACAGAATGGCAAAGAGAACCTACAGTGTTTTAACGTACCCATGACCACACTGTGAATGGGGTTGCCGATTTGATAGTGTATCAGCATTGACTGTCCAACGTGTCTGCAACGAATGGTGTACCACTTGCAGCGATGTAACAGGGTGTAAGAACAGTGGCCGTAAAAAAACATACTAACTGACGGAGTCCAGAGACGAGTACAACGTCTGTTCAATCACAAACTCGGCAGGAAATGCTGCTATTAGTGATTGCAAGACTATCTGAATCGCAAATATCGACTTGTGCATAATGTGAAGGAAAATCAAACAATCTAAGAATCAGAGACGGTAAAATAGTCTATATAAAAACTGAGTGACAGTTCTAATTCACAGAGCTGTTTATTGTGTTTACACTGTATGAAGACCGGTTTCATACACTGGAGCTATATCTTCAGATCATATTTGCTCGTAGTATGAAACTACATAAGTAAAAGCAATAGTAGCCAACATACCCTACCGACCACAGTACACAGTAAAGCTATGGACCCACAGAAACAAATACTTCATGTCCAAGTGCGAGTAAAAACATATCACTCCTCGGTAAAGTTTTGGATGGAGTGACAGATGGGCATCCGATCCGAGCCATGCTTAACCACTACTACATCTCCAAAACACAATAAAAGACTGTGGTTCCCAAGGTCGAATCTGGGTATCCTTTTAGTTTGGTTTCTACCGCTAATCCTTGCGACTTGAGTTTTGAAAGGACGCAGCGGTTGTTTAGTTTTGGTCGCGACTACATGGCTTGTTGTAACTGGTTAGGCTTCCATAGTTTCATTGACGACTCTTATTTGCCGATACTATGCTTTATAGTGGGAACTAGTGAAGTTCGGTGGCAGGAGCAACAAGACTTCTGGTCAGGTGACTGCAGGGTTATAAACACAAAATCAAATAAGTGTAATGCAGGAGTAGGTTTAATAATGAATAGGAAAATAGGAATGCGGGTAAGCTACTACAAACAGCGTAGTGAACGCATTATTGTGGCCAAAAATAGATACGAAGCCCAAGGCCTACCACAATAATACAAGTTTACATGCCAACAAGTTCTGCAGATGACGAAGAAATTGAAGAAATGTATGATGAAATAAAAGAAATTATTCAGGTAGTGAAGGGAGACGAAAACTTAATAATCGTGGGTGACTGGAATTCATCAGTAGGATAAGGGGGGGAAAGGAAACGTAGTAGGTGAATATGGATTGTGGGTAAGAAAAGAAAGAGGAACCCATCTGGTAGAATTTTGCACAGAGCGCAACTTAATCATAGCTAACACTTGGTTCAAGAATCATAAAAGAGGGTTGTGTATATGGAAGAAGCCTGGAGATACTGACAGGATTCAGACAGATTATTTAATGGTAAGACAGAGATTTAGGGACCAGGTTTTAAATTGTAAGACATTTCCAGGGGCAGATGTGAGCTCCGACCATAATCTATTGGTTATGAACTGTAGATTAAAATTGAAGAAACTACAAAAAGGTGGGAATTTAAGGAGATGGGACCTGGATAAACTGACTAAACCAGGGGTTGTACAGAGTTTCAGGGCGAGCATAAGGGAACAATTGACAAGATGGGAGAAAGAAATACAGTAGAAGAAGAATGGGTAGCTTTGAGGGATGAAGTAGTGACGGCAGCAGAGGATCAAGTAGGTAAAAAGACGAGGGCTAGTAGAAATCCTTGGGTAACAGAAGAAATATTGAAGTTAATTGATGAAAGGAGAAAATATAAAAGAGCAGTAAAAGAAGCAGGCAAAAAGGAATACAAACGTCTTGTGGGGCGGCGGATGTTTAAGTTTGTAAAAAGTAAACTAAAATCTGATTTAATTAATTGCTGGATATACGCTTGCGTGTTGAATCAGTTTCTAGCTTTTAGAATGTTGTTATTGCTGTCTTTTGCCGTACTCAACACTGGCTCTCTATTTACTCCGTGACCCCCAGAAAGTGATTTAATAAAACTTGGAGCCAGTAAATAGATATCCTAGTGCCCACTTTACCTGAGAATGTTCTTATAGCTGCAGCTTATAGCTCTGATGAATTAGGAGATTGTCCGGGATTTCTAATCAAAAACGGTTTTCCAAAATAGTTGAGTATATTCTGAAATTCACTGATAAAAACCACAAGTATCCCTACAACCTAACTAACAGAACAGTTCAGAGTCTAATACGCTGATGCAACTATAAATGTCCGAATCAAATGTTAAAAAGAATGCTCGCCATAATTTGATGAAAATACTTCATCAAACGCCACGCTAAATATTTGGTAGAATGTCTGTCCCGCGACGGCACGTGAAAAATACGACAATACGCAAACTGAAGCTAGATAATGAAAATCATTCCAGAATTAACACTTCACAAGAAATGTTCTCATGGTTTCGCGTATCTCTAGTAACTTTATACGGCACCCGAGGCTATTTGTAGCAGATACACTGATGCGACGCGACTACCGACACAGATGGCGTGTCATTCAGCGTCTGGAGAGAACTGGGGCCTTGCTTCCTCGCGCAGTGTTCTTATATATAAAGCCGCGGTGCGGACGGCTGAGGGAACGCCTGATTAAATCCGCTCTCCCGACTAGCCGCTGGGCTAGTAACGCACCACTTCAAGTTACATAATAATTTATAGCTTCTTTGGCTGATGACCGAAGAAGCTCTTAATTTAAACGTGAATTCAGCACGCAGGTAAGTATTGATAATAAAATTTTGACGTGGCTAAGTTAAATACTTTGGGCGAGAGAATTGATTAAATTACCCTGCACGCAGCAGATGAGCTCTGAACTGTCCCTTTTGAGATCCGCTATCGCTATAATTTTATAGGTATTAAAAAGAAACTTTACACATCTTCATAATCATAGCGGACCTCCAACCTATTTAAATCTAAACATCCTAGCCTTATTTACTAGCCTACTTAATCTATCTTGCTTCCTTCAGTTTTGAGACGAAAACCACAAAATCATGAATTTCCACTAAAGTCTTAATTTGTGAAATCCAAAGTACTGTTTTTATTAAATCATTATGAAAGATGAATCTAAATATAAATTTGGAAGTCTCTAGCTCTTTTCTGTTGCGCCAATGATTTTTCCAGAAAAACGTCCAAATCCCGGAAATGGCTGAAGTTATCGAACTGATATTTAACACACATTAATTTAGTAATATTCCTGACATGCTAGAAAAGTTTTAGTTCATTTGCTTGATTTTTAAGGTATTGCGCAATATTTATGACGTCAGAGCTAGTCACAGCAGACTGGCTGGCACACAATGGAAACAGATGTGAATTTACTACAGCGTGAGTAGGCTGCTTCCCTACAGTCTCAAAAATGAGATCGACAGGAAGTGCAAAATGGCTAAGCAGGGATGGCTAGAGGACAAATGTAAGGATGTAGAGGCATATCTCACTAGCGGCAATATAGATATTGCCTACAGGAAAATTAAAGGGATCTTCGGAGAAAAGAGAACCACTTGTACGAATATCAAGAGCTCAGATGGGAACCCAGTTCTAAGCAAAGAAGGGAAAGCAGAAAGGTGTAAGGAGTATATAGAGGGTCTATACAAGGGCGATGTAGATAAGGACAATATTATGGAAATGGAAGAGGATGTAGATGAAGATACTGCGTGAAGAGTTTGACAGAGCACTGAAAGACCTGAGTCGAAACAAGGCCCCGGGAGTAGACAACATTCCATTAGAACTACTGACAGCCTTGGGAGAGCCAGTCCTGACAAGACTCTACCATCTGGTGAGCAAGATATATGAGACAGGAGAAATTCCCTCAGACTTCAAGAAGAATATAATTATTCCAATCCCAAAGAAAGCAGGTGTTGACAGATGTGAAAATTACCAAACTATCAGTTTAATAAGTCATGGCTGCAAAATACTAACAAGAATTCTTTACAGTTGGATGGAAAAACTAGCAGAAGCCGACCTCGGGGATGATCAGTTCGGATTCCGTAGAAATATCGGACCACGTGAGCCAATACTGACCCTACGACGTACCTCAGAAGCTAGATTAAGGAAAGTCAAACCTACGTTTCTAGCATTTGTAGACTTAGAGAAAACTTTTGACAATGTTAACTGGAATACTCTCTTTCAAATTCTGAAGTTAGCAAGGTTAAAATACAGAGAACGAAAAGCTATTTACAATTTGTACAGAAACCAGATGGCAGTTATAAGAGTCGAGGGACATCAAAGGGTGGTTGGGAAGGGAGGGAGACAAGGGTGTAGCCTCTCCCCGATGTTATTCAATCTCTATATTGAGCAAGCAGTGAAGGAAACAAAAGAAAAGTTCGGAGTAGGTATTAAAATCCATGGAGAAGGAATAAAAAATTTGAGGTTCGCCGATGACATTGTAATTCTCTCAGAAACAGCAAAGGACTTGGAAGAGCAGTTGAAGGGAATGGATAGTGTCTTGAAAGGAGGATATAAGATGAACATCAACAAAAGCAAATCGAGGATAATGGAATGTAGTCGAATTAAGTAGGGTGATGCCGAGGGAATTAGATTAGGAAATGAGACACTTAAAGTAGTAAAGGAGTATTGCTATTTGGGGAGGAAAATAACTGATGATGGTCGAAGTAGAGAGGATAAAATGAAGACTTGCAATAGCAAGGAAAGCATTTCTGAAGAAGGGAAATTTGTTAACATGGAGTATACATTTAAACGTCGGGAAGTCGTTTCTGAAAGTATTTGTATGGAGTGTAGCCATGTATGGATGCGAAACATGGACGATAAATACACTCCTGGAAATTGAAATAAGAACACCGTGAATTCATTGTCCCAGGAAGGGGAAACTTTATTGACACATTCCTGGGGTCAGATACATCACATGATCACACTGACAGAACCACAGGCACATAGACACAGGCAACAGAGCATGCACAATGTCGGCACTAGTACAGCGTATATCCACCTTTCGCAGCAATGCAGGCTGCTATTCTCCCATGGAGACGATCGTAGAGATGCTGGATGTAGTTCTGTGGAACGACTTGCCATGCCATTTCCACCTGGCGCCTCAGTTGGACCAGCGTTCGTGCTGGACGTGCAGACCGCGTGAGACGACGCTTCATCCAGTCCCAAACATGCTCAATGGGGGACAGATCCGGAGATCTTGCTGGCCAGGGTAGTTGACTTACACCTTCTAGAGCACGTTGGGTGGCACGGGATACATGCGGACGTGCATTGTCCTGTTGGAACAGCAAGTTCCCTTGCCGGTCTAGGAATGGTAGAACGATGGGTTCGATGACGGTTTGGATGTACCGTGCACTATTCAGTGTCCCCTCGACGATCACCAGTGGTGTACGGCCAGTGTAGGAGATCGCTCCCCACACCATGATGCCGGGTGTTGGCCCTGTGTGCCTCGGTCGTATGCAGTCCTGATTGTGGCGCTCACCTGCACGGCGCCAAACACGCATACGACCATCATTGGCACCAAGGCAGAAGCGACTCTCATCGCTGAAGACGACACGTCTCCATTCGTCCCTCCATTTACGCCTGTCGCGACACCACTGGAGGCGGGCTGCACGATGTTGGGGCGTGAGCGGAAGACGGCCTAACGGTGTGCGGGACCGTAGCCCAGCTTCATGGAGACGGTTGCGAATGGTCCTCGCCGATACCCCAGGAGCAACAGTGTCCCTAATTTGCTGGGAAGTGGCGGTGCGGTCCCCTACTGCACTGCGTAGGATCCTACGGTCTTGGCGTGCATCCGTGCGTCGCTGCGGTCCGGTCCCAGGTCGACGGGCACGTGCACCTTCCGCCGACCACTGGCGACAACATCGATGTACTGTGGAGACCTCACGCCCCACGTGTTGAGCAATTCGGCGGTACGTCCACCCGGCCTCCCGCATGCCCACTATACGCCCTCGCTCAAAGTCCGTCAACTGCACATACGGTTCACGTCCACGCTGTCGCGGCATGCTACCAGTGTTAAAGACTGCGATGGAGCTCCGTATGCCACGGCAAACTGGCTGACACTGACGGCGGCGGTGCACAAATGCTGCGCAGCTAGCGCCATTCGACGGCCAACACCGCGGTTCCTGGTGTGTCCGCTGTGCCGTGCGTGTGATCATTGCTTGTACAGCCCTCTCGCAGTGTCCGGAGCAAGTATGGTGGGTCTGACACACCGGTGTCAATGTGTTCTTTTTTCCATTTCCAGGAGTGTAGTTTAGACAAAACAGAATAGAAGCTTTCGAAATGTGGTGCTACAGAAGAATGCTGTAGATAAGATGGGTAGATCACATAACTAATGAGGAGGTATTGAATAGAATTGGGGAGAAGAGGAGTTTGTGGCACAACTTGATTAGAAGAAGGGATCGGTTGGTAGCACATGTTCTGAGACATCGAGGGATCTCCAATTTAGCATTGGAGGGCAGCGTGGAGGGTAAAAATCGTAGATGGAGACCAAGAGATGAGTACACTAAGCTGATTCAGAAGGATGTAGGTTGCAGTAGGTACTGGGAGATGAAGAAGCCTGAACAGGATAGAGTAGCATGGAAAGCTGCATCATACCAGTCTCAGGACTGAAGACCGCAACAATAACAAAAAATGGGTTCAAATGGCTCTGAGCACTATGGGACTTAACATCTTAGGTCATCAGTCCCCTAGAACTTAGAACTACTTAAACCTAACTAGCCTAAGGACATCACACACATCCATGCCCGAGGCACGATTCGAACCTGCGACCGTAGGGGTCCCACGGTTCCGGACTGCAGTGCCTAGAACCGCACGGCCACCGAAGCCGTCGCAACAACAATAACAACATTCTTTATAGCAGATTAGGGTGGTATAGTTGGTTCTGTGAGTGTGGTATGTGGTTTAATAACTACTTATCTTTTTTATATATACCCAGGACGTTTTCTGTCTTTAAAACTATACTTCTGGTTTCATTTGGCTAGAATAATCCATGATGAAATTGGCACATTAGTGTCTGGACATTACATGGTAGTGTTTGGTTTTATTTGAGTAAATTTCGCATCGTTATTTTGTCGTTTTCTTTGACTCATAGGTGTAACGTGGATTACCTATATCTCTGCACCTCCTTTTAACTGAAGTTTTTGTGTTGTTGACCATTATGTTTCTCGAAAATTTTCACCAGCAATCTTGTTTCTATGATTTTTAGTATGCATATACTTTTTTAGGTTTACAGTGACGCATTTCTTTGTTTGGTCCCGTTACTCTGAGTATGGTGTTATCAGCTCATAGATCTTGGTTGTTTCGAAACTCTTTGTGTCTCGCAGTGTATCACTGTAATCTTTTGGCATGTAGCACGTTTGTATTATTGACTACGTTTTTGTTTTTTGATATTTGTAAACCCGTATGCATATATGAACGGATTTTCTTTATGATAATGAGGTATTTTGAAGACTCAGGACGGTGAGGTTTTTACTGTTTCCTTATGGTGTAATTTGGTGTTATATATTCGTCTGCATACCACTTTTCAGCTGGTTAGAGACCCAAACTGGCACATTCAACATTTCGTGTGTGGGATATTTGGTACTTCTTGACTGTATCTCATGAGTGGGTTGCGGTTAGTTTTCATTGTTTCCTGCATTGCCTTTAACTTCACCATACGGCTTATGGGCAATCTGTGGTACTGGCGGCTTGAGGATTCTGTGTTATGTATACTTGCACCAACACATTCCTTCATCGTCTTGGGTTCCTCTGTCACTTGTAATGTTTTTTGTAGTATTGTTCCACTTCATGGTCAGTTCATAATTTGATGGCATGTAATAACTCCTTTTTCGCTCACACTTGTGCCCCCTTTGGTGCACAAGTGTGTTAGTTAATTAGCGGGATTATACGTTGGTCTTTTTTTGGTCCCCGCACGCTTACCGATCTTTCAGTTTTGTCCATCCCTGCTATACGTATCGCCACACAACTTTGCTATATGTCAGTTCCTATTAGGATGGGTCAGTCATTTGTATACATATCATTAGGGTGATAACTTATACTTCAGGGGAAACAGTATGACGTTGTCATCTGAGATTTTGGAGGACTCCCCTTAGTTAATATGGATCTGAGGTCTTTGTTTGCTCCACTCTTATATTGCCCACCTGTTAATTGATGTAAGGGACACCAAGTAATATATTTCTACTTTGATTTAGTGTATAATGTAAGCTCTGAATTTTTTTTTTTAGTATTCTTCGCGAGTTCTTTGCATTCAGTCTTTCACCTACTATGTGGTCTGTCGTTGGGTTTTGCACCAGGTTGCATTTTTGGTGCTGTGACTAATTATGATACATCACAAGTAGCGATAATACTTAGGCTGTTGATACAGACACTACTCTCTTTTTTATAGATTATAGTGCGACATTTCTCTTTGAATGAGGATATTTCCTCATATGAATTTGGGTTTCTTTGTCCATCTGATCTTATACGGTTGAGCTTCAGACTGTATATTGTCTATTTTTGGTCTTTTTAATTTTTGGGTGCTCTCTGATAACACTGTGATGTTAAAATAGTTTCATTGCTAACCAGTATGTACATATGTTCTATTTTGTTGTGTTATATGTACACAGAGATCTGTCCTAACGTTGCTTCGTGCATTATTTGCTTTTTAAGTAGCTTTATTATTACCCATCAATTTCTGTAAAGCTTGCTGTGGTATGCCTTGGTATACACTAAATGTGTACTCCTTTTATTATGCAGGGTCCTGAAGATGGGACATTAGACTTCTGAAACTGTTAGCGAATATGAAATAAAATAACTTCTCAATTTGCACAGCTGTTCAACGAATTTATTTGTTAAATATTAACCACTAGGTTGAAATGAATGAAGAGGCTGGAGCATGCTGCCGGAGGTTTTCCAATCAGGGAAAGGTGGACGTCACACGATGAGAGGTTAATGCGACTATATCACCAAATGGGGCCAGCCTGCCAACTAGAGGCAGTGGAAGGAACCGGGAAAGAGAGTGTATGTCAGTCAGCGACAATATACTATGGTGGTGTCCTTGATTACAATATGTCCCAAAGGCAGTCTTTGGATGACCTCACATGGCGGAGAATCATTGGGAAACTGGAAGAAGGACGAAAATGATGAGTGTAGCCCAGGATGTTGACACTGTTCGCAATACAGTTTCAAAGGAGAGGAAGTGGTCGAACATGGTCAACTACAGTAACAGATGGCAGCTACATTGGGCAACAGGTAACAAAGGACCCATGCGAAACAATGGGTGCAATTGCTACCACATTTAACAGAACTATAAGCACGCCATCTCATGCTCTACACTACACAGCGACAGCACATTGGCAGTCTCCTTGGAAACGGAAATGAGAGTTTGGCGTCATTGGCCGGGAGGCCCCTTACGGGGCAGGTCTGGCCACTTGGTGCAGTTCTTATTACATTCGACGCCACATTGGGTGACCTGCGCGCCGGATGGGGATGAAATGATAATGAAGAGAACACAACACCCAGCCCCTGAGCGGAGAAAAACCCCGACCCAGCCAGGAATCGAACCCGGGCCTTTTAGGACGGCAGTCCGTTACGGTGATCATACAGCTATCGGGGCGGACGGCAGTCTCCTTGGGCAGCGACCAGTAGGCCGTGTTCCGTTGTCACCTGCACATCTGCGGCACCGTTTGCGATGGCGCCAAGAGTACAGGTACATGACAAATGAAGAGTGGGCTTGCATGCTCTTCTCGCATGGAGGCACTTCCAATTTAAGTAGTGATCCGAGATGTATCCTCATTTGGCGAGGAATGAGAGCACATAATGCACCCAGGAACATCGTCGAACCTTATGGTGGTGCTGGTGTTATGTTGTAGGGAGGTATAACGTTGCATGGGAATTCCGACCTCCAAATCATTGGACACAGTACACCCCTCATTCAAGCATTCAAGCACACTGCAGAGGATGCAATGCCATCTGTGGCGATCATTTACCCTCCCTAATGAGAACCATGTCCCTCCTTTTATACTGCCAAGAGAATCATCATAAATCGCCTAATAAAATGAAACACCTGCAGCGTAGCTTTGATATTATTTTGTGACATTGCAGCCAGCTTTGGTGACTCAACACACCATCTTCAGACCTTAACTGACGCTGAGGGGATGAACTCCATTCGTATACACGATCCCATTAGCGGCTTTGTCTATGAACTGGCTTCCATAGAGTACTGTAAAAGCGACGTCGTGTCCACAACCATCAACTACCATGGCAGACACAACATGCTCTTACAGTATTCTGCAGAAGGCAGTTCATAGATACAGCCACTGATAGGACAGTGTATACGGTTGGTTTTCATCAGGTCAGCGTGAGTTAAGGCCTGGAGATAGTGTATTGAAGCACCGTAACCGGTTACAATATAATAAAATAACATCAAAACAACGGTGGCAGGTGTTTCATTCTGTTACGTAAGTGAAGGGCCAAAGTCCTGCAGATCATCTGTCAGAGGAATGGACTTACCAAAAAGAAATCATAAATCATAGTGACTTTACTTTAGTTATTGTCAATGAATAAAAATGTTACTTCTGTTCGCTTCATTGCTTTCAGTTACTTTCTACGATGTAAATTCTAGCCGTTTCCAAGTTTCATCGAGCTGTCTTATTTGACAGTGACACATTGTGCGAAATTTACTCTCGTTCTCAAGTTTTGAGCAACAGTCTGTATAATTAGACACTCAAAAAATGCCGCTTTGTGAGATGCCTTGGTAGACCTGATACGCTTCCGGCAGCAAAGGGATGGAATAAAGGTGTCCCTAGAGAAGTCGGTCACTGCGTGCGGCAGCTTATACTTTCTCCACCCAAACAGCAGCGGCTCAGCGCCACCATCAGTGGAGGCGGCAGCTCGGCCTCTGGACGAACGAGAAGAAAGCCGGCGGGATCTGGGCCGCCCGCCTTTGTATCTCTTGATGTACGAGTGGGGAGGCGCGGGGAGCGGCAGCAGTGGCCGGCAACCCCAGCACCCCGACAGCCGGCTTTGTCTCGAGGGAAACCGCCCCCTCCACTGTTCCCCTCCCCCCCCCCATTTCCTCCCTCACTGGCCTACCGTAATTATGTCCCACCGCAATACGTCAGTGAGCTGTTCCTCCCCCTGGTCTTTCCTCTCAGCGCTGCTGGTTGCCGGTATCGTCCTATTTCCCGCTTTCTAAGGCTTTCCCCTTTCTTTCGTAGGCGTGATTTATGGAAGACTCTGGCGAGTAGGGCGTTTACATTTAAAGGAAATGCCACAACACATCCCATCTACTGTGGGACCACGTGTCCTGATGGTAAATGGGGCACGTCTTCCTTCGGAGCTTGAGTGACTCTCTACAGGTAATGTTTCTTTGGAACAGTATGGGATTTCGTAGGTGAAAAGTATATAAATGCAAATATGATTCATTGTTGACTGATTCATGTCTTCCTTACACAGTCAACAGCTTTTTTTTTTTTTTTTTTTTTTTTTTTTTTTTTTTTTTTTTTTTTTTTTTTTACTCGAGATTCCGTTCATTATAGATAGGAGCTCACTCAATATTTCAAGCTAGCAGTGTAAAGTTGCGGTATGGAAAACAGGAACTAAATTTCATTCCTATGGTGGTGATGTCAGCCGATTGTGTGTGTGTGTGTGAATATTGAATGTCCTGGTGTATATTGTTGACACAATCTTATCGGGCTCGCATCCAGATGGATGCATTGTAAATCTACGTTTCAGTGAGTGTCATTCTCATCATATTCTATCAGAGGCACCAGGAGTCACGTTCATCAGAAGATGATGAAATTGACACTCTCCATAATGTGGAGATACAATGCAGCCACCCAGATCGAAGCCCAAGACGATTTTATCAATGTGTGTTACAGGTAGTGAGGAATGAATGAAAATGGTAGCACTATCGTTTTATATTATTAAATAACTTCTTTTCAAAATAATACTGTGCCCACAGATAAAAGGGGCACTGTTTTGAAATGACTGGCCTTTTGTTCTAGAGGACAGATACTCCACTCCTCACCTGGCCATCCTGATATGGGATTTTCATAGTTTCCCTAAACTGTCTCATACTAATGCTACTATGGGACCTACAAGTACAGCATGTAAATGTCTGTATACATGAATTATTCTTTACCTGTGACACCATGACACATCGAATATCTGTATAAAAGTCACCCACAGAAGAATCAAATTACTAATGCTACTACTACTATCAAACTACTACCACTACTATATTCGCCATCTACTGTGGAATAAAGTTGGATGAATTTTCTCAAGATACTAATTTTCTCACTACTGGACCATTATTTGTGGTGAGTGAAAGCCTATGCTTGAGGATTTAGACTATATAATATGACACCTTTGTCAGTTTATATTCTGGTAGAGGAAGAAATTTTAACTGTCTTATTTGATCAGCAAGTGCTAGAGAGGTACTGGTGTAGAGTTAGAGATCACCAGTTCTTCTGCAAGTATCCTGCATGGAACTCCGTATGTCTCCACAGTGTTTTACAAAATGAGGGCCCCAGTAGTAATGTACTACCAGGAACACTTTGTTTACACTGAAACTCCAATCTCATCTAGGGCAGTGATGCCAATGATGTCATCAATGTTATAAGTATAAATATACTAAGATGGTATCTGTTCTTTCGGACATGTCCGAAGAACAGATACCATCTTAGTATATACACTCCGGGAAATTGAAATAAGAACACCGTGAATTCATTGTCCCAGGAAGGGGAAACTTTATTGACACATTCCTGGGGTCAGATACATCACATGATCACACTGACAGAACCACAGGCACATAGACGCAGGCAACAGAGCATGCACAATGTCGGCACTAGTACAGTGTATATCCACCTTTCGCAGCAATGCAGGCTGCTATTCTCCCATGGAGACGATCGTAGAGATGCTGGTTGTAGTCCTGTGGAACGGCTTGCCATGCCATTTCCACCTGGCGCCTCAGTTGGACCAGCGTTCGTGCTGGACGTGCAGACCGCGTGAGACGACGCTTCATCCAGTCCCAAACATGCTCAATGGGGGACAGATCCGGAGATCTTGCTGGCCAGGGTAGTTGACTTACACCTTCTAGAGCACGTTGGGTGGCACGGGATACATGCGGACGTGCATTGTCCTGTTGGAACAGCAAGTTCCCTTGCCGGTCTAGGAATGGTAGAACGATGGGTTCGATGACGGTTTGGATGTACCGTGCACTATTCAGTGTCCCCTCGACGATCACCAGTGGTGTACGGCCAGTGTAGGAGATCGCTCCCCACACCATGATGCCGGGTGTTGGCCCTGTGTGCCTCGGTCGCATGCAGTCCTGATTGTGGCGCTCACCTGCACGGCGCCAAACACGCATACGACCATCATTGGCACCAAGGCAGAAGCGACTCTCATCGCTGAAGACGACACGTCTCCATTCGTCCCTCCATTCACGCCTGTCGCGACACCACGGGAGGCGGGCTGCACGATGTTGGGGCGTGAGCGGAAGACGGCCTAACGGTGTGCGGGACCGTAGCCCAGCTTCATGGAGACGGTTGCGAATGGTCCTCGCCGATACCCCAGGAGCAACAGTGTCCCTAATTTGCTGGGAAGTGGCGGTGCGGTCCCCTACGGCACTGCGTAGGATCCTACGGTCTTGGCGTGCATCCGTGCGTCGCTGCGGTCCGGTCCCAGGTCGACGGGCACGTGCACCTTCCGCCGACCACTGGCGACAACATCGATGTACTGTGGAGACCTGACGCCCCACGTGTTGAGCAATTCGGCGGTACGTCCACCCGGCCTCCCGCATGCCCACTATACGCCCTCGCTCAAAGTCCGTCAACTGCACATACGGTTCACGTCCACGCTATCGCGGCATGCTACCAGTGTTAAAGACTGCGATGGAGCTACGTATGCCACGGCAAACTGGCTGAAACTGACGGCGGCGGTGCACAAATGCTGCGCAGCTAGCGCCATTCGACGGCCAACACCGCGGTTCCTGGTGTGTCCGCTGTCCCGTGCGTGTGATCATAGCTTGTACAGCCCTCTCGCAGTGTGTGGAGCAAGTATGGTGGGTCTGACACACCAGTGTCAATGTGTTCTTTTTTCCATTTCCAGTAGTGTATATAGTTAAGGCTCACCGGTCACTTGACCATCTTCTTCTTCTGTGCGAATGCACAAACAGTGCCCGAACTCTTACCGGAATCGGCCGCGAGTAATGAGTATAATGGGCGGGGCCACTACGAATGTGTGCGGGACAATACGTTGAGAATGTGGGTTACGCGGGAGGCGAGCCAGAGATATGTCCCTGCAGTCGCGCTATCCCTTGTGTCCTCGGTGGCTCAGATGGATGGAGCGCCTGCCATGTAAGCAGGAGATCCTGGGTACGAGTCCCGGTCGGAGCACACATTTTCATCTGTCCCCGTTGATGTATGTCAACGCCTGTAAGCAACTAAGGGTGTTCATTTCATTGTAATGTTATAAGTGACATCATCACTGTTATGCATGACACCATCATCTTTGTCACTGTTATCAGTGATGTCATCATCCTGATCATTAGTAAGCCATACCTACCTCTTAATCTCCAGTGAGTCATACTGCAATATTAAATACGCAAGAAAGAATGGAAACTCCAAGAAGTCGGAAATAGTCCAATTGTGTTAGCAGAAAATTTAAAAAAAGAACCTCCCCTCCCACACCTCCAGCCAGTCACGAAGTGCTGTACTCCCTATTTCCATTCAGTCACAGTGCAGTATTAAAAAATCCAGTTTGGTGGAAATAGACTAATTTTGTGTTTCATAGACCATGCACCCTCTTCTTTCCAACCAATCAGAGCAGAGCATGTAAATGGTGTCAAATTACATAGTTTCTGACACACACTACCCTGTCTCCAATCAGTCAGTGCATAGTGTTAAACGTAGTACCAAAGAGCCCGTAAACATTAAGTAATCCTCAGATTTAAGTAAAAAGTAACCATTATTTCCTCTAGCGTATAAACAATGTCTCATTACGTTACTAAAATACACGTATATACCCGTAATGTAATAATAAAATGACTGCAAGGTCAAAGATGTGCATTATATACGCAAAATGGCGAAAACAAACGTTGTGTATTTACACCTTCCTCTCCTCTCCTCCTGTCAGTATCCAGTATTACAATGCAAGAACCAGCTGCAATGTAGCATTGGCATTAGTCTCAGAAGTATCGGAATGAGACGAATTATTTATCAATGAAGAAAACACATCGCACACCACTATTTCCTCCACTAATCGTCCGGTGTTACTGTAACGTTCGGCTGTTCTCAGAAGTGATTAGTTTGTCACAACTAACGAAATACAAAGTGTACTGTCACCCGATTTTGTACATCAGAACTATTCGTTGATACTGAATTTATTACGGAAAATATGCAACTACATCTAAAACACGATCCTGACACTCTTATACTTCGTTAACTGTGAAAAATTTATTACTAATGCTAAAATGTAATTCGTTTGTTTCTTTATAGTAGCAGACTTAGGTATAACACATTTGTGTAAATCTTAAGAGTGCTGCTTAACTTCACATTTTTTATCAGTAGTGTCAGTAAACGAGCTGTGAGTATTTTAATAAGTAATACAGACAATTTAGGTGAGGAAATAATTACTTTGAAGCTTCGTTGTACTTGTAAAATATGTGAATTTTAAATATCATACAACATTATTAATTTTTTGCTCGAAGTTTCATCGACGACTTGCACATTATGACAAGCTTACAAGCTGTGTGTATTTTAATAATTTGTACAGACTCTTTAGAAATGGAAAATATTTCTTTTAAAAGTCCATAGAGGTTGCAGGTGCTCATTGATGTTATGTCGTAAAGGAATGCTGCTCAACATAAAATTTCTCATCAGCAGTGCCAATATGCCAGCTGCGAGTATTTAATGCTGCGACAGTATTTCTTAATTGGATGCTTCATTGTCGTTGCAGTGTGTAACGCAATTTTATTCTGCTAGAATTGCTGCTGCTGTAGCTGGTAATATCTTGTGAGGGTGTGTACAGACAATCCATGTCGTTCTACAGTTTAAGTAATTCCTTGTGGTAAGACAGCTTATTTCTTCCTATTCTTTATTCCTTCCTTGGAAAAAATCGTGTTGTTTTGTGTGTGCCTGTGTGTGTGTGTGTGTGTGTGTGTGTGTGTGTGTGTGTGTGTGTGTGTGCACGTGTGTGTTAGTACTTTCATTGGATATTGGTGTAGTTAATTACAGGTTACTTTACTAAGACATGATTCGAATACATCAGAGGTTTGTTTATAATACTTGTCATCCACTGCATTTCTTCTTGTGACTCATTATCTTCACTCACCTCCTTAACTGCTGATGAAAAATACATTAGACGATGACTGAACACACATTATTAGATTGAATACACTTTACACATTTAAATACCGTTGAAATATAAGCATTACATTTTCTGATGCATTTTGCAATATTGTGACATTTTTGACAAGCATCGCAGATGAGGTAAAATAATTAATCTGAGCCTTACAGCGTTTCTCTTGTACGTAATCTTAACTGGGTCGCAGTCAAGCAGTAGATGTTAGCAATTACACACATAAAAAAAAGTTTTGAATACCCCAGTTGCCAGAACTCCTGGAGATAGACGTTGACTGTCGATATTGTATCACAGACACAGTCCTTTTGATTGTTTGGAGATGTCACTAAACCCGCCGAAAGATGTGAACAACCATGCATGAACGGCGCCTATTAGGCGGAGGGGGTCCAACAGCCGATCAGTTCCAGTCATTCCACCAGGAAGGAGGTACACGGCTCGTGTTGTCTGTAGTTCAGCCATCCCTAGACGGTCCGTACCGCGGTTCGATGACTTCCGCATTGTTACTTGGTGCCAGGAAGGTCTCTCAACCAGGGAAGTTCCCAGGCGTCTCGGAGTAAGCCAAAGCGATGTTGTTCGGACATGGAGGAGATACACAGAGACAGGAACTGTCGACGAGATGCCTCGCTCAGGCCGCCCAAGAGCTACTACCGCAGCGGATGACCGCTACCTACGGATTATCGCTCGGAGGAACCCTGACAGCAACGCCATCATAGTGAATAATGCTTCTCGTGCAGCCACAGGACGTCGTGCTACGACTCAAAGCGTGCACAATAGGCTGCATGATGCGCAACTTCACTCCCGACGTCTATGGCGAGGTCCATCACGGCAACCACGACACCATGCAGCACGGTACGGGTGGCCCAACAACACGCCGAATAGACCGCTCAGGACTGGCATCACGTTCTCTTCATCGATGAGTGTCGCACATGCCATCAATCAGAACATCGTCGGAGACGTGTTTGGAGACAACCCGGTCAGGCTGAACGCCTTAGACACACTGTCCAGCGAATGTAGCAAGGTGAAGGTTCCCTGCTGTTTTGGGGTGGCATTATGTAGGGCCGTGTACGTCACTGGTGGTCATGAAAGGCGCCGTAACGGCCATACGATACGTGAGTGCCATCCTCCGACTGACAGTGCAAGCATGTCGGCAGCATATTGGCGAGGCATTCATCTTCGCGGACGACAAATCACGCCCCCATCGTGCACATATTACGAATGACTTCACTCGACTAAAGTGGCCAGGATGTTGTCCGGACATGAACCCTATCGGACTTGCCTGGCAGAGATTGAAAACGGTTGTTTATGGACGACGTGACCCTACCAACCACTCTGAGGGATCTACGCCGAATCGCCGTTGAGGAGTGGGACAATCTGCTCCAACAGTGCCTTGATGAACTTGTGGATAGTATGCCACGACGAATACAGACATTCATCAATGCAAGAGGACGTGTTACGGTATTAGAGGTACCGGTGCGTCTCGCTGTATGGTACTACAACATGCAATGTGTGGTTATCATGAGCAATGAAAAGGGCGGAAATGATGTTTATGTTGATCTCTATTCCAATTTTCTGTACAACTTCCGGAACTCTCGGAAAAGAGGTGATGCAAAACTTTTTTTATGTGTGTATATTTTTCTGGCAGTACATTATCTTCATGCTCCCCTCTCCCTGACACAACACGATTTTGTTTTGTAAACGGAAAATACCTTGATAGTAAGAATCACTGTGATACTCGATGTAAATTTCTTCAACCACCGACGTATTTTGTAGACATTTTTTAATACTGTAACATCAAAGACGCAGAAAATGACTAATTTAAGACACTCTTACGTTTTACATCAAGGGTGGTTTATAGATTGAACTTAGAACGTTTTTACCAACACAGACGTCTGTTGTGGACAGTGAGAAAAACTCATGGTAAAGAGATTCAATTTATGACCCATTTTGACGGTGGACCCATCTCTAGGTAGCAGTAATCATCTGTGAATGTAAAACAGCTGTCGATTTACTTTCGCATTTTCGATATTTACTGAATGAATTTAAGAGGGAACTCACGTCGACAGCTACCTATTCTACTCCCACCCACATACTCTTGGTGCTATTCAACAGAACTAGGCTATGGGCCAGCACTGGGTTCCACTCTCTCCCTTTTCTTCATCCATAACACCACAAAGTTAACACTGTACTGTGCAAGTGCTCATACAGTCATCCACACGAGACGGTTACAGGGTAAACATTTTTTTAAAGAAATTTCCGCCATTTGACTGTTAATCGTTCATTTATTTTCCACAGTTATGGTTTCGGCTTTGTGGCCCTTCCTGAGTGCATGTTCTTCTCCATGAAAACTCTACTGTTCACAGTAAAGTGCCTGGCAGAGGGTTCGATGAACCACCTTCAGGCTGTCTCTCTACCGTTCCACTCTCGAACGGAGCGAGGGAAAAAAACGAGCACTTAAATTTTTCTGTGCAAGCCCTGATTTCTCTTATTTTATCATGACGATCATTTCTCCCTATGTAGGTGGACGCCAACAGAATGTTTTCACAATCTTTGTATACAGTCGATATCGACAATGTTAATAAAAATCAACACTGTAGACATGCATCTCTTTTGTATGTATGTCTGTTAATAACTGTATTTATGTTAGTGCACATTGATAAAATGTAAGACTAAGTGGTCATTACTATGTAAATAATTAATTAATAATAATTAATATTGACCTGCATTTAAGCTCATCAATTTTGGTACTGAGGGAGATGTTAATAATGATTCCCCCAACACATCTGTTTATGGATGACATTTAGTGTCATATATTAAACCCCACTACCTTTCTTGAAAAGCTATACACTGACGCTCTTTCAGGTCATAAAGACCCGGTGTGGTATAAAGGGCATGACGATTGTAAATTCTTAAAAATTACTATAACTTTAAATGTAAGTTAATTTGTTACAATTTAAACAAATTTTCAGTATTACATGTCACCAGTCTCCCAAATGATGTAATCTCCGGCCCCTCAACGAGCTGTCGCGCAATAAAGATTCACTTAGGGTACAAATTGTCAATCACAAGAAAAATTAGAATAGAATTTTACTTTGAATTCCGCAATTTCGGCAATGGTATCTAATGTGATCTTCACAAACGTGTTTGTTACAGTTTGAAGACTTCATTGGTGTGTTGTTGTCACAACTTGATGGACAGAGTTTGCATCTGGGATGTTTGTAGCTTTGGTTGCCACTACTGGAGCTTAGTGTTGATGGACTTCCTGTTTGTATTCTTCTAACAATGGCCGCTAACTGTTGATTTCGTGGCAATATTTTTCTAGCTTCAATGTAAGGCATGAAGAAATGTTCTTCTTTTGTGAAGAATGGATTTGTATTTCTCCACAGCACAAAAGCATTGTAGGTAAAAGTATCAATAATATTGTTCAAGATCCTCTTGCATGTGTTGGTGCCAATCAGCAGATCCATTGTGTCAACTGCTCCCTTACTTGCATTGCAGTCCTATATTATTTTTGGTTTCTTGTCTTCCCTTTGCTTATTTCATCACTGCTGTGCATTGTGCTCATCAGAACAACCTGTTTGTCCTTCCTTGGAACGTAAGGTATGGGTGTGGTATCGTTAGTAAAAAAGAACTTTGAAGTGTGAACATCCTATTTGCTTCATATGTCATTAGGAAGTTCAGGCTTATTTTTCTCACCGTCCTCAGCATTGAAAGATGTCTTTCGTGAAGCTTTGGCCTAACTGATGTGATATAAAGAAATTGTCACACGCGACATTTTGTCTTTTAGCTTTTGTTCCAGATCCAGGACAACTCTCATGCCTTGATTTTTGTTCTCAGGTGCTTGTCCCGGTAATTTTCCTGTGTAGATTTGTGTATTCAAGACATAAGAAGTTGCACTGTCGCACGAAGTCCATATTTTTACTCCTTATTTAAGGGTTTGCTCTCCATATATTATTTGAATGAAAAACATCCTCGGAGAGCGAACAGTTGTTCATCCACTGTTACATCTGTGACAAGATTGTACAGTTTTGAAAGTATTTCCACACACGTATCACACAAAACTCTTATAGGTTCCTACTTGTCATTTATTCTTCGTGCTCTTCGATCATACTTGTCATCGAAACGTAACACACGTGACATGCAACAGAACTATTTCAGCGACATTACGGCAGGGAAGATGGCTCTATTTGTTTCTGGAACCCACAGACTCTTCGTTGATTCACTATATTATTTATACACATCAACCAGTAATAACAGACCAAAAAGTTTAATTTCATCTAATGCTCCCCAGATATCCCTATAAACTTTTCGACCTTCAATGTCAGTCATTTCCACTACAATACTCTGAATATTATGGTTCATCATAACTTGAAAAGATGATTTTATATTACTTACTCTGGCGACAGCATATTATGTCAGACCAGCAGTCAGTTTTATAAAGTTTGAACGAAATGCTCTTCCAGTTTGCGGAAAAGTCTCTAAGCTCCACGTGATAATTTTGTCTTTAGAGTAAATAAGTTGAACAGCTTGACGATTGTCATTTGAGGTATCAATATGTGAAATACCTTCTGAATCACATGAAGGATGAATTTTGTCATCACGGTTAAGATTTTCTTCTTCAGAAATGTTCTCCTCACCGTTAAATGCGTTTTCTAATGCTTCAAGTTGCTCATCGGAATGAACTCGTTTTGTTACGTTAGCCATACAGAAACTACGGCGATAGATAAGTGTACTGCGTCTGCAAACAACTGTTGATAAAATGGAACTGTTAGCGATAATGTACTATAATAATTTGAACGCAGGAAGCGACTTGCATTGTTGCGTAGCCTTTGCACATTTCAATAATAAGGAATCATATATTTACTTTGTCTTAAAAAACCGTATACGTATACCTCAGGCATGTAGAAATAAAATTTGACTATGATATTTGTGTATGCTGTAAATTTTTAAGTCCCCATGACGAACACAAGCGTAACAATTTTTTATAGTAAAAGGGAAAAAGTATTTTTTTTCTAATTTGAGCCTTGAAGTGGTTTTTTTAAAAAAAGACATTGTGATCAAGTTTGGAGCAATACCATTTAAATATTAAAATGCTATGGAACAACACATTCCTTTCCGGGTCATATAGATCCGAAGATAGCAGCATGGTTAAAGATATCTGCCAGGGTGTTTAGCTATCACGGGGCCCTTAAGCAATATGACTGCTTTTTTATATAAGTGTTCGTAAGTAAGATATGAACTGCAATAAGTCTTTTTTGAATAGCACCCCTATATTTTTACTTCGATAATTCACTTCCTCTCCAGGTATAAAAAAAACTATGCGCTTTTATAATAGTGTTACATGTCATTGTGATGAAAATAATCACTCGTGTTCTTAAGGATTTAAATTACAAATTAAATTGTCCAAACAAGTCTCCTGTTTCACAAATCTGTCTTTTCGTTTAATATTTCTTACGACTGCTACCTGCTGGAGTACGCAGACTCTGTGTAAAATGTCTTGACATAAACATATACTCTGAGCGTTTCCAGAACCGCTGTGGGTGCAAAAGGACACGTTGCGCTGTTAACTACCTCAAGCATTGACTTGGAACACCGTCGTCAACCGCATCTCAGTTATATGCCGTGCAACACAACACGTTCCTGTATGCAGTGTATGATGTTCAAGACGATGATACATGCTCATTTTCGACTTCTTTCTGGAACACACTGACGTAGTGTGAGTTAACGAGCATTGCGCTCACATTTAAATATATGGCTGAAAGAGTCAACCTACAGAAATTGTGAAACGAACCCTGCCATCCAGGATCGCGTGCCACAAAGGGCGCAGATTCACCACGAGATGGTGAAACTCACAGGCGTCTGTTGTCTATTGAGGCGTAAGCGCTGTAGTGTGCGAGTGAAATAGACGAGAACCTCTGTCATAGGGATACCCAGTAGAAGCCCTTCGTGGCCAAGGAGACGTAGCAGTGTTAAATATGGCGGACCTAGGATTGACCATAAAGGGAAACGTTTATGAAAGCTATTTAATTCTGTAGTAATGCAGAGAATCAAGCCACAGTAATTTTAATTTGCCATCCTCCAGAAGTTTTCATGGTGATCCCAATAAACCTTGAATATTGATCATGTCTGTAATAGTTTAGGATTTACTGGTAAAGTGAAATTAACAAGTTTTGTAAGAAAGACTTGATTACTAAAATATGAACGCTTAGGTCGATCGTAACAATAGACATTCCATACAGAAACGTATTATTAAAATCACAAACGTTGTAAATATAAACTCTGTAACTTTATTTGTTTAAAAGATATAGTAAATTTAAATGATCAGTATTTTCAGTTAAGCATCAGATCATCATTTCCTCCACACAAAACACAATGACACCTTATTGCATCATTAGGTAATAGAATATTTGTTGTAAAGTTTAGTGCATAACAGTTACTTTTGTTCTTTATTTACTTATCAGAAAGCACATTGATGCAAGGCTACTGGCCATGACATTCAAAGTTAAGAAAGAAATTGCATTGATTTTATGTGAAAGAATTTAACGTTTATGATCTAATGGATATTATTGTTAATTTATTTAGAACATGAGGGTGGTCAAGCTTTGATTATTTAAGTATGTTAAAATGTAAAATAATGTAGAATAAGCTGTAGCCAATCACGCGGACGTCTCCAGGAAAGGGAACTGACCTAGTCAGTTGAGCGAGGATATTCGGCACAAGGGAAACACGGCCGGGGACGGGCAAAAAGGCAGTGCTGGTGCAGACACGAAAGCGATCCGTTCTAGTCGGACACCAAAAGGGCAGTTCAGATGGAGACGCGGAAACGGACAGTTCGGCTGTCGACACCAAAGTGGACAGTGCTGGTGGAGACGCGAAGGTGGACAGTCGGTCATTAGGCAGCTCGGAAGTGAGACGACTTAGAAAATCTCGCGTTATGAGGTATCGCGGGACTTAAGTCTCTGAGCGGTGAGCAGCCGCCCGCCTGGTGTGAACTCTAACTTTTCGCATAGTTAAGGAGGAGCAGTTTCGCAAGGAGATTGTGAATGATCGAATTGCATCAAATAGATACGCGCACGAGTGTAACAGTAACTCTAAATACGACCACTTTCGCTATTAGTTTGTTTTCTTAAAAAAATTATTGTAACAAAATAGCAACAGTGTGGGTCGTTAATTTAGTTCCCGATATTATTATTACTGTTACTATATGTTATTTTAACTTTGCATTTCGAAAACTTGCCATTAGCCAGACAATTTAACCAAAGGATCACAAGTGTGTAATTTAGTCGTGTAATGTGACACGTGCGGTTCACCCCTAGACGAGTTTGAGCCAAGACATTTCCACAAAGAGGAACCGCGTGTGAGCCCGAACATCTTTGGGATGTTAGCTCGGAGTAGTTTCAAGTAATGTAACAGCAGTTGTAATTTGCTATGTGTAACGAAAGGTCATTTCATTGCAGAATTCTACAAATGCTGAATGGTTGGTGTCATATTCCCATTCTCTTTGTATATTCCATGAAAAATACATATCACGAGTAAAAAGCCAGATTTTTAAAAACTTCTTTGCGAACTCTCCATAAATGATAAAGTGTTCTGATTCTTGTGACTACCATGAAACAACATTCTACTGTACATGTTTTAAACATGTTTTTACGTTAGTGGTGCTAATAGGGACAGAACAGTTATGGCGAGTTAGCTCTCTCGAACGTTGACTGATCAGCTTTTCATTTCCCATCTGTCGGTTTCACTGCACTCCTTCACAGCTCCTATAAATGTGCTAGCGACTGCATGGAATATACACGTATGCAAGCGTACTCGGTAACAATAGTTTAAAAAGTGGAGCTCATTTATGCGTGTACTATCATGTAACCACTACATCCGTCAGTGGAAAATATCCACTGTAAATTATTTAAATAATGATATGTACTATTGTCACACACGAAGTATATGTTCAACGCTTTCGGTGATCAAAGCTCAGTAATTTCGGGATAATATGCATGACACCTCTATTTGATATGAAACACTAATCGTCTCTTCTACGATGGGACGATGAACCAATCGATTAAACTATTGCTTTTCACCTCCGTATAGGTGAATGTGTTCCTTTGTGCGTCGAAAAGATGTAGCTCTTGTGGAAAATCTTTTTAAAGAAAGTGAAAAATCTTTTTAAAGAAAGTTTCACCATTTGACTGCAAAATTTTCTTTTTATTTATACAATAATGATTTCGGGTTTGTGGCCATTCTAAGGTGCATGTTGAAATATTAAAATATGTGTGAACTGTCTATGACATGTCACTGTCGACAATATACTTAGGCTAAAGCGTTAACAATAGTTGTCTGGTGCTCACATTTGCTTCCTAAATACACTCCTGGAAATTGAAATAAGAACACCGTGAGTTCATTGTCCCAGGAAGGGGAAACTTTATTGACACATTCCTGGGGTCAGATACATCACATGATCACACTGACAGAACCACAGGCACATAGACACAGGCAACAGAGCATGCACAATGTCGGCACTAGTACAGTGTATATCCACCTTTCGCAGCAATGCAGGCTGCTATTCTCCCATGGAGACGATCGTAGAGATGCTGGATGTAGTCCTGTGGAACGGCTTGCCATGCCATTTCCACCTGGCGCCTCAGTTGGACCAGCGTTCGTGCTGGTCGTGCAGACCGCGTGAGACGACGCTTCATCCAGTCCCAAACATGCTCAATGGGGGACAGATCCGGAGATCTTGCTGGCCAGGGTAGTTGACTTACACCTTCTAGAGCACGTTGGGTGGCACGGGATACATGCGGACGTGCATTGTCCTGTTGGAACAGCAAGTTCCCTTGCCGGTCTAGGAATGGTAGAACGATGGGTTCGATGACGGTTTGGATGTACCGTGCACTATTCAGTGTCCCCTCGACGATCACCAGTGGTGTACGGCCAGTGTAGGAGATCGCTCCCCACACCATGATGCCGGGTGTTGGCCCTGTGTGCCTCGGTCGTATGCAGTCCTGATTGTGGCGCTCACCTGCACGGCGCCAAACACGCATACGACCATCATTGGCACCAAGGCAGAAGCGACTCTCATCGCTGAAGACGACACGTCTCCATTCGTCCCTCCATTCACGCCTGTCGCGACACCACTGGAGGCGGGCTGCACGATGTTGGGGCGTGAGCGGAAGACGGCCTAACGGTGTGCGGGACCGTAGCCCAGCTTCATGGAGACGGTTGCGAATGGTCCTCGCCGATACCCCAGGAGCAACAGTGTCCCTAATTTGCTGGGAAGTGGCGGTGCGGTCCCCTACGGCACTGCGTAGGATCCTACGGTCTTGGCGTGCATCCATGCGTCGCTGCGGTCCGGTCCCAGGTCGACGGGCACGTGCACCTTCCGCCGACCACTGGCGACAACATCGATGTTGTGTAGAAATAAGTTTGTCTATGATAATAGCCTGAATGCAGTGGCAGCTGCATGCATGTGCTGAGGTTAGATCTAGTGTTTAAATTTCAAAATTGTTGCGTCGCGAGGTATATTATAGATTTTAGTTTCCGTGACCATTATGTCGGTAATCTTAAAAAGGGTACGAGCGTATGGAACAGGTTACCATATATGTGAGTGGTTCTAAGGCGTTTTAAGTAACAGAACCCTGTCCGTTATCCACGACGGCGAGTGTTCAACAGAGATGCAGCAGACAGTGTGGGCAGAAATCTGCGATTTTTTGCTGATAATATTGCGATGTGTGGGAATGTGTTAAAGCTGAGTGTAAGAGGGTAGAAGACGACTTAGACAAAAGTTGTGGCTGGCGTGATGAATGCTAGCTTGCTGTAAATGTATAAATATGCAAGTTAATGCTGATGGGTAGGAAAATAAAACCAATAGCTTCCGAATACAGACTTGATGACACAGTCACGTGTTTAAATACGTGGGCGTAAACGATATGAAACGGAACAAGCCTGTGAGGACTGTGGTAGGGAAGGAAAATGGCGATTTCGGTTGACTGGGAGAATTTTGGGTAACTGGTTCATCTGTAAAGCAGCCCACATGTAGGACGCTAGTGCGACCAACACTCGAGTACTGTTTGGATGTTTGGGATGTGCGCACCAAGTCGAATTAAAGGAAGCCACTGAAGCAGTTCATGGGCGGACAGCTAGATCTATTACTGCTAGGTTCGAACATCACTCAAGTATAACGGAGATGATTCAGGAACTCAGATTTGAATCCCTGGAGGGAAAGCGACGTTATTTTCGCGGAGCGCTATTGAGAAAATTTAGAGAACCGGCATATGTAGCTGACTGTAGAACGGTTCTACTAACGCAATCATAGATTTCCTGTAAGGTTCACGAAGGTAAGATACGAGAAATGAGGCCTCATACGGAGGCATAGACAAAGTCATTTTTCCATCGCTTTGTTGGCGAGTGGAACAGGATAGGAAATGGATGATAGTGGTACAAGGTACTCTTCGCCACGCATCGTACTATACCTTTCGGAGTGTGTATCTACAGGGACGTGTAGATGTGGATAACTGCTACCGTTAGCTTGCATACGTGTGATGTATGCATTGTTCATGCAATCTGCGTCGTGTGAGTGTGTGCAATGAATTGTTTACGCACTCCACACAACGAAAAGGGCAAATGATAGTTCAGTTGCTTTTCTTGTGAGCACCGTATGCTATCTCTACTCCTGGAAGTAATGTGAGAGGACATCCAGCTCGAGATTGTTAACATACAGACGTGGTGGCTAATTTCTATGGTGTATCCACTATCGAGCATACTGTGCCACTTGTTTCTGTATAAACTAGTCTGTACCATTGAAGTAGCTGTGTGATTATTTGTCGCAATCTCCAGTAAATAAAGTGCAGTTATTTCAAATGACGGGACTTTGTTGTCGCTGTATCTGGTTGTAGACGAACGGTTTTTGGTTGCAGGCGTCAGGGCTGTGCAGTGCCGCCGTTGAATGGGGTGGTCTAGGGGTGCTGTGGGGGTGGTGCAGGGGCGATGGGGATAGATGTACGTGGCTGTTTCTCCAACTGTGCTATTAGCATTAGGCGTCATTAGGAAATTCAATAAGAAAAAATGGAACATTCACCCAAACATTTCTAGCTGCATTTCGGAGGGAAATTAGTTTTGTGAGGTATGACCTTGCAGTACACTAGAGCAGTTCGGCTGTGTACGGCCAATAATTGCACTAGGACAGCTGACTGAAATGACCCTGTACTTTGCCACAACTTCACTATCCCTACTACTCGCAGATTGAAACTGTGCCCAGTCGACATCGCTTGGTCCTCTGAACCCGGCCACAGAATTTTAGTTTTAGTTGTTTGTATTTGTATCTATAGGAAAATGAAACATACAATTTAGGAATGAACAACAATTATTCAACTTAAGAGGGTCACAGCAAATTCAAGGAAAAGAAAGGACAAAAATAGGCCAGTGCTAAGTGGGAAAAGGCAAGAGCGATATCAATGTGTAGACACAAAAAAAACTATAGGAAAAACAGTCAGTGGCTTGGTACGGAAGTTGTAGTACAAGGACGAGGTAGGTAGTAATAGCAATAGTGCTACAGTGACTAAGTCCGTAGTGAGTAGAGGCACCAGATGAACGTTCGTAAGAAGGGCTTTCTGCGTTTACATACATACTCCATGAGCGAGCGTACGGCACATAGCAGTGGGTACCTTGTACATGTTTCCAATTTTCTGGCAGAGAGAGATGAGACATGATTTTCATTGAAATTTGAACGAAAGATAAGTAACCGGATCATGCGGTCGGCGGATAGAGTGGTAAATCTAAATGTATGGACTGTGGTGCAGAAAGCATATGATAAGGGTACTGAGGGAAACAGGCAAACATCTGAAAATACTCCTTATTCAATAAAGGTACACAGTCCTTAGCCGGCCGAGGTGGTACAGTGGTTCTCGGCGCTCAGTCCGGAACCGCGCGACTGCTACGGTCGCAGGTTCGAATCCTGCCTCGGGCATAGATATGTGTGATGTCCTTAGGTTAGTTAGGTTTAAGTAGTTCTAAGTTCTAGGGGACTGATGACCACTGATGTTAAGTCTCATAGTGCTCAGAGCCATTTGAACCATTTTCACACAGTCCTTCGGTGGGCAACGGTAGACGTTATATTGGGATCAGAATAGCAAAGTGAGTTTACAAAACAGCGACAAAGGGCACGCGGCTGAAGGGGAACCGACAACGTCTACCCGGTCCGGGTCTACCAATCACTTTGTTATTCCAATCTAGGGATTCTCATAGTCATCAGAAGTCCAATGAATTACAATTAATAATAAACACATGCGATGCAGACACATTCTGTGCGTAAGTTGGTGTATTTGGGGGAGGGGACCGAACAGCGAGATCATCGGTGTCCTTAGGGAAGGATGGGGGAGAAAATCGCCTGTGCCTTTTCAAAGGTACCATTCCGGCATTTTCCTGAAGCGAATTAGGGATATCAGGGCGGTTGGACGCAGATTTGAACCTTCTTCCTCCCGAATGCAAGTCCAGTGTGCTAACCACTGCGTTACCTCGCTCGGTGTGCGTTATTCCAAAGAATGTCTGCCAACTTTTATAAGGATTTCCTACCCTCAAGAGTGTTTGTTTTAGCTCGAGACAACTAAATATCTCGATAACGACGCGTTGTATGAAAGAAAAATCTGCCAGGCGACAAGTCAGTATTAGTAAAGGAGAAAATTGCCTGTGCTACAACTGGCCACATCTCACTACCATCCTGCGTTAGTGGAATCAACTTTGTATTTTCAAATGGGAGAATAACATTATTACAGCATATTTGGATCTTACGCCAAGAAATACGTAAAGTTTACGCAAACCTCTGGTTTCCATTCGTGGTAGGTGGCGCTGTAATCAACAAATATCAAATGTGTCAGTCTTTGCAGTTACGAACGGAAAAATTTCATTCTTTCTACATTTTATTTGCGTTGTAAATGTATATCTTTGTGCTGTAACGGTAAATACTGATGTTCAAAAGTTGTGTTGAAGCGTTCAATTCTGATTTTCAAAAGCTACTTGAATGATGCAAATGTATTTGTACAGTAATATGGCTAGTCATTTAAGTTTCTGACAAATATGATTCTTGTGTGGTAACGTAGTTTTCCATTTCCTTCCGGCTTGATTGTGGTTGAGACCCCAAACCATCGGAATGCTTAATATCAGTGGGCACCTTCGAGCCCCGCCATGAACTGGTTGAGATGTATGTTTCAACCCGGCCAGTGGCGGTATACAAACCACAACCGTTGTGATGAGTTAAGATGCCCATGAAATAATAGTGATGGGTACACCTGCCATGGATACTCACAGAAATCAAGCACCCGAATGATGAGAGGCATTTACATCGTAAGTGAAATATAGGATCAAATACGGCTGTTCGTAATTGCAAAAACAGGCACACTTGACATTTGTCGATTACAGCGCAATCTACTGCGAATGAAAAATGATGGTTTCAGTGAACCGTATATATTCTTTGGTGTAGAATCCAAATATGTGATAGTAATGGGGAGGGGGTGATATTTGAAAATACGAGGTTGACCCCGCCCCATGCAGAAGGGGTGCTTAGGAGGTGGCTAATTGCACCATATTCACGTAGAATATTTGTTTGGTACGAAGCAAGATATTTAGTTGTTTCAAGTTAAAACAAACAACCTGCACACAGTGAAAATTCTGTCGAGTCGGGCTATTCATAAAATGAAACTGTTTGAAGAAAAGAGTAATCAAGAATAATACACGCTTAGTGATCTACAAAACAACAGTTCCGAGCCGAAGAAAGATTGACTTTAGTAACACCGTCTCCTAACATATCTGGAAGAACCAGAATTGAATTGCTTTGGGAGCTAAAGGTTTAGATGAGAACAATGCTCTTATTCTTCTTCTTAAGTTGCCAATCCTAAGATTGATTTGCAGCAGCTCTCCATTCAGTGCGATTGTCGGCCAGCCTCTTCAATTCCGTGAAACTTCCGCATCCTAGGTCCTGCATTATCTGGCTTATGTACTATCTTCTAGGTCTGCCTCTTGCCCTTTTGCCCTCCACAAGGCCTTCCGTTATAGTGTGGAGAAGACTTTCATGTCTCAGAATGTGTCCCATCCATATATCTCTCCTCTTCTTGACCGTCTTCCAAAGAACTGGAACTTCCTCCGCTCTCTGCAGGGCTTCTTCATTTGTCATCCTGGCCGTCCATGGAATTTTTAACATCCTTCGCAGACACCACATTTCGAATCCTTCAATCCTTCTTCTTTCGTCCTCTCCAAGTGTCCAGGTTTCGCTGCCGTAGAGAAGCACACTCCCAACAAAGGTCTTTATTAACCGATTCCTTAACGACAGACTTATCATATTTGATGTGAGGAGTCCTTTCCTTTTATAGAATGCAATCTTTGCCTGATTTATTCTCTTATTACATCTTTCCTACTACGACCATCTGATGTTATTCTGCTTCCCAAGTAGACAAAGTCTTGTATTTCTTTCAGCTTCTCTCCATTCAGCCCTATATTCGTAATTGCTTGATTATTTTGTTTGCTTGCAACTAAGATTTTTGTTTTTGACTTATTAATTTTCATGTTGTACCGTGTGGCAAGAGTGTTTCCCATTTCCTCCAACACTACTTGTAATTCTTCCTCATTTTCCGCTAGGACAGCAATGTCATCCGCAAAACGCAGCATATCAACTATTTTTCCCTGGATCCTGATTCCATTACCTTGTCCTAACTTTTCTCTGACCTCGTCCATTGCTTTCTGTATGTACATATTAAAGAGGACAGGGGAGAGTGCACATCCCTGTCTCACACCCTGTTTAATTTTTGCTTGTTGTTGATGTTCCCCACATCTCACTATTGCCACCTCTTCTTTGTATATGTTCCATATCGTTCTCCTGTCCTTGTACTTAGCCCCAGTTTCCCTCAATATCTGGAATAGTTTTTTCCATTCAACCTTATCAAAGGCTTTTTCGAGGTCAATAAATGCTATGTAGGTGTCCTTTCCTTTTTCCATTCTTTTTTCTATTATGAGCCTTAGGGCCATAATGGCTTCTCGCGTACCTCTCCCTCTTCTAAAGCCAAACTGGTCTTCTGAGAGCATGCATTCCACGTTCCCTTCAATTCTTCTGAGGAGGATGGTCGTCAAAATTTTTGATGCATGTGATGTTAGGCTGAGGGTTCTGTATTGTGCACACGATTTTGCTGGCATTTTCTTTGGTAATGGGACAATAATACACTTTTTGAAGTCCTCAGGCAGCTCTCCAGTATCATATATTTGGCAGATTAATTTATACAATTTATCTTTTATTTCTGTTCCAGCTGCTTTGATGATTTCTGCAGGCAATGAGTCAATTCCTGGTGCTTTTCCGTGCTTAAGTGCCTGTAGTGCCTGATCAAATTCAGACCTTAGTATGCTGTCTCCTAGTTCATCTTTATCTACTTCGTCCTCACTTTCAATCATGTCATCTTGTACGTTGCCTCCATATAATTTCTCTAGGTATTCCTTCCACGTAAGTGCTATATCTTCATGATTATACACCATCTTATTATCCTCTCTTATTAGGGCATTACATCTAATCCTTTGTCCTCCTGAGAAGAAGCGTTTCACTGTTTTGTATGCTAATTCAAGGTTCCCTTTCTTCAGAAGGTCTTCAACTTCTTTGCATCTGTCTTCAAGGAATCTTTCTTTTACTTGCTTCAACTTCCTGTTGATTTTGTTCCTAAGCACTCGGTATGCCGTTTTCCCTTCTTCCGTTTCATTATTTTTGAGCTTCCTTCTTTCCTCAAACATAAGTATTATTTCATCAGTTTTCCACTCCTTCCTCTTTTCAGGTTTTTGTTTTCCAATTATCTCTTCAGCTGCTTTTATTAGGCCATCTCTCATATTTTCCCAATGTTGTTCTACATTCTCTATAGGATGCTGTTGAATTAGATCCTTAGCCCTTTCTTGGAACTCCTTCTGCGTCTCACGGTTTCCAAGCTTCCCTATATCCAGTTTTCCATTTCCTATTTTCTTCCTTATGCATTTGAACTTGAGTCGGCATTCCGCAACAACCATGTTGTGATCACTCACAATATCTGGGCTTGCGTATGCTCTAGAGTCTTTTAGTTGATTTCTAAATCTATTTTTGACTAGAATGTAATCAATTTGGTATCGTTCTCTATCCCCTGGTGACTTCCAGGTGTATCTTCTACGGGGGTGATGTTGAAACCACGTGTTCGATATTATCAGTTGATTCCTGTTACAAAATTCTATAAGTCGGTCTCCTCTATCATTCCTTTTACCAAGGCCGTAGCGTCCAACAGCTGGCTGTACCTCTTTATCTCCTACTATTGCGTTCCAGTCTCCCATGATTATTAAATTTGTTTCTCCTTTGATTCCCCTCAAGGCTCCATTTAACTCTTCATATACAGCTTCAACTTCCTCATCCTCCTGGTTTGTGGTAGGCATATAGACCTGTATCACAACCGTCTCTGTAGGTTTGGTATCCAGACTGACAAGTAATATCCTTCCTCCATATTGTATATATCCCTTCACTCTCTGCCCCAATTTTCGACTCATAACTACTCCAACCCCACCTGCTCCAGGTCTATCTTCTATCGTTCCTGTGTGAATTATCCCGTACTCATCACTCCAGAAATCTCCGCAGTTAGGCCATCTCGTTTCAGACACTCCTAGTATATCCAACTTCATTTTCTTCATTTCTTGCTTAAGGTTTTCGAGCTTCCCCATCTGCAGTAAGGTGCGGACGTTCCACGTTCCAATTCTACTATAGCTCTTTTTATTTCCTTTCTTCCTATGGACTGTTGAAACGAGATCTCTGGTAGTCCCCTCCCGGAGATCCGAATGATGGGCTATTACTCCGGATTACATTTTTACTAGAGCTTGTTTCATATTCATATTATGGCTGCTGATACTTGAGAAATGTAATTAGATCTTTAATGAAGTGGTTTCTCCTTGCCTTCTTCATTCTATGCCATTGGCCATCATGTGGCTCTTCCGCCTTTAGGGACAGTTTCCCATCCCAAGGACTAGAGAGTGCCCTGCCTCTACCTGCTCATCCGCCCTCCTAGGAGGCCGTTTCGCTTGGTAGAGGGTGTCTCCTTATTCCGGGAGATACTCGGTCGCCATATCCTCGTTAGTGGTAACAGGGTGTACCGTGCAGCAATCCTTGGCTGCAACTCGTGAAGGTGAGGTTGGCATTGCTCTTATTACGCAGTATATAATACATTTCATTCCACTAACAACAAGTTTTGTTTCAGAATATCCATTCTTCTGGAATTTCATCAAAAATTAAATTGAAGTTAGTCTCACTCATCACTGATGTTGTGTTTTATGTATTTCGCTCGTAACTGGAAGTAGGACAGCTGACTGTTACACGTATCACAGGTTTATGCCTAGGGAACAAAATCAATGACAGACTATGAAGTATTAAAGAATTGGAAATGTTAAATGAACGTCCATCTGACTTTAAATATCTTTTAATATATTTCGTGGCAATGATAGTTGAAGATCTAGTGTGATCTGCGTAGCTTGTACAGAACATTGTTGTGCATATATCCAGGATTTCTCATACAGGACTTACATTATTGAAAAATGTGTCCATATAACCGACTATGTTCTTTTGCCTTTCGGGGTATACGTTTTGCACTACTATTTGTGTCACATTCAGCTTCCGAAAAATTAGCGCATAAGTAGCACGATGGGATTAAAATGTGTTATAGCGTTAGATGACTGTTAGGTCGGCGTAGGATGGATGTGCAGGCTGGTCTGCTGGCAACGATCCCAAAAATTTGTCTGATTATTCCTGTGGATTCGCTTGGGCTGGCACACTGCCCACGTAAGACTAATGTTCTCTATCTGCAAACATCCTCCGACGCCAGCCGTATGTCATCATCGCTTCATGGTCTATCACGCTCGGTAGAAAAAGAAGCCGAGCAATAAAGAAGCCGAGCAAATAGATACCGGAAAGACTACTTCATTCATGGTTCATCAGCCACACTGAATGGTAGTATATATATATATATATACATATATATATATATATATATATATATATATATATATATATATATATATATATATATGACTCCCTCGTCCCTATTTCATTTAGAAAGAGCACACTTCCTTATAAAATTTTCTTCTTTATATTTCATTCGCCATCTAGTCTTTAATTGCCAGTATCCAATTTAATAAGGTTTTTCGGAATAATATGGTTTCTGAGCCCACGTGAAAAGTTATAAAAGCTCCCTCCCCTGCATGTTGTACCTTCATTCTGGTATATCTGTATTTTAATTTTTTCTTGATTTTTTGCCTTTAGTTCATAATCAACAGTGAAATCTAACACTACACACCTGTAAAAAAAACAGCACATTAAGAATGCATTATGTCTTCATTAACGAGAGAAAAATTCGGGCAGCTCCTATGTTCGTAGTATTCTTGTAATTTATGAAAGATGATCATTGCATAATAGTTCCCACAAACGAATAAAGCAACTTCTTGCTCGATAGTATTCTGGTTGCATACCGACATTGTAAAGGCTTCACCTCGGCTGTTGTGTACACATATTTAGATTATTTAATTTAGCACGAACGGCCAATTACGGTCTTGCATGCCACTATCAAATGCTCTAGATGCTAACAAATCGTAATGTATCCGATTATTTAGAAGCGGACATGACAGTTCTGAAAGTGAGTACATTTTTATGTATAATCGTGTTTATTACACGTTGATACATACAGCATTTGGGATTGTCGTCTAAAGCCGAAACTGGCCAGTCGCGTTAAATTGAATAAACTAAATACACGTAAAAAACAGCGGAGGTGGAACTATTGCAATGACCAACAACTTTACGGCTATGACACAACACGTGAAGATTGATTCCTCTGGTAGGAGTGTATGCTATAAGAATATCCCGTAGCGATGGATACGATAGCAATATTAACCACGTTGTGCTTAATTGTAGCTCTACCAGCCGATTTAATTAAGATTTTAATAACTTTTACTGGGAAGCTCATGTAAATCATAGAAGATTTATTGGAATTCATTTAATAGCGTCTAAAATAACGAACATGATCCCCTCAATTATTACAACGCTATAAAAATGATGTAAAATGTAATACACTTGTGAACAGACAAGAGTGACAGCATGAGTACTTAAAACAGGCAATAAAACTTCACTCAAGTAAATTATCGTGGGTTATTACAAACGATCTCCAGTCCGACTTGGACACGCCCTTTAGCTAGTCACGTGGCTACTAAATAAGTATGACTGTAGTAAACAGTTCTGAACAGTAATTAAATCCATATATGAAACCAAGACCCCACAGTCATATGTACTAATGTTATTCGTTAATATTTTATTAATGTAATTTCTAAACTAATTCTGGATTCTAACTAGCAATAGCGTGATAACGACGCCGATACTGTGCTAATAAAACCACACAGGAATTGCGCATTAAACAGCCACACGTATACATAATGAAAGAAGGTTGTATACATGGAAGAACCCTGGAGATACTAAAAGGTATCAGATAGATTATATAATGGTAAGACAGAGATTTAGGAACCAGGTTTTAAATTGTAAGACATTTCCAGGGGCAGATGTGGACTCTGATCACAATCTATTGGTTATGAACTGTAGATTAAAACTGAAGAAACTGCAAAAACGTGGGAATTTAAGGAGATGGGACCTGGATAAACTGACTAAACCAGAGGTTGTACAGAGTTTCTCGGACGGCATAAGGAAACAATTGACAGGAATGGGGGAAAGAAATACAGTAGAAGCAGAATGGGTAGCTTTGAAGGACGAAATAGTGAAGGCACCATAGGATCAAATAGGTAAAAACACGAGGGCTACTACAAACCCTTGGGTAACAGAAGAAATGTTTAATTTAATTGATGAAAGGAGAAAATATAAAAATGCAGTAAATGAAGCAGGCTAAAAGGAATACAAACGTCTCAAAAATGATATCGACAGGAAGTGCAAAATGACTAAGCATGGATTGCTAAAGGGCAAATGTAAGGATGTAGAGGCTTATCTCACTAGGGGTAAGATAGATACTGCCAACAGGAAAATTAAAGAGACCTTTGGAGAAAGGAGAACCACTTGCATGAATATCAAGAGCTTTGATGGAAACCCAGTTCTAAACAAAGAGGAAAAGCAGAAAGGTGGAAGGAGTATATAGAGGGTCTATACAAGGGCGATTATGGAAATGGTAGAGGATGTAGATGAAGATGAAATGGGAGATATGATACTGCGTGAAGAGTTAGCGGAGCACTGAAAGACCTGAGTCGAAACAAGGCCCCCGGAGTAGACAACATTCCATTAGAACTACTGACAGCCTTGGGAGAGCAAGTCCTGACAAAACTCTACCATCTGTTGAGTAAGATGCATGAGACAGGCGAAATACCCTCAGACCTCAAGAAGAATATAATAATTCCAATCCCAAAGAAAGCAGGTGTTGACAGATGTGAAAATTACCGAACTATAAGTCACAGGTGCAAAACACTAACGCGAATTCTTTACAGACGAATGGAAAAACTGATAGAAGCTGTCCTCGGGGAAGATAAGCTTGGATTCCGTAGAAATGTCGGAACACGTGAGGCAATACGGAAGCTACGACTTATCTTAGAAGCTAGATTAAGGAAAGGCAAACCTACGATTCTAGCATTTCTACACTTAGAGAAAGCTTTTGACAATGTTAACTGGAATACTCTCTTTCAAATTCTGAATGTGGCAGAGGTAAAATACAGGGAGCGAAAGGCTATTTACAATTTGTACAGAAACCAGATGGGAGTTATAAGAGTCGAGGCGCATGAAAGAGAAGCAGTGGTTGGGAAGGGAGTGAGACAGAAGTGCAGCCTCTCCCCGATGTTATTCAATGTGTATATTGAGCAAGCAGTAAAGGAAACAAAAGAAATATTCGGAGTAGGTATTAAAATCCATGGAGAAGAAATAAAAACTTCAAGGTTCGCTGATGACATTATAATTCTGGCAGAGACAGCAAAGGACTTGGAAGAGCAGTTGAACGGAATGGACAGTGTCTTGAAAGGAGGGTATAAAATGAACATCAACAACAGCAAAACGAAGATAATAGAATGTAGTCGAATTAAGTCGAGTGATGCTGAGGGAAATAGATTAGGAAATGAGACACTTAAAGTAGTAAAGGAGTTTTGCTACTTGGGGAGCAAAATAACTGATGATGGTCGAAGTAGAGAGCATATAAAATGTATAGACTGGCAATGGCAAGGAAAGCGTTTCTGAAGAAGAAAAATTTGTTAACATCGAGTATAGATTTAAATGTCAGGAAGTCGTTTCTGAAAGTATTTGTATGGAGTGTAGCCATGTATGGAAGTGAAACATGGATGATAAATAGTTTAGACAAAACAGAATAGATGCTTTCGAAATGTGGTGCTACAGAAGAATGCTGAAGATTAGATGGGTAGATCACATAACTAATGAGGAGCTTCTGCATAGGACTGGGGAGAAGAGGAGTTTGTGGCACAACTTCACAAGAAGAAGGGACCGGTTGGTAGGACATGTTCTGAGGCATCAGGGGATCACAAATTTAGCACTGTAGGGCAGTGTGGAGGGTAAAAATGGTAGAGGGAGTCCAAGAGATGAATACACTAAGCAGATTGAGGAGGATGTAGGTTGCAGTAAGTACTGTGAGATGAAGAAGCTTGCACAGGATAGAGTAGCATGGAGAGCTGCATCAAACCAGTCTCAGGACTGAAGACCACAACAACAACAACAGATTTAGAATCATCATGTAATTAGTTTATAATATTACTTCAAACTACTAGATTCTGCTTTAAAAAAGGAATTGCCTTTTCCACTCGAAAGAACACGGTACTTATAATTAAACTTCTGATACTTGAGAGGGTCTTCATGAAAAACGAGTGATCGCAGGACAACGAAATTTTGTGCGGAAGAAAAATAGCAAATAAACCACTTAAGGCGAAACATTTCTTTTAATTTTCACATAAGGGTTAACATTATTATTCCTTACGACGTTCACGTTCCAGGTTATAAATGTTGCTCAACGTGATGAACATCTGCATCCACTGCAGTGTGAAGCCACACTAGAGATATCAGTTCACAATTGTTCTCAGCACTTTTCGAACGATCGACCAGCCGTCGTGACATAGCTCGTGCACTGCTTGAAGATCGCACTTTTCGTCCAGCATTCTCAGCCATGTCATCAGGAACGTATTCAACAATTTTTGATGCAATTAGCCGTCGGTTTCTCCCAGGAACAACTCCCAAATTGCCAGTTTATTCGGAATTCCCAATCATGTTCTTCAACCCTGGTGCGAAAAAGGACCTCTGTGTATTTCATTAATGCCTCGGTAGTCGCGAAGAGCAGCAGTGCTGCGGCTGTTATTGTCATAAAACAGTTTCACGAGTGAAGCCGTGCTCACCTTGTTGAGACCCACGTTGACTGTCTGCAACTATAGTGCACAACGAGACTTATGTTTCAGCCTTACGTCGCCGTACTATTACCTGCACCTAACGGCTTGTTATGACACTAACACTATTAACAATGCATATCCTGCATCCCATACTCTGAACATAACACCTATAAACTTCTCCAGAAGCCCCATTTTGAATGGCCTCCCACGAGAAGTAATGTAACAGTAATTTTGTTCTATATTGGTGCAATTCAGTCGCATTTATTTCGACTCCTGTGAATCACAACAAGTGGGTTCCTATGAGATGACATCAGTATTCCACAGGAGACTTATCGTAGCGAGAGAGGCTGAGGAAGCGATGGATTTCAGGGAGCTTGGGGGCGAGCTGGGAGTTTTTTGCTCGGAGGCTGAAAGGCAGAATATTTATTAGCCGCCAGGCTTTCACCCGAGATCAAGGAACAGCGTCTTTGAATAGTAATCTAAACGACTTCAGCCCCGGATTTTAAACTCGCCACCGCTTAAATTTAATTAGTATTGGCGACCGAAGGCTTCCGGCACAAGAAGTAAAACTCATTCTCCCACCGGCATTGTAAAAGAGGGCGTAAGAATGGGCAGAGGTTCAGGGCACTCTCTTGTCCTTGGGGTAGGAAACTTCCTCTAAAGGCTGAAGAACCAGCAACGATCAATGGCATGAGGATGCAGATGGCAATGGAAACCACTACAAAAAAAAAAAAAAAAAAAAAAAAAAAAAAAATGTTCAAATGTGTGTGAAATCTTATGGGACTTAACTGCTAAGGTCATCAGTCCCTAAGCTTACACACTACTTAACCTAAATTATCCTAAGGAGAAACACACACACCCATGCCCGAGGGAGGACTCGAACCTCCGCCGGGACCAGCCGCACAGTCCATGACTGCAGCGCCTTAGACCGCTCGGCTAATCCCTCGCAGCGAAACCACTACATTAAAGACACCTAACGTGTATACACCGGACATGTGGCCTGTAATTGAAAAAGTGTCATGATGCCCTCTCCATAGATAAAACATTCCGGAACTGTCTCCCATTCGGATCTCTGGGAGGGGTCTCTCAGGGGAGTGGGGGAGGGAGGGGGAGAGGAGGGCATCATGAGAAAAAGATTGAATAGCCAACGAAACGGTAAAGTTCTACGAAATGGGGACTGGAATGTCAGAAGGTTGAACGTTGTAGGGAAGCTAGAAAATCTGAAAAGGGAAATCCAAAGGCTCACTCTAGTTATATGATAGGAAGACAAGGATTTCTGGTCAGATGAGTGTACTGTAATATCAACAGCAGCACAAAATGGTGTAACGTGAAAAGGATTCGTTATGAATTCGATGGTAGGGCAGAGAGTGTGTCACTGTGAACAGTTCAGTGATAGGGTGGTACGGGAAAATGGAAATGAGCGTTTGGCGTCATTGGCCGGGAGGCCCCTTACGGGGCTGGTCCGACCGCCTTGGTGCAGGTCTTATTACATTCGACGTCGCATTGGGCGACCTGCGCGCAGGATGGGGATCAAATGATAATGAAGACAACACAACACCCAATCACTAAGCGGAGAAATTCCCAGACCCAGGCAGGAATCGAACCGGGCCCGAAGGACGGCAATCCGTCACGCTGACCACTCAGTTATCGGGGCGGAAATAGGGTTGTACTTATCAGAATAGACAGCAATCTAACGCCGACAACCATGGCCCAGGTATATAACATCGCAAGCTGAAGATGAAGAGATGGAGAAAGTATATGAGGATATTGAAAGGGAGATGAAATGTAATTATAATGGGGGACTGGATTGCAGTTGTAGGGGAAGGAGTAAAAGAAAAGGTTACACCTGAATTTGGGCTTGGTACAAGGAATGACAGAGGAGAAAGACTGATTGACTTCTCTAATAAATTTCAGCTAGTAATAGCGAAAAGTCTGTTCAAGAATATCATGAGGAAGAGGTATATTTGGAAAAGGCCAGGTGATACGGGAAGATTTCAGTTAGATTGCATCATGGTCATACAGATTCCAAAATCAGATACTAGATTATAAGACACACCGTAGTAGATGTAGACTCAGATCCAAACGTAGTATTGAAGAACAGTAAGGCGAAGTTTAAGAGATTAATCAGGAAGAATCGACAAGAATAGAAGAGGGATACAGAAGTACTAAAGAGTGACGAGATACGCTTGAAGTTCTCAAACGCTGTAAATACAGCAGTAAGGAATAGCTCACTACGTAGTACAACTGAAGAGGAATGCACACAGCGAAAAAGGGCAATCACAGAAATTGGAAAGTAGGTAACTGTGATGAAACCATGGGTAACAGAAGAAATGATTGAGTTTATCGATGAAATAAGGAAGTTTAAAAACGTTCAGCGACATTCAGGAATACAGAAATACAAGCCGCTGAGGAGTCAAATAACTTCGAAGTGCAGGGAAGCTAAGACGAAATGGCTGCATGAAAAATGTGAAGAAACCTAGAAAAATGGTTGCCTGGAAGACTGCCTCATTACATAAGAAAGTAAAATCAGCCTTGGGTGAAATTAAATCAAGCGTGGTAACATGAAGAATGCAACGATTCCACTGTTAAATGCAGAGGGGGAAGATTCCCCTCCATGAGGGGGAAGATTCGTCTGATGTGATAGAAGAAGGAACAGGAGTCAATAGGTAAAACATAGGGGATCCAATAGCAGAATCAGAATTTAAGAGAACTTTGGAGGACTTAAGATCAAATAAGACAGAAAATATAGATAACATTCCATCAGAATTTCTAAAACCGTTGGGGAAGTGACAACAAAATGACTATTCACGTTGATGTGTAGACTGTATGAGTCAGGCGACATACCATCTGACTTCAGGAAAAATATCATCCACACTATTCTGGAGACAGCAAGAGCTGACAAGTGCGAGAATTATCGCACGATCACCTTAACAGCTCATGCATTGAAGCTGCCGAAGGGGATGATATACAGAAGAATGGAAAAGAAAATTTAGGATTTGTTAGATGACGATCACTTTGGCTTTAGGAAAGGTAAAGGCTCCAGAGAGGTCATCCTGACGTTGCGGTTGATAACTGAAACAAGACTACAGAAAAACCAAGATACTTTAAGATACTTTCATAGGTTTTGTCAACCTGGGAAAAGAATTCGACAATGTAAAATGGTGCAGATGTTCAAAATTCTGAGAAAAATAGGGGTAAGCTGTAGGGAGAGACGGGTAATATACAATATCTACTAGAGCCAAGAGGGAACTATAAGAGTGGAAGACCAAGAACGAAGTGCTCGGATTGAAAAGGGTGTAAGACAGGAATGTTTTCTTTTCCTTCTACTTTTCAGTCTGTACATCAAAGAAGAAATTATGGAAACAGAAGGTAGGTTCAGAAGTGGAATTAAAATTTAAGGTGAAAGGATATTAATGATACAATCCGCTGATGACATTGCTATCCTGAGTGAAAGTGAAGTAGAATTACATGAACTGCTGAATAGGATGAACCGTCTAATGAGTACAGAATATTGACTGAGAGTAAATTGAAGAAAGACGAAATTAATGAGAAGTAGCAGAAATGGTCGCAAAGTATATGAACTTAAGCAGTTATGCTAACTAGGAGCAAAATAACAAATGACAGACGGAGCAAGGAAAAGATCAATAGCAGACTAGCACTGGCAAAAAGAGTATTCTTACCCAAGAGAAGTCTGCTAACATCGAACTTAGACCTTAACGCGAGGAACAATTTCCTGAGAATATACGTCTAGTGCACAGCATTGTATGATAGTGAAACATGGACTGTGAGAAAATCGGAACAAAAGAGAAACGAAGCATTTGAGATGTGGTGCTACAGACTAATGTTGAAAATTAGGAGGTTCTGCGCCGACTTGGAGAGGAAAGGAAAATGTGGAAAACATTGACACGTAGAAGGGACTGGATGATAGAACATCTCTTAAGACATCAGGGAATGACTTCCATGGTACTAGAGGGAGCTGTAAAAGGGCAAAAACTCTAGAGGAAGACAGAGATTGGAGTATATCCAGCAAACAATTGAGGACGTGGGTCGCAAGTGCTACTCTGATATGAAGAGGTTTTCGCAGGAATGGCATTCGTGGCCGGCCGCATCAGACCGGTCAGAAGACTGTGTAGCAGCCTACTGGGGACTGCTTCCGTTGTCAGGGGTACAGGTGGAGGTTGAAAGGAGCCAGAAAATAGCCGTCTACCAAGCACCAAATGCTGTTTTTTCAGTTCCTTCGGAATACATTGTCTGTCAGCATGTAGGTCAATGGTTAGGAATTATTCTCATGTAGAATGCGTAGAACTTTTCCACCGATGTTTCTAGGAGGCTCTTTGATTAGCTAAATTTTTTGGGAGGATATAGCTTTAAAGTGTTCGAGAAGTTCTAGAGCATTTTTGAGTGAACTACTTGCGGTTGGCCAGCGGTTTCATGTCAAGAAAAAGTGGAAAGGAACCAGCTTTAAAAAAAGCTATCAATGACTGCGTTGGGAATCAGGTTAGTGACATCAGGTTTTCTTTTAGCAATGATCACCCTCAAACTTAGTCTTAGAAAGTGACAGTTGTGCCACTTGAAGCAGAATAATTTTGTTTTTCTGCCAGCAGAGGGACAAATATGTGCTTCTCTCTGGAGCTTAGGCATTCCGAAATGCTCACTTACGACCACACGCGTGAGTGAAGTATCTGTTTATGGAATGTGTGCAAGCAGATTGTCTTGACAGGTGAATGTGTACCTGATTACTAATGTAGGAGTTTTCAGATATAGTCTCATGTCCTCTATGTATTGAAATTCATATCTGCATATCATACTTCGTCTCCATGCCAACTGCAGCCTTCCACAGATCGACACGGCAAAAGTGCTCTCCAGCAACTCTTTTTTGGTTATATTTGCGCCATAGTTTGAGAAATAGGGAGTCATAAAGATAGAGGCGTTAAATTCCGCTATACTGGTCTCTCAGCTCTTTGCTGTGTGTTGGGCCAATCTTAAAATTAGTATAACCAGTAGGATTGTATAGAATCTGTTTTGGAATTTCCTTCATTTTCTTGTAATTCATATCTTGAAAGCATCCTGCTGTTTTTATTCAACTAGGATTAGTCTTTACCACACTGAACCTGAATAGGTTATTTAAAAACATTAATCAGTTAGGATCAATTAAGTAATTTTTTTAAGGATCTGACTTGGGTCAACCGTAACAGGGCTAATCAGATCGCCAAGTCAATGTGACAAAACCGCAACTCACCCAGTGTTACAAAATTACAGAAAGGTATCCCATCTTTCACAATTCACATAGTGTACTACATAGACAAATATACTAATGGTTCAAATGGCTCTGAGCACTATGGGACTTAACATCTGTGGTCATCAGTCCCCTAGAACTTAGAACTACTTAAACCTAACTAACCTAAGGACATCACACACATCCATGCCCGAGGCAGGATTCGAACCTGCAACCGTAGCAGTCGCGCGGTTCCGGACTGAGCGCCTGAACCGCTAGACCACCGCGGCCGGCTACAAATATACTCTGCATGCCTTCCAAACCCTTCACCATCTCACCAAGGAACTAACTTGTGGTCTTCAGCTGTTGTTGTTGTTGTGGTCTTCAGTCCTGAGACTGGTTTGATGCAGCTCTCCATGCTACTCAATCCTGTGCAAGCTTCTTCATCTCCCAGTACCTACTGCAACCTACATCCTTCTGAATCTGCTTAGTGTATTCATCTCTTGGTCTCCCCCTACGATTTTTACCCTCCACGCTGCCCTCCAATACTAAATTTGTGATCCCTTGATGCCTCAGAACATGTCCTACCAACCGATCCTTTCTTCTGGTCAAGTTGTGCCACAAACTCCTCTTCTCCCCAATCCTATTCAGTACTTCCTCATTAGTTATGTGATCTACCCATCTAATCTTCAGCATTCTTCTGTAGCACCACATTTCGAAAGCTTCTATTCTCTTCTTGTCCAAACTATTTACCGCCCATGTTTCACTTCCATACATGGCTACACTCCATACAAATACTTTCAGAAATGACTTCCTGACACTTAAATCTATACTCGATGTTAACAAGTTTCTCTTCTTCAGAAACGCTTTCCTTGGCATTGCCAGTCTACATTTTATATCCTCTCTACTTCGACCATCATCAGTTATTTTGCTCCCTTCAGATATGTCTACACAATTCTAATGTGTGACATACTATAACAACAAGGGTGAATTTTTTTATTTAATTAACACAAATATCTCATGTTGAACAAATACCATAGTGGAGCAGTTAAGCTAATATATGTATTCTCGCTACGTTCACGTTACACTATGAAGGCATTGTGTGTGTGTTCCACACACTCTTGATGGTTGTCAGTTGCACTGTAAAAACAAACTACACAGCTATCCCATTGGGCTGTCGTGCAGTTTGTGTTGGCTCCCCTCATGAACCATGGACCTTGCCATTGGTGGGGAGGCTTGCATGCCTCAACGACACAGATAGCCATACCGTAGGTGCAACCACAACGAAGGGGTATCTGTTGAGAGGCCAGACAAACGTGTGGTTCCTGAAGAGGGGCAGCAGCCTTTTCAGTAGTTGCAGGGGCAACAGTCTGGATGATTGACTGATCTGGCCTTGTAACATTAACCAAAACGGCCTTGCTGTTGTGTTACTGCGAACGGCTGAAACCAAGGGGAAATTACAGCCGTAATTTTTCCCGAGGGCATGCAGCTTTAGTGTATGGTTAAATGATGATGACGTCCTCTTGGGTAAAATATTCCGGAGGTAAAATAGTCCCCCATTCGGATCTCCAGGCGGGGACTATTCAAAAGGACGTCGTTATCAGGAGAAAAAAACTGGCATTCTTCGGATCGTGGCGTGTAATGTCAGATCCCTTAATCGGGCAGGTAGGTTAGAAAATTTAAAAAGGGAAATGGATAGATTAAAGTTAGATATAGTGGGAATTAGTGAAGTTCGGTGGCAGGAGGAACAAGACTTCTGGTCAGGTGAATACAGGGTTATAATTACAAAAACAAATAGCGGTAATGCAGGAGTAGGTTTAATAATGAATAAAAAAAAATAGGAATGCGGGCAAGCTACTAGAAACAGTATAGTGAACGTATTATAGTGGCCAAGGTAGACACGAAGCCCATGCCCACTACAGTAGTAGAAATCCTTGGGTAACAGAAGAAATATTGAATTTGATTGATGAAAGGGGAAAATATAAAGATGCAGTAAATGAAGCAGGCAAAAAGGAATACAAACGTCTCTAAAATGATATCGACAGGAAGTGCAAAATGGCTAAGCATGGATTGCTAGAGGACAAATGTAAGGATGTAGAGGCTTATCTCACTAGGGGTAAGATAGATACTGCCTACAGGAAAATTAAAGAGACCTTTGGAGAAAGGAGAACCACTTGCATGAATATCAAGAGCTTTGATGGAAACCCAGTTCTAAACAAAGAAGGAAAAGCAGAAAGGTGGAAGGAGTATATAGGGGGGCTATACATGGGCGACGTACTTGAGGACAATATTATGGAAATGGAAGAGGATGTAGATGAAGATGAAATGGGAGATTTGATACTGTGTGAAGAGTTTGACAGAGCACTGAAAGACCTGAGTCGAAACAAGGCCCCTCAGACCTCAAGAAGAATATAATAATTCCAATCCCAAAGAAAGCAGATGTTGACAGATGTGAAAATTACCGAACTATAAGTTTAATAAGTCACAGGCGCAAAACACTAACGCAGATTCTTTACAGACGAATGGAAAAACTAATAGAGGCCGTCCTCGGGGAAGATAAGCTTGGATTCCGTAGAAATGTTGGAACACGTGAGGCAATACTGACCCTACGACATATCTTAGAAGAAAGATTAAGGAAAGGCAAACCTACGTTTCTAGCATTTCTAGACTTAAAGAATGCTTTTGACAATGTTGACTGGAATACACTCTTTCAAGTTATCAAGTTGGCAGAGATAAAATACAGCGAGCGAAAAGCTATCCAATTTTTACAGAAGCCAGATGGCAGTTATAAGAGTATAAGAGTAAAAGCATCAAAGAGAAACAGTGTTTGGGAAGCGAGTGAGACAGGGTTGTAGCCTCTCCCCGATGTTATTCACTCTGTATATTGAGCAGGCAATTAAGGAAACAAAAGAAAAGTTCGGAGTAGGTATTAAAATCCATGGAGAAGAAATAAAAACTTTGAGGTTCGCTGATGACATTGTAATTCTGTCAGAGACAGCAAAGGACGTGGAAGAGCAGTTGAACGGAATGGACAGTGTCTTGAAAGGAGGATATAAGATGAACACCAACAAAAGCAAAACGAGGATAATGGAATGTAGTCGAATTAAGTCGGGTGATGCTGAGGGAATTAGATTAGGAAATGAGACACTTAAAGTAGTAAAAGGAATTATGCTATTTGGGGAGCAAAATAACTGATGATGGTCGAAGTAGAGAGGATATAAAATGTAGACTGGCAATGCCAAGGAAAGCGTTTCTGAAGAAGAGAAATTTGTTAACATCGAGTATAGATTTAAGTGTCAGGAAGTCGTTTCTGAAAGTATTTGTATGGAATGCAGCCATATATGGAAGTGAAACATGGACAATAAATAGTTTGGTCAAGAATAGAATACAAACTTTCGAAATATGGTGCTACAGAAGAATGTTGAAGATTACGTGGGTAGATCACATAACTAATGAGGAGGTATTGAATAGGATTGGGGAGAAGAGAAGTTTGTGGCACAACTTGACTAGAAGAAGGGATCGGTTGGTAGGACATGTCCTGAGACATCAAGAGATCACAACTTTAACATTGGAGGGCAGCGTGGAGGGTAAAAATCGTAGAGGGAGACCAAGAGATGAATACACTAAGCAGATTGAGAAGGAAGTAGGATGCAGTAGGTACTGGGAGATGAAGGAGCTTGCACAGGATAGATTAGCATGGAGAGCTGCATCAAACCAGTCTCAGGACTGAAGACCACAACAACAACAACTAGCCAAAAATAATTAAAATGTGCAGCGACGAGAATACTGGGGACTGTACACACTTCCTCGAACTAACATTCAAAATGTTGACGTATATCTGGTTGGAAATCAAGTGTGCTGAGAATGACAACGTTGGTTGGTGGGAGTACAACCACGTATTTGAAATTTTTTTGGAATTTATGGTGAATGCTTACGAAGCCCACCCATGACGACACTTCCATGGAGAATTTATCAACTAATTTCGAAATGTATTCAGATTCTGTGTACAGTATGTATGATGCAGCATCATCCATATCTGAGGTTAAAGATTTATAGTTGTTCATGTATATTATGGTGTGAGATAAAATTAAGAAAATTTTCTCTAAACTGTGTTTCACTTGCACTCGGTGACTGAGAAATGGCTTCGATAGGGATCGTCGAAATATGCTGCATGTGGCCGATAACTACTGAGGGAGCGGGCAGGGGCACGCATGTACCAATAGTCAGCTCCTGTCTCGGCACGCCTGTTGGTGTCAGCCAGAAGACAGAGTCTGACACCAATGTTGTGTACAGCCGGCCGTTGTGGCCGAGTGGTTCTAGGCGCTTCAGTCCGGAACCGCGCGACTGCTACGGTCGCAGGTTCGAATCCTGCCTCGGGCATGGATGTCCTTAGGTTACTTCGGTTTAAATAGTTCTAAGTTCTAGGGGACTGATGACCTCAGATCTTAACTCCCATAGTGCTCAGAGCCATTTGAACCATTTGCTGTGTACACAAGAACGCATTGAAAGTCTTACGTGATAATTTTTATCTGCCATCACCCTGAGTCTAAAATAGCGAATTTCTTCCGCATAATATTCTATGCAATGTGTATTAAGGAATCTGACTGACTCCTTCAATACGTAGTACACCAATTCTACAGGGTTTCATAAATCCTTTATTAAAATATAGATATGTGCTGTCACTTCCATCTTATACTGTAGCGTATTTTATATCAGGTTCTTAGATGATTTATCGATCTATGCGCTACTTAATATAATGTATAACGTAACTTCCAGTGCGTTGCAAATTCCATGGTGCATACGGTGTCGCATTTGTAATTTGCACAGGCTATAATAATGTACTGAAAAGCCTTGGGGTGATCGAACCAGTATTATACTGCCAAAAGTGTCAGCTGAGCTATCTAGGTAAGTATAGTCACTGCATGTCATTGTTTACATCTGTACACGGTCTTATAGATGGTTAATATGCATCATTGTGTAATAAGCACACTGTTCATTTTCCCTATGTGTTATTAGAGAGGGTAATGGTCACTAAGATTAACTTCGATATCGAACTTCAGGTAGGGTTGAGTGTATCACCTCTAACTTTGATGGTGTAAATGCGTGTTGTGATAGAAAGAAAAGTTACTTTAGAAACAAGACAACTACATCCACATGTGCCTGCAGACAGATCGGAATTGTAGGTTAGATCATTTAGGTGACAAATGTGCGTAGTATTAGCAGCTGTCTGCAACGTCACACATATTTACCTGAGGGTTGTTAGGACATTTGTATATGCAATTCTTTGGCTGAGGACCCACATTGTGTACACCATGTGATCAATAGTGTCCGCACATACACTGGTGGATATTAATATGTGGTGTAGAGGGTGTGCCTGCCACTCGAAAAGCACACCATATCCCGCTCTATTCATGTGCAATAAATGGTTATCGAAAATCCTCTTTATCAAATCTTAAGTTCCTGTTGTAGTCATTTAGTGAGACGTTTGTAGGATGAAGTAATATATCTCCCAGAACGTACACTCTCGAAAATTCAACAGCGAAAACACCTCCATGTTGTACAACGCATCTCACGTAATATCCACCACAGATGATCGTTGTTGTCAATCGTCCCCATAATATTCTCCCGATGACTGTTAAATGGTTCTACACTGAAGAGTCAACGAAATTGTTACACCTGCCTAATATCATGTAGGGTCCCTGCAAGCATGCAGAAGTGGCATGAACTCGACTAATGTCTGAAGTAGTGCTGGAGGGAATTGACACCATGGATCTTGCTGGGCTGTCCATAAATTCGTAGGAGTACGAGGGGGTGGAAATCTCTTCTGAACAGCACGTTGCAAGGCATCCCAGATATGCTCAATAATGTTCATGTCTGGAGAGTTTGTTGGCCAGCGGAAGTGTTTAAACTCAGGAGATTGTTTCTGGAGCCACTGCGTAGCAATTCTGGACGTGTGGGTTGTCGCAGTGTGCTGCTGGAATTGTAAAAGTCCGTCGGAATGACCAATGGAAATGAATGGATGCAGGTGATCAGACAGGATGCTTACATACGCGTCACCTGTCAGAGTCGTATCCTAGACGTATCAGGGATTCCATATCACTTGAACCGCACACGCCCCACACCATTACAGAGCCTCCACCAGCTAGAACAGTCCTCTGCTGACATGCAGGGTCCACGGCTTCATGAGGTTGTCTCCATACCCACACAACTCCATCCTCTCGATACAATTTGAAACGACACTCGTACGACCAGGCAACATGTTTCCAGTGTTCAACAGTCCAATGTTGGTGTTGACGAGCCCAGGCGAGGCGTAAAGCTTTGTGCCGTGCCGTCATTAAGGGTACACGAGTGGGCCTTCGGCTCCGAAAGCCCATATCGATGATGTTTCGTTGAATGGTTCACACGCTAACACTTTTTGATGGCCCAACACTGAAATCAGCATAAATTTGCGGAAGGATTGCACATCTGTCACGTTGAACGATTCTCTTCACTTGTCGTTTGTCGTGTTCTCACAGGATCTTTTTCTGTCTGCAGCGACGTCGGTGATTTCGGTGATTTGATGTTTTACCAGATTCATGATATTCATGGTAGACTCGTGGAATGGTCGTACGTAAAAATACCCACTTCATCGCTACATCGGAGATCCTGTGTCCAATCGCTCGTGCGCCATCTATAACACCACGCTCAAACTCACTTAAATTTTAGTAACCTGCCATTGTAGCAGTAGTAACCGATCTAACAACTGCGCCAGACACTTGTCTTATATAAACGTTTCCGACCACAGCGCCGTATTCTGCGTGTTTACGGATCTCTGTTTTTGAATACGCATGCGTATACCAGTTTCCTTGGTGCTTCAGTGTATGAGAGAACGTTCTGCTCTTTGTGAAAATTCATTGTAGATGACCATCAGCTGTTTATTTTTATGCTCAGTGCTGTCGGTTTCGATGGGTAGACCACTATCAAGCCGAAGCAAAGCTTAACCAGGTTGTCACTACAGCATTTAGTGTAAATAACTTCTACGTAGGTAGAAAAATACTTTTCTTCAGTTTGAATGGTGTGATCATATTCTGTAAGTTGTCTATACATCTGTGGCTTTTAGAGATTATTTATTGCAAAAGAAGCTCTGTTTTTCCACCTATAACGAAGTTGCTCACTTCAAATGGTGTGCTCTTCGAAACCGTTAGCACTGAGCATAAAAATGAACGGATGTTGGTCATCTAAATTAAGTTCCGCAATTATTTGACAGCTGTAAAGCTCCACCTCACCACAAATCTAATATCTCTTTCATTAACCCAACCTGGTAAAGTTCTCGAGCAGGTGAGCAAAGGCACCTAAATAAGACGTTCTAACGAGTGTTTCGAATACATTTCTTTCGCGATTAATAACATACGTTCCCTTAAGATTCCTGCAAATGGATTCGAATCCAACACAGGGCTTTAGCTCTCTCCAGATATTAGCTGCCAGGTATTTTAAGGTAATTAATATCTGTGGTGTCACCGCCAGACACCACACTTGCTAGGTGGTAGTTTAAATCGGCCGCGGTCCATGTAGTACATGTCGGACCCGCGTGTCGCCACTGTGATCGCAGACCTAGCGCCACCACCAAGGCAGGTCTCGTGATACGAGAGTGGACTCGACCCCAGTTGTACGAGAACCAAGCTACCGCCCAGTCGTACGCGAACCTAGCTATCGCCCAGTTGTACGAAGCCTTTCTCTCTCATTAGCCGAGAGACAGAATAGCCATCAGCTAAGTTAATGGCTACGAACTAGCAAGGAGCCATTTGTATCAGTGCCTATAGCTTACGAGTATTCAAGAGAGATGTATTCCAAGGAATTATTAAAAGTTAAGTAAAAAGCATCTACATACTTTTCTTCTTATTCATTCATAAGTTTTTATGTTCCAGACTTCACGCCCGTATGCTTATTGCCGTGCGTGCACTATCGGCCACAGCGTTAGTGTAGCATTCCTTTTCAGCACTCCACATCACGGTGTCGGTTCAGCTACCGACACTACAATATCTCCATTGATAGTGTAACTGTACAATAGAACTTCCAAGTGATAGATCACAGCAATCGTTCAAAGCAGAAGTCTTGAACCAATTGTGACAGATTCCGAACAACAGGAGACTGACGTACTCGGACATCCATTGACACTATGAAATAGTGCATTGATCATGGCTACGCACTAGACAAACTCTATATTTGTCTAATAAAAGCTGAAAGGAAGGCACGGCTGATTGTTGTGCTCTATCATTTGACAGTCATATCACAGTCGTTGAGTCCACTCACATTCGTAAGGGTAGGTAATATCATATACAGTAGAAGATTTTTAGTCCTATTTATCTGGTAATGTCACATTTAAATACGTTCACGCCAATTTCAGGTTCCTGCAGTAATCACCAATCCTCCACATGTCTTCCTGCAATTAGCCATAGCGTTCTGAAGGAAATATGGCACATGCAGCAAATATCTTATATCTACATCTAAACAAGTACCAAACTAGACAATGCATGGCGAAGCGTACATCGTAATAGTAGAAACGACATCATTTCCTGTACCACTATAATACATTGACCGAGAAAAAGAGGTTGTAGTGCTCATGACTTTGTACATCTCCTAAATCCTCTAATGTTTGCTACGCCGGACATACGTTGGTGGCATTCGTGTGAAGTTAGCACCCCTTTTTCGAGAAATGTAAATTTTTTTCACAGTTCTTGTTAGATGTACCATAGTTCTAGAGTTATTTGCACAAAATTTCAATAGTTCTACAGAATGTAACGAAGAAAACAACAATAGTGGAAAAAATTTTCATATCGAAAACATTCATTGTTAATTCTCGCATAATGCAAATAAGTACAAGTGTTCTGAGAACAGTTCTGAACAGACCTCCAAGAATTCTATCGAAAATCCAAGTAACATTTTTTTGTGCAGCTAATAGTTTACGAGATAATTGCAATTTAAGGAGAAAATCTTTTCAATTACTGTGAAGTTGGCACCCTTTTTTCAGAAATGTATAATTTTTTCAGAGTTCTTCATAGATATGAAATAATTCTAGAGTTCTTTGTACAAAATTTCAATAGTTCTGCAAAATTTAGCGAAGAAAACAACAATACTCGAAAAATTTTCGTATCGAAACCATTCTTTGTCAATTTTCGCAAAAATTAAACTCGTACAACAGTTCGGAGGACAGTTCTGAACAGAACCCCAAGAGCTCTATCGAAAATCCCAATAACATTTTTCTATGGCGATAATAGTTGATGAGATAAATTGATTTAATGTGGGACACACTTTCTCTACAGAAAATATAAATATATTCGTACAACAGTTCTGATGATAGTTCTGGACACCACATGAAGAGTTCTATCGAACATCCTAGTAGCATTTTTTTGTGCAGGTAATAGTTTAAGAGGTAATTGCAACTTAAGTAAGAACCCAATAAGAGCTCCTACTATGAAGCTGGCACCTTTTTTTCAGAAGTATATATTTTTTTCAGAGTTCTTGATAGATAAGCCATAGTTCTAGAGATCTTTGTACAAAATTTGAATAGTTCCGCAGACTTTAACGAAGAAAACAACAATACTCGTAAAAATTGTGGTATCGAAATCATTTTTTGTCGGTTTTCGCAAAAAGTAAATTCGTTCAACAGTTCTGAGGACAGTTCTGAACAGAGCCCCAATAGTTCCATCGAAAATCCAAATAACATTTTTTTGTGCAGCTAATAGTTTGCGAGATAATTGCAATTTAAGGAGAAAATCTTTCCACTTACTGTGAAGTTGGCACCCTTTTTTTCAGAAATGTATATTTTTTTCAGAGTTCTTGATAGAAATGCCATTGTTCTAGAGTTCTTTGTACAAATTTTCAATAGTTCTGCAGAATATAGCGAAGAAAACAACAACGTATAACACACACTGATTCAGGAACCCTTCCCTTCTGATACAATTCTTACTGTTGCCACAATAAATCACTTGTACATATATTCCAACCGTATTGATCATTACAAAAATATAACCATTGACCAACGGCGCACGTTTCTTGTAGCGTTGTACAAAGCATTCAGCTTATCCGCTGTGAAAATACCACACTTAACGCTATTATAAAATTTACGATGGATGGCTTCCGTTTTCTACAGTGTTAGTATTTATCGAATTATCTTCATGCAAACTTGATGCCAGGATCACACACTTCCCCTTTGTAGGTACAGAGGAAACTAGAGTTCAGTCTTGTGGAAGCCAAAACAGGAACTTTGGGCAGCCCTTCTATTACTGATAGCAAACTCTAGAGAAATGTCACGCTTGTTTCTCTTCGCCGTGCCAACAAAATAAAAATTCTCCCTTCATAGCTCTATTAACATTCCAGTACTAGCAAACCAGTTGTCCGCTTTCACATTTCTACCTGACTGATGTATAGGTTTACACAGTCACAGAACAACATCAAAATGTTTATTGCTGAGTTAGTAAATCCTTCTGGTTGCAACACAGCGTATGTTTCCAAATTGTACAGGTAAACTACTAAAGAATCCGCAAAAGCATAAATTTTAAATCCATACTTGTTTGTTTTGATAGGTATATATTGGCGAAAACTGCACCTTCCACAGAATCCTTCTAGCTTCTTGTCCACAGTAACATTTTCTCCGAGGGTATAAGATTTCTGCTATTTGCGTACAAATACAGTAAATATTTCCCGAATTGCTTTTATCTTGTCTAATTGTCTCCTTTCATCACGAACAGTGCGACTGTAAAATCTAAGGCACTCCACAATAAATTTGAAACGTTTTATGTTCATTTGCGAGGTGAAATTTTTCAATGCCATCCCCATCAGTTCCACACAGATCTTCCAGGCTTTATCTGCTACTTTTGTTAACAACATTTAAAAACAAGAGACTGATAAAGGCTTTCAATTCAATAACATCTATTGATTTTACCCCTCTCTCACGCTGAAATGAAGCTTTGACGCTCTCAAAATGCTGATTGGAATACAAAACTACAATAGACAAATATCGTTATCTATGAGGCAATTACAGCATCACAAAGGCTGCTTTGGCTGCGCCTATTGGTCCAGGTAAATTTCGAATAATACTATCCTCTTCGAACAATATGCTTTGGATTTCTTCAACATGATCTAGTACATCTCACTTAAAATATTAAAATTCCTATAAAATAACGCAACCAGGCGCAGTGTATTAATTTGATATTTGACGTTCAGACAGCGGACACTGACGATTAAACAATTCAAACATAATTTAAGAGCATTTTACATTCTGGATTAGCTTTGTACTACTTACTACGTTGATAAACAAATAAATTAATTGCTGAAATGAAATACGAATGGGCACAGTGGACAAAAACGAGCAATCGGCTCATATTTCATCAAGAGTGCATTAGCGTCGATACTGAATCATACAACAATGAGAGGCATACAGAGAAAGGAAGCTATAACGAGATGTCGCCAGGGCTGCCAATTGTTGGCAAGTAATTTACAGAATCACACAACAATGAAAAGCATACGGAGAAGGGAAGCTATTAACGAGAAGGCGCCAATACTGCAAATTGTTGAAAAGTAATTTACAGAAAATTTCGACATGTATCAATCTGAACAGCTGCGCCTGATGGAAGGATAATAAAAACTATGATACGTCCCTGAGACCTTTCAAGACTAAAAACTAATAAACAAAGCACAGCAACAATGCAAAAGTCGTGGCACTACATCTGGAAACAATGAACACGTGAACTGCGTCTTCTAAACAATCGGCAAGTGACGTCAGCATAGCAGTTACGATTGAGGTAGCATCAAAGCTTCTCGCGGTAGCATCAAAGCTAATGACAACAACAGCTGCACTTGTTGGGTGGCGCGCGCCGCGTCGAGTGAAGGCGCCCGCCAGCGCTGCATTTCGCTCCTTGATCCGCCCCTAATGACTAAACGTAACAATACTACTCACTCTCATGTGAATAATCATTATGCTCGTTAAGTCAGAGCTCTTCTGCAGTCGGTGCCTGTTGTGCAGTCGGTGCTGTTGCGTAAGTGATATTTATGGACCATAATACCCATAAAAATGTAGAATCTACCAGAATTGAAACGTCTTTCAGCATGGAGGAATTTAAAGTAATCGATGATAGAGGCATTCAATTCACTACGTCTCATCCGGTCTTCCAAAAAACGGTCCGATGCCATGACCGACATCGGCTCGAAAATGTCTTCAAAACATACTTACCCAACAATTAAAGAAGATCATCATGATCTGCTTACTTTTGTTAGAAACACCTTCAGGCTGGAATGTTTCGTTGAAGAAAAAGACGACGACAGCAAAGATGAGTCATGGAATGTTTTGGTTCTTCGTGCAGCAAGGACATGATAAAGCAATTTGACTAACTACTGTCAGCAGAAAAATGGTCTACCATAAAACCAACAAAGAGGAAAGTTGGAAAGCCTTCAAGACTGGAAATAGGGAAATGGACCGATTTGATGGCTGATAATATTTATGAACATCACAAAATTCCATGTGCCTTTTCTTTCAAATACGCGAAAGGTGTGAAAGTTCAAGTTCAAAGTACTTCTTGAAGACCAAAGGAAGATGTACAGAATGCGGAGCCACTTTCGAAGGGATTGCTCCGAAGAAGCCAAAAAAGGACAACGATATTATTCTGAGTTGCAGACTTTCAAACTTCTCAGACGATAGTAATCACCTGAAAAGAAGACAACTTCGTGGCACGAGAAGACAACAGGTAGCTGCTAAATTGGTTGATAACAGGATGCCTGCAGCTCTTTGGCGAAATGATGAAGCGAAAAATATGTCTTTCGGAGACATGATTCCTCCAAATCTACCAAATGCTAATGTCTTGAGAAAGGCTAAAGAAGAGGAAAGGGACAAACGATTTGGTATAACAACTAGTAAGCCTGTTGAAAAGCTGCAAATCGCAAAACATACAACCCATCGGGACGAAATTCACGCAATTGGATTGGATCCATTCCTCTGTATATATTGGCTGAAAGATCAAAGTCAGTTGCACAGATATTGTCATCAAATCAATAGCAGTGTATACGACTCATGTTTCAGATGATGTGTACCAGCTGGGAGTCACATTTAAATTGCATGTTCTTCCAGCTGATCTTCCATTTGGGGTAACTGTTTATTTAAGCGTCATTTTCAATGTTTTTCCTGGTATGTGTCAGCTGGGAATCACATTTAAATTGCTTGCCTTTCCAGCTTTGTTTGTATTTTGGGCGATTGTGAATTTTATTGTTGAAGGTGGCATTGCATTTCGAGTTATTTCACGATTTGGGGATCTGTCAGACAGGGCTGACTGTGTGGAAATTAAGTCGAAGTACATATACCTGTATCAGTACATGTGCATCTGCGAAGTAAAGGTCACTAGTAAAGATCCAAATATCATCAATCGATCATCAATCAGTTGCCCAACTTATCAGATGATATCCTCTAGGCATGACGCATCATTCTTGTCAGTTTTCTTTATGGAAATCGTCAGATCTGGAGCTCCCAGACCAAAAGTCATTGTAACTGATTTTGGTAAGGCTTTGTTGGTTGCCATTTCGAGACCAATAGCCAATTGCTCGGAGTTAACAGCTTATTTGAATAGGTGTTAGAGTCATATTGTTTTGCATGAAAGAGTAATTCTACCCTCGTGTTGTTTGAGAATAGATTTAAACCATTTTATGGTCATGATTTCGAGGTGGAAATGCTTCTCAAGAGGTAAATCACAAGTCAAACAACTTTATCTTCAAGTTTTGGCCCATATTTACATGATGACAGATTTTCGTGATATTGAAAGTGCTTTGCGCTCACTTTTGGTTGTTGCATTGAGTGAACATCTTGGTATTGTGAGTGCAGTCAAGAATATTCATCAATGGAACATCAGCGCCACCTTGATAACATTATCAGAGGTGGTCCACGTCATTCATATATTGACGAAAAGAAAGATGATGACAAAAAAGTGATGATGTTGAAAACAATGATGACTGTCTTTTAGGGTCAATTTTGAACTCAGGAATCTACTGCAAACGCGTGGATTGATAGGGCAAAACGTATCTACAATGAAGCTGAAGTCATCGCGAATCAGACTAAGGATGACAATCTCTTTTATGTGAATCCGTACAACATTCCTAATGCTCAGAGATGCTGAAGGAGTTGATGTACTATATACCACTGTGGACAGCTGTTATGTATCCTTCTTTCCATATTCCTTTATCTATTCGTTCGTCAGCAGCGACTGAAGGACAGTTTTCAAAATTAAAGACAATGGGCTTTGACAAGCTGCCTTTACGAGTAGACAAATTCATTTTTCAACATTTGAAGTTGCTGCGTGAGGAAACAAAACTGTTAGCGCAACTTATGATGGAAAAACAAGATTCAAAGCAAGCTGTGAAGCACAAACCAACTGAAGCATCATTGCCTTACCATGAAGAAGAAAACTGGAGAGAAAAAAATAAGAAGCTGAAGATAACAAACCCCAAAAGCAATCATATACTCGATAATTCTGAGAGCACACTGAACAATACCTTATGATGTGAGACCCAACACGAAGATGGCAATGAGGCAGAGTTAAACAAAATTTTTAATACTTTTGTATACAGATTTTCTCCTACTTCGAGCTCACTTGTTATGAATGCGGAGAACAACAGTCTTTCAGTCAAGAGTGATAGTGTGTGTTTTCAGCGCTCTTCAGATAATAATTTACTGCCGAGTTTGGACTCTAAAGAGATATTTCATTCCACAAAAGACTATCGAGAATCATACTTCACCAGGAATGTTACTGAAATTTCATCCTTTGGTTAGAAAACAGAAGAAAACCGAGAGACCCGTAACAATAAAATGGAGGAGAGTGCAATGCTGAAAAAGCTTCAAAATGAAATCATTGTCACATCGAGCATGCAAACTAAGAGCAAGAAAAACTACTTAGATGATTGCCCAAACTGGAATTCGGCTAAGAAATTCATAGACATTAATTTGCCCCTTTTCCCAAGTGGGTCCTCAAGCAAATTCAAATCTGCTACCTAAAACTTGAAGGGAACGTGCGGTTTCGATTCTTTGATGACCTTATTCATGCAAGCAATATCACTCAGTGATGATTTCAAAAGTACCATTCAAATGGTGAGCCATCCATTTTTGGATCGGGCTTTGGACGTTTTGGACAAAAAAATTATAAACTCCCAGCATTTTAAGCAGAGATTTGATATTTTATATGTGATACCGTTCCTAAAAGAAGGAGTAATCTCTCGAAAAATATTCTCTCTGAATGCAGAGTCGAATGTTGGGGAATTATACGAGACAATATTAGAAGATATCCTGATTTGCAACAAAAAGATATCGTGTCTGACGTGCCTCAATTTACGCTATGTGAAACAACATTATATTTCCGTTGATACGTATCTGCTTTTCAGACTTGGTTATAATTTAATGCAAGAGGCTGTAGATGCCACAAATGGAGGTCTAAAGACTATCATAAAATGCAAGAAATGTAAAGGAGAAGCAGTCGAAGAAAAGAAATTCGGATGCTACTTGATGATGGATACTAGTATAACAATTTACCCGCTAACTGAAGATCAGTTTTCTCCGAATCAGAGGAAGAAATGTGTGTTGCAAACGATCACGAAAGAAATCTTAGTCAACAATCAAGACTACACTCTTGTTGGTGCCATTTGTGGTTTCACCGCCAGACACCACACTTGCTAGGTGGTAGCTTTTAAATCGGCCGTGGTCCATTAGTACATGTCGGACCCGCGTGTCGCCACTGTCAGTGATCGCAGACCGAGCGCCACCACACGGTAGGTCTCGAGAGACGTACTAGCACTCGCCCCAGTTGTAAGGACGACTTAGCTAGCGATGCACACTGACGAAGCCTCGCTCATTTGCAGAGCAGATAGTTAGAATAGCCTTCAGCTAAGTCCATGGCTACGACCTAGCAAGGCGCCATTAGCATTACATTGCATGTGTCTACAGAGTCTCACTTGTATCGTCAAGAGCGATGTACAACAATGATGGATTAAAGTTAAGTATTCCAGAAGCTACGTACTTTTCTTTATAGCATTCATTACGTATCCTGTTTCAGACCTCAGGCCATCCTGCGTGAGCTTATAGAGTGCATATCGGTCTCCTCAAACCACACTGTGTCGGCACTTCCGTCGACACATCACCATTCATTATAATAGCTCCATCAAACACTACACGGCATATGTCTTCAATAGAACCTACTGGAAGCAGTACGATGACCTTTATAAAGATGTACAGAGAGTTTCAAAAGAAAAGATAATTTCTCCACACCTGTTCATGTATGTCAAGACAGGAAAATTTTCAAATGGCAGCTACAAGACCGACGAGACGAAACAAGTAGTTTTTACACAGGAACTTAGCTTTATAAGGTAAGCAATTGCTAAAAGTTGATATCTAAATATTACAAATACAGCTCTTATGTTAATTCTTAGTATCTTTGTTTCTGGAACCACAGCCCTCCTGTTTTAGTTACTAGAGTAAGAGCATTTTATGCCCTAAAATTCACGTATATATTTTTGTACTTATTTTTCTTAGTTGTTTCACACCTCATAAATTCGGTGCTTATTTATTACTGAATTCCCTACATATGTATTTCCTTCTGAGTTTTAGTGTATCCTGAAGAAGAGCTGTTAAGGGGACGTGTACATCATGGCCTGTAGTTTTTACTGGTACTTTGAAATTTAATAATGCAAGACTGTCAATAGATTCAGGAATGATATCAAAGAATTGGTATATTTTGAGCTCTAGGTGAAAAAAATGGTAAATCTGTGGAATACATTGTGCAGTGAATATTGATGTTTTTCTTACATACTGAATTACACGTAATTGTTATTTTAGGTTCAATGTACTTAAACGCTATTCCAAATAAAAGATAAAAAACAAATTTTATTCTTTGAATTATTACCTTGTTGAAACAGCAAACCAGTAATATTTACCAGTTTCATGTTTTTATTATTTAAAAAAATGTATTTTAAGAATCAATTTTTTCTCCGAATAATTTAAGAACGTAACATGACATACTGCAGTTTAAAATATTTAATCCATTGTTAAATAATGTGGTTCAGTGTGTAGGCAAGCACTATATTATTATTCACCCATAGCTTTGTTTATGCAGCTTTAATAGTGCATAAGATACCGGTAACAGTATCTCTGAAAGCAAACATGTTGATTACAGAAAATTGAAACTAAAGATTTGTATGTCATTTTCTTCTCAATGACGACATTGCAAACCATTCCTGCTCCATAATCTTGTTGATACCTTTCGTGTTCTTTTCATTTTCGTTTTCATGCTTTCAGCAGCTTTTTCAGTTTATGTGACATGTTGCCTGTGCGCCCATACCAGCACAATTTTCATGTTGTTCCTAGTTTTGATGCCTATTCTGCTCATTGTTTTTAATCTTTACTCCATCAGGCCGGCCGGAGTGGCTGAGCGGTTCTAGGCGCTACAGTCTGGAACTGCGCGACCGCTACGCTCGCAGGTTCGAATCCTGCCTCGGATATGAATGAGTGTGATGTCCTTAGATTAGTTAGGGTTAATTAGTTCTAAGTTCTAGGAGACTTATGACCTCAGAAGTTAAGTCCCATAGTGCTCAGAGCCATTTGAACCATTTTTACTCCACCATTAATACATATTGCAACTGCTGAAACGCATTCTCATTTTATTTTATGCCGTGTAAACATTTTTCCTGCACATACGACAGTCGACAGGTTCTTCAAAGATATTACATAAACGAGGTTCTACGGAAACTGCGGTGCCCAAATTAAACGAAATGACATTTAAGCACGAGAATGACGAAGTAGTCTACTGTACATGAAGTGTATGTTTTTAGAATCAGGAAGAACCAGAAGAATTTTATTACGTAAAACAGTAATTGTTTTGAGCTCTCATGGTATCCAGGACCCAATAACAGCTAAAAATATGCCCAAGACCCTCATGGATGAAAGTTAGGTGGTAGCAGCACCAGACGTTAGGATACATAAAAACATGTGCTGTGTGTAACGAATAAATTTGAAATTGCAATCATTAATATTGTTGCAAACATTTGTTCTAGTTAGAAAGGAAGTGTGGAAGTTTGATGAGTTACACTACAGCGAGAGTCCAAAGTCTTTACAATGTATAGAAATGTAAGTATAATTAAATGAATGTATTGTACAAATGAACTAAGTGGTATGTTTAAATCCTAATTCAGTACATGACTGATAGAGATGTTATTATGTTGAGGGGATACAGTATTAACGTTAATAAGAAGATCGAAATTTGTGAACAAGAACCTCGTTTATTTGGTCCTCACTAATCCGGATTTCCGGTTTATCCGGATTCATATTTTGTGTCCCTTGGTATTTTCCTTTTTTTTCTTATAACACAAAGATATGTAGTCGGTGAGGTACATAGACTGCTTAGCACTAGGCCGGTAATTTAGTCTAGTACTGAGTGATTAAGGAGCTCAGAGTGTTTGAATGACATTGTTTCTCAAGTATTGTACATTAATATAACGGTGTATTGGTGCCCATCAAGCAAGTTGCATAGTAACCACGCCAACAACACTCCACCACAGCTCATTGTACCTCTGGTGCGCTTCTCGACAGGTGTGCCACCATTTGGTAGTGGCGTTTGTGAATGTAACTGCTCTCTCAGCCGTCTGTTTGTTTTGCACTGACGAGCCTTCTCTCTCTGAATCATCTAAGCGTGCACATCCCACGCTTCCACCTACAGTTACTGTCTTAAGAGGGTGTACCGGCATTTGTAGAGAGCTGAACATTTAAACTTTTTGTATTTATTAGAATATATATCCGGATTTTCGGTTATCCGGATTACTTCCGGTCCCACCTCGTCCGGATAAAAGAGCGTCTTGTGTACTGCACTGCACATTGTAAAAATGTTTATGTCTCACATAATTCCAAAATAAAAGTGAGAATTTACGATCCGTCCTCATAGCTGAGCTTCCAGCAGTACCTCATCTCCTGCGTTCCCAATTTCGCAGAAGTTGTCCTACGAAAATTGCAGAAGTAGCACTCCTGGAAGAAAGGATATTGTGACGATATTCCTTCGTCACAGCCTGGGGTTAGAGACCCGGTTCGGCACACAGTTTTTATCTGCCAGTAAGTTTCACATCGGTGCACACCCACTGCAGAGTGAACACACACTCTATTTCATAATCTATTGGCACCATAAAAATGTTATGAGGACTTTTAAAAGAACTCGGAGCTATCCAGAACTGTCAGCAAAAGGGTTGTGCCAATTTATTATAATGTAGAGCAAGTTGGTCTCTCGTAAATGATATTATCTCATTAACTGTTATCCCCACAAAAAATGTTATTACAGTTTTCGGTAGAACTCTTAGGGTCCTATTAAGAAATGCCATCAGGCCTTATGTACGAATTTATTACTTTTACATGACAAAAGTGAGTCCCACATTAATTATCTCATATAATGTCATCGTCACAAAAAATGTTATTCTAGTTTTTGGTAGAACTCTGTGGGTGCTATACACAACTGTTATCAGAACTATTCAACGAATTTTGTTTTCGTACAGAAAGTGAGTATCAGATTAAAACAATTATCGTATAAGCTATTATCGCCACAAAAATGTTCTTATCATTTTCAATACAACTCTTCAGGTGCTATCCAGAACTGTCAACAGAACTGTTATACAAATTTATTTTTTCCAAACTGACAAAAAAGTTTTTACTATACCAAAATTTTGCCGAGTTGTTGTTTTCTTCCCGAAATTCTGCAGAAATATTCGTGTTTCGAACAGGGAATTCTAGAACTATTGCATACATATCAAGAACTATGAAAAATGTATATATCTCGTAAAAGGGGTGCAAACTTCACGGGAAATGCTCATAAGCATTCCTTATTAAATTCAGTTACTACGTAAATAATTACCTGCACAGAATATGTTACTAGTATTTTCGATAGAACTCTTACAATACCATCAAGAGCTGTCATCAGAACGTACGACTGGACATAATTTGTTTGTAGAGTAAGTGAGCCCCACAAACAATCAATTATCTTACAATCTATTATAACCACAAAAAATGTTATTATGATTATCGATAGAAGTCTTGGGGTGTTATCTAGAACTGTTCATCAAAACTGTTGTACGAATTTATTTTTTTCGGTGGAGACAGTGGGTCTAACATCAAAGCTGTTACCATATAAACTATGATCTCCACAAAAAGATGTTATTAGGGTTTTCGATAGAGCTCTTGTTGTTCTGTTCAGAACTGTTGTACGAATTTACTTTATGCGAAAATTGACAAAGAATGTTTTCGATACGAAAATTTTTTCGGGTATTGTTGTTTTCTTCGCTAAATTCTGCAGGACTATTCAAATTTTGTACAAAGAACTCTAGAACTATGGCATTTCTATCAAGAACTCTGAAAAAAATATATATTTCTGAAAAAAAGGGTGCCAGCTTCACAGTAGGAGCTCTTATGGAGTTCTTAGTTAAGTTGCAATTACCTCTTAAACTATTACCTGCACAAAAAATGCTACTAGGATGTTCGTTAGAACTCTTCATGTGGTGTCCAGAACTGTCATCAGAACTGTTGTATGAATATATTTATATTTTCTGTAGAGAAAGTGTGTCCCACATTAAATCAATTTATCTCATAAACTATTTCCGCCATAGAAAAATGTTACTGGGATTTTCGATAGAGCTCTTGGGGTTCTGTTCATAACTGTCCTCAGAACTGTTGTACGAGTTTAATTTTTGCGAACATTGACAAAAAATGTTTTCGATACGAAATTTTTTTCGAGTTTGTTGTTTTCTTCGCTAAATTCTGCAGAACTATTGAAATTTTGTACAAAGAACTCTAGAGCTATGGCATATCTATCAAGAACTCTGAAAAAAATATACATTTCTGAAAAAAGGGTGCCAACTTCACAGTAAGTGAAATGATTTTCTCCTTACATTGCAATTATCTCGTAAACTATTAGCTGCATAAAAAAATGTTACTTGCATTTTCGACAGAACTCTTGGAGGTCTGTTCAGAACTGTGCTCAGAACTCTTGCACTTATTTACATTTTGCGGAAATGGACAAAGAATGTTTTCGATACGAAAATTTTTTCGAGTATTGTTGTTTTCTTCGTTAAATTCTGTGGAACTGTTCAAATTTTGTGTAAGGAACTCCAGACCTATGGCACATCTATCAAGAAGTATGAAAAAAATTTACATTTCTCGTAAAAGGGGTGCTAACTTCACACGACTGTTGGTGGCGATATAATGGAATGAAAGTCCTCGTTGACAGCATTTTTTCTCAATAGTGTCTCGCGAAAAAAATGTTATCTTTTGTTCCGTTACACATTTGTGTGTGCATCTTACCTATTGTGTCCTTGCGCATTAAACCTACACCTGTAGCAAAAATTCACGATCCGCAACGTCTTTTAGGGTTCCATACCTCAAGCGATAGAAACGGAACCCTTATAGAATAATTTTGTTATTCATCTGTCTGTTTGACTGATAAGATTCCTTTATCTCAGGGAAGAGCTGAGGTATCAAGCTGTAATTTATGTCAGATACAAAAGTCTACGCTCCCTTGACGATATGAAAAATGTAAGTTTTAACTAAGTGCAGTCAATAGTTACGACCTTTATGTGACACATTTAGAAAATCGCAAACTCACTCGTCGAAACCTATAGACCACTTCGCACTGATCTAGAATCTTGAGATTTAACAAGAAGCTAGGTTTCACAGTGCAAGTATAGGAAGAAATCCTAAAATTGTTGACTGGCAATTTATCACCTTTTCTTTCATTTGCTCTCCATCTTTCTGTCATTTCGTCGCTTAAGACTCGTTTTTAACAGAATGAGGTAGAGGCATCAGATTGAAATTTACGTCAATTATAGAGGTCAACATTTCCTTGGCGTTGTAAATAATTAAAGTTTCAAAGTCAATGCAGTCAAAAGATACGGCCTTATATATCATATTTTGATACTCGAACAGTCACAGAAGAGAAAACTTAGGTATAAACTATATTTATATACCGTGGGTCTTGTGGGCTAGTGGCAACGCGTGTGCTTGAGAACCAAGAGGTCGCGGGATCAAATTTACGTTGAACTGCGGGTTTTCCCGTCTTGATTTCAACCTATCCTTCACCTCTCAACAATGTGAGGAATCGCCAGACTCAACACGTAGTTTGCATTCCACGTTAAACTGTAGATACACTTTCCCTCATTGAATACCTGGGGCAGGTTACATACCTCCAAGTCTCCGAAGTTGGGCCCAATACAAAAACTTGCACCAGCTGCACGAAAATAAACGTGGGACGTTACGTGGCTATGTATGGCTTTGTTTAAAAAGAATAGTTCGATGTAGTCATAGAGTCGAGCCGTACGTGTCTGCTATCATCCCTCGCACCTGATTCGCTGCATTTAAGAATCTGTAGCTGAGATTCTGCTGTCAAATACTCTATGCATGGATAGAACTGCGAATTAACAAAATACTAAAAAACTAAACTCTGCCCGGACAGGACATGAAGTCCCAACGGTACCGACATTCCGCGGTGTCAGCCTCAGCTCAGAGGCGTCACTGGATAAGGAAACGGGTGGGCATGTGGTCAGCACACCGCTCTCCCGGCCGTATTTCAGTTTACGAGACCAATTAATAACATACACAGTTACTAAATAAGCGGGAAATAAATAATTAGTAAAAAGGGTCCTATTCTAACAACTGTTTTTGTTGTAGACGACAGAGATTTTTGAATACTGTTTATTCAAGAACGGACATGTCGAATAAACAGGAAGTGGTCCTACGATATTCAGTTGAAATACAGACAGTGAATACCCTTATCAAAGGCAGTAAAGTTACTTCGAGAGCTTTACGAGAATGGTAGCAAAATCCCCTAACTAAATTGTTATCAGAGATAGGCGAAAACTAAGACCATTTCGTGATCACAGTACACGATAAAATTCTTCAACACAAAACAGTTGAAGATGATGATTTACAAAATAACCCACTCCATGCAGAGAACAGTAACTCATACTCTATTCTTAGTTTCGTAAATCAAGCGGAAATTGTTCGAGTTCTAATCTGAAGCACTTTTAGACCTCTGGAAATGTAAAGTCCCTTCAAAAGTTAAAGCGTGGTAGCGGCCGTTCACAGCCCAAAATCAAACATCTCTACTATCTATTACTACTCGTTACCACAGGGAGGTCTGCCTCCTTTCAGAACTCACGCGAAAGTGCCCAGAATCGCTCCCTTGAGCTCTTCACACAGAAGAGTGTCCCTCTACACTTTAGTCTACTAGTGTGCCGCCACTCTCAACTCTCATCTGCTGAAGATCTTCCCCGCCTAAAATGCATCGTTGGTAAGGTGTACAGACATTATTTGATTTACCTTGACCACTTCATGTGCTAAACTAATATATATTGCAACAATACTGAAATAAATCAGATTTTATAAACATTCGGCTACACCCAGACCATGTATAATGAGTACAAATAAAGATTAATTCATAAATATATAAGCTAATGAAGTACGCTCATGTTAAGTAACAATGAGTTGTAGTTAAAAATTTTCAAACAATTATTTATGCGTTCTTGACAGGCACGTCTTTTGGTTCTCTTTTCGATTTTGGAGTCAGTTAACACATGCGACTGACCACTTTTATATTAGCACAGGTTTTCCAATAGCGCTTGCAATCAACATTTGAATAAAGCCACTAACAAAATAGTTCATTAAATAAATACACAAGTATAACAAGGAATGATGTATTCCTACTGTATTCATTTGCTATGTAACTGTGGAGAATACTATATTGTGACAAACATTTGCGTAATAGAAAATATATAAAAGACATCGTAAGTCAGTACAAAAAATAGATAGAGTTGAGTATCTATATGCGATGATAGCTATCATGCAATGCTGTCATTTGAGATATCGATTGCTGAAATCACACGAGGCCTGTAAAAGTTGTTAATTCATAGGTTTACTGTGTAAGCGTTTCGTCACTGTGAATATTAGCTTCCGTAGTTTTAAAAGTATTGAAATATTCTTGTATCATTGCTGCTCATCGTTTTTCCAAGATCGCAGATGTATGCAGATTGCCATTAATATTTGACTATCAAAAGGCTGTAAGAAGCCATCTTTCAGTTTGTCTGACATTCTGCCGTTTCTTGGAGCGTTATCTATCGCATGATTGTAAAAAAATTCCCTCTACCGAGATTTTCCCGTTTCCAGGTGTGTGCTCCTTGTCTCTGCTTCTGGTCTCGCCTGAAGTAGTTGCTTTACCGGACCTATTTCGACGTGCCCTGAGCCCTTGGCCCCGCTAGCGCTCAGCTGTACACAGTAATATGATCAGAATGCCTACCATCAGCAAATGCTTTTTGTCGGTACGTCAAACGGTGATTGTCCAACAAAAATATCTGGTAACGCGGAGTTGTTGAAAGATGCTTCCCCCCAGTGCATCATCTTATCCAGTCTGACTTCCATTAGCAACTTCGCACGGATCTGGCTCACTATAGAAAGTTAAACGTGTAGATAAGAAATCGGAGCTTCTATCCTCTCAACTACCCATTTTCAAATTCAGTTAAACATTTGTGGCTGTCTTTCAACTGACTGAACATTTCCATATGATGCTTTCTCAATCTTCAACTGAGCCTTTCACTTTATTTTCCGCAACCATTGTAAACTTCAAGCAAAACTCAATGTTTAAGTTCCCCTTTAGTGAATATTATTTCACTATCGTGTGAATATTGCTTATCACTTTAAAGCTAGAAAAGAAACTAATCGGTCTGCCAGTTCTTTCTTGTTATTCCAATAGACGTAGTCAGTATCTCCTAGTGACACCATCTTACACTCATGAACGTCATCTTCCTCATCATAATCGGTATCTTTATCATCATCGTCGTCATCATCATCATCATCCTGTTCTTCTTCTCCATATTCGCCATCTTCTTTCGTAAATATATTGTTTTCTTTGGCTTTTGAATCGCTCTTTTCTTCACCTTGCTATGGCTTCTCTTCGACTTCTGTCATGACCTACTGTACATGCTCATTCCTCGATCGTTTACCAGCAACATTGCATCTTTATGGAGTCATTGTCTCTGGAATTCTTTGTGTAACGTCAGAGTGTCTTTGTAAAAACCAGTTGTATTCACTTATTGCCAGTTTCCCCACTTTTAAAAGGAGTATACAGCTTCATCTCTCCAACTGGTTTGTCAACGTCTACCATTAGTTGGCTTCTACTAATCAGGAACTCATTCTGTTGACCCTTTAAGATCTAGTAAATAACTCAGTTTCACATTCTTCATCCAGTACAAAAGAGGGGTCCATCAGGCATTCAACTAGATATTTTGCAGACGTGTTTTGTGTCAGAGTTGTGCTGTGAAATTCGGACAATTCACTGACACTTGCTACGGGTGTTGCAGTTTTTACACCTTCCAAAGCTTGAAACATTTCATTTTCTCCGTGTCTGAGTATTTTGTTTTCCTTTTCTTTCCAAAATCAAGTAACAGCAGGAAACCTGAAACAAAATTATGTGTAAAGCAGGTAAGACAGCTATACTTGACAGTTCCAAACAACTATGTGTTCAGAACGCAAGTAAGATGTGCCAAAGCATTAGGTGTTGGGTACGTCAGCTACTGAGAATGGACATAAAGGTTTCGACTTGCACATTAATCGATTTGCATATTTTAAAAAGGTGCACCTTCCGGAACACAGCTCAGCTTTCATAATCAACTTCATAATTAGACTTGGCAATTTCGCGTCGTAGCTTCTTGTGGTACAATATTAGTTAAGATTCTATCAGGTTGTGGGATATAGTGTTTGATTTCAGAAGGAATACTTGTTTGGACTGTCAGCTATCGTTGTCTTGCCAGCTTAGCATATTATTTTGCTTCTGGTTTCCATCTGTAACTTCACAGGGGGAAGAAAAGGAAATGACGCTTCTCGAATATGAAGAAAATCAAATTTCTCAAGCTCTGGATATTGTAAAATCATGGGATGTCCATTGTAACTGCTAATAACATGTATGAAGTTCCCAGTACAAATCTGATGTATAATAACTATGGAAAATATCCAGTTCAAAGACAGATGGGTCTCTCCTGTATACTGGGTGGCGAGTGTAGCTCGATTAGCTCAGCTGAACAAAACGGTTCAAATGTCTCTGAGCACTAGGGGACTTAATTTCTGAGGTCATCAGTCCCCTAGAACTTAGAACTACTTGAACCTAATTAACCTAAGGACATCACACACATCCATGCCCCAGGCAGGATTCAAACCTGCGACCGTAGTGGTCGCGCGTTTCCAGACTGCAGGACCTAGAACCGCTCGGCCACCTCGGCCGGCTCAGCAGAACATGGAGAGTCAAAAGAATGAAGTCCCTGTCAGAAGAGGTATATTAATACAGCGTGTCCACAAACCAGTTGCGGAGATGAAGCTAGACGCTTCTTTTAAAGATGTAAAACTAGCAAGGCGTTGATAGAATTGTTTTTCCAAAGACGCCGAAAGATTACAAAAAGAAGTTCAAAGCCAATGGCTTCACCAAGATGCAGTGTTATTGATAAAATACCAAGGGAGGAACATGTATGAGTACGGTAAGTTATGGTGAACGAGGAAAAGAAGAAGATGGAGCAAGATAAAGAAGATGAAGGTTATCAAACCAAGTAAAACAATTTATTTACGAAATTAGAAGGTGGAGACATTTGACGAAAAAACGTGGTGGGTGATGATAATGATTAGGATGAAGATAATAAATAATAACAAGAATAAGAGGATGATTCTGATGCGAAAGATGACGCTCACGTTTTGAAGATGTTTCAGTACAAAACGCCAACCGATATCCGACTTTGTCCACAGGAACAACCCGTATCAGCTAGTAAAGCAATTTTTTCATTGCTACTTCAAAAGTGGCATATAATATTTCACATGGTAATGAAATGATATCTACTAAAGAAGAACTTTGAAAAGCATTGATTATTGCATGAAGTTAACAATGGTTGTGAAAAATAATGTTAAAGGCTCAAATGTAGATTGAGAAATTTGTGTATGAGAAAATTCGATCAGTTTAAAGACAAGATATGTTTCGTTAGTTTTGAATGCTGATAGTTCAAAGGAAAGCGGTCCTTGTTTCTTCTCTATACCATGAACTTACCACAGTGAGCTGCATCCTTGATAAGTTGCTGTTTGAACTCAGACTTGGTAAGATGATGATAAAGGGGTGGGGGGGGGGGGGGGGAGACATGTTTCAGCGCACCTCTACCTTCCCAGGGTCTTCATTGACCATGTCCTTTCTGACACACTGCAGAATTCATTTTCGCGTAGTAGGCGCTCTGATCATACTGCTAAGCTAAATGCATCCAGAGCATGTGAAGCTGAGGATGAACAGTGTGGCCCTTCAACGGGAGAGCTTCCTCATCAAATGAGATATCACATAGTTTGTCGGTAGTCAAAATACCTCCATACGATAACAGCAACACCTCTGTACATCACTGTTAGTACATTAGATCGTTTCAGGTAATGATTCTCTGACATTAGCCGAAACCCAAACCCTTCCATCGGATTGTTGCATGGTGTGGCGTAATTCATCCTTGACAATCACTCGTTTCCTGTTTACCGCTGTCTTTGCACCACTCAAGCGTCACTTAAAATTTACAGAAACGTGTAGCATATGAGGAGCTATTCGATCATTATAACTCATTCATCTTAGCTCCTTAGGAACATCAGTTGTGTTACTTGGCCTGCTGGAACTCAGAAGTGATTTTTATGATTGTATGGGATTTTCTACAACCACCTCCGCAATTCTTGACGCTCCTTAACCTTTAGTACATAAGGTATGCTTGGTATTGGTTTAGTTGTGGTTGCTCCTTCGCTTTTCCACTTCACAATCACATCACCAATAGTCTACTTGGGTAGCTTTAGAGTGGTTGGAATGTCGCTGATGGAGCAGTTGCTCAGGTGACTTCCTATGACAAGACCCCATTCGAAGTCACTGCGCTCTTCTGAATGACCCATTCTGCTTTCACTGCTTCTGTACTGACAGCACAGTATTCCCCGCTTCGTTTTACACTGGTGGGTGAGCCTCTTGTGGCATCTAGTGGTCCATACACTCTAACATAGTGCTGTCCGAATACGTTTGATCAGGTAGTGTATGATTCTGCAGTTTCTACCTTCCGGTATATTGCGTTGTGCTGTGGCCACCAGCTAACTGCAGGATCACACAGTTTCTTAAAATATACTGTGTTTACATTCAGGCAGTTCCTTCACACGTCTTCCTGGTTCCATTGACTTCCATATAAATATCTCTCATTTCTATCGTATGTTTCCTTTCAATATCATACGTGATTTGTGCAAAATTTTCATAGTGTTTTCGATACCACTTGATATATGTGTTATCCTTCGTAATCGACGTCCGTAGTTAGTTTTCGCTTTCAGACTAATGTGTTCTTGAAATCTAATGAGAAAGTTACAAGGAATTCGGCCTACATTAAAACAATAACGCCTCCACATCATAAATAACTTTTGTGCAAAATATCCTGCATACTTTCTAGTGCCTTTTTAATTTTACACAGTATTAAATTTACAGCTTAAATTTAAATTGGCTAACTGTCCGAAATGCTGCTTTGTGCCGATCAAGGAAACACGTTGCTACTTCTTCTGCAATATGGACATGATACTTCAGGGCAATAAACTTTCTTTTCCTACTGTGAGTTCTTTCTGCATTGTGGAATTTTTTTCAGAATCTTCGTGACTAAACCTCTCTTAAATACGTTCGCTACTGCCATTCGCTTCAGTCTTCGCAAATCATATTGTTTCCCTCTATAGTTGTGTTGTCTGCACGGCTGATTGCCTGGAATTTTTTCCCTAGTGAGAGAACTGGAGGGGGGTGCACTCAGTCACGTGGGGCCAGTTGAGGAGTTACTTGCCTATGTAGTAGCGGCTCCAGGTCACGAAAACTGACCGCGGGCGAGGGAGAAGTGTGCTGACTCCACGCTAACCCATCCAGCGATGCCGTTGGCAAAGGATTACACGACTGGCGCTTGCAACGAAGGGTCCGCCAGGGCCTGTGGATGCGGCTTACGTTCTATAGAACACTTGCTGTGTACTTCATCTTGTGGAAGGGTAGCACGGTGGGCCACCGCGACTAAAAGGTACGTTATATACCATCACTGATGGTTAAAGTTCTTATCCGTTATTTCCTCTGATTGCGTTGGTTTATGATCAGAAATCTTTACACTGTTTCCTCTCTGTGTTTTATCTTCCTATCTGGCTATTTTTCTGAATTGAGTTTTATATTGTGGCAGCAGTGGGTTTAAAGTCATATTGAGGACATGCAGATTCCCCTCCACTTTCTTGATTACAACACATATTTCACCAGGACAGTGTTTGAACACAGCTACCTTTTGTGTTATAACTATATTGTTTCCAGCGCAATGCTGGAATTACACAGAAACTATAAATAAGGTACAGAGAGATTATTACGTTCATTTCAGCAGCAAGTTCTAATTAATATCACATGAAACTTTTTAAAAAAATCTCTCAATGTGATACAATTCCAGTATGGTAACTGAATAAATTCCAGTATTTAAAATATCGAATTCCATTTACAAGAACGAAGTATTACACATCCATCTGAAGAATGCAAAATCACACTGTATGAAAATGGTGGGGTTATTCTATCCAACCATGAGGCTATTCCACCAGAGTGGTTCAGGGTCAAAATCACAAGCATTTACCACACACACTTGGTGAAACCATGTAGCGCATTGCTGGCACTTTAGCTAAAGGTAGCACTTGATACTGTTTCATGTCTTCCTCGGGCAATGAAGCACTTGGCTTTTTCCTTTTGCATGTACAGGTCATCTGAAAAAAAAACAGAGTTTTCTAGAATTTCACATTAAAACATCAATTAAATTAATATTATGACTGAGCAGAAATATCCCCATGTGTATCGATTCAACAGCCCCTTGTGTAGCCCTTTCGAAAGCCGTGGGAAATCAGACCTTTGTGGAAAAGTCAAATATTTTTCGTTACACATACTGCATAACTTGTGTTCTAATACGAGTAACAATAATTATTTAAAATTTCACGTTATTATGCATGTTAAACCTTTATTTATTAGTTTGTGTTCCTTAACAGCGATAATCCATCACAATTCGCTTACCTCTAGTTTCTTCTTCTGCACTTTCGGTAATACAACAGGAAACACCCGTAATACAACCATATGTGGCGACAGAGAGATACTAGCACACACTGAAGTCAAAATGATTTTGAATCTCAGGTTAGTTTCCTGAAAGGAATGGCTCCGCTTTAGCTCCATTGCCGATAGGTTCAGAAACATTGTGTTGCAATGTTTATCACGGAAAGTTATCATTCGTCTGCAAGAATTTTAGTTAGGAAGACGCTAAATCATATCTCCCTTATAAACAACGTCGTCCTCGCAATGCTCCCAAAAAAATTAGTACCTCGCAGTTGGACATTTTCAGAACAGCAGAACAGTGCAAAATTATGCTTGTGTCAATTAAGCCGCCTGCGGCTGCATGTTGTTGCACAAAGTATTCGCGGTTCGCCCTGTGACTGGGAACTCAAACACCGCGGCCAATCGGCAAAGTGGAAGCCTTCTCTTCGATCATTTATCGTTCAGAATTAGAGATTCGGCCGCAGCGCGTCAATTAGTGACGGCCTGTTTGCGGAACTCTCCAGAGGCGGCGTCGCGCGTCTTGTGAGCGCTGCTGGTCGGCCAGCTGGCCCGACTAATGACCCGGCCGGCAGCCGCTGAAATTACCTGCTGTTTGTCTTACTAAACTGCCGCAGACGCTACTAGTCCTCGCTACGCGGAGCCAACTAACAATTTGCCTTCAATTAATCGAAGAGCGCTCTTAATTACCCAGAATTCAATCAAAGTGTCCCTCTCTCTTCTGTAAGTCAGTAAAGTTCTCCAAAATTAATTTCACGAGGAAACTTACTGAATGCCAGTTTCTCATGAATTTGGTAACTGTAGCCGTTCATTGTCATCTCTCATTACGTAAGTAAGAACAGTGCTTCTCCATTGATGTTTAACAATACATACATATTATAAAGTGAATGTATGTAGAAAGGGCGTTCAGAAACAGTTTGATAAGCGTGTTAAGAGTGCTGTGGGGGAGGGGGGTGGTAAGGTTGTGTTGAGAAGTTACTGATAAGAAAAAAGTTAAATCTTTGCGCCGTTTTCTAGCTATTTAGCACTGAAGTTAGCCTTTCAGGTCGTCGGGCGTGCATATTCAACTATCGTGCCAGATACAGTGTCGCCAAACTTATTCTTCGTTTGGTTTGTTCACACCGAACAAACATGTCTTTTGCTCAGCTAGTTTAAATACATCACTTCCGGAACAGGCACATTTTAACTGGTAATGGGAATTTGAACAACTGGTAACCCCTCATGTACCTCTAAAAAATATACTCTTGTACGATACGTAGTTCAGGAGATTAGACGTCAAACAGTGAAATGCTTGAAAAACGGCCGCATCAAGCATGGCGTTTTAATTCACTACTTCTTTACCACCAATTCTGTTCACAACACATCTTCCAGGCAGTAGCCATAGGTGCCCTTGTATCTACCTGTATGTGCAATATTAAAGCAGTGCGAACGCTACAGTACGTAGCGGAAAAGCAACGTCGGACAATGTAGTTCACTCTCACAATACTACAATAACTTGTACTGACAAGACCTTGCCTACACTCAACAACGTACTCTGTGTTACTTGAAATAATCGTCTGCACTAACACAAAGAAGTCACATAAGATTTGATACTCAGCCTCTCACGCTACAATGCACACTACAGCTCGCTACGACTTAACTATGTACAAAACGATGGGCACAATAACACTATAATGGGGTCAGTGGTAGCTATCTGGATATTAATTACAACTGCGCATCTGACAATCAGAGTTCACTAGGTCCGAAAGATAAACTACCACTAAAGCTAGTATCATTCACCAGTAAAATACTGAATGTGAAAGTCTACAGGGACTAGGAATGGTATATTTACTCTGCCATTAAGAGTAACATATAGCGAAGCTAACTCTGTGTACTCTGACCAGATAACTAAACACTTTCTCAACAACCTAGGTACCGGAAACGAGTGCTATCGTATATATCTGATGAATACGTCATGTAGGTCCGCTGCGTCTTGTAGTTGCTCCTCTTTTAAAGCTTCAACGAACAGTCGTATATACAAGCAATTAGTATGAACGATAGAAATTTTTACGTAAATTGGAGAATAAGTTCACAAGGCAAAGACATAATTTAACGTTGTTTATCTTTCGTTGTAAATCAACGATAATCTCTATAAGTAGCGCCCTGTTACTGCAATGGAATTTTATTGTAATAAACTATTTCGTCAGTCTAACCCTTTCAGAATTAGATGGGATAACTTGTCTCTTATCATTAACCATTTTTCAAGAAAACGTAAACTTTCTTTCCCTGTCTAAACAAAGATGGATTACCTCTCTTTTCATTGCAATTTATTAAGTGGAAAATGCTATTACTTCTCTTTAAGGTTTTAATTTCTTTGAACTTCGTTTTTACCAATATCCAGTGATAGTATCAACAATCGGTTGGGATCATTGGCATACGGGTTATGAGAGACCTCTTCTGCTGCTGAATCTGTGAGGCTAGTATTGGGTAGGTCCATAAGTTCGTAGCGCTTTTTTTCGTATGTCTAACATACACAACAGTTACACAGAACACAGACTTTAGTCATCAATAATATATTCTCCTTCCCTATTTACAATAATGGCCAACGCTGCGGTAACTGTTCGAAACAGTAGAAATCACTTAGTTTTGAGGCGAAGAATTCGTCGAGCCATGTACAGAGCGCACTTTCATACTGATGGTAAGTTCCTTGTAGGTTGTTTTATAGAGAGCGGAAAAGATGAAAATCTCAGGATGGAAGACCAGGTGAATAAGTTGGCTGCAGAATGACTTCCCAATCCAGTTCCCGAATAGATTTTTTTGTCAATCAAGAAGAATGCAGGCGGACAATATTGTGGAGTAGCATCACTTCAACCCGTCTTCCTGGTCGTTGCTCTTGGACTGCGTTTGCAAGACGTCTCAGTTGTTGACAAGAAATGTCAGCAGTGATGGTTACACCTCGGGGACACCTTGGGAAGCAATTCGTGGTCCATAACACCGTCGTTATTCTACCACATTATCTCTTGATGATGGGTGCAGTTCATTGTACGTCGAGTTGCTGTTTTCTTTCGACTCAACCATTCCTTTCTTTTTCTTATGTTAAGATAAAGACACAATTTTGCTTCACTAGTAATACATGATGAGAATGGTTGGTGTTGTTCAGGACCTAATTAATGACATATGCACATATGCACATATGACCATCAACTGGTTTTTGTGATTTTGGCTAAGAGCACGCAATACCCAATACCCGATCTTTGTGTCTTTCCCACTGCATGCAAATGTCGCAAGATGGTAGAATGATTGAAGTTCACCACATCCGCCAGTTTTAGAGTATACTGACGAGGATCGTCATGGATTAATGTTTTAAACGATCATCATCAAACCCCGTAGATTTTCTTGAACTTGGAGAGTAACTAATGCCAAAACGATCCTCCTTAAAACAAGAAAATCATTTTTCTGCCGCGCTCTGTTCAATGGCATTAACGCCATACACGACGCAAACGTTTCTGTCTGCCTCCGTTGTTCTCACATCGGTTTTGAACTCGAACAGGAGAATATGTTGGAAATGTTCCGATTAATCAACTTGGTACTTCACTTTCTAACGTCGGCATGTTTACCCACTGTCTTAGATGACAAAATGACAATACGTAAACTCAAATAGCAACAGTGAGCTACAAATAAAACCTGGCAATCGATAAATAAACCCATAGCAACTGGAATACCATCATGCAAATCAAAAACGCTACGAACTTACGTGCCAACCTAATAGCTTCAGTGACCTCGTTTACCGCAGTTTTAATCTAAAACCGGATAGGATTGCAAAGTTTTGCACGATACAAACACAGCAGTACTATTCCAAACATAAGGCAATAGTACAACATTCGTTACAGAATAAAACATTGTTTTTAGAACTTGCGTGTTTTCTGTTAAAACCGTTAAAAATAAGAGCAAACAGCACATAATTATAAGGAGGAATAGTATATACTGGAGAACTAAACTGTCTAATGCCCTGCTATCGTTGTTAAAACTGACTGAGAGAAAAAATGAAACTGCATATTTTCACAGCACAGCATTTTCTTTCTCGCAGTCGGTTTTAACTGAAAACCTTCACATTAACCGAATGTTCCGCTATATGACATGCGTAAGTCAAGTAGAATCCCTTAAAGTGATAACGTACTATGGAGTGGTTCCGTGTTATATCGCTGTGGTTTTTCACTGCATATTTGTATTGTGAACCTGCCCTTATACTTATCGCAAATTAATGGGAATATTTTCTTATGCGAAGTCCACTCGTGCCGGGCCACTGGCCACTCCAGGCGGCCCATGTCCACCACGGAGGACTCCGCAGAGCAGTCTTCGCGGCTCTCCGACTCTCCCACTGCCACCCCTCGGGGTGATCGCGTCGGAAACGCTGCTTACCCTGGCTTCCTGTCGTCATGATATTCCGCCCACCCCGCAGCGGGAGTGGTTCCGTGTTATATCGCTGTAGTTTTTCACTGCATATTTGTATTGTGAACCTGCCCTTATACTTATCGCAAATTAATGGGAATATTTTCTTATGCGAAGTCCACTCGTGCCGGGCCACTGGCCACTCCAGGCGGCCCATGTCCACCACGGAGGACTCCGCAGAGCAGTCTTCGCGGCTCTCCGACTCTCCCACTGCCACCCCTCGGGGTGATCGCGTCGGAAACGCTGCTTACCCTGGCTTCCTGTCGTCATGATATTCCGCCCACCCCGCAGCGGGAGTGGTTCCGTGTTATATCGCTGTAGTTTTTCACTGCATATTTGTATTGTGAACCTGCCCTTATACTTATCGCAAATTAATGGGAATATTTTCTTATGCGAAGTCCACTCGTGCCGGGCCACTGGCCACTCCAGGCGGCCCATGTCCACCACGGAGGACTCCGCAGAGCAGTCTTCGCGGCTCTCCGACTCTCCCACTGCCACCCCTCGGGGTGATCGCGTCGGAAACGCTGCTTACCCTGGCTTCCTGTCGTCATGATATTCCGCCCACCCCGCAGCGGGAGTGGTTCCGTGTTATATCGCTGTAGTTTTTCACTGCATATTTGTATTGTGAACCTGCCCTTATACTTATCGCAAATTAATGGGAATATTTTCTTATGCGAAGTCCACTCGTGCCGGGCCACTGGCCACTCCAGGCGGCCCATGTCCACCACGGAGGACTCCGCAGAGCAGTCTTCGCGGCTCTCTGACTCTCCCACTGCCACCCCTCGGGGTGATCGCGTCGGAAACGCTGCTTACCCTGGCTTCCTGTCGTCATGATATTCCGCCCACCCCACAGCGGGAGTGGTTCCGTGTTATATCGCTGTAGTTTTTCACTGCATATTTGTATTGTGAACCTGCCCTTATACTTATCGCAAATTAATGGGAATATTTTCTTATGCGAAGTCCTCTCGTGCCGGGCCACTGGCCACTCCAGGCGGCCCATGTCCACCACGGAGGACTCCGCAGAGCAGTCTTCGCGGCTCTCCGACTCTCCCACTGCCACCCCTCGGGGTGATCGCGTCGGAAACGCTGCTTACCCTGGCTTCCTGTCGTCATGATATTCCGCCCACCCCGCAGCGGGAGTGGTTCCGTGTTATATCGCTGTAGTTTTTCACTGCATATTTGTATTGTGAACCTGCCCTTATACTTATCGCAAATTAATGGGAATATTTTCTTATGCGAAGTCCACTCGTGCCGGGCCACTGGCCACTCCAGGCGGCCCATGTCCACCACGGAGGACTCCGCAGAGCAGTCTTCGCGGCTCTCCGACTCTCCCACTGCCACCCCTCGGGGTGATCGCGTCGGAAACGCTGCTTACCCTGGCTTCCTGTCGTCATGATATTCCGCCCACCCCACAGCGGGAGTGGTTCCGTGTTATATCGCTGTAGTTTTTCACTGCATATTTGTATTGTGAACCTGCCCTTATACTTATCGCAAATTAATGGGAATATTTTCTTATGCGAAGTCCTCTCGTGCCGGGCCACTGGCCACTCCAGGCGGCCCATGTCCACCACGGAGGACTCCGCAGAGCAGTCTTCGCGGCTCTCCGACTCTCCCACTGCCACCCCTCGGGGTGATCGCGTCGGAAACGCTGCTTACCCTGGCTTCCTGTCGTCATGATATTCCGCCCACCCCGCAGCGGGAGTGGTTCCGTGTTATATCGCTGTAGTTTTTCACTGCATATTTGTATTGTGAACCTGCCCTTATACTTATCGCAAATTAATGGGAATATTTTCTTATGCGAAGTCCACTCGTGCCGGGCCACTGGCCACTCCAGGCGGCCCATGTCCACCACGGAGGACTCCGCAGAGCAGTCTTCGCGGCTCTCCGACTCTCCCACTGCCACCCCTCGGGGTGATCGCGTCGGAAACGCTGCTTACCCTGGCTTCCTGTCGTCATGATATTCCGCCCACCCCGCAGCGGGAGTGGTTCCGTGTTATATCGCTGTAGTTTTTCACTGCATATTTGTATTGTGAACCTGCCCTTATACTTATCGCAAATTAATGGGAATATTTTCTTATGCGAAGTCCACTCGTGCCGGGCCACTGGCCACTCCAGGCGGCCCATGTCCACCACGGAGGACTCCGCAGAGCAGTCTTCGCGGCTCTCCGACTCTCCCACTGCCACCCCTCGGGGTGATCGCGTCGGAAACGCTGCTTACCCTGGCTTCCTGTCGTCATGATATTCCGCCCACCCCGCAGCGGGAGTGGTTCCGTGTTATATCGCTGTAGTTTTTCACTGCATATTTGTATTGTGAACCTGCCCTTATACTTATCGCAAATTAATGGGAATATTTTCTTATGCGAAGTCCACTCGTGCCGGGCCACTGGCCACTCCAGGCGGCCCATGTCCACCACGGAGGACTCCGCAGAGCAGTCTTCGCGGCTCTCCGACTCTCCCACTGCCACCCCTCGGGGTGATCGCGTCGGAAACGCTGCTTACCCTGGCTTCCTGTCGTCATGATATTCCGCCCACCCCACAGCGGGAGTGGTTCCGTGTTATATCGCTGTAGTTTTTCACTGCATATTTGTATTGTGAACCTGCCCTTATACTTATCGCAAATTAATGGGAATATTTTCTTATGCGAAGTCCTCTCGTGCCGGGCCACTGGCCACTCCAGGCGGCCCATGTCCACCACGGAGGACTCCGCAGAGCAGTCTTCGCGGCTCTCCGACTCTCCCACTGCCACCCCTCGGGGTGATCGCGTCGGAAACGCTGCTTACCCTGGCTTCCTGTCGTCATGATATTCCGCCCACCCCGCAGCGGGAGTGGTTCCGTGTTATATCGCTGTAGTTTTTCACTGCATATTTGTATTGTGAACCTGCCCTTATACTTATCGCAAATTAATGGGAATATTTTCTTATGCGAAGTCCACTCGTGCCGGGCCACTGGCCACTCCAGGCGGCCCATGTCCACCACGGAGGACTCCGCAGAGCAGTCTTCGCGGCTCTCCGACTCTCCCACTGCCACCCCTCGGGGTGATCGCGTCGGAAACGCTGCTTACCCTGGCTTCCTGTCGTCATGATATTCCGCCCACCCCACAGCGGGAGTGGTTCCGTGTTATATCGCTGTAGTTTTTCACTGCATATTTGTATTGTGAACCTGCCCTTATACTTATCGCAAATTAATGGGAATATTTTCTTATGCGAAGTCCTCTCGTGCCGGGCCACTGGCCACTCCAGGCGGCCCATGTCCACCACGGAGGACTCCGCAGAGCAGTCTTCGCGGCTCTCCGACTCTCCCACTGCCACCCCTCGGGGTGATCGCGTCGTAAACGCTGCTTACCCTGGCTTCCTGTCGTCATGATATTCCGCCCACCCCGCAGCGGGAGTGGTTCCGTGTTATATCGCTGTAGTTTTTCACTGCATATTTGTATTGTGAACCTGCCCTTATACTTATCGCAAATTAATGGGAATATTTTCTTATGCGAAGTCCACTCGTGCCGGGCCACTGGCCACTCCAGGCGGCCCATGTCCACCACGGAGGACTCCGCAGAGCAGTCTTCGTGGCTCTCCGACTCTCCCACTGCCACCCCTCGGGGTGATCGCGTCGGAAACGCTGCTTACCCTGGCTTCCTGTCGTCATGATATTCCGCCCACCCCACAGCGGGAGTGGTTCCGTGTTATATCGCTGTAGTTTTTCACTGCATATTTGTATTGTGAACCTGCCCTTATACTTATCGCAAATTAATGGGAATATTTTCTTATGCGAAGTCCTCTCGTGCCGGGCCACTGGCCACTCCAGGCGGCCCATGTCCACCACGGAGGACTCCGCAGAGCAGTCTTCGCGGCTCTCCGACTCTCCCACTGCCACCCCTCGGGGTGATCGCGTCGGAAACGCTGCTTACCCTGGCTTCCTGTCGTCATGATATTCCGCCCACCCCGCAGCGGGAGTGGTTCCGTGTTATATCGCTGTAGTTTTTCACTGCATATTTGTATTGTGAACCTGCCCTTATACTTATCGCAAATTAATGGGAATATTTTCTTATGCGAAGTCCACTCGTGCCGGGCCACTGGCCACTCCAGGCGGCCCATGTCCACCACGGAGGACTCCGCAGAGCAGTCTTCGCGGCTCTCCGACTCTCCCACTGCCACCCCTCGGGGTGATCGCGTCGGAAACGCTGCTTACCCTGGCTTCCTGTCGTCATGATATTCCGCCCACCTCACAGCGGGAGTGGTTCCGTGTTATATCGCTGTATTTTTTCATTGCATATTTGTATTGTGAACCTGCCCTTATACTTATCGCAAATTAATGGGAATATTTTCTTATGCGAAGTCCTCTCGTGCCGGGCCACTGGCCACTCCAGGCGGCCCATGTCCACCACGGAGGACTCCGCAGAGCAGTCTTCGCGGCTCTCCGACTCTCCCACTGCCACCCCTCGGGGTGATCGCGTCGGAAACGCTGCTTACCCTGGCTTCCTGTCGTCATGATATTCCGCCCACCCCGCAGCGGGAGTGGTTCCGTGTTATATCGCTGTAGTTTTTCACTGCATATTTGTATTGTGAACCTGCCCTTATACTTATCGCAAATTAATGGGAATATTTTCTTATGCGAAGTCCACTCGTGCCGGGCCACTGGCCACTCCAGGCGGCCCATGTCCACCACGGAGGACTCCGCAGAGCAGTCTTCGCGGCTCTCCGACTCTCCCACTGCCACCCCTCGGGGTGATCGCGTCGGAAACGCTGCTTACCCTGGCTTCCTGTCGTCATGATATTCCGCCCACCCCACAGCGGGAGTGGTTCCGTGTTATATCGCTGTAGTTTTTCACTGCATATTTGTATTGTGAACCTGCCCTTATACTTATCGCAAATTAATGGGAATATTTTCTTATGCGAAGTCCACTCGTGCCGGGCCACTGGCCACTCCAGGCGGCCCATGTCCACCACGGAGGACTCCGCAGAGCAGTCTTCGCGGCTCTCCGACTCTCCCACTGCCACCCCTCGGGGTGATCGCGTCGGAAACGCTGCTTACCCTGGCTTCCTGTCGTCATGATATTCCGCCCACCCCGCAGCGGGAGTGGTTCCGTGTTATATCGCTGTAGTTTTTCACTGCATATTTGTATTGTGAACCTGCCCTTATACTTATCGCAAATTAATGGGAATATTTTCTTATGCGAAGTCCACTCGTGCCGGGCCACTGGCCACTCCAGGCGGCCCATGTCCACCACGGAGGACTCCGCAGAGCAGTCTTCGCGGCTCTCCGACTCTCCCACTGCCACCCCTCGGGGTGATCGCGTCGGAAACGCTGCTTACCCTGGCTTCCTGTCGTCATGATATTCCGCCCACCCCACAGCGGGAGTGGTTCCGTGTTATATCGCTGTAGTTTTTCACTGCATATTTGTATTGTGAACCTGCCCTTATACTTATCGCAAATTAATGGGAATATTTTCTTATGCGAAGTCCTCTCGTGCCGGGCCACTGGCCACTCCAGGCGGCCCATGTCCACCACGGAGGACTCCGCAGAGCAGTCTTCGCGGCTCTCCGACTCTCCCACTGCCACCCCTCGGGGTGATCGCGTCGGAAACGCTGCTTACCCTGGCTTCCTGTCGTCATGATATTCCGCCCACCCCGCAGCGGGAGTGGTTCCGTGTTATATCGCTGTAGTTTTTCACTGCATATTTGTATTGTGAACCTGCCCTTATACTTATCGCAAATTAATGGGAATATTTTCTTATGCGAAGTCCACTCGTGCCGGGCCACTGGCCACTCCAGGCGGCCCATGTCCACCACGGAGGACTCCGCAGAGCAGTCTTCGCGGCTCTCCGACTCTCCCACTGCCACCCCTCGGGGTGATCGCGTCGGAAACGCTGCTTACCCTGGCTTCCTGTCGTCATGATATTCCGCCCACCCCACAGCGGGAGTGGTTCCGTGTTATATCAATGTAGTTTTTCACTGCATATTTGTATTGTGAACCTGCCCTTATACTTATCGCAAATTAATGGGAATATTTTCTTATGCGAAGTCCTCTCGTGCCGGGCCACTGGCCACTCCAGGCGGCCCATGTCCACCACGGAGGACTCCGCAGAGCAGTCTTCGCGGCTCTCCGACTCTCCCACTGCCACCCCTCGGGGTGATCGCGTCGGAAACGCTGCTTACCCTGGCTTCCTGTCGTCATGATATTCCGCCCACCCCGCAGCGGGCGCGGATCGCTTGAATCACGCGCCAACCTCCATAAATCGCCGGTGGATACCACCGGCACTGAAACCGATCACCGTGAAGACTATCCACCATTCCGTGTCAGGGTCCGTTCTTCCATGTCGTCATCATCCGACGACTCACCTGACCGCTTAGTAATTGATCTTTCTCGTAGTGAGGCGGCGAACACATCGGTTGTGCCTGACCACCACCCGACTGTGCCTGTGAGTGCACCTCTTCCCACGCTGTCCCGCCACCGTGGCGAGTCTTCTGGACACCGTGACCCAGTTGGAAAGTCCTCTGGCTGTCGCTCGAGACGCTCCTCCGCACGCACGGGCTGATCGGTTGTGCCTGACCACCACTGCCTGACCACCACCCGGCTGTGCCTGTGAGTGCACCTCTTCCCACGCTGTCCCGCCACCGTGGCGAGTCTTCTGGACACCGTGACCCAGTTGGAAACTCCTCTGGCTGTCGCTCGAGATGCTCCTCCGCACACGCGGGATGTGGTGACAGTCGATTGTGTTCCAATAGCTCCCTCCCAGGGACGCCGCACTGGATGGTCCTGTGGATAAGGAAATAGTTTCTCAAAAGATCCCGTCAAGCCCTCTGAAGAAAGAGAAGATACCCCCCCTTGTGGTTTATAATGTCCCTAATTATACAAAACTGAACACTGAGCTCCAGCGACTACAGGAGCCAGCTGCAGCTCCCTGCAGTCCACCTGTGGCTCTATCCCAGCCTTCTGGCCCTACCCCCACTCTGCCTACTACTGAACCCGCACATACCCGCCACAGGGGCAACCAGACCTCGCAGGACCCTCCCCCAGTGGTGGAGACTGAGGCGTCCTTTCAGGCAGACATGTGCGAAATCCTCCAGGTCATCTCCTTTTACATGAAATCCCAAATCCAGGCTGCTATTCGTGACACTGCACAAACAATCCGTCGGTCAGAGGATGAGCTCTCCAAGGTCATCGCCCTAGTGGAAGGGCTTAGTTAAATATTGTTGTAATGGCGAATCGACCACCACACAATCACCAGCCCCCTTGGGATCTTGTCACCTGCATTTTTAATGCCAATGGCATAAAACAGATGAAGACAGAGTTGAACAGCTTCCTCCATGACCATTGTGTGGATGTTTTAATGGTCACAGAAACACACCTCTAACCAGCAGACGATTTCCGCCTTTGCAACGTGGTGTATTGTCAGTCTGAACACCTCGACCACTGTCGTGGAGGCATGGCAGTGTTCCTCAAAAACGTTCTCGTCCATACTCAAGAGACTCTCCACCCAATAGAACACATAGAGGCCACAGCGGTTACCATCTCCACACACCTTGGTGTCATTACCTTTGCAGCAGCGCATTTGAGCCCAAACAAGCCACGGCTGAAAGCAGACCTCCACACATTGGCATCCTTCGACATGCTCATCGTTGGGGCAGATCTCGATGCCAAGCACCCAGCTTGGCATTCTTGGGTCTCTAACCCCAAAGGCCGGCTCCTTAGTGCTATCGGTCTATGGCCCCCACGAACTTACCCATATCCAATTCCATTCTAACTGCCAGCCAGATGTTCTGGATGTGGGCATCTTCAAAAACATCACCACTCAGTTTTCACTGGAAGTCCTCCACGAACTGGCCTCCAACCATGAGCCAGTACTCTTGCACCTCATCGATGCTGCCCTTTCATTTGACATTTGTTCCACTGTAACCGTCACCAGTTGGGACAAGTTTGCCATGGTACTTAATAACACCACTCGACACGACCTCGATTTGACAACACCGGCCAATGTAGTCTGTGCCATGGATTACCTTACTGCCAAAATATAGAAAGCAGTGAAACTCTCCACCTCCACTACACCTCGGGGGTTAACCCTCCTGAAAGATTTGCCTCCCCTGCTATGGGAGCTGAAGTTGCAAAAGAACCGCTACCGCGGTGGAATCAGTTTCACGATCATCAGGACAAACGCCAAATGAGACGCCTTCAGCGCGATTTCTGCCACTGGCTCGCCGACTGGAGGTCTGAACAATAAGAAGACAGGATGTCTGCTATCCTCCTCCACCATAAGTCTGACTGGGCTGTCATTTGCACCTGTAGTATTCTATACGAGTGACTGCCCATCCTATTCACAAGGCTGCGGGCTTGTCATATGATACCGTCAAGATTGTGGAAACGCTGGTGGATGCTTTCGAGGCGCAGAACCGCCCCATTGTCCAGGACCTTTCTCTGGACAAACTACAGGACGAACATGAAGTCCCGGCAGCTGTTGTTGCTTTCTGAAACCGCCCACCCCACTCTGCCCCCCCCCCACCCCCCTCCTTACATGCATGGCAGAAATTCATCGTATCCTTCGGCGGAAACGTGGCTGGCCGGCTCCTGGATTGGACGGAATTTTAAATGAACATCTTTTCCACATTCCCCGCACGCCACTCATCCTGTTCACCAAGATTTTAAACTGTTGTCTGACGTCTGGCCGTTCACCCCCTCAGTGGAAACAAGTCAAGCTGATTGCTGTCACCAAGAGGTTCAAGGACCCTACAGTCCCCACCAACAACAGGCACATCAGTCTCCTAAATACTATAGCGAAGGTCCTTGAATCTGTGATCCTTCGCCGACTTTCCCAACCCCTGGCGGCGGCTGGGACGATCCGTCCTGAACAGTTTGGATTCACTTCTCACCTCTCTGTCGAACTTCAGGTCCTACGGATCACTGAACACTTCAGCAAAGGCTTCAATCCCGCCAAGTCGACAGCTGCCTTTTTCTGGACTTGCAGAACGCCTACTACAAGATATGGAAAGAAAACCTAGTACACTAGATGCTGACACAGGCCCCTATACCGGATATTTCTATCAAGATCGTGGATGACTTCCTCTGCAGTAGGACTAGGACCTAGTGGCTCAATGGGGCTATGAGTTCCGGCATTCGCCAACAGTCGGCAGGCACTCCACAAGGATCGGTGTTATCTCCGATCCTTCCTAATATCCATGCAAATGATATGCCAGTCATCCGTGAATGCCACCTGGTACAATATGCTGAGGACACAGTACTACGAGTATATACCACTGCCCGCATTACTGACGCCGTCATCGCCCGCCTCCAGCGACAGGTGGACGCCATCATCACCTGGTGACGGAAAAACAAAATAACTCTCAATGCCGCCAAAACTACAGCAGTCTATTTCACTAAACGGCGCCCAGTCCTCTGCCGCAATATTTCGATTGCAGGCATGCAGGTGCCCTGGTCCCCGACAACCACCTATCTCAGGGTCCAGATGGACCACAAGTTGCTCTTCCACTCTTATGCGGAGTATGTCGCCGACAAGGCGCAAAAGCTGACCAGGGTTTTGTACCCAATCTTCCACAGTAGGTAACTTAACCTGCATACCAAGCTCCACATCTACCGAACAGTTATCCTGTCTGCCCTCACGTACGGCTCTGCTGCATGGGCCTCAATTAGTGCCACCAGGATGTGGACGTTGCAGCGCCTGCAGAACAAGGCGCTCAGGTGGAGACTGCACGCTCCGCCACTCACGAGAATCGTCACTCTCCTCGAGGAAGCGGATATTGTCCCCCTCAAGATGACCATACGCATCAACGCGCGGTGGCTCTATGAGAAAGTGGATGCCCTGCAGGGTTACGCCACGTTGGGGCCACACTTCCACGCCGCTGGCATATACATCTGGTTCCCCTAACCATCCTAGAGGAATCGGATTCCGACCATGGCTACCGATAGGCCTGGCACACCCACCACAGATGCATCCTTTGGCGGGCCTAGCCCCCATTATATGTCAAATACTTTCCTGTCCTACCTGCCCACGTTGGGCTAAATTTTTCTGCCTGACTGATGTAGTACTGTCACCATCAGAGGGTGGTAGGGGACTTCAAGTCCCACCGCCACACCTCCAAAGTGTATTGCAGTGACGCAGCGTCACTGCCCTGTGGACAAATTTAATGCCTCACCAACACAGTTAGACTGAAAAAGACCGGTGATACTGTATTGTAACATATCACGGAAAACCATGAAATTGTCCACGCGCTTGTGGTTATGTTGCACATGGGAGCATGTCGATCACCAATTCTTTGAAGTTTATGTTTAGCTGTATTATAACCGATGACCATTCGGAAGTAAACATTTGTAGTAAATCGGTCAATAGGTTTTATAGATTTTTGTTAACAAAGCTTCTAATTTATATAGCAAATATAAATTTATACACAATATGTTGCCTAAGGCCTTCAGAAAGTTTATTAGAGTGTAGTGTAAAAACTAGGAGTAAGTTGATCAAGGAGTTTTGAAATTCTCGGTAACAACACTATACGATGATTTTTCTTTACGTCATAATATAGATAACTGATAATTATTAAGTGATACCTGTATATGAAATATAGGAGGCTGTATATGCTTTCACCAGTGCTGAATTTCCTTACAGAACATGGTCTCTGTCTACTGCATTGCATCATTAAGAAACTCATTCATTTTACGTCGCCACGCACATTTTTGCCATCTTCCGTAGCTTTTACAGCTGTCAGTTTGCTATGTCTACATAAGCAGAAGCAACTAACGATTAAAGTCCGAAAACAATTTATTGGACTGTTCAATTAACTAAAACAAATTCTCCGAGTATAACGCCAACACAAAACAGTGATCCATCTTCGAATCACAACTACATACAGGAATAATATAGAAAACAACTCAAATAATTTCCTACTAGTCTCCTCCAGAGACGTCTCCGATATACCAAGCCTAATCCAGAGATCAGCGAGAAGATCCAAGCCAGGCTGCCGGGGCGGCAGCTATCCACGTCTGCTGGCGCTCGATGAACTGCTGATGTGCGGCCGAGCGCCGGCCGTTATAGCGCTCCGGCGGATGAGTACCTCGGAACTATATCCTCCACGTGGTTTGACGTGTGAAGCGACGTCTTCCTTATGTTTATGTGGACCAGTAGCGGCCCCTGGTGGCCGCTGGTGTCTTTTCTGTGTTGTTGTTGTTGTTGTTGTTGTTGTGGCCGTTCATCAATAATGCCTGTCGGCTGTGTAGTGCTTCGGTGTGCCTGCGTAGCTGGCAACCGGCGGCTGCAGGCTGTCAGTTCGGTTGCTGATACTGTAGGCGCCGTGATGTCTGGTGGAGAAGGCCATAGCACAGTTAAGTCGGTAAGTTCACCGATGCATTCCTTTTGGAGCAACTATATCTCCATATAAATCCTTCCAACATAATTTTCGTCACTTTTTGTTACGCTTTGGAAAATTATTTTCTGAGCATTTTATTTCATAATATGCATAAGGCAATTACATTCTCTTGCATTGTTTTTGTCTACAACTTAAAACTCATTATATAGTGGTACATTATGCGATATTATTCTTGGTCAAAACTTATCAATCCGTTTCTTTCAGAAACTTTTAAGTGAAACTTCCATTGCGCTTGCGAAAGCACTCTCGTTAATGTTAGGATTTTCAAGTCAGATTACATTATCAGGGAACCATTGCTGAAAATTGCCTAAAAATAATGTTCAAATTTGTTTCAAAGTTTTGTAATATTTTTCAACAGTACGTTAGGCTATACACATCTACCCAACCATCGATGATCTTTACACCGTCTCTTCATTTCTTGGTAACTTTTTCAACACTGTCATCAGGTACCAAGACGTGCGTTTAGAGGATGTGCAGCTGTACGGTCCTATATGGTATTCCTACTCTCGGACTCTTTTCCAGCATGGAAACAATAAGTAGTTTGCAGCGCTATGATCTGTCTGACATCTGTTAATGCCCGCAGTAGTCTATGGTGATAACTGCTATCGTCGCACTTTTGATCATGGTACCTTGGCGCTGATGTGATGTAACTATGGCACAACAATAACTCCTCTCCAGTAAGATGACTGCACGACATTCGAACTAGAACTGGGCACTCGACACGAGACCCGGTTATATGCGCTGATAGTGTGCGACTCGCCCATCCGTGACCGACTGTCATGGCTGACGCTCGGAATCAAGACTGACGACATCCCAGTCTCGTAAATCGCCGAATTACTCCACCTGCAAGGGCGGCATGTGCCATGTGTCTACCCGTAAGTAATCTTTAATCTGAACTGTTGTCCATTCATAACGTGCTATATTTATTTAGAGTTATCGTTCCTATATCTTTTCCAGCTTGGGACAAAGATAAGTAAGAGTTCTTGTCTAGTATCAAGGTTTGATCTTTTAGCAAATTTCATTACAGCACACGTTTCGCTATAGGGTCACCGTTTGACTCAGTTTTTATCACTACGTAAAATTTATGATAAATGAGGTCGACTGTTGTGAAGTGGAAACGCGAAATAATAATTACAAATAAGCCAATACATATCTTGAAGGAACAGTGATCGTCGACCATTGCGGGCGGTGGCTGTAAACTCCTGATTTTTAAACTGCTACCAGCACTCAAGCGTGCGTAATGACTGTGCATAGGGAGTTAAGAAAGGAGAAAGAAAACTGGCGTTCTACGAATCGGAGCGTGGAATGTCAGATCCCTTAATCTGGCAGGTAGGTTAGAAAATTTAAAAAGGGAAATGGATAGGTTAAAGTCAGATATAGTGGGAATTAGCGAAGTTCGGTGGCAGGAGGAACAAGACTTCTGGTCAGGTGAATACAGCGTTATAAATACAAAATCAAATCGGGGTAATGCAGGAGTAGGTTTAATAATGAATGAAAAAAATAGAAGTGCGGGTAAGATACTACAAATAGCATAGTGAACGCCTTATTGTGGCCAAGATAGACACGAAGCCCACGCCTACTACAGTAGCATAAGTTTATATGCCAACTAGCTCTGCAGATGATGATGAAATTGAAGAAATGTAAGATGAGGTAAGAGAAATTATTCAGTTAGTGAAGGGAGACGAAAATTTAATAGTCCTGGGTGACTGGAATGCGATAGTAGGAAAAAGGACAGAAGGAAACGTAGTAGGTGAATATGGACTGGGGGTAAGAAATGAAAGAGGAAGCATCCTAGTAGAATTTTGCACAGAGCATAACTTAATCATAGCTAATACTTGGTTCAAGAATCATAAAAGAAGGTTGTATACACGGAAGAAACCTGGAGATACTGACTGGTTTCAGATAGATTATATAATGGTAAGACAGAGATTTAGGAACCAGGTTTTAATTTGAAGGACATTTCCAGATGCAGATGTGGACTCTGACCACAATGTATTGGTTATGAACTGTGGATTAAAACTGAAGAAACTGCAAAAAGGTGGGAATTTAATGAGACGGGATCTGGATAAACTGACTAAACCAAAGGTTGTACAGAGTTTCAGGGAGAGCATAAGGGAACAATTGACAAGAATGGGGGAAAGAAATACAGTAGAAGTAGAATGGGTAGCTTTGAGGGATGAAGTAGTGAAGTCAGCAGAGGATGGATTAGGTAAAACCACGAGGGCTAGTAGGAATCCTTGGGTAACAGAAGATATATTGAATTTAATTGATGAATGGAGAAAATGTAGAAATGCTGTAAATGAAGCAGACAACATGGAATACAAACGTCTCAAAAATGAGATCGACAGTAAGTGCAAAATGGCTAAGCAGGGATGGCTAGAGGACAAATGTAAGGATATAGAGGCTTAGCTCAGTAGGGGTAAGATAGATACTGCCTACAGGAAAATTAAAGAGTCCTTTGGAGAAAAGAGAACCACTTGTATGAATATCAAGAGCTGAAATGGAAACAAAATTCTAAGCAAAGAAGGGAAAGCAGAAAGGTGGAAGGAGTATATAGAGGGTCTATACAAGGGAGATGTACTTGAGGGCAATATTATGAAAATGTCAGAGTGTGTAGATGAAGATGAAAAGGGAGATATGATACTGCGTGAAGAGTTTGACGGAGCACCGAAAGATCTAAGTCGAAACAAGGCCCCGGGAGTAGACAACATTCCATTACGACTACTGACAGCCTTGGAAGAGCTCGTCCTGACAAATCTCTACCATCTGGTGAAAAGATGTATGAGACAGGCGAAATACCCTCAGACTTCAAGAAGAATATAATAATTCCAATCCCAAAGAAAGCAGGTGTTCACAGATGCAAAACACTAACGCGAATTCTTTACAGACGAATGGAAAAACTGATAGAAGCCGTCCTCGGGGAAGATAAGTTTGGATTCCGTAGAAATGTTGGAACACGTGAGGCAATACGGACCCTACGACTTATCTTAGAAGCTAGATTAAGGAAAGGCAAACATACGTTTCTAGCATTTGTAGACTTAGAGAAAGCTTTTGACAATGTTGACTGGAATACTCTCTTTCAAATTCTGAATGTGGCAGGGGTAAAATAGAGGGAGCGAAAGGCTATTTACAATTTGTACAGAAACCAGATGGGAGTTATAAGAGTCGAGGGACATGAAAGGGAAGCAGTGGTTGGGAAGGGAGTGAGACAGGAGTGTAGCCTCTCCCCGATGTTATTCAATCTGTATATTGAGCAAGCAGTAAAGGAAACAAAAGAAAAATTCGGAGTAGTTATTAAAATCCATGGAGAAGAAATAAAAACTTCAAGGTTCGCTGATGACATTATAATTCTGGCAGAGACAGCAAAGGACATGGGAGAGCAGTTGAACGGAATGGACAGTGTCTCGAAAGGAGGATATAAGATGAACATCAACAAAAGCAAAACGAGGATAATGGAATGTAGTCGAGTTAACTCAGGTGATGCTGTGGGAATTAGATTAGGAATGAGGCACTTAAAGTAGTAAAGGAGTTTTGCTATTTGGGGAGCAAAATAGCTGATGATGGTGGAAGTAGACTGGCAATGGCTAGGAAAGCGTTTCTGAAGAAGAGGAATTTGTTAACGTCGAGTATAAATTTAAGTGTCAGAAGTCGTTTCTGAAAGTATTTGAATGGAGTGTAGGCATGTATGGAAGTGAAACATGGACGATAAATAGTTCGAACAAGAAGAGAATAGAAGCTTTCGAAATGTGGTGCTACAGAAGAATGCTGAAGATTAGATGGGTAGATCACATAACTAATGAGGAGGTACTGAATAGAATTGGGGAGAAGAGGAGTTTGTGTGGCACAACTTGATTAGAAGAAGAGATCGGTTGGCAGGACATGTTCTGAGGCATCAAGGGATCACCAATTTAGTACTGGAGGGCAGCGTGGAGGGTAAAAATTGTAGAGGGAGACCAAGAGATGAATACACTAAGCAGGTTCAGAAGGATGTAGGCTGCAGTACGTAGTGGGAGATGAAGCACCTTGCACAGGATAGAGTAGTATGAAGAGCTGCATCAAACCAGTCTCAGGACTGAAGACCACAACAACAACAACAACAGGGAGTTAAAATGTTTGTGGTACAGTGAGTGGCTCCCCCAGCTTCTCATATGCCAAAAATTTCCGTAATTAATGCTAAGCGACGTTTGAGGTGGTGTTAAAAAAAAACGCCACTTGATAGAAGATGACTGGAAAGAAGTGATCTGGATTGATGAATCACGCTGTACCCTATTCCAGTCCGACGGAAGGGTTTCAGTTCTGCGAATGTCTGAAGAACGTTAATTGCGCTCATGTATAGAAACAATAGCAAAGTGTAGAGCGATGTTACGGTACTTTTCGTGGTTAGGGTGTTATCTCCTTATTGTGCCTAAAATGCGCTAAATACAGAAGGATATGAAGATGTTTTACACCATTTCGTACTGCGCATAGTAGAGAAACGGATGGGAGACGATGACTATTTGTATTAGCATGACAATGCACCCTGTCATAAGGCAGCATTGTGAGATAGTGGTTTGTGGATATCAACATTTATGTAACGGACTGGCCGTCCAGATCTCAAAAGAACACCTTTCTGTGAGTCAGAACGTCGGCTTCGCCAGAGTCCACCGCCACTACCTGCTCTGGCTTTGGCTGGGCTGCCACCTATCCACAGACATACGGACGCCTCACTGAAAGTGTACCGAGCAGAGTTCAAGCCTTCATAAAGGTGAAGGATGGAGACACGCCATATTGATGTCCACCAGTAGGTGTCCGGACATTCCTGATCAGACAGTGTATGTCCCTCTACGAGAACGCATTTCACAATGCTATTCTTGACGATGGCCGAACGAGAATATTACAGTTGCTAAAATTTATTAACCATCGTAGATTTAGAAAGCATACTGTAAGAATGAAATGAAAGACACATATATGTTTCTCTATATAAGTCGTGATTCATGCTGTAAGACATTCGAGAAATGTGGGAATGTCGGGAACACAATTTCTTAATGTAAATAACTCGGCGAAGGTTTACTTTAAACATGGCTTAACACCCGTATGTAAGATGTACAGTTAATTATTAATTATAATCAGCCAGTAACAGTAGCTATGTAGGTTAATAATAATACTGTTATAAGTGCAGACAGCGTTTACAACAGTTGCAGTAAACTCGTGTGTCGGCTGCTTCAGCTGCAAACAATATCCGTAATCCCGGAATTCCGCACAGCGAGCCCTCCCACCTTGATGAACTAAAAACACTGGTACGTAATCGGATTTAAAAATAAAAGGGAGGGCTATCTCTGTAGGATTACATGAGTTCATTCTGTCCTGCGAAGCATAAAATTAGCATTCGTAGGTATTTCCCTACCGTTCACACAGAAAAACGGAGTAGAACATCCGCTGTGTGTGGTACGAATAAATTTATCGGCACAGTATTCCGTGGCGTACGTATTACTTTCAAACCACTGTATAACTAAAAATACAAATAACAATTTACAATTGTGGTATACATTATATGGCATATATAATGAGGTAAATAAACAGAAAATAAAATGCAACTTACAAGGGGGCCTTGCCTACTCGTCATCACGATATCATCCAGATTTATGGTGTATGCGGGACATGGTCAGAAAAGAAAGTGACAGCAGCAGGAGCTCCAGATAGCCAAGCGTTTAGAAACAATACCATTTTTGATGCGGGTTGGTCGCGGCACAAGTCAGTTTTCTTTTAGCGGATGTCCAGGCAAAGGCTGACGCTATTACTACCTTAAAGAGTTGTTTTCCACGGCTCGTGGGATAGAGGGTATAAACATTTTTATTTTCAATTTTTACGTTACTTACACTGCACAGAAACAGAAATAATGGTCAGTGTATAGCTTTCATAAATTTTTTCATAAGAGGCATGCAAATGAATGGTAAAGGCAAATGTGGGATTGAACAAAATTTCCAGGGAGGAACTGTACACGAGAATTTCGTAAGCACAGTTAGAAAATTTTATTACTTTACACTTGATAATTCTCACGTCCTGGGGTGATATACGTCGTAAAATCAGAGGGAGCACTAGTACTTTCGGCATCTTGCGCACGTTATAAATGCCGCATTACTAAAGTAATGTAGTTCTTTAAATTGAATTTTCTACAGAAAGAAACATTATTCTCACTGTGTTCTCACAATATACTATAAATATTCACGTTACTCGGTCGAGAGCTAGCAAGCAACTGAGCTCCCTAGGCATACCTAACGTTGTCCCCAAAGGCCATTGGCCCGATTTCACATGCACCTCGAGGTTACTGTTCGCATGCAGTTGCAGAGGACTGCTCCAGGGACCATTAACGGAATTCGAAGTACTAAGAACGATTCCTTCTTGGAGAAATATTTGTAGATTCTTGGTGGATGCTCTAAGTACAATCACTACAGTCCTTAATGGAAATTTATTTGCAATTCTAAATTTCTTTTGTTTTCCCTTTCCATGCCTTTTGTAAAAATATTAGTAAATACCATATACTGATTATTATTTCGGTTTATGTGCTGTGTAGGTAAAGGATAAATTGTAAATGAAAGATATAAGATAGTTTATACACAAGGACTCGATCCCACGACCCTCGAATTCCTTCGCTGCGCCCTTTCCGTTGTGACAACCGCGACCTGGAAACTAGACTCCCGTAAATGGCACTTGACTAACATGACCAATGCAAAAATTGCTATTTCTTTCTAAACGCTTTGTCATCTGCTCCTCTAGCTTTTGACGCTTTCGTTTCCTGTCAAGCGCTGCACGTAATATAAATTTGGACGAAATCGGTGCTGAGGGTAAGCGGGGTCCTCTTGTTAGTTAAACCTATTCACCGAATTCATTCGGGTTGGCCGCACATACTACAAGTAGCAATCAAACGAAAATGTAACGAATGGGAAAAATGTAAGTAAACTGTTTAGTGTTTCAAAAGTAATCCCAGTGTGAGACATGGAAAAAGTGTTTCCGATTCTCTGTGGAACCATGACTGTACCCAGGCGTGCACCTCTTCGTCCGAAACAAATCGACGGTCAGGAATGTGTTTCTTCAGGGCTCCAAAAAATATGGAAATCGCGTACAGAGAGATGGAGAGTGTATGGTGCAGCGAAACGTCTGGAGCGTACTCAACTTTGGCAACATATGGGCGAGCGTTATCCTGCAACAGAATAACGCCATCCGTCGACATTCCAGAGCGTTTGGACTGTATGATGCGCTTCAATTCTTACGAAGTGTCCACTTACAGCTGTGCGTTAATTGTGGCGCTGTTTTCCAGAAACCCAATGAGCAGCCGATCGTTACAGTCAAAGGGAAAGAGCATCATGAGCTTCTCGTAGCTGACGCTCCTATTGTTTCGTCCCTGTAGCGCACTGAACGAGACATCACATTTGCAATCATCACTCATCTAGTGAGAAACTGACATATTGCTCTGAAATATGAAGTAGTTTGCATTTAATAGGTATTATTTTATTATTCACAAGATATAGAACGCGATTTTTGGCTCCATAATTATGCTTAAAGCCATTGTTATTTCCTCTTAACCTCTGCACTTGCTCCAAAATGGAAGATATTTGTATAAGTGTTCGCGGAATCGAAAATCAGCTACAACTGTTCAACAACCGAAAGGAATCTGTATCTGACGAAATACCTGCGAGTTTCTTCAAAGCTACTGCAACAGCTTAATCCCTTCTGCCAGCCATTTACTGTGGGTAACTGGAGCAACGAATGGCTGGAATAAAGCGCAAGCCATCCCTGGTTTCAAGTACGGTTGTCGTAAGATGTGCATAATTACAGGCAATATCGCTGACGTCAATCTACTGGAAATAATGGATCATTTTTATGCCGAAATATTATCATATTTTTGTAGAAGATGAAAAAAGCGAATGAGAATCAACGTGGATTCCGCAAACACATACCTTTAGAATATCATCCCGCTCTGTTCGTTCAACAACACAAGAGCGTCATAAACTATGGCACCCCAAGTTGATGCCATATTCCCTAAATTCGATACAGTTCCGCACGGTCGTTCAGTGATCAGAATGTGGACGTACATGGTATCAGGCCAGATTCGTGATTGTATTCAGAACCTCCTTGCAGATAGAACTCAACACGCTGGTCTTAACGGAATAAAATCGGTAGATATACAGAGTAATTTGACGAATACCGCAATAGTGCGATAGGACCGTTACTATTTACAACATATACTAATGACCTACTGCATATCGCTGGGGGATATGGCGGGCAATGCTGTTGTCTATGGAAAAGATGAAACGCTGTAATAAAGTAGATAGCTGCAAGAAGACTGCAGAGCATCGATGTTTCGAGCTGTGACTCGTAGTTGGTCTGAACATAGATAAATGTAATGTCTTGCCCATAAATAGGTGAAGAGGTCCACTTGTGTTCGATTACGCCGCTGACGAAAATCTACTTAAACGCAGCAATTGCCATAAAATACCTAGGACTAAGCACCTGGAACGACGTAAAGTCGAATGACCACATAAACACTAGGTAAATCAGATCTTAAACTTACGTGTAACACAGATTGTTGAGTATTCCTAATCGGTCTAGGACCGTTACCATGTTGTCAGCTCAAGAGATACAACTGAAGAGCGACACATTTCGTGTGGGATCATTTGGTCGTCATGAGAATGCTGCGAAGATACTCAAATAGGAGACTCATCAAGAGAGGTGTTTTACAACACAAGAGCGTGATTCCACAAAGAGTTGGACAACATATTACTCGCATATCGATCGAATTTTCTCATTATGAGAGCAATGAAGGGCGTTCTGTTTTAATTGTTATAAACCATTCAAAAGCTAATATCGCAAAATATTTTTTATTCAAGACAACGAGTGTCAACAGTCTTATCTGTCAACTTCAGGTCTTAAACATTTCTTTTTTCGTAGTAAAGCACGTTCATTTTTTACTCGTATATAATCCTACACACCTCTCGCGAAATGTTGATTGATCAATGAGAGCTCGAAGATACATTGCTGCACTAGCACTAAACTGTCAGAAATGGCAGCTATCTAAAGGGACAGCAATGGAAATCAGAGGTAATAATGTCGTATACGCAATGGTACCCTGTACCCTGTACTACGTACCAAGAGTAGGCTTTACATGACGACGACGGATCTAATCTGGTGACGTTCGTTCACATCGGAGTTTTCATAGTCCACTGTCGTACCACTGTCGAGTTCCGACGCAAGCTGGTAGATGTTTATTCTGTTTGTAAGAAGCATGACACGGTCTTCTCACGAACAACCAACAATCAAATATAATTTATGAGTGAGAAACAAGATAAGTAATCTTTTCTTAAATGCCGAGTGTACTTGTGAAGACACTGCTAATAGCAGAGGTGTTCACCTTCCGCTTTTAAGCTGTCCATGCTTGCCTTTCAGGCAGGCAGGGAAACTGCAGCACGTTTTCAGCAGAACGGATATGCTGCTTTATGCTCATTTAGGCCAAGCTATGCTCAACACAAGCGGGCGAAAGGAACCTTTTCTGCCTGTCCGTCTTCAAACAAATTGTTCAAATGCCTCTGAGCACTATGGGACTGAGGTCATCAGTCCCCTAGAACTTAGAACTACTTAAACCTAACCAACCTAAGGACATCACACACATCCATGCCCAAGGCAGGATTCGAACCGGCGACCGTAGTGGTCACACAGTTCCAGACTGTAGCGCCAAGAACCGCACGGCCACTCTGGCCGGCTGTCCGTCTTCCTGCTGTGCTACGTTACGTAGCAGTTTTTAATCGGTACGCTTTCACTGTAGTGTTATGAGTAGGGTTCGGAACATGATGGAAAGTCTTTTTTTACACGAGTATTTCAAGACGAGGATCAATGAAATATATATTCATTTTGGATAATTATAGGCTAGAACACGGTGGACTTTATTTGTTCTTTTTTCCTTTCAGCGTACTTCGAGATGACTTCTTTATTTCCATACGAACAGTTTTCTCTGCAATTCCATCCTCCTTAGGTTTGTGGTGGCTATTCCCAATTCGAATCAACATCAAGTCACCAATACATGTTTTCTGTAGCAAGCAGGACCAGCTCTAAAAGTCGAGATTCTTTGCACCCAAGAACTTGAAAGTCTCTATTATACTGCAACGCCATTTGAAATAATGTTCTGGAAGTTTAGTTTCTGTAAGTTAGTGTATTTCAGCCAAATATGGCCACAGGTATAACAGTTTTAATTACTTTTCCAGGATGGATATTCCGAATCCGCTGATTTCAATTTAAGTGGCCAAAGTAGTTCACTCCAAATTTCTCAAATGCATTTTAGCAAACAAGAAGTTCGTTTTTCATATACTCTAATCTAAAAGGTACATACGTTGAAAAAAGAAGCTTTTCTTTAATGCCAAGCTTTCTTCACACTACGTAGCGTACCACTAGAATGTGATTTATAACATCCACAAGCCATATTTTGTACTGTTTCAATGAATGTTTACCCTAAATTTAAGAAAGACTGTGTACTGAAAAGTGGCCTCATGTCCTTGGCTCACAGTTCCACAACCTTTTTTTTTTCTTTTTTTTTTTTTTTTTGGTCATCAGTCTACCGACTGGTTCGATGCGGCCCGCCACGATCCACGATCCTCTACAGTTTTTGCCCTCTACAGCTCCCTCTAGTACCATGGATATCATTCCCTCATGTCTTAGCAGACATCCTATCATCCTGTCCCTTCTCCTTATCAGTGTTTTCCACATATTCCTTTCCTCTCCGATTCTGCGTAGAACCTCCCCATTCCTTACCTTATCAGTCCACCTAATTTTCAACATTCGTCTATAGCACCACGTCTCAAATGCTTCGATTCTCTTCTGTTCCGGTTTTCCCACAGTCCATGTTTCACTACCATGCAATGCTGTACGCCAGACGTACATCCTCAGAAATTTCTTCCCCAAATTAAGGCCGGTATTTGATATTAGTAGACTTCTCTTGGCCAGAAATGCCTTTTTTGCCATAGCGAGTCTGCTTTCGATGTTCTCCTTGCTCCGTCCGACATTGGTTATTTTACTGTCTAGATAGCAGAATTCCGTAACTTCATTGACTTCGTGACCATCAATACTGATGTTAAGTTTCTCGCTGTTCTCATTTCTACTACTTCTCATTACCTTCGTCTTTCTCCGATTTACTCTCAAACCATACTGTGTACTCATTAGACTGTTCATTCCGTTCAGCAGATCATTTAATTCTTCTTCACTTTCATTCAGGATAGCAATGTCATCAGCCAATCGTTCACTGATATCCTTTCACCTTGTATTTTAATTCCACTCCTGAACCTTTCTTTTATTTCCACATTGCTTCCTCGATGTACAGATTGAAGAGTATGAGCGAAAGGCTTGTCTTACACCCTTCTTAATACGAGCACTTCGTTCTTGATCGTCCACTCTTATTATTCCCTCTTGGTTGTTGTACATATTGTATATGACCCGTCTCTCCCTATAGCTTACCCCTACTTTTTTCAGAATCTCGAACAGCTTGCACCATTTTATATTGTCGAACGCTTTTTCCAGGTCGACAAATCCTATGAAAGTGTCTTGATTTTTCTTTAGCCTTGCTTCCATTATTATCCGTAACGTCAGAATTGCCTCTCTTGTCCCTTTACTTTTCCTAAAGCCAAACTGATCGTCACCTAGCGCATTCTCAATTTTCTTTTCCATTCTTCTGTATATTATTCTTGTAAGCAGCTTCGATGCATGAGCTGTTAAGCTGATTGTGCGATAATTCTCGCACTTGTCAGCTCTTGCCGTATTCGGAATTGTGTGGATGATGCTTTTCCGAAAGTCAGATGATATGTCACCAGACTCATATGTTCTACACACCAACCTGAATAGTCGTTTTGTCGCCACTTCCCCCAATGATTTTAGAAATTCTGATGGATGTTATCTATCCCTTCTGCCTTATTTGACCGTAAGTCCTCCAAAGCTCTTTTGAATTCCGATTCTAATACTGGATCCCCTGTCTCTTCTAAATCGACTCCTGTTTCTTCTTCTATCACATCAGACAAATCTTCACCCTCATAGAGGCTTTTAATGTATTCTTTCCACCTATCTACTCTCTCCTCCGCATTTAACAGTGGAATTCCCGTTGCACTCTTAATGTTACCACCGTTGCTTTTAATGTCACCAAAGGTTGTTTTGACTTTCCTGTATGCTGAGTCTGTCCTTCCGACAATCATATCTTTCTCGATGTCTTCACATTTTTCCTGCAGCCATTCCGTCTTAGCTTCCCTGCACTTCCTATTTATTTCATTCCTGAGCGACTTGTATTTCTGTATTCCTGATTTTCCCGGAACATGTTTGTACTTCCTCCTTTCATCAATCAGCTGAAGTATTTCTTCTGTTACCCATGGTTTCTTCGTAGCTACCTTCTTTGTACCTATGTTTTCCTTCCCAACTTCAGTGATGGCCCTTTTTAGAGATGTCCATTCCTCTTGAACTGTACTGCCTACTGCGCTATTCCTTATTGCTGTATCTACAGCACTTCAAACGGATCTCGTCATTCGTTAGTACTTCCGTATCCCACTTTTTTGCGTATTGATTCTTCCTGACTAATGTCTTGAACTCCAGCCTACTCTTCATCACTACTATATTGTGATCTGAGTCTATATCTGCTCCTGGGTACGCCTTACAATCCAGTATCTGATTTCGGAATCTCTGTCTGACCATGATGTAATCTAATTGAAATCTTCCCGTATCTCCCGGCCTTTTCCAAGTATACCTCCTCCTCTTGTGATTCTTGAACAGGGTATTCGCTATTACTAGCTGAAACTTGTTACAGAACTCAATTAGTCTTTCTCCTCTTTCATTCCTTGTCCCAAGCCCATATTCTCCTGTAAACTTTTCTTCTACTCCTTCCCCTACAACTGCATTCCAGTCGCCTATGACTATTAGATTTTCGTCCCCCTTTACATACTGCATTACCCTTTCAATATCCTCATACACTTTCTCTATCTGTTCATCTTCAGCTTGCGACGTCGGCATGTATACCTGAACTATCGTTGTCGGTGTTGGTCTGCTGTGATTCTGATTAGAACAACCCGGTCACTGAACTGTTCACGGTAACACACCCTCTGCCCTATCTTCCTATTCATAACGAATCCTACCCCTGTTATACCATTTTCTGCTGCTGTTGATATTACCCGATACTCATCTGACCAGAAATCTTCGTCTTCCATCCACTTCACTTCACTGACCCCTACTATATCTAGATTGAGCCTTTGCATTTCCCTTTTCAGATTTTCTAGTTTTCCTACCACGTTCAAGCTTCTGACATTCCACGCCCCGACTCGTAGAACGTTATCATTTCGTTGATTATTCAATCTTTTTCTCAGTGTAACCTCCCCGTTGGCAGTCCCCTCCCGGAGATCCGAATGGGGGACTATTCCGGAATCTTTTGCCAATGGAGAGATCATCATGACACTTCTTCAAATACAGGCCACATGTCCTGTGGATACACAGTATGGTTTGAGAGTAAATCGGAGAAAGACGAAGGTAATTAGAAGCAGTAGAAATGAGAACAGCGAGATACTTAACATCAGGATTGATGGTCACGAAGTCAATGAAGTTACGGAATTCTGCTACCTAGGCAGTAAAATAACCAATGTCGGACGGAGCAAGGAGGACATCGAAAGCAGACTCGCTATGGCAAAAAAGGCATTTCTGGCCAAGAGAAGTCTACTAATATCAAATACCGGCCTTAATTTGGGGAAGAAATTTCTGAGGATGTACGTCTGGCGTACAGCATTGCATGGTAGTGAAACATGGACTGTGGGAAAACCGGAACAGAAGAGAATCGAAGCATTTGAGACGTGGTGCTATAGACGAATGTTGAAAATTAGGTGGACTGATAAGGTAAGGAATGGGGAGGTTCTACGCAGAATCGGAGAGGAAAGGAATATGTGGAAAACACTGATAAGGAGAAGGGACAGGATGATAGGACATCTGCTAAGACATGAGGGAATGACTTCCACGGTACGAGAGGGATCTGTAGAGGGCAAAAACTGTAGAGGAAGACAGATTGGAATAGGTCAAGCAAATAATTGAGGACGTAGGTTGCAAGTGCTACTCTGAAGTGCTACTCTGAGATGAAGAGGTTAGCACAGGAAAGGAATTCGTGGCGGGCCGCATCAAACCAGTCAGTAGACTGATGACCAAAAAAAAAAAAAAAAAGCGCTACCTGCTGTCAGGAGTGGCAAACTGAGTACGTCCCTTGAAGCTTGCCAAGCTTGCGGAAACCCAACATGATCTGCTTTAACCACTGTGCTTCAGTTTACATGTACTCCCATGTCTCCGCTGCGGGAGATTGATCCACTTTAATGGTTGTGGAGGCAGGTGCAGGTACGCTGGAAGGAGAGTTTGTACACCCCTGGCCAACAGCGAGCGATATTTTCTCTCTCTTATCTCATTTCTTTCGCTTCTTTTCACTCTGTACCGTTGATTTTTTGGAATATTTTTTGTTTTTATTGTACTAAAATGTAAGTACGTCGTATTTCATGTTCTTTCCTACATGAACATCTTATTGACTGAGCATGCAAAAATTTCAATTTCTATATGACCTTCTTTCTAATGGTTTTGTTAAATTCACCATGTAAAATTGAACGTAATGTGGAGAACTGTCACACCAACTGTGACGCGAGAGCAATATCAACATGCAGTGTAACGGAGAGACTCAGTGTGTGTGCAGTGGGTGTACGCAGGTACGTTGTATAACGTGCTCAAACTGCGTCAGAATTTACGGTAGGGGTCTTATGTGCACGACCTGGTTTGCACTAGATTCCGACGTGAACATTGTGAGAGAAAATGTTATGTTGATTGAATACTGCGAACTTCGTGAGGTGTTGTAAACAGTAATAACATTACAGTTGCTAGCGGATAGTGATTAACGTTGATATAAACTAATTGCTTTTAACTATCCGACTTGCGCAAACCACTGTACTTCAAGATTATTTTATCTGTAATTTGATGAAATGCAACTGCATTATAACACTTATACTGATTACTACATGCGGAACTGGTTCACTGAAATCGTGAATTTGCGAAGGTGAATTGCACGCTAAAACGGATGAAGTAGATTCACAAACGCAAGTTAAAGTGAATTTTACGTAGTTTCAGAACTGCTGTGACGCATTAAAGATAGAATCGCGTGTATAAGGAACATTACAGTCATACATAATACTATCATCATTCAGATGAAAACGTAGAAGAATGTTATGACATAACAGGAAACTTAGCAGAGAGAGAGAAAATAAATGCATGTGGTGTTGTAATGGTTGACTGGAATGTGGTAGTTGGTGAAGGAGAAGAAGAAAAAGCTCTGGGAAATTCTGCATTGGAAGATAGAAATGAGAGAGGGCAAAGACTGTTGGAATACTGCAATGAAAATTTCATGATAGTTGGAAATACTCTATTTGATAACCACAAAAGACGGCGGTATACTTGGATATCCCGATTGGACAAAAAAAGATATCAAATTGATTACAAATGATACAACAAATATACCGAAATTGCCTAAAGAGTGTCAAAAGTTATCCAGGAGCCGATACACTACTGGCCATTAAAATTGCTACACCACGAAGATGACGTGCTACATACGCGAAATTTAACCGACAGGAAGAAGATGATGTGATATGCAAATGATTAGCTTTTCAGAGCATTCACACATGGTTGGCGCCGGTGGCGACACCTACAATGTGCTGACATGAGGAAAGTTACCAACCGATTTCTCATTCACAAACAGCAGTTGACCGGCGCTGCCTGGTGAAACGTTGTTGTGATGCCTCGTGTAAGGAGGAGAAATGAGTACCATCCGAAGGTCGGATTGTAGCCTATCACGATTCAGGTTTATCGTATCGCGACATTGCTGGTCGCGTTGGTCGAGATCCAATGACTGTTAGCAGAATATGGAATCGGTGGGTTCAGGAAGGTAATACGAAACACCGTGCTGGATCCCAACGGCCCCGTATCACTAGCAGTCGAGATGACAGACATCTTATCCGCATGGCTGTAACGGATCGTGCAACCACGTCTCGATCCCTGAGTGAACAAAGGGTGACGTTTGCAAGACAACAACCATCTGCACGAACAATTCGACGACGTTTGCAGCAACATGGACTATCAGCTCGGAGACCACGACTGCGGTTACCCTTGACGCTGCAACACAGACAGGAGCGCCTGCGATGGCGTACTCAACGACGAACCTGGGTGCACGAATGGCAAAACGTCATTTTTTCGGATGAATCCAGGTTCTGTTTACAGCATCATGATGGTCGCATCCGTGTTTGGCGACATCGCGGTGAACGCACATTGGAAGCGCGTCTGGTCAATGGTGGCCGAGCAACTGGCTCGTCACAATATGCCAGTCACTACTCTTGACGAACTGTGGTATCGTGTTGAAGCTGCATGCGCAGCTGTACCTGTACATGCCATCCAAGCTCTGTTTGACTCAATGCCCAGGCGTATTAGGGCCGTTATTACGGCCAGAGGTGGTTGTTCTGGGTACTGATTTCTCAGGATCTATGCACCCAAATTGCGTGAAAATGTAACCACATGTTAGTTTTAGTATAATATATTTGTCCAATGAATACCCGTTTATCATCTGCATTTCTTCTTGATGTAGCACTTTTAATGGCTGGTAGTGTATTTATTCAATCATATATCGCAGTAGCTGAAGTTCCAGTTAAATTGAAAAGAACCTGGAAAGGACAGAAGAGAGAGCACATTAACTTTGAGAAACTAAAAGACAAATGCAATTGTGAAAAATTAGAGAACGCATATTGTGAAATCACGATGCAAGGACAGGAAATGGAATACACAGATGGAAGATGAGATCGTTTTAAAAATGGGATCAAAAGGCAGCTAAGGAAACGCTTGGAGTCAAGGAGAGGAAAAAGGTAAACAAAGAATGGGTAACAGCAGATATTATAACCAAGATGGATGACCGCAGGAAATGGAAAACTGTATACTCAGAAGACTGGTTCAAATGGCCCTGAGTACTATGCGACTTAATTTCTGAGGTCATCAGTCACCTAGAACTTAGAACTAATTAAACCTAACTAACCTAAGGACATCACACACATCCATGCCCGAGGCAGGATTCGAACTTGCGACCGTAGCGGTTGTTCGGTTCCAGACTGTAGCGCCTAGAACCGCACGGCCACTCCAGCCGGCAAACCCAGAAGAAGGGAAGCGCAACTACAGGAGGTTAAATAATGAATTAAGAGGGGAGACAGAAAAAGCAAAGAAGAAATGGCTGACAGAAAAATGTGACAAGATAGTGAAATTAGATACAGAAGGAAAATATGATCTGATGTACAAACAAGCAATGGATTTGACATTCAGGGGAAAGAGAAGCAACAATGTACTAAAGACAATAGAGGCAGCAGACGGTAATATGGTGAGTGAACCCCAAGAAATAATGAGAAGATGGGAAGAATATATACACTCATGCCCAAAAATTACGGATAATTATGATACATAACGCCCTGGTGGGCGGTTTGCGGGTTTAAATCACCTCGAGGTACTGTAACAGGTCAGGTGTATAGGGACGTCATTTTGCACCAGTATGTCAGCCTTTCAGGGGTGCAGTGGGTCCCACCGTCCTCCTGATGTATGATAACGCACGGCCCCACCGAGCAGCCATCGTGGAGGAGTACCATGAAACAGAAGATATCAGGCGAATGGAGTGACCTGCCTGTGCTCCAGACCTAAACCCCATCGAGCACGTCTGGGATGCTCTCGGTCGACGTATCGCTGCATGTCTTCAAACCGCTAGGACACTTCAGGAGCTCCAACAGGCACTGGTGCAAGAATGGGAGGCTATACCCCAGCAGCTGCTCGACCACCTGATCCAGAGTATGCCAACCCGTTGTGCGGCCTGTGTACGTGTGCATGGTGATCATATCTCATATTGATTTCGGGGTACATGCGCAGGAAACAGAGGCGTTTTGTAGCACATGTGTTTCGGGACGGTTTTCTCAACTTATCACCAATACCGTGGACTTATAGATCCGTGTCGTGTGTGTTCCCTACGTGCGTATGCTATTAGCGGCTGTTTTGTGTAGTGCCACGTTGTGTGACACCACTTTCTGCAATTATCCTTAATTTATGAGCATGAGTGTAGAATGACTACACGCTGCAGACGGCCGACCAAGTGAAGAAGAGCATTGGATAGAAGAAGAAGATAAAGTTTTAGATGATGACAAAGGAAATGCAATACTAACTTGTGAGATTGAATCAGCTATGAAGGAGATGAAAATTGGAAAGGCTTTGGGAACATGAGATTCCTGCAGGACGTAAAGTCACTGGAGAAAGAAGGGAAAAGGGAGATGTCTGAATTGTGTAATCAAATATACACGACAGGAAAATGGACAAAGAACTTTACAGAAAGTATCTTAATACCTCTAGGAAAGAAAAAGAACAGCATAAGGTGTGAGGAACAGAGAACAGTGAACCTGATATCGCATGCCGCCAAAGTCTCGTTGAGGACGCTCAACAGATGGCTATACGGAGAGTTGAATTGCATAATAGCAGATGAACAATTTGGTTTCAGGCGAGAAGTGGGAATTAGAGATGCCATTGGGCTACTGAGAGTAATAAGGGAGAGATACATGGAGAAGAAAAGGAAGGTGTATATTGTGTTAATTGATCCTGAGAAGGCTTTTGACTGGTTCAGATGAGACAAACTGATGGAAAACCTATGGAAACATGGAATTAACTGGAGGGATAGATGGCTAATTAGAAAATTATATTTGAACCAAAGAGCAAGAGTAAGAATAGGAGGTGTGATGAATGAAGAAATTGAACTGGGTAAACGTATAAGACAAGGTTGTTGTTTATCTCCAACACTGTTCAATATCTATCTGGAGTAAATTATGAATGAAAGTTTTGATGGAAGGAGAGGATTTTGCAGAGGGGGTCAGAGAGTGGAGTGTGTAGCATTTGCAGACGACATGGTTGTGGTGGCAGAGAGTGCACCAGAGATGGAACAAATGTTAGATGATCTAAACACAAAATTAGAAGAATATGGAATGAAGATTAACAAGAAGAAAACGAAACGCATGGTAATTGGAGGACACGGGAGAAAATACCATATGAAAATAGGGGGAGAGGAAATAGAGCAAGTGAATAACTTTAATCACTTTGGAAGTGTAATAATGGATGATATGTATTGCTTAACAGAAATTATGAAAAGAATTTCAGTGGCAAAAGAAGGATTCAAGAGGAAACAGAAATAACTTTGCGGACCACTAAACAAGGTCTGAAGAAACGACTTGCCAAGTGTTACATCTGGAGCGTTGCACTATATGGTGCGGAGACCTGGACATTGAGGTTACTGGTAGTGGAATTCGTGTGATTGCTGAAAACAGTTTTAATTATGTAATGGTAGATAATGATGTAGTGGACATGGATTAATGGGAGTAAAAACAGTAGATGCTATGGATAAATGAAGTAAAGCTGTTAAGCGTCAAATAACTGTAGAGTTTGATGTAGGGGCACACGTTTAGTACGCAATTTTGGTGTGGTACCTGAGCTGAGTGTTAACAGAACATATAACGAAGATGGTAGCAGCCTCCGCTGTCCATTAATCTCTTTGCTCGCAGCTTTCTGCTGTGTCCTGAAAGACAAAAGCTGAAATTTTAAATTTCAGGAAATCGTTCACGTACAAACACTATGTCATTAGACCATCGGACAGACTCCCGTACGGACGACATAGTAACAAGCATCCCTGGCGTAGAGAAACAAAATTTGAAGCAAATAAGTCACCAGATTCAAATGGAATCCCAATGCAGTTTTATGAAGAGTACCCTACGGTTTTGGCCCTTTAGTAGCTTGCATCTATTGCGAATCTCTCGCCCAGCACAAAGTCCCAAGCGAATGGAAAAAAGGGCAGATGGCTCCTGTATAAAAGAGTGGTAAAAGAACGCAACCGTAAAGTTACAGATCAGTATCCCTACCAATGGTTTGCAGCAGAATCCTTGAAGCTATTCTCAGTTTGAATAACATAAATTTTCTTGAGACTGAGATGCAGAAACATCACTGATAAAAAAACTCAGGTTTCCCTTTTCTCACATGATATACTGCGAACTATGGGTCAAGGGCAACATTGCGAACTATGGATAAAGGGCAACAGGCAAATTTCATACGTCTATATTTCTGGAAAGCATTTGGTAATGTGTCCCACTAGAGGCTGTTATCGAAGGTATGAGCATATCGAATAAGTTCACAGGTATATGAGTGGCTCGAAGACTCCTTACGAAATAGAACGCATTGTGCTGTCCTCGATGGCGAGTGTTCAGCAGAGACAAGGGGATCGTGAGGAGTGCCCCAAGGAGGTGTGCCTGGACAGATGTTGTTATCTATATACTCAAATTATTTGGCGGAAGCGGTGGGCAGAAATCTGCAGTTGTTCGCTGATGACGCTGTGGTGTATCGTAAGGTGTTGAAGTTGAGTCACTGTAGGAAGATATAAGATGACTTAGACAAAATTTGTAGTTGGCATGATGAATGGCAGCTAGCTCGAAATGTGTAAAAATAGAATATGAATGAGTGGGAAAAACAAACCTATAATATTCGGATCCAGTATTTCTAGTGTCCTGCTCGACACAGTCCTGTCGTTTGAATACCTGGGCGTGACATTGCAAAGGAATATGAAATGGAATGGGCATGTGAGAACTGTGGTAGAAAAGATCGACTTTTGTTCATTGGAAGAATTTTAGGAAAGAGTGGTTCACCTGTAAAGAAGACTGCATGCAGGACGCTGGTGCGCCCTGTTTTTGAGTATTGCTCGACTGTTTGGGATCTTTACCAGGTCGGATTGAAGGAAGATCGACGCAATTCAGAGGCGTGCTGCCAGATTTTGTACCGATAGGTTCGAACAATATGTAAGTGTTCAGGGATGCTTAGGGAATCAAATGGAAATCCTTAGAGGGAAGGCGATGTTCTTCTCGACGAACACTATTGAGAAAATTTACACAACCCGCATTTCAAGCTGACTGCCGAATGATTCTACTGCAGCCAACATTCATTGCGCGTAAGGACCACGAAGATAAGATTCCAAAAATTAAGGCTCGAACGGAGGCATATGGACAGTCGTTTTCCCCTCGCTGTGTTAGAGAGTGGATCAGGAAAGGAAATGACTACTAGTGGTACAGGGTATCCTCTGCCGTGCACCGTCGGTGACTTTGTGACAAAGCAATCTGGGATAAACTGTATAGAGACTGACGAACCGGAACATCGTCTATCAACTTGATTTTAAATTAATTTTGTTAGTCATGCGAAGTCTATTCGTGAGGTCTTCCATAAACTCATCGAGCATTCGCGGCAGTTGATCCCTTTGTTGTGGCGAGCGCCAAATTACTCAGTTCATAACACCCAGTAGCAAGCAAAACAGAACACACCGACACTGAGATATTACCCCGAACATAAACCGAATCGTTCCCCTGGACAAAATTTAAAATAAATAGTGCATTGTTGACCATCCAAAATTATTCCCGCACGGTATATAAAATCACAGCCTATGATAAAATTGACAGACAAATTCTTAACCACCAACAACTTAACCAGCCACAAAACTTTGTGGTACTCAAACTAACCACAGTAGTGATGGCCGCTATCAAATCGAGACTTCATAGACGTAGTTCGTAAGGTACTCCAGGTACCAGTGACAGCGCAGCAGAGATGCTGAGCTCCAGAATCAACAAGGATGCAGACTGGCTTCACTGGCTCACGCGCAATCACCCGCCCAATTCAACGACGACGCCTAGGAAAGGGAAGTATAAACTCATTTACCGACTTCCGACACCGTCAACTTTCTATCTCCCCTTTCCGCTGAACTGGACACTCACGAATCAAGCGTCCTACCTGCCAAAAAAAAAAAAAAAAAAAAAAAAAAAACTTTCAGACTTTCGATCATTGTCATGCGGAACTGTGGAAGTTAGGTTGCACCGAACAGCCACACGCTGCCAAACAACCAAAAGATGATTGAACCCGATTATTATCAGTGTAGCTAAGTCCCTCAATGCTGGAAACCATAGTATGTAATTGATCAAAGATGGAAGGTTTAACAGCAAAGGTGATGCGAGATCAATCCTCGGGCCTCATCCCTTACAATATGTTATCGACAGTTTGACCCTTAGGAACTTGCAATTCTGAGGTCAAAATAGCGGTTCGGAACCACTCAATATATTTACTCAAGGGCTCATTTCTCGATTGCATCCGGCGGTAATGCTAATACTGCAACTCGTTGTTGAAACAGGGTGACAGTTTGAAAGCGATCACCTGTTGATATAATTCTTTCAATCCCTTACTCTCGCGCAAAATATCAGCTTATATTTTATTTCCGTACTAGTTAACGGCTACAATAACTATGGAAAGTGAACATGGGGCAAATTCAGGGCATCAGCATGACGGTCAAATGTAGTTGTTGAAAAATTGTATTTTTTTCGGTATCAGGCTTAAGATGGCCAACATCAGTAAGCCGATTTTCCCAATGCAATAGTTGTGCTCGAAGGCGAGCATGTTGTTTTGTGTGTGGGGAGCGCCGTCAATAAAATCTATGTTTTGGCCGAAAGTGGTCAGTGCAGCAGTATAATGTGGCAGCATGTCACCCATCTCACGAACAGTTTCTGTGGCGACTATGAGGGGCTTATTCAACAAACGCCGCCCACAGTAGCATCGGCAGTGCATCCTTCGCCAACTTAAGAGCAAATCTTACTCTAACAGGTGGAGTTCTGGGCAATGCTACGCTTCCAAAGTGAACTGTAGGCCTCAAGTCGCAAATGTAAAAGCAACAGCAACTTCCACTATTGTGTCACTGAGTAAATAATCATGGTGAAATATGCTTAAACGTTTACCCGCCAGCAATAAAAACCACGCCTTGCAACCAGTTGGTGTGGCCTAACAAAATATAATAATAGTCTTAGAAACAAGGCCAAGGGAACATGGACTGGGTATGGCTAGTCAGGGTTAAGGGAAGATAACTTTCACCCATTGGTTTATAAACTTCATTTGAACAAGACCCAAGATGTTTCAATTACAAATATTTCCCAGTTCTTTAAGAAACTTAATATAAATAAAAACATGTAGCATAACCCACAGTCCAACTCGAACGCTTGAGGAAGGTTCACAATTACCCAATTCTTAACAAAAATGTTAACCATCTAAATCTACATGTTTTGCCAGTTAAAAGCAACAATTTCATTTTTTAAAAAAAGATTTTAACCATTTAAGGAATACAACCATTTAAGAAGGACTGCCAACCTATACTTTCATCGCAAACTTCGAATTATGTATTATTGCTTTAAAATATTAAAGCCTTCTTGATTGCACCATACTTTGTATAATTTTACAATTTCTTTCGGTTAAGAAACTACAAGAAAACTCCCAAAGATTAATCATTTGAGAAGAAGAGAAAAAAAATATTTTAGAACCCCCACATCCAGAGTACACCTTGATTCGGAGGGGGTCGTCTGCCAAGCACCGTCAGACCGACGTTATCTTCTACAAGGTGTGACCCTCAAGCCAGAAAAATTAGAACACACTAAGGCGTGTCTTAACGGCCGGTTCCATACCACTAGAGGTGTTTCAATAAACAAAAACGGGAGAGAAATATAAGCCTGATACGAAATAGCGCAGTGCCTTTGTAAAACCACAGTCAAAACGGAAACGCTGAGCTATGAGGGGCTCAAAATGCAGTGGGCTTCACGTGGCCGTGTCAAACTTAAACACCAGAGAGATGTTAAGGAGATCCGGAACAACTCAAGAGGTTTGTGACAGCTGAAAATGTTAACGCAAACAGCCACCCAACTTAGATCAACTCGAAGGAGGCAGCAAGATGTAGAATCACTGGTGTAGTTAATGATACACACCCATTACTCCGAAGCTGTCCAGAAGTATCCAGAATAGAGCAGCGGGTGGGCCTTCAGTCTAATTAGTTAAGTATAACAACCACCAGCAAGGCTACACTATACAGGCTCATTCTTTCAGGAATTCATGTGAGCAAACAGCTAAGCCAAAGTGATCAAAATTCATGTCTGGGATCACAGAACTACGGCCACTCCACCAGATAATGGAAATTAAAGGTCACTAAGTAATGGAGAAACGACCGAGGCGGGCGATGATCCCTTTCAGCTGGACACAAACACCTGTGGCCCTTTCGTTCTGAAATACGATGGGCTCGTCTCCTGTCTGTTCCGGCGGCCGCGTCCTAACTGCTGCTGCCACTTCCGCCTGGCCAGAGCCGTTCCGACCTACTGCCTTACGTCGATCGCTCCATGCGGCCTACTGCTGATCGCGCCCTCTCGCGGCCACCATCGCTGGAATCGAGCTGCCTCCGCGAGGCGAGGCGAGCTCCTCCACGAGAACAAGAACATTCCCCTCTTGTTTTGCCATCTACCTCCTTAAAATTCATTTTTACATATCTGACTAATTACCATTAACATACATGAGTATAATTGCATTTTCATAAAAGAGAAAGGTTGGCCCGCAGTGTTTAAGAATATAACACCAGGTCTAATTTTGTGCTTAGTTTTAGGTAGGAAATTGATTATCTAATTTATTTCGGCTATTCCTAGTTAATACTTCTGTTATAAGATGAAATCAGTAATTGTTTTGTAACTTAAATTCTATTGTTGACTTATAAAGAAATATAAATTCTGTACCAATAATAAACATTTGGAGGAACAACTAATAGTATTCTTAAAGTATCTACTTGGTTCTATTCGAAAACATGTTACCAACGCCAGCCCTGAATTAATTCCAAAGTAACTAACAGTTTTGTCAAAAGTATTGTTTGCGTAACTGTATGTGTTAATTTCATCATTTAACCAAATAATTCCACTTAACTCTGGTAGTAGGAGAAACTGTTAAAAAGACAGATTTTTTCGTTGTATGCTGTTAATTGAAGGAGTTAAGTTTTAATTGTGATTTACGTAAATGGAACATCAATGTGTAGTTTCAGTGCCTATTATTGTGAAAGATATAAGGGCCCGATTTTTGGTCAGAGACAGTCAGTCCCTGGCAGAGTTACAGACAAGAAACCCGTGTTGGTTAGAACAACGACGATGCATCAAATTAACTGTGAAATAAGTGGAACACACTTAATCCATGTGTTAAAACAATGACAGAGTCTGCTCAGTACATACCGTAGCATTCTACAATAACTGTGAACTGTGTGGTTAGGCTTTTACTGCTTGTAGATGTTCAACAGTATGTTATAGCAGTATGTGGATGTTTGCCTGCAAACTACTAATGAGGCTTATCGAAAGTTCACCAGTAGTGCACTGGCCATATAACTGGGTAATATTGGTGGGTTGTAAACAGCGAAAGTAAATAACTGTGAAATGCAACTGTGCACCTGTTGGCTACATCATTTACAGTGATCAGTACTGCACTTCCACCCCTATTTTTTCTGCCAGTATCACTACGCAGTACGTCGACACCGACGACTATCAACGAAGAAATAAGGCAGGCGAATATCACATGTGGTGCCCCAGATGAGGACTATTTTATGTGAGTGCAATAAAATAGGACTCGCTAACTTTGACACTAAACGCGCGCGTTTTACAGTGCAGTGGTGCTACAGCCAATCAGTGCTCGGGTTTCTTGGCCACAGTAGAACAGCAGCCAATCCACGAGCGTGTTCTATGGAAGCAGCCATTGAGTACAGGAGCAGCCAATCAGCACGCAGGTGGACGCAAATGACCGGTGTTACGTATCCACGTGCATTTTTATTTTATATACAGTTTTATTAAATGTAAAACAATTTTATTCATTTGCTTGGTAGAATTAAAATCATGGATTGAACTTTTATGATCTTTGGCTATGATACAGTTTATATTGCATAGAATTTTAAGCAAACCAAATGTTGATTATCGTCGAAACCACAAAAGATAAAATGCAGTTCTCACTATTGGTTTCTGTAGTTGAAAATTTAACTTGGTGCACTCTGACCCATTATGTGAAGATATGCAGAATACTAAAAGATTTCCTGCTGTGAATGTATGATCGGTAATTTGCAAACCTTTGTTCTCATAACTCTGATCTGGCTTGTTAAAAATGAAACGCTGTACCATTACTGAAACTCATCAAGAAATTAAACATGTCTTTATCTACTTTACTCTCTGAAATGCACTGAAAATTACTCTTATTATACCCACAGAAATTACAGTACGCAATGCTTGCCAGATGTAAAAGTGGATTTTTTAATATTTGAACACTACTGATTGCCATATGAGAGCATGAAATAAAAATTGAAAATGATTTTGATATTACTAGAAAGATCAGATTTCAACGCAGCAGTCTTCGAACTCACACAAGTAAAGTTTTATCTCCCTAATTTACGTCAATTATATCTGTCACTAATATTATACTAGCAGCTGCCCATGCCCATCTGAAAATGACATAATAAAATCTGCAATCCTCCTCTGAAGCTTCCAGAAAGCTGAATGAAGTAATTTTAATGTACAATTACCTGCTCGCTTAGTTGCGCGAAAGCTGCTTTCATTCAATTATAGTTTGAATTTGCCGCGGCAGCGGCTCCCGCGGCCGTGGTGCAGCACTGCGTCACAAAAAAATGCTAAATTCGCTGAAAATGGCTAAAAATGTTGGATGAAATACTGGGTAAGTGAGCTACAAATTATTACAAGTATTTTAACATTTTCTATATTCAGAATTAAAATAAAATTCAAAGTACACGCCTTTTTTATACATCAGTGCCCTATGGCGTCTTTCTCGATCAAAATACAAATGAAAACTAAGCGTTCGAGATAGCGACGCAGGCTCTTACAACATTCACGGCTATGAGAAGACAGAGACAGTCATGTCCAATCCTCCACTATTTATAAGCAATTTAATATGCTAATATATATCTTTGTTATATTTTTAATTATCATCGTCTGCGTCGGTTTCCACACTCGCCGACCACAGACGTTATTTGTAAAATTGACATTTATAATAGTATAATACAAACATAAAAATGAAAAATGATTGTTTCTTTTGTACAGAATCCACATAATCGATAACTGTTCATACATAAATGAAATGTAAGAACACAGATAAATGTTTTCTTTTTTTTTGCATATATTACACAGATTTGACAAATCCCTTGCCTGGACACAACACACCGTGATAAACAAGATGCCTTGGTGAGAGAATTGCAAGTTGCAATAGCTGTGCAGACGACAAGTCGGGATGACAACAGCGGCAGCAGCAGGAGACAAGTTATTAAACATAAGGTAATTTGATAGCAAAAGCAGTTTTATATAACGCCACGTAGCACTCTGTATGAAAATCGCTGGCTGTGCTTTGTGCAGTCTGTGGCTGGTTGGCAATGTTGTTGGAATATTCGCCATTGTAGTGTTGAGCAGTTGGCTGTTAACAGCGTGTAGCGTTGCACAGTTGGAGGTGAGCCGCCAGCAGTGGTGGATGTGGGGAGAGAGATGGCGGAATTTTGAGAGCGGACAATCTGGACGTGTGTCCATCAGAAAGAGGAAATTTGTAATATTGGATATCATGAACGGATATATATACTACGACTTTTGAACACTATTAAGGTAAATACATTGTTTGTTCTCTATCAAAATCTTTCATTTGCTGACTATGCCTATCAGTAGTTAGTGCCTTCAGTAGTTTGAATCTTTTATTTAGCTGGCAGTAGTGGCGCTCGCTGTATTGCAGTACTTCGAGTAACGAAGATTTTTGTGAGGTAAGTGATTTGTGAAACGTACAGGTTAATTTAGTCCAGCCATTCTCTTGTAGGGATTATTGAAAGTCAGATTGCGTTGCGCTAAAAATATTGCGTGTCAGTTTAAGCATAGTCATGTATAATTGTTATAAGGGGACGTTTCATATGGCGACCCTGCCAGGATACCTCACTGGAATCTTCTAATTTTTTCTTGTAGTTTGTGTAATTAGTGTAGCTATTGTTTAATGCTAGCATGTAATTGTAGAGAGAATCTTCTTTGTAGTTATAGTTTTTCATTGTTGATGGTAAAACAGTTATGGCATGCATCCAGATTTGCACCAAGTATTTTGCAGCTGTGGTTGCAATTAACTAGATATTATTTTCAGTGTTATGCTAATGTTTTTTCTTATTTTGCTCTTCAAATTGTGCTTTTCTGTGTTATTGTGTGAAATATTGCGACAATAATGGCGTGTGAAAAACGTAATACTAGGCTCCAAAGTAAATTGAGAAATGATAATGACGACAAGTGTAGCTTATTAGCACCACCGTGTAATGAATTAACTAATGTTCAAAGTAGTAATTTGGTAGTTGTGCATAGGGAAATGGAGCAGGCTGCAAATAATGCTGTAGACAGTGAAACAATTAGTGAACAGGGAAGCATTATTTATCGAACGGTCGGCAATAGCTCGCCTCAGAAATCCGAAATGACAGGACACGATCTTGCAAATACTATAGATTCAGGTTTTGCGTCCTCACCGTTTTCTCAAGTAAGTCAAGACACATTTTCTGCTTTTCAAAATGCGAATATTGCCGGTTCAAATGCACTGCCGAATAGCACTGAGGAACATGTTTCAGACATCAGTGCATTGTTATTACAGTTAATGCAACAAATGGGACAAAGGCTACAAAAGTTAGACACAACGCTTGAACAAAATCAGAAACAAATGGGACAAAATCTTCAAAAGTTAGACATGATGGAACAAAATCAGAGACAAACACAGCAACAGCTTCAAAAGTTAGACTCATTGGAACAAACGCTTGAACAAACACATAAAGGTTTAACTGCTGAGTTACTTAAAATCGAATCGAAATGTCAAAAAGTCTGTAATGACGTAAAAACACAAATTTGTGAGCATTTTCAACCTATTTTTTCACGTCATGAAAATGCATTACAGAATCACGAAGCAGCCATAAAAGAACTGCAAACTATTGTTCATGAAAATCACGACATCTTGCAAGCTAAAATTGACTCAGCTGCATCTACCGATCCGGTTACGCAAGTTGCAAAAACTCAGGAAAACTTAAGGAACACAGTAGATACGATTTCTACACAAATGGACACTCTGAAACTTGGTTCAGTAAAACACACTGAGGAAATCTGTTCACTATCGGAGAAAGTAGCCGAACTTTCGGATCAGTTCACTAACTTATCTACAAAGGTAGATGATGATCTGAAAGACACAAGACCTGTAGCCTTCACTGACACAGAAGAGTATGAACAAATTAGAAAATTCAAACAAAATCAAAATCAAATCAATACACAGTACAAAAGAGAAATCCGGGAAGTACAAGATCAGTCGACGCAGGTAATACAAGAATTACATATTTCAGAGGACACTCGCGCTCCAATACGGGAAGAGGGACATAGAAATACGGAACAACCACAAAATAATAACACGAGGCACTTCGGAAATTATGAAAGAAATTGGCAAGGTACACCGAATTTTGAGATGGAACCGCTGAAACGAAGTAACAATGACCGATATACGACTTGCCGACGATGATTTTGACTATAATCTGTTTATAACTATACGTAAATTCAAAACATTTAAGAATTCCGGCAACAACATTCATCCAAAAGCGCGGCTTCATCAATTCTCTCATTGTTTTCCTCCCAACAGGTCATTAGAGCACAGATTAGAATTTATGTGTGGCTATTTAGAGAATGAACCAGCTGTAAGAATGCGATCAGTCATTCACGATTGTCACAGTGAAGGAGAATTTTATTATGTCTTCCTCTCAGCATATTGGTCTCAAGCTACACAAGACCGAGTAAAACATAGCATCATAATGATGAAACATTTCGAGCAATCTGAATTTTCCAGTCTTGTGAAATATTTTGAAGACATGTTGCAGAAGAATCAGTACCTGTCAAACTTATACAGCCCCTCAGAACTCATCCGCATTTGCTTAATCAAATTGCCTGAACATTTACGACATATTATTTTGGCAGGACGTTGCAAAGATGACATTGAAGCTTTTCATTGACTGTTACAAGAATTGAAAATTGACACTGACAATCGCGGAACGCGAAAACAGGAGCACAACAATTACAGGTCACATCCATCACAATTCCGCGATGACAGAAATAATAAATGGACACGACAACGCTATTCTTACAACGCAAATAGTGAACAAAACAGACACCACCCGTATGACAACCGTTGGCAGAGTAGTAATAATTACAGAGAAAGATCATATTTGTGTAGTAATGAATATGACAGAGATAACCATAGAAACAGACAATATGGGAACCAAAATAATTATTGTCAAGGGAGACAGAATAACTTCAGATGCAACGGTCCACCGTGTAGTGATAATTCAGGGAGAAATTCTCCGCCACTTAACGGACAAGAAAGAAACTACAGGAACTACCGACATGACGACAGACGATATAATCGTAACGACAGACTTGAATTGCATCAGAACTGGCGAGATTCAAACAGGGCAGGACCCTCTCGGGAAGGTGAATTTGTAGAAGTTAAGAGACAGACAATGACTCACACTGCAGGCAGCCATGTGCGCCGGCTGGCTCAGAGAGAAATAACATAGACGCTAACCTTGAGAAAAAATTTAGCACTCATTACCGATGTACACAACATGGTAATTGTTTTGAAGTTAACTCTGAGCACTAGGAAGAGTAAAGGATTGCACCACATTTCACATGTAAAACTGTTTATTGAGAGATAATCTGCTTTTTAACTTAGTCTTTGCCATAAAATTTTTCACATCATGCTACTAGTACAATTTGTCACACTGAGAAACCGTTAACATGTAACAATGTTTTGAAGTTAACTATCCAGTATAGAACCTAGGGAACATATTTAGACAGTATTTACGAGTGCATTGTTATAGTGAACAGACGACACAGCGTTATTGTGTGTGTACATTCTTGCTTGTTAGTTGCACGATTATGTAACGACTATAAGGCTTACATACTTAGAACATATACCGGTACTGCTAATGAGATTTTAATGCAACATTTTGGTTTACTTGAACATACGTTATGGATTTAAAGAGCTTTCTGAGAGATACCAGATGACACAGTGGTTAGTTTATTTGACAGCTACATGACTATATCACGATGCTACTAATGTGTGACACAATTTACATTGTTGCTTTTGCGGTGTATCTGTTTAATATCTGCGCACTTTTTCTGAATTCTTCTGGAAAGTAAAACATGTTTTAGTAGAAACTTTTGTGGTATAGCTACAATGAGACAGCCTTTTCCGTAGCACAACAACACGTTGCAGCACAGTACTTTCTTCATAAGGCAATAAGCGTAATAACTGAGATATCTATACGCAAAGCATTTCACTTTTGTTTATGAGGAGGTGAGTACATTGACTTCAGCAGAACTTTGCTTACAGAGAACGATAACTACGACACTTCCACACAATTATCTTACAGCAAGACGCACACTTAGCGCTAAAGGACATGTATTTGAGTGATTAATTTTGTACTTAAAACATTTATTTTTAAAGATTTTTGAATTACAATGATACAAAGGTTTTCTGTGATACATTTCATTCCATTGCTGTAATCTGTAACACCTGAGGTTATAATTACATTAATCCTCAGGGGGCTACACGCTTACTTTGTGTACCATGTGTTTGGCAAGCACAAGGAGCCCTAGCTAACATGGTATTTGCTTACACAACTTTACACATTGGTACCATATTCCTCTAACACAGAATTACACAGCTATCTGATTATTTAACAGCGAAACAAAAATTTTTTTACTACGTCAGTGACACATGTTTACGCAATTACACAGTCGGATAACTTCACACTTATGAAATTGTATTTTGTCTGTACTTTGTGAACTGTTCATATTTTTTTGGGATCATTGTGATACTAGGAGAGCTCTGAATGATGTATTTGGCTTGGGATTATGATTCTTAAAGTACGTTTGAGGTAGACGACACTATTGAAATGAGCAGAGAATTTTTTTTAGGTTTTGAAATTATTGGTGGAAACTATGACGATTTTGAGATGTGACTGAGGTATTATGATGTTATTATTATGACGACGATGTGTATTATGCTGTTGAGGTATGTTTATGATCAATAAGCTAATGCTATATGAGGAATCTGATTATGCTATGTATTTATTATGATGAAATATTGAAGTGTCGACGAATATGTATATGTGTAATAAGGTAAGGAATAGTGAGTAGTGGTTTGGGACTCTGATTTGTGAAAAAGGATGTTGGAAACCAAGAATCGTACTTTAAGAGTTATGAAATGTGTGTAAATGCGTGAATGTATCACAATGTCGGCAAAATTTTTGGACACCATTATATTCATAGAATTTGGTTTCTACACATTTGCAACGCAAATTCTCGACCTGTGAAATTTTTTATATGAGACTGTCACTGTAGTGCAAACTGGTGTCGTAAATATTTCGGTAAGAAAGCTAAGTGACCTTGATGTAATGCGTTATGGGCGACCAGCTGTGCGAATCGCCTGGAGAAAAAGCCATTAGGTGGAGAAAAAAAGAGACCATTAACTTCGCTATTGACATTCCTTTGCAGAAAGTATGACAAATATGACATGCTATTACTTGGAAACATATGATTATACTGTGGAGCACGTGCTTTGTGCTACTTGCTGAAATGCTTATCAAATGATGGGAAACATTTTACATCTATTGTTTTTCTAGTTGAGAGATTGCTCATTTTGTTTAATATCTGGTTTCCAGATGTGTTGCAGCATTGGTTTTATAAAACAAAATTAAATGCATATGCTAATGTGAACACTTTCTGCCAACAGATCTATTAAATTATAATTTTATGAACCACATTCTTCGAAAAAGGAGCACTTGGAATGGAAAGAACAATAAGAAGGGATTAATAACAGTAACTGCATACATAATTTTCTTTTCAACTACTCAGTAATTTTTTATAGAATAAGTTTTTGTGGTGTACCACTTTAATTATATAGACATTAAGATGTGAACAGACATTTCCCATATCTGCATTATTGTCTTTAGTGTACTATTTTTTCTGCCTGAGCTTTGTCATGTTTCAGTATAAGTTATAGCATTTGGTGCTGCTGTTTGCCAGGCATAGTGCTACAGAATTTCACTTTGTATTACTCTGTTAAGCCAGTTTTATTACTGATTTTTTCTTGTTGCTGCACATTGGCTCATATTAGTTGTAATGTTGCATTGGCTTTGCTAATTTAGATATACTGCTGCTTGCTTTGCCAATTTGCTATTTTTGTCATTGCTGTTTGTGTTAATTGTTTTGTACTGCTGCATTGCCTCGTCCCTTAGTATATATATATCTGAGCTCAGTAGATTGAAGTTAGCTTAAGAGGTGGTAGACCAAATAAGAAACTACCTATGGAGAACAGGGAAAGGATGCATTGAGAAGTTATATGAAAACGATTTCGGCCTAAATGAGTATTGTACACTGAGAAATAATTATTTTGAAAGAAATATGAACAGAATACCGAAAGCAGGTATAGATAGGACTTTTTGGGAATAATGATGAATAAAAGGAGATCTCCAAGAAGCAAAGAAAGTTTTGTTTGCAAAATACTGCAGTAAAACAAACCCTGTCCTTCCCTTGTGTTATCCCACTACATGTTTGTGTACCCTTGGGTATTTGTGTTCTTCCTGTCTTTATGTGTTTGTCTGATGAGAGTTGTGATGTAGAATTCTTCTAATACTATGTTATTTACTTTATAGAGATGTTTAGACATTATTTATTTTGTTTTGTTTTAGTGCTCATGTGTGAAGTTGATCTTTCCAAAGTTATTCTGATCTTTTATGTGTTTACTTATGTCATAATTCCTGTAACACTGATGTATATGTTTATTTCTATTCTTTTGTAAAGCCCCTATTACTGCAAATGTTATCTGTATTGTTATGTTCTTTAATGATGTATTTTGTACCTTTGTTATTGTATTCTCATGTTATAAAATTGTAATTGACACCAGTTCATCAAATTAAGTAACTTGTAAGCATTCATTTCACTGCACAAATTCCTGTTGGTCATAGTATATGCACAATATGTGAAAAAAAAGAGGACCGTTAGTGTTTGGACGTGTGTTAATAATTCAGCAAGGGACTGATCAACAGCATTGCTGGTTCTAAGGACAATTCCAAAAACTTTGTGAGTGCACAAGTGGTGGTTTATGGACTTGCTATATTGTCTGCAAGATTTCTAAGGACAATTCCAAAAACTTTGTGAGTGCACAAGTGGTGGTTTATGGACTTGCTATATTCTCTGGAAGACTCTTTGATGGTGATTGTGCACCTGCACAGTGGCAACAGATATGCTGCTGGCCGTCACTACAAGGACTACAGTGGGTCCGCACCTTTGATGACCCACCAATACCATTATTTCTACAAGGACTGCAGTGGGTCTGCACCTCTGGTGGCCCACCAATACCATAATCTCTACCAGGACTACAGTGGGTCTGCTCTGTGATGACCTACCTACCAATATTCTTCAAAACTTCGACTGCCTCTGCTGTGGGTTTGCTCTGTTGCGGCCCATTCCCTGTCTGCATGTCGAGAGTCAGCACTGTCTTTCCGTTGGAAGGACAACACTACTTCTTCAAGACAGCATGGAACTCCACTACTTCCGTGTGCATTTTCTTTTACTGCTCAAACTTTGAGAAAAAAAGCACTGCAATTTTTCTGTGATGAATGATCAGGACTGTCTTTATGGACTGTGAGAAAATTTTAGCTTTTCACCAACATTTTATCAATAAGTGTGTGCATTTGATATCTTTGTTATTGTAATTAAGAAAAATTTTAACAAATATGTATTGGCCAGTGCCCAAAACAATATGTAAAATTTTTTGTGGGGAGCATGGGAGCTATGTAAGTAGGCTGTATAGGTTTTATTTTATTCGTAACGCCACGTAGCACTCTGTATGAAAATCGCTGGCTGTGCTTTGTGCAGTTTGTGGCTGGTTGGCAATGTTGTTGGAATATTCGCCATTGAAGTGTTGGGCAGTTGGCTGTTAACAGCGTGTAGCGTTGCACAGTTGGAGGTGAGCCGTCAGCAATGGTGGATGTGGGGAGAGAGATGGCGGAATTTTGAGAGCGGACGATCTGGACGTGTGTCCATCAGAAAGAGGAAATTTGTAATATTGGATATCATGAACGGATATATATACTATGACTTTTGAACACTATTAAGGTAAATAGATTGTTTGTTCTCTATCAAAATTTTTCATTTGCTAACTATGCCTATCAGTAGTTAGTGCCTTCAGTAGTTTGAATCTTTTATTTAGCTGGCAGTAGTGGCGCTCGCTGTATTGCAGTAGTTCGAGTAACGAAGATTTTTGTGAGGTAAGTGATTTGTGAAACGTACAGGTTAATTTAGACCGGCCATTCTTTTGTAGGGATTATTGAAAGTCAGATTGCGATGCGCTAAAACATATTGTGTGTCAGTTTAAGCACAGTCGTGTATAATTTTTCTAAGGGGACATTTCACAGGTTATGGCAGACGGAAAATTGGAAGTGATGTTAAGGCAAATCATGAGTAGCATGTGTACGATAGAAGACATTAGAAGTATTAGAACTGACATGACTGGCTAAAAGGATGAACTGTAGAAAGAAATTAAAAAGGAAATTAAGGTAGTTATCTGCAGTCTTTCAGAATTAAGTAAGAACGTTGAGGTAGTAGAGAAAGATAAGGAAAGCAATATAGAATACTAATGAGAAATTGACATTAATGAGTAGCAAATGTGAAGGAGAGAGAATGAATCTTTGTGAAAACTATAGTACGAGGGTGGAGGCTTCCGAAAAACAGTGTAAAAATGAAGTCAAAGCTGCCAGGAAATCCTGTGCTGAAAACAGGGTTAAACTTGAGAACCAAATCGATCATATTAAAATTGATTTAGAAGTAGAAACAAAGTGTGCAGTAGTAGTAGAGGAAAATCTGGTAAAAGTAAATAAAAATGTAGATTCCAAATTGGCTGAAATCGAGAAACAGATGGAAGAGGTACAAAATCTAAAGTATAATCCTTCATTTTTAATTGTAAGAAATTTAATAATTTTGAACGATACGGGGAAGTCCATCCACTGGATTTCATTAGGGAATTTTATGATTTGCTTGAAGTGTGGAATGACAAAGACAAAAAGTCATTTGTAAGTGGTTTTTAGAAAGTGGCCGCTTGTGGATAGGCAGCTCAGGTAGCTGAGAGCTGTACTTTGTGGCATAGCTTTGTGAAAGCATTTTTAGATGAATATTAGTACAAAGAGAAGCAGCAGAGAATTCCAACTGAATTTTGGGGAGGAGAGAGATTTGGCTCTAGGAAGGGTTTCTATCAGCTTTGGAAAAACAAACTGAATTATTTGGACCAAGAGCTAGGTATTGAATCAATAATCATGGGTTTAGAAAGTAAATTGCCTCAGAAAGATAGAGAACAGCTTGTACGGGCCCCAAGGGGTAATATTAGTGTTTTCATGAATTACATTGATAAAGTGGAGAGGGTGAAGCCATCAGTGGATGATCATAGGAGGAATTTTGATGACAATAATCAATCAGGAAGAGAATTTCAGGTAAATAGGATGAACAGGACCAATTGTAGTAGAAATTCAGGGATTGGTTGAGAGGAGGATAGCCAGAATGGGTACAGATATGGCAGGAGAAATTCAAGTACCAGAAATGGAGGAGATGATTTTAATGCTGTATCAAACCATTGAAACAAGATAAAGCTCCAGTTTTGGCTTACACTAGAGTAGGTAGTGATGAAGAGCCACATGTATATAAATGTACTGTAATCACTGGTAAGTGTAATGCAAATGATAGTAGTAAACGAGTGTATTTTCTAATTCCAGTGAGATGATGAATGATGGTGTGGATAGCAATGTTTATCCTGTAAAAAGAGAGGAGGAAGTCACTACAATAAAATTAAGTGATGGAACAGAACATATTACTGTTGCTCAGGATGTCCAAAGTGTCAAAATGGATGGTAAATGTTGAAGGGAAATAAGGAATTCAGGTGTTTTGCTTTGTGGTCTAATACTGGAAACAAGGATCAACTAATTAGCCAAGTATCTGTGACTAATTTATTGTGCAATTAGGAGTAGGGGGTTCAACATTCTGTATTGGATTCATTATGTGGCGATAATGCTTACCCCAGTTGTCTGTCTCTTTTTTATGTTTCCTGAGGCAATCAAATTCTTCTCCCATACTGTCTGTGGTTTATAAGTGAATCAGAATTATTCTACCTTCTACTTTCACATGATTTCGTACAACAGCATAATTTAGTATAAGAATATTTTAGAAAAGATTTCTCTAGTGTTACCTGTGTATATATTATGTTATGTTGGTTATAAGTAATAGAATCATAAGAGGCTGGAAGAAGGTAAATTGGTAATATGGTTAAAGGATTTCTGTCAAACGAAAAGGTAAGGTAAACAGAAAACGAAAGGTGTCAGCATATCTGAAGTATAATTATCAGATGGTTCAAATGGCACTGAGCACTATGGGACTTAACTTCTGAGGTCATCAGTGCCCTAGAACTTAGAACTACTTAAACCTAACTAACCTAAGGACATCACACACATCCATGCCAGAAAAAGAATTCGAACCTGCGACCGTAGCAGTCGCGCGGTTCTAGACTGAAGCGCCTAGAACCGCTCGGCCACACCGGCCGGCGGATAATTATTATCTAAAGTAATCAAATCATTGGCGTAGCAGCAGAGGCAATATCCAGTAAAAGCCATCTTAAACATGAGATCTTAATATTAATTGTGGTGTAAAAGAGTGTGCAATCAGGATATGACGAGAACTATCTACCTACAGATCTATGTCATGGTACAGCCGTGTTCAACATTAAGGAACTACAACTTTAAACATAGTTGCCTGGAGTAATGTGTGGAAAGAATAAGGAAGATTTGTATGTATATCTGGTTGAATGAGAGCAGTGCTCAGAGTTGAGTAGAGAAGTGGGGCATTGATTTGGTGCAACTTTTATCCCTTTAATTTTTATCTGAGTAGTAATTAACTTATGTGATGTTGACTAAATTTTGTTTTCATAA